>NC_135547.1:105063252-106302835 GCF_045843805.1 Urocitellus parryii
TTACTCCTTCCTTTTTTTTCCCTTAAATTTTCATTTGCCTAAATTCAGTCCTAGAAATTAGTTTCTGTAAGTCAGCCTCCAGAGGTCTGCCTCACAGATTATTAGGTGAGATACTGTTTCTTCAGCGTACAGGTTTATGAACCTGTTTGAACTCAAAGGAAATAGAGGCTGTAAATACTTCTGAAATTTACATGTAAACAGGGAGAAATTTTGAAATAAAAAATATTATCATGCAGTTTAAAAGAACATCAGTTCTCATGATGTGGGAAGGCAGCAATAGGAGGGAGGACCTCTGAGGATTTGATTTGGGTACCAAGTGGGAATGACATACAAATTTTGGAAGAGATAAACTCTCTGGGTATCCAGAAAACAGGGTGACAACCCAAGTCCAGACAGAAAAACGTTTGTTGTCATGCATGTAGGGGCCAGTGAGCACATACATCTAGTCATACCCATTCTATATTTAAAAACTCATGAAAAGAAGAGGAATATTGGGATATTTTAAACACAGGAGACATCTTAATGGCTCTCATATAGGTTTTGAGGGAGTTGAGGTTGATAGTCTCTGAGTCTCCTCTCCTCTGTTATAAACCAACCTCGGAATAGAGGGACATAAAAAATCAAGAGGAGGAGTATTTACAGGCCCTGCGTTAGTCAAGAGAAGGAGGCAATCAAATGCATGTTTTATTCTAGGCTGTGCATATCACACTCAGGGTTTTAACCCTGATCCTGGAAAAAAAATGACAATAAGGGAGATTAAGGGAGAAACTTTCTAAAATGTGCCCCTTATGATTGAGTGACTATATAGCGAATGAGCTATTTGGCTGTTAGCACTATAAGTTGATAAAGAATTTCTTTCATAGAAAAATAAATAAATTTTCAGTTGCTCATATTTATAATCATATATTTAGCACATTTTTTTTGTCTCTAGATGCAGAAAGGGAACAGCTGGAATTCCAAGTCAGAATGACTTGAACTAGAACATCAGTTCAGAAATGAGTTATCTATGTACATGCTCCCTATCTATAAAATGGTTTAACAAAATTCTCAGAGTACAAAGCACTGCACAAATATATATATATATATATATATATATATATATATATATATATATATATATAAAATAAGGCACTACATGTTAATACATTCCCTCACCTCTTTCAGCTATTTCTTGTACATTTTTGCTTCCTCTTCTATGTCAAGAAAAAATTCTATCTCTGTCAGAAAAAATACTCTGACTTACCATTGTAATTTGATAAAGTACAGTATTAAATTACATAACTCATTTCTTAATTATTTTTCATAATTTAATAAAAGTATAAGATAGTATATTTTGGGGAATTTGTGAAGGGAGACATAATCACATAGATAGAAGGGGTTGGTTCCGAGGGACTAACAATAATCTATGAATAGGTGAAAAAAGAATCAGGACAATATCATAGACTATAACCAAAGTTTAAAAAAAAACTGTAAAAGAAACCGCTTTAGAGGTCTCAGATCTGCTTTTAAAATGCTGGGATCTAGTTTTCGTAAATTAGAGTTCTCAGTAAATGTAGGACAAGTCCCAGCTGTACCATAGAATCAACATTAAAACTAAGCCATATCTTGAGTCTCCTGTTCTCTTTAATCCCTAGAGGTTTCAAACTAAAGAGAGGGTCAAAACAAATTCCCTACTACTTCTCCTCTCCAATAAGCAGGTCTCATATGTTGTATTTCCATTTAGAGGCATTTAGACAGTGGAAAGCGAGAGTTTAAATGAAATAAGCCAATCCCCAAAAAAACAAAGGTCAAATGTTCTTTCTGATATGTGTATGCTAACACACAACAAGCGGGGAGAATAGAAGTTCAATGGATTAGAAAAAGGGGAATTTGGTGGGGGGGCAGTAGAATAAATTTGACCTAACTCTCCTATGTACATATATGAATACGCCACAGTGAATCTCACCATGGTGTACATCCACAAAACTTGAATCCTAATTAGAATAAGATGTACTCCATGCTTGTATAAATATGTCAAAATATACTCTATTATCATGTATAATTAAAGAGAACAAATAAAAAAAAGAACACTCAATCTTCTGTTCTGGGTTTCCCAAAATTACAAATGTTATTTCATTAACAGATGTTATTGAGTTTACACAATAGGGAGTGATTAACTAATTGATACATTAAATGTAAACATATATACTATAAATCTTTTTAAGAATTTTCATCAATTTTCTTAACTAATTTCTGGTCCCCACTTAATGACTTAAATTTCCTGAAACATCTCAAGTTCTTCAAAAAATAAAATAAAATAAAAACAATATCATTGATAAAACTCAGAAGAGTGACAAAAATCAAAAAAAGAGATACAAATCACCAATATCAGGTACAGAACAGGGGATCCCACTATAGATCCTACAATCATTAAGAGGACAACAAAGGAACTTGAAATAATTTTACAGAATGATTCTACTTATAAAAAGTGGGCAAATTTCTTGAAAACCCAAAATTACCAAACTTAATCAAGATCAAATAGATAATTTGAATAGCTTTATTATCATTTAGAAAATTCTGTTCATAATTATAAAGCTCTTAAAAAATAAATTCACTGTAGTGTTCCTTCAAATATTTACAAACTGTATTGCACCAGTTTTACCCAGCCTCTTGCCGAAATGGAAGTGGCCACATTTCTCTTGTGTTATTCCATTTGGTATCATGGCTCATACCAAGATGAAAGATAGTTTGAAATAATAATAAATGCAAACCATATCTCTGAGGAGCTCATATACAAAATTCTCAATGAAATTTAGTATTAGCAATTCAAAACTATATAGCAATGTATTAAAAATATATACATAATGAACTAATAGTATTTATACTATATATGCAAAACTAGTTAAATATTTAAGAAACAATCACTAAAATCCACCATGTAAACAGGCTAAAGAAGAAAAATCAAATAATTATAACAGTTGACAAAGGAAAATAAGTTATCAATTCGAAATCCATACCTTTATTCAAAAGAAATCTTTAGAAAATAAGGAATAGAGCAAAAATTCCACAAGGTAAAGATTATCTGTAGCTAAGTTTCTGAGACTGGCCCTGCAGATCAGCTTGTATTTAATGCTAAAAGGCTTAATTTTTCTCTCTTAAGTTCAGTAACCACTTTTCTCAGCACAATACTGAACATTTTAGCCAATACACTAAGAAAATAATTATAAAGGCATAAAGATTTGAATTGAATAAAATTATCTTTACTTATAAATGATATGATTATCTATATACAGAATCCCAGGAAATTTCCCAAAACAAAATAGAATGCAAATCCTGGACCTAATCAGTGAGCTGAGCAATCTTACAGGATATAGGATAAACACATAGAAATCAATCCCGTTTCTATGAATGGAAAATTAATACCTAATACTATTTACCATCACTGCAAGGAAAATGAATTACATATGTATACATTAAAATATACAGAATTTATATGCTGAAATTTATAAAATAAGGATTAAATAAATAAAAGACCTAAAGAAATAGAGAAACATAAGCAATTTTTATAGTTACATTTTTTTTTTATGCTGGAGATTGAACCCAGAAGTATTTTACCACGTAGCAACCTCCCAGCACTTTTTAATATGTGTTTTCAAATTTTGAGAGAGGGTCTTGCTTAGTTGCTTGGAGCCTTGTTAAGTTGCTGAGACTGGCCTTGAACTTGTACTACTCCTACCTCAGCCTCCTGAGTCATGGGAGAAAGAGCTTTTGAATGGATTGAAATTTTTAGCACAGTAAAGATATCATGTCTTCTCTATAGATTTAATATAATTATTATTAAAATCCTAGGAATATTTTTGTATAAACATAGACAAATGTATTTTTAATTTGTAGGGAAATTCATAGCCTCTGGAATAACTACAATAATTTTGAAACAGAAGAATAAAGTCAGAAAA
Organism: Urocitellus parryii; assembly: GCF_045843805.1. NCBI lineage: Eukaryota > Metazoa > Chordata > Mammalia > Rodentia > Sciuridae > Urocitellus > Urocitellus parryii. The sequence goes on from NC_135547.1 coordinate 105,067,188, forward strand.
ATTACACTAACTGATTTTAAGACTGAATTTTATAGCAACAGCATCCAAGACTGTGTTTTCTAATGAGAGGAAGATAGACAAATAGATCAATAGAACAGAATGAACAGCCCAGAAATAGACTCCCATCATTATGCCCAACTGATTTTTGACAGAGGTTTAAAATCAGTTCAATAAAGGAAGGATAGTGTTTTCGACAAATGGTACTTGAGCAATGGGATATCCATAGGCAAAGCAAAATGCTCATAGATCTAGGCCTTACAACTGGTACAAAAATTCAAAGATTAGAGAGAGATCACATTTCTAATGGAATTTACATCCATATTGTCTGTCCATGGTGGTCATTATGGTTGGTTCCATAGCTTGGCTATTGTGAATTGCAACTGCTATTAATATTGATGTGGGAAAGCAACATTTTTATGTAGCAAACACTTAAAATAGGTTTATAATCTCATCTATATATTTTTGTTGTTGTTTAGAAATATATTTAGTGAGATTCTTAGGCTGCATTCAGAAGAGAAGTATCCAAATATTGCTAACTTTATCAATAAATTGGTAGCCCCAAGCTTAAATATCACTTATATTATTTCAATGGCCTTAGGGTTCAATAAATATACTCTAATACATAGTAACTAAGGCAGACTTATCAACAGTTAAAATTTCTAGACTTTGATTTTTGTGAATGTATAGCACTTAGAATTCTGAGTTTTAAATAATCTTGAGTTTTTCAGAAATGATATGAATAATGATTTGGTTTTTCTGTTCATTGGATAATATAAGCATCTATGTAATTGGGAGGCCCCCATTATGTTAAAGGCAGATTGGATAAAAAGAAAAAAAAAACAATGTTGAATGGCTCTCACAAGTCCAAAAGAATCAATAGATGGAGAAAAAAAATAACTGTCTTTTAAAGGATTTACAATAATCTATCTTATTTGGAAATTCAAAATATATTCAGGCATTCCTTTGCCAGTTGCTTTCTTACATAATAACCTCCTTTTTATACTGAATTTTACTTGACATTCTCAATCCTAATATTAATTATTTTACTAGGAGAATCAACTATATTCTTCATGCTTTCCCACTGATTGAGCTTCCATTATCCTCAAAATTTTCTCCTTTTCAGTAATCGTAACAGTCTCCCAACCACAACTGAGTTATCATCAATATAATCCCAGTGTACCCTGTTGGATCCCATAGCTTTTCTGATAGTATGTGGTCACCCATTCTTTGCTTTCCACAATTCCAATTTTTCTACCTTCCAACTACCTGTTTTTGTCTTTTCCCTGAAGAAATCTCATGTAGTTTATTTCTGTGACTCCAGCATATCTTCAATTTATTAATTTAGTTTGATGTTTCCAATATAGTACATTTACATTTATATTAAGATATAAATTACCTGAATTTGAGTTTATAATACAAAATCTATATATACATCATTTTCTAGGATTTAATTTCAAAACAAACTTACAGGTTATGGCTCATGATCCAAAGACCAGTGAAACCCTTGAGGCTGCTATAGCTTTAGTACCATATATTAACTACTGAAGGTCAAAATCAAGACAAGTCAGTGTTGTAGGATCCCAGTTTCTTCCAATATTAAAAATGCATAGTGAAATAAAGGACTTTTTCAATAATATTTTGGCAGTATTAAAAGCTACATTGAATGTATGTTTGCCTTTAGCTAAAATTTGCTTTAAGTATAAAATTTCATTTGACTGCATTGTGCAGAACTCTGGAAGCTTATGTAAAATAACTAATCATGTAAATCCCTCCTCTCTCCCTCCTCCCTCCCTCTTCCCTCCCTCTTCCCTCCTTCCTATCATTTTTTCTTGTTTTTTTTTTTTTTTTAGAATTTAGGTGTTGCTATGGGCCTACATTACAAAATAGAGAGTGATGCTCATTTTCTTGTCAAAATAATTTTTATCAAGCCATTAAATGGTGGTGCTCACTATATGCTAGACACTGTTCTAAGAATTTGGAAAATATTAACTCATTTTATCTTCATAAAACCTTTAAAACATACATAATATTGTTGTCACTTTACCCACAAGAGAATTAAGGCTCTAGATGATTAATGAACAAGCTCAATGTCACACCATCATAATTGGTTAATGGATACTGACCCTGAACCATCTCCTTCTCAAGTACAAGCTTTCAATTTTTTGTCTCTGCTGTTTATGTATATGGTACTGCTCAGAAAAGTTTTGCTCCCTTATGCTAGAAGACAAACATAAAAATTAAGCTATCTTCATATTCAAACTTAACACCTAAAGTATTTTTGTATGCCAAACACATTTTAACAGAGTTTCATTATACAGAAATTGACCCTAAAATACAGACAAAAATTGTATGTAAGATAAAGTAAACTTGTAATGACCTTTTCTAGTTGAAGAGTTTATGAGAATACATTATTCAATTTTTGCAACTTTCATTTAAGTCTGAATATATTTTAAAATATAAACTTGAAAATATGTCAAATAACTACCAGTTGAATCAAAGAATATAAATTGCATAAACTTAATGCATAAATTTAAGGGCATATACTTATAAACTAAGTAGTACCACTTATTGCATAAATTCAAGCTATGTTTTTCTATGAACTGTGTTCCCTGAAGTTGTGCAAATAGAAAGACCTAAAGTGATGTTATTTCATTTACATTAAAAGGCATGCAAGAATAGCAATAGAAAAAAATCCTGAACAAAAGACTGCCCTTCAACTTCCATAATCATGGTTTTTTTTTTAATTTTGAGGAATTTTTTTTTCCTGTACTGGATTGGAACTTAGTGCCTCATGCATACTAGACAAGCACACTACAGCTAAGCTAAGTCCTCAGCCCCCATAATCATGTTTATTAATGTACCTTAGCAGAAATTATTTAAGCATTGTTTCCTGCCTCCAAAAGAATGTGTGGTAACTTTAAATATGTTGCTTGTTAATTGTACCAATACTTGATAGGAGGGCAGGGACAATGTTTGTCTCTTCCCAGAACCAAGAGAGTACCTGGCCCATAATAGGTAATTTGTAAAATTTATAAGCAAATTAGTGACTAATGGATGGATATCCTTTGTTACTACTTATTTGGTCCTGGTGCATATTTTAACATGTTTGTATAAAGAGCTATTCAGAACAACTTTAAACCAGTTTCAAATGTGTTAATATTCCATTAATGACCTTCTAGGTTTATTTGGATAGAAACTAATCCTTTTATTTGATGGATTAGTAAAAGGCAGGCTCATCCTAGATAGTTTAAATTACTCTTCCAAGTAGTCAATGAATATTTATCCATTCAGAAAAAAAGTTTAACAAAGGCTTTTAGGGCAAGGTTCTTGCACTATATTCCATAATTTGAACTAAAAAAGAGGAGAAATTATAGAAAAAGTCATTCATTTTAAAGTACACATAAAAATAAAAATCAGGGAATATACTTTTCTAGATTCACACTCCATGATATCTGAACAAGTATGATATAAATTCACTGAAATATTTTATATAGGAGTGACCTGAAAACTTCATAAATAAAAAATTACATGCTTTCAAATTTTAGAGACTATTTCTCATTATTGAATTCATCTGCATATTTTACTAGAAGTTTTTATTTTACTAGAAATTTTATTTACTTTAGGAATACTGATTTCTATTTAGGAAGGGAAATACTTCTCAAATTCTCGATTTTTATAAGAAGTTCCTCTGGTAATCTCTTTCTCACATCTTCTCATATATCTTATTTCACTTTTAATTTCCTGCAAACTTATCTTTGCTGTTAAATTCTCCTTGCCCTTTCTCAGTGGTGACTGATAATGATAATGTTGAGCTGTGTCTCTTTCTAACACCTAGACTGCTATCCAAGCTATATCAATCATTCCATCATATTTTTAAAATCTAGAATACACTGCTGAAATCTCTCCTGACCTTGTATTTCTATATCTTACCATCTCCCAATTCCCACACTGAGCACCTTTCTTTCCTTCAGCATTCTTTCCAATCAGTTCAGAAAGCTACCCTCAATCTGTGATCCTGTAACTGAAACAACATCATTAATCACTTTCAGTTTCCTTCCTTTTTTCCTATACATCAAAACTTCAGAGCTTACCTTATCCTCAACTGCTGCTACTCCACTGTAGCTTTCTTGTTTTGACTTTCAATACCACATCTTCTTGTCCTATGCATTTTGCTTTTCTTTTTTACTTGATGGCAGTTTATTTTAATGCTTTGACTGCCTTCATTCTGTTTTCTATGCATGAAGCAGCATTGCCAATTACAAAATCATCTCCTTCTCCTTTGTTACTACTTATTTGGTCCTGGTGTATATTTTGACATGTTTGTATAAAGAGCTATTCAGAGCAACTGGTGGGAAAATACCTTGATGAATTATAATTCTATGTTGTTCCTCAGTTGAGAAACATTTCATTCCTGAAATTTATTGTCTTTCTCTAAATGTTTTTTCTTCATACTGTCAATACTTGAAATATTTTAAATGCACATCAGTCTTCATAAACAAGGAAAATAGTTGGAATTGTAAATTGTTTAGCTAATAGTTATGAATCATAATTACAAAGATAAACATGGACTACGGTATCACAAATTTTATATGAAGGCTAGCATCAAACCTATACTCTCTGCATTTCCTCAGGCCAGATAAACACTCTTTGATGGGTATTCTTGTTTACTGAATGCTCCAAAACTAGTTAGACATAATGATTTGTTTCTTTTGCAGAAGTTTAAAAAGTTTTCCCCCTAACTTTATATTCACACTTCCAATTCTGAACTTGTAACACAGAACAAAAATTGAGATTTTTTATGCAATGCTGAAACCCAAACTGACATGTAGGAGGAAGGAGCAGAAGTTCTGTGGGCTTGCCAGGATGCTAAGGACATGTTGTCTTGAAAATTACTTATTAAAGTCAGTGAGTTCATTAGGCTGAAATAGAGAACTACACACTATTAATCAAGTTTAAATTTAGTCCTCAAGCTTAAGTTCCTTATAGCTCGAAATCTGCAGTTTCAAGCAATCACCTTTAGAAGTGTCCTCATATCACATTGAAGGAGATATTTAACATAACTTGAATTATCTAAATCTAGATATCACAAAAGAAAGAAAAGGAAGTGCCAACTCTAATTAATTAGTCATAGCTTCTTGAACTTAAATATTGAGAAGGTTTCATCTGGCCTCAGTAGGAGAGTGCAATGATCTATTAGATATACTTGCCATCAAACCAGGAGAAGAAAGAGGGCAGGGCTGCTGAGTGACTGGGGACCCCTTTTGTGCTAGGAGAATATTTTTAGCCTTTAAGATTTGCATTTCAACCCATTACTTTGTTAATTGGCCACTTATTTTCTAATCTATTCTTTTTTTTTTTTTTGGCTTCTCACAATGTTGTTTAATTTGGCAAAAAAATAATAATAGAAAAAAATTACCTAATAGTTGAGAATCATAAATTATAGTATGTTCTTTATATTGCTATCTAAAATTAAAATATGAAAAGCTTATAGCAACATAGAAAGGTAATCTAATTGTAATTGAAACGCAAATCCATACTTATATAAATATTAAACCTATGGAAAATTAGTTTATATGTATTCTACTTTATTTTTGATACCTGATTAAAAACATAAAGGGAAAATAGTCTGGCAATAATTATCCCTAAAAAGAGTTTATGCCCCTAAAATATAGATCCAAGATTTTTTTTCTATAATTCTGTTCTCTGTTTTTTAGAACATGAACTAGGGTGTTTATTGACTACTGTATAATTAGATTTTATGATGTGCATCTATTATTCATAATCCAAAGTGGATATAGTAAATCCAAAATTGGTTAGGAATCAAAGCTGATGGTTTCAATTAAACATACCAGTTATATTTAGCAGGTGAATAGCGTTGTAAAGTTTTCAATCAGTTTAAGCTTAGAAATGACCAAGTTTTAAATAAAGAAAGAAAGAAATACATTTTAAAATCTTTATTTCTCAATACTGCATAGATGAATTCTGTGCATGCTCTTGTCTACTTTTTGTGAAAAATTTGTTTTGTCAACATTCTGTCTACTTTTTGGGTAGAATATTCTGTCTACCAAATTCAATTAATTAAAGTCTTTAAGAGCATGAACCTACTTTGTCTATATGAATTTGCAACTCAAAAGAAACAAAGTGAATTTTGAATTATTGTATGAAAATCTATTTAACATATAAAATAAGCAGGAAAATTAACTACAGTATTGGAAAACCATGTGGGGGAAAAACATATGGGTTTCATTTTGGCAAGTGAACAAAAAGTTATTAAGGCATACAATACAGCAAAAAGGAACTCACACTTAGCAACAGATTGGTTGTGGGTAGCAGAGGCTCTGAGGACCTGACAACAACTAACTTTTTAGCTTGGAAAACATGAGTGGGTCGACTTACACTTTGTGTTTTGGAAGTTGAGAACTGTTTTTACTTTGGAGAACTTTTAAAATCTTTAACAATGTTCTTTTAAGTTTTATGGTCCCTTATCATTATGAATAAGGAGGAAAAATGCAACTCTGAACACAAGTGTTCTACAACTTATATGCACTTTAGAAAGACCCCTTTACTAGAGGAGTAGCCTATTAATATCTATTTGATGAGGATTGATTTCATCACTTTGAAATGTCCTTGGTTTTAATATGTCCTTGCATATTAGTGTTTTATATGTGAAGATAGACATGTTATGGGTTGCCTTTAAAATATTATTTTTTTTCAAATCTATATTAAGTGAAGTCAAGGGAAGATGGAAAAATCTATTTGCCTTCTCTGCCCTGCAGAGTTTCAGCAGAAGTGGACTTTCCTAACAATTTATTAGAGAATTTTAAAATGTCAAACTTCAGTCAATAGTTTGTGCTGTTGCTAGACCTAATATAACAAACAATAACTGAATATTGCCAGTCATTCTCAGGAGCAGTAAAACATTATTATGCTACTAAAACTTTTTTGGAGCACAATCACATGATATGAATTTCTTACACAAGCATATAAGCAATGAAAATTTTACAGGGTTCTAAATGAATAAGAATTTGAAAATAAAATAAAATAATATAAAAACATAGGTCTGAAAGTGACTTTGACAATTCAGCATGGAACTGTCTATATCTGTTAGATTATAGCTCTCTAAATATCCAAAAATAGTGTTTTGAGGAGTGTGTGTATGTGTGTGTGTGTGTGTGTGTGTTTGTATGTGTGCTAATTCTATCATTTGCTCCTGCTATCCAATAGTGATGTTCTGACCACAAAATCTTGGAGTCAATTTCAAAAGTTCTTTCTTCCTGTTCTTATTATCGTATCATGTTTTCGTTTGACACATTTTCCCTGTTTCTTTTTTTAAAAGCTATCACCATAGTACAGAGCTTCATCTCCTATGAGATTACTCTTAAAACATATTTGAATCATGTCTTGGCCCTTCTCTAAAGCCTTTACCACAGTGATTTGAGCATATGTTTGGCAGTCAAGTTCCTTAACTATTTGATCCTAAGCTCATTATGCAAATTATATTTGATGTTTCAATGGCACTTAATAATTTTAAAGTGTTTCTTCATTGTTATATTATTGGGTTTTCTGTAAATTTTTAATCACACATGCATGACAAGTAGTTTTGAGTACCTATTTCTTATCAAAGAGGCTTGTTAAGATTAAAATTTTCCAACTTACATGTTAAAAATCCAGCAGGTGTTAGCTATTAAATTACTAGCATAAAAGAGAATTTTGGACACCTAGGTTGGACATTTAATTCAGTTATGTAGTTCTAATATAAATATGATGAATGTTATAGGTATTCTTAGTTTGTATTTAAATTTTAACCTGTAACTTTAGAGTCTGTGAAAAGGTTGTTATCTCATTATTTTACTTGATTCTCACTGACAGGCAAGACAAATGTTGTCATCTAGATTGTATAGGATGAGTTCTATTTGTTAGAGATGTAAACTCTTGATTTCTACCAAATATCCTTGGAGAAAAGCTCACATTTCCCCTTGATAAATGAGGTCTAATATTGGTATTATATTAGTGTCTTCTTCAAGAAGTCATGAACTAAGATCAGTGAAAGACTTCAGAATTCTCTCTAGTTTTTGAATAATATGTTTCTAACTTTAACTTTTCCCTAGCAAATTTATTGATTTATTTTAGTTAAATGTGTTTAAGGATGCCAGATATCACTATGCTGTTTTTGCACTGCCCACGCAAGCTCAGTCGAGGGGGTTAGTGAGGGCTGAGATCCAATCCTCTAAAGGCATCCCTGGTATGGGGCTGTATCTGCCCTGAGGAAATCAAGTTTTCTTTCATATAAAAGTACTGTCCTGAAAAATATTGGTACTCATGGCTGAGGGGCCACCTTTCCTCTATGTCTGCCAAAAGTGTTATATAATTAAAAGGTGAGTCTATTGTTTTAGTTGTTGCTGTTCTTTCATCAATTAGATCATGAAATTGACATACAATATAGGGTTTACAGTTAGGAAAGTGAAGTTTGAAAGGAGGGAGTAAGAGTCACTAATATTTAGCCCAAAATGGGCATGGGTAGAAAAGTTAGGTTAGTGTGAATGTCTGAGAAGCTGATCTGTTAAGTTTCACCACAAATAAGGTGCCTGTGCAGATGCATATTAAAGCCAGCATATATGCAAACTTGTGGTAGGTTTGGAGCCATTGTTGGTCAGATTAATTATTACATAAGAGATGTGAAGGAGTAGGCATGATGGTGCATGCCTGTAATTCCAGTGACTCATGTGCATGAAGCAAAAGGATTTCAAGTTAAAAGCCAGCCTCAGTAACATAAAAAATGTCTGGGGGATGTGGCTCAGTAATAAAATGCCCCTGATTTCAATACTTAGTACTCCCAAAATAAAAAAAGAAAGAAAGAAAGAAAGAAAGAAGTATAAAGGGAGTCAAGGAAATTAAGAATGTATAGTACAAAAATTATAGATAAGTTTATTTTATTTTTAAAACCTATTTAATTTTAATGTTTTATTAGTGCATTATAGGTATACATAATAGTGGGATTAATGTTGACATAATCACACATGCATGGAATATAATTTGTTTCATTTAATTCCCCAGCATTTTTTATTTCCCTTCCCTCCTCCCTCCCCCTGTTCCCTTTCTTCTACTCAATTTCCTCTATTCTTTCTTTTAGTCATTTGGGTATTTTTAATTAGTGCTTTATAGCTATACATTAAAATAGAATTTATTGTGGTATATTTATATATTTATATAGCATAATTTGGTCAATTTCATTCCACAGTTCCCTTCTTTTCCTATCCCTCTTCTCTTTCACTCTAACCCCTTCCACTAATCCACTGTTCTCCTTTCTGGTTTCATGAGATCACCTTTTTTCCCCCCTTATATTGCTCTAGTTTCCACATATGAGAGAAAACATTCAACCCTTGACTTTGAGTCTGGTGTATTTCACCTAGCATGATGATGTCTAATTTCCTTCAATTATTAACAAATGCTGTAATTTAAATCTTTTTTATGGTTGAATAAAACTCCATTCTGTGTGTATATGTTATATAAGACTATCCCTATGTGTCTCATTCTCTGCGTCTCTCTCCTTTTCTTTCCTTCCTTTTCTTTCTTAAGATGGAGTCTTCTTGTGTTGCCCAGGCTGACCTTGAACTCCTGAGCCCAAGTGATCCTTTATCCATTCATCTGGTTGACAAGCACCTGAATGGACTAGTTCCATAGCTTGGATATAATTGTGAATTGTGCTACTATAAACATTGATGTGGCTGTATCACTATAGTATGATGATTTTAGTTCTTTTGGATAAATACCAAGGAGTAGGATAGCTGGGTCATATGGGAGTTCCATTTCTAGTCTTTTGAGGAATCTCCATATGGCTTTCCAAAGTGGTTGTACTAATTTGTAGTTCCATCAACAATGTATAAGTGTACCTTTTATCCACTTCCTCACAGGTATTTACTATTATTTATAATCTCTATGATTCCAATTCTAACTGGAGATAGATAGAATGTCAGTGAAGTTTTGATTTGTATTTCCCTCATTGGTAGAGATGTTCAACTCTTTATTTTTTTTAATTTATTTTTTTTGAGGAAACATTAATGGGAATCATTTTATCTTTGTTTTCCTAGCTCAGGTTTACACTTTATTCTTAAAATCGTAATTTACAACCAGGGTACTCAGTGGGTAGGATTGGGGTAGATCAAAACTACTAAGGTTTTGGTTGTTCTAAATGAGAAACTCAAACATTATTTGTTGTAACATTGAAAAAGTTATGTAATCTCACTAAGCCTATATCTGTGAATTGGTGATAATAACTATAATATGAATATTATGAGACAATATTTGTAAAATGTTCACTGTAAGATACAGGCCTAATGAAAGTTAGCTATCTTTTAGATTATTATAAATAATTGGCGGGTGTGTATTATTGGAGATGTGGCTTCTCCCTTTTAGGTATGCAGAATATTTAAGTGATGAATTTTATCATTAATTTTCATACCTTTGACACTTCCTTCAGTGTTTAAAAATATTGATGTAAGCAGACAGTTCATCTCCTAAATATGAGGGGATATGTTGTCATGATCAATCAACTGATATATCACAGCTCATCTGACATTTAAAATGTTAGTTTGAGAAGTGAGAGAACTGGATAGTTAGATGTGATTTTAAATGGACAGGTGAAATGAATGATGGCTGGATTCTGGAGATTGTATAGACCAGAAGTAGGGCAATTGATTGGGGTGCTGGGGCATGAGGCTTCCACAATAGGTGGGAGATTATACTTCCTTGGTTATAGGCTTGCTATATAACAGGTAATTGGTAGGTAAACCTGACCTTAATGAGCAGTTGATGAAGACCTCAGGGCCTTGGGGTTATAGGCAAAATATAAAGAAGTAGAGCAAAGTGTCAGAATTATTTATTATGACATGATTTGTCCTTCTCAGCTTGGGTAATGGAAATTCAACTGGGGTCTAGGAACAAACAGGATCAAGAAGTAAAATGAATTATATCCATTTAGGAGTTTAGAACTGAAGCCCACAAGGCAAGGAATGTTTCAGAAGAAACAAAGAATCTGGTTAGAGACCTGAGCCACAGCAAGTTCCAGATGAAGCTGGTCATGATGAGCTTCTCATTTGAGGCTCCCTAAATACGTCAGGTTCTTTAAGTTGGTATATAACAGAACTTTTAAAAAGTTTTTTATTTATATATGAAAGCAGAATGCATTACAATTCTTACTATACATATAGAGCACAATTTTTCATATCTCTGGTAGTATACAAAGTATATTCACACCAATTTGTGTCTTTATACATGTATTTTGGATAATAATGTCCATCACATTCCATCATAATTTCTAACTCTATAATCCCTCCCTTCCCCTCCCACTCCTCTGCCCTATCTAGAGTTCATCTATTCCTCCCATGCTCTCTCTCACTACCCCACTATGAATAGGCCTCCTTATATCAGAGAAAACATTTGGTATTTTGTTTTCTGGGATTGGCTAACTTCACTTAGCATTATCTTCTCTAACTCCATCCATTTACCTGCAAATGCCATGATTTTATTCTCTTTTGTTGCTGAGTAATATTCCATTGTATATGTATGTATGTGTGTGTGTGTGTGCGTGTGTGTGTGTGTGTGTGTATCTTAAGGGCAAAAAATTGCAGGCTATGAAAGAAAAAAAACAATGTACTACATAGCATTTAAAACATGAAATTGAATTTTAAAATTCCCTATGTAAATCCAAGCATTATGAATGATTAGCAGAAAAACACATAAGCCATAATTTTGTGTGAGTTATAAGATAAGGATATTTTATTATCATGTTATGTTCAATCTGAATGAATTAAATTAGATTTCTCTGTGCTTTTAGAACTTTATACTTGAACATGACTTCCTCAGTCCAACATGCTTATTCTTGAACTTCTCTCTACTTCATCAGCTATGCATTGCTTTTCATTCAGCAGATAATTTGCTGGTCTATTAAGTTGGATGTGGGAATAGGAAGTGTAGTTTGAAATTAATTGAGCCAATTCATTGAGGTCTATTTTACCAGGTGTACTCTGTTGGATAGTGTTCTCTAAAAAACATCCTTCAAGGAACCTCAAAATGTAGCTTTGTTGAAAAGAGTCATTGCAGACATAATTAATCTTGATAAGGTTGTACTGGAGTAGAGTAGGCCCTTTTTTTTTAGCATGGCTGGTGTCATTATAAGAGGAGAGAGTTGGGTTTGATGGCTTGTATCTGTAACTCTAGCTACTTGGAAGGCTGAGGCAGGAGGATGCCTTGAGCTCAGGAAGTTCAAGGCCAGCCTGGAAAACACAGTGAAACTCCATTTTAATAAAAAGGAGAAAATAAAAGCAAGAAAAGGAGAGAGGTGCAGAGAATGAGACACAGAAGGATAACCTTATATGACAGAGTAAGTTCCAAGAATTGCTGGCAATACCAGAAGCTAAAAAAAGGGAGCATGAAACAGATTGTCCCATAGAACAATCAATGAGAACATAGCCCCGAAGTTTCAGTTTTATATTTTTAAATTATCCAGTTTAAAGTGTGTTGTTATAATAGCCCCAGGAAACTAATATACCATGAAAAGGAATTTAAATATTATATATAAAGGTTTTTACCTGCTACAGTTACTCTTCCTTTGAACCTCATTTTTTGTTGTTGTTGTTCATTTGGTGGCAGGGATTCAAAGTAGGAATGCTTTAATTTTGCTATCTTTCATCACATAATACTTCTCCAAAGTAATGATTTTAAGGGACATGAAAAAGGAAATGGCAATTGCTTGAAGTCTAAACTGGATTAGCTCAATATCAGTAAGGCATGTTTCTCACAGTTATTTCATGTGCACTTAAGGAAATGCATTTATTCAATAGATTCCTCATTCCATATCTGGTGATATAAATGTTGGAAAAGTCAGATAAAAGTGTATTTAGATATCTACTGTGAAAAAAATAGGTACATGTTGAGTAGAGACCTGAAAATATGCAGAATATTGCTCACCACAAAGAGTCTAGTATTTACATGTGATCTGTCTCTTTATTGTAATTTGTTCTTTTTGGATATACATGACAACAGAATGTATTTTGACATATTGTACATTCATGGGGTATAACTTATTCTAATTAGTATCCCATTCTTGTGATTAAACGTGATGTGAATTTACATTGGTTGTTTATTCATATATGAACATAGGAAAGTTATGTCAGATTAATTCCACTCTCTTTCTTTTTCCCATTCTTCCTCCTTTCTTTTATTCTCCTTGGTCTAATCCAATGAACTTCTATTCTTCCTTCCCCACTCCACTTATTGTGTGTTAGCATCTGCATATTAGAGAGAACATTCAGCTTTTGTTTTTTTGGGATTGGTTTATTCCACCAAACATGACAGTCTCCAGTTCCATCCATTTGAGACACATTAGCCACCAGTGCACGTTCTGACAGTTACATAAATATATTCCTTAGGTTTTTTTTTTTTTTTGACCATTACGAAGATATCCCTTTAACAAAGCATGAACTTCTTTCCCATTAATACTCAGATAAATTTTTGGGTATTCTCAGATATTGAAAGGGATGTTTCATTTTGACTTTACATGCATTTTGTGATTTTATGAATGCAATGGATATTTACTCTTTTTTTATTGCTACAATTTCTTTGGTTAAGGCCCTTGATGTTACTCAAAACCTTTTATTAAACAGTAAAATAGAAGTGAAAATAATAAAGTAGTTGTCCATAGACTGCCAATTATTTTTGCCACTACATGGTATGTTTATTTACCAGGGTTTTCAATTGCCATTACAGAGAGGCTCAGAGACTTAAAGAACAATATTGACTCCACATGGCCGCATTTCTTTAAGGCCCAGAGCTTCCTGTTGTGACATCTGGGTTTGAAATGCTTATAAACATGGTGTGTCCCTAAGTTACAACCAGGATTATTACTATGAATATTATTAATAGATTGAGTCAACTGAAGTCTAAAAACCAAACATGAGATTTTTGCCCTCCCAAATAATAAAGGCATCCATTTTTAAGAAAAGTTGAAAGGAATATTACTTTCATTAAAGAAATATAAAAATTAAAATTGTCATTAGCCTTAAACCAGGATACAGATGTACAAATCTATCCGGAAAATTTTAGAATATAGACAGAAATCAAGGTTTGTTTTTGAACTGTACTTCTGGAATAAGAAAGATAATATGTAATCAGGCCAGGCCTCTGATAATTGTATTAAAGTAGATGAAGGAAATCACATGGATAGGACAATGTAATTAAATCACTAAAAATAAAAATGTCATTGTTTTCACTTTCTTTCAGTAAGTAAAAGGTGAGGAAAGCTATGCTTTTAAACTGTGCATAAGCAATTTCAATATCCTCCTGGATATGACAATTGGATTGTAATTTGGACTTGCCTTTGACCAAATTCTAAAAGGGTAATATAAAGAGCTGGCAAAGACTCCATAAAAGGAGTTTATTGTACAAAGGGACAAACAAATATAAACATAAAGAAGCATCTGCCACTAAAGGTAATCATAATTGGCAGCAAGATTAAGGGGAAAAAATAGGGTTAGGGAAAACAAAATATATTTTTCCCTCATTGTTTTGGTCTTTTTTCATTTAAGAAGAAGAAGAAAAAAGAATACTCCACTTTTGGGTATGGGGTTTAAAAATTCAGAATTATTGTTTATGAACCAATTTAGGATAATTCAAAGACTAAGGAAACATCCCTAATTTAAAAGTTCCAGGAATTCAGATGTAACATTGAACATTGCTCCTGATTTTTTTTCTTAGAGTTTTTTAAAAGTCATTTTTCTTCTAAACTTATTAAGGCTCAAAGAAAATCCAGTATTTTAAAAGAATGTGGAAATAAATATATTAAATGAAAATGACACAATTGATGATTTTAGTGAAATTCTTGAATGAAGCTAGAAAGATTCGTGTATCAAAATTGCTTTTTCTTTTTATTGATTATTTGCATTGTTTGCATAATATAACCTACATTGTACTGAAAATTCCTGTGTCTTGCTACAGTTCCTTCTCATCTATTTAAAGACAAAGAAATTACCTATGCTGCCTTTTAGAGAGTGTTATGTATTGAATGATCAAGAATGTACATGAGTCTTAGTTGATAGAGAAAAAATGGATGAAGCTTGATTTTTCAAAATAAAATATTAACTTTGTAATGTAATACACATCTCTTAACAGAATATCTTTAAACAAATTTCTTTACCATTTTATATATTTCAGTGTTTTATTTTTGATATATTTTAGGATTGTCTCCACTAATCCAACTGAGGTATCCCTATTTTTATACATTTTATTTTTTAAAAACTTCTTCTGTATTGTATTTCTTTCTGGAATACTGCACATTAAGATAATAAACAAAAATAAAAGGGTTTAGTGTCTCTTGTGGGAAATAGTCATTTTGATCCCATATTTATTTCTCTGAAACATAAATATTTGTACTCTAAAAGGTTTATGTCTGAATCAAGTGTGTATAGTAAATGCAGCACCATCTACATTCATTAATTAAAACAATATGGAGAGACTGGGGTTGTGGCTTAATAGTAAAGTGCTTGCCTAACACTTGTGAGGCACTGGGTCCCATCCTCAGCACCGCATAAAAAAATAATAAATAAAATAAAGCATTGGGTCCAACCACAACTAAAAAAAATTTAAAACAAACAAAACAAAAACAACAACAAGAAAACAATATGGAGGGCTGGAGCTGTAGCTCAGTGGTGGAGTGCCCGCCTCACATGTGTGAGGCACTGGGTTCTATCCTTGGCACCACATAAAAATAAATAAATAAATAAATAAGAAATAATTTAAAAAAAACAATATGGAACTAGTTTAAAAATTGTTAAAATTTTCCCTTGCCATAGTATAGTTTTTAAAAATTTATTATTTTTTGTAGTTGTAGATGGACAGCATGCTTTTATTTTATTATTTTTATGTGATGCTAAGGATCAAACTCAGTGTCTCACATATGCCAGACAAGTGCTCTGCCACTGTGCTACAGCCCCATCCTGCATAATACAGTTTTTTAAGTACATTGTCTTTTGTCTTCTGAATGGGATTGTCACTTTTTAAATTTTAATTTATTCCTAAGCCATATCTCTTACTGTTTTTTTTTCTGTACATTTTCTTTTAGAAACTATATCGGAGGGACGAGTAAGGTTTTTGTGAGTTATTAGTAGTATGATTGCTCAGATGAAGGAGATTTTAATGTTTGGAATAACCATAAAATGGCCATACATTTGACAGAACATAATACCCTTCTCTGTATTACAGCAGTATATCTTAATGGTTCTCTGTATGTGGATTTTCCTTTAGAGAATTGCTAGTTAACTAGTGTATTCCACATATAAAAATCTCTGAAGAATTTCAATGTACTTTAATACATGTCTCTTATATATACATACAAGCATACAAGCATGCAAGTAATATAAATGTGACATTTTCTTAGGAAAAAAAATATCAAAAACTTCTGTGTTGTTCCCAACAAGCTACTACCATTTCCTCCTTAGTAAACCCAGAAAATGAGTAACCCTACAATACCCAAACCTAAATTAGTTTCAAAGCTTTCCAACAATACAAATAATTTGAAAATCCAAAAGCATATGGGCCATATAGTTTGTATAATATTTGATTTATTTGATTACCTTTTCCAGAATTCTCTTTTACTTTTATTCATTGATTTTTCTGTGTGTGGTACTAGGGTATTGAACCTAGGTGCTCTTTACTACTGAGATCCATTCCCAGCCTTCTTCATTTAAAAAAAAAAAAATTGTGACAGGGTTTTAATAAGTTTCTGAGGCTGGCCTTGAACTTGTGATTCTTCTGCAACAGTCTCTTGAGTAGTTGGGATCATGTACCACTGTATCCAGCTATTAAATTTTTTGATAATGTGAAAGCATTGTCTTTTGTTAAAAAATAAAAAAAACATTTTAATATTCTCTCTCTCTCTCTCTCTCTCTCTCTCTCTCTCTCTCTCTCTCTCCCCCCCCCCCTCCCTCACTCCCTCCCTCCCTCCCTGGATCCCTCGCCTGCTCCCTCTCTTTCCTTTTCTCTCATTGTATCATCTTAAGATAACACTTCATTTCAGGAAAACAAATCTACGGACTATTTTTTTTTTTTTAGTTGTCAATATGGACTTGTTTTGTTGTTGATAGTATCACAAATGATAAGAAAGGTCTTATCAAGTATTTTTGCCTTCAGAAATAATTTAATCTTTTCTAAACTTCTTTATTGAGATGTGATTGACATAGAAATCAATTAACTTTTATAGACAATGAAATTGAGGTTCAGAAAAATTGAATAACTTCCCAAAGACTGCAAGTATGTAGCAGAACTAGGGTGTGATCCCCAGGCTGACTTTATATCCAAGTTAAGAGGACCATAAAATGACTAAGGGCAAAAAACTGATTGGCCTCTCTAGTATTTAGGTGTCTCCCATATCCCAATAAAATATACTAACTATTCAGATTTAATGACTATCTTGAATTACTTTTTTGCCTTTTAAAGAAAAAACATGGAAATTTGATAATGAATGTAATGATTCCCTTTCTTAGCTATAAAAGAAAATAGGAACATTATTCAATGTAAATATATTACTGAAAAGTCAATTAGCATCTGAAATGGTAGGGAAGTTAAGAGACACAAGTAAACCTGAAATGTATATTTTTTGCCTCATACTTATGAAGTGCAGTATCCAGATATAACTCTGGCTCAGAAACACTTGTAATACTTAATATGTTTTAGATGAGAAAAACTTTGAGTTACCTGAAAGAGCATAGCTGAGAAAACAAACTCTGTGCTCATCCAGAGGAGATTTGTGCGTCCACTGAGACATATGTGAACAGGGCTTTATCTTGGCCCATTGGAACTCTCTGCCAGAGGGCAACGTAACAGAACAAAGCATATTGACCTCTCCCTGCCAATGCCCTTGTTCACAATTTGAAGTTTTCTTTCTTAATGATCTAGAATATAGTTCAAAAGCCTTGGTTTTTATTTGCTTTTTTCTGTAGCTTTCGAAAGCCCACCTCCAGAGCCATACTTCAAAATTATCTATTCCTCTTTTGTGGTTTTCTTCCAAGTAGAAACCCTCTGACTCCCCATAAACAGGATGATAATAAATAATCTGGTAAATTAATAAATCATATTGTGTGTTAGAAGGATATGTGTATTATGGAAAATAAAATAGCAGGGAAAGGGAGTAAGAGAACCAGAGCCCAGAAAGTAGAATGAAATAAGATGTTAGGATGGATTTCATTGAGCAGATGAGATTTAAAGGAGACTCAAAGCCAACTAGGTTTCTGAAGGAATAATTGTTCCAGGTAGATGGAACAAGTAGAACAAAGCTTCTCAAGGAGGAGTTTGTTCAGAATGTTCAAGGAGTAGCGATAAGGACTCCAGTATTACAAGTTAGAATGTTGCAGAAAATCACAAAATTAAGGGAATTTTGTGGCAAAGATCAGAAACTTGTACATTTTAGTTTCTGTGGAGAAGTTAGAAGCATTTGTACAATGATCTGAAAGGAGATTTCTTCAATATTTATATAATATCCTTCACCCAAAGACATTTTTTTCAGTTTTACTGAGTTATTTCCACAGATTTTATCTGGTTTTACACAAAACACATCTCTTTATACTCATCTAATTTTATGATATATAATTATGTCACTAGATGAACAGGAATGGCAATGATCATATTTGATTCTTCTTTAAAAATTTTATGCATTATATTTGTACTTATTTTTTTTCATTTTGATATATTCAGAAATGCATATAACATATTGCACACAATTTGCTTTTGTTGTTCTGTGTAACAATTTATTCCCAATTTAGTAGCTTAAATCAGCAGTCACCCTTTGTAATCTCATGATTTTGTGGGTTGTGAATTTGGGCATGTGTGACTTTTCCACATTACATAGTATCCATTGTGATCACTCCATGGTATTCAACTATCGAAAGAGCTGACCAGAATCCAAAATAGTTCTACTCACATGTATGGTGCTTTGGTGGAAAAAAAATTGCAGGGCTGGCTTTGTGGCTCAGTGGTAGAGTGCTTGTCTAGCATGTGTGAGGCACTGGGTTTGATTCTCAACACCATATACAAATAAAGTCCATTGGCAACTAAAAAAAATATATTAAAAAATTGGCAGACATTAGTCAGCTATACATATTGACTGCAATGTTTACATAACCTCTCCATCTTGGTAGACTCAGAGTTGTTGAACTCCCACAGCAGCTCAGTTCCATAAAGTGAATCGAATAAAAGACACAAAGTGTAAATCTTCAGTATCTCAAAGCCTGGGCTTGGAAATCAGCACAGTATCTCTTCTACCACATTATATCAATGAAAGCATTCACAGAACTTGCCCAAATTCAAGGAAGGAAACAAAGACTTCACCTCTCAAATGGAGCAGTTTCCAGAATTTTTGCAGCTATCCTTAATACAGGAACTCTAACAGAAGGTCACTGTCTAGTTAATATCTTTCAGCAGATCATCTTGATCTATCAGTTGATATAACAGAGGAAATTGAAAGTTTGGGTTAATTCAATGATTCAGTTAAATGGAGGACTATTTTAAAATAGATTATAGTATAATTAATTCAATGATTCAGTTAAATAGAGGACTATTAAAATAGATTGTAGTATAATTCCATTTTTATTTCATATCCCCCTAATTTTTAATTATTGCTAGTGTTTCTGACCACTGTACTTTAAAATTATAAAGGTTTAATATATCACATATGTATGGTTATCCATATAAACATGACATAGCTATAAATGCATTTATTTTAATGACTAAGACTTATGTTCATTTCGTTTGTTCTCTAGCTTTTGAATAAAACCCATCCCTCCTGGGCTGGGGTTGTGGCTCAGTGGTAGAGTGCTTGCCTAGCATGTGTGAGGCACTGGGTTCAATCCTCAGCACCACGTTAAAAAATAAAGATATTGTGCCAAACTACAACTCAAAAACAAACATTTAAAAAAGAAAAACCCTTCTATCATATTTAATTTAACTATATTTTGAAGTTTTAAATTCCTGACTAATACGAAAAATTCCCAAATTTGGATGCCTTTGTAGATTATACACTGCAAAAATCATTGTGAAAATGAGAAGTCAAGTGTTGGAGATTCTATTCATATTTGAACCCTAAAAAATATTAACCACCTTCTCCTTGGCTTTTTAGCACATCTGTTCCATTTGTAACTATGATAGGGAGGTGTGTAAGATTGAATTGTCTTTTGGAGTTCACTGTGCTTCTTTTGAAACTTTGTTTCTCAGTAAAGGCAATTGCTTCTTGAGCTGCACTGGTTTTTCCACACCCACTAATTATCATACATCCATTTAGAGTTGAAATGGTAATCAATCCAATGAAAGCCCAAGAATAGCTGCATTCCTTTTTCATTTCTAGAGAAGAGAGTCATCTCAATATCTATACAGAATTTTGTGGTGCATTCTCTGGCAGATGCAGTAAAACAAATGTAATGCAAACTTTTAAAATATGGCTTTGCAATTTAGGTTGAATTTTAAGTTCCCTATATTTCAACTTTTGCAATTTAATTATGGGAGTTAAATGATCTTAAAGTATCATTCTAGTTACGAATATAATAAAACAATTGAGTTTCATTGGAAAAAGTAAAATATACTTTAAATTGTAAAAGTTGTACCTTTTGCCCACCAGAAATTACTGGTTGATTCTTCTATTAAAAATATTAATATCGAAGTATATAATGATACTTGAGGCCAATTCTCATTTAAGGAATGGCATACTGCATGACAGGTGTGAGGTGTTAAGAGATAATTACATGCCTAGAAGGTGTGGTGAATCATATGAGCAAAGGCCAAGAACATCCAGAGAGCAAAATTCATAGTCATTTCAAATATTACTCCCTGGTGTGTGTTATTCTACTTAGAAAATTGCATATTTGTTGGTTGTAAATTTAAAGACCCCCCCAAAAAGTGCTTAAGTTAGTACTTTCATAATTTTTGCAAATGTGCTTAAATATTTACTAACCAAATAAAATTTATTCAATTTAAATTATAAATATTACCAGGGCTATTGAATGGGAGGATGTGCCAAATTACAATTCTGGACCTTCCTGATGAACAAATCTTTCTTATCAGCAGTAAAACTTTGCCGTGAACCTAAGAAATTTAATTCTATATCAAATATTCAAGTATTTATTTATACATAATTTGATACACCTATGTATATAAATAATTCTTTTTTATTAGAATTTCTGTATTATAGTAAAAATGCAACTCCCTCTTGCTTTTCCTGATTCTAATATGTGACAGCAGTATATCACAATAAACACCCAGGGAAATAACAGATAAAGGAAAAGTGAGAGATAAGAGGAACATTTTAAGTTATATTAATTTGTGTTCAATGAAATCACTCTGTTGTCCTTCCTTGGTTTCTTTACTCATGTAAGTCTAGGGCTGTTTCTTTGGGTGGAATTATAATTTTAATTATCTAGGTCCAAATATAACCTTAGTAGAGACTGCTATAAACAGATTAGTCTACTGCTAAAATTGTACTCAGGTGAAAGCAGGAAGATACATGATAACAAATATATCAAATTATGACTTGGTATGATTATGAGCAAGGTATGATTTTGAGCTTCAACTCTTACCTTTTTACCTTTGCAGTCTTGTGCATTTTTTTTCAGTACTGGCGATTAAACCCAGGGACACTTTACCTCTGAGCTACATCACTAGCCCTTTTTTATTTTTATTTTCTGATTTTGAGACACAGAAAATTGTTGAAGTTGGCCTTGAATTTGGGATCTTCCTGCCCCAGCCTCCCAAGTTTCTGGGGTTACAGGTGTGTGCCACAGTGCCTGGCTGTGTTCTTGAACATTTGTTAAATTCATTTATTTTAGTTTATCCATTTATATACATAGAAGAATAGTAAAATAGGTTGAGCATGCCTAATCAAGATATGAAATACTATAAATCCAAAGTATTTTGTGTGTTAACATGATGTTACAAGTAGAAAATTCCAAATATTTTATAACACTATCTTCAGGCTATGTGTATAAGATATTTGTAAACCATAAATGAATTTCATGATTAGAGTTGGGTCCCAACCTCAAGACACCTCATTATTTATATCAAATATTCCAAAATTATATATGAATATGTGTGTATATGCATATATTCAATCTTGAACACTTCTAATGTCATGCACTTTGTATAAAATATATTTAACCTGTAGTACTTATCCTCTACACTTATTATAAAGATTAAATGAGTTAATGTGTGAAAAATGCTTTGTAAGACAGTTGACCCTGAGTTAGCACTCATATGTATTTAATATTCTAATATTAACTTGTTAATGCCCTCACTTATGAAATTTTAAAAATAATTTCATAAGATTTATATGAAAATTGTAGATTAGGCAAATTGATACAAAGTAGATTAATAGGATCTAGGAAGGTGGGGAATTAAGTGATTGCTAATGTGTATAGGGTTTCAGTTTTGGACTAACAAAACTTTTATATTAGATAGTCGTAATAGTTATACAAATCTGAATATAGTACATATCATTGATTTGGATATGAATTATATCTTCATTTACTTAAAATTAAGCAAAATATTCTTTAAATTATTTTTAAAATATATTCTATGTGAAAGGTAACAAAGAAGAATTCATCTGGTAGAAAACAAATTGCTAATAACTTCAAAATTTCTTTTAGATTCTAAATCTTTTATATTGGATTTTTTTTGGGGGGGTTATATTACTTTGTTCTGACATCAAGTTGCATTTCCTTGCTTCTTTTTAACATTTTTTTTTCTGTATCATCATTGTTTACTTTCTCTATTTTTCAAATTATGCAGGGAAATATTTACAAAGTTTTGAGGATTTTGTGCTATAAAAAGGGACTTTCTATCGTGTATATACATTCCCACTATTTACATTTTAAATTATTTCATAGCTGAATTACTTGGAAATTATGATTTCCTTTCATATGACTGTTCTCGATAGTGAGCATTTAGCTCTATTTTCTTTATAAAAGTTGGCACCCCTATATCTTCCCTGCAACAATATTTACAAGCTGACAAACATGGAAGTCTGGCATATGCACAAGAAATGTGGAAAGATAATTAGTAACATAAACATTGCTTTTTATATTTCCCAACCTCCATATTTATTGAAGTGCCTTAAATGTACCTGAGATATCTAAGAATACAACATAGAATTTATACTGATTTTTATGATTAACTAAATTCCATTTATCTTGTATTTAAAAGGTAGCACATTATGAAGTACAGAGCCTCCCACTTTCATTTCTTTTGGAGGTACCATAAACTGTTTAGATGCCCCATCTGTAGTTAGGGGAAGGGGAAGACCAAGAATTAGTGAATTATAGAGTAAAACAAACAAACAAACAAACAACAACAACAAAAAAAAAAACAACAACAAGCCTTTCTGTTGGTTTGTTTCTCACAAAATCTCTTTTGTTGTGCTAGATGAGACTGGATGATGGGCACTCCTGAAATCAGTGCAATTCTGAATATTTAAAATACAATTTGAGTAGCTGGCCTTTAAGCCTACTTAAAGGACTTAATTTCCATTTTCTGACAAGATTTTTGCTTATCAAAGCTATCTTTAAAGATTATTTTGGCATTTCAGTTTGAAATGGTTTTGGTCTTATTATAAAATGTGTGTGCATGTGTGTGTAAATATGAATTCACAACATGGAATTTTAGATACTAGTATTGGATAGTTAAGTATTGTGTTTTCATAGAAAGCAAATGAATTTCTTGTTCTAATGAGTCACTGTTGGGGTCTATATGCACAATTTAAATGAAACTTACTGAACTGATGTGGTAGATTCCCTGCTTGGTTGTTTTACCACCCTAGAGAGCAATTAGTTGTATATGGAGTTTGTTAAGCCTATAAATTTTTACTTGGATGATAATTGCAAAGAAAGTGAAAGCAGTGTCATGCAAACTATGAAAACTCTCTGCTGAATTTCTATCTACTCTCCTTATAAAGTTTTACACATTTTCAGCTCTCCAATCATATGAATATCATTGAAATCCTTGTAGATTTCTGAAAAACAGATACTTTACTTTTTAAAATGCCATGTGGTGTCCAGTCTCCATTTATTCTCTATATTTGTCATATTATTTTTTAAAATTTTTAGTGCAGAAATCAATGCCTTTGGTAAAAAACACATAATACATATATTTGGAGATAATATAAGGAAATGTGTAAGCACTCATTTAAAACATTTGGCCAATAGAGAGTTCATACTGTGGCTACTAAGAAGAATTGAGTTTTGGGCTACTAAAACTTGCTATACTCTGTGATGTAGGGCTACATTCCTAATTCCAACAAGCTTTTTAAGAAATCATCTGTTAATAATTTTATAATATGAACACAGCCATATTATAAATGATAATTATATGCCTGAATCCTGAAGACAGGCTGATCATTGAGTTCAAATCTGAATTCTGTTTTTTAATGACTGTGACCTAGGTCAAGTTGCTTAGCCTCTTTTTACCTCTCTTTGAAAGTAAAGACAATAATAGTACTTACTTTGGAGCTTTGTTAGAAAGATAAATTTCACTTAAAATATGCACAGCACATAGTGAATATCGGATGATACTTAATAATTATTTTCAGTTATAAGGAAAATATGATGTTTTATATATGTCTTTATAAACATGTATATATATACATATATTCACCAATATATGAAATATTTGCATGTATATGTATATAAAGACAAAATTCAGTAATTTCAGATGGGGGTATCACTAGGAAATCAGAACTTGGCATAGATATATAACTAGTTTTGTAGGGTTTTTGTTTGTTTGTTTGTTTTTATGAAATTTCCTTAATTCATGTTAGAAGCCCTTTGGGGGTCTCTTCCATTAGTGTGCACAGGATAGCATATTTATCTCAGGGAAAGTGTCCATTAGAAGTATAGTACAGTGGTTGTGTCAGGAAAATGTATTGAGTAGAGTCCTGAGTGTTCATCCCAATAATTATATAAATGTATGTTTCTCAGGCATAGTGTTGTATAAGTAAATTGATATAGAGATGCAACCACAAAAATTAGTCCCCTTATTTTATAGACAAAAAACCCCTGAGACTCATAAAATGGAGTGATTTTTCTAAGGCCATAGTAGTCATTGTTTGAGATGATGAAAATATCCAAGAGCCTGTGTATATCCTGGGTGTTTCTGTAAAAATATAATGTCTATGTTAATGTCTAAAATATTCCATATAAAATAGCAACATTTTCTTCCCCATGAACATCTTTACATTACCTAGAAAAATCTAGAAAGCAGGCTGGAAAACTATATTTTTCTCCCTTTCAACTTATACTTAAGACAAAAGACCAGACTGCACAATGTCCCTTATAAAAACAATCTAAAATGTTGAGAATAACTTGCATAATATTAAAAGCAAATTACCTACTTACCATATATACTGGCAACATGCTTGCTGCACAAACCCACTTGAAATTCATAGACATTAAATAGCACTTCAGGACACCATCCCAAGACCTAATTAATTAAATGAACTGACCGCTGACTCAAGAACATACCCATGATATTTTCAATACAGAGCAATAGCTTTTAAGTGGTGATAGCAAAAACATGATGTATAAAGCTCTTGTTCTGTCCTTTCAAAAGGCAAACAGAACCACTATCCCTTAAATCTGATAGCAGCAAAAAGAAGCTGGGAGTCCAAAGGTTCCACTTTATACAAAGTATGTTCTTCCCTAATGGCTATTCATCTTCCAACTTGGACTAGACATTTTATGTGTGACAGAGGCTGCTGGTGATTTCATGAGCAAGCCAGAGAAACACATTGAAGAATGATACTGTCCCTTTAGTTGTCAGCCTCCAAAACGGTAGAGAAATAATAGCAGAGGGATAAATGTGGCAGAAGGCAGGGGTGAGAAAGGGAACAGTTAGGATTGAGAAACATCAAAGAACAAGAAATAGCAACAAACCGATGCCAGAAGCCAGCAAGTAAAGAGGAACTGTTATGATTACCAGTAAAAATGCTGAAAATTAGCTATAAAAGGGAGGGAAAAGTGCTCACCAGAGAGGCTTTGAAATGACAATAATCCATTCTAGGATAAAAAGAAAAGAAGGAGAAGAAAGGAAAGATTATTAATCTTCTCCTATGTGTTCTCCAATGTGTGTGTGTGTGTGTGTGTGTGTGTGTGTGTGTGTGTGAATATTTATTCTAACTCAAGAAACTTTAATAAATATTCAGTTAATGCATACACAAATGGAAACAATATAATGGTTAAAAGGGAAGAATTAAAACTAAGCTTACTGGGTTTGAAATCCAACTCTTATTTTCTCTGTGTACTCTTGGATAGGCCACGTATCCTCTTTTCCTCAGTTTCTTTGTCTCTGCAATAGAATGAATGATAATGCCTACCTCATAGTGTTGCTGTGAAGAGGAAACTAATAAATGAAAACCACTTAGAATCATACTAATGATGTAGGAAATATAATATTAACTATTTTCATTGTGATGTTTTGGAAATAAACTTTTAATGTAAATGTACTACACTCATTAATGATTCTGTACAAGGAAAGAAATGATCAATGTTGATAAAATATCCTATCTGATCTCATTATGTTCTGTCCCTTCATTGCTTTGTTCGTCTTGTGGCTGTACTTTTTCAGTTTTCTGTTTCTATTGGATCATGGCAAACAAATTTGACAATAATCATTTCCTTTTAACCTTATTTGGTGAAATATGTTATTAATCAAGTAATTATTGAGTACTTACTACATACAGGCACTGATATAAATATAAAGAGGCATAGGGGTATAATTTTGCCATGGAAAAGTTGTAAATCCAACAGCAAAAGGAAGTAGCTCATCAAAGAAATATTTTTAAAAAAAGAAATGTTCTGATTAAATGTATAAATAAAATTATTTTACTTGAGCTTACTCAGACAAGAAAGAAAGTGAGGACTATGTCAGTTCCCTTCTTGCTGTCTCCTCACTTGTGGAAGAGAACAAGTGAACAATCTTCCATATTTTTTTATAAAGCCACTAATCCCTTTCGTGAGAATGCCACCCTTATGACTTAATCACCTTTGAAAGGCCCACCTCTTAATACTATGGAATTAAGGATTAGGCTTCAGCATATAAAATTGAGTAGTACACAAAGTTACAGAATATAGGACTAATGAAATACAGCATCATTGGACAGGAATGTCTAATATTTTACAGGCAATCTGCTTGTGATGACATTAGTTCTTGAGCTAAGCCCTCTCATCACGACTCCCTCACTTATGTATGCATCATACCTGCATAACCTTCAGTAAAAATTTAGTATATTTTAACAAGATCCTGATTTTTATTATACAAATTAATGCAAACTCACTGTTGAAAGTAAAATGCAAAACAAAAATAAAAATAAAACCCCTCACACAATGAAAGAAACAGTTGCCATAATTTTGCTGTTTCCGAATAACTAATGTTATATGTCTACTACACACATCCCTTTTGAAAACTGTACAATGATGGCTAACAGTTTTTGAGCCCTTGGTATGTACCAGGAAATATTTCAGTTATGTTATATGTTAAATATCACCCATTTATGCCTCACAACAATTTATGATATAAGTATTATTATTTTAGCATTTATAAAATGAGGAAATTGGTGCAATAACAAGATACAATAACTTGATCTGGGTTATGTGCCAATATGAAATAGAGCCAGAATTCTAAACCAGGCACTCAGATTCCAGAGCTGATTTTAGTCATGAAGAATGATGTCTTTTTTTAGTATCATACATATAATTTTGAAAGCTACCTAATTCACTTAATATATATTTTTCCAATGTACTTAAATAGTCTGTAATAATAATAATGAAATTTTTATTCACTGCCTATAAATATACTAATTGGTCATTCTGGAATTATTTAATTCATATTTGATGGATGTTTAGTTTTCTTCTGATTTTTCACTATGTAAATTATCTACCCTACTTTACAAGTTTTTGGTGACTTTAGCATTCATTTGGATATCAGTAGGGTCATATCAATATGAAACATAAAGTTAATATTTGCTATGTGGTAACTGTTATAGGAACAGAGTTAGGAAGGACTAAGTAATAGATAGCTGTAAAGTCATTCTTTCTATTTCTACATGTATTATAATCTAATGGAAAAAGAATCACATGAAAAAGTATTTTTCAGTGGAAGCCACTGTAGTATGTTGAAGAACAAAAGATAGATGATAAAATTTGCACAATGGTTGGAAACTATCCTACCAAGAGTTATGGCTATGAGAAACAGTGTAGGTGTCATCAGAAAATTAGTGTTTTAAGAAGATATATATGGCATCATTACAGACATATAAGAATTTGTAGAGAACAGGAATGCACCTCCTGAATCCATTTTGTCATTTCTAGGGATTTTATTATACTAAATACCATATATTATGCATTGTCTTTGCATAGGTGATGTAGTATATGGATATGCCATTAACCAAATAAAAATTTTAAGTGGATAAATCACTTCTGTTTCCTTACAGTCTCAGATATAAATGAATGGACTTGTCAAATAGTTTCTCTTACATCTTGGGATTATTAAACGTTTAAAAAATAAATTATTTATTTTTAATTGGCAAAAAATAATTGTTCACATTTATGGGCTACGATGTGATATTTTGATCTATGTATGCATTGCTGAAATGTTCAGTCAAGCTAATTAATAGATCCGTAGTCTCACCAACTTATTATTTTTTGTGGAGATAATTTTTAAAAATCTGTTCTTTTAGTGAATTTGGAATATGTAGTATATTATTTTTAACTGTGATCACCATGAAGCTTTAAATGTTCTAGGATATTTTCAGATAATCTCAGAATCAGTTGTTAAACCTGCTATTCTCTGTGACTGGATCTTCTGCAGTATGTCTGTGGACTTTTTTATTTTACTCTAAGTCCTTGTTGCCTTCAGGGGTTACTGGCTAGCATTTAATTGAAGGCTGAGTGAGTTAGATACATACCTCCTATAGTTGATAGGTTTTGTTGCCAGAAATATCCTTTTACTTATCAGTGGGGAAGGTTTTTGCTTCTGCCGCTGGATTTAAAGGTATCCCTCAAGATTCCATTACTCAGTTCATTGAGAAAAGCTTAAAGTTAAGGGAGGGCAGTTCTGAGCTCTGTTTGAGGAAGGAGGCTGAGTAAAATAATAGCTCCCAAGTTGTCTGAAGTTCACATTTATATCAAAAGTTAGCACTTGGTGATATTCCATGTGGAGAGATACCTGTGCAAAAGTTCCCTATAGGGAATTTGATTCTAAAGTGATTCTTTTGTCATTAGGTATAAAAATTAACAATCATTCACAATAAAGAACTAGATAGATTTTCATCCTGCTCGACTTCTGAAAGCAAATATACACATAATACTGATTGCATTATTCTCTGCTGTTAACTTCAAACTTGCTATAACTCTATAAGAGAACAATATTCAGCAATAAATGGACCATGAAAAAATTGTGTTTAAAATCATAAGTAAACATAGACAATACTCACCATAGTTATGTGATCACAGAAAATGTAAAGATGCTGGCTGAAAAACTACAAAGAACTTGGCTTTCGTAAACTTAATGACTGAAACTAAACTTCCTCCCTAGGAGACAGGCCAAAATCATAGCACAGTTTGTACAAAAGTATACCTTTCCAAGGTTACTGCAGAACAATTATGCCTGGGATCCTTTACTCTTGTAGAGAAAGCTCTGTAACCTCTTATTTTAAATTGACTTCCATTGAGCAATAATGTCTCCCAGCTTGCACTTTCAGGCACTGTATTGGATAATGTGTTTATAGGATGGTCTCATTTTTCTTTTTGTAATAGGAAACTGGTAGCTTACTGCTACTCGGAGGTGGCTTCGGGAAACACAATTTTCAAGATGGCAGTTTTTAAAAATGTGATTATTGGGAATAATAACTCTAGAGACAAAGATTTAATGGGATTACTTCCAATTTATTCAGCACATCTCTAGGTTATTGAAGTTCTAGTTTTAGATCTGTACATTCACAGTCCACATTGTTCCCTGATGTATTGTGTATTTAGGTTTGTGCTACCATATATAGGCACAGAGTTTGACTCCAACTCTCCACAGGAGCCTAACCTCTCAGAACAAGTATTGTAGCTGGATCTTTGGTAGCTCTATCCTTGCTATATCATCACTGCTGTTTCTTAAAATCAAGATATGGTAAACATATATACTAATAGGAAGAAAATCCATCTTTAACACCATTATGGTGTTTTTTAGTTCAAAGGCTTATTTCTTATGCATTACTTGATTTCATTTCCTTTAAGGCCTTGGGAAGTGTGAGTTATTATAATCTTATTGTTTTTGTTGATAAATAGTAGCTACTATATATTTAGCACTAAATCTGTATCGTGCACTGTATTAAACACCATGCAGCTGATCCAAACAATAGCCTTAGGGAGTCAGAATTAACATCATCCTCATTTTACAGAGAATGAAATATGGTTAAAATGACATGTCAATTTTATACCACTAGTATATTGCAGAATTGGAATTCAAGCCCTATGTGATTTACTTTGACTCCTGAGCCTGAGCTTTGAAGGTATATGGCTTGTTACTATTCTATTTTATAGATAGAAGGCCTGATAATGCTAGAAGTTTAAATAATTTGCACTATATCATAAAATTAGTTTCTAATGCCTTCTGATGTAAACCCTAAACCTCCTCCACTATACCTTGCTGATTCCAGGACTGCTGCTAGCTTATATGGTACTCTGAAAATTAGATAAAGGGACATTCTTCTGCCC
Source organism: Urocitellus parryii (assembly GCF_045843805.1). Classification (NCBI taxonomy): domain Eukaryota; kingdom Metazoa; phylum Chordata; class Mammalia; order Rodentia; family Sciuridae; genus Urocitellus; species Urocitellus parryii. Next base: position 105,097,970 of record NC_135547.1, read on the forward strand.
TCAAGTCCATAGAAAGACCAATTTTTAAAGAAAGCATGCTTTCCAGTTTGGCTCTGTCTTATGACAATGTGACAAGGACGAGATGAGGAGTGTTAGTTAAATTTTACCCCCTCCCCCCCACACACACACACTTGTTCAAACACTTTTGTGCAAGGTGCTATATCTAGAACCATAAGCACTTTTCATAGCTGCACTTATTGAAATGAATAATTGGACAATATAAATAATGTTAAGGGAAATATTCAAAACCATTTCCTCCAAATATGTGTTTTTAGGAGCTATAAGGAAATAAAATTTGGACCCCGATAATTACATGTATATCATGCTCACATCTTCACTGCCAACAATAATGTTTAAGGAGATATAATCTGATAGCAGTCATGCAAAAACTTCCCTGAAGCCAAAAGTGTCACTAGTCAAAATGATCCTCCTCATCTTCATAAACCCTTGAAAAGAAATTGAGTATCATTTGTGAAGTAGGTTTTAACTACAGGGTGACATATTGTGCTGCAGTTATGTTATGGAACTTAGGGAAATTTTTTGCATTCATTTCAACTTCCACTATGTTATTTTCAAAATTTATTACTTTCAATTATATGGCTACTCTGGGCATATAGAAAATGTCACATGATACGAATAGTTTCCACTGAAGTACTAACAAACTAATAGATTTAATATGCAACATACTACAATAAGGAAAAGAAAACAACAGTTAGCTGGAGTGTATGATAAAAACATAAATAACCACAAAAGAGATTTTGGAAAAGGATTGTGACAGAGGATGTGCTGAATTGAGAAACACAGGGATAGTTAATTTGAACGATGTCCTATCAAACCTAAGAACCTTGAGCATGTACATAAAAACAAGTCCCTACCCACAGCTCTGTTTCCTTAATAGTAATGTTATCTTCAGGGATTGTTCTGATTTATTTGAAAGAGCATGGTATAGGGAATGATTCTCTAACATCATCGGGTACCAGAAAAACAGGAGAGCTAGATAAATATACCAAGGCTTAAATCCTATCTGAGCATTAATGAACGAAGGTCTCTGTGTTCCTTATTAGCTGTTCAGTTGATTCTGATGCACACCTAATGTGAGAACAAGAAATCTATGGGTACCGATTCTTGAATGTGGTTGTACATTAGAATTGCTTGAATCTCACACATATAGATTCTAATCTCATTGATATGAAGTTCTACTTGGGCACTTGAATTTTTTAAAATTCCCCAAATGATTCTAATATCAGCAAAGTTTGAGAACCACTGGTCTAGGGTCTGGTCACCCAGTGTCTTATCTAAAGATCAGTAACAGGAAGACCAGGGAGCTTGTCCAAAATAAAGAATCTCAGATCCTCCCTAAAATCATTGAATTAGAATCCATTTTCTGGGGGATTGTACAGGGGATTAACTCAGGAGTGCTCGACCACTAAGCCACATCCCCAGCCCTACTTTGTATTTTACTTAGAGACAGGATCTCACCAAGTTGCTTAGTGCCTCACTTTGCTGAGGCTGGCTTTGAACTTGCAATCCTCCTGTCTCAGCCTCCCCAGCTGCTGGGATTAAAGGTGTATGCCACTGTGCCCAGCCTAGAATCCATTTTTTAACCCAAATACACAAATCAAATACCCTAATTTGTATGTACATTATCTTTTGAGATACATTGTTCCAGGGAGGTAGGTAAAGCTGGATTCATAGACAATTCTTATTATTGATCATTTTGGAAAACCTCTTTGAGCTGCAATCTCTTAATCTGTTTAATGGATATAATGATAAGAGTGTCAATATTGCAGGTTTGCTGGGAAGATTCTTATAATACAATATACCTGGAACTCTTAGCTCATTTCCTAAAACAGTGAAGATCCTCACTAATTGCCAAATCCCTCTTAGGATATAGAGCTGCTATGAACCTTTTTGGATATTGAAATCAAGCCCTGGAAGTAACAGCCAGTATAAAGTTTCCTGTTCTATTTGAATTAATGAAGGCTTTATTAGTTATCAATTCAAGATGATTTGCATTAATTCAAAAGAATAAATGCTTCCCAGATAGAAGTATCTTCTACTAAAAGTATAAGTTATTGGAAAGCAGCCCTTATCCATGATATCCTTGAAGGTATGATGATCGCCTTGCATTGTTATGCAATTTGTGATCAACTTAATCAGACATTGACACTTTTCAGAATTCATTATTTTTAAATATCCCTCTTAGATCACTATCTGTTATTTCCCTCCTCCCAGAAAAAAAAAGTTAATATTTTTACAGAAACTCATATGCAAGGTTTCTTTATTTTTCTCTTCAAGCAACTAACTTTTGTAATTATCTATTTTTTTCTTAGTTTCTCTAACTTTAGACTCACAAAATGTTTTCTTATTCCTGTTCTGTTCTCTAAATTAAGACATAGAACTTAATTTAGAAAAGTTTATATCTGATTGAAAGAGCATGATCATTCTTTCTTTGCATTATAATCATTTATACATTTAAGGGAGAAATAGAAATGCCTAATGTAATACCACAGAAGAAATACCCTCAACTAATCTTTCTAAGCAGGATGACAATGAGTAATGATTACAGTTAATTAAGTTAGGCAACCTCCATTTCCATTCACTTAGCAGCACTGCTAATTATATACTCATGCTACAAGGTTTCTTTAGTTCTTCTGTAATTTGAATGCAGTACTCTTGTAGGCAGGGGGATATGGTAAGATTAATGAGCTTTTCCCTACCAAAATCTCCTGTTCTCTCCAAATGAAATTTCTGCATCTGGAAGTTGAGAGTAGGAAAAGCAGAAAGGAAAAAAAAATAAGGCACATTTTAGCTTACTTCCAGCTGAGGATATGTTTATAATTCCCAAATAGTGTGTATTAAAGAGAACAATATGATTTAAAGTACATTAGAAACTGTAGAAAACTATGGTTTATATAAAACTAAATGAATACTGAACTTGTTTTTTTTTTAATATCAGTGGCAATGATAATGACATTTTGTATTGTATGATTTTTGTTGCATTGAATAAATAAATATTGAGCACTTACTTTTTGCCAAGTCCAGTGTCAGGCACTGAGTCTACCAAGATGAAAAAGACAACTCTATAACTCCAAGATTCTTTATATGGACTTCAATCACTTTAACAACTTGTTCTTTAAAGAAAACAGAGAGAATGACAGCTCTACTTGGGGATATTGTTAATGAAGCACTGGAAAAAATTTAGTTTGTATGCTTTGATCAGATAGGGATTGACATACTTAAGAGTTTTATTTTTAATCTGAAAATCCACTTCAATCTTATGCTCTGGGTAAACAGTCATTACACAAGCTTGGCACAATTCTGTATTTTAAAGAATCATGATTCAAGGTTTAACTTCAAAATAATTTTGAGTAAGTTACACAGATTATTCCTTTTCTTTAAAAAATATAGGGTTTATATGGATGGATTTAAGCTTCAATCTTAAATAATCTTCATTTGCTTTAAGAATTAACTTTTGCATTGTAGCTCACATTGTATTTCAGATTTTAGAATAGATTTTCAGAGGTATATCTGGAGGAAGATATTTGAATATCAAGCACTTTTTATATTTTCATAGGAAGTTCAAATATATTTGGCGCTGTGCTGGACATTTTTAGAGTTTTTTTCTCCTACATTACACAGGTGTACAACTTTATGGGTCCAGTTTTTTCTTTTGCTTCCTCTTCTCTGCTTCTCTTTCACTAAAATCAGTTTGCATAAATAAGTGCACCGTCGAGTTCACATGAAGACTAGACAAAAATACAGGTGTCCTTATAATAATCAGCTCCTGTAATTCTCCTCTCCAGTTATGCTTCAGTCTCAGAGAAATCCTATATAAAGCAGACGGCACAGTTATTACTAGAGGAACTGAGGTTACTGATTAGAAGGGAACGTAATCAGGTAGATTGAGCCTGTGAGGGAAGAAACCATTGCTCTGAGAGGGGAGTGTTTGCAAAATGCTCTCTGTGAAGCTGTATCTGTGAAGAACACCTCACTATTCACAGCAACCAGAGTGGAAGAAACAGGTGCAAAAAGATTGTGTGTTTGTCTGCTTTTGTGAGGCTGGTCAAAGATTATGTACCTGCTTTATCTGTGCTAGGCTATGACTCTACCTCCAGGTTTATCATACCCCATAGAATGTGTAAGAGAAAAGTACCAACAGGGAAATCAGCAAAAAGCTTTCCTATGAAGGTGTAGCCAGCCTCCGCAGAATTTGAAATGTCTGAGGTCTCATCTGGTGAGTAAAAGCTGCAGATAATGCAACAGCCATTCAGAAGAATGATAAATGCCACAAGCATTCGGAAGCAGGCTTCCCTAAAGGTGACTCTTTTGGTCAATTTGCAACCTCTAGGATATATTTAAATTGCTCCTTTTCCATAAGTCTTTCTCTAAAAGTTAAATTTGGGCTTTTATTATTAGGAAGGAAGGGAAGGGGTTTGACATCAATGACCTATAGGATAATATTAATCAGTGATAAGAGATGGAACACAAATTCTCCTTTTTGGGTTATGGCTTTTATGAACTTTGTCTTTAGGAATCGAAAATTGTTTCTTATATGAAGATATTTTAAAAATTGATGATCAAGACCGTAGTCAATAAAAAATAATATTCTTCAAAGTAAATTTCTAAGGACATGGAATATATCCATAAACTCATTAGAAAGCTAAAGTGAGGAATTTTTTTCTTATGGATAGAAAAACCTGTTTTATATATATATATGTATACAAATGGATACATATATATCTACATAAACATATATATGTTTATGTGTGTATATATATACACACACAAACACACACATATGCAGGTTACAATTTTTTTCCAAAGTAAAGGAAAATAATATTGTTGTAAATAGTAATTTAGACATGTTCAGACAAGCACAACTTATTAAGAAACAAACTGGGCCACATATTAGAGGCATATTCCAGGTTGCCTAATTATCTGAATTAGGTTTTAGAATAGTTTTAGAGTCTAAACATTCTTTGTTAAATGATAGCTTTTAAATAAAGTAAAGAGGTATAGTGATTAATCATGTTATTTTTGTATTTTTTATTATAGGATATCCTAAAACTCTAAATTAACATTGATTTTTTGTTAGTACATATAAACATACAATCTATATATACTAAGTACATTTATTTCAAAATTGTAATACTTTTGTTAAAATTCAAGTAGATTCTGATTTAGGCAAGTTTTTCTATTTTCTATCATTGTGAAATGTTAGGGTTTTTTTTGGTATTGTTTTAAGGGAGGATGAGCTAAAAGAGTTGAGGTAAAATATGCCTATTTAAATTATAAAACATCTAGTAGAGGGAAAGGCAGTGTAAAGTTAAAAATAAAACCTATTTAGATGTCAAGATTCCCCATAACTTGATTTGTAAGAAAAGTTACCCATTTTATAAGTCTTGTCTCTCATTTCCTCTGGACTAAGTGGTTGCCATTTCTCACTTATAGATTGCCTTTTACTAATCTCATTCTAAAGGTTTTTTTAAATTTTTATATTTGTGTTTTATTTATCAGACAGATTGTCCTGGAAGTACAGAGGCCAGTTAATGGTTTATGAGTTCAAGCTGAGCTGAATATAGCTAAGCTCTGTCTTGCTTGACATTTCATCAAAAGCTGTGTTGATTTGCAATGTTTACCGACCTATTTATTGAACCCTCACAGCTTGAACTATGCCACCAAGCTTGCTGACATTGCTGAGATTATCTCCAAATGCATGTACAAACCAAGGAGGAAATAGACAGAAAAATAAGTTAAAAACAATTGTTGGCCTACTTAATAAATTATGCTTATATAGTTCTTTATTTATTTATTTTTAAACTGTTTTCCTCAAAGCCCTATGCCATAAATTTTCTCATTTATTCTTCACACAAACTCTGGAAGAAGATACACTACAATGGTGGATCTCACCATTCTGTGGGCATCAGAATCACAGTGGAGGGCTTTACAAAACAAGAGCTTCCTGGGCTCTGCCCCCAGAATTTCTGATTCATTCTTAGTGAGAGCCCCAAACATTTGCATTTCTAATAAGTTTCTCAGGAAATGCTGATGTTGGTGATGGTCTAAGAACAGAAAATATATGCTCTTAATATTAAGAACACAAAATAAGCATTCTTAGTCTTGTTACCTGTGTTCTCTTTACACAGAGAAATTTCCCACTCTACAAGAAAATAAACACCTATTCTCACAAAATTCAGGCATGTATTCTATTAATGATTATTAAAATATTAAAATATTGTAAAAAATAATGAGTGCCTATTTAGTAAATTGTTTTTCAATGGAAATTAGAAATAATGACTTAAATTACTTAGCAGGAAAATTAGTACTAAACTAGTGTTAAGGGAAGTAAACATTTGGTCACTAGTTCTCAAATACATAAAGATTCAATTTTCAATTTCTGTTTTCATTCTTATTCTTTGATATTTCTGTATAAGCAAGGATTTTTGTCTATGACATTTTTAACCAAATGAAAGCATGATCCATGTGTTATAAATACTTGAATCTATACTATATATCAAAGTCTCCCTTTTTTGGTCAGTAAAAATGATGTTTTCTAACTTATTTACTGAAGGAAGAGTTCGGAAACTTAAACCATGAAAAGATAGGATATTTTACTTAACTGTAATACCTAAAAATTGAAGTATATCTTTTTAATATTAATAACTAAAGTAAAGAATTCAAAAATTGTAAACTCTGCTGTTTTAAAGTTATATGTTCATTTGCTATGGTCCATTTCTTTCAGTAAAATTTATGTTTTTGATATATTCTAATGGAGTACAACATTTAGATTAAATGTATGAAATGGATAATTGATTTTTAATGGCATTTAATCTAGATATTCATAACTGAGGTTTGGGGTAGGCACATCTTTAAGGGGGTAGAAATTTTTATTATAATGATTTTCTCTATTTCCTTTCTTAATTAGGGAGATATATCTGCATATATATATTTATTTATATTTATTTCAGTTTCATAGTGTATTTTTTTTTGTCCAGTCTTGCTTGTCACATGCTTCTGAAACAATCAGTGCCATGCTGACATTTTTATGTTATTTTCATTCAGATACTATTCCAATTATATGAAATGGGGGTGATATGCAGAAAGCAAATGCACCATACATCTAATCTTTAAATACTCTATCAAATTATTTATTTTTGCCTGGCTCACTTATCAGTTTATTTTTTACATTCCTTTTCATAACTAAAGAAACTCATCAATTTGACTAACCCAGGTAGCATTTCTAATAATGAATTATGGTTTTATTTATGAAAATTAAACCACTCTTAATGATGTTTGTGGCTATATATTTGAGAAAAAAGACTAATACTTTATTATCTTTCTTATGTCCCTTGGATTTCATCATCAAAACTTTAGCAGTTAATACCTATGTAGTAGGTAATAAGAATTCAATTGATTAGCTAAATGAATGAATGAATGAATGAATCCTACAGGTAAATTTACCCAGGAAAAAAAGTGTGAGTATTTTTATTTTAATTTTTAGTATCATCTGTTTTGATCAAAATTAATATTATCTATGACATTTTATTCTGATAGTTATTAGAGTATTAATTGAATATTAGAACAAAAGGCTTTTTTGGATTTTGCTTATTTTAACTTAATTATTAGATTTCTTTTACCAACTCACTTGAGACTTTCTGGATAGAATCATCTATTCGCCTTTTCAGTTTTCTGATTCTTTATGATCAGGCGAAAATCATATCTCTTCAGTCACATACACACAGACAGGCACACACACACACACAGACAGGCACACACACACACACAGAAAGACACACACACACTATATATATATATATATATATATATATATATATATATATATATATATATTATATTGAGACAGCACTTGAAATTGAAATGAGAGCTAGAGAAAAGAAGAACCTTAAATATATGGATTTTTTTTCCAACCAGTCAAAACTTAGTCTCTGTCTTTGGGTAAATGTTGTGAATATTGGTTGAGAGATGGAGAGGGAAAGAAATGAAAATGTTCAGGGAAGTCCCTGCCTGCGTAGTACCTTCCTAGTCAGCTTTAAAGTTGCCAAAAGCAGAGATAAGTTTCTGTTTTGCTTAACTACACATTCAAAACTCAATCCAAGAACCTGTGGGAAAGTACTTTTTAATTAAACTCAAGTCATTCTGAAAATATATTATGTAAAGATTTTATTTTTGAAAGTTAAGAGACTATGTCTGCATAATGAAAAGTGACTAGGGGTATGGAAATTATTACTAAATTATATGGAAATCTAGAAAAATCTCCTTGCAATATAAATGAGCACCAGTGACTTCTACCAAAGTCCTTTGAATAAAGAGCAATGAGGAGAAGTTTTGTAATATAATTAAAAATAATGATTTTTTTCTATTTTAGCTAGATGCTTTAGATTAATTCATTGAAACAAATTTTGAAGTGTATTGTTTTTAGTCTTTAAATTGATATATATACAAATTTGTGGGGTCCAGTGTGGTAAATTTTGACATATGTATACCTTCCTTTATATATAAATATGAATTAAGTTGAATTATATACATTGGTCCATTACTATAGATACTACCATTTATTCAACAAATTATACAATTTAACTACCTTTGAGGTCACAATTGTTAATCATAAATGGAGGCAAACCAAAAATAATGTATACCACATGTGAAGACATTCCGATTAATAAAATAATTTCTGTGCAAACTAGCCTGCTGTTCAAATTTGCTTATAGTTGTTCTTCAGATAATATTTACTAAAATACTGACAGATTCCTACAAGCACAATTTTTAAATACTTACCTTGGAGATTTACAGGACTCCAAAAATATTTTTATTGCTTTTAAACAACCACAAAACAACATAAAAATGTGCTTTGACTGAAGGCCATTTGTAGCACATGTAAAAAGAAATTCTCTAAAGAGTATTTTGAAATATAAATAGCTTTTGTGGTTCAGGGGTTTCTAATCAGCCTATTAAAAGCCTGCAAATTATAAAAAATGATAAATTGAATAGAGGTATAGAGTTCAATGGACATTGGTAGATTTTAATATTTGGTAAGCATTAAAAGGTTACATGTTGATAAATGGCAATGTAGTGTCAAGGTATTACAATATGTTTCAATATTATTAATCAATATAAAATATATAAAACTTGCTTATATATTTTTAGAGAGAGACAGAAGAGAGAGAACTTTTTAATATTTATTTTTCAGTGTTTGGTGGACACAGCATCTTTATTTTATTTTTATGTGGTGCTGAGGATTGAACCCAGTGCCCCACGCATGCCAGGCAAGCACATTACCGCTTAAACCACATCCCCAGCCCCACTTATATATTTTTATGGACAAAAAAAGTTTACAAATAGCATTCCCCAAATCAACTGAAGAATTTAGGGGCCTTATTTTCCAATCTTTAAATTAAACAGTTTTTAACTAAAGAATTTATAAAGTGACTTATATGGTGTCTAACAGTAATTCCTTTAAGAAGTGTTTCATTGGAGCAGAGAAATAAATAGGTTCTAAAGAATAAAGAAGATGAAGAAGGCATTGCTGATGCTCTTCCCAATATCTCCTTTCCCATCTGAGTTCGCTGCAAATTCTGACATACTTGTCTCCAGAGTTCTTATGTCTTACTCAACTGCTTTGCCTGAAGACTTATTGTAGGACACAGAGCTTCTCCTGCAAAAAGAAATGAACCTGGAGAGAGCAGTCTTTAATGCCACTAGAAGTGACCTTTAATGACCAGGAAATGGGAGTCAAAGAGCAAGCACTCAGTCACCTCATCCTCTGGTAGACAATTCTTCAGCCTCTCAAGATTCACAGAAGTGATTGAGCTCCAATTGTCCCCAGTAGCAATGTGTGCGTTAACACATCCTGTATTGTCTTCTCCAATTTCCTAATCTCGCTTTCTCTCCTTTTTTGTACTTTCTGAAATCATTTGCCAGAAGAAGTACCTGAATTCCAAATCCTGGTGTGTGTTTGGAGAGAATCTAAAGTAACTCAGAAGGTTAGAGAGAAGTTGTTGTGCACACTTAATAAGACAGGGCAAAGGCACATAAGATGTTAGAGGAAGGAAGGGATAGTGAGGGAGGGATGTTGCTCTGTTTAATAAATACAGGGTGGGAGGTAGAAAGGAAGGAAGCAATTAGTGAACCTGAAAAACTGTAGGAAGGTTTGGAAGATCTACTATATGAAATATGCCAGATATTCCAATACGTGAATAATAGGTTCATGGAACAGCTGAAAAAGTGGAAATATACCATACATACCTTTTGGTTTCTTTCCAATTTAAGTTACCCTTAAAATAAGTTACCCTTAATTTATGTTACCCTTAAAGTATAGCCACTAGCAGTAGTCCCCTCCTAACTCATCTTTGCCACTTGTGCTTTTATTCCCTTCTTTTCACTGTCCACAGAGAATCCACAGTGATCTTTTAAAATTATATTTGATGTTTTCCTAGCAAAGAGTAAGTAGACCTTTGGAGAGAAAGAGTAGTAGTTATAATTCTGCATTGGGTATTGGAGAAGCATTTGTCAATTCCAGTATTTTGATAAATACTATTTGAAGGATAATTGCAAATCTGTATGTGTAACTACATATATATATATAATGAATATATGTGTATGTGTTTACTTAAACACAAAGTTTAAGTAAGTAAAGTCTAAGGTGCTGTTCTTTGTATGTAACACTCTAATAAGTCAATTGGAATCAAGCTAGGCTAGATATCAAACAGTGGAGAGTATGTAAAGTCATAGAAAATGAGGCCAATGTTGAAGAACATTTTAATAGATGAGGGAATTGTAGTTGGCAATAGCAGTAGTTGTACTGGGGAGCCTGTATAAGATAGTGGAGCAGCACATTGAGAAAAGTCAACTATGAATAGATTGGCCTAAAAGGAATAAAAGTTAGTGTTGAAAAGTGATGTGAGACAAAGACTAATAGACAAGTTGGCTTGGTTAATATAATACCCATAATGCAAGAAAAGCTATGCTGTGATGGCTCAGCAAACCTAATTGCAAGGGACTTTTGAGGGCAGCATATCAGGTTATCACATGCCAAAAATATTTCATTTCAGAGACTTTAGTTTTCTCATTAATTTTATCACTAATCCATTCATTTTCAAAATGTATTTCAGGATTTTACATCAGGTTGACTTTAAAGCTTATATGCAGATGAAGATTTCTTGTCCTAGCACTGAGTAAGGCAGTTGGTCCTATTCTGTGCATAAGAGTGAAGCTAGCTTATATTGGCGCTGCAAACAGGATTATTAAATAGCCAATTACTATTCAGAATGTGTTACGTTCCTTAAAATTACTCAAGCAAGAGTCTTGAACTTGTTCAACCTGAACACATCTGATATCCTCAGCCAAGTAAGGGATGCAAATTAGAGAGCTTCTGGCTTTACTAGTGTGGAACCAGACATGCTTTTTCCCCTTAGGACTCTATGACTAATGACCTGGATTGTCTAAATTCAAGAGTACTCAGCTCTCCAGTGGTAAGCCTGTTTCAGTTTTTCTGCTTCTGTTTTGTCCTATAGTCTATCTTGGAACAAAGGTTATTTTATGTGCAGATTTCAAGTTGAGATGACATTTTAAAACAAATTTTCTTTTCATATTTGATTAGTGAGTGCATCTAGATAGTCTAGACATGTTCATGATAAAAGCTTCAGATTTTCAATGACCCAAGGAAATTATAGAAGTAGGTAATTGTAATCAGGACACATGGGAGAAGTTCCAACTCCAAATGCTTGTTATGTGACATTGTCAGGTATTCTTACACAATAGGCCTCAGTTTTCATATGTGAGAACATTACTTTTCAGGTTCAGTATTTTGAGGGGTGAATGAGATAAAATATGTAAGTGCTATAGCAGTAAAATGTGATAAGAACTCTGAGTTACTTTATACCAGCTTCATTGAAATATAATAGATAAATAAAATTACATATATTCAAAATATACCATGTGATTATTTAATATATATATATATATATACATTGTAAAATTATTACTATTATCAACTTAATTAACATTATCTGTCACTTTACATAGTTACCATTATATTTTTGTGGTAAAAACACTTAAGATCTCTCTTAGCAAATTTCAAATACACAGTATAGACTTATTAAGTCCAATTACCATGCTATATATTAGATGCCAGAATTTATTAATTTTATAACTGAAAGTTTGTATAAATTGACCAATATTATCCTATTTCTCCCAATTGTTAGGCCTTGGCTACTAGTACTCCACTGTCTGTTTCTCTGAGCTCAACTTCTTAAAATAGTATGAATATGAGCTGAGGTTGTATCTCAGTGGTAGAGCACTTGCCTAGCATGCATGAGGCACTGGGTTTGATTCTCAGCACAACATATAAATTAATTAATTAAAATAAAGGTTCTCAACGACTAAAAAATATTCTTAAAAATAGTATGAGTATTTTTATTTTGAATTGGGAATCTCTATATTGACATGGCTGGCCTGTAACTCCTGGGCCAGGGGTTTATCTTCCTGCCTCAGTATCCCGAGTAGTTGAGACTATAGATATGCATGCATCATCATCATCATCATGTGTGGATCATATGATTTACTTTTTAAAAAACATTTTATTTTTAAAACAACAGATAAAACTGTATAATTTATTGTGTATACCATGATGTTTTGAAATATACACACATATGCACACACATGCATAATAGATTGGCTATATTAAGCTATAATAACAGTGTAATAACTATCTAATCAAAATTCATGACTGTAGGCTTTTGGCAGATCAGTTGTGTAAGTTTTAAATCTAATAGAATTTCTAGAACTTTGTAGTAGAGTGGAGAGCAATGTGAATCTTCTCAGAAAACTGCATTGACTGTGCAATTTTTAGGGTTTGAGTTGTGTTGTCTCATCTATATATACACAGTATAAAATATTCTCTGTCCTATGGAAGCCAGTTCATTATTCACTATTCTTGCTTTGTTATGCTCATTCCCATTTTCTGGAATTTTCTCCTGCCATCAAATTTTGCTAATAAATTACCCCCATCTTAAAAATCCAATTCAAGTATCACTAACTGTTCTAGGCCTCACTTTGTTCTATTAACTTTTGTTCCATATTATCATTTATACCCACTATTCAAATTCATTACTTGCTAATTATTTCTGCAGATTATTTTTGGTTCCACAACCATTTTTTTAACATTCTTGAAAGCAGTTGCTATGTTTTGTACTCCTTTTTAAATAACTCACTAGGTATTCTCCATGTTTTTAATTCTTTGTTTACAAAACAGTTGGCCCTAAAATAATATATTTTTAAACACTACCTAATATTGGCTTAATAGAAAGGTTACCTTTTGTTAGCATACTATAATGCTTTTGTTTAAGAGATCCCTATATATTACATTGTTGCCTGTATGTATGAAATATTCTGTCCCCTTGTCTATAGTGGACATTTGTGTCAATCTTGCTTTGACTATTGCACAATCTGTTCTAGCTTTCTGTCACTTAACTTGAGAAGAAGTTAAATATATGTTGCGTGAATATCTCAGGAGAAAAACTAAAGGATTAGCTTTCATTATTTATAGTCTGTTGTTATTGCTGAAAATAATATGGTTTTGTTTATAGATATTTTGCCAATTCATTCAATACATATTTATGTGAATGAGAAAAAGGCTTGTTTTTATCATACTCATAATGAATATAGAAGTTGTACTGTCCTGCATATTTTCAATGCTCATCCTTAATAAAAAAAAAATGTTATACGATGAAAGGAACAGTTCCTGAATATCTAAATAAAGTTGATTGCCTTGTTATAAACATTAACAATGATCTGAAGTGACTATGTTTAAAAGAGAAAGTCCTTAAAGAACTTTATGATTGCTGACGGCGCACACGCCTATAATCCCAAAGGCTCAGGAGGCTGAGGCAGGAGAATCACAAGTTCAAAGCCAGCCTCAGCAATTTAAGGAGGCCCTAAGCAACTTAGCAAAACCTCTCTCAAAATAAAACATAAAAATGGTTAGGGGTATGGCTTATTGGTACAATGCCCCTAGGTTCAATCCCTGATACCAAAAAAAGAAAGAAAGAAAGAAAGAAAGAAAGAAAGAAAGAAAGAAAGAAAGAAAGAAAGAAAGAAAACAAAAAAAAATAAAAAATAAAAAATAAAAACTTTGTGATTTGGGCTGACAAATTTAGCTAAATACCAATCTATCTGCCTCCTTTGTTCTGATAATTATCCTGGGAATTGCAATCCAGGAATACTGAAGCTATGCTATGGTATAGTAAACTACAAAAGTGTTAAGCATTATTAATGAAACACAGATTCTACTTCTTGAGAGAAACTATCATTACACATGTATGGACAATAATATTTTTGTTTGCATAAAATAGTCTTCTATATTTTATTTATTTTCAGTTTTTAAAATAAATCTGAATTAGCAGGTTCTTATTTCACTCATTTTTCTTCTCTCATTTCCATTCTGCTCTTGGACTTTCATTTTAACAACCTTATTGTAAAATAGAATTTTATTTTCAAAATAACCAGTACTTGGGCTGTGGACCTAATAAAGTATTTTTACTCTTACATATATATTTTTTGGAGTAGAATTTAAATTTGTATTTTCAGTATATGTTAGCATGTATTCTCATTATACATTAATTCCAGTTTGAGACTACTAGAGAGAAATATTTTATTTTAAATATTTTTATAACATATTTTTTAATCATTTTTCCTAGGATTATATTACAAAATACACATTTACAAAACAACCCAACTCTTACTGGTTTGAGGTGCAGATTTAAATATTTTCACCATTAATGAATTATTCATCTCCCTGTGTGATAGTTTAGTCATTTTAAAACATCTAATATATTATGAGAGAGAATCTACTTTTCCCATTAGATTACATGTGACACTGATCTTTTGGGAAAAAAAGAAAGTCCATGAGTCACTTCTGTAACATTTGGAATTAAATTCATTAACCAAAATAATACCATGCTTCATCTTTTATATTTTGCTTCCTTAGCATCTGGTCCTTAGTCTGTCTAATTGCATTATAATGGCTCTGTGTTGCAACAGATGCTAGAAGATTTTTTTTTGGCAAGAATGATAATTTTGTTTCATATTTTGGAATACCTGCTTTGCAATTGTCATTCTTATTTACTAGAGCCAGAAAGAAAACAAACCTAATGTTTCTTTTCTCATTTGAAATTTATTGAGTTCAACTGTATTCAAAGATTTAAAAAGATGACATTATCACATTTAAAAGAATTTTTCCCAATTAATACGTTGAGCACTCTAATTCTGAGATCCACAATAATTATTAGCCATGATGTGGACATTATCCCACATATTTCTTTTTTGGATGCAATTAATATTCTCACTTTTGAATACCGAAAAGTTAGTGTTCTATTGGAGCCATGCAATGGACTAATTTCTTATAGTGAATATATTCTTATAAGAAGGAACCAAATTATTAGGATAGTAATGTAGATAATTATGATCTATGATCAAGTCAAACTCTAAGGATCCAAAGCCATATATTACCAAATTCTTATTTTTTAACTCAAAGGGGAATCAGCAAGTGTACTTATGCTGTAAATTTGTTACTGTTACTGAAAAAGCTCATTTTCTTTTTTCATGCAAGTGTCTATTAAAGCCTTTAATGTTCATAAGCAGCATCATAGCATTATAAAATCTCTTTGAATTTTTTTAATTTAGAAAGTTCTGGATAGGAAAGATGAAAATAGACTCATTTTAATTTCATAATGATGTAAAATGATTATTGTACCATATACTTATTATATAGAATACACACAATATATATGTTCTATATCTATTTGGCAAATGGTCAAGATATTTATATAGCAAGGCATGGTGGGCATACCTGTAATCCCAGCAGCTCAGGAGGCTAAGGCAGAAGGATTGCTGGTTCAAGGCCAGCCTCAGCCACTTGGTGAAGCCTAAGCAACTTAGCAAGACTCTGTCTCAACATAAAAAAATAAAAAAGGCTGGGGATGTGGCTCAGTGTTTGAGACCCCTGGGTTCAATCCCCAGTACCAAAAAAATTGTATAATTCCTTTTCATACTAATATACATAATTGTGTTTTTTGGAATTACTTAATACACATTAAGGGAAATTATGGTTCATCCTCTAATTTTATCAAATTGAAGAGCATAGTTAGTCATGTATATCTATATTGAATATTATACTAAAAATAAAATGGTTGACAGATGAAAAAATTCATCATAGATTATTGGTTTATATGACATCAAGCATCAGGCTGTAAGGAGACACTCAAATGATAGGCTCATATTGTCCCATAAAAGTTGGAAAGTTTTCTTCCTCACTTCTTTTCTGCTTTCCTTGTTTTCTTTCTTTCTTTTTTATCTTCTTCTGTGGCTTGAACCCAGGGCACTACCACTGAGCTACACCCAGCCATAGTTTTTATATAATAAATAAAAATTCAAGAGTTGGGAAACTGAGGACTTTTTTTCTCACCTTCACTGTTAAATAGAGTAATGCCCTTCAATGTGTCACTTAATATTGTTGATGTCAGAACCTTCCATTTGAGCAGCTGAAATTATTGATATTCCTCTTCTGTCATTCTTCAGAATGTGTTGTACTATAGTGACTGGCTAGTTTCTATGGTTAGAGCTTTATGCTTCCTGGGAACTGATATTGAATTTAAGAACCTTATCAGCAGCATTGTCATCTTCAAGGTTGTCTACTGGTTTGGGAGGAAGGAGAAAAATATACCAATTACAGATTGCTCATTTACAGTTGCCTTTTAAATCTAATTTTTAAGCTTTTGTGTCTAAGAAAAAGAATATATATATATATATATATATATATATATATGAGATAACCACTGAGAAGTAATATTTACATTTTAATTTTAATAAATATTTTGATTAAAATGTTAATTTAAATAATTAACTTTAAGAAATATAAAATTTCAGCATGTTTTGTAATGTAAAAATGACAGTTATAAAATTGACATATGAACTTTCAGTATACAATACAGCTTCTATTCAACAAACTTGGATTGTGCCAATGATTTCATTCTTCCCTAAAGATATAAGAGATGAGCAAATAATCTGCCCTTTTTGCCATTCACTCAAAATGCAGTGTTGCTAATCTGGAATCCATGAGCCAGTATAGGAAAACATTTGCATCTTTATTTTTACTAATCTTAACTAAAATTTAGCACTTCCAATTATGGTGATAGGTAATACATTATATTAATAGCAATAACTTCAAATTTATCACTAATGTTTTTATATCAAATCCTAGTTGTGGATATGTTGAAAAATCACATACTAATTTATACTAGTGGTTAATATACTAACCAATACTTTGAATTTGTATTAATTATCATATCTGCATCAAGTGCATTAATAATTGCATAGAATATTTCTATATTTAATATTTGCTATTTATATTGTAGCATAATTAATTCCTTTGTATACCTATATGGTTTTTATTTTCATTTCACACATTTTAAAACATCCTGAAAATATTTCCATATGTTTCACCAGATGCTAAAGGGATCCACAGCACAAATAGTTAAAGGCCCCATGTTTAGAGGCAAATATATATAATACCTTGGTACAAAACAATAATTGAGGCTTGTACCATATGCTGTGAAATCAGGCATGACTGTCCCAGCTGGGAGGACTGGTAAGGCAATTTTTGACTTGGTCTTGAAAGCAGGAGTGATTGTTTTACTAGTGGCAATATGTGAGAGAAGGCATTTTAAAAAGAGAAAAGTAGGTGCAAAGTCACCTGAGGAGAGCGTACAGGGTCAGAAAAAGAGCATCTTAGTGCAGCAATGTTAAAAATTCCTATTTCTTCACTATTGATGTGGATCCTATTCTGTTTCCATTGGTTTATGTGCAAAATTCCATTTACCATTTTTTTATTAATCACGGTAAGTAGAAACTATTCTTTGTCTTTTAGTATTAACAGATCATTATTTTATAAACAGTAACATTGTAGACAAGAGGCAAAATTAATCAAAAAGGAGATCAAAGCTCCACATCAGCTTTTTAAATCTCTCATTATTTCAATAAACATCTACCTGTAAGAGGGAGAAATGAATTTGTTTCACCTTTCTACTTTATCATGTTTTCGGACAATGATCAGTCACTTTTCTGGCCTGAGGGCCATAATTGGCTACTGCTAAATCTCAAGAGACTGAAACACATAACTGGAATAATTTTTTTAAACCCCCACAAGGTTGCTGTTCAGTTATAATGGTCAAAGGCAGCTTTATTTGCCAAGCTCAAGTTTTCTAACTTTATGATTTATCTGGCTTTTCTGGGAGAAATGTCGACGTGACAATTCAGATTATAATGAAAGTCATCCAGAGAAGCAGTCATGATTTCAAGAAACTAAAAAAACAAACAAAACTGAAAGCTACACTAATGGACTAATATAGTCTATTTAAACTGTTCTCTTTATCTTGACAAATTTGCTTGAATTCCTTGTTAAGCAAGAGGGTTCACATCTTAAACAACACTTCCAAAAATTTGTTAAGGTTATTACTGGCCTTGATTTCAAACAAGAACCTCCAGAGACTTGAATGGACATTAGTTAATCATATTAAAATTGCATTTGTATCTAAATACTTGCCTGAAATTTTCAAAAACTAAGCATGACATATTTTGAAAACTGATTGATGTAAGCAACTTAATATTCCAAGATGAAATATTCCAAATCAAAATATATAGCACATTACAATGTGGTTAAACAGGCCATACTTAGTTCTGGTTCTATAATTAATCATACACACTGGATATATATCTACATTATGAAATTTTATCTAAATAAAGTTGATGTTATCTAAACTATAATTTTCATTTAATGGTATGAAATTTAAAATTGAAGGGACTTAGGTTTAAATGACTTCTTAACTATTCAATCCTATATGAATTATTAACTTATCTGAGCCTCAGTTTTCTCATCTATAAAGATAGACCAAAAAAAAAATATTCTAAAACTTGGTAAATGCGGTGGTATTTGACTGTAATCCCAGCGGCTTGGAAGGCTGAGGCAGGAGGATCACAAATTTCAAAGCCAGCCTCAGCAATTTAGCGAGACCCTGTCTTAAAATTAAAAAATAAAAATAAAAAATGCTGGAGATGTAGTTCAGTGGTTTAGCATCCTTGGGTTTAATGCCCAATTTAAAAAAAAAATGTAAATGTTAATGTGGAAATTAATTGTACTAAAATGTGTAATTGGTGCTTAGAATTTTTTTCATTTTAATTATTTATGTTTATTAATGAAAAATGTTTTGGCCTAGGGATATAGCTCCATGATGTCTCATTTGCCTAGCATGCATGAGGCTGCATACAATCCTCAACACAGCCCCCCCCAAAAAAGAAAGAAAGAAAGAAAGAAAGAAAGAAAGAAAGAAAGAAAGAAAAGGAAACTTTTTAGTTTTATTTTTGGTAAACAATATATTATTCACACAACATCTAACATAATGTTGCTCTTTAATAAATCAACTTGGCTTATTTCCTTTACTTTCTTATCAACAATTTTTAAAATTCATAATCTTCTATGAATTAAAAATGGAACTTGGTTAAATGGCAGGTTAATTTGATTTAAGGAAAAAAACATTTCCATATCAAAAATTCACTGTGAAATTTGTATGTATTTAATTCAATGTCATCATTAATTAATAAACATCCTAGAATTATGGCATGAACACAATAATTGTCGTATTTACTGAATGAGTGAAGGAAAGAATGAATGAATCTTTAAGAACTTAACTCTTCTCCACTATACTTAATTCCTTTTTAACATAGTATATATTCCATTGCTTTGATCTCATTTCTGTTATAAATGCAAGTTGTTATTTTGCATATGAATCACCATCCATAAATTTATACTCAGTGTGGGGTTTTAAATAATCATTACCATGGAAATTATACTTATTCAAGTAACAGTTCTGTGGGTTGGAGTTTATGAATTTCTAAATTTAAAAAAATGCTGATTTAAATTTAGTATTTCTACTCCCCTATACTATCTGTTTCACATCTCCTGCTGCCTTTCTATTAAATTTTGTTAAAAATGTATTTTGACAGCAATTGGTATTTATTCCTGCCTCCTTGGCATTTATGATGCTTAAACTTCCTTTTGAAAGCTTTCCTTTTGATGTATATTGAGTTAATTCCTGCTTGTGCTGTGACATCTACCACAAAACCTTTTAGCCACTCACTGCAGTAAATGGGAAACTGCCATAGCGTGACAGGATGTGGACTGAAAACATGACCACACAGAAAATAGCAAACTCTCTGGAAATCTGTATTTCTTCCTCAATTTCATGGCCTCAAGTAACTTGATAATTTTACATTTTTAATGCCTGTCAGCTCTAATAGGATCTGATAACCAACTAAAGTCTCTATTGGAAGTTAAGAGGGGAAAATATCTGGAATAGCACTTGATGGTGCAGGGAAAGCTAAATGAAGACACTGGAGGAGTCTAAACGTTATGAGAATAATAATAAGGGAAAGAAGAATATGATGACTTAGATCCTGAAGAGCTCTTGTGAATATCTGCATTCTAGCTTTAGAAGATTACTAGAGAATAAGTTAGTGAAAATATTTCATAGAATAAATATTTAATAAGCACTTACTACATACAATTTGCTGAGCACTACATATATAAGATTACAAACTTCCTCCTATTAAAATAGACATTTTTAAATGTTATACTTGGAACTATGGACAGTTCTTTAAAATAATTTTTAGTTACTGTTCATTTTGGTTAGGAATGAAGGGGAAATAAATTACCTTGGTCATTTTATTTACATTTAATTCTGACAATTAGAAGGGGATTCATATTTAAGGTTAAAAAGTGGATTCTGGTGCCTATCTTCTTCTTTTATTTATTTGTTTGTTTGTTTGTTTATACATATCAGGATTGAACCCAGTGCTGCTAAACCACTGAGCTACAACCCCAGCCCTTTTTATATTTTATTTTTATTTTGAGACAGAGTCTCACTAAGTTGCCGAGGCTGGCTTTGAGCTTGCAATCCTCCTGCCTCAGTCTCCAGAGTCAATGGGATTATCTTAAAAGCTTTTACATTGTCTTGCGAATAAACATCATTTTAGATTATGACTGATATTTTCTTAGGTGTGAATTCTATACAGTTTTGTACAACCTCTTTTCTTATTTGAACCTTTGTGATTGAATTAAGAATGGCTCCACATCTATGCATAAGAGTTTCTGTACTGAAAATAAACACTGTACATAATTACCTTAAAATACCATTAGCATTTCATTCTGTGGTAAAGAATAAAAATTGTAAACAAAACTTACTTAAGTGGGCTAACTCATTTA
Source organism: Urocitellus parryii (assembly GCF_045843805.1). NCBI lineage: Eukaryota > Metazoa > Chordata > Mammalia > Rodentia > Sciuridae > Urocitellus > Urocitellus parryii. The sequence goes on from NC_135547.1 coordinate 105,119,304, forward strand.
GAATTTACACAGTATGACCAGATCCTAGGAGGAAGTGCACCTTTGAAAAGAGACTGTTAAGAAAATCAATAGTGTAATCATGATTCAAGAAATTATATAAAACTCTTAATGAGCACTATCAATTCTTCTTTTTCTAAAAATTATTGATATTCTACTTTTAAATTACCTTCATTTATATTGCTCTCCTGAGGATCTAATTAATCATCAGGATCACTTAATTTCAGCTACCATTCTGCTCTTAGGAAAAAAAAAATATTTAAAGATATACTGACTTGGTACTTTGGATTTTCAGTATTTTTATTTAGCAATGCTTTTAGGAAACTTGTATTATAGAAGTTTGACTGTGGAATCAAATTTTCGAAAAAATGCTTTAATGATTTCTTGTATTTTTGAGTTTAAATTTTTATACATGATGGCCCCAAAACACAAAGCATAAGTAATTGTACTTTTATAATCAATCAGTTATGGAAATACGTTAAAACATGCTAAAACTAAAATTTAACTTAAAATGGAATTAATTTAATTTCCCAAATGCCTAGGAATTCCAGTTATATTAGGTCCCATGATGCTAGAAAAATGACTTTGCAATTATTATTACAGAATTTTCTATTGTGCATCAAGTTATAATAGATAACAATAGTCACCCACCCAAAAGTTGAAGTCCAGCCTGTGTGCATCCCAGTAGAACTCTGGTTTTGTTCAGATATCTATTCACACAGTTGACAGTAGTCTTTAGAGGAAAAAGAAGCCTATCCCTTGTCACAGAAGGGAATCATACTTCATTTAACACATTTATGTGCTTTCATGCCCTTTGACAATTTGGGGCTTAAGTATAGACATGGGATGTAATTTGGGCCAATAAAACAGGAGGCAGGTTTTTCTAATCAATAAGAAATGTTCATTTAATTAACTGGTTGAGTTTTCCTTCAAGATACACATATAATTTAAAATGTAGAAAGCCCACTGATTTATGTATGATTCAATAAGTATTTAATGAACTCAGATTAGACTGACTAGACTGTGGACCTGAAACAGTATATACCAACTGTGGCAACAGATGGAAATATTTTTGTTGAAAAAATACACATTGACTGAAGTGAATCGCTGTTACTATCATTATTTGTTCTCTCTCTTTAGGAAGACTTAACCCTAGCATTAAATGTAATGCTGTCCTTTAGAAAACAAAATCTCTAAATAAATAAAGGTCTATCAACAACTAAAAAATATTTTTAAAAAAGAAAAGAAAAATCTCCATTTCTAAGAAGTTATTTGAAGAGAGAATATTTGAGAGGTTACATGATGAGAAAAATTTTAACTGTGCAAGCAATTAGAACTTTGACAAATAACATTGTCTTTAATTTTGAGAAATCTAACACATTATACTCAGTGAAGTATAACACCTGAGTTTTAAAGTAGAATATTAGGAGACAAGTAAGTGGCTTCTGGAGTTATAGCCTGTATTGGGAAGATTTTTTTTTCATAGAAAAAAATGAGCAGTATACTATTAAGACACCACAATTTCTGAAAGGTATATTAAAAATATCATTATTTTAGCAAATAAAATTTAGAACCATGAAAAAATATTAGAGGGAATGTTCTTTTATTTCATTGAGAAGAATGCCTATTGTAACAAATAAAAATCTTAAACTAAATTTAATATGGTACTTAGAAATAGCCTATGAAGTCACATGAATTTATAGAAGGATGTTTATTTTTTTCAAAAAGTTTAGGAAGATTGGACTTGAATTCAAGCTTGAATTTGATCTCCTAAGCTCAACTTTAAATAGTTAGGAATGAACACGGAAAATTTAGAAGTGTAGTCAAAGTAAAATGATATTTGAGTACCAAAATGATGGAAAATTAAATTTATCTGAAATATCTTCAATTGTCTTAATTTGGGCAATTTTAAAAAATAAATAAGTTTATAAAAATGAATACCAGTGGGGTAACTAGTACTACGGAGCCAGGACCATGGTGTTGGGCTGCAAGATTGGCCTGTCCATTCTCAACAGCCACCTGGCCAATTTAGGGGCTGAGTGCCTCCGGATGCTAATCTCTGGGGCAGATTATCTGCACCTGGATATAATGGATGGGCATTTTGTTCCCAGCGTCACCTTTGGTCACCCTGTGGTAGAAAGCCTCCGAAAGCAGCTAGGCCAGGACCCTTTCTTTGACATGCACATGATGATGTCCAAGCCAGAACAGTGGGTAAAGCCAATCAATACACCTTTCATCTCAAGGCCACTGAGAACCCAGGGGCTTTGATTAAAGACATCCAGGAAAATGGGATGAAGGTTTGCCTTACCATCAAACCAGGAACTACATTTGAGTATTTGGCACCATGGGCTAATCAAATAGATATGGCCTTGGTTATGACAGTGGAACCTGGGATTGGAGGGCAGAAATTCATGGAAGATATGATGCCAAGGTTCATTGGTTGAGGACCCAGTTTCCATCTTTGGATATAGAGGTAGATGGTGGAGTAGGTCCTGACACTGTCCATAAATGTGCAAAGGCAGGAGCTAACATGATTGTGTCTGGCAGTGCCATTATGAGGAGTGAAGACCCCAGATCAGTGATCAACTTAGTAAGAAATGTTTGCTCAGAAGCTGCTCAGAAATGGTCTCTTGATTGATGAAATCATAAGGAATCCAGAGTTTGTGTTCATGAAACCTTCTTTTTACTGGAAAACAGGAATATTGACTACCAAATCATACCAGGTTGAGGCAGTGCTGCTTTTCTGAGCAATTATTCATTCCAGTGATTAAAATCTATTGTGCAGAATGTTCTAAGAGCTTAGAAATTGATGTATAAAACATTCTTTAGTGATCCAATTTAAAGTTTAGTGTGGTTAAAAAACTGTTTCTAATAGAATTGATTTTTATAAAGAGTGAAAATATGGGCCGTATTAAGGTTACAAAAAAGAAATGTATCATAACGCCTAAGGTGGATGGATATTAGCTACTATGAAAACATTTTTTCCACGTTTTTAAAAATAATGTTCTATTGTTTCCCAGCTGTTTTCCAAAAAGCAATGGAAGTTCTTACATTTTTCCTATATTTTTCCTGTTTCATGTCATTTGTTATTTGTTTATATGCTTGATAATATGAGTAGTGTGGAGCTAAAAAACACAAGCTTGGGCAGGATGGCAAAAAAAAAAAAAGGAATACCATCTTGTTATTTATGACAACATGGACAGAATTGGAGATGATTATGCTGAATAAAATATACCAGGCAAAGAAAAACAAGAATCATATGATCTCACTGATATGTAGAATCAAAAATGTAATCTCTAAGAAGTTGAGAAAAGCCAGGTGCCATGGCTCAAGCCTATAATCCCAATGACTTGAGAGGCTGAGGCGGAAGGATTGCAAGTTTGAAGTCAGCTTCAGGAACTTAGTGAGACTCTGTCTCAAAATGAAAAAAAAAAAAAAAAAAGAGAGAATAAAAGGACTAGGGATGTAGCTTACTGGTAAAATGCACTCAATTCAATCTCCAGTACAAAAAAGTTGTGAAAGAATAGTGGTTACCAGAGGCTCCATAGAATAGAAGGAAGGGATAGATGAGGAAAGGTTGGTCAATGAACGCTTAGGTTACAGTTAAAGAGAAGAAATAATTTCTGCTTTTCTTTTGCATGGAAGAGTGACTATAGATAATATTTATGTACTGTATATATCAAAAATCTAGATTTTGAGTGTTTTTACCATAAAGAAATGATAAATGAGGAGATATGTATGATTACTCTGACTTGATCATTATACAAGGTATACATGTATCAAAACATCATATGGTACTCCACAAACATGTATAATTTTTATGTATCAGTCAAAATATATATGATATAAATATAAATAATTAATTTTTAAAAGCCTTATTTAGGGGCTGGGATTGTGGTTCAGCATTAGAGCACTCGACTAGCATGGGCAGGACTTGGGTTTGATCCTCAGCACCACATAAAAATAAAGGCATTGTGTTTAAAAAAAAATTGAGCCATTAAAAAAAAAGTCATTTAAATAGAGAAAAGAACTAGCTTGTGAATATAACCAAAAACAGAAAAAATAAAGAAAAAGAAAATGTCATTTCATCATATTTATCATTTAAATCCACATTTTAGAAATGAGATTAAACATTTTTTTAGTTATAATATATCAGACACTCTGCATTTAACACACACCATCATATTAGAATATCCCAAAAGCCACACAAAGTTATTTTCCTTAATCTCATTTATCAGTATAGATTCATAGATTCAGAAAGTAAGTAATTTATACAAGATTTTATAGTTGCTAAAAATTTATAGTTATCTGTAATCCAGGCTTAAATTCAGATCTGAATCAAACATTATATTTCCTTTGCTTTGATAAGGCATTAACAACACAGTTGCCTCTTTAATATATTTAAGGATGTGCTTTTATTTAAATATAAAGACAAAAAAATGAACAGATAACCCATACAATATCTAACACAGGACCTTCAATGTAAGAATTTCAAAAGTGGTACTCATCACTCTTCTGGTCTCATATTATCACAGTGCTACAGAATACCCTCTCTGTTTCTTTACTTCCTGCTTTGTAGTTACCATACACTGACCACTATATACAAGGATTACTGTTGTTGTTTTTATACACATATTTCCTAGCAGTTGATGAGATTTAAATGCAGTAAATTTAACATGAAAGTATTTATATAGGTAGATTTTTCAAAGATATTCTGTCCAAATGTGTATTTTATTATAATTTATATGATGTAGTTCATATATACAATTATGTTAAAAAATCTAAGTTGTTGATTTTTGTTTATTACTCATGGTTTTCCTTTTCAGCATAGAAATATGTGGCATTTAAAGGAAAAATTTTAAGTACAATTTTAAAATCGAGAAAAACCCACTCATGGCAAAAACATCTTTTCCTTAAATAATTTTTCTTTATCAGAATTAGTACTTTTTTCTTTAAGTTTGCATTTTGAAATTTGATTTTCACTTAAATTGATCCATAATATTTTTATCACATGCTTTTACTGTAGAAGCAATATTGAGTTGGTATGCTCTCGTAAGAATATTATATTTAAAACCAGCAGCAACTGTTTGGATTGGACCAGCATCTCTTCAGTGTCCCTGGGTCAACATCCAAGCCAAGATTCTTGTATAATATGGATTTTTCAAATAATTATTACTTATAGTAATATATTATTTATTGATTCTCTAATGTTGAATATTAGAGCTATTATACACTTTAAGATGTTTTGTATATTGCTTCAATTAAAACTTTTTGTGCATAAATTTGAGGTTTTCCTTGTTCTCTAGTTGACATGGCCCATCAATACAAAAAATGTACTGATTTTTCATGGTATAAAAAACAAAATAATCCTTGTAGTATATAAAGGAAATTCTCTTTTTGAAGAAATATTTTTTGCTTTTTTGCTTTGAAGTGCTGGGAATGGAAACCAGGGCCTTATATATATGCTAGAGAAGAACTCTACCACTGAGTAACAGCCCCAGCCCAGTAATTTTTTACTCTAGTTTTTTTTTTTTTTTTTTTTTTGTGTGTGTGTGTGTGTGTGGTGCTGGGGATTAGAACCCAGGGCCTTGTGCATGCAAGGCAAGCACTCTACCAATTGAGTTATATCCTCAGCCCCAGTCCAGTAATTTTTAAAAACAATTTATTTTGCCTTGAATGGGAAAGATTAAGAATTAATGCTACTATGTAGCAAGTATTTTAGTATCAATGTACAATGAAAACTATTCTAGCTATATGTTTTTAGATAGAGAGCAAAAAATTAATTAAGTTTTGTTAATTTCAAGCCATATTTTGACCCCATTAAGTAATATATAGTGATAAAAATATTGTTGATTTATAGCAGATATATCATGATCTCTGTATTTGTATCTATCAGTGGATCAGCAGGAAATGCACAGCATGCTGAAATGAAATGAGTAAATGATGAGAGTAATGAAGGGGAAATTTACTAAGGTGTGTGCAGGATAATGGGATGGTACAGATGGTGCTAGCAACAGTAGGAAAATACTGCCCACCCCTGGGACTAAAGAGATAAAGCTAGAGAGGGGTTTCTAGAGGCTAAAAATAGAGGTAGTCTAAGAGAGGCCACCCAACAGTACCTGTGGCCTTTGGAAGAGACATACAACTACCACCAATCTGAATTATGAAGCAGAAGCAAATAAAACAACAGATATTGAGCTCATTTAAATATCATTCAACTTATTATATATAATATATTATTATATTATATATTATAATATATTGTCATATATTATAATATGAATTATTATATGTATTCAACCACGTGACCAGCACGCTAGCTTCGTACTAGAGGTTTGAAGCATAGAAGTTAACTGGTGAGATCAAAATAAACACACAAACTCAATTTACCTTTTTCTTTGACCAGGTCTGAGACGGCCTTCCCTCTGGCTCCTGCCTCCAGCCACCCGGTGGGGCAGGGAGGCTTACTCAGGACTAGCAGGAGAGAGAGAGAGAGAGCATGCCAGAGGATGGCCTTTTATTGGGGAACAAGAAATTCAGGGGAAAATTCCATCCAATGAAGGTCAAGGGGCACAGCATTCCAAGGTCAGGGTCAGTGATTGGTCTCAGGGTCAATGGTCAGTCACACCCCCACAAGGATGGATGGACTCTCACACCTAGAAAGGGTGGGGATTATTTCCCACACAGTTTAGCCAGAACACCTCACACCCAATCAGGGAGGTGCCCAATCACATGTGAGAATGGCTTCCCACAATGTATTATATATTTTTTTTCCATGTCACTTTGGGGAAGGGCTTTGGTTTGCCCTGGGTAATAGTTTCTGCCAAGCCCCTTACAAATTTCACTTTGTATAATGACAGCAGGTCTGTTTAAGAAGATGAACTATATATCAAAGAAGTTTGGTCTCTTGCTCCCAAGCATACCATCAGCAGTTAGTGTATACTGGGACTCAAATACATTTATATCTGAATCTAAATCCCATATTAACACAAATAATTGAATATATTTATAATAGATGCAGAGAAAAGCATTTTTAAGGGCATTGCCAACATTTGAAATATATTTAGAAACTTTTTATAGGTGATATTTTAAAAAGTATTATAGGTGATATCTTAAAAAAATATTATAGACAGCTGGAAATTGTAGCATAAGCCTCTAATCCCAGCCACTTGGGAGGCTAAATTAGGAAGGCCACCAGTTCAAGGCCAGCCTCAGCAATTTAGCAAGGACCTAAGCAAATGAGTGAGACACCGTCTCAAAATAAAAATAAATAAATAAATAAAAAGTGCTGGGGATATAACTCAGTGGTAAATCACTTTTGGGTTCAATCCCCTGTACCCACCCCCACTCCCCCCAAAAAGCTATTAAACCATTATAAGCATTAAGGTTCAGTTCTCTCTTCTGGTAATTGCAGTGAATCTTGTACTGAATACATACATATGTTTTGTCCTATAAGCAAAATATTCAATTATATTGTAATACAAATATGCTGTACAAAATTATGGGTAAAATAATATGAGAATAAATAAGTAGGTAAGTCCCTCTTGCTAACAATAAGATGAAATGTCACATATACAGTGCTGTACAATTAAAACTTTAATAGAAAAGTTCTGCATCTGTGATGACCAATATGTAGTCAACAGCCACGTGTCATTATTGAGCTATTGAAATATCACTTATGGGATAGAGAAACTGAGTTCTAAAATTTGATTATTTTATTTCTATTTAAATTCCTCATGGTTAGATACTGTTATGGATAACACATGGTTAAAAGATGGTGAAGATGATGGTATAAAAATTTTAGACACTGAATAGCTAATTATAACCCTGACATAAACTTCAATGGATGATCACTGATATAATAATTCTAGAGTGACACCTAAACAATTAGTTTATGGGGTTTCAAGGAAGAGATGTCTAAGTATCATAAACCCACACATGAACTTTTAGATGTTTGATAATGAAATGAGACTGGACCTGTTTGAGATTAGATCACTATTTTGAATAAGGGTTTGTTTCACAAAGATAATATAGTTTTCATCACCCTGAGCAAAAGACAAGACAAGAACAATTTAGAGGAGGAAAAGTTTATTTTGGCTCACAGTTTCAGAGGGTTAATGCACAGTTGCCTGACTTCATAGCTCTGGGCCCAAGGTGAGGCAGAATATTATGGCAGAAGGGCATGCAGAGGAAAGAATCTTGGGACATGGCAACCAAGACTCAGAGCTTCTCTTACCAGGGACACCTCCAGTGACCTACCTCCTTCTGCCACACCTTACCTGCCTACAGTTACCAACAAGTTAATCTGTATCAATGGATCAATTGACTGATTAAGTTAAATTGCTCATAATCTAATCATTTCACTTCTGAACATTCTTGCATTGTCTTGCTCATGAGCTTTTGGGGGATTCTTCACATCTCAACCATGACAATAGAACTTCCTTAAATTTTGTTTTACATTTGTCTGCAACAGTCTAGAATGCCTGTGCTAATGGTTTCAGAAACAATTTCAAAAAGAAATTTAATAAAAGTATGTATTTTAGTTTATATATATTTTTCCAGATACAGTTCATTTTCTCAAACAATAAATACGATTCTTAAGATTAGGTATAATTATTTACATTTTCAGAGATCCATGTAGCACATAATAATTATATATAATTGAGACAAAATTAGCTAATTTCTTATTATTTTTATCCTTTTGGTAAAATGTACTCTTATTGAATCTCAGGATGTTGAAAATGCCTAACAACATACACCACCAGTGCAACTCCATATCATGTACAACCACCAGAATGGGAAATTATGTTCTATGTATGTATGATATGTCAAAATACATTCTACTGACATGTATAACTAGAAAAAAACGAATAAAAATTTTAAAAAAATAAAATGCTGGTCAACATAATTTACTTATGAATCATTCTATTTGATATTCCAGATATCCTCAGATTAAACAGCTCAAAAGGGACATGTATGTGCTTGCAGTTTGTGTAATTACATGGGTCATTATAAGCATTCCTTCTTAGCTATGATGATGTTATCTCAAGAATATAACATAGCTTAAAACAGATCATACTGTCTTTCTGAAGAATTTTAACTTCTGTATTTTTAAAAAATATATTACAGCAGCATGATTTAGAAACACAGCTTTAGGTTATATACCTCTCTAAAATCTCCATAGCCAGAGAGCAAATTAAAATATGCATTCAGAAACAGGTTCCTTAATCATCTGTTTATTCTATATCTCTCAAAAATGCTTGGGAGAAGTCATATTTGATTTAGCACTCTTTTGGGGGCCCATATATTTGAAGTAGTTAAGATAACTTACAGATACATATGAGATTTCCATTACTTGTTTAGGCTCCTCTTTTGGATACCATGTAAATATATTTGATAAACAAATTGTGATTAATTTCCAAAAATTTTTATACATTTTGAGATAGCTAGGGAAGCATTCAATGCAAAATTTGATGCTATTGTGCATTCCAAATATGTTCATTTTTATATAGGAAAACCAAACTTCTAAAATGAGGGAAATTTGAGATATGACATATTTATGTTCTAGGGGTAGTGAATATAGCCCCCAAACCTACTGATACACAAGTTTGTGCACTGGTAGAAAGACACTTAAAAATGTTTTCTTTGGGGGGCTGGGGATGTGGCTCAAGCCGTAGCACGCCTGGCATGCGTGCGGCCCAGGTTTGATCCTCAGCACCACATACAAACAAAGATGTTGTGTCCGCCGAAAGCTAAAAAAAAAATTTAAAAAAAAATTCTCTCTCTCTCTTTTCTCTCTCTCTCTCTCTCTCTCTCTCTCTCTCTCTCTCTCTCTCAAAAAATGTTTTCATTTTATTACACATCCACTCTTCTTTTTTGATATAAATTGAATGTAAATTAGTGAACTGCCTGTAAATACATCTTGCTTGAGCAGTTACTAATATTGATAGTCTACTTTTTGATTCCTTTCAAATTTTTCTGCTAGCCTGATAAAACCATAGTGAGGAAAATAAAGAAACTGTTTTAATATGTTGAGTGCATTGTTTACATGAAAAAGAATATTCCCATAAAGGCTGATCTATAAATGCTAACATTTATGTTGTTCACTATTTCTGTGTGCTCATATTGCCAGAGTGACTGTTGCTTGATTTGGCAGAAGTTATGGAATTTTAAAAGCAGTTGCATGAGCAGATATATCCATTGTCCATATGTACACATTTGCAATTTAGAAAGACATTTATTTTGTTTAAATATTCAAACTCTTGCAGTGTTTGTTGTACACATTGAAAATATGTATATATATATATATATATATATATATATATATATGTATATATATATACACCCACACTAAATAATATACAGAATTGCATGTGCCTTTATATGTGCATGTACATAGAGAGCAACCTTTTAAATAATTTAAAAATATATGCATATTGAATATACAACTGTACTAAAAAATTAGTTTATTGATCTAAAAACCAAATTTATTTTATCATAAAAAATTGGAACATCATGGATGTTTTTTCCTTTTAAATGATTTCACTATTTACAACTCCTAGTTATCACTTTCACCTACTTCCCCCAGATGTCCATGACCCCAACCACACACACATTCTTCCTTTTTCTTAAATATGTTATGCAGTTTCATACAGCACATACATATTTTTCTCTCTGGGGTCCCCTTCCTTCCTATGTCTACTCCTTTGTATTTTTTCTAGTCTAATTTAGATCTACCTTTCTATGTTTCCTTTATTCTACCCTCTTAATATTTGTGAAGTCATGCTGAAAGTATAGCCTTGTCTTTCTCAAGAGACTATGTTCATTGATGGCAAAGCTTAAGCATATATTAGTATCTCCCAGATCTCACATTAAAATATGCATTCAGAAAGAGGTTCCTTAATCATCTGTTTGTTCTATATCTCTCAAAAATGCTTGGAAGAAGTCATATTTGTCAGCACAGAAGTCAGGGTTTTTGAATGAAACAATAAATGAACAGAATCATAACTACTTTCTACAGGTGATCATGTGTAAACAAAAAGTCAAATGATCAATTTTTCCATGAGTATAAGGTAATTTTTAAGATAATGATTAAATCTGAATGTGAAGGTTGTACTGCATTAGTAATAATACATTTAACATGTTTTTAGTGTTTCTGTCATGAAAGCAACCTGTCATGCAATCAAAATCTGCAAACATTTCTTTTAGGATGTGTATAAACTATGGCAAATTTATTTTGCTTTAAGCTGATTTTCTCAACTTTCATAAAAATCAACATACTATTTACAATCCATTATAAAATATGTAATAATTTTATATTGATTTATCCAAATGTGTAGGGATTTATTATTTATATATACAATCAAATCTGAAGTCTGATCAAGATTATGACATAGTTTATAACATCCTAATTAATCTGTACCTTTCCATAGCCAACATGAAATAAAAGTTTGATTCTAAAATTTTACTCTTGTTTTATTTCATTTCAGTCAAAGCATTTTATAGTAAAAGTAAAACAACCTGAGCCATCCTTTCATAATACTTGAATTCTAATTTTGTATTAATTTGCCTTTTTCTCTACTATTTTAAACAAAGATTTAGAAATATTTACTAATAGTAAAATGTGTAAAGAAATAATGAAAAAGAAATAGAAATATCATTGAATGGAATTATGTATCTCTACAGACTTAGGGTCTGATGTTTCAGTTTATTCCAATATTTATTGAACTCCTAGTAGATAAAAGACACCAGTTGCTCTGGAACTTACTATCAATAGGAAAGACAAGAATTTCTATATCGTAAAGTAGAAATTGCAAATAGATACAGAAAGAAAACATGGCAAGGGGTTCTGTGCAGATTGTGGTAAGTGAGCAATCCAGTAGGAAAGGACTCCTAGCTGTGATCTGAAGATAAGCAATAAGGCTAGGGATGCAGCCCAGGGGTAAAGCACTTGCTTAGCATTTGAAAGGTCCTGAGTTCAATCCCCAGCCTCACAAATAATTATAAAGAAAGAAAGAAAGAACATCAGTTAACTATTGGAGATAATGGAAGCCCTTTCTTTTGGAGTAAAGAGTTCATGCAAAGCTCCTATGATGAAAATGAACAGAAAGGCTAGGGTAGCTAAATCTAAGGAGAAAAAAATGATACAAGGATGAGCAACTAGAAAAGATCTTCTCCATTCAGGGTCTTGTAGGTCATGCTAAAATTCCTAAGGATTTCTATATCTATCTTACAAGCAATGGGAAGCTATTTAGAAATTAATTATAAGAAAATTTGAGTATTTGAGTATCAAATTTTTCTTTCTGGGTCAGGTTTTGAGAATGTACTTAAGGGGGCCAGACCTCAGGTGCTTGTATTCTAATCCAAACAAAAGAGGCTAATGGTTTGAATAAAAGGTACTTCACTTTGAGATCCTCTGGAAGCCAAAGAAAATTGGAAATAAGGTCAATTCTAAAATTTTTATTTTCAGATAAGAGAATTTTCTTTAGGAATAGAGAATCATTTCCTATAATAGTTTTCTGATAAAAGAAAAATGTCACATGATTTTATCATATACAGACACAATTTTTGATCACTAAAGTAAAATAAATTTCAGGATATTTGGTATTTTTATTAACAAAACTTGAGGAAGAGGTTAAAGAATAACTTTTAAAATGTATATTTTGAGAGGGGCTGGGGAGATAGCTCAGTTGATAGAGTGCTTACCTCACATACACAAAGCCCTGGGTTCAATCCCTAGCACCACCAACTAAAAATAAAATCCTTTTGAGAGATAATGGCCTATGAAACATTGTTTTAGGAAATTTTTAATAATTACTCTGTGGCCAACTATATTTACAAGTTACCTCATTCTGATTTTATGCCACAAATGGGGTCAGACATTACTAACAAAATAAGATCAAAAGAGTTTGCCTTCTCTGGCCTTTATCCTTGGGAAAACATCAGTTCTTAGACAAACACATATGTAAACAATTATGAATTAAGATAAATTTTCCAAATGAAATACAAGTTCAGTTCGATGAACAAGAATAACATTAGATATTCAACTTAGGTTTGGGATCAGGGAAAGTATCCCTGTGGAATATTTATCTAACATATGAAGGATGAGTCAGGAAAAGATTAGAGATAGAAGAGTACTAGAGAATATGGAAGAAAACAATTGTAGCTGAAGCAAAAAGGATGCTTATTTTAAAATACCTTTTCATTTCAATGGGGGAAAAGATACCAAATATCTCCAGTTCTCTAAAGCAGGCTTCCTGACTTTTTTCCACTCTGCATATATCAGTGACCTCAAGCCTTCATTAAAAACAAACATCATCTACTTCATTGGGGGCTTGATGAGATGACAGGAGTTAAATTTTACAAGATATTACTTGTATAGCCCAAAATTAAAAGTTAAAAACAAAATATAATTTATAATATATAGAAACTTTTTAAAGTGCTTAGTTCCTTTTTTATGTTTTTATGCATTCTTTATGAACTTGATAAAAGCTACCAAATTTCCCAGATAGAGAAGAAATTAAAAGATACATAGATATGAATAGGAAAAATAAATAGGATTGAACGTCTGTTTTGTGGGAATTTTAAAATATCTTGTTTGAACTATAATGTTGAAATTTAATTTGTGGCTTAACTACAAGCCATGTGGACACATAAATGTGAATACAGATGTTTGTGTGCAATCCTTTCCTCACTAACATGTATGCTATAGTATTGGAAAATTATCAGTCCTAACCAAGAGTTGGGGAAAATATATATTTTCATTAACCTTCTATCATAAAACCAAGGTAATAGCAAAATCAAAATTACAGAGGCCTTTGTGGTTTGGCTGGAGATCAGCTTCTTGTCTTACTACCTATTATCTTAGCCAAGTTATTTAATATGTTTACATCAAACTCAAACTTTTCTATAAAAAGGAAATAATATCTATGTGCTCTTATGAAAATAATATGTATATATATAGAGAGAGAGACTGAAAGATTCAAGCTTTGTTTGAGGCTTGAAATGATCCTATTATAGAGAGCCTTTAAGGATGGGGAAGGAGTACTATAGTCAAGTGCTTGGCTAACATGTACAAGGCCCTGTGTTCTATACCCAGAACCACATGAATATAAGGTAACAAGAATACCCTTTCCCCAAGTAGTATACAAAAACTAATAATATTAAAGCTTTGTGGCAAAAGAGATATATTACGTAGATATATTGTATAGTATACCTATACTCTATTTAATATGTGTATAGCTTTATAGATACTATAATATACTATAATACTATAATATACTATACTATAAATATACTATAATACTATACTATACTATACTATACTGTAATATGAGATTAATATACTATGAGATTAAGACTATATTTGTAGTTGTGGGTAAATACATGTATATCATCTTGGTAAATATATGTAAGGTATATGATATGGTGTGGGGAATGCAAATGGAATGTAGGTAAATTTACATAATGCTAGTGAACCTTGCAAGCCAGTGAATTTAAGCAAACAAATTCCATTTCTTTTGGATCCCACTTCCTCTAGATTGAAAAAATCAATTTACTCTAATGAACATGGTTTACAAGCTTTGTGGTCATTACTTACTTTGTGGTTCAAGTTTACTTCAGTAGAGATTAAAGTATAACTTTGTACTCATATAGTTTACTATCTCAGGGATTTTTATAGTTGCATACTTCAACATGACAGGGGAATTCATAGTTGTATGGCTAGATGTACTGAAACTTCTTTCTCCTTTATTTATGAAACTAGAAAAGAATGTAACTGTAAATTTAAACTTGAATAAGCCCCTTGCCCTACTTGGTTTTCCTCCTAAGTCTTGTTATTTTTTTTTTAATATCCATTTGTAGAGGCAAAGTATAAATATTCTCTAACTAAACTATTCTCTAGTTTAGTATCTTACTGAGAATAATAATAATTATCTCTTTGATTTCAATTTTCAATATGCTTAGGTCAGCAAGATTCTAGGATATTTTAATCAAATAGCCATGTATACTAAATTTTCTTTTGTTTCTTAATAAAATTGATTCAAATATATTTAATTCATAAAGTTCTGTTTCCCTAAGAGTTGCATTGGCTCTCCTTTATACTGATGTTTTATTATCCTGTTTAAAGGATGGAGTTATCATTTAAGAATTGAAGCCAAGACTGGGGATATAGCTCAGTTGGTAGAGTTCTTTCTTGCCTTGCATACACAAAAAAAAAAAAAAAAAGAAAGAGAGAGAGAGAGAGAGAGAGAGAGAGAGAGAGAGAGAGAGAGAAAGAGAGAAAGAAAGAAAGAAAGAAAGAAAGAAAGAAAGAAAGAAAGAAAGAAAGAAAGAAAGAAAGAAAGAAAGAAAAGAATTGAAGCCAGGCAGAGTGGTGTGTGCTTGTAATCCCAGCAGCTTGGGAACCTGAGACAAGAGGATCTTGAGTTCAAAGCCAGCCTCAGCAAAAGCAAGGCACTAAGCAACTCAGCAAGATCCTGTCTCTAAATAAAATACAAAATAGGGATGGGGATTGGGCTCAGTGGCTGAGTATCCCTGAGTTCAATTCCTGGTACAAAAAAAAAAAAAAAGAATTGAATAGCAACAGGTATGTATCATGAGCTTCTTTGTGTTCAATACTGGTTTGAGTCTTTCAACTCATTCTTAGATACATGCTTCTGCTTAGCTAGATGGCCCAGCATTTTCCACAACATTTTTACTCCTTCCTTTCTGTGTCATTTTTACCAGAGTCAATAATCATTGAGCAAGAACAGTCCTCCATTAAAATATGAAATATTTCTTTAGCAATTTAATAATTTTCAGGAGTCTCTTTAAATTTATTATATTATATTATAATACTTAAAACTTATGTTTTAAGTATCTGAATTCTAGTAATATTTAATGTTCTTAGATAATTTTTTTAATCTTTTGTTGTAGATTGAAACAATGCCTTTATTTTATTTATCTATTTTTTATGTGGTGCTGAGGATTGAGCCCAGTGCCTCACATGTGCCAGGCAAGCACTCTACCACTGAGCCACAACCCCAGGCCTAACATTTATTATTATACTCTACTTCCACATTAAATTTTCCTCACCATTATAGTTTTTCAGCAGATTTTTAATTATAGAACTCATTGCTCTCTAATGTAGATAAGCTTATAGCAAATTAAATTATTCATTTCAGACTCCACCTTCTCCCAATATCAAATCCTACTATTTGCAAGGTACTTTGGTAGTTTGGGACCAGGTACAAAATAATTAAATATATTCTTACCTTCAGGGTGTTCACATTTGAAAAGACGATTTCGTACAAAGTCATATGGGCTATGGATATAACTCAGTGGTAGGGAGATTGCCTTGCATGCATGAGTCCCTGGGTTGAATCCAGCATGCTGCAAAAAATATGAGATGAATACTAAAATAGAGGGAACTTTAGTAGGGTACTGAACAGAAAGCAGAGAATGGTTCATTCAGTTTGAAGACAATACAATTAATTTCCTAGGAGATTACATCTTAAAGACATCTAGAATTTGAATAGATATAGAAAAAATGCATTGTAAGCAGAGACTAGAAAATACCAAGAAGTTGTAAAGATACACCAGAGAACCCATTGATAAGCAAGGTGTCACTAGATCATAATTATAAAAAAACAAATTTTGAGTGATTCTTGTGACACCATGTTCTAAGTTCTGTATTTTAATATCCTTATTGAATGCTTAAAATAATCCCTATAAGGATAAATCTGTTTTATCCTCAGTTCAGTTAGAGGCTATGAAATATGCCAAAGGTCTGCAGTTATCACATTGCAAAAATAGGATTCACACCCACACACTTTCTAATTTTAAAGCCTGTGCGTAACAACACAGTGTTATGTTATACAGAATGAGTGTAAGTGGAAAACACATTTCCTAGAACAAAGCTGGAAATGTGCCATGCCACCTAGATAAATATTATTCAATAAGTCCCCGAGGAAAGAGTGCAATCTGAATTTCTCAAATGACAATCATAACTATCACCCAAAAATGTATATTTGATTTCTCAAAATCTACCCTGACACATAAGTTAAGTGTTAAATATTTACTAATGCTACCAGCGCATATTAAAATCCTTTCAAGGTGTTAACAGTTTTAGTATTTTTATACTTAGAGCAAGAATCAAAGATTAGTTGTTCCCTAGGTGTAAATGTCAAATACTAACACTGCCAACAATATTTAGCAGTAATATAGGAACTCTCTGAAAACTTTTACCTATCTCCAAATCTTCAGACCCTGTGGAAAAGTAACTGGTTTTGAATATTATTCTCTAGAGTTTTCTTAACTGAGAAGATTCCTCCGTAGAGGAGTGAAATTGGCCGTGTCTACTAATTTTTATATGGCCAAAGGAAGTGAGTTTAGAAGCACCTGTGTTTCTTGGCAACAAATGTAACATTTGTGGAAGAGTTCAATCATTTAAATACCTCTATTTCTCTACTGGAGACTGATGTGATGCATCCTACTTTTGTATTCTTCTTTTAGTCTTTGAACCTTTAAATAGGAAAACAAAAAAATGATAAAATGATGTGGTCTATTAAAATAATTGGACAAATAGAACCCCATTTTCAATCTTGAAACACACACACATACACATATTCCATATATGAATTTTTGTGTGTATGTATATAAATGTGTCTGTGTATGTGTGTGTGTGTGTGTAAAATCATGTATCAAATAATGGCAGGAATACTTTTGAGAACTGAGTCCTTAGGTGATATTGTAATAATATCATAGTGAGTATTTGTGCAAACAAAGACAGCTATGTTGGCGTTAGGCAAATATACACTTGTTGGGACTACCATCATATATATAGTTTGTTGATTAAAACATTGTTATGGGTTGCACTGTGTGTGTGTGTGTGTGTGTGTGTATGTACACTAATAGACATATTAATATTTGAAATTCTTTAAAACTGACCCTTTAAAATCTAACAAACTGGATTTTAATATATTGGATCAAATTTTCTAAAAAGTTTTACTTTACATATTAATTAGAAGTTAGTGTATAATTAATTTTTAAAAATTGGGGCAACTTCATATCCTACATTAAATAGCAAACCTTTTACCACATTTCATAGTATAAAATGTTAAAGTCACATTTTGTAACTGCAGGTTATAAAATTATGCTACCTATACTAAGAAAATAGGAACACATGTTAATAACAGGTGTTGTTTTGAAAGATATATTAGTAAATGTTACACCTAAAAATTAGTTTGACTTAAAAAAAATATTTTAAATTCCTTTTAAAAAATTACTTGAACCTAGATATCATGACACACACCTGAAATCCCAGCTATTTAGGACAGGAGGATGGCAAATTCAAGGCCAGCATGGGCAACTTAGCTATACCCTTTCTCAAGATAACAAATAAAAAGGGTTCAGTGTAAAGCATCCTGTGTTCAATCCCCAGTACCCCAACAAACAAACAAAAATAAAATAAACTTTTAAAAAATACTTGCATTTTGAAGTTTAATTTTTAAAAATTCTCAATTATCTGATTTTCATGGAAAACATATTTAATATCTATGGATTAGAATTCTGACATTTTTCTCTTTCCAAATACAGTAAACCCTTGAATGATATAGTCTGTCTGAATTCACAGTGAAGACAATGATCACAATATTGACTATAAGTAGATAAGGAAATTTAAAGAGTACAATCCTATGTCTCTCAGGGATATTTTCCTGATTCGAATTTTTGGTGATTTAATAAATTCAGCTATATCATTGTTTACATGTAGGCTGAAGGCATTTGGTGAACTACCAGCTCTACTAAGATCTGGGTTATGAATGTAGTGAAATATTTCAGTCAAATTAGAAGATTTATTATACAAATTTGAGGTTTTTCTATTTTTTCTAGCATTTGAAAGGGCTTCCCCCCCCCCTTTTTTTTGCTACATTCATTGTTGTCTATCTTAACAGTTACAAAGCAATGACTGGGGTGGATGGTTGTCTCTGTGTAAATTGCCTGCCTTTACAGAATCTTGTCCCTAAAAATATATGAGTAGAAAGTGACAAAGGATAGGAGAAATCTCTGACAACAGCCTCTGACAGTCTGTTGTCTTAAGATAGCTATGCTTTGTCTTGAGATTTACCATCCAATTCTATTACTAAGGATAGAGGATAAAGGATATCTGTTTTGAAGGGAGAGTAAACTCTGATTGGATAATCTGGAGTCAATTTGTCATATTATCAATTTATAAAATGAATTCTTGATTAATTATACATAAACTGAGTTGTTTTAGTATTACATGTCATGTGGAACAAAAACACATGTCACAACTCTAGAAATGTGAATTTGTGAGTTATAAAAATATTCTCTTATCTAAAAGATGCCATATTTTATAGAGAACAATGATTGAAGCTTACATTTTAGAAGCAAGTATGATGTTAGGAAAAACTATAATTACTACTTATGGCATTTAGTATTAAGAGTAAAAACTTGTAATTAGAAAATAATTAGCATAAAATACTGAATTATACCTTTGCAAGGCCTTTAGAAATTGAGCCACTAATTTCATACATAACTGATTGAGTCAGTATAAATTCTTCTTCATCAGAAAATGATCAATTTATGAAGTTGTTATGTTGCATGTAAGCCATACTGTATATTTCACCAAACAAATTCTTTCACTGATACACTCACTTAAAACAATATAATATTTACATTTTAAATTTTTTTGAATTATTTTGAAAGTCTATCTTAGCTCATTAATACATAAAATAATAAAGGTTTCTTTTCCTGAAACATTTGAATTATAATAAAAGTCTCATATAACTGATAGAAATTACTCATCTCCCCTTTCTACACCATTAGCATTTGTCACTACAAAAAACTTGTTTTTTTTTATGCTGGAATTTTAAAAATGAAGGTTTTTGACCTAGTAAAGCATTCATTTCTTTCTTTACCTTATATCCTCTTTGACAATATATACAATTCAAAGCCTTTGCTTCTAGTAAAAAGAATTTCTTAAATTATTATGTAAATGTTTCATTTTAGAGTGACCAGCTTTTCCTGGCTTGTCTCAAAAATTTTCAGTTTTGAAATTACAGGTTCCATGACCCAGAAACCTGTTTAGTCTCAGGCAAATGAGGACACTTGGACACCCTAAAATTTGAATTAATCCCTTGAAATTACATACAAGAGAATGGATATACATACAAATATAAATGCATTTTCCTAAAATGAAGGTATATAGCTTTCATCAATGCCAGAACATGTAAGATCTCCCCAAATCTCAAGAAAACCTGAACCAAAGAAGGTAAACACCATTTGGAAAACTAATGTTAAAATGAAAAAAAAGAAAATACATAAATAAATAATAGAATATTTTGAGAAATAATATTTCTGTTTGTTACCAAGAGAAGTACTTTACTTTTTATAATTACAGTATTGATTGTTATCCTGTTTAGTTATACACTATATAAGTAAGGGTGGCATCTTCCTAAGGTTTAGAAAAACTGAGATTTGAATTATTTCTCCAAAATTATTAGCAGTTCAACTGAATTAAGTTGCATAATGTTTTTACTCACTATTCTTATATCTAAAAGGTAATGCCTAGTTTTAAATAGAATTGTAAGTGATAAAGATAATGTGTTAAGCATCTAATTTAGTGTGTTGTGATATAGAATAGACACTATGTAAATTCTATTATTAATAAGAAGCATGTGTTTACTATATACTTTCCTGTTTTACAATTAAGCATGTTCCTTTCAGGATATCTAATCATATTATTATCTGGAAAATAATGTGACATTAAACCATCTTCCACCAAAAATAACAATTGCTATACTAAAGTTAAGCCTTTTTTTTTTATTTAGGATATATTGTTGTAGTCTCTGACTTATATGTATCTATGTATCCTTTCACTATGTATATGTGTGTGTGCGCACACACTCATGTGTGTGTATCCTTTCACCCAGTGCATATATATATATATATATATATATATATATATATACACACACACACACACACACGCATATATATTTATATATCATTTAAAACTGATGGAAAATATTAAAAGAAGTTTCTGAATTGAAAATCTTTTGCTCTAACATTTTTTGGCCAAATGCAAAGTGGAAGACCAATCAGTATATAAATAATTACAAGGTAGTTTAAGTAAATAAATAATGAGGTCCAAATAATAAGTAAACCCAGGACTGAAAATGTCATAGTTTGGTAGGAATTATACTTCCAAATCAAAAATAACTATGGTAATATGTATGTAACATAACAGTTGGCAAGTAAACTCAATCAAATCCTTATTACCTAAGTTGGGAGATGATATCATTTCTCCTCATTCCAATCCAGACTTATAAAATATTTCCAGAGGTGCTTCATAGCAAAACTTTGCCTGTTGAAACCTTATGACCTTTTAACTTGTCAAATAAGTAGATCCCACCATTATCCAAATCAATGGTGCATTTCCAAGTGATTCAGAAGTCATTTAGAGGAGATTCTGACATCCTGATATGTCCAATAAACAATCTGTCAAAATGTATTTAAATGGACATCTTTAACTGGGTATCAGAGAAACCAGTTAGATGGAATCCCTATGCAGTTATCTATGCCCAGATGTTTTAAACAACATAAGCCTTTGGATTTTTCTGTTCAATGTTCCATCCAATTGATTTTGCTGCACTAAAAAATCACTATGAACAAATTTTTAAATAATCTAGCTGGCTCTATTTTGTGTGCTAAATTGCATTGTATATGATGTATGATTTTAACATTGCCTTTGCTTCAATCTATTAGCTATTTTTGAAAGATGTATAACTTAATTGAAAGACAAGTACAACCTTTTCATTTATAATCTTTATGAAAAATGTAGAAGATGATTTGCCAGTATGAATAGTTAATTGAGTTAGACTATACCAGTGTAAGATGCAAAAAGAGTGTGTCTATGGGAACTCTTTATGTCATAGAAAATTAAAAGGCCATTATTTAATGTGACTACTTTTTAAATTCACTTAATGGAGTAAGTAAAACTGGATATATAATTAGAGTCTTAAGATTAAAGCACAATAATTGAAGTAAGATAATATGAAGAATCTCACATAATAATGATTGAGCTTCAAATGAATATATTATTCCTTAAACTCAACAAAAGTCTACTCTTGAATTTCTATGCTATGATGTAATAACAATAGTATGAGGGGTGGTAAGTATAGTACTTTATAAATATGAAATACTTTAAAATGTATACACCATCATATTTGAATCTCCAATTAGCCCTAGTTATTTGTATGTTCATTTTTTAGAAAAGGGAACTGACACACAAAAAGTAACTTGTTCAAAATCACATAATTAGAAAATGATAAAATCTCCTTCAAACTTATCTTCACTTCCAGGATTCTTTACCATGTGCTCATTCTTTATGTAATAGAAAATAATGAGTTTGTGGTAAGGGTAGAATAGCTATGCAGATCTTTCCAATATGCCTTAGAAGAATGTTCTACTTCCAAAAGTTTTACCTTGTTTGTTTGTTTTTTCTCTTTTTTTTGTTCCTCATTCATTGGTCTGTTCCTTCAAAGTAAGGGGGTCGCTGCTTCTCAATGGCTTCTACTATTGTCATTTCATTTTCATGCCTACATTTATCACCTTAGAATTATGTTGTTACTCCCCAGATTGAAGAAAGATGCTTAAATAGTTATCTATTAATGACGTAAAGGAAAAAATAGAGATCTATAGACAGATGTAGATGTGGATATATGTAGATATTTAAAAAACAGAATTCAGGAAATGGAACTTTGAATTATTCAAAAATGTTTTCATTTTTCTTTTGTCTTTTGTGTACTTTACATAATTTGAAATTAATATATTCAATTAATAAGGAAGTTTTATAGTGATCCAGTAATATTCTTATAATATTATTCTTTGCCAGCATCAATGCAGGAATTGTGTTCATAGCTTTTGTTTACATAAAACTCCTCTGTAGATGTAGCAGGAAATGGCAATTATAGTATTGGGGATACCAACTGGGAATCTCCCTTGGAAATATTTTGTTTTATTGCCTTCCAACTATATACAAATTGAGGTTCAAGGGTGTATATGTGTGCATAGGTGTAGATACCTATGATGACATATTAAAATATACTGAAATGTGTCTGTTTACTCTGTAAGTAAATTATCATTTATTTCAATGCTTATATGGGATTTTAACATGACAAAATGCCTTCATTATTCTCTCTAGGCAATCTGCTAACTGTGCTTTTCCAACAACCTATTCCTTCCCCCACCTTTTTGATATTACACCAAGATGTTTTTTCCATTCTGTTGATGTAATTATCCTTGCATAATTTTGAGGAAGATTTCCTGGCAATGTAGACCCACAAAATTTTCACTATGGCTTGAGCTCAAATGATGCTTCTACTCAATTTGTTTACCTTTCAGCTTGAGTGGAGTTTTTGTGTCATAAGAAAAATAGGAAGAGATAATATTATATTTTTATGGATGAATTTATTTTATGTAAATGTTGGCTATAAGTGATCCAGGAATTTTAGTGGATTGTTTTTAATCCTCAATTCTAATACTTAACCCAGAGCACAACTTTACTCTCAAATGATAGTAAAATATCTAATTCTATTAAACCCAAATTATCCTGTGGACTACCTTGGAATAAATTGCCTAGGAGTTTTCTCACTAAGAAATGGACTTTGTTTATTGCTTATTTGCCAAAATCAAGGAAAGATATTGTTCTTCAATTTAGATCAATGTTGACAAGGTCCTCATCATAGCAGCAAGTGTTAAGCTGTAATTGATCATTATAGAATTATGTTTTGCTTGAAGGAATTCAGAAAATAAGAAAAGTATGCTCTTGTTATGTACATTGATTCTCACCGATAAATCAAAAATATGACACTAGGGATAATATGTAAATTAACAGAGTTTGTCATTTTATTGAACAATCAATATATTTAAGACACTAAAGTCAATATGAACTTCCCTGGGAACCACTTTTCTCGGGCTGAACTGCAAAGTATCCTTCTTACCGTTGTGGTTTTTTAATGTAGAAATTGAGATTAGACAATATGGGGAACAAATGAAGGCAGATGACCTCCATGAAGGAGATGAGAAAGCAGAAGCTATAGAAATAGATTGGTTAATAGTACTGAGTAGCTACTCAATTGCAAATGCCTTCCTCTCAGAAGCAATGTATAAAACAATTAGCACCGACATTTTCATTAGTTTACATAAAATAATATAACTTTGTAAACACCTATAAACACAGATTGCCTAGATAGCCTAAACTCTAAGATTATTATTGGGTAAAATAAAGTCTTACTGGTTTAAAGTAATAGGTATAAAACTTTGCTTGTATGGTGCACATTCATATAATTAGAAAGGAAATGGAAGAATAATAAGGCAAGGTTCAATTACACACTTGTAATCCATCCACTAGGGAAAAGGCTTCAGGAAGAAGATGGTACTGAGCACATCCTTGCCAATTGTTTCAAAAAGCTTTAACCATGCAGAAAATAATCTTCTTGGTTTCCACAGCTAATTGGACTATATTTGACTTATTTTCTGTGTTCCTTCATATATACTTTCTTGCTTGCATCATATGGTGATTTCTTTTTATTTTTTTAATCACATGGTATTTCTAACCTATACATTTGAGGTCCTACCAACATTGTTGAAATGTCATGAACTGTCCTCTGATAGATCATGTAATTGCAAACATATCTGGAAAATGTTGCTCTGCTACAGAATTCTGAGTGAAGTATGTTTTTAATTAACCCATGGTTCTGCCCTCTCCCAAAAAATTTATAAGAAAAATGAAATGGGGTTTTGCTAGGTACACAGTTATTACTACATACAAAAGTGTGCATGCAGATGTAGAGGTATTCTTATTCCTGGATGTTCATTAAATTACTGGGAGAACCTATAATAAATACTATAGCCATGGCTATGCTCTTTTTAAAATTTATTGGTTCTTTTTAGTTATGTATGATAGCAGAATCCATTTTGATATAATTATACAAGCATGGAATATATCTTATTCAAATTAGTACCCCATTCTTGTGGATGTACATGATGGTGAGATTCACTATAGTGTATTCATATATGTACATGGGAAAACAATGTCAGATTCATTCCACTGTCTCCTTTGCCTATCTCCCCTCCTTTCCCTCTATTCCCCATTTTCTAATCTACTGCACTTCTACTTGTCCCCTCACCCCCCTCTCTATTGTGAATTAGCTTTCACATCAGAGAAAAAATTATGACATTTACCAGAAAATGGATTGATCTGGAGACTATCATGCTAAGTGAAGTCAGTCAGTCCCCAAAAACTAAAGGGCATACTCTCTTATTTCAATTAATCACTACCATGTCCTTGCCATTTACTCAGCAGATCTTCCCAAATGCTTGAATATAAAATATTTCCCTCAAATGCTTATTATAATGCACATTCCAGGATCCTGTCCTAAAGGACACTCTTTTGGTAGGATTTCATAAGTCATGTAGTCCTAAGGTCTTTAAGAAACAACCCTAAGAGGTTGTCACTATTCACATTCTGCACTTTGAATTCCTTCTTGTAATTGAAATGGTATGTTATCTGTTCTAATATTGTTCCTCTAACAGTATCTGAAGAAAATTTTGGCACTAGCTATGCTCATTTGTACTGATGTTGTTTTTTCCCAGTATTTTATGATAACTAGAAAATACAAAAGTTGATGATTGAAGCATAACAATACAATGCACCATTAACAATTCAGCTGACTAAAGAATTATCAACATATGCCTTTTACTACCAAAGTTAGCTCCAAATCACTTCCACAGAAAATAAAAATAAATAAGTAAAAAAGTGTTTCCATAGACCTAGTCTAAAGAAATCATTTCTTTAGTAATTGTAATTGAAACTTTTTTTTTTGCTCTGAGTTGTTGTCACCAGTCAATTCTCTTTCATGTCCCATTCCAAAGAGTATCAATATAGCCCCTTATTTCTATCCAGGATTTTATAATTATTCACAAAATCCAGTCTTGTGACTACAGTTTTGAGTTCACACATTCACTACAGAATTTTCAATAAATCTGTTTCCACATGTCTTGTTATTAATATTCCTTTTTGTTGTTGTTATTGGGGATCTAATCTAACAACACTTAACCTTTGAGCCACATCCTTGGCATGTTTTTATTTTATTTTATTTATTTTTAATTTTGAGACAGGGTCTATATAAGATGCTTAGGGCCTCACTAAGTTGCTGAGGATCTTGGTGATCCTCCTGCCTCAGCCTTATGAGATGCTGGGATTACAGACATGCACCACCATACATAGCTTGGCTATTAATATTCTTAATTTGCTACTATACAGGACCATACATTTGTAGGATCAAACAGCTACAGATATCATACATACTTCAAAATTCTCACTGCAGGCACTTACTGACCAGAAAGTTCTTCTTTAACTGTGTTTCCTGTCTCCATTACATACATGCTTTCTCTCTACTGGAGTGGTTAAAGAATATCACAGTTTCTTAGGGGTTTTTGATGGCCTGTAAATAATTGTGTAAGAAAGTTCTGAAAATTATAACTCCACTTCTATAAAAATCATTTATTCTGTAATTTTTTTCATGTGATGTAATATCAATCGTTCTTCTGCTTAGTATTTGTTGTTTTAAATTTTGTTCTTTCTGGTACTCATGTCTATCTTGCTTCTATTAACACAAGCCCAAGCATAACTCCAACACAATCATTGATTTTTAACTCCACTAAGACCTGGGAAAATTTAAACATAACCCCAAAATATAAAGTCAGGGCAACAATGCTCATTTTTATGCATGCTTTGCATACAAAACACACCATATATACAACCTGGGAGAATTCTAGACATTTGATTTGTTTTGTTTTTTTTCTTTTCTTGCTGGGGACCAAACCCATGGCCTTGTACATGCTAGGCAAGCACTCAATCATTGAGCTGCATCCCCAACACCAAAATTTTAAATAGCATCATCCCTTCTCTATAGCACTTTTAACTTGGTTCTTATTTCCTGAGAAGCATATGAAGATTTAGAAGCTGAATCCTACCCTACATTGTTGGTACCTTTGGTTTCCTATGCCATTTTACTCCAGCTTCCTAAAATTAGCCTGTTACTTTCCTTTCATACACATTATTCCACCATTACCTAATACTGCGTTACCTGACACTGCCTCAACCCAACCCTCTGAAACTGTTTTTTAAAGAAAATGGTCTATTTTTTTTTTTTTTTTTTTTTTTTGGTACCGGAGATTGAAGTCAGGGGCTCTTGACCACTGAGCTACATCCCCAGCCCTATTTTGTATTTTATTTAGAGACAGGGTCTCACTGAGTTGCTTAGTGCCTTGCCTTGCCTTGCCATAGCTGAGGCTGGCTTTGAATTCACAATTCTCCTGTCTCAGCCTCCTGAGCCGCTAGGATTACAGGTGTGTACTACCACACCCAGCAAAGAAAATGGTCTTTTAAAAATAAATTTTATTTGCTTTGATTTATGAAATAATGATAAACTTCTCTTAGATGGAAGATAGAAGTGCTTCTTGCTCACCTAGATAGCATTGCCTGTTAGTACTTAGTTGTGATATTGGAGGCAAACCATCCAGTTGTATTGTCTAACATAGAGTTATAGTTTTAAGGAATTTCAGATCAGATCAGAGGGGATAGAATCACCACTGTACACTAATATGCAGGCAATGCAATATAAGATTTGCCAGATTGCAAGGTGAAGATAGCTACCTGTTTCACTTAAAGTAAGTAGTCCTGACCCTTTATATAACCCAAGAAAACATAACTGAAATGCTTGGCAAGAAGCAAAGTCATAAACAATGGACTTCCAGCATTTGTTGTAAGCCTGCTGGCACAGGAATCTCAAGTATATAATGGGTGTTCTTCATGCAATGAAAGGCCAATTGTGAGAGCAGCCCAATCTCTGGTGCCAGTGGGCAGCACATACATTTCATATTTCTATGCTAACGTCCTAAATGATGCAAAAAACCCTTTCTTTCTGCTCAAAAACTTCATGTGTTAATAAATACATATAAATTCATGTAAGTTCCACTTAGATCAAATTGATAATTTTCCCTATCAAATGAAAATATACTTGAAAGTGAAAAACTATACCAATAAAATATTTTTTTTCTTATTTTTTGAAAGAGGCTCTTTTCATTCTATATGAAGCATTTGAAAATTCTGGGTGCTCTAAGATCAAATAATAATGATCATATTTGAACATGTTATTAATTGTAACTACATTTGGAATTCTTATAAGATTATATGCTATTAACACTGGCTGTAATAATTATATAAGTTGTGTAAACACAAAATTATAATGTTATAAAAATTATACATGGAGACTGTTGAGTGTAAATTAATTCCAATTTACCTTATCACCTCTTTTGTAAAACATCTCTGACCACCAAACATAATCCAGCAAGAACAATATCTGTTGCTTCCTCTGCTGCAAGTTAGCAATTTCCCTATTGTAATACAATTATTTGTATACAACTGTATACCATCCAATAAGCTCTGAACTCTTGGGAAGTAGAAACCTTTGCTTATTAGACTTTCAATTCCTAATGCATGACATGGTTGGCTATCAATATATTTTAAATAAATGACTAAACAATGAACATTGTTTAGTTCAGTTCTGTTTACAACTACATACATTTTAATTTACTCAGCCATAAAGAAGAATGAAATTATGGCATTTGCCAGTAAAAGGATGGAACTGGAGACCGTCATTCTAACTGAAATAAGCCAGTCCCCAAAACCGAAAAGCCAAATGTTCTCTCTGATACATGAATGCTAACCTATTACAAGGGAGGGTGGTGTGGAAGATTAGAAATTCATTGGGTTAGACAAAGGGGAATGAAGGAAAGAGAGGGGTGTTGGGAATAGAGACAGTAGAATGAATCAGACATAACTTTCCTATGTTCATATATGAATATACAACTAGTGCAACTCCACATCATGTACAACCACAAGAATGGGATCCTAATTGGAATGGGTTGCAATCCATGTATGTATAATATGTCAACATACACCCTACTGTCATGTATATCTAAAAATAACAAATAAAAATAAATAATAAACAACTATATACATTTTATCCAATGTATTGAGTGGTGATAGAATATGACTGAGCCAGTGATAATCCGTAGTTTAGCAAGTGTTCATTGGAAGAATCTGATTATATATCACTATCTATATGTGAAGAGTTTTCATAGATAAAACAAAAGAGAGAGAAGGAGAAGGAAGAAAATGGCAAAGAAAGGGTTTCCTGAGTAACAGTGTATTTTTTAGAAAGTTGCAGTGATAGAAGATGTTTCCTTTTATCATTATAGAGGGTGGCATTGTTCCTGTGGGGTAAGTGGCCTTAGTTGGCAACCTATTAGCAAATATTACATTCTGTGCATAAAAACGTAAAAAGTCATTATACAGAAAATGCAATGTGAATAATAAGAGGGCTGAAATTATACCAAGAAATCAGCATTGTGTTTTGCCAAAATTGGCAGGTTTTTTTTCCCCTCAGTTAACTCTCTAACTAAATGTGTCCCATCAAGACAGGTTTGAATCATATAAAAATAAATATATACTATTAAATATGTACATATGTACTTAGGGCAATTACTTCTGCTTCTGCATATTCTTGATACCCTGAAGAAAGTAATTGATAACCTACAATTATGCTTCTCATGTTGGTGATATTCTGTAATCAAAATGCATACAGAAAAAATATAAAATGTTGAATCTACTTTTCCATATGGTTTAGGAAGGCAGAGGGAAAAAAAACAAGACATGAAGCAGAAACATCATATTAGTACATGAAGTTGAAAGTGTGTGTGTGTGTGTGTGTGTGTGTGTGTGTGTGTGTGTGTGGGTGTGAAGTTGTGCATCACCAAGTACAATAATTTTCAACCATATGCCCAAGCCCTGGTATACAGAACAATTCAATTGTCTGGAGTGGGACACAGGCATGAAAAATATTGCAAAGATCTTCAGGTGGTCAGGTGATTCTGTTGTATCATAGGGATACAGAGTGGGCACTGGGAAGTGTAAGACACTATTGTAACTATGAGTAGTTAGAAGAATATTTGTAATGCCTTTGATTATGTTTCTGTAGAATTCAGTTCTGCATAGCAATATGGAACAAAACCAAGGATTTGCATAAGTGGTCCTCTTCTAAGGCCCACTCTGACTTTGTTAGGTTTTTCATAACTTGATCATCATCTTTCATTTAAGAAGTATCAAAAATTAATTTCTCTGGGGCTTGGGTTGTGGCTAAGTGGTAGAGTGCTTGCCCAGCATGTGTTGAGGCACTGGGTTTGATCCTCAGCACCATGTATAAATAAATAAAAATAAAGGTCCATCAACAACTAAAAAATATTTTTTTAAAAAAATTAATTTCTTGGGGGGCTTGAATTGTGGCTCAGTGGTAGAGTGCTCGCCTAGCACAGGCAGGACCAGGGTTCGATCCTCAGCACCACATAAAAATAAATGCATTGTGTTGTGTCCATCTACACCAAAACATAAATTTAAAAAAGTTAATTTCTCAGGCTGGGGTTGTGGCTCAGTGGTAGAATGCTCATCTAGTATGTGCGAGGCCTTGGATTTGATCCTTAGCACCATATCAAAATAAAGGTATTGTGTCCAACTACAACTGAAAAATAAATATTAAAAACAAAATATTAATTTCTCTTAATTTCTGCCTTCAGTAGCTAAGTAGTTAGTAAAGTTTTATGGTTAAAGTTTTGTTTCATGTATGTCTTTTTGAAAACCATCCTCAAATATATGCATATTTTATTGCCATGATTATATTTTCTACTTTTTCTTATAATTTTTTCAGTGCCAATTATTATAGGGGTTTTGGCAGAATCTCTGGTAGTCAAAGAGGCTTTGTTTATTTCTACATTGTTAGATTTATTGTGATTCCATTCTTATTCCAAAAATAAAGTACCAATAATTTTTAAAGACTCAAATACCTAAAGGCCAACAGTAACTAAATTTTCACTAATATATATGCATATATATTTAATAATAAGTTAAACGGTTTCAATATATTTATAGTATTAAGTAGGAATTTAGATATAAGGTTAGCAGAACTCAATGTGCAGTGTCCCCTTGTTCTTATATGTAAACTTTTTGTTTAAGTAGGATTTGCAAAACTAGAGTCTGCATGGCACAGATGGTGGAATGATGCTACTCTTTCCAATCTGCTTGTTAGTGGAGACATGTCGTATGTTTATTGATGATTGCAAGTATATTGGCACATTAAAGCTTCATATTTATTATTATAAAGCTTAATACAAATTGTGAAAAGTAGTTGCTACTTTTATGAAAACTGTAGCATAGGATCCTTGGGTTTCAGTATGAACCAAAAATTGTCCATTTATGCAATTACTATATACATATGCATAGATGAGAGTTAAATGCACAAAGGAATCTCAAATAAATATACATATTTAAGAATAGAGGTGGATCAAGAACTCATTCACTATCAATTCAGTTCCTTCTGTTGTGCCATTTAAATCCAATTGCCAATGATTATTCATCATGAAAAACAGACTCCTAAATCCAGAGTTTCTGCATTTTAATTTGCCCTTATTAAAGAAGAATTTTTCCATTTCTAGAATGTGGTCAACACTTGTTAAGACGAAAAGTCTTCAGTTATTACCAAAAATTCATTTTATTTTACTATTAACATATATGGCCAGTAAGCAAATCTTTAGTAATGTGTAGTTTTCTCTTACAATGTTGAGATATCCACAGTTTCCATCTAAAGCTGGATCTTCATATGGAGAAGAGACATGCTTAAGCTCAGTGAATAATTCTTCTTACATATCAATATTGACTAAGTTTTGCCAAATGAATAATACTAAAGTTATCAGGAAAAAATATTTTAAATAAAAGAGACACCTGGAATTCTAAAGAGATTGCAACTTCAAAGTCATAGCTGAAACACTGCTCTAGATCTGAATTATACTTAGTTGGAGGTAAATGTGCACTCTACATTTTGGGGTTTCCCTGAAAATTTCTAGAAGGAGCACAGGAGTGAATTTGCTGCCATCATCTACCAATGGAAGTATTCCTGCAAAGTGGTGTCAGCCACTTTTGATTTTTGTAAAAAACAGGAACAAAACTACATCATGGAACAATTTCTGCTTACTTGGTACCTCCTTTCCTTCCATATAACCACTGTTAAAATCCACTGTGATTGAGCAATCTAGAATATCAAATACTTGACATATAATGATTAATCAAATATGCCTACTGTGTCACTGCCACCCTTCATTAACCTAGAAGTGTGTCACAAGTTACTCATGAAGCAAAACAGATTGAGACAGCCTTTTCCAAATCTCATCACTTTGAATGTTGAAGGGATTCATTTTACCCACTTGAAATCTCCATACTATGGTCTATACATAAAACACTAAAAAGATAGATCCACTTTCAAATGTAATGCCATGCAAGTTTCTACTGAGTGAGAATATATCTTTCTAAGTGTCTCCAAATTTTAAAAAAACAAACTTTCAACTTAATAGTTTTTTTCTTGGATTCAAAAGGGAATAACATAATAAGAGAAAATTTATAAACTTCTGCCTTGATAGCAAGTTAAAGTATTTAGAACCAACATCCTCTTAAATGTATAATTTATGTAATGGATGAGGATAGACCAGCATTTCCAAAAGAAAGTTTTAAAGAACATTAATCCCATAAGATGTTGAATGAAAAACAAATTGTTATAGAATTAAGACAATTTAATTTCCTTTTTTGGAGAATCATAACGCAAGCCTTCAAAAGTTTGATAGTATAAAAATATCTTTTTTAACTTGGTTTAACCCAATGTTTTCTATTCTATGTCACCAAAGGGCTAGGGATATAGCTCAGTTGGTAGAGTGATTGCCTCTATTCTATGTCACCAAGGAAATGGTTTTGTCAAGTAATACATCATTTTCTAATATACTAGAATTTTATGAAACACATTCTTATAAATACATAGCTTGATTACTCTGGAGCCTTTATTAACTATCCTAGTATTGAAAAAGACACTTTTTTCAAGCTTCTGAATCTTCTCTTAGGCCCATCTGTATCCTTCCTTAAAAAATAAATAATAGTTTTCACAAAAGATCTTTTTTAGTCATTTTTGCCAGAGCCTCCCCCCAACTTCCTTGACAACTGATCATCTTTCATCATCTTCCAGGTGATGTCTTATAGTGTCTTTACCAAGAACTTAGCTAGGTCAGTTTAGAATCCTCTTTATCTTATATTTCTTCTTAGTCTCTTTCCATTCAAGGATCCCTGCACTGTTCCTTGGTTATAAATTCACATTGGCCCTTGCTATATTCAGAGTTGAGCCCAGTCTTTCTCCTCCACAGGAAGATCCTGAAGTAGTGGAGCATATAGTACTATGATGGCCCAGAACAAAGTCAACCTTAGCATACTTTAACAAGTGTCATTGGATATCTTTTCTTTATCAGTAGTATTGTCTCACATTACCATTTGTTTTGAAAGATGCTATAAAAGGACTCACTGAAAACTAATCTTGACTGACAGCACTAGCAGAAATTATTGTTCTTCAATTCTTGTAGAATAGGTATTTGCATTTCCTTTTGAAATTTTAATGTTTTGGTTGACTACTATTTTGTATGGAAATACAGAAAAAAAAGACAAATATGATTTTCTAAAATTCACATCATCCATTGCCCACCACCATGTAAAACATACATCTTTGTAAGACTGCTCCTATTTTATAGCATAACCTTAAAAGCAAGAATAAAATTTTTATCGAATTAACCACAGCATGAGTATAGGAAATTATTTCCTCTCATCTGTGCATTGATAAAGGAGAAAAGTAAGTTAAGACTTGAGCTTCTTCCCCTACTAAGTTAAATGACTGAACTCTAGTCTGGGTATTGGCAAAAAAACCCCTAAATAACAGTGGATTAAACGGGATGATGGTTTAATCTCTCTAGCAAAAGCAGTATAAGACAGGCAGTTTCAATACCATTAACAACCCAGTGTCCCCTGACATCTTCAATTCTCAACTTCCATCTTCAAAAATTATATCATGGTCGTGAGATGAACTGCAAAATCCTAGCAAAAAATTATTCATCAACTGAATAAGCCCTCTTTTATTGGTTTCTCTAGTAACCACATCTTGCTGAAATATAATTAGAGGTTGGGGAGATGATAGATAGATGATAGATACATAGATGATAAAGATTATTTTAACTGAGGAAGTTAATGGTCTCAACGATATGAAAGTCCCTGGGTAAAGGATAAAAATAATATTAGGCAATCAGTAGTCTCTGTCAGTAATTTTGAAAGGAACATAGTCAAGTATGATATGGCTGTGATCATTGGTGTATTAGTGGTTATAATTGGTGTGCAGTCTCCAAGTATAAGAAAGCATCCACAAGTGATATACAGAAAAGAATTCATAATTAAGATCCAACAAGTGGAACTACATATGTAACTCAGTGGTAGAATAATCACCTAGCACATGGAGGCCCTGAGTTGGATGCCTAGCACCACAACACAAAAAATAAATAAATAAAAGAGGAAGACCCCCAAAACATAAATATATAATAACACACTAACAAACTAAATATCATTAAAATTAAGAACTTTGTCTAATGAAATATACCAATAACAGTACAAAGGAAAACCACAGTCTGGGAGAAAAATATTCACAAAACTTATGTCTGACAAAAAAAAATTATGCCCATAATGTAAAATAAACTCCTACATATCATTAAAATTGACAGACAACCCCATTTGTTTAAATGGACAAAATAATCTAACAGGCACTTCAGAAAAGAGAGGTTTCAGAAATGGTCAAAAATCTTATGACTAGAACTTCAACCCAAGTAGTAACCAAAAAGATACAATAAAAATGCAATGAAGTATCACTACACACTCATTAAAATGGATAAAATATAATAATACAACAACAACAAGTGTTAGGGAGAATGTGTGGATCATTTGGAACTCTCAAATATTATTTGTACAAGAGCAAATTAATATTTGGTAATATCTACCAAAGCTAAATTTAGGATTCGGCAATTTCTTTCATATGTATGTATCCAACATAAAAGAATATATGTGACCACCACAGAAACACATGCAAGGTTGTTTTTTTTTTTAATTTTTAAAGTTGTAGGTGGACACAATACCTTTATTTTATTTATGTGGTGCTGAGAATCGAGACCAGGGCCTCACACTTGAGAGACGAGCGCTCTATGGCTGAGCCACAGCCACAGTCCCAGGGTTGTTAATACCAGTATTTTGCTTAGTAGCAAAACCTGGAACAACTTAAGTGTTCCTCAGAATTGGAATAGATAATAAAATGCAGTATATTTATATAATGGAATAGAAGAAAATAATAAAAAAGAACTGTTACTTGCAAGTACATGGATGAATTTCATAAACATAATGTAGAATAGAAGATAAAGAGTCTTTACTGTATTTTTCTGTGTATAAAGTTTGAGAACTGGCCAAAGTTACTATAATGATACAGGTCAGCAGAGCAATCTCTGCCTGAGGGGCTAGTGGAAATACAAACTGACAAAGAGCATTAAGGAGAATTAAGGATGCTGGAATTGTTCAGGGCTCTTTTCCCCTTCTAACCTACTTATGGAAATGTTTAGAATTTTACTTCTCCTAATTTTCTATGCCTGCACTGTGCCTCCATACAACATACCTACCATTTATGCATTCATCCTCAGCTAAAATACCTCTAGTTATAGAAAACTTAAGAGATTTCCTATGTCTCTCTTTGTCTAGTCAAATTCCTGAGAAATAAACGCTTTTAGGTAATTCAACTTTTAAAAGAAAACCAGGTTTTTAACCTGTAACATATACACATGTATCTAGTCTAATTGCTATTGCCTCTTGGTGCATATGGCTTTGACCAATTATTTTCTAAGCAGGATTGATAAGCACCAAAGAAAAAATTGACCCATTTTATATATTTTAAAAAGATAATGTGATTTTGAATTTTGTAATTTTAGAAGTTATAAATAATATGATCTGGCATCTGTTCAATCTGAATAAAAACTCACCCCTTATATTATTTATATGTGAAATTTCCCAAAATGCTATTGTTAGAAATGTTACTGAGCTGTGAAAAAATCATCTCTAATTTGATCAATATATACTTACACATGTCATTAATTGCTGTTGCTTTCAGCCCTTAGTGGATGTTTTATGAGGCCCATGAGCCATGCACTTTCTTTGTTATAAAGGAGACTAAGAGAAAATCTCATCAAAATAATAATACATCAATAGAGGGCATGGTTCAGAGGCCCTCTTATTATCAGAGATTCCCTAATAAGAGCTAGAAAGGATAAAGAGGTCCATTTCAGGATGCCTGTGAAAGGGATATTTTGGTATAAACAACTCTTTAGTACTAATTATATAAAAGCAAAAATGGCAGGGGAAAAAGCATTAATGTATAAGTGAGCATTGCAGCAGATTTTGTTGAATGAGTGAATAACAAGAAAGTGCAGGGGTCAGGTAATTGAGAAAGGAGTTGGAGAAGTGGGCATGTTATGCTAATGTAAGTAGGAAGATGTATTGTGAGAGGAATCCAGACCACTGTGATAAGTATAGTGCAGGGTTTTCTATTCTCAGGTACCTAGATGACCATCATTCTGTAAACAGCCTGGGCTATGTCCATCAAAGAAACACTAAAATGTACATTGTTTGGGTTTGTGGTCCTCCAGGTATGATTCAAACCAGCAGTATCCCCTGGAAATTTGTTAGATATGTAAATTCTCAGGCTCCACCTCAGAACTACTGAATCACAAATTTGGGGAGTGGCAGGTAGTATAAGGAGCTATTCATGTGATTTTGTTGTAGTTTAAAGATTGAGAGATAAGCAATACTTTCACTTCTTTGTTCATTCTTCTCAATGATTCTGTAAGAGAGTTATTGTTACTGCCTTGCTTTACAAATGAGAAAACTGCGGTTTTAAGAGGTTTAGCATTTTGTAAATACTAACACAGCTGGCATGCAGAGATACAGGGAATAGGTACTAGATTTTTCATACTATAAACCCTGTTATTTTAGCCATTCTTCCAGAGTTGGGTGAATAACAAATTATTAATTTGAGCCTTTGCAGTATCCAAACCTGCAAGTCCTATAATACAGTGATAACTGCTGTGGAATTACGTATGAAGAGAAAAATGTTTTCCAATTGATTGCCAAAATAACAAATGCCTGGTTGAGGAAATTTTTAAACATTTTGTTTAGGTTCAGCCATTTGTGTTGAGTTAGATTAATTTGTTCTTATCCCCTTGCCAAACTTGTTATCTGCCACCCTTAATACTAAACTTTAAATGTCTTTATATTTATTTTACCTATTTCCTTATCTTATGTACTTACCCTAATCTCAGATAATCTAGCCAGAGTTTATCCTTCACACCCTTCAACTAAAATTGATTTTGTCAAAGGCCAAATTCACTTCAGACCTCATCTTCCCACTCTGTAGTATCCTGTATTATTGTTGATCAGTCCTTTCTGCTGAAAAATCTCTTGACCCTTAGCCTCTAGGGTATTCAACTATTCTAGCTTTCCTCTTATATCTCTCCATCACTCTAATAATTTTCTTGGAGGGTGGTTCTCCCTTTGTGAAGATCTTTTAATTTCCAGTTTCAATCTTAACTCTCAATCCACACATTTTTCTTGATCTCATCCAAACCTATAGCAATAGCAACTCTCAGTGATGACATCTAAATCTTTATCTCCCATCAAATTTATCTCTTGAGCTGGAGACTTGCATTCTCCTATCAATTCCCCTATGCCCACTTGTTTCACAGTTAATTCAAAATCAGTATGCTCAAACTCAAAATCTGCCTTCCAACCAATGCTTCTCCCACATTCTCCAGCTCATTCAAAGGCAGCATCAAATTTCTCAGGTTTTGAGATTTCCTGCTTGTGTATTCTCTCTACATCGCTTCTCTAACATTACCTTGGCTTTCACCACTATCTGTTCCTGCCTGGATTACTGTAATTGGCCTAAAATGGATGATCAATTTCCCACCACTGTGATTCAGTTTTCCACACTGCAGCCAGGGTGCTTTCTAAAATGTATATTGGATTGTGTTGTTTCCACCCTAAAAAACCTTCTGTGATTTCCTCAAATTAAATTTAACTGAGTAACTTTTTGAATTAATTGAATATTTTATTCATCACACTGAATTATTTTCATGTTCCTCGATATCAAGGTCTTTAAGTTCAAGAATTAATTTGCCTTGTGTTTACTTTAACTTATAAACTTTCTTTAGCTGAAAATTACTGTTAAATGACTAGCAGAGTAACTAGAGTATCAAAGTCTATTGTCATCACTGGACATGACATAGAAATATTTTTTAAAAATTTAAATCAGGGGCTGGGGCTGTAGCTCAGTGGCAGAGCGCTTGCCTAGCATGTGTGATCTCATAAAAAATACACAAAAAAAATAAAGGCATGCTATTCATCTACAACTACAAAAAAAATCACCATCCTTCTCCAAAGACTATGAGATACATATTTACATGAAATATATA
The DNA here is from genome assembly GCF_045843805.1 of Urocitellus parryii. Taxonomy (NCBI): domain Eukaryota; kingdom Metazoa; phylum Chordata; class Mammalia; order Rodentia; family Sciuridae; genus Urocitellus; species Urocitellus parryii. Next base: position 105,157,839 of record NC_135547.1, read on the forward strand.
TAAATATATGAGATATATATTTGAATGTTTTGGTAAATTGATGATATAAACATACATACTATATCCATAGATGCATGTATTTGTGTGTGTGTGTGTGTATATATATATATATATATATATCATAATCAATTTACATAAACATTAAATGAACCATTGTCAAAGAAATTGAGAAAGTTTGAAATATTATTTAATTAGGTTGTGGTTTATATATGTCAAATAATTAACCAATTTAATAATTCTCTGTTCCCAAGCTATTACCTTTCTTTATGCCACTTTTCACCTGAATTATTATAGTAGCCTCCTGATTCCTTGTCTCTTTATTTGCCATGATCCCCTTCTCAAACTCCCCAAGTCCACTGTACAAACTATCAAAAAGGATTTTCCTAAAATGCAAGTTAGCTCATGCTACCCAACCTGATAAAAATGTTTAGGGGCTAGGGTTGTGGCTCAGTGGTAGAGTGCTTATCTTGCATGTGTAAGGCACTGGGTTCTATCCACAGCATCATATAAAAATAAATAAAATAAAGACATTGTGTCCATCTACAACTACAAAAATACTCTTTAAAAAATGTTTAAATTCTAATTGTCCCAAAGATAAAAGCCTGAATTCTTTTTTTAAAAAGATTTAAATTCTTTTTTTTAAAGAGAGAGAGAGAGAGAGAGAGAGAGAGAGAGAGAGAGAGAGAGAGAATTTTTAATATTTATTTTTTAGTTTTCAGCGGACATAACATCTTTGTTTGTATGTGGTGCTGAGTATCGAACCTGGGCCGCACACATGCCAGGCGAGCACGCTACCGCTTGAGCCACATCCCCAGCCCAAAGCCTGAATTCTTTAAGATGTTCTGTCAGTTTCTTCATTAATTGACCTCTGCACCATCTCTTTATAGCAACCTCCTTTCCCCAGAACCTGCCAAATCCATACATCCCTCTATCACTGCATTCAACACACAGGTCATACTAGAGAAATTGCTACTCTGTCTTCTGATATTCTCCCTGAAATGACTTTTTACTCCTATACTCTAATCTCCCATTTTCATACCCATACTCTTTACCCAATTAACTTCATTTTATCATTTAAAATATATTTCTTCTTCAGAAAATGACTAAGATTGGTCTTAAGGAGGAATATCTCTGATGTATCATCTTAATAACCCGAAGTCAATCTATTTTAGCACACATTAAACTACTTTGTAACTTCCTGTTTACATATCTTTGTCCTTCATTAACTTAGAAAGATAGCCATTTTTCCTATTTATTATTTCTCTGGCCCCTAGCACAATACCTGATACTTAATAAGTACTCAGTAAACATTTATCATATAATGAAAGGAGTAATTATGAAACTTTCAAACTTATTAAACTCTAGAACATGGAAATAAGCTAAAAGGACCAATAGATGTCTTCTTTTAAGTGTCATACCAAAGCATTGTTTAAAAGACCTGCTCAAAGATTTTTAAAATTTTCTATGGGAATGCATCTTTGTTTGACTTAGTATTTTCACTTGATTAAGGCTCAGATTCTGAGATGTTTTATGAACTTATATTTTTTTCAGTAAAGAAGCAAATAATTTTATGGTAGAAAAATAGATCATCAGGGCTGGGGATGTGGCTCAAGCGGTAGCGCGCTCGCCTGGCATGTGTGCGGCCCAGGTTCGATACTCAGCACCACATACAAACAAAAATGTTATGTCCGCTGAAAACTAAAAAATAAATATTAAAAATTCTCTCTCTCTCTCTCTCTCTCTCTCTCCTCTCTCACTCTCTCTTTAAAAAAAAAGATCATCAAAGAATATGATTTTATTGCTTTTTAAGATATCAACTGGCTTTGTATCTATTTTGACATTTTGCTTCCATCTTCCTTTCTTTCTATGACTACACATGTTCAATTTAAAAAAAAATATTTTTAAATGTATGGACCTTTATTTTATTCATTTATTTATATGTGGTGCTAAGAATTTAACCCAGTGCCTCACAAATGCTAGGCAAGCACTCTACCACTGAGCCACAGCCTCAGCCCCATGTTCAATTTCTTGAATTCTCCATTGAATCATCTTTAATTTTCTGCCTGTTTCTTCATTAATTAGTTAATAAATGTTTCTGTATTCTCAAGCTATGTTTATAAGAGAGCAGTAAACTTACTTCAGTATATTATAAACTGTGTAAAGAAAACTGAGCCTAGCATTAATAACTAATTCTAGGGAGGAAAAAATACCATGCACAAATAACACTTCAGAAAAAAAAACCTTCAAGTTATATCTCCCTTGGGGATGTTAGTTAAGGCTATTTGTATATAGAAGGTTCTGAGAAATCTGAAGATGAGTTAACATGTTTTGCTTTGTTGAATCTAGCATTTCAAAATGCTAGATTTTTAATCTATCAAATTTTGTTCTTGGGAAAACAATATGGGAACTGGTTTATTTGTAACTTTGCATGACAATGTTTTAATTATAATTCATGCATTTGAAGTGCTGTAAAATTATTTCTATCTTGAGTTAAAGTTTATTTTTTCTATTTTCTTGTATTAAAGATGAAATTCTGGTTCTTTAAGTGTACATTTCAGAAAAGTTCTTGCTTAACTTCAAGAAAGGTGTTCTAGTTTCTCAGCCATATAGTCATATAAACAGAATGGCTTTAAAAGGCATTTAAAATAGAAAACACTTTCCTTTTTTTCATATAGAGTATTTTAAAATAATTATAATCATTAAGTGAAACTAACATTTAGTTGTGTTCTAAATAATCAATTGAGATGATGACGAATCCAAAGATACCTGCAAAAAAGGGGCATGTTTTCAAGTTTTAAAAATTATATGCAAATGAAAACATTAGCAAATAATTAAGTATTTAAAGGGTACATTACTTATATTAAAGGTATAAGTGAATTTCTAAAAAATGTAGCATTGTGAGGACTCCAGTACTTAAAGAATTTTTTGCTTTCGCTTTCAGAGTTATCAGATTTTGGAAAATGGGCCTGAGACTGGCCTAGACTGGTAGGCCTGACATGGAAACCTATCTTAACTTTGCTCAAGAGAAAAAAAGGAAAAGAAATTATGAATATAATATAATAATGAATATTCTGTTATGATTTTCATCTTGCCCTCTTTACACTTCTAAATGACAACATTGTGTCTACAGAAAATGTATAAACTACATTAATTGTATCTTGTTATGAACACTAAAGTTTATTAGTTATATTTCCTCTTTCCTCATAATTATGTCTTGTTTTTGCTGGTTTAGCAGTTTTCTATGCTAATCAAGCTTTATCACAGGCTATGGGCTGTGGGCTGAATTGCTGTGTGAAAGACTGATTTGCTTCAAGTCCCAATAATCTGTCCCCTTGAAGCCTGGAGATTGAAATCATTAAGGTTCTGCTATTGCCCTTGATCTCCGCTCAAAGAGGATATAGATTGATTGGTTGACAGTCGTTGACCTGGATGGTTTAAAATGAAGTAGTGATGAAGGAAAATCAAGTGCACTCATTCAGAATATTTAATAATGGCATTTATTTTGTGAGGATTCTTTTCAGTCTTATATCTCTTCCTTTTTTTCTTTAGAAATTTATTTACAGAAATTCCTTAGCCCCAACCCTATTCCTACCCATACTTAACCCATTCCCATATCCTGGAATATTTAAGATGTTTTAATTTTATAAATTAATAATTTGTAAATGTGTTCTAAATATTCAGAAAAAGGAAGGTAACATAGAGAACCTATTATTGCATACCTGTCACATGAAAAGTAATTATTATTAATAAATACCTAGTCAAATCAGACATTTTGATCAAAGTTGACCTCAATTCACTAATGAATTATTGTGCAAACAGAACAGGTGTTTGATAGACTGTTCTGTCTTTTAGATTTAAGTTTAGGAATGCTATCAATGCTGGGAAAAATCTAAACAATACACATATGAACATAAACATTTGTGAAAAGAGAAAATAGCTTTTATATACATAAATTAATATTTCTATTTTATTTTCTATTTTAAAAATCTTAGAATATATGTTTTATTTTATTTTTTTTTTACTTCCAGTGCTGGAAATAGAACTTAGGGCCTTATGCATGCTAAGCATATACTCTACCACTGAACTACACCACCAGTCCAAGAAAAGGGATTTTAAAGACAAATATATTTTCAAATATTATGGAAACATTTCATTTGGCCACTTTGAGAACTAAGCCAATTAAATTGAATTAGCCTATTTGATGAAAGGGAAAAAAAAATGAGAGTGAGAAAGGCTTCGTTAATTTCAATTTTTAAGTGAACTTACCCAAAGTATCCAGGTTTATGTTGGCCTTACTGATTTGCTTTAATGTCAAAAAATATGAAAATATATATTTTTTAGTTTCAAAATGTATTATAGATGATGAGCAAGTAATAATAGTCTTCTAAAATTTCATTGTGGTACTATTCCTTAGTGGCCATTTCCTTCCTCTTCTCTGGAGGAAGGTGGCCTACTTTTGGCAAGTTTAGTATTTAGAGCAAAAAGTGGCAGTCTATGCAAAAACAGACAGGGATCTTAAATCTGCCCTACCCATATCTTATATTTAACATTTCTCTTTCATTATTTTTTGCTTTTCTTTCCCAGCATTCTGAATTTAATATTGCTTTTCTTTTCCTCATTTTTGCCTTTCACATACCTGCCATGAATATTGCAGGCTGAGGAAGTGACAGCCTTATCATTTAAGGGATAGTAGACTCCATAACTGGGGAAAAAATAGAGTCTTCTGAGAAACTGAAAGAGATTTTACATAAAAAGTGTGTGAAGAAAATTGAATGTGTGTATGTTAGGGGATACAATTCCAAATAAATTCCTCTATAGTAACAGTGAAATGTTAAGGGCTCTATGTCCATGGAAGTTTCTATATTAATTTTGGAAACATTGGTACAAAAACTCATCCTTGTGAATTGTGCTTGAAGTCTTTTTAAGAGCTCAGACTGAGTAGATGCAACTACATGTTTGAAGTTTCCTTTAAGAATCTCAATGCAATCAGCTAAGTGGAAGACAATTCATGACATCCTTGGTCTGACAAAGACTAGGTCTCTTCAACTCAAGTTTAGATCTGGAATTCAGTGAGACCAGGGAAATATACAAAATTGAATGAATAATCCATCTATCAGGGCACACAATGCTGGAAGTTATATTGAGGCAAAATTTTGGTTTGCAGTGATTAGACTCATCTCAGCCATGTCTCACTCACATCATTTTATGTTGTCTTGAATGCTTTGGCAACATTTTTCTTCTAGTCCCTTGTCTGTTGTTTGCCACACAGAGTGTGGTAACTGTTCTTCTGCAGTAGTTTGCCAACTCCCATTCATTTTTTGCAAGTTGTCCTTTCTCTCAGCAACTTTCACTGTTGAATCCTGCTGGGCTGTGATGCCTTAAATTTGTGATACATGGTTCTAGCCTAGTTATTAATACGCAAAGGCTGTAAACACATTGTTTCATTCAGTTTTGCCCATACACTTACCCAGCTGATGTAACTATAAAGGAACTTAACTGATGACACAAGATTCAGCTGTTGTTTGCCTAAACAATTAACAAATAAATTACAAATTATGAATAAATATAAAAATGTGAATCTATTGTATACATTCTTAACTGTATAAAATTAGATTGTTCTTTTAAAGCCTTCTATGTTTCATGACAAAAATACTATATGCATGTATAAAGTTAGCTTAATAGATTTGTGTATTTCTAAATCTGAATCTTCTACAGAGTAGTCCAGATCATTTATTTCAAATCACTTTTGGAAGGAAGTAAGCTAAAAATTATAAAAATAAAAGATTAAACTAGTAATCACCATTCACAACCAATCCCCACATTGTGTCATAGTAATGTCCACAATTCTTTTTTGGAATGAAATTCATAGAGAATTGCAGGTATTATTTCCTCTACACTGTTATTTACTGCCAGTGACTTGGGATACTAAAAGTGCATGGGAAACAGATAATCCTGAGGGCACTTTGCAGAAAAGCAGTTTTGCACTGGATAATTGTCTTAATATTTGTATATTTGAGTACCTTGTTTTAGAGATTTCAATAATAATGATCAACATAATAGAGTTTTAAAAGCATATATTTAGCCATTTTTGCTTTGTACTGAATAATAACAGAAAAGGAAGTTTCTGTTCAAGATCCTCACTCCAGCACACTTAGCCAGGTACTTGGCATCTTATAGCAAAATAGCACATTCTGTGGTCTCTTGAGGCTTACAGCAAATCCTCCTTCAGTTTTGCAAATGTTTAAATAAAGTCATATTGAACATAAAAAGGCATATAATAACAAATAAGAAAAACAATTCATTTGTTTTATTATTTGAAAACAGTTTTGTAAAATAAGATCCATGTTAATAAAAAGTAATTTGTCTATTTATAAGCATGATGCATCCCAAAAATACAAAAGTAGGTATGGATAATATTTTAAAAAACAAATTTTATTGCCCATCATTTGCAGGGCTGGAGGGCTTGCCATATTTAAATGTGTGACCTGTTTTAAATATTTGGGTCAAAGAAAAGGGAGGGACCAATCTTTAAAGTAGCACAAAAAGAAGAGTGAAAGTGGAATTGAATACAGTGGAAAGTTAAAAAAAAAATCAGGTACATCCATAATGATGTTCTATTTAAACTGTGGGCATTGTTAGGTGACCATTGTTTACTTTCCCATTGTCAGCTCCAGAATCAGTGATTAGTCAGCACAGGCTATTGCTATTGGTTTTATAATAATATTAGAGGAGCATGAGTTTAAATTTGTGCTCATCCCTTATTGCTAAGTATCTATATGACCTTGAGCAGTTAGTTAACCTCTTTAAGCTTTGATTCCCATGTATTTTAGTTATCTTTTCATCTCTATGACCAAAAATAAATAAATAAATAACCCACATGAACAACTTAGAGGAGAAAGTGTTTATTTGGAGCTCAGTTTCAGGGGTCTCAGTATATAGATGGCTAACTCTATGACTCTGGATCCAAAGTGAGGCAGAACATCATGATGGAGGGGCCCAGCAGAGGAAAACTGCTCAGTTCATGGTGAGGTCAGAAATCAGAGAGAGAGGGAGGAGGAAGGCAGCAAGGAAATATAACCCTTCTAAGGCATGTCCCCAGTAACCTACCTCTTTCAACCATAACTCACCTACCTACAGTTACCACCCAGTCAGTCCATTCAAACTAGGCTGGACTGATTAGGTTATAGTTCTCACAGTCTGATTAGTTTACCTCTAAATATTCCTGCATTAACAGGATCTTTTGGGAGACACCACATATCCAAATCATAACAACATATATGCAATGGAATGGAGAGAAGTACCCACCTGATATGGTTGTTGTGAGAATTCATCATATTAATATATGTAAAGTATTCAGTAAGGGGATCATAGTAAGCACTCAGATTATATACATTATTACCAATACCTTGACAAATTATTTATCTTATCTCTCGGTTGCCTCATATAAAATATGGATTAACATGAGGATTAAACTAATCAAGTGCATTGAAAAAAATTTAAACCAATGCCTGGCAATTTTCAGATACTGAAGACTATTAACTACCCCCTCTTCTGTTTTGGTTTCCAATACTATGCTTAATGCTGTGTGGGATATAAGAAGATACCCTCTTCTTTTGTAGCCCTCTACTAGTCACTAAAGAAATACATCTTTTTATTCATTTATTTTATATTCCTTCAGCCTATGGAGGACTAACTAAGTATCAGGAAAAATATGGATAAGTATAGGAAAGAGCATTGACATTTACAATCAGGAAAGAAATTCTGAGTCCCCTGTAAACCACTTAATGCTATTAAACATAATAAATAAATAGAATCCAATCACTCTAAGCCTAGAGTCCTATTCCTTTGCATTTAGTCATGTGTCTGTAGTGGGAAAACTTTCCCCATCACACTAATTTAAGTATACCAAAAATTATACTTTATTACTTTTTCAATAACTAAATTAAATTTCTGCCATTTCCTTTTTTCATGTAACAGGTTTCTTAATATTCTGTTCTCAGAAAATCTTAGTTAAATTTAATGAATTTTCAAGTTTACCAGACATATTCAAAGTTTATCAGGGCCCTTCCTTCTTTCTAGAGTGGTAATAATCTAAGGGTTGTACTTGATTTTATGCTATTAGGTTTGTCTTCTAATCTTGGGTCAGAAACACATACAGGTGCAACATCCAGTTTGGTCTTTTGAGCTGAACCAGTATCTGCATTCCTCCCTCGTTGAACTGCCCATTTTGCATGTGTGGTTTCAAGATGTCTGTGCCTGTTTGCTTACTTTTGTAAGAATGCCAACTTGTTCTCCTAACTTCTGTTGCTTTCTCAAGTACCAGTGCATGGTGACTGCTCATTTGTGTACCTTTTGAGATATTCAGATCTCTATGAGGCACTATTGTTCAACATCTCTGGCACCCTTTTTTACTTTAGGTCTGCCGCTCTTTAAGGGTACAGTGTTATATTCCTCTTCAAATGAATTTGAAAGGGGATGTGGGAGAGGTAATTCAACACCCTCTCCACACAATTTCCATCCTTATCTGTAACTCTCTCACTTCCCCATCTTCATCTTGTCTTTGTAGGCAGTAAGAGCTGGTAAAAAATTTAAACAATGTTTGTCCTCCCCTATCATTTAGACCAGAGTCTCGTTTCACCTATACTCAAAAATATATTCACTCTTGTTAGTGGCACCAAAAATTAGTTTTGTAACTCCCAAGTTCTTCATTTCTGAACAATCCAAATGCAGGGAAGATTCAGGACCTACCTTACTTGCTAAGGATGGAGCTTTAGATGGTAGGCACAATCTCAGGAAATACTGTGTGTATGTGCATGCTCAGGCATGTAGTTCTCATGATGGCATTGTTAAGAGGTAGGTATACTTAGTTGACATTATATTCATCCACATATGCATTGTGCTCATAGACAACTAATAATATTATGTTACCTCAGGTTTCTAATGTGTAGGTAAGAAACAAAATATCTAATTCTTGTTCTCATTCTTTTTTGGTTGTGAGGATTAAATACAGAATACAGCATCAAGCATATAACAGACCCTCAACAAATTTGTGTTTCATATTCTACTAATAAGGATCCCTCCATTATTTAGCATTTCACCAGTTACTTCCTTGTTTGAGACCAAGTTGCTTTTTATTAATTATCCTTTAGTGTTTTTATTTCTTTATTATTTTTCATGGTACAACTTAGAAAATATTTCACCGAAATCCTATTGAGTCTGTTTTATACATACCTAATAAGGCATATTTTTGTACAATTAATGTGTTTTGTCCTAAGGTAAACTTCAAGATAAAATGAAAAATGAATTCCTTCTGTTTTTCTGGCAGAAATTTCCTTATAAGAAGTAGGTCAAGAAACATTGAACACAGGAATAAATTTATCTCTGCAAACAGCTCTTCAGCTCTGGATTGTTTAAGGATGGCCTAGAATCCACGCATTCTCTTGCATCTTCTTTTTCAGTACTCTTCTGAATTAGCATTTGGGCATAAAAACATTTTCTTGGAATTGCTCTTATTTTTGTCCCCATCTTCTGTACTGCATTGTCAGGTTAGAAGGCAATATGTAGAAGTCATTTTTACATCATAAACCATATAAATTATTCCCCAAAGTAAGTCAATGTACATCTTATCTGTTCATTTCACAGTTAACTGGAATTGCTGGGGCTTGGTTTTACAAATTGTTACCATTCACTCCCCTATTTTTAAAAAATATTCACAATATAAAATTAAATGGGCTAGTTAGATTGATTTTGGGGAACACCTGCAAAAGTATTCCATTTCTATTGTTCTCCCTCCTCCATGTTATTGGCAGTACTTTTCACAAGTAGATTTAGATTGGTTAAAGGGTGTGGGGGGATAAAGAAAGAGGTATTCATCATCACCAAGCACAGGAGTTAAGCATAATCTACTCCTTTGCTCCTTTACCCAAATTAATTAAAAATGTTGAATTCCTCTAAGCATAACTACACATTTAAATAATTGGTTGTTTGTGTAAAGACATTCTACTTTTGTCAAAACTTCTTTGTTTTTTATTTGTTTCCCCCCATAACTTCTAATTTTGTGTTCTGGTAAAGTGTGTTCAAGCATGAATGCATTGTGTAAATGCATTTTCTTTAAATTTAAGAGTAAGGAAAAAAGAGGCAGAGGCTGGATCATCCCCTGATAACCCTGACAAGTACCTGTTTATTTCTTTTGTCGAGGTAAATAGAATACTGGAAATATTGAGCACTTTAGTCTTCATTCTGAAAGGATTGGTTCATGTTTGATTTGTTTGATTGCACAAATCTGTAATGATTCAGTGAAACTTTCTGGAGGATTCTAAGAAATAGATCAGACAGTGCTTACAGTTGAAGCTGAAAGAGCTTTTTGTTTATATTATTTTATTGGAGTGGGAAATTGGGAATTCTAAAACGTTCCCACATTTTTCACCCCTGTTACTCTGACAGCCTTTTGTCATGATCACATTTTCCCTGATCATTTGTTATTATCCTGCATATGTCTTAATGATTCTAATGGGAGCTGTGGGTTGTGCAGAAGAATAGCAAATTTCAAATTAAAGAGAATTCTCTAAGCATTTTTATGGGTTCTAATTATTAAAACAGTTGAAGAGTTTTGTTGATAACTGCACACTGCTTTACCAGTGTCTATGGCATAGTAAATTCATAGATGTTTAATGGAACACTTTTAGATTTATGCATGTATGTGTGCTGTGTGGTGTTTCTGTGTACTATGGAGGTGTACCTGAATCCTGAACTCCATCAAAATGGTATTGTTCAAAGTTAGTCATTAATGTAAAATTTAAATAACAGGTAGTATTAGTTATTCCTGTACAGTGGTAGAAGAATGGAGAAAGAACAAAAACACAAACAAAAATAACATCAAAACACAAATTATTAGAGCAATAAGTTGAATGCATTTAGCAAACATATAACCTTAATTTTCACTTCAAGGAATCCAGTATCTTTCTCCTCTAGGTTTCCTACATGATAAATCAGTAGGACTATAACTGTGATCATTAACTTTGTTTACTTTTTTAACTTTCAATGGTATTCATTGCTGTGTTGAGGTTCAGTTTTCCCTTCCTAATAATTCTTTCCCATCCACCAATCTAGAAATGATAAAAAAGGAAAAGAACAACTGGGGCTTTATGCATTAAATTGAAATCTATTCATGCCACTCTACAAAAGGCTACAAATTGGAATGGCTAAAATTATCTACTTCTCTTTTGTGTTGCATTTTAGGAATATCAATGAAATTTGAAATGATATAGTAAAATGGAAAGTTTGAACAGGAATTATATATTGAAAATGTGACAAAGGAGAGAGACTGAATCATCTTAGGCTCTTGGAGAAAAGTGTATGCCTCACAATTTTGCATTTTTTTAGACAAAGCATTCTAATTTACCTAGAAGCCCACCTTGTATTTCATTTCCTAGTCATATAGCAGAGATTGTTACAGTTAGAATAGTTCTTTTTCTCCATGAAAATGGACAATATGGAGTGGTAGATTCATTTAATTTTATAGTATGAGAAGCACAGAGGTATAATGGAAAGAATAAAGGCTTTTGTAGTCAGAGAAGCTTACACTTACCAGTTGTAAAACCTTGAACAAACAAGTAGAATTTTTTAGCTGCAATTTTCTTATCTGAATGATGCAGTGGGGTGGGGGAAGATTGCCTACCATGCAGGCAGCTACAAACATAAAGCTCATCTCATATATGGATTTCTTAAAATAAATAATTATAATCTCATGCCTTCCATTAGAGTACTCAGATGTGAATATTGGTATATAATTTTCCAAGAATAAGCTCAATAGTAATTTAAATTATGTATCATTTTTAAAGCAGCAGCATTAGCTTTGCACATTGAAAAAGCACACAGATATTTATAATAGAAATTCTTATAGTTGCTACATTAATATTTTGGTTTAATTATGATTTATTTTTAGCATTTCCATTTGATTCTTTCATAGCTTCCATCACTATGCTAAGGTTTCCAATCTGTTCAAGCAAATTTTCCAACTTTTTAAAAATATCTAATTGCATATATTATTTACCTTAGAGATATTTTAAAGTTCTCTTCTTATATTCCTAATATTTAGGTTGTCTCTGATTCCAGTTATGTTAATGGCTTCCTTTCTTGAAAATGGATATATTTTGCTTGCTCATTTTAAAGATAATATTACCTATCACAATGGAACAAAAGTAGAGAACGAATTAAATATATGTGTATTAGTCAGCTTATTATTGCTGTAATAAAATACCTCAGAAAAAAATTAAGGGAAGAACAATTTATTTGGGGCTCACTGTTTCAGGGGTTTCAGTTCATGTTTGGCTAGCCTATTGCTGTGAGCCTGTGGTGAAGCAGAGCATCATGGTGGAAAGGGCATAGTGGAGCAAAGCTGCTCACCTCATAGCAGCTGGAAAGCAAAGAGAGAGAGTGGGGGGAGAGACCAATGATAAGATATCATTCCCACAGGTGTACCTCCAAGGACTCTCTCCCTTCATATGGGTCCTTCCTCCTCCATTTTTCACTACCTCTCAATAGTCCAATTATGAAACCATCAATAGGTTAATCCATTAATGAAGTCAGCACTTTCATAATTTCCCAAAAGACCCACCTCTAAATATACACTGCAGAATGGGTAATAAGCCTTCAGGCCTCTACATAGTTCAAAGACTGCTAGGGATAGGTTGCTGCCGCCCCATGCTGCTTAGTTTAATAACTGGGGTGCTAAAGGGGCTTCTTTCCTTTTCATTTTTTTTTGTATTGGGGATACATAACCACTCAGGGGTGCATAACCACTGAACCATATACCCAATCCTTTTTAGAATTTTATTTAGAGACAGGGTCTCACTGAGTTATTTAGGGCCTTGATAGTCTGCTGAGGCTAGCTTTGAACTTGAGATCCTCCTGCCTCAGCCTCCCAAGCCACTGGGATTACAGGTGTGTGCTGCAGCACTGGGCTGCTAAAGACCTGTTCCATCTCAGCTTTCAGAAGGCCTTGTATACATGTCTCTTCCCCAGTGGTAACATATCACTCTGTTCCTTTAAGATAAGGATTCTGGGTCCAAGAGTGTATTATACTCCTCTTCCAAACAGAATGTCCTGCCCCTCTCCCAGATGCTTCAATACTCTTCCATCCTATGAAAAGCAAATCTTTGCCTGAGCTGATGGGGTAATTTCCTACCTTTCATTCAGTGACTTTTGTTTTCTAGGTTTTGGTGAGTGGATTTGAGTTTATTCCTGTTCATCACAGATCAGGGCTTCCTTGTACCTCCTGGTCTAAATCTAGTATTTCTTGGAAGAACCCAGTAGTGGCTCATGGAAAATAACTCCTGATTGAATGCAAACTCTTTTAGGCTCCATTTCCAAGGAATCTAAAATATCATACTAATGCCCAGCCTGCACCTGAATTTTTAAGAACTCATTACAATTTTTATATTGTATTACATAAATATATGTTTGCTATTTCTTCCTCCAGTACTCTACTAAAGTTAATAACTCTTTCCTCCTTGGAGAAGATTATGGTAGTTGAACTCAGCTTATTGCTTAATCATAGCAGCTATCTAATTGTCTCCAAAAAGTATACTTCCATTGATTCTATAGCTTCTTCTCATGGAGTGGAACAGTGTTTAGTGTTCCTACACCTTAAATAGAGGTGGAACTTGGTTATGATTTAAAACCAAAAAGTATTCTATCTTCTTAGAATATCTACATTTAACATCTTAATGATTACAGACTCCCTTATTTTAGATAAAGACACTGAATATATTTACTTACTTCTATTTGAGAAGGCTAGATTGGAAAAGTAATATTCCAAAAATTGAATTCAGTAAAAATGTACTGAGGACCTCTTATGTATGAATCACTTACTGGTAAGAGTGTGGATAAAAAGTTGAAAAAAAAGTGTCTATTGTCTTTCAATTTTTTTTTAATTCAAAAGGACAAAGAATGACTCAAATTATTCTGCATATTCAGAATACATTTTTGAAATATAATTTGTGATGTTTAAAGTAAGATTTAACACACCTTCCAAAGTTGTATTAAAAATTGTAGAACCAGATGGTCACAGTGGCACACACTGGTAATCCCAGAGGCTCAGGAGGCTGAGGCAGGAGGATAGTGAGTTCAAAGCCAACCTCAGCAACTTAGCGAGGCCCTAAGAAATGTAGTAATACTCTGTCTCAAAATACAAAATAAAAATGACTAGGTATGTGGTTCAGTAGTTAAGTGCTCCTGGGTTTAATCCCTAGTACCAAAAAGAAAAAAAAAAAGTGGAACCTGGTCTCCTGGCCAATTTAGGGGAACGAGATAGTAGATGGGGCAAAGGATAACGAGACGAGTGGAATATTTATTGATAGCTCTTTTTTGTTTTTTGCAGTGCTGGGGATTGAACCCAGGACCTTGAACATGCTAGGCGAGCACCTCCACCAAACCACATCCCCAACTCATTTTTTTTTTTTGGACTTCCCAGCCTCCAAAACTCATTTTTAAGAATCTAATCACCAAGCACTTTAACTGATTTCCATTTGTGAAGTTGAAACATAGAGGAAGGGCTCCAGAATTTAATTCATTGAAATGTTATAGAATTCACAATTTTCTGAGTGATGATGATACTTTAAAAATGTTTGATCAAAATACTTAAAATACTTCAAACAACAGAGAATAGAGACCATGGATCCCCTGTAGACACGCAGCATAGCTCAAATTGTCTTAGGAAAGTTTCCTTTCATGTTTTTAATTTCCATATATACCTTACTAAATTAAATACTCACTTTATTCATTATTCCAGTACCCCTCACAGACACAATCAGTATTATTTAAATTTTAGAAAGAGACTCAACAAAGTTTATAAGTTTTTCAGTGCTGGGTTTTTTTTTCCCCCTCATTAAGTTTGAGTCTAATGAAACTAAACAGAAAGTTCTGGTTGGATTCCTTGGTCACCCCTATCCGTGTTTGTGAATTGTTATAATTGGCATGAATTGAAAGTTCTTATTATCAGTGATAGTAACCCAGAGACAATTCCAATTTGAGTTTAAATGGCCCTATGCAGACAAGGATAACTGAACAAACTAAAACAGCCTAATGTGTTTATGGCAGATAAATACCAATTAAGTGCTAGAAGTGACATCAGTTTCTTCTGTGTAGTTTCACATTAAGCAATATTTTGTTTCCTTGAGTTTTAGATAGGGAATCACAACCTTACAAGAAAAAAGAAAACATTTTCCCATCTGAATGTGAGACTGAAAAATTATATGAAGTAAAACTGATTTTACTGTTAAGCAATAAACTCTAACACTTGGGTGTCATGTTAATGAGAACAGCTGATAACAAATAACATACACCAAGTTTGAACTTGCTTTATCAAGGTGGAAGTTTTTCTAATGGATATATCTATTTTAAGGATAAAAATGTTCCTCAAGGAAGACAAGGGCAACCTGCAATTTGTCTCAGGAAAATGCTTGAAACAGGCAATCAAAGTCTTCCAGGTTTTTCTGTCACATATTCTCTCAGAGTCATTTTCTTTCTTTCTTTTTCTTTTCTTTTTTTTTTTTTTTAAGGCAGACTGACTTCCACTGTTCATGGCAGAACATTATTGCTAACATTACTTAATTCTTATATATCATGCTCAGGATATCTTGAAATACACTCACACACACACACACAAACACATACATACATTCAGGTACAGATAGGTAGATATACACAGAGACAAATCTATAAATTACATTTCATTTAACATATTTCATGTAGGCTGCAATGAATCATCAGAGACTTTTTTTTATCTGTAACTGGTATGAATGTGAGTTTATGCAGAATTTTTGAGATGTATACCAAAAATTATAGAAATGATTTTCACATAGATACATTAACTTATTTTTGAAATTTTTCCTAAAATAATAATTATAAGTTTGGGTGACTGATATATAAATATATTATATATAATATATATGTGCTATATGTATGTATGTATACATATATAACACATATATAAAATCTTGTATGATCTTATATAATTATAATCATATATATATATATGATTATTTTTCTAGCAAAATTATACAACTTTTTAAGGTTTCCAAAAATGGCACCATGGTAATTTTTATAGGACCATAAAAAATAATTCATCTACCTATTTGAACTGTTTTGATAATACCAGACACAACCAGTTATTATTTAAATGAAGAAAGAAGTATACCCAGTTATTTGTGCAATGCAATTAAAATTAAACAAAAAAATACAAAGGAATCATACAAGAAACCTCAATCACAGAGCTTTCATTATCCACATATTCTCTATGTTTAAATTTGGAGAATAAACATATATTTAGTTCATAAATTATTTGACCTCAGCATTTAATTAACCATCAGGTTCAATAAAGCATCACTTTTTATTTAATTGTATTCTAATCATATTAGTTTTACTCTACTTTTTTACTTTACATCCTCAGATAAATTACTTAGACAATGTATGACCTTCATACAGACTACTTTTTATCTCTGAAGATGCTGTTTTATCTCAAATTTTATTCCTCATCAGTGAATATTTGTTTAAGTTTAGTACTTAACATACACCATATTTACCAGTCAAAACTGTTCTTCTTTTAGCACTTATTGGTTCTTTCTACTGATCTCTGCTGAAGAGTTTGCTATAGTCATACTGTATTTTGTTGCTGTCATACTCTATTTTGAAGGTACTGGTTTCCAAACTGTGAATTAACTGTATCTATACTAAAATGAGTGATTTTTTTTTCTTGAATAGCATGTCAATTTTTATATGCTGTTAAAATGATCAATTGCCCATTTGAATGCTCTCTTCATGACATGGGCTACTTTAAACGAAAGTGTACCTTAAAAAGTTATGACTGGGGGCTGGGATTGTGGCTCCGCGGTAGAGCGCTTGCCTAGCACAGGCGGGACCCGGAGTCGATCCTCAGCACCACATAAAAATAAAGGCATTGTGTTGTGTAGATCTACACCTAAAAAATAAATATTTTTTAAAAAGTTATGACTGATTAAGACATAAAATATCTCAGTTAATTCTTGCTGAATTTCAATTACTGTACTGCATTGCATCAACATTTAACATCAAGAAATGTCACACATGAAAAGCCATGATTTTCTCAGAAAGGATTTTGCAACAGAATGGCTAGCAAAAAACTGCATACATATATACTGGAACATAAGAAACTAAAATTTTAATGCCAAATCCTAGATGGTTGAATAGTAATATCTAAGGGAATGTTAAGAAAGTTCACTCCTTTGTGTGGCTATGGAGTATTGGACTTTTCTGGCATAGCTAAAACCCATATAACTAGACTTCTTTTCAACCCTGGTTACTATGAGTATATTCATAAAAAGAATAATATATTAGGGATAGATATAAATAGCAAAATATCTCTTAGATAATAATGATAAAAAATTAACTGGGCTTAGTGCTATTAAGGGATCTATTCTTTTCATATATTTTAAAAATATTTTTGATTATCAATGTATCTTTTATTTAATTTATTTATTTATATGCAGTGCTGAGGATTGAACCCAGGGCATCACATATGCGAGGCAAGTGCTCTACCACTGAGCTACAACCCCAGCCCCAAGGGCTCTATTCTTGAACAAAAGTAAAATATAAATCATCAATACCCATAAGATCCAGAATAATGTCTTTATTTTTTATCCAACATTTTTAAACCATGGACCCTTATTTTTGCTAGATACTTTCTGTTCTCTTTGAAGATAATAGCTTAATTAATTCTCACAATGATTCTATGAGGTAACTATTACTTTTTTGCCTATTTATTGGATGAGGAAGCCAAATAAGATAGAATTCATATAAATAAATCAAGAAAATCCATTTCGTAAGTAGTAAGACTGGATTTTGAATCCAGACAATGATTCTAGAGCATGTGTATCAAAGATGCTATACTGTTTCCTGAGTGAGGAGCAGGGCTAGAATAAAAAATCAATTGTAGAATTTTGGATGTCAAGAAATACAGAGATTATCTTTTCTAAATCCCCCTTTTATTTTCAGTTGAAGAAACTGAGTTCCAGATAATTAAATGATTATCTAGAGCCATAAAGCTAGTTAGTATTCAAGCCACAGCTCAAGTGGGAACATTCATCCAAAACACACAGCACAGCTGAATTGATATTCTTATTGTCATTATTTTGTGGGTAAGGAAACAGTGTTGCACTATTAATATATGGCAGAGCTGCAATCCAAACCCAGGTAGACTGATTCAGAACTATAACCACTCAAATATTGTAACTCAAGAATGACAATCCTTAATAATTTCTTTAGTAGACACTTAGAATGATTGAAGTAATCGTAAAATTGGGAAATTCAAATTTCTTTCATTTACAAACTTCAGAAATTCTGTACATTCTACTTTACAATCATTTTAATGTTCTCTAATCAAAAAGTCTGAAGTGTGCCACCATTCATGCAACTCTACATATGAGAACATAGAATTATATACATGTATGAACTTTATAGAAATGTATGAGATTCATATATCAATGAATTAAATAAAAGAATAATTGCAACATGTATACCTAGTACACACACACACACACATGAAACCATTCAAATTTTATACATTAGCCATTGAAGAAAACAATTTGTCATTACCCTAGGTACATGTAAGACTGCACATAGGGTGGGTTGCTTCCTCATGTACAACAAGAGAAATGAAAAATTGTGCTGCAGTTGTGTTTAATGAATCAAAATGCATTTTGCTGTCACATATGCCTAATTAAAGAAAATTTTAAAAAAATATTTGTAATGACTAGAATTTAGAATACTATTTAGAATTTGTAATGATAAAATGGATAACTCAACAAAATTTCTTTAAAATCTAAAGGTCTTCTACTGCTTTTGTATATGATATCATAAGAATTTCTATTTTTGTTGCAATTCTAAATCTTTTGTAATTCTAGGCTATTTTTTTTTCTCTACAAGTTCAACTTACATGTGCCTTAGTGCAAATCAATTCCATTACTTTGGGTAATTTTGTTTTTCCTTGTACTGGGCTTGAACCAGGAGACTCATGTATACTAGGCAGTGAGGACTTTTTAAATTACTTAATTTATGTATTAATGTAAATTCACATCTATTTAAATTATTAGTTAAACAATATATGATAAAATTTATCTTTTGGCAACATGTACTAAGGGAAATGTTGTCAATGTTGTCCCGTCACAGATATTAAGAAAGAAATACTTGTTTTTTTTTTTTAAATCAATGGCTTAATAAGCTTGAGAAAAAGAGAAATCTTTCATTAAGAGTCTTGGAAGAACTTGTCATTAACCACTAGTCATCAATATTAGCAACTGAAGCTGAGTAAAATTGATTGTAAGACTCTGGACTTTCTTTGCTCTGCTACTTAGATCATCTATAAGCTTTGGCACCTGATTAACTCTCAAAGATGTCTTCTCATTTGATTAACTCCCAGGACTTCTTTCATATTCTTAGTAATAGTTTTCTGAAATCTGTGTTCAGGGACCAAGTCTAATATTCTTTTACTGACTGCAGAATTTCTCCTGTTTATGTTGGAAAACTGTCCTTTATTCTATTTATACTTTTTGGCTGGATCTTTCATAAACACTGGCTTAAGACTTCCTTATTTGGTGAGGAAGGAATAAATGATTACTTCTAAACTGTATTTCAGCTTTAAGTGCTTTCTGCATTTGGCACAAGGTATAAATGAGTAGTCTCAGTATTGACTGTTGCTGTTACAAGAACCCACTGAATTTCCTTAGAACTTACTCTTCCCTTAAATTGTTTTTAGATTGATTTTTGTCTATGCTAATACTTGGCCATGTATAAGAAATGCATGCTTGCTTTCATGTTTAAATTGCAAATGGTAAGTTAGAGAGAAAGTCCAAGATATAAAAAGATAATATATTCTAAATGGAAGACTTTTAGGAAGTTTTTACCAATTTATTCAAAATACAAATAACAGAATTTGACCTTTTTTTTTTTTTTTTTTTTTTTGGTTCCGGGGATGGAACTCAGGGGCACTTGACCACTGAGCCACATCCCCAGCCCCATTTTGTGTTTTATTTAAAGACAGGGTCTCACTGAGTTGTTTAACACCTCGCTTTTACTGAGGCTGGCTTTGAACTTGTGATCCTCCTGCCTCAGCTTCCTGAGCCCTGGGATTATAGGAGTACACCACCATGCCCAGCTTTACCTCATTTTTAATACAGATCACTGTTGCTGAATTATATTCTATAAGATAAATCTACTGTTTACCTGCTGTACTAATCACCTTTATCATAGGATAATGCTCTGTAAGAAAAAAAATCAAATTTCTGTGACTAATAACATTTATTTCCTATCAACATATCTGCTTCAAGCTTTGTATTACATTTAGGTCAGCTCCATATGTCTCTCCTTTTGGGATCAGACACTACTAGAAGCATGATTTTCCACTGCCAAAGGGAAGAAGGGCCAAGAGGAGTGAAAACACTTTATGGTTCTTAAACCCTTAGCTCAGGACTCACATACTTTGATGTCTGTCCATATTCCATTGGTCAAGGCAAGTTACATGACCAAAAGCACATCAAAATCCACCCTCACTGAACCCTGTCGAGTGAGAGAGGAATGAAATAATTATGACAAAATAATGCAATCTATCAGCCTGCCTATAAACTTGTAATGCTATTAAGCATATAGTTAATAAAAATCTATTTTAATATTTATTTTGCAGTAAGTTCTTGATCAGTGCTATGCTTGGTGCTTTACAGGATATCTTCAAAACAAATAAGGAAGTTGTTGTATGATTATTTCCACTTTTCAGAATGGCAACCTGAGGTTTGGTGTTCCTCTAGAGATGTGTCTAAGGTTGCAAAGATAGTATGCGATCAAGCCATGAAACTTAGGTTCAGTACTCATATGGATTAATTTTAATTGCTCAAACCTGATGAAGCATGTAAGGCATTAATTTGGAAAGTGATCCTTGGAAGAGGGAATAAGGAATATGAGACAGAGAACAGAGAAAAGACAACAAAAGAGGTCCTGTGGGTCACTCTGTGTTCAATATCCTATGTAGTACTTGAGGAGCCTTAAAGAACATGATTAACTACTGTTCCACCGATTTTATATTTATAAATTTCTGTCAATTTTGAGGGTTGCTCCAGAGATACCTAAATTTCTATTACTTCTGGGCCACCATGCTGGTCAGCTTACTAAAATTTCCTAGAATCAGAGAAAGCCCTAATATAAAGAAACAGAGATGTGGATATTCATAAATATTATTAAAATCTGATGCATCAATAATACACTTGCCTTCTAGAAATTTTTTTCTATTTTATGAGATAATATAATTTATATGGGTCTATAAGAAGTTGTGGTTTATCTGAGATAAATGTTTATAGGTTTTCTCTCTTAATTTTTTTGAATATTAATATGCATCATAAATGTGTCATTTTTTTTTTTGGTACCAGGGATTGAACCCAGGAGTGCTTAACCTCTGAGCCACCTCCTCAGCCCTTTTTTATATTTTATTAGAGACAGGGTCTTCCTGAGTTGCATAGGACCTTGCTAAGTTGCTGATACTGGGTTTGAACTCACAATCCTCCTGCCTCAGTCTCCCGAGTTGCATGCACCACTGCACCCAGCTAAATGTGTCACTTTTTCTGTACCACAATTCTGTACCACTGTTTATTATTCCTGTGATGCAGATGGAGACAATGTGACCCACAGCAGTTAAGTAACTTACCCAAGGTCACAGAGCTAATAAAAAATGGAGCTGAGATTTGAGTCCTTGCTATTTAACTCTGGAAATAATATATTCAACCACTGGCTTATATTGTAATTTTAATGGAACAAGAATGGACCATTTGTGCCATCTATCATGTGACATTTGATATTTTCAACTTATACTACCTAGTAGCTGTTCTTGGAGTTCCAATCTCTCTTCCATTCTAGTATGATCCTCTATCTTTTTGTTATTACATCCTATTTCATGACAACTTCTACAACAATACACAAAATATTTCTATAGGTCTTATATTGTTTTCTCTATGTAGCATTGTAATTTTTATAAATATGCAAATGTGTGACTATATCAAGTCCTGGCCATAAATTTTATTTTCTAATATAGCATAAATTATATGATTAACTAGCATGAAATGGGAGGGAACCTTTATTCAGTACATGCTGACAGAGCTTTCCAAATTATTTCCTTGGATCCTTCAACTCCCTACAATAAAAAGCAGTTGACCTACATGAGAAAGAGGCATGATTGTGGTGGAAACAAAGGGTCGGACAGGTCATCCATAATGTTTTACATTGTGTTAAAAACCATGACAGTCATGAAAGACAGAATAAAGGCCAATTTCAACATTGCAGAATGTGATTCACACAGACAAATCAAGGGAAATTGTTTGCAAGAAATAGACTGTATCTCAATTTTTCATTTCTTATAAGAATTAAAATAGAAATATGTCAGTCCTAAGCCTAGATTTTTTAAAATTACTTCGTATTTATTATTTTTCTTAATTCAAGCAAAAATAACAAGTAAATTTGCATCATAAGAGGTTAAACGTAATGACACTGCCAAGGCTAGATTTTGAAGAATATACTGAAAAGTAATTTCATATCTAGTGAGTGCTTAATGTGCTTAGTTACAGAACTTCTGAATTAATCATCAATTTGTTTTTCTAAGTGAGTAGTTTGGCATTGGCCTAGGAATTAGTAGATCTATGATTTAATATCATTATTAATTAATCATTTGATTCTTTCACTATACCCTTGTTAAGGACGCATTTCTGCTTGAATATACCATGATAGACGATAGAAATTCCAAAGACATTATAGTCCTACCATCTAGGGGGTGGTATTTAAGGGGGGAATTGAAGAGAGTAAAGTATTTGAGCATGTGTCTGTGTACACATCTAATACAGTTAAAATATTTGTGTGTATAATTAAATATTTTTTTGTAAAACACATGTAGTGTACCCAGTTAGCAAAATGTCAGAGAAATTGACTGATTAACTATATCAGGAAAAAGTGTGTTTGTGAAAATGCTTACATTTAAACTAAATCTTATGAGTGAAAATTTTCAAGTTATATTCTAGGGACTGTGTGAACAAAAGACTAAAGCAAGAAAGTGTATGGTTTATTCATGGAGAAATTTGGTTTGTGTAGCTTGAGTGGATCTGGCAGATACATGTTAAGTGAAGGGGTATGTGGGACTGCCAACAGGCTTGATAGATAATAAGTTTAGAAAATTATGTTGGTGTCAAATTGTGAAGGCCCTTACATTGCCATTCTAAATACTCTGCCTTCAGCCTCAGGTTAAGTATTCCTCAAACTTGCATAATGACTCAAGAGTTACTTATTTGGTAGGTAAATGGACACTGATGCCACCAATTGACAGGAGGAGAAGTGTAGGTGAATTTATTGGAAAAGATGAATGATATTGTTAAGGTACTGGCAGTACATCTAGGTGGAGAAGTTAACTAAAACCAACCACATCAGCTTGAAGCTCATGACATTATGGAAGTTTAAAAAGATAGATGTAGATATCATTAATCATCAGTTTCAGTATACAAAGATTTTTGTGGTGAAGTTTGGAAGTCACATTGCTTAGGAAGAATAAATCAAGTAGATCAAGAAAAGGAGATGAAGGATAGATAAGCCCTGGGTGGAATGCCAATGTTTCCAGGGTGAAGGGCAAATCAGTGAAAGAGATTAGGGAGAAGCGCTTGTGTTGGAAAGAGAGCCAAGAGACAGTGATTATTTTGGATTAGAAAGCTATGCACTTATTTTAATAGCATCAGTCACTATGGAGATTTCAGTTACTATGTGCCTATTGACTTGCGTCTCCAAAATCTTTATTTTCAAGTCACATTTGTCTCTTGAGCTTCAGGCTGCTATAGCCAACAGCCTTATGTACATATCCTTTTATGTATCAAAGCTTAATATTTCCCAATTTCTCTCATGCCCTCCTTACACACACAGAACCAGGTCCTCTTCTTTCTGGGTTCTCTAGACTCCCATCTGAGTAATATCACTGATTGCTCCAATTCCAACTCCCCTCTAATTATTAACTAGCTCTTATCAATTAAACCTATTAAATACACTTTGTAAGCATCTACGTCTCTCCAGCTCTGCTGCAATTTACTAGTACAGGCCATCATCATTTCTCATAGAAATCATAGGTATAACCAGCTAACTGGTCTAACCTCTTCCAAAATATTCTCCATTCCATATTGTGACATTTATTTCTCAAATTCAAACTCAACACTCCCCATTACTCAATTTTCTCTTTGATTTCTAACTACCCTCTGGCTAAATGTAAAGACCCATCATAATTTGGTTGATGATTATTTCACTTGTTTTCCAGACTTATCTCTGCCACTTTTATATTTCTTCTTCTCTTTCTCTCACATCCTGAGAGTTCTGCCTGATCTTTTTATTTTCTGAAGTTTTCTTTTCTGCCCTCTCTGCTCTTAATTAACTTTCAGAACTCAGATGAGTTGTCACTTCATCAAGGAATACTGGATTTTTCAAGTTCATTCTCTTAATATATGCTTTTGAAAAGAGTGCTGTACTTTTTTTTTTTTAAATCAGGGAACTCATTAGTATGTCTGAATTCACATATATATTCTTTTTGTGTCCTTTATTCTCATTAAGCTATAACAACAAATGGGTAGGTACATTATCTTTTTCAGAGTTGTATTTATACCACTAGTAGGTGGGTGTCAGTATATATTTGTTGCTGGACTTAATATCACTTACAGATGAAATGGTACATATTTGTTTCCTGTCACTGTTGTAAATCTTATCACAAAGTTAGCAGCTTAAAACACCATAAATTTACCATGAAACAGTTGTGCAGGCCAGAAACTCAAAATGGGCCTCACTGGGCTAAATTCAAGGTGCCCATGGGATTGTGTGCCTTTTCAAGACTCCAATAGACAATCTACTCCATTGTTATTTCCATTTTCTAGAGACTACCCACATTCATTGTCTCATAGCATTTTCTCTACATCTTCAAAAGCAGTCATCTTTGGTTCTCTCTCTCATACCACCCTGTTTTCCTTTTAAGTCCCTTATGATTATACTGAACCCACCTGGATAATTCAGAATAATCTCCCTATCAAGAGTAAGCTGATTAGCAAGTATAATTTCATCTGTAACTATAATTCTCCATTGACTTATAACATAATTTCTTCACAGATGTCAGGGATTAGGACATTGACATCTTTGGAGGACCATCATTCTGCTTAATAGGGTAATAGAATTTATATCTGCACAGAAGAAAAATGAGAGGAGGAGTGAAAAATAAATCTGAGTTTCATTACCTTAAAACACTTTTATTGAGCATTACTATATAACATATTCTATGCTAAGTGCTAAGAATATAGTTCTGATCCAGATAGTCACTATCTTGGAAATGATAAAGGATACAGATATTGCTATTAAAAACAACTTTTATAAGATAATGAGCATTGGAAACTGCATTGCATTGATTGCAGAGTGAATGGGAAATGAGACCTCTTTGACACAAACTGTTTCTCAGTTTTTTGTGTGGATGTTTAATTATTTTAGACCTCCTCATTATAAACTGACCACTGAAGTCACCTTAGGCCCTGGAAATCTAAAATCCTCTGATCAAAAGCTATTACTCAGATTTAATGGAAAGCATTTTTCATACCATTTTTTTCCTTCTAACCTCCTCCACTATGCATTGCCATTTTGTAGCATTAATAGCATGGTAAATTCATTTTCTAAATATGTCCTGAGTTTGGAGGCTTTCCCTCATAATGCTCCTAAGTATCACATAACCTTATCTAATGTTTACCATTAATCTTCCCTATTCCTCATTTCCTTTTTTCTCATTTTTTTGTAGAAGCAGAGAATAGACTGACCCTAATAGTTCTTGCCTATTATTTCATAGTCTTTTCTCTTAAAGAGAAATTAACTCATATCCCTTTGTGTTCCTTCCCTATGTGTATTTCTAAACTTTTGTCAATTTTAATATTCCCTTCTATGCCTACATTTTTACTTTCTCTCTCATATAAGGGATAAGAATCTCAATAAACATATTAACTAACAAAAAATACCATTAACAGTGTTTTTCAGGTACAGAGAATGGCTAACTGCTCAGTATAATAAAGATAATAATTGGTGTCCAATGAACTGTTTTTTTTTTTATTTCCAGTTTTCTCCTATACTGTCTTACCTGATAGCAGACAAAGGGAAAGGGTCCTGTCCTGCAGACTCTCCAGCATCTCACTCCCAGCTCCCTTTGCAATTTCATCATGTGTCACTTTCCTGCTCATGTTTCAGAGTGCAGACAAATGGAACTACATTTAATGAAGAACATGCAATGCACTTTTGATGTCTTCATGTTCTGCTTTTACCTTTACTTCCTGTTCAGCAAGATTCATCTTCTCTTTCCCAACCTTTTCCCCTCTTAACTTTCACTCATCCATCCATACTCAACTTTGCCATCACTTTTAAAATATCTTCGCTAACACCCATGCAGAAGCATATCCCTTTCTCTGTGCTCCTTTGAATATATGTACCCTTTCTTATACAAAATGTTTCATGTTTATCTATAATATGTTTGTTTACTATTATGCTATGAACTTTGGCAAAGACTGAGCCTCTTACATTTCCAGTAACTAGTGCAATAACCAGCATGTAATAAGCATTATGTGTAAAAAAAAGTCTATAAATAATTGCATGAATGATTCTGCTGTATCCTAGCAAGAGCTCTGTCACTTAAAAAGTAATTAATATCCACATTTTACAGATAAAGAGACTGAGGCCTGGCAATTTTGAGGCCATAATTCTATGAAGTCCTGCATTGGGACTGGAAACCACCACTTCCCATGATTTAATGTTCTCTCAGTTTGCCTGGTATCATTTTTCTGCAGTAACTTGCTTTTGTGAATCATGAATATCACAACTTAATATATCCCAAATTTATATTCCTGAGGGTTTCAGGGATATAAAAGTTAATAACAGGGTGAAGGGTCAATTCACTAATCTTAGAAACTATGGAGAGCCAGATATATTGAATAAAAAATAACTTTATTAGAAGGAGTTAATTAATTCTAAGAAGAAATACAATATTTATGTCATGGTAGAAAGCTAATTTATATGGAGTTCCCCACAGAGAGAATAAAATAAAATGTTGGTCACTTTTTGAAATTTATGAAGTAGTAGTTCTTTACTCCTTTATATCTCCAGGGAACAGTTTTCAAGTAAATTTTCTAAAAGAGATTTTCTTCCTTGCTTCTCACATTAATATCCCCATGCATATTTTATTAGTAAAAGAAAATCAGTTGTAAACAAACCCTAGAGAAAATGAAAAGGACTGTGCTACTTGAAATGAGTGAATAAAAACATGTAGATAATGACTTCCTAGTAAAACAGATTTCACTTTATTCTTTTCTCCTTGACGGTGTCTACAAAAATATCCATCTTGTTAAAGCATCAAAATAGTCTCTGTCATGATTTATATATGTGTGATGTATGTATATATTGGCTTTAGATTAACTGTAGGTATGTGATTGACCATGCATAATTTAACTACTTTAAAGCACTATGAGAAATAACGTATAAATTAAAATATATAAAAGTTAAAATAATAAAGTGAAATAAAAATTAAAAGGAATATGTCCACTTGGGAAAAAGTTTATTAACTAAGAGTAAGTAGCTTAATTTGCAAATAGAGATCCTTAACTTTCATACTAATAGGAATCTTTAGCATAGTAGTTAATCATTTTCAGAAAACTGTATGCAAATATGTCTTTAAAGACATGTTTTTGGTAGAAAACATTCGTTACATTTATTAGATAATCAAATGGAGTCTATGACTTAATATGTTTAAGAACTATCGATATGTTATCTCATTCCAATTTATTTGAAACTATCTAGTGCTCAATAAATACATGTTCAGAGGATATAAGTTAGCATTTTAACAAAAGGAAAAACATGCATAATTAATAAATGCATGAAACATATCCTACTTCATTATTAATTAAAGCAATTTATATTAAAGCAAACATCAAGTATCTTCTTACATCTAACAAAGCAGTAATTGCTTAAAAAACAAAACCAACGGGACTCCTAACAGCACTGAAATTATAATGCAGAAACACTTAAATTTACTTTTCTCCTACCAGTTAGTATGGGGAAGTAACAAGACAATATTTAGCAAAACCCACCGAAGATTAGAATAGAATAGTGGTTGCCAGAGGCTGGGGAATGAAGGAAGGATGGAAAGAATGTGGAAAGGTTGATCAATGGGTACTAAGTTATAGTAAGATAAAAACAAGAATTTCTGGTGTGCTATTGCACAGGGTGATCATTGATAGCAATAATGTACTATACACTTACAAAAGCAAGAAATAGGATTTTAAAGGTTGTCAATATAAAGAAATGATAAATATCTGAGGAGATAGATATGTTTACTCTGATTTTGACATTATAAGATATATATATTTATTCAAACTTCACATGGTGTCTCTTTAAATAAGAATGATTTTTATGTTTTTATGTATTAGTTAAAATAAATTTAATAAATGTCTAAGATTTTTTCTATTTAGTTACATATGACAAAAACACTAAATACCCATTAGTAAATGTAAAAGCATTATTATTTAACATTTTTTTAAAAAAATATTTGTTTAGTTGTAATTGGACACAATGCCTTTATTTTATTTATTTTTATATGGTGGTGAGGATTGAACCCAATGCCTCGTGTGTGCTAGACAAGTGCTCTACCTCTGAGCCACAATCCCAGCCTCTATTATTTAAGGTATTAACAACCAAATCATCCAGCATCCTGAGGAATTCAATTCTTCAAGTGAATAATAATTATTAAAATTTATAAAATGTTTAATATTTATGATATATAAAATGTATTCATATAATAAATTCATATAGACATACAATTTGTGCATTATGAATTTCTGGATGCTATTCACATAGATTACAACAATCATGGGACTCCCGTGTTGATCTAAATAGAGGATTCAAATTCATGGTTAGTTTGAATTTGTTAATATGTTTACCTTTTGTTACTTGGGGATTATTTTATAGCATTCTATATCTTATAATATTCCACTATATGCAATTATAATGTTAATGAGAGATAGCTGATAAATGTGGAAATCAAAGACTTTGATTCACATAATCTACATCAAGTTTATTTCTGTTACCACTTAGGTTAATTTGTTCTGACTTCACATATCTCTAATGAATAAAATAGTAAATTACATATGAATTGCTTGAGATGATATTTTGAAACATCTTAATGAACAATAAGGTACTAGTAATTATTATACATTTTATAATAATGATAAAATTAAGTATAATAACATTTTTCATGTTAGAGAAAATGTTACCATATAAGATAAAATATATGCTTCATTGAAGTCATATTTTTCTTGTATTAAATGCACTAGAGGTAAGAGATGACATCTAGTGAAGATGTTTATATGTTGAACCTCATATTTAATGTTATTTCACACTAGACATATAGCATTGTTTATAAAATGTAAATGTTTCCATACTGCCTTCCAGGCCTTTGTGCATTTAATTAACAAGAATAAAAATAGTATTTATTTTTCACTTTTAAGTGTTTCAGTTTTAATTAATAGTATGTATTTTATATTGAACTTATGACAATAAAAAGATCCAAAAGGGCAATCATTAGGTCCAAAAACTATTACTATCTATTTTTATTATTCATACTTGTCTACAAAGGAAAGACTTTCATATTATATACATGATTTGTCCTACACTATATCAATAATGCTAATATTAACTACATACATAGTAGGTTGTAGGAATAACACAAATTAATAAGAAGAATCTATTTTGTGAAACTAAATAAAATTTTCTGCATTTAAAATATATCACCCACTAACATTTCACATATTGCTTAAAAAAATCTATGAATGAATTATATTATGATTTAAAGATAAACATATTATTAGCATTCATACATTTATTATGGGAAATATATTCTTACTATGTCATCTGTTTTTAAGAAAAGTAATGGAGATTTACTACTGAAAAATAATTTGAGAGCAAATAAGATTATTTTTTCAGGGCATTTCAGTTATGGTTCTTTTGATGCAAGTAAAAAAATATAAAATTCCAAAATCTTAAATATCTCACAAATGTACTCATTTAGTAAATATTAACTAATATGATCACATTTAGAGTAATTCAAAGATAGGCTTTGACTTTGAAAAAGCATTTCAATAAATCAAGATGGATGATTTTTCTGTCCATTTTACTCAGTACTAATTTCCAGCTTAGGTAAAGGAGATAATTTTTAGAAGCATGAATTCTGTAAAGCTGCTTCTTAATAATTTTTTACCCTAATCCTTTGGCATAATTCCTTGGAGATTTTTCTTTTGAGTATTTATATGTAAGCCATGGAGAGTATCATTTGCATTTTTATTTGAAATTTCCTGACTTTTAGATGAAAAGAGGTACTAGAAATCTTGGACTTCAAGGATCTCCCCTCCCTTAAAGCATTTACATATTTATCAAACATATTTTCTGAGCTCTTAATTTGAGCAGACAATGTGCTAGGTTCTGGGGTGCAAAGATAACTAAGCCATGCTTCTGATCATTAGAAATCCTCTCCTATAAGGAGATCAAGCCCATGTTAGAGTATGTAGGTGTTGCAAAAGAGGGAGTAATTATTTCTACATGGATGGGAGATATTATAGGGAAAAGATCAGGTATGGTTTTACTGAAGAAATGACAGCTAGTAGTTTCTTTTAATTATACTAGAGTAAGCTAAACATTATAGCAAAATAAATACCTTTCCACTTATTTCCACTATTTTTCTACAATGTCTTTGTATGATATTTGAATGACTATTGTCCTAACCATATCAATTATTTTTCAAATATAATTTTAGATTGGATGCCTAATACAAAAATCACTTATGTTTAATATAATTTATTAATGAACTTAATACTAACTATAAAATAATATTAGTAGATAATAATTGATACTTATTCTGGTTGTAAAATAAGAACTATATTTAAACTCTGTCTTTACTATTTTACATTGTAGATGAAAGAGAAGATGTTCAAAAGAAAACATTCACAAAATGGATAAATGCACAATTTTCTAAGGTAAGCATATTTGTTAATTCTCTTTTAAGATACAAGTGGTGGAATTTTCAAAATGGATTATATACCTGTGAATTTTAAATCTTCATATTTTCCTCATAGTGTTGTTTTTGGTTTAGCTGTGTAAAACTGCAAATATTACATTGAATCTTAATTAATAAATAGGATTATATATGGCAAAGAGATTAATTAATTTTATAAAAATGCAACTTTGGTTCTTGTCATTAATGTGTGTTTCTTTAATGACATGAGAGTCATCAGAGGTTTATAATAGCAATCTTCCTTCAAGTGGCTATTATATGTCATAAATTATAAAAAGATACATGGAACTTTTATCATTATGAAAATTACCATGTTTTGTCCTTCTGTATCTTTACCAAGTTCAAGCAAAATTAATACAACTATGTTGTGTCCATTTGGTCACTATAACTTATATTTTCAATAATTTAAAATGAAAAATCATCCTCCTTTTCTCCAGATATTAATTTATACTCTTAATATTTATGTTGCAACCAAACTCACAATCAATAGCACAAATACAGATAATTATATGTGGACACAGAGTAAAATATTCTTATCTTGAAAAATAGCATTTGGAATGCAATATATAAAGGTTTGTTTGAATTTCAAGGTTAGAAAAACTTGGATTTATATTTAATCACACTAGATTTGAGCAAGTAAATCAAATGTTTTGTGAGTCAGTTTTCTTATTTTTCCATCATATCTGTATGTATGTATTATTGAGTGTCTACTCAATAAATCCAATATAGACAATGGGAATATACTGCTAATAATGTTTTATTCCTACATCCAAGACTTTAAAATGACAATATGCAAAATTGATATTTTGCATATTGTTGTAAGGATTTTACAATTCATTTGAGGTGAAAATTTCTAGCACAATGCCAGGCACTCTTAATATATATGAATTACTCTCTTTGTAGGTATTTAAAGTCTTCAACTTTTTCTGAACTAAGTGAGATACACATAATAAACAAAGAATAAAATGGAAAAAATACAGCAGAGTAATAAATGAAAAATGGACTTAAATATTTGGGATAGGAATTCATGATCTTCAGACTATCACCAAGATGGATATATGTAGTTATTTAGTGAATCTACTGGCTTCATTAAAATTTTCTTAATTTTTGGATTTTGAAAGACAATATAAACTTTCAAACATTATACAGAAACCAGAATTATAAAAACATTTTCTGAAATAATAAGTATCACAATACTCTAAAACTTTTAATTAAACCAATGAGTCATTTTTACAAGGTATATAAACATGATAAGGACAAATACTCTGTATTCTAACTTTCATAAATCTAAATATATCTTCACTCTCTATACATTGATAGCCTCAAGTATCATTTATCATCACTCACTTGCTCATATACAAACCAAATCTTGATATTTTATATTCTATGAATACATTTTGGTACTACCCTAGAGCAATTAGATATATTATTTTCTGCCTTTATGAGTGTCCATATTTTAAAAGTTGTGGAATAATCACATATATGAGTTCATTAAATGCCTTTTCCCAATATTTTCATCCTCTAGTTTATCTTCCACTTATTTTATTTATTTTATAAGTATTTTCCTTAAACCTGTTATAATTAGATCACAAGACTCATCATTCTTTCAAATATAGAATTTCTAGTCTCAGGCATATCCTCCAAATCAGAAATACATGTAAATGTTTATAGAGATAGAAAAGAAAATTTATTTAGAGGTAATATATATATATAAACTTTTAATTTTGAGGGCTTTAAAAGTATCTTTTTTATATGACCTTGTTTTTCTGTCCAAATTTCACATAGGTGACCATATTACTTTTAGAAACTTATGAAGAAAAGAGGAATTAAAGGAAAACAGTTTATTCTGTTTAAACCAGTTGGTGATCTAAAAATTAAACCTAATTGTGAAATAAATAATTTGATTCTTTACTGTGTAACTGCGTAGCTTTCGGCAGAATTCTGAGCATGTAGGATAGGCATAATTAGTTGAAGTTGAATCTTCCAATCTCATGGTCTGTACATTGTCATTTGGGAGATGCTGACCAGTTGCTAAATGGAGTAGAACTTAGTAGGCTGTGTGTGGGTGGTCTGAGCCAGCAGTACTCTGGGCTAAAAGGAATCTGGAAACCTTTATGAAGAAAGGTCTAAACTGTGAACTCATGAGAGGAAGCAATATATACTTTATTTTATTTTTATTGGTTCTTTTTATTTATATATAGCATTAGAATTCATTTTGACATACTTACAAAAGCATGGAATGTCATGGGCTCTAATTCATTCCCCAGTACTTCCCCTTTCTTTCACCTCCCCATCCTCTTATTTCCTTCCATCTATTCTACAGATCTTTCTGTCATTTACTTACATATTTTTTAAAAAAACTTAGTGTCTTGTGGATGTACATGATGGTGAGATTCACTGTGGTATATTTATATAGGAATATATAGGAAAGTTAGGTTACCCCAATATTTATTAAACCAGGGCACACAATGAATGTAATAAATATACTTGGTCAATAGTAAAGATAATTAACTCGATGATAAGTTAAAACAAGGACAAATTCTGAATGGAAACAATGTATTAAAGAATCTTTAAAAGAGAGGAAAAAGCAACAAACAATTATATGTCAGTATGGCAAATTACATGCACATATTATAGTACAAATGAATATGAGTTCAAAGGTTTATCAGTGGAGTGTACACACATTTATATAATATTTGTAAATTATAGAGATATAGCAAAGGAACTCCTTGTTATTTTGCAAAGCCACAGAAAGGGTGTTATAAAGAAATAAATTTGATTAAATATATCCTTATCATTTTAGTGTGATTGGAAGCCAAATGTGTCTACCATAAATCCAGCTGACGTTTTACATTTTCATTTTAAAATAGACTCTATTTTTTTTCAAAATAAGTCTTCTATTAACCTCTGATTCCAAAAATTTCTACTAGAATGTGATTTATCATATCCTTTCTATAAAGATAAGCAAACAATATTTATGTCCACATAAACACAAAGCCATTTCTAGATAAGATTAATTCAGGGTAAATAGTCTTTCCATGTAATTTGTAGATATGTGATAATCCTCAATAAATGTTTAATATTTACTTATAATAAATAAAATGTATATTATAAAAATCTTACTCATTCTCCAAGGCTTGTTAAGACAGTTTTGGAAATCATTACCAAAAATAATTTTGTCATAAAACTTGCTTGATGCTATGTGAGAATAAAAGTGTTTATTGTAGGTCAATTGAAATATTCAGATAAACCATCTCCCAATGAGTTGTGTTGTGATTTTGATCCTACACTGGTTTTAGTGATCATCACTACTTCCATAACTCCACTTTTCTGTCTGATTGTTCACAACTCAGTATGAAGCTTTATATTTTATTTAAATGAAGTAAGAATGTGCAATTACTTTTATCAATGGCTTCACAATGTCCTAGGATATGATAGGAAATTTGCTATAACATATAGGCATACATCAGAAAGCTAGAACTCACCATCTTTCAGTTTATCAGCTTCTTTACACCACCCTGTACTTCAGGGGAAAACATAGCCACACTTTAATTCATTTTGGAAAAAAAAAAAAAAAGTTAAACATAAAATTCAAATTTTTTGAATCTTATTTTCCTTGTATATCCATGCTAACTTGTAATAAAAATATATTAAAAGGGCATTATAAATAGTAAAACATAACCAAAAATATTGCCATTTTTGTCATTGTGGAAGATACGTACGTTCTGAATTGAAAGAATCTTACATTAATGCAATTTATCTACTGAAACTCTTCCTCTTATTCACTTCTGTTGTTTTCCATGATGTCATCTGGTCTTCTTGAGAACATAACAGTTAAGTAGTAATTACCGTATCCCTAACTCCATGATTTTGTGGTGCTGTTGAAACAAGCATGGATTTTAATTCTATGTCATAGTTTTAATGACTCATTTGGTACTTTAAATTTGATAACTCTCTTCCTACAACAACCAATACCCCCAGCAATTTGACTGTTGAAAAGTCAATCTCCATAACATTTTGTATTCTTCTCCTCCATGCTTATAATTCCCTATGGCTAAATAGTATACAAAATAGTGTAAAAGAGTATCTCAGTTATCAGTCTATTCTGGTTATTGCTAGTATGCTTAAGGGCCAAGTGGACATGTCTGTGTAAATTGCATCCAGTCTACATGCTATGCCTTATTTGTGAACAAAGCTGGTGGGGGAGGGGGGGCGGTTGCCAGTGTTGGAAAACTCTATCCTTGGTATCTGACCTCTACAGTCATTTAACAAGGATGTCTTAACACAATATCTAAAAGCTCTATGTGAGAATAGGGTGTTGAATTCAATATCATTTCATTCCCTATCTTTGAAGCTCATTAAATCTTTCTGAAGTCTGGCTAAACTTTCTCCCATATCCTTTTCATTTAGAACCTTGTATGAATCCTTATGCAGATTGAGCATATCTAATCCCAAAATCTAAAATTTGAAGTATTTTGAAATCTTAAACTTTTTGAGTACCTAAATGATACTTAAAATATTTTAAAGCATTTTAGATATTATATTTTGGAATTAGAAATGCCCAACTGGTAAATTATATGCAAATATTTCAAATGTGAGAATCTCTGAAGTTTGAAACATTTCTGGTTCCAAACATTTTCCATAAGGGAGACTCAACCTGTATCAACCAAGATTCTCAGAACAAAAATTTTGAATGGGTGGTTTTCCTCTGGATGCCTGCTCATTTCATTCTTGAATGTGGTTTCAGCTACCTTCTTGGTTTGAAGCAGGAAGAATAGGACATTTATTTATGTTTTATTACCCCACTACATTTTCTATGCCAGTTCATGCCCTCAACACACACACATATACACACACAGAAAGAGTAAGTATGTTATACATTTAAAATGAGTTACAAATTTCCATTTTATAAAAGGAAAAGGCTGAGAGAGACATAATGGCAAAATATTATTTTAGTGAAAGAGGTACCAATCTATATGTATCTTTCCTTTATATCAGTTCTAAGTTTACATTTAACTACTATACATGGTACCTCATTTAACAGAAGTAATAGAGCTTCCATGGTACCATGGAAGGTCCACCATAGATGGAATAGAATGCCCTTGGCTTCCAGTTTCTTCCTAGTATGTAATATTCAGAAGAAATATACATGAGGGAGAGAATGAAGGGCAATAAATTATGTATCTTGATGGTGATAAGCATCCTATGGTTTTGGTAACACTTGAATTTGGTACATTTGTTTTAGAGAGGTGTATAATGACACAGGAAAATATAGAAATCCTCATTTCAGAAACTGAGAATTCAAAAATGTTTATTCCTATATACCCTTATATTAATAATACTATTAAAAGTTATATATGATAGCTAGTTCTTACAATGACCTAGTGAGATACTCAGAAAAGGTGAAATTAGAGTTTAGGTGTTCTCAAGGTACAGGGAAGAGGTGAAATTGGAACCTATGCAATAGATTTTAAGTACCATATTTCCTTGCCTGTTATTGTTGTGACCGAAAATTTTACTTACCAAATTTCCTCTCTTGGGTCATATCACAAAATTGATAAGTTCTACGAGAAATGAAGAGGCGGTAGGGGGATACTGATAACTTGAAAACAGGAGGTACTGAATGCTTGTAATAATAACAAATGAATGTTTAATAACCCCAACATGCAACCATTGTTTAGGGAGATCTTTAGTTGATTATTTAGGAATTAATTCTAATACATTAAAAATCAGTATTTTTTTACATACTAGCTATTGGTAAATGAAGTAATCTAAACAGAATATTATTATTGTAAGTGTTTTTTTTATTTGTACTAAGTATAAAAATATTTTTGAGAGATAATTCGAATATTTATTTGAGATAACTTTATGAGAATTACAAAATATGGCTTACAGGTATGTGGACTCCCAAACATCTACATTAGATGTTTAGATGACTTGTAGAATTATGCGTCTGTGTTTGGAATCAATATAATTATGCTAAATAGTTGTAATCCACTGAGAACCATTCCCTGGAATGTTTTCCTGAATCTAATCTTTGCAAAGTACCCAAGTAACAAGGATATCATTCAGTTAGTGAAAAGAAAATTGAATCGTGATAGGTCTCACTGTTTTCAATGAAAGTGAAAATAATTTGTTTACAGGGAAAATTTTTTTTTCTTTATCAACTGCTGTTGTTCTTTATCAACCTGCTGCTACTAAGATCTTGATAATTCTAGGCTAGTTTTAGAAGGTGAAAAAATGTTTTGCTCTCTATATTACTATGTTCTGAAATACCTTATGAGAAAATTGGAATTATTGATTGCCATACCTCTATATTATAAAGTGGTCTCAATGGAAAGAATATTTAGTTTACAGATGTAAATATTTGACTTGTCAGGGGGGTAGTGGCCAAAGAGATCTGTAGGAGTAAAGAATAAAAGTATTGAGAAGGAATAAAATGCCATTCTTGAGTAATTACATTGTTGTTGAGCTGTTTGGGCCAACAATTAGATATTGATTTAATCATCTTATTATTGAACTTCGGGTTGAAAACCATGAAGTTGTAAAACAATAGACAATGATAGAGCAATGAGACTGCCCCACAACCACCAATCTTTCATGCAAAATTGAGTCTGAAGCCTACCCTTTATATTAGATGTATCAATCTGAAATGAAAAAGCAAGTCAGTTTTATTTTTGTAGAGTTGTTTGATATCACACACATTCCAAATAGTGATGAAACACAGTACATGAGAACAACATAGAGATTATTGTAACAACATGTATTCCAGGGGTTCACAGAGTACATTATTCAAGGATGGGACCCAGGAATTTTTATTTCTAATGAATCCCAAGTGATGCTGATGCTGTTGGTCCAAGAACCACTTTTATAGAACCACTACCACAGAATATCATTTATTTAATCAGATCTGTAAAATAAAATGTTTGAAGAGATTCCACTAAGGAAATCAGTGAACCCTCAAAGGGGAATAACCTTTCCTTTTTTTTTTTTTTTTTTTTTGCAGCTAAGAATCACCATATTTGATGGAAGTTAGGTTATATTTTGTGTTGTCTAGACTCAATAATCTAATTGGGCCGGTATTAAAAGATTCAAAACCAACCAACCAAATACACATTTATAATATATTTTGAGTCCTGTAAGACTCTTGTTATGTTATTAGGCTTTAAAAGATATATCTTATCTGATTGATATAGGTATCTGGGGTGAGTATATATAAATTTCTAGTTATTTTGTGTTCTGTAAGCAGATAGGTAATGAGATGGGAAATTAATATGGTTGTTCTCAAAGTGTAGAAAATAGCCCATCTGGGTATTAATATTAATTTCTCTTCATATGACAATATGCTCTTTGTTTCAGCAAAAGAATTTCTGTTTTTAATATTTATTTTTTAGTTGTAGTTGGACACAATACCTTTATTTTATTTATTTATTTATTTCTATGTGGTGCTAAGGATTGAACCCAGGGCCTCACACGTGCTAGGTGAGTGCTCTACCGCTGAGCCACAACCCCAGCCTTGAGTTTCTTTTTAATGACAGTGCAGGGGTCTTCCTCTGTATTCTGCTCATTGGGTTATGTTTTTAACTTAACATATTTCCTTCAGCTTCCTACAATTCTCAACCAAATTATGATATGGTAATCAGAACACAAAAAGTTAAGATCAAAGACAGACAGTAATCAAAGTTAAGACAGTAATCTGTTGATATAAACTCACCTGTAGAAACCTCACTTGTAAAGCAGATGGAAAGCAGAATTGTAAAGTCTTTGGAACAAAACAGGAAGAGTATGTTTTTAAGAATGTCTTTACTTATTTTTATCCTAACTCATGTCCTCATATCACTATGCCAATTCTGTGTGCAGAGAGAAGTGGTGGTAAAAGTAGTCAAAGGGTGATCAACAAATAAGTAATCATTTCTAGTCTTGTCCAGAAAATTGTGGCCAACTGATAAATGGAGAGTAACAGACCCTTTAATTAGAAATGTGAGTGAAGTCACTCCTTGGTTTCACATTAGCTGTTTTTTAATGAGAACAAATGAGAGTAGTAGGCAGTTTCATGAATATTTCCTTCTTTGATTTAGCTCACTTTGCACAGAGAAAACAATATTTTTCAGTGTACATGGTTCGTGCATGGTACTTTTTTTATAAGAATTAGCCCTGTTATTAAAATTACCTATAGCTATTGTATCAGAGAATAAATATTTTGAATATTATATCTATGCCTAAAGTGGTTATCCTTCACCTCTAATCATTTATAATTTAAAAAACATGCTTTGACAGAAAAAAAAGAAAAAGAGAAGATAACCTGAATATGCTATTTTTGAAATATCAAAATCTTTCACTGAAAATAATTTAAATGGTAATTAAATATTAAAGGGGAAAATCTTTGTAGTATTTATTTTGAAATGGTTTTATAACATTTTTCAAGTATTCCCTCAATTTTAATATCATGTTTACATATATAATAATTTGTTAAGAAAAATCAGCAGTGTTGATATAGTTTAGAGATAATCTACTTAAAATAGGGGAAATCTAAACATTGCTGGACCAAATATTGTTGGGTAAATTTGAGAAAAAAATGACAAAAGCTATTTGTTTACATTTTCAGACTTATCAGGTAATTGTTCATCTTTCTGTGGAATAAACATTCAATAAATAGGTTGTGTAGGGAAAGATAATTTTCCCTCTATCCTTAATTCTTAAGCGGGACCCCCCTAACCAAGGGCAGTTTAACAAGAGAGAAAGAGAAGTTAATAACATGTCTACTTCATGTCATGGGAACCCCCCAAGGAAAAATGAGTAAATCTCAAAGAGGTATCTTAGAACCCTAGTTTATATAACATCTTAAACAGAGAACAATGCATTTTTAGATAAAAGACAAAATTTATGGACCTTGAGTCTCTAAGGATGGCAAATTATGGGAAAGCAAGTAAGCTGAAAACTAATAGTAGATGAGAGCTAGTTAGTATACTTCATTATGTAGATTTCTTTGGTGTTAGGAACTGATAAGGACTTAAAGTTGTCTCTGGTTATAAAACTTTGTCCTTTCTGGTAGAAAAAGAAGGACACTTTTGTGAATTTATGTCCTGCTTCTAGACAGATAAGGAAGGGTAGAGTGCTTTCCTTGTATCAGCTTCTTCTGAATTGCCTTCTGCTCAAAGTAGTCTTTATGTCAAAGTGGCTATTTTGGGATGACATATTCCATTTTTCTACAGTTGGCTGGGCAATCTAATGTATTTTGGTATTTTTATTGATGGTAATTTCAAAAATGGAATTTGGTGCCTAGGAAAATAATATTAAATAATATTAAAATATTGAAATGTTTTTTGTGTTAAATTTTTTAAAAATCAGAATTTATAAATATTTGTTTCTTTTAGAAAATTATAAGAATTTACCATATACCTTTGAACCATTTTTCTCATTATTGTATCCAAAAATTTCTACCCAGAGCTTTCAAAAACTTTTATTTTGTGGCACCATCTAAAATGTGATTTATACTACTTGTCATTATTTAATCTTTGAAATGATACTTTATCATTGCTTAAATCAGTGTGGGTACATTGAATAAGTTTTGAGAGCCACTCTGTAGGACTGAGTCATTAGCCTGTAATTTTATAGTGGATCAAGTACTATGTTTTCATTACTTGAAAAAAATAATGACCTTGCAATTGACTCTTACATTTAACATTTTTATCTCAACTTTACTGCCATTAAATATAACTGTTTGCATTGACCACATGAGAAGCTGGAAAATCGCTGGGCCACAGTTTAATCTAATTCAATTTAAATCCAACCAAGATAGCCATAATTGACAATGTATCAAATCAAAAGCCAGAGTAAAGTTATGCTTAAAACTGTGTTGATTTGGAAGTAATTAGCCTTAAATTTTAAAACATTATACAAAGAGTCTGAAGCTATTTCATGAGTTTATTATATGGTACCTAGCATTTTCCAAGGGCAGGATGATTTATGAAATATAAGCTATTACCTAAACCAACCAATGTTGTCATTGTAATTACTATTCAAGTCTTTATGAATAGATGTAATTTCACTTGGTCTGCCTTGGTGTATAGTATCGCACTTTTCTTCAGTGGTAGTATGAAGGAAGGTCCCCAGCAAAAATTTTTTATATTGTATGAAATATTCAAGATACCTCTGGTTATCTAGTTATCTGGTTATGTCCTGCTTCCCCACATGTTGAAGTTTTGAACATTAGAGAAGCACACCGAGGCAAGCATATGAAGCAGGGTTTATTTAAAAAGGGGTAACATAGACTTCTCCCAGGAGGGAGAAGGGGGCCATAGCTGGTATCCTGGTATCCAAGAAGGAGGTGTTCTGCCCTTTTTATATGTCCTAGGCTTCCTTTGTTCTCCTGCCTTTTCCCCCTTAACTTTCTCCTTCCTGTGTGTGACTAGGCCTAGGAATGCTCAGTGGGATGGCCAAAAGGTGGGAAACTGGTGGGCTGAAGAGGGAAGGGCGGGATGGAATAGACAAAAGACTCATTAAAAACCTTAAAGCTCTCTGTAGGGAGGGGAAATTCCTGGGGCCGGTTACCTTGGCAACAGGTTGGAGCAGGAGCAGATTCTTGATAATATCCCTCAGGGAACAGTCTCCAACTTCCCAGACTCACTCAAAATTGGCCTCTTAGATCCAACCTGATTCCATTTACCTATCTACACTAACTGCCTATCTTTAAATCTGGCTTCATTCATATGAAACTAACTTCTTGCCTCTTAGTGCCCAACACAGCCTTTATTTCTTCTTCTGAAATAGGCAACAGACTTGCTGTTAGCAGGGTAAGATTGAATCCTGGAAGCTGGTGACATTTTAAGAACAGAGCAATTGGGGCTAGGGATGTGGCTCAGTGGTAGAGCACTCACCTAGCATGTGCGAGGCTCTGAGTTCAATCCTCAGCACCACATAAAAACAAAATAAAGATATAGTATCCA
Organism: Urocitellus parryii; assembly: GCF_045843805.1. NCBI lineage: Eukaryota > Metazoa > Chordata > Mammalia > Rodentia > Sciuridae > Urocitellus > Urocitellus parryii. Next base: position 105,199,953 of record NC_135547.1, read on the forward strand.
AGTACAACTAAAAAATGTATTTTAAAAAGGAACAGAGTAATTCATGTTAGAAAAAATTGACAATGAGGGCTTACTCTCCAAAATTGTTTTTTGTATGAAAAATGTACATTTAGAAAAATCACATAACTAGGAATTTTTGATTATGTTCAATGTACATCTTTAAAATCACAATGTTTTACATAGAATTAAGTTAAAAATGAAGAGGAAAATATCCGCGTTATAAAGAGTCATTGAACTTAAAAAATAAAGTAAATCAAGGATCATAGGATAAAGATATAATACTAACAGAATTTATTAGGTGCCAGGTATTATTATAATGGATTTGCAGTGGCATTTCATTTAATTCTTTTCATTTATTTTTATTTGGCAAATAATTTTGTAAATTTATGGAGTATAATGTGTTGTTTTGATCTATGTATACATTGTGAAAGAATTTAAAAAGTTAATTTCCTTATCTTTCACCTCAACAACTTATCATTGTTTTGTGCTGTTGGTAGGAATGTAAATTAGTATAGCAATTTTGAAAGTAGTATAGAGGTTCCTTTAAAAATTAAAAATAAAATTATTATGTATTCCAGCAATCTTACTATTGGGTATATATCCAAAGGAATCGGGATTGGTATGCAGAATGCATATGTTTACTCTTATTTAATTCTTAAAACAATATTTTGAGATAGACATCTTATGTTTTAGTATGAGAGAAAACATAGAATGGTTAAATAAGCTTGTCAAGATTAAACATGGCAAAGTCAAAAACTCTTTCTAATGCTTTCAGTTCTCCATGTAACATCATTTCAGATTTAGGGCTATTCACGTGTTTTCTATTTGCCATTGAAGAGGTTCTGGATATGCTACTAAAAATGTGGCATCTGACCATTTGAGGAAGCCACAGAAGCAACAAATATGTCTCTGACATTTTCCTCTACTTCTACCCTGAAGTAGGTCACAAGACCTTTATGTATGCTATACCCTGAAGAAAGGAATGTCACCCATGGACACAGAGAAGAATCTGAATGAACAGACCCCACCAAGTTTTCACCCAGTTTATTGCAATCAAATCATACCCATTTAGCCCCCAAACATAATTCTGTGTGACTGCCTATTCTCCACCAAACTCAACCTAAATATGCATAGGACTTTCCTGTTTTTGTTTTTGTATTTGTTTTTGTTTGGGGAGGAGGAGGTGATCTTCATCTGAAGGCTCTTGTGTCACATGAAACTTATATTAAGTAAATGTGTATATGTTTTTGTCTTTCTAAACTGTCTTTTTAAATAGGAGGTATTAGCCATGAAGCTTGTAAAGTGTAAGAGAAGTCTTTTTTCCCCTACATTTTCCATAGCTCAGTTTATGAGAAAAAGTCAGAGCATTGATTATCCAGTTTCTCCCTCTCTCTCTATTGGTCTCTGTCTTTCTCTCTCTTTCACATATACATGCAAACACACGTACACATAAGCCTATGGAAAACCAAAAGTTTCATGAAAGTGACATCTTCACTATATGTAGCCACACTTTAATACTTTTTATTCCATTTTTTTCTATTTGTTTTTTTTTTTTAGAATAATGGCAGTCATGTCACATGAATGAAAGGAATCATTCACAATTCACAAATGTCTTGCATATAGCTTTCAAAAACCTAGATGATTCACCCAAACTATTTAATAACAAAGTCAGGTGCTAAATTTAGGTGTTTTTTTGGCTTGAAAACTGTTATTCTTGCTTTCTGGTTTTATAGTTATATCAGTCCAAGAGTGTTTTGTTTCCTAATTTTTCTTACTTTTTGTTATAAATCAGACTATTCAGGGGTGAAATAGGAGCAATGCCAAAGGGGTAATCCCAGACTACAATGCACGTATCCAATATTTGGTAAACCACATTTAAAAAAAATATATACATCCTGTTTTTCAGGACATAAAAAATAAAAGACATTATAGGTTCAGTGCATGTTTTACTTTCTTAAATTATCACTTAGGAATTCTCAAATCAGAAAAAAAAACATTGAAAAAGCATTAATTATAAATATCACATAGTCAGGTTATTTTGTTCTTCTTTTGGGTACTTGGGGTTGAACTCAGGGGCACTTGACCACTGAGCCCTATTTTGTATTTTATTTAGAGACAGGGTCTCACTGAGTTGCCTAGCGCCTCACTTTTGTTGAGGTTGACTTTGAACTCTCAATTCTGTCTCAGCCTCTTGAGCCCCTGAGATTACAGATATACACCACTACACCCGACTATAGTATTTTGTTTTTAATGAGAATATGCATCTGAATTTGCCTTCAGAAATGACCAGGGTAAAGTCTGTTACACAATCAAAATGATTTGAATTAGACACATAGATTTTTGCAGCAGGCAAATCTGGGTCATCCATCATTTCCAGGTACATGGGGAAGATGTACCAGCACTCCTTTTATTACTATAGCTTTGAAGGCAGCATGTTATCTTGCTTCCCATTGTTTGGATTTTTAAACTGATAATTAAATCCATTGGCATTGCTGCTGCTTGAATTACAAATACTTAAAACAATTAGGTTTCTAACAGATCACAAATCTACATCAAATAGATCTAACTTTTTAAAAAATCCTTAGCTAATGGAATTATTCTAAAACTTTTGATTGTTTCCCTTGAATTATTAAGTATATATTTGTCTTTAATATAAATAGTCAACAGGAAAAAATATTCTGTATTTCAAAAGAATGACAAAATATACCATATTCTGGCATAACTGTTTTGCAAAAATTCCAAGAAGGAAACATATAAGAACAACAACAATAAACAAGTGCAAGTCATGAAATGGCATATGAAAGCAGATGATTAAGTTGTTTATCTAGTTAATTTTGGGGGGGGAGGAAATCTCTAGTTTTGCAGAAATGACTAATAGCTGTTGGTAAATTATATTCATAAATATCCATGTTCCTTATATTCACTGAAATGAAGCAAGAATATGTAGTATTTTTTTTATATTACAAAGAGTTGGATTTGGGTGTTTAGATAGCAATAAGATTGTATCCATTTTATGTATGTAACTGTATATATGAAAATTTATGCTATATTTCCAGATAAAACATATTGATTAGTAACTAATTTTTACAATGGTACTGTCTAACTTGATACCTACTGGAATGACAAAATAAATTGAAATTAAAATTAGTGAAAGTGAAATAAAATATTTTATTATCCATATGTGCTTAGTAGCTATGCTTCTAGTGGCCATTATGCTACATAGTACAGCTATAGTACATTTTATTTATCCAAAAAAATTTTGATGGGGTGCTGGTTTAGTTCTTTTAAACATAAACATTAGCCTTTAAAAATACTTGCAATTTTAGCCTATATTTGATTATGGTCCAAGATACCAACTCTTACCTCAACATACAAAAAAATAAATAAATAAAACAGCCCAAATTTGAATATAGTGGAGGTCTTTTGATTTTTTTATAATTACAAAACATGATATTCCAACTAAGTTGAAGAAAACCAAAGCATCATGTAAACAGTTTTAAGGAAAAACAAATTTAAGTAAGTTACAATTTTTGAAAAGAGAAGAAAAGTAAGAAACATATGTCTATATATTTCAATTTCCCAATTACAATTATAATCACATGAAAAATTATTTTAACACATTGAGAATAACATTAATGTGGTATGCAGTCTTCAAAATGGCCCCAAACTGAGGTTGTTGGATAAAATGCAGGATTCCATGTTCTTTTAAGTACAATTATTCTAAATGTTTCTAGAATGAAGCTTGGCATATGGGTTCAAGATGTGTATCCTTATTTTTCTGTTATGGTTACTGCTACTGCTGTGCATTTCAGATATAGGGACAGATGGTTTCTTCTTGTTAGATAGAAACCTTATATGAACATTTTTAGACAGTTTTAGACACTAGCTGAATGCCTTTCCTCAAGATGGGCCTACTGCTAAACACTCCAGGTAAGAGGAGTATAGGAAGTATTATAGAGCACAAATCTATATAATATTAGATCACAATTCAGGTGGTTTTAATTATAAATCATCTCTTATGCAATAAATGTTGTTGAGGTTTATTTTCTAAAAGTAATGCTATTGATAATGATGGTATTTTATGGTTTCTAAAAATTGAAAACAAACAATAGCTTTTGCAAAGTTACTCTTCTTATTTTGGATTGACATTTTCACATGACAACTAACTCCTCTACTATTTCAAAAGACTGGAGATTCAGTGGAAACAATGGAGTGAATCCTGGATTAATCTGGAATATAATTTTGTCAATGGCCAATGAATTTTACTGTACACTGTTGATGTGGGCATCTATCATCTTAGAAAGTTTGAAATTTGCCACTCTATTATTATTCCAGATGAAAAATCTTTGTTTTTCAGAGTTGATCCAGCATACCTGACCATGGTATATAAGAAGACATTTATAATTCCCTAAATGTTTGATTGAAAGGAGTACAACTACACCAAACTCTCTTAACTCTGAGCTCTAATCAAAGAATATATACCCAAACAATTTAGATAATACTCAGAAAGAACCCTCTAAGATCAGTACTTTTCATTGAGCAGTTTGATGATTTCATGTGTGGCAATGTGGTTATCAATCAGAGTGCTATATTACTGTGTACAGTAACATTGCAATTACCTAATTAATTAAAAAAATACAGTGATCCATGACAGCTTTTCTTATTTTCATACAGAAGTTTGACACCTTTATGCTATGAAACAGAATAGCTTAAAATTAGACAACTATTAATAATGGAATTAATTAGATTCTGGCCCTACAATTAAGAAAATGCAGTAAGAATTAGAATAACACTCAAGATTTACCATTTTCCAAAATGCAACCAATTAATACTAATAAACTGAAGTCTTATCAGACATCATTTAAAGTGCTTTTCAAATACAAACAAAAATTCAAGTAGAAAATCTATGGCTTTGCAGGACTAATAGCAAAAATCCAATAGCAATACACATGATGTATTAATTAAAATATAGTCGATAATTGCATAATTTGAAAATATTGGCCCTCCTTTTAGAGGCTCATTTGCTCTAAAATTAATGTTTTCAATAAAAAGAATTTATAGAAAAAATGGTTTTGTCTTAATTTTTTGTATGAAGATTAAATAGGTAATTCACTGCAGGAATTAAGCTTCTTTTCTTTTGCAACAGTGATTTTGACAGTTTACATACTGGAACTTAATATTATTATATATTGTATGTGTAACATCATGATGAAAGCAAATAATTTTTCTTATATTTCCTTTGATGTTAATCAGAGTAGTCATTCAAGTTGCTACTTGATTCTCAGACAGAAGTTTCAAAATGAAATTGGCCACTGATTCCCAAACAAAAACACAGGAGTGGTGTCAGATGAGAGGTATTTTACAGTGTTTTGACACATTTCAGTTTGATTTTTACTTATTTCTCTGTTTGACATATGTTCTCAAGTGGAATGCTATAAAGTTTTTATTGCCATAAGTTTGAAATGACCACATTACTCATGAGCTGGAGAGTCACAAGTGAGTTTTTAGCTTCTTTCAAAGCTGTAGAAATAAAACTTTATAGTACCCTACCCTGGTATATGTTGTTTTATGCGACACATTTTATTCCACTTTACTCTTTTCTTTATTTCCCTTCATTACTTTTTTCTTGAATTATAGCAGAATTTTTATTAAATATTTCCAATATGTAATGGTTTGATTTAAGCTGAATTTTATGGTAGCTTTATGCATTTTTTCATAGAGATTGTCTTTGACCTTTAATGATCATCTTTTAAAATTGTTAGATGATCATTTTAAATAAAGTCCATTGGATCTATATTGCTGTTGAAACACTGATTTTATTGCAAAAAGGTGATATTTTATTTCTAAGTGGACCAAAGCTATTGTTGGAAATGAGACATGAAAGATGAATATTTGCTTCCTCTTATAGAAGTAATTAAAATTCTTAACACCTACACAATAATTTTACACAATTTGCATAATATGTACACTTCAGTAGAATATGCACCTTCCTTTTATGTGTTATGCAATCCAGCTCCTATGAGGACACCAGTAACTCATTCTGAAAGTATCCAAACTATAAAGTGATTCTAGAATTAGCTTATCCCAGAGGGAACCTATGAGTAATGTGGCTGACCTGACAGTTTGAAGTGATGTGCTCAGAGTGGATCTGATAGGCAGCTATTCATTTTAAACTCAGGAAGCAAGCTTACGATATTGTCAAATATACTAAGTCATTTTTTTTTCCATTTAGGACCTAAAGGTGGTAAAGAATGTCCCCAGTTTTCTTGTAAAAGATCTCCAAACCTTCATCATGTCTCTAGACCTTGAACTGGAGCTTTTGAAATTTCTATTTTAATGATTTCTGGAAGGCTGTGCATCTCAGTGAATAAAGTCAGGAACATATGTGCATGGCTGACTCAGATTCAGGAAAGAATTTTGGTTGCTATCATATAACTTTTAAAGCATAAATAATGAGTACTGAGATGTACTGTTTTTTCTATTTATGGATTAGATTTTTTTCTACTACAGTAATTCCAATTGAAATATTCCTCCTTTGGTGTGATTGCATGCACACATACACATGCACAAACTCAACCATGCTATGCATTATGTTTTACACATATGAGGAGAGAAATCTAGGGTTAACCGACTTAATTTTTTTGTATTTTTGTAGGAAGAATTATATATGAATAAATATGAATATTCATACACATTTATGATTTTCAGGTGTTTTGCAAATAGGACAGTTTTAAAATCACTTAAAACTTTTTACCATTCTTATCATTTCTATTGTGTATATGATAATATAACAGAAACTATTCATGCAGGGAGTATATGCCCTATTTGGGCACTACTTCCTGTAGCTTATGCCTTTTTATTAAAATAATTCATCTAAGTTTGGTGAAAGAAATAAATGAGTGCTTTATCACAGAGAAGAAAAGAGATTTTTTTTTCATCTAAGCCTCTAAAGACCACAGGATAGCTTTTACAAATAGCGTGATAGAATCAGGTTGATTGTAAAGGCCTTTGTTTCATGCAAAATGGAAAGGAGAAAAGCAAGAAATTTCCTCTATATTAGAATGTGACTGTGAAATAATAGAGGAGACATTGCTTTGGGTTAACATGGAATGAAATCAAGTGAATAGGATTTCGTATACTTAGGTATGGGAAGAATCAACAAATAATGTAACTCCAACAGTGAGCTGAATCTGCCTCTGTTTTGTCTGGCTGCTATGCTTGATATGTGGGCCATCTGGCTCCTGGTTGCTAGTAATGTTTGCACACTCACACATCAATCAGAACTGGTCCAGGATCTATTAGAAAGCACCAGCCAGTTAGGTGACATGCCACGACTGCAAAGCACTCAAGTGGGAATGCCAGGCAGAGAGCTTCTACTGGATCTGACATTGACGTGGGCATTGGGGGACCTTTTGATTCATCTGCCTGTACCATTGATGTTGCAGTTCTGCTAGAGTAGGCATGTGGATATCACATCATATAAGACCTTATTTATATCATTAATTTTGCCTGTGTAATTCAGATCAAGCAAAAATAAGTGCAAATGATCTTTAGCCTTAGGTCCCATGCCTTTTGGATGTAGGAGGATCATTGACTTGGAATTGTTTTGCCTTTCTGACTAGTACAGAGGAAATATCAGAAGCAGCTTTGCCTATCCTGTTTCCAGATCTTTACTATGGTACTAGTTTTTTGCAACGATACTAGACTTTTCAGATGCATCTACCAAGTAAACTTTCCAAACAAAGGGAGGCTTGCAATAAATTGCATTATCATTCCCTGTGTCTTTTCAAACAGTTCAGTGAAACTTAAAGGGGCAAGCACACTTTATAAGAAATATAAATGGACTTTTAGTACTCTCAAATGAGATAGAACATAAGATATGTATTTCTAATTGGAAACCCTATCATTCAGTTGTTTGGCTATAATAGTATATACAGTGCTTGAAATTGAAACTAGGTCCTCCTACATATTAAGCATGCCACCCACATCCTATATTTTCTTTTTGAAAGTTGTCCAGAGATATCTATTGCAAGTTTAAGGTTGTTTGTTTCAATGCTGCTGATGAGAGAAATTAGCTGAAACTATCAAAGCACCTAGAAGATTGGCTATTTTTATTCTTCTTAGACCTTTGGATGTTTTGATGCCATAAGACTAAGAAAACATGCCCCTATATTTTCAGTGTTTTAAAACTTGAATTGCCTGTAATGTGCAATGCACAACTTTACCTAGCTATGGGCATAATTAAGACTCACCTAGAGAGATCTTTAAAATGATGGTATGATTTTTTTTCTTTGAAAATTATTTCTCACCCTTGAAATTTCTAAAGTCACCCAAACATATAAAAGGGTAGCATTCTTTTTAAACATATTTACATTAAATAAATTTCCAAATAACTGGTCTTTGCTAAACAGAAATGCCTAATAAGTTATCTCTAGATAAACTTTAAAATAGTTTTGATTTGTCTATCTTGGTGTAATAATTAAAATATTAGTATTATAATAATGCAAGTTTAACTAATTTGGTATAACAGAAATAATTTTTCATGTTTGATGAGTGCTAAGTACTTGATACCATTAAATATGTTACATGTATCATTTTACATTTTCCCTTAAAATAACATTGTGATGGTATAATTATGTCCATCTTATAGATAGGAAAACTGAGGCACAGAGAGGGAAAAATTATAATTTATAAAATTATAATACTTATTTCATAGTTTTTGTGAAAATTGTTATTTGCTAGAGGAAAGCTAAATTCTCCTTGGATCTCTTTTCAATTATTATATATAGCAATATTAATTCTATGTTTTCAACAATCTCAACAATAAAAAACAAGTGAATGATACCTTTTTGGGGATAAGTCATTTCTGTAGTCAGGCCCACACATGTTTGACCTTTATGGGATTCAGCAATCAATAAGAAGGAGCTATTTTCCCTGCTTTGGCATCTGCCTACTTGGCAAATCCCCCAACTGTGGTGTTGGCAGCTCCCTAACTGTGACTACCTCTGGTCTTTCCACAGTAACTGGCTGGAGTTCATCTCCTTGTGTTGTTCTATTATTTTGAAAATTATTTTCCTTGACTCGAATTAAAAGAGTATAATAGAAATTGTGTATTTCCCTGACATTTTTCCAGAAGTATTAGAAATTGGTTAAAGCTCCCCAGGAGTAAACATTGGATTCTAAATATGTATTTTTCTTACAAATGAATTCATATGTTATGATAGATATTCAGGAATGAGTTCCATTATTTATAGCAATAACATCATCTTGAACTCTTAATTGTAGCAGTTAAATGTAATTTTAATTATTTGTATTTTTAAATGGAAACTTAGTTAAGTTTTTGAATGCACTGTACATAATAACATACATCTTATATCTAAAACCTTAGGAAATACTATCTTGTGCCAGGGGGAAAATATTATAATAGTGTATATGCAATTTAATTTATATAGTCCTAAATTTACTGAAATTAAAATATTCATATTTCCATATAGCTACATGTGGAGACATGGACATAAATGCATATAACTGTGTATGTTTTATACAGACATGTTTATTGAAAAGACATCTTCTTTTATAGATGTAGAGTTTAGAATTTCTTTATCAATGTAAGATAGAAACTGCTAAAGCATGAAAATGAAATTAAGCATACTTCTTTCATTCATTTATCACCAGTTTTCAGAATTAGTTGCCCTATGGGTACCTTTTTAATTATATTGCACATCTTTCAATTAAATATTGGGAGGTTGAAAATTAAGTGACAATTCTAATGTTTTCAGTGGAAGACCTGAAGCTACACTATTAAAAAGCTAGTAAAGAGAAGGGGAAGGATATTTCTTTATCCATGCTGTTAATTATACAAGCAGTGCACCATGCAAATGCTAGCAGAAAGTGTGATACAAACACTACTTAAGAGGTTTCTAGTGATAAGCAGCCCTTTATGTTAAAGTAGATTGAAAATGCTGCCTCCTTTACTCCTACAAATTCTAATGAAAAATGATTTATTTTCTGTGAGTAATAATAGTAATTAATATTTATTGAAGTGCTCCCTATATGCCTATCTCTGAAGTAAGGATTTCACACATTATAGCACATAACTACCCTAAGAAGAGGGACTATTATTGCTTCTCTTTTTATAGATAGGGAAACTGAAGCACAGATGTTAAATAGCTTGCCCACAATCGCACTCTCATGTTCCTCTTGTGATAAATTGGCATTACTTCTTTTCTTGAACTCAGGGGCTGGTAATGCATTATCCCATCTTCTTAAGAATGCATTACCAGCCCCTGAGTTCAATCCCTGGTACCAAAAAAAAAAAAAAAAAAAAAGAATGCATTACCAATTTTAAGTGAGTATTATAATGAACTTTTGGTATTAATTATATCTCAAAACCATCTGCTTTAATAACTTGGAATTTTCTTTAGCTGGTAGGAAAAGAATACATCCTACTCAAAAAGAAAAATAAAAGAGGTTTGGATGGAAAAGATTCTTTGAATATTGGCTCATGTCTATAATATCTGTTCAAATAACTTAGCAAATGGCAGATAAGGTCATATCCTGTAGCAATCTTTTAAAATAAGATTGCTGAAAGTTTAGCTTTCTCTGAATAAACACAGAATGGGAGGATTCTTAATTGTCTAGTGAGTAGAATAAATACAACCATCTAGTGAAATTCAAATAAAAAGGGAGAATCAAATTGACATTTTAAAACCTGACATATTTATTAAGATGATTGATTGTAGTGCACAGTAGTTAAAAGAAACAATATAGAAAGATTCTGTGTGCACTTATCCTGTTTTTCCCATTGGTAACATTTTGAAAAATTATAGTATAATATCACCATTTGGATAAGACAGTGATACAATCCATCAGTTTTATTCAGATTTTCCCCATTTTCACTTGCTGTATTTTGTGTGTGTGCTTATTTGTATGTGTTTAGTTCTGTGCAGTTTCATCCCATGTGTGGGTATTGCTGGATAGGAGATGTAACTCATGGCAAGCAGGGACAGAGATTGCTTCCCTATTTACTGATTATTAGTTGGTGTCTGGATTGTATCTATCCATTATGTATTGGTTGGTATCCATAGTGATTCCTATTGGATTTGGTGGAGGGATGAGCTTGTCTAGGCTGCCTTCTAATGTGAGTTGTAGTTCACGAAATGATGTGTCTGGGTCGCCATCGTCTATAGGGTGAAGAGAAGTAAGTGACCCAGTTGCTGCAGTCTCAGTGTAACAAACCTTTGTAATAATTTCTTAACACCTTTCAGAGTTATCTTTGGTTGCTTCTTGCTTATCACCAGTGTTTGTTATTTTGTTAGTAGGAAGGAGATAGGAGAAAGATGTCTAAACCATATTATCCTGACTATAAATATTCACCTTGATTTTTTTTCACGAGAAAAATGTTTTCTATTTATGTTATAAAAATTTCTCAGCAATTTTCCTACTGCCATACATTTTTAGAGTTTAAAATTATAATTTAAATTAACACTTACTGAATTTCTACAAAGTGTCAGGCAGGTGCTAACTTCATTGATTTGGCTCTGCTTCTACTTTGCCTGGAATGGGTGAGTGAAGGCCCATCGTAATTTTCATTTGGTATTATAATGGGCAGGAAAGGATACTATTTCAACCTATCACCAATATTTTAATCAACAGAATGGTCTGTTTCTCTTCACTAAATTTGTTTATTTTTAACAATTCAACTCAATTTAAAGAGTTGAATTCAGGGGCACTGAGTCACCGAGTCATATCCCCAGCCTTTTTATCTTTTATTTTGAGACAGGGTCTCACTGAGTTGCTTAGGGCCTTGTTAAGTTGCTGAGTCTGGCTTTGAACACGCCATTCTCCTGCCTCAGCCTCCTGAGCTGCTAGGATTATAGGTGTGCACCACTATGCCTAGCCAGTTCTGAGTTTTCTGATCATATACTAAATTCAACAAATGTTGGATTGTTACCCAAGAACATATTAGAAATTATTAAATAATTTCTTGTCTGCTTTGTTGTTGTTGTTGTTGATGTGTGTGTGTGTATGTGTTTTAGGGGAAAGAATGTATTAAAGAAATTTTCTATATGCACATATACTTACACACACAATTACATTATTTTTGGCTGATAAATTTTACAGTTATTGGATTAATTTTGTTATCCTAATATTTAATATCTCTTAGTGAGTAAATCACATTTTAAAATATCAAATAGTTAAAATGAAAACAATCCATCATTTAGTTATAATAATATTTATTGTATTTATAAAATTATCTCCAAAAAAGGATAATATAAAGATCTGAAATTTTGTCCTGCCTTTGTTGTAAATGCTAACAGAATTAATATCAATAAGGTTGATGTCAATTTAAATTTCTAGTGCAATGATCATTAGCTAGAAATTTCATACCAGAGATAGTATTTCAGAGAACCTAAACCCTATTTAGAGACAAGAAAGCACGTTAATTAATAAGGTTATGACTATGAGCCATATCAAGTTAAAAACTTTTCCAAACTCATTTAGGTCATCATGCTAACATTGATTTAGGAAAATATTGGATGGGCTACCATCAGTCAATTTAAATATCACAGCTAAAAACAGGAAGCAAGTAATATGGAAAGTACAAAAAAAATGATAGAAATGGGCTTCTGTTGAGAAGTACCAAGTTGGGATTAGCAAACTATGGAAAATATAAAAAATCAGACTGTATTGTATATGCAATTAAATGTCAGAACACTCCTTACATCTGGCTTCAAATATCCAAATTTAGAGTAAATTGTTGGCCTTCTGCCCTTGAGCTCCTATTAAGAAAGCAGTAATTAATTATCTGATTCTAAATTTTGGAAGAAGACTTGAGTAACTGTGGCTTGGCATCCTTCACTCTGGGACTTTGACTCCATAATGTTAAGTTGTATAGGGGATAGGTCTGTTACTATTTCATGCTACTAGTGGATTTTAGTAAGTGAATTATTACTGAATACACCTAACAGGAACACCTAGGTTATGCTCATGGATACCAGTTCAGTTTTATCATTATCATTAATACAATGAATGTTTTTATATCTGATTCTTGTTCTTTTGTTATTGTTGTTGTTTGGGCTTTTTTTTTTTTTTTTGATACCTAAGATTGAACTACTTTTTTTAGAGTTTAAAATTATAATTTAAATTAACACTTACTGAATTTCAAATATATGTGGATATTTGAAGCCAGATGTAGGGGTAGTCAACTACTGAGCCACATCCCCAGCTCCCTCTCCCCCTTTTAAAATTATTTTTTTAGTTGTCAAAGGATCTTCATTTTATTTATTTCTTTATATGTGGTGCTGAGGATTGAACCCAGTGTCTTGCACATGCTAAGCAAGAGCTCTACCACTGAGCCCCAGCCCCAGCCACTGTCTGACTCTTGTTCTTGATGAAGAACCTGGGTGGGGTTGAAAGAGTTACTAAGCAATTTTCTCAAAACTCATCAATAAGTAATAAGAAGACATCATTATTTTTAAGGAGGAAAATGAGATGGAAAGAATGATAGTTGGGAAAATTTGTTTCCTTGCACTTTTTTTTTGGGGGGGGGGGCCCAGAATATAATACCCTGAATTTCCTAAGAGCTTTCTATGGACTCAGACCTCTGAAACCGTGAGCCCTCAAATAAACTTTTCCTCCTTCAAAATTGTTTGGTCAGATCTTTTAGTCACAGCAGTGAAATAGCTGCTAATACAATTACTCTATCTTTACCTGGTCTTTCTTTGTGAGAACTGATGATAAAGAACTTCTCTGACTTACCTTGTTTGATTTTAAGTCGTAAGACCTCCCCATTCCAGAAAAGAAGGAATCCTGCATAAAAACACCAAGAAGAATCTGAACAGGTGGTCTTGCTAGATTTCCTCCCTTCAGTCTATTACTGTTAGATCATACCATTTTTGCCCAAAGATATTTCTTTTATTGTTCTTTAAATTATTCTTTTGTTGTTAACAAAAGGGAAAGTAAACCATGATATAATACTAGGTACATTCTAAAATGCATCATCATGTTTCGTATTTTATACTAGAACATTTTAATGACACATAATAATGGGTTTCATTGTGACATTTTTATATATGCAAATAACCTACTTTGGTCATATCATGCTCCCATTAATCTCCTGTTGCCCTCCCCTTGATCCCCTTCCTTTTTTTTTGTTGTTGTTGTTTTTTCTTTTGCTACTGGGGATTGAACTCAGAGGCACTTGGCCACTGAGCCATATCCCTTGCCCTATTTTGTATTTTATTTAGAGACAGGGTCTCACCAAGTTACTTAGTGCCTCGCTTTTGCTGAGGCTGGCTTTGAACTCATGATCCTCCTGCCTCAGCCTCCAGAGCAGCTGGGATTACAAGTATGCCCCACCATGCCCAGCTCCCTTCCTCTTTTTAAATAGTCTTCCTGCTACTTTTATGTCTTCCCCCTCTCTTAGATTCTACATTCGAGGGACAATGTGATACTTGTCTGTCTGGATCTGGTTTATTTCACTTTATGATCTCAAATTCAAATTATATTTCTACATGGCTGTCCATGTTTTATCTAGCCTGAGCATAAAAAAGAGATAGCACTCCTTGGATCTTTAGATCTTCAATATTAAATTTACTATGTGTTATGAAACTTTATGATAAACTTACAAATAAATTTTTGTTATTTTCTCTTGTTAACTGTCTCATAGGGGTAAAGGCCATAACACTTTAGAACTGGGATTAATCACAGGTCCAATCACCCACATTCTACCCCTATACTTTGAAATGGTATGGGAATGAGAATTAAGCAACTCCCTGTAAAGGCTACTTCAATAATTCTGGTGGTAGAGACTAGACTAGAAAGCAAGAATGGAAACAGAAAAGTGAAGAGATTTGAATGGAAAAAGACATTTTATATGAGTTCTAGTGATGTTCATCTGTGCATAAAACTTACTTTTGTCTACCCTATTATATTTTTTATGTCCTCCTGATGGTCCACACTTCATTTTCAATATTACACATAGAATAAATATTTTTACAACATTTATTTGACTGTCATTTACAATTCTTCAATAGCCATTCATTACTATAAAGTTTATGCTTACATATTTAACATGACCTACAGGCCTGTATCTTTGATTCTCTATCCCTCTCTAGTCTTTCTCTAAATTCTAGTGATCCCGATCTTCTTTTAAAACAGGAGGCTCCTGTCAGATTCTGTTTCATCCTTCAAGTTACAGCTTAATATTTCTTCGTCAGTATACTTTCTTAAGAACATCAACCCACAATCACCTTCTATACGTGATCATTTCCTCCAAGTATTCTGTACTCTCTTCACTGAAATCAGCACAATTGAAGTACACCATTTGTTAGCCAAGGGTATGAAATTTCTATGAAGCTTCTTCTTACTCCTATTGTTTGTGGTTGTGTTCATTGTTTCCTGTTTTGGTCAGGTCCAATCTTCACCTTTCAGTATTTTCACAAATACCCCAGTTTCTGCTTGCTCTTTTCTTGTGTTCCAGCTGATTATAGTCTTATAATTTTATGTTTTAAACACATGTGTACCTCTGTCATATCAATGAATTTTAAACAAACAGGAAAAATAGTGTAAATGTCTAACTGGTTACTAAGAAAACCAAAAAGAAAGAAAGGAAGGAAGGAAGGAAGGAAGGAAGGAAGGAAGGAAAGTTAATGCAATTGAGTACATAATCACATTAACTTTTTATTACCTAGA
The DNA here is from genome assembly GCF_045843805.1 of Urocitellus parryii. Lineage (NCBI taxonomy): Eukaryota > Metazoa > Chordata > Mammalia > Rodentia > Sciuridae > Urocitellus > Urocitellus parryii. The sequence continues at coordinate 105,215,649 of NC_135547.1, forward strand.
CAGGAAGGAAGGAAGGAAGGAAGGAAGGAAGGAAGGAAGGAAGGAAGGAAGGAAGGAAAGTTAATGCGATTGAGTACATAATCAGATTAACTTTTATTACCTAGAGTGAAAAATGCTCTGATAGCAACAGTAGGTCATGTTAAACAAATTAGTTTTCTGGAACATGGACACATTAAGCTTTATCTGTTCTCCAGGCTAAGTCAAAGGCCCCCAAATAAATGGTCTGATGCAGGTTCACAGTTTTTGTTTGTTTGTTTGTTTGTTTGTTTTTCATTTTGACAAAGCCAACTCCACCAAAATGAGATGTGATTTCTGTTGCCAATTTTTAGTGGAGAGGAAAAACAAGCCCTTAATGTAGGAGTTGGAACTTACCTACTAGTAATTTTGGTTTTTTTTTTTTTTAAAGAGAGAGTGAGCGAGGAGAGAGAGAGAGAGAGAGAGAATTTTTAATATTTATTTTTTAGTTCTCGGCGGACACAACATCTTTGTTGGTATGTGGTGCTGAGGATCGAACCCGGGTTGCACGCATGCCAGGCGAGCACGCTACCGCTTGAGCCACATCCCCAGCCCGTAATTTTGGTTTTGTAGAAGTTTAATAATCAATCCCTAAGGTTATACAAATTATAAAGACTTTGTTTAGCTCAGTCACATATGCCCACTCTAAAATTTGTCTGAGAAATAGTTTTCTAAATGTCTTTTACCAGTAATTCTTTGTAAGACTTCTTTCTATAAGACTGTCTAGTGGGCTGGACTTGTGGTTCAGTGGTAGAGTGCTTGCCTAGCATGCGTGAGTCACTGAATTTGATCCCCGGCACCACATAAAAATAAGCAAATAAAATAAAGGTGTTGTGTCCATCTACAACTAAAAAATAGTTTTAAAAAAAGACTGTCTAAAACAATAACTCTTTTTGGCTACAGTTACAATAAGTTCCTCAAATAGGTTGTGTAATTTGTGAATTCTCAATAGAAAGCACTTGGATGGCAACATCTGGACATTGGCTTTAGTAAAGGAAATAAAATTTGTCTCTAATATCTTATAAAAATGTATAAAGAGCTAGTCATTTTAGAGAAATAACTTGAGATTCTTATTCACTTGGAATTTCCTAAGATAGGGACAGAAATGAAATTTGAAAATCTTTAATATGAATCTGAAAAGATAAGGCATTTGTCTTGGAAGTAGTTTCTACACAAGGCAGCTATAGAGCAAATGGAGAATGGATCCCTGCCTGCCCCTTCACACAGACAACTGCTACTGCAGAGCCTACACTGGCCCAAAAGTTTTCAAAGATAATTGTGCTCCTGCAGCTTTTCTCTGTATAATAGACTCTTCCTGCCCTGTAGTAGCCTGGCCTGTCTGTGAACACCATGAGATTTGACCCTTTGAAGACTTTTATTTTAAAGGAGTTTGTCCAGTTTGTTCAGATTTTACCCAATAAAGGTCAGCTATAATCAGTAATAGTTTTGTCAATGTCTCCATATCTTGAGACAAAGTTCCTTCTTTACTCAGTGTTTTTCCCTCTAGTTTTACTTCACATTTGGGAGAATGTTTTTAAATAAAAAAAATTCTGTTTTTCCTGATTGTAATGATGCATTGTTCCTTTGGTATTTGATACTTAAGTTGCAAAATAATATATAATAAAGCAGCTGGATATATGTCCATTTTGGGTTGGATAGAAGAAAGAAATTTCAGCTATTATTTGTCCCAATTGATATCACCTTCTCCCATTCTCTTTACACACTGATGTGTATATATACATTCTATTGGTCTTTTAAAAAATTTCTCTAGGTAAGAATTCGTCTTGAATTTGGTTTCTGATTGCAAAGAAAATCCTTGTTGTGGTTCAGTGATCCATTTTCTTTGGAACCATATTGACCATGATTCTAAAATAGAAACTTGGAGGTATAAGAATGTTTAAATATATAAAATATCTTTCAGTAATTGGGCATACCATTTTACTCTCTAAATGCATATACATGGTTCCTTTTTGAAACCTTTTTTTTCCCTATGAATTGTATAGGTTTTAAATCTAATGTATAATTTGCATAAAACAGTTTGAAATACTCCTTTTGCTATCCTCAAAGGAAATAAATAAAAATGTAATATATGATTTCAGAATAATTCTGTAATAATGAATAAGTTAAGGGCAATAATTAATTATAAAATAATATAGAAAATTATTATATCAGTGGTCCATTATTCAATATATAAGTAAAAAGGTTACTTACTGCTATACCTGTGCCTATTAAGGAACAGATAGCTCTAAATGCTGACTAATGTAGATTTGTGGTATTTATGATTAAAATACCATGAACAGCATAGCTAATAGTAATGGGAATTTCCTCTATGACTCACAACTTTTGCTAAGCTATGAATTTAAAAAGTACATATTTTCCCTTTGATTTATTTGCATGATAGCTATAGTCTTAGATATTCAGTATATATTTAAATATGACAAAATGATTTGCATTTAAATGTAAAATGCAGCTAGGTTCTATATTCACATGATTATAAATGGATTGTCAACTACTTTTCCAAAGCTGTAGAGAACATGTCCTGTGTATTATTGGATGTCTAGCATCCTTTGTACACCTTCCCATTTTTTATGGAGACAATCAAAGAGCTTCCACGTATTTCCTGAATTTTCCAAAAGGGCAGTATTTACTACTGAGATGAACTGCAGATGGTGATTATAATTTTGGCTGCAAGTAACAGAGCCAAATTGAGGATTTTAATTTTCTTGTATGATGAAGTCTGAAGGAAGGCAATCTGAGGTGAGAAAGTAGCTTTATGATACCACCAACCTACCAAGCTGATGTTTTTGTTCTTTCAATACGCTTATCAACTCTTGTTTGCAAGATAATTGTTTCAGCACCTCTAGCCCCACATCCACATTCTAGGACAGGAAGATTAAAAAGAAGCAAGAACAAGAAAGGAGCAGCATACATATCAGGAAAAAAAAAATCATCCCAGAAATCCCCAGCAGTTTTCTCACTTGTCACAAAGCCACTGCCAGTTGCCAGAAAGGCTAAGAATAGGGGGTTGTTTGTTTCAACTGGATACACTACTACTTCCAAACAAAAGCAGGATTTTTTTGATAAGATAAAAAGACACCCCCTTTCTATCCACATGTTCCATCCAACCTTGCTTCAACTCACCAGCTTCCCAGACCTCATGCAATTGGTTGTAAATTATTCCAGCAGCTGGTTTACTGTCTACTTTTCAGAATATAAAAAAAATGTCAAAAATTTAAAGCAAAATGTGGAGTGACACTGTGGGGCATAATCACACTTTCTAATTCTTAGACTTTGTTTTTTGCTTGTTTTTGTGTTGCTGGGAATTGAACTCAGCACTTCTTGAATGCTAGGCAAGTATTCTACCACTGAGCTATAGCCTCAGTCTGAGTTTGTATATTTTTAACTTTGGGTCAACTGTTGATATTTCATCAAGATAACCATTTCTTTGCTTAGTTTATTGGGTTTGGGGGAAGCAACTAGCAGTATCCGTCACTCCTTTAATCAGGAAAAAGTTGCCAGAAAAATTAATGTTTCAAGATCTAGATAAGCAGATTTACCATCCATTCCTGATTATTCTGAATAGGATTTTTAGTCAATTTACTGTACATTTCATGAACATTAAAGAAAGCTCTTGAAAATGATGACATATTGACCTAATATTCGCAATACTTATCTATCCTGTCTTCTATCTATCCTCTCCCATTCAGGTAAATGTATTATCTTATTTACCAACTAAAGTCATTAGTACATGACAGCATTTTGCCAGAAGTTGACATTAAATTAGGAGAAATTGCTATTCTAGAAGGCCAGAATGGGCTAAGATAAAAGGAAGTCATTCTTTTGTGAACCATTTTGGTTTTGACCCAGAAGAGCTTATTTCACACCCTTTTTCATGGTAGCAAACAGTGAGGGAAACAAATGTTTACCATCTGCACATTAAAACCTGTTGAATCTCTGGGGAATTGGAATTGCTGCCATTGTTTGTTTGTTTTTAAGCTTCAAATTATAAAACAAGAGACTCAGGATATGTAAGCAGGGTTGATTCTAACAGTAAAATGAAACAAAAGCAAATAAACTCATAGCAAGCTGCTTCCAAAAAGCCACAGCACAACAAAAAGAGCTGTAAACTTCTTCAGAAGACTTCAAGGGAAAAATACGTGTTTATTCAGAAATGGGATTTCCTGGGGACTTTTTATAACTGTTTTATGGAGATGTAATTCACATACCATAAAATTCACCCTTTAAAAGTCTACAATTCAGTGTTTTTTAGCATATCCACAGAGCTGCACAATTATCACCACTATCTAATTGTAGGACATTTTCATCATTTCCCCCAAAAAACTCTGTTCACATTAGCACACACTCCCTGTTATTTCCTTCCATCCTCTGACAACCACTAAACTATGTTTTGTCTCCATGAATTTACCTGTTTTGGACATATCCCTACAAATGGAATCAAGACTATATGTAGCCTTTAGTATCTGTCTTCTTTCATTGTGTTAAATGTTTTCAAGGTCCATTCATATTGTAAACAGCATCAGTCTTCATTCCTTTCATTTACTGAATAGAATTCCATTGAGTGAACATACAAAATTTTGCTAATCCAATCATCAGCTCATAAGGGTTCCCTACCACACAGTTTTTTTTTGCTTCCTGAATACTTTTGTATTTTGCAAATAACCTTGTGTTTGTCCCATAATTAGAATAAAAAGTATTGAAGCCTGCCGCAGTCTGGCTGGGCACAATTCAGGAGCCACTTGTCAAAAGAAACAAACTTTATTTTTAAAACTACAAACGCCAAACAAAACAGCTCCTCAGGAAAAACCCTCAGAGCCCAACTGCCACCACCGGCTTCCACAAGCCTCTCCCACACACCAACAACCACCTCCCACCATCCTCCTGCTCTTGAGGCCGATTGGCTAGGTCGCGTGGGCGGAGCCAAAGAAGTCCCCCAATGAGCAGTTCCGTAGTCTGAAGGGCAGGGAAACAGCCCAATGAACATGACCGCAGAGGAGCCAATCAGCTAGATGTTGCTGGGGCCGCTGTGAGCCAATCATCAGCTGGCAGTCTGAAGGGCAGGGAAACAGCCCAATGAACATGACTGCAGAGGAGCCAATCAGCTAGATGTTGCTGGGGCCACTGTGAGCCAATCATCAGCTGGCAGCTTGAAGGGCAGGGAAACAGCCCAATGAACATCACCGCAGAGGAGCCAATCAGCTAGATGTTGCTGGGGCCACTGTGAGCCAATCATCAGCCGGCAGCTGGAAGTTTGCTGGCAGCTGGAAGTTTGCTGGGGCCCCTTTGGCTGTGGCTCTCAACATCTCTCCCTCTCTGTTTAAACAACAAGCATGTGGCTTAGGGACCGTGCCTGCCTTAGGTTGTCCAATACTACATATGGTCCTTACCCGTCTTCGGATGAGCTGACCTCAGGGCGTCAGCCTCCTGTCTTAGGTTGGTACCATTGTAATTGGATCTTACCCATCATTGACTACCGGTCTGGTATACAGCCACACCTGTGGAGAGGTACCAGCGGGGGGTGAGGTTCTTTGCCTCACCTCTGTTGGCCCCCAAATAGCTGATCATGACAAGCAGAAGGGAGGAAGATATACCAAGCCAATCGACAGCTCTTGTTGGAAAAATTGTACCACCGATGACATCATCAGCAAAAATACTCCAACACTACCACAAGTCGCTGCACCAACAGATAGTTCACAATGCATACAAGTGAGTTTACAATGCATACAAGTGACACAAGTTCTGTAAGCGGTTCAGTGATGGCTATTGCAGAAACTGTAGATTAGTTTTATCTTTGTCTTCACCGGCACAGGGATGAAGATAGGAATTCTGGCAATAATGGCTAAAGAAAAAATTATATAACATTCTAGAAGGTACTAAAAGAAAACAATTTTCTTAACAATTTACATTGTCTTCACTGGCACTGGGATGAAGATAGAAATTCTGGCAATAATGGCTAAAGAAAACATGGTGTAACATTCCAGAAGGCACTAAAAGAAAACAATTTTCTTAACAATTTACATTATCTTCACCGGCACTGGGATGAAGATAGGAATTTTGGCAATAATGGTTAATATTAATAATTGTGTAACATTCTAGAAGGCACTAAAAGAAAACAATTTTCTTAGCAATTTACATTATCTTGAAAAGAATTATTAAATATAATGAAAAGGATAGGTGAAAGTAAACAAACAGATCTGTTAACCTCCTTTTTTGTTTATATATTAAAATAATTCTTAACAGTTATTTACCCAATTTAAATTAAACCATTTTAATCACGTGAATAAAAAAAAATTTTTGGATCCATTTTTTTTTATGAGCGCTCATCATATATGATATATGGACATATGTACATTCAAACATATACCACAAAACACAAGTGTGCACACATAATATAATACATACAACACATAACATAATAGTAAAGGCCTTATAACTTTTTACAGGTGAAATCTCCATTGCAATGTTTAAAAACTCAATAGTCAAAAAAGAAAACAAATAGAACTGATCAGCAAAACATTAACCTAGGTCTGTATGAGCTCAAAAAACAAAATAGAACTTCATGATATGGGAAAGGGCAATAATAAAACAGATATTGAAAAAAGCATCTTGGTTCTGTCGCAGATGTAAGGATAGCCAAATTGGAGTTTTGGATATCAGCTATTATTGATTTGAGCCAAATCATCTTCTTTTTGGTCTGTAGAATTCACTTTAGTTAATCTCTCCAGAATCCAAATCGGATGCTGTTCTTCCTGTGGAAACATATAAACAGGCCCCCGACTCCAGACAATCACTGGGTCAGGACCTTGGTTTTGATATGAGACAATAGTCCCTCTTTCACCAATTTCTTCTGGGTTTTTTTCTCGCAAATTTTGAAGAATAAAATCCAGGAGCAGGGGCTGGGGCTGTAGCTCAGTGGCAGAGTGCCTGCCTTGCATATGTGAGGCACTGGGTTCAATCCTCAGCACCACATAAAAATAAATAAATAAATATTGTGTCCATCTACAACTAAAGAAATATTTTTTTTAAAAAGCATCCTGGGCTGGGGTTGTGGCTCAGTGGTAGAGTGCTTGCCTCACATGTGTGAGGCACTGGGTTCAATCCTCAGCACCACATAAAAATAATTAAACTAAATAAAGATAAAAAAATCCAGTAGGTGAGAGTGTATCTGTAGCAAACTATTATAATTTGTCCCCTAAAAGGAACATCCTATCTCTTCTCATTCCTTTTGCTAACAAATTCTGTATAGATAATGTTTATATTTATCACCTTACCTATATAACAAATTTTATATCTTTATTTTATGAAATTTGCTTTCCTTCCCTACATACCAAATTAAATGACTTTCAAGGAATCCTGTGCCTTTGTTGATTTTTGATAGATTTAATGTTTTTAGCCACCACTTTCTATTTAATCAATTTGATGTTATATTTCATTTATATTAGCTATTTACAGTATATATATACATATGCATACATAGAGAGAGGGGGAGAAACAGACTTGAAATACTATAGGACAAAGGACACAGAAGATTATAATGTAAACAAAGAATGTATTGTAATTAAGAAAAGGTTCCAGGACTGGGGTTGTAGCTCATCAGTAGAGCATTAGCCTAGCATGTGCAAAGCCCTGGGTACAATCCTCAGCACTACATTAAAAAAAAAAAAGTAAAATAAAAGTATTTAAAAAAAGAAAAGAAAAGATTCTAAAAACATGCTGTGTGAGAATGAGGAAATACAGCTTTCAGGGATAGAGATGAGAATCATGAATAACTTCATGAAGAATGTGGCATGGGTAAATAGACATCAAGATTGATTAAAAACTTATATCTACTGAATATATTACCAGTTCACTTAATAAATAAAAATTCAACTCACTAAAAATTGATATTTTTACTCCATAAGCACTTTTTCCTTGGATTTCCTGGTACAAAGTGACTCTCCCTTATATGACACTTTTGTCATGTGACTAAATATCTGTTATTTTTAAAAAAATTTATTCCAACATGTATTTATCCCACCATATATATCATTGTAGCCTAATACATTTCTATTGATCATAAAATGTTGCACAGTCTCACACCTAACAAAAATCCAACAAATGATCTTTAATACAAATATAGGAAATAAAGCTAATATAAATAGGAAAGAGAAAATGATTGCTTTTGTAAGGTTTATAAATGACCAAATTATTTCAGCAATATTTTAGAACAAATAGATTAAATGAAAAATAATGCTGTTAATATTTTAATATTTCAAATTTTGTATAATTGCACATGGCTGAGATGCATTAATACTTTTCAGGTTTTAAGTCTAAACAAAGAATAGGAAACTCCTTCATACTCCTAACTTATTCAGAACCCATTGAATTTCATTATTTAGATGCTATAAAGGGGTACTTAGAGCTCGTAAACTTCCCATTATTGATATTTTAGTATTATATTATGGAAGATTTTTAATATTTTTAAGGCTCATTTTTAAGAAATTAGAATGTGTACCTCAGAGGAAAATTACATAGACAATGATAATAATAATATCTATTTGTAGGTCTGCAGTGAAGATCAAATTATACTTATCTAAATATTGTAATCACCCAAACATTTTACAGTTGAATGATGGTACTGCTAACTTTATATTGAATTATTAGAATAGGCTTTTCTATGGATTAATGAGATAGTAATGATTACGGAATTAAATAGCCTTTTTGTTTTTAAATAAAAATGTTAGTTTTTTAAAGTAAAAACTTATTTCATCAAAATGAATATTTGGCCTTCATTTGTCATGAGCCATCATTCACTTTGTTAAAAAAATCTAATTTTAATATTATTGGTTCTTTGAATAAAGCATTCCACTAAAGTATTTTTTATCAACTAAAAATGTCAAATGATGGCATTTAAAAATAGTGTGAGAATGAACATTGAAATCAAATCGTAGGCATCTCATCCGGTCAAAGTTATTCATGAATGAATGTCATTTTACCTCTAAGGGAATTGCTGGATTTCTTTGGGAATTAAATATACTGAATCAGCAATGATCTAGAAAAGTAGGATGCAAAATTGGTTACTATTAACTTGTATTGTGTAGTGACAGTGGTTTTCACATAATGTCCCAGAAAATCTGAGTCCATGAATAAAATAAATTGATAAAAACGAATAATAGCCATATAGCCTCAGACTTTTCAAAAGTAAATTTTTGGTCTATAGAAAAAAAAGTCACTTTATCAATAGCTATGGTTTCTTAGCCATTGCATTGTTATTTATAGACATTTATAATCTTATATAAAATGGTAGTATTAGTACAGATAATTCACTGTAATAAAGCAAAAAAAAAAAACCCACAAGCTTTATCAAGTTTAGAATTTAAGCAAAAGAAAGTTCCATTTTGTTTACAAAATTTGTGAAATAATAGAAACTGCATTTTAGAATAAAAATTATTTTAAATGCTTTGTAATTTACATTATTATGAAAGGGCTGGGGTTGTAGCTTAGTGGTAGAAAGCTTGCCTAGCAGTGAAAAACACTGGGTTCAATTCTCAGCACCATGTATAAATAAATGAATAACATAGCAATCCATCAACATCCAAAAACAGTATTAAAAAAACAAATTAATATGTTTGCTTTATGGGATCATCAGCAAAAGAGAGAATAAACAATTAAAGTGAAATACAATTGGCTAAGAAAGTTATCATTCAATGATTTGAATTTCATATATTTTTGTCCTATGGGATTAACAAAGATAAAATGCTTGCAAATGTCAACTGAAGGAAAGTATGTGAGGAACAAAGCCATCATCAGCTGTGGGGTAGCAGAAATAGGCCTACACTTAGCCAGACGCAGTGGCATATGCCTGCAATCCCAGCCACTTGGGAGGCTGAGGCAGGAGAATCATGAGTTCAAAGTCAGCCTCAGCAATTTATTAAGGTGCTAAGCAACTCAATGAGACCCTGTCTCTAAATAAAATACAAAAATTGGCTGGGGATGTGGCTCAGTGGTTAAGTGTTCCTGAATTCAACATTCCGTACCCCTCCTCCCCCCCAAAATAGGCCTAGGCTTTTGAGATCAATTTATCTTTTAAAATTTAAAGTATAGTTATATTTTTACTTAGCAATTCTACTTCAAGGATTTTGCCCTTCAGGTTTGATTGCACAAGAATAAAAATATAGATATACCAGGATTTTCTTCATTGCTTGGTAAAGGGTAAATAAATGGGTAGTGAGAAAGGTAATCTAAATGAGCCCAGGTTGATGGTAGTCCATTCTAGGAACCTTTACACTACAAAATCTGTGGAACTATCTCAAATAAAAATGAATTTATGTGAGAAAATTGAAATGTGGTCAATGTGTAATACCCTTTTTATAAAAAGTATTAATTCTATTAATAATAAAAGATAAAATAATAAAAGTATTAATTCTATTCTTGAGTGTTTTATCTGTCCTCATAAATTAATCTTCTCTTAAAAAGTAGAACACATATGTACATATATATGTTATAGTTTATCTGTAAAACGGTCTATTAGTATTAAAACACTATAAATAAATACATATATACATAAATAAACAAGCAAACAAACATATGTTTGTGACAAAAAGTGATTATGCCTGTTTGGTCTCATACCAACCATTTGATAGTTTTATACATAGGAACTAGAATTTGGTGGTGGTAGAAATCTCATGTACACCTTGGGTAGGTGGGACAGTCAAACATGAGAGCTATTTTTTTCTTTCACAACTTGTATGTACTATTTCTTCTTAGGAATTGATTTGAACACACACACACACACACACACACACACACATTTCACTATATGTGTTACTAGGTGGCTTGTGGACAACAGATTTTTTTTTTTCCTCACAGTTCTGAAAGCTGGGAGGTAGTGATAAAGCCAGAGGCAGATTTTTTCCCCCTGACATTGTTCTTGTCATGGAGTCCTCACATAGCCAAAGGGGAAAGGGAACTTTCTGGGGTCTTTTTTTTTTATAAGGGTATTAATTCTATTCTTGAGTGTTTTATCTGTCCTCATAAATTAATCTTCTCTCAAAGTCCCTGATGCCATCATTTGAGTGGTTGGGATTTCAAAATGAATTTTGGAGGGATACATTTACTCCACAGCAATGGCTATGTTATCCTAGATTAAAGTTTTGTTATTTTCAAAGCACTGAGTCACTATGTATAGGTGCATGTATCTTTGTAATAATTGAAGGTTAACAAAATGTTTTGGAGTAATATTGTGGGGGACTCCTCACTTGCTAGAGGTGTTCCATCAGTCCTAACCCTCAAACTCAAAGTTGTAGTGAGAAATTTATTTCTCCCTTATTTCCTTTTACCAGTCATAGCTATCTTCCTTTTAAAAAACAGCTAAAGAGTAACTGAAAACTTTCAGTGGTTGCTAAATCACTGTCAGGAAACAAAATCTGTGGAACTATCTCAAATAAAGACACTTAAACTGACTAGGGGGAGCAGATTCTGAAGGGAATGGTGAATAAGATCATTAGCAATAATGCACACATTCATTTATTCATTCAATAAATATTTGATGAACACTTACTGAATTTGAGAGACTGTTATCAATACCTGAAATACAAATATGAGAAAGGCCCAATTCTTGCTCTCAAGGAAATGATAATCTGTTAAGAAAAATGGGTAAAAGTAAATAGTGGTTGTACTAAGAAGCATGAGGAATGAAACAACAGTAAGATGTTCAAGCTACTGAGCAGACCCAAAAGAGGGAAAAATCAAAGCTAACTTGGTAAGTAAGGACATGCTTTACATGGCACTGTCTTGAAGAATGCATCATTCCTTCCAACTGGAAACTTCTAAGTCAGCTGAGCTATATTCATATTTCCTGTCTGACCTAGAACATGTTTTCAACATTGTTTCTTTAAAAAGAGGCATTGAGTAAAGAAAATAAACAAGATTACTATAGTGGATATTATAACTATAGGGTACTTATTGAATCTGGCAGACTCTTTACATGTCCTTTTAGCACTCCCACTTTTCTCCATGATTTTCTATTTACACACACCTGAAATATTTCTCTGATAGGTTTGCCAGTGTTGGGAGGGATAGAGATTCTAGAATACTGAAATCCTCATATGGCATCCTTTGGCTAATGACAGATGAGAAATGTATGTCAAAATCTCCAAAGATTGGGGCTGAGGTTGTGGCTCAGTGGTAGAGTGCTTTTCTAGCATGTGTGAGGCACTAGGTTTGATTCTCAGCACCACATATAAGTAAATGGATAAAATAAAGGTCTATATATCTAAAAAATATTTTAAAAACTCCAAAGATTTATCCCTCAAATATGACCATTTCCAGAGGTCCCAGTCTCATTGAGTCCCCTATAAGTTGTGCTTATAGTCATAAATAGGCTTATTAATATATCCTATATTGACATTTCTCTGTCCTCTATCTTACCTTCTATTTCCCTATTGATTCTCCCTGTGAACACCATCTCAACAAATTCCATGGACTCAAATTCTATTTTAAATCTGATCCTGGAAAACCCAATATAAGACGTTAGGCAATTGACTGGCTATGAGAGAGGAGACTCAAGAGGCTCCCATATTGCTGGTTTGGGAAACAGATGGATAGTAGCACCAGTTAGTGAATATGCCATTCAGTGCCTAGGGGATGTTTTGCTCAGTAAAGATCTTCCCTGCCAAGCCCTGAAGAGTTCATGAATATTTTTAAATTCTTTTTAGCTATATACAACACCAGGATACACTCTAACACAATCACAAAATCATGGAACACAACCTACTCCAATTCAGTCCCCAGTACTTCCCCACCCCTGGTCCCCTGCTCCCCTCCCTCCACCCCACAGATCCCTTTTCAATCCATTTACAGTTCACATTTTCTTGGCTCCCAGCCTGACCCATGACCATGAAAATGATCATGAATATTATCATAATCTCAATTGCTTGTGAGGTTAGGAGCCTGTATAATAATAGGTTGTATTGGCTTAGTACCCTAATTTTGATAGCTTGTTAGAATCTCCATGTGCATCTCTAAGACCTTGGCCACTCTTCAATATTTCCCACTTGAATTTGCATCATTGTCCCTGCAGAATAGCTGTCACTCAAGCAATTTCAAGTTTGGACTGATGCTCAACTCCCTTAGCTCTGCTGTTGGCGGCTTCTCCCAGGGCCTTTCACATCTCTATCAGCTACATTATTAATACTGTCCTAAAGACAGATGTTTGCCTCCACAGGTACTACAGTTCGACATTGTGTCCTGGGCTACCACTAATCTCCTCCGTGTTGCTGCTTGGTACTTCCATTGTTCATAATACCACAACTGCAACTCATATCCATGAACTAGCAAGGGGGAACTCCCTATGGTTGTGTCATACTGTTATAAGGGAGGCACAGTAGAGTTGCTGGGCCCCGAAGAGTGACAGTTTTAATAAAAAAAAAAAAGTTCCTTTAAGTGTACATATATATCTTGTATTCCAGGACACACATTTGACAGCAAAGGTACTGAATCAGTTATGGTTCAGGTAACATCCATCAAGGTGAATTTTAACTCCTCCTCTAATAAAACACTTAGGCCAAATTATTATGTAATTTGTTGTTTCCACATCTACAAGGCAAATTTTGCCCTAGAAGACTAGACTTGCCCCTTGAAATTGTACTTTTTGGAGCTCCTCAAATTTGACAGGCGTGAATGCACATAGGTTATCTCATCACTGAGTTCTAATTAAGCTCTTAATTTTGTTTTTAATCAGGAAATCTTTAGATTCCTGTGTATATTAGATATAAATAGATACTGAATCTTAAGGCTACCATTTAACTTATTTTACCAAATATAGCTGAACTGTTGCTTTGGCCAAAGTGGAATACAATTTACACTGAATCTGAAATACTTTAACAGTGATTCAATATCAGTTTTGTTGCCAAAGTATAAATTATTGTTATTCATGTTTGTATGCTTTCCAGAAAGTTAAATACACTATTTTCTTACATTAGCTTCCTGAATACTTCACTGAAGATTATAAACTAACAACAAAAATTTAATACTGTCTTTTAGGCCTAGACAAAGTATAATGACCAAAGGATATGATTACTTAGAAGCTAGATAAAGAAAAGGGAAGAGCTTAAGATATTTATTCTTAGGGAAACATATATTGTCATTAATGTATTACAAATGTACATGATCCATTAATTTTGGGGGGGTGGGTACTGGAATTGAACTCAGGGGCACTTGACCACTGAGCCACATCCCCAGCCCTATATTGTACATTATTTATAAACAGGGTCTCACTGAGTCGCTTAGTGCCTTGTTTTGCTGAGTCTGGCTTTGAACTTGCAATTCTCTTGCCTCAGCCTCCTGAGACGCTGGGATTACAGGCTTGCATCATCATGCCCTCTGATTCATTACTCTTTTTCATTGTGGACAATTTCAAACATTTAACAGTAGAAAAATTACATGACAAAATCTATATGCTTCTCATTTAGCTGCACCAATTATCATCATTACCAACTTGTTTCCTTTCTACATTTATCCAGTTCTCATATTCTAATTTTTATGAAAAATTCCAGAAAGTATATCACTTTTACTCTAAACATTTATGCTTGTATCCCTAAAATAAATATTATAAACATGCCCACAATGCTGCTCATATACCCAGAAAAATAATATTTTCTTAACATAAAAATGTGTTCATGTTTCCCAGATTATTGAAGATGACCCCCTTTCTTCTCTTTCCTCTTTATTCCTTTCTCTTCCTTCTTCACCTCCAGAAACAGAACCTTTTATCTAGATTGTATTGATTGCATAATATGGTTTTGTTTAACCTGTTTCTCGGTCATCTGTGGTTCTGATAAATTTACAGATAGAACTAGAGCACTGCTTATAGTCAGGTTTCTTTCTTTCTTTCTTTTTTTTTTTCAAGGTGACTTTATAGATACTATTATATACTTTCATCAAAAGGTGCCTAGCACTTTCTATTAAAAGGCATTCATGAATATCATTTTACTTATTTCATTATGAGTTGTATACTAGTGATATTCTATTATTTCTTCTTCATTTATTGGCTGGAATAGTTCTAAACAGAGAACTTTTCTGCATCACCTATTTTGTTGTACAATTCATATAGGAAAAGCAAAAACAAAACAAAAAAAGCTTCAATTTCTTTCCAAAGACAACAATTTTCAAGGTAATCATTGGTTCTATGAACTTGTCCAAAAGTTACCAGTGATGATTTTTATTTATTTATTATTACTTGCTTGTTTGTTTTGGCATCACTAGGAATGCTTGGGGTTAAATATGTTTAAATCAAATAATGCATTACAGTATTTTCTTTCTTTTTTTTTCTTGTACTTGGGATTGAACCTAGAGGTGCTTGACCGCAGCCCATTTATTATTCATTTTGAGACAGGGTCTCACTGAGTTACTTAGGGCCTTGCTAAATTGCTGAAGCTTATCTCAAACTTGCAATCCTCCTGCCTCAGCTTCCTCAGTCACTGTGATTGCAGGCATACACCACCACACCAATAGCAATGCATTATTTTGCTGTTATGCTTATTGAGCCTAACATTTTTTCTGTCTTTATGCAAAGGAAGCCTTTTGAATGGCTCTTGAGTTTTTGATGTGACATTAATAAGTTTTGTTACTCTACATAGAACTTTTGATTGTAGTTCACTAAAAGGCATTCCTGAGGTATGGATCTAACTTTTTTCTCTGGATTATTTACTCACTCAGGACATTACCTAGTGACTGACATTTACTAGGAGTTAACAAGGAAGTAGTGAAGCTACAAACTTTCCTCATTTCTGTATGTGGGCTTGTACAGTCAATCAATACAATAGTTATTGATGATTTATTATGTGATTAGCACACTCAAAATGCTGTGCAGAAAATAGAAAAAAAAAACAAGAGACATTAAATCCCATCCTAAATCTAAACAAATTTTCAATCTGAACAGAGATTTTGATTCTGCAAATTTAGACAGTCAGGGCTGGCATTATCCACACTTTTACAACTATTGAATGATCAAATATAAAATAGAACATTATATGCAAACTTAACCTAGCCTCTTGTAATTTAGGTTGTACTAACCTGTTTACTTCATTTCAGAATAAAGAAGATAGAATCATATCCATTGTATTATGTTATCATCATTCATTGTTGTATGTTTTTTTAACCTCTTCCTGTTTCTGTATTTTATAATATTACATTGATTTTTATGTGTGCACTTTCTTCAATATTAAGTTTTATTATTAGATTTATGTTGTAGTATACACACATGCATGTATATTTGTATATGTACCGTGTGTGTGTGTGTTTACAAAGTTCATACAATAGAGTGTTATCATTGTCTTTGACCTCCTAGATGGTGATATATGAACACATGTTCTAGGACTCCTGATTCTTTTTGCAGGCAGGAGGCACTTGCAGAAATGCTACAGACCTATGAAGGACAGCTCTTGGGTCACAGACCATGTTATCACTGTTTCCTTCTTGTTCCTATCTTATAGTAGTACCCCTCAGGGTATTGTATAAGAGTTTCATTGCTTCTAATTCATTTGTCCTCTGGTGCTACTTTTCATGCTAACTCAACCATAGTAGAACCGACACCCTGGCTTATACTGTAATAATATTGCCTTCAAGCTTATCAAACACAGGAATTTAATTCCTATTTATTATTAAGCCCGATCAGTAACCTCTGCCCAACAACACTCTGAGACATATTTTGTTTTAATGAAGTGATGACGTTACAAATTCTTCAACCTTCCTATACTAGTGTAGAAATATGTGAATGTGCATATTAATATACTCTACTTCTCCTGAATAGTGTTTTCCTACAAAGAACCAACTTCAACTTAAAGCATTTAACTCGATGTCTATTATAGCATCATGTTATTGAAATTTGAGTAATAGACTGGCTAATTTAAAAGAAATTTATAAAAATTACCATATCAATCAGTGTTGATTAATATTATTTTAATTAAAATGTATTTACATAAGCACAAATACAAAGGACAAAATCTTTATGGATAAAGGGCATATAGATGTTTTACTCCAAAATATTTTTCCAATTAAATAAAATACAAGTACAAAAAGTAAAATTCAAATGCATAATCTTAAGGTTGTCTGATAAAAGTTGCTTTGGATAAATTAACTTATATTTTATAATGTGAATATAGTACTAGGTGTGAATATAGTACAAGTTTTTGTTTTTAATTCTCAGCATGCCTTTTCCTCTATGTATGTTGTAAAGACTCAATTATTGCTCTATTTTCCCCACTAATACCACTCATTTTTACATTGTAACCATACTTTTGACATCATGTCATCTTATACTTTTGTGGTCATCAGCCTCTTCCCATTACAAAAGTATAATATTCTGTTGTAGTATGTTATTTTCATTAACCCACAACCAAAGCACAAACTATGAAATTAGGAAACTGAAGATTCAAACTAAAAAATGTGCATATAAAATTATCCCTAAGGGAAAAAAGTTGTCCTCTTATAACTGGGAAAAGAATTTAACACAAATACAATATGCATGCTACTAGAATTTATTTTTTATTATTTTACAAGAGGCCACATGACAATCAGGCATGCATTTTCAGCTGAGGAAATTTTAGACAAAGACGGAAATGAGCATGGAAATTACCCAGCAGTGAAGGTATATGTCTTGGGCTGTTTTGTGTTGGTATTAAAAAATACTGGGTAATGTACAAAGAAAATAAGTTTATTTGGCTTGTAATTTAAGTGTCTGGGAAGTCCAAACTTCATCAGACCTGCATCTGGCAAGGGCCTCCTGGCTGTGTCACAACATAATACATGGCATTACATGGTAGAAAAGAGGGAGAGGGACAAGAGGTGCAGGGTTAGAGGAAAGTGCCACATGATGAGACATGGAAGGGGCCAAGTTTACTCTTTTATAATAATTCACTTTCACAAAAATATAATTAATTCCTATGAGATCTGAGAGAACAGCATTAGTCCCTTCTTGGGGTCATCTATAATCCAATCACTTCCCACTAGAGTCCACCTCTTAAAGGTCCCACCACCTCACCTTTTGGCATATGAACTTTGGTAATCATATCCAAATAATACAAACTAATTGAAAAGCAGTTTATAATAACTGCTTGAGATTATCTCAATGATTAATTTAATATAACAATATTTCCTTTTTATGAGAAATGAAAACAAAATATTTCTTTTTATAATATGCTCATTAATATACATGGAGAATTATGAAACAAAATATTAATAAAATGCAGTTATTTTCACTAGTTGGATTATGGATATTAATTATTTCATTAATATTTCATTCAATATTTAATGAAGATTTATAGAGTTTCTATGAGATGAGCATTATCCTAATAGCTTTATCTTACAAGAATTTTCTAATGTGTTTACAATGACTATATATTAATTCTAAAACAAAATACATTATGCATGCTTTAAAAATAGCATTAGGCATAATTAGATACTGAAGTTGAATAGAATGGGTGAATAAACCATACAATAGAAAACATTTATTAAGTAGTTGTACTCAAGCCATTCTTTCATACTTCAATCTTTTTTCTTTTTCTTTTTTTGTACTAGGAATTGAACCCAGCAGTGCTTAACCACTGAGCCAGATCCCCAGTCCTTTTTATTTTATTTTGAGATACCATCTCATTAAGTTGCTTAGGGCCTTGCTAAGTTGCCGAGGCTGGCCTTAAACTTGTGATCCTCCTGTCTCATCTCCTGAGCTCTGGTATTATAGACATGCACCACCATATGCAGCTTAAATCTTTCTTTAATGGAGGAAAAACAGAAAGAAAAAAAGTGAGTGACTGTCTTCCTATATAGAAAAAATAAAGCAATAACAACAAAAGTCAGAAACCAAGCCAAACCAAAACAAAACAAACAATGGAGGTGAAATACCTAATCCTTTGGATTTTCTCAAAATGTCAGGCAATATGTATTTTATTCTCCTGAGTTATATAGTTTCAAAAATTCCTATGTTCAAAACGTGTTTTTTATGAGAAAAATAGATTATACTATTTAACAAATGCTTTAAATTCAGTCATGCAGTACCACTGATGTTAACACACATAAACACACACACACGCACACACACAGATACATGAACATATGCATGTACATTTTCCTACACATAAACACACAAACATTTTAAAAAGTTTTTTTTTCCTTCTTGGTATGTTAATTGATGTTTGTATCCAGCATATCGTCTATACATTATGACACGTTGAGGCCAAGCAATAGACAGTTAGATATAGATAAAAAAGAAAGATTCAGATGTATTCTAATGGGCATCTTCTGGTCTCTGACTGAGATCTTTAATGAACTCAGAATAAGAATCTATAAATACATTAGTCTAACCTAAGGGGAACCTGTGAAAAACTGCCTATACAGTAAAATAAATGAAAAAGATTTGCATGGAGGTACAGGGCCAAAGGTTAGGTTAAAAGATTTATGAACGAGACAGTCAAAATGGAGAAAGGGTAATTGAGTCTTAATCCCATTATTTCAAAAGCAATCTGTATTATTAGAGCCTCTCTGACTTGTTCTGTGGAAACAGCACGTAGAATGAAAGCAAGATCAAAACAGTCTGGAGATTCTGAATGTGTTTCATAAACAAAATATTCTATATTTATAATCAGGACATATAAAGATTGTTCTGCTTTTCATTCTCATTATCATTCTCTAAATTGTCTAAAATATTAACATTTAAGAGTAGTCACTAACTGAATGTGATGTGGATTTAAGAAAAGTATCTTTAGAATAAATAGTACAAGAAAAAAGAAAACAACCTTGTTGCTTGCTTATAATAGTCATGTGGTTCATCTTTCTAGGTTGCTAATGGTTTGCTCTTGCAACTTGTAGCATTATTTCCATCCCTTATCTACTATAAGAGAACAAAACTGGTTTTGATATTCAAAAAAAAGGTGATTACTAAAAATACTTTGTGCCAGGAAAGACAAATAGATAAATTGGTTATAGCTTCTCTCCTGGAGAACTCTTTATCTAAAAATCACATGATATTGATAAATTCTAACCAAACAAAACAATTAACCACATAACTTTCAAAGAAAACAAGGCATAACATTGGTTTAAATGCTAAAGGCAGATTTATTTTATTTTATTTTTTTATTTTTTTGGTACCGGGGATTGAACTCAGAGGCACTTGGCCATTAAGCCACATCCCCAGCCCTATTTTGTATTTTATTTAGAGATGAGGTCTCACTGAGTTGCTTAGCACATCAATGTTGCTGAGGCTGGCTTTGAACTCATGATCCTCCTGTCTCAGCATCCTGAGCTGCTGGGACTACAGGCATGAACCACCACGCCCAGCCTAAGGGCAGATTTTAATCAGTCAAAATTTTTTAAAAAAGAATCCAATATGAATTGAACTGCATTTCTATTTATACAGAGGTGACTGGGCATTTTAAAAGGAGAATGAGAATATGGGAATGAGTGGAGACTCATTTGTGTTAGGGGAGGGAAAATTTACAAAAAAAATGGGAAGTAGGGTTTGATTTATATAAAACCCATCCAGATAGAGTAACAGGTGTTCATGGAAATAAAGATCCTGTGCTCCAACAGAGACTGCAAAATAAGCCCCACCTTCAGATTTTGGGTGGAAGAATAGTAAATTCTTTCTGCAGCCTTATGTTTGCTCAAGCTTCCACTTTTGTGAGGGTTGGATCTTCCTAAGAATGTGGCCTTGAGCTGTTAAAACCCTTGTTACTATTTTGTTTGTCTTTATAGATCAATGTTGAGCCTAGTTAACAAGAGGCTCACAGGAGACTAAGTTTTGTTAAAGTCTTTGAAGTTCCCCTCTCTTGTCAAGAAAGAAGGCACATTTTTCTTTCTTCTGAAAAATATTAGTCCATTTGTCATTCAATTGCCTTTTGTTTATGAAGCACTGCATGAACCACTGGTTGAGACTTGGTAGTGGAGGACATTTGCTGGATAGGGCAAGAGATCAGGCATTTAATCAGGAGTGTCTCTGTGGAAACAAAAAGGAAAAAAAAAATAAAATGATTGGAGAAGAATGTAAATCTAGTTTGAGTCCTGAGAGCAGTATGTTGAGAAGATTTTTAAACATTAGAGTTCTAAGCATTTTCAGGTGGTAGAGTAAGGACAGAAGTGACAGTATGATTGATTTTTCTGGTTTATAGTTTGAATGTTTGTGCTGATGGCATAGACATCAATTTCCAAGTCATGGTTGTCTCCCACAGCAGAACTTGGATGATGCAGGGGTTCTGCTAGACTTTGTGAATGACCCCTGAAGCAGCCGCCCCAGGCACAAAGGTTGCCTATTACATGAGTCCTTGTATTGCTGTCCTTTGAAGTTTATACCAAGTCCTCTGGCTTCAGTGTGCAGGTTTTGTTTGTTGTTTTGTTTTTGTTTTTATATCCAGAGGAAGAAGGGCAGCTTCAAGAAAACCCGAGTCCCAGTAGGAATCTGGGCAGTCATATTTTAGTTCTCAGTGATGCCAAGTCTAGAAGCAAGGAGACAAATTGGAAATGTCCATTTGGAGAGTCATAGCAAGGTGTTTAAGGACATTATAAGAATTACATATTTGGCAACAACTGAAAAAATGTGTAAGATGTAGGATCCTGTTTAATTAAAAAAATTAGCTCCAATGTAAAGAATGAGACTGGAATCTGATAACCAAGATGGTGGGTTTTACTTTTAATAACACAGAATAAAACTGATTGGATCAAACTATTTCACTATTTCGTATATCTAGGGGCACCAGAATGTAGTTATTAAGATTTCAGCTCTGGGAGTAGATTGCTTTCAGTTTGAATAAGATTCCTGCTACTTTATGCATTCCATGCTCTCAGATGAGTCATTTACCTTCTCAATACCTCAGTTTCCTCCTCTGAAAAAGGGATATTAAGAGTATATACCTAATAAAATTGTTTTTAAAATTAAATGAGTAAATTAACTTTAACTGGGTTAAAGATGCATTTGTAATAGTTAAAAATGTTAAATTCTCTTAAATAGCAGGTTTATAATCATATAGATTACACTTGTAGTAATGAAAATTCTGATTAAAAAGAAATTTTTCCAAGTAGCATACAGAAATTAAGTTAATGAAGTAATAAATTAACTAATAATACTATGTCTCTGCTTGGATAAAACCTCCTCTAGGCTGAATTCATATTTTGCACATGTATGAATAAAAGAAGAAAAATAACAAACACCATTTGTAGCCCCAACATTAATAAACATTAGAGGAATTTTGTAATCAACTGGGATTTCTTGAAGACTCAGGGATTTTCAATACAGATAAGGTTATTTTTGAGAACTTAAAGGAAATGAAATTTGCAATAGTGATTGATAAGCACTGTTTATTGAAGAAAAAATTCCCTTTATATTTGCCCTTTGATTTTCTTGAACTCTTGCTATACATTGTATTTTAATTTTTCATTAACAAATTTTGTTTTTGACGAATATTATAAAGCAGAAAAATACATGAGCCACGAATATGAATAACCTTCACTTTATTTGCCACTTGGATCAAGAAATAGGAATTAATATATTTGATTTTTACTGCAATCTCTTTCTTCTTGCACTGAAAATCTAGGTTCCTAATACATTAATGTAATAACTTAGGTGGTTTCTCTGACTTTATATAATGGTTCTAAAATAATAATTCTGAAAGTATCTTTATAAAACATAATTAATACTTAGAAATTAATAGTGCTTTCTGTTTATTTTATAGATTTATATATTAACTATAATTGGCTAATCATATATATGTATCATTATGTATGATTTATATGTATTATTAATTAATATCCATAAATATGTTTGCAACTCTATAAGTGTATTTTATATATAATTGATATATGAATGTATGTAATACATATATATTTATAAGTGTACATATTTATAGATATTGATTAATGTTTCTGATTATTAGAATTCTCTAGTTCACCTGTCTGAAGAAAGCCTTATTCTGCAGTTGTGTGTTTCTTATTCTATCCAGACCCAGAGCCATCAGACATTATACCTGCCAAATTTTTTCCTCTCTGGCAAATCAGTTTTTCTTGTGAATTGCTTGTTCATCATTTTGGTTGATGATGTGAATCTCTCATTTGTTCTTCACTTGAGGCTGTGCCCTAGCTTTAATTTTTTTCCACTTTCTTTCTGCTTTTAAATTTGTCTCCTCTGTTCTTCAGACTTAAATAACAATATCTTCCAAATTTCCAAATGGAAGAGTCAAGACTCAAAAGAGTCATTAAACTATTACCATAGGTGATAGGTGATACTATTCATTCACCTTGGCCTTATGGAACTATCTCTGGAATCAAATAAAAACTTATGTATGTCTGCTTGAGATATATATATATACACACATACACTAGTTTTTTGATATGTTAGCTAGTATATCTTATACAATATAAATGTGCCATGAAGGTGTAGACTATATATACTGCAGTCCTCACTATCTACAGCTTCATTTTGTGTGGTTTCAGTTACAATTATGGTCCAAAGATATTAAATGAAAAATTCCAGAAATAATTTATAATGTTTAAAGAGCATGTCATTATATGTAGTGTGATAAAATCTCTTGTTGTCTGATTCTATCTAACCCTGAATGTGAATCATGCCTTTGTATTCATGCTATATTGAGTACCCACCCATTAGACACTTAGTAGCTATCTTGCTTATGAAATTGACTGTAGCAGTTATCACTATGCTTGTGTTCAAGTAAACTCTATGTGATAGTCTTATACTATGCTACAGTGCCTACATCATTCTCCTCACCTCATCTCATATGTCATCATTGTTTCAATTCACATCATCACAAGAACAAGGGTAAGTACTGTGTAACAAGGTATTTTGAAAGAGATTGTATTTATATAACTTATGGAATATTTTAATAATTGTTCTATTTTATTGATTATTGTTAATCTCTTATTGTGCCTAATTTATAAGGTAAACTTTACCATAGTTATGTATACATGTGAAAAAGCTTAGTATATATAGAGTTCAGTATTCACTGGGATTTTTGGAACATATTCCCTAAGGATAAGGGGGATGAATACATATTATTTAGACCATTTATCAAGGGCCTGCACATATTAAGCACTGAAATATTTTGTTTTGAATTAAGATAAAATTGAAAAGGAAAAATTCATTTTGTAAGTTAGCATTCCCCCAAATAATAAATATATGCTGGAGCAGAAGTAATACTTTGGTTTTAAAATTGAAAAGCCTTTAACATTATGGTACAGATAAATAAAGGAAACAGAAACTGAGTATAGTAGGATGATTGAAATAGTGCCCAGAACACCCTTTTTGTTGACACTGAAAGTATGTTCATCATACCAAATCTGTGCTGTTCAGCTCTAGGAAATGTGATCTAAATGAGACATTGAAAAACTGGAACCAGTCTAGCAAGCAACTGATAATGTTAGGGATGGATAAGCTATCTTCAAACTTTCAAAAAGCTGTTCAGGGAAAAAGAGATGAAGTATGTTCTTATTAGGATGAGGAGAAAGGAAAGGGAATCAGGTGTCCACCTAAGATTTAACTAAATAACTGACTTGTTTACAGTTTGAGATGGACAGAAATAGAAAAAGCTTCAATTGGAAGTACTTAGTTCTCTTACATTGGAGTATGAGGTAGAGGCTCAAAATCTGTTTGGGAATGCTGTGAGGAGATTTGGGCATAAACTAGGAACTGGAGAATATTAGAGAATTTTATAGTATTTCATCAGGGCCTTAGGGGTGGCTGGGAGTGTTTCAGGGACCATCTCCAGGCTGAGGAAGAAGACTGCCAGCTCACCTACCACCACCATCAGTGGCCCTTTAATTGAATTGCTCACTTGTCGCATGTTTTGTTTTGGACTTTTGTGTCATGATCCTTTTGAAGAAACATTCCATTTAACCCTGAGATTGTTGTTTCTGATGTACTTCTCAATAGTCCTTATAGAAATTTTACTTGTATTTATGGTGATTGAATGTATTAGGATAAAAGGAATCTGTTGTGTGCAGAACTGATTCTCTATTAAAACTACATAAAGATCTTAAGTATTTTATTAATAAATGCCTTCAGGGCTGGGGATGTGGCTCAAGCAGTAGCGCGCTCGCCTGGCAGGCGTGCGACCCGGGTTCGATCCTCAGCACCACATACCAACAAAGATGTTGTGTCCGCAGAGAACTAAAAAATAAAAATATTAAAAATTCTCTCTCTCTCTCTCTTTAAAATAAATAAATAAATAAATAAATAAATACCTTCACATATTGGCATTATTCTGTACTTATTTTCTAGCAGGTTAGTGCAAAGTTGAGGTAGCCAAAAAAAAAAAAAAAAAAAAAAAAAAAAAAAACAGGGAAAGAATAAGAAAAAGAAAAAAAAAAGGTGATATGTGGTTAGCCATATGAATCTGCTTTTGTGTATAACAAACAGATGGGACATTTTGAACAGTGCACTGTGCATTGACAAGAATTTCTTAGCCAACTGATGCTTCACTATTAACCAAAAAATAAATCAATGTGAGGAAACAGACATCTTCTTATGTTTTCGTATATTTCCTACCCCCATCCCAAAATGCTTTGATACATTCATTATAACTTCTCCCTGGCAATAAATTCAGGTTATAGCTTCTTCCTAGTTTTCACATGTGCTTTTTGTTTTGTCTTTGAAAATTCCATCTAATTTGATAATTTGGATGATTCCATTAAGGCACCATAAACTATTTTTATTCAGTTTTGTCCCAGGTCGTTAGGTTTAATGATCTATGTGAATGTTTTTATATTGACTTATATTTTTATTTTTTTTCTCCTTAAGGTCCTTGTGAATGGTGACTAGCAATATCTTAATTTTCTGAACTATTTTAAAACATCAATTTCAACAACTCAAGTTAAATTTGTTTTATATACCAATGATAAAATCATATATCTATGGGGCTGGGGTTGTGGCTTAGTAGTAGAGCACTCACCCAGCAGGTTTGAGGCACTGGGTTTGATCCTCACCACCTCATAATAAGAAAATAAATAAAATAAAGTTATTGTGTCTGTCTGCAACTAAAAATATTAAAAACTTATATCTAACAGATATTGAATATCAATGTTAATATTTTAAAGTCTTGAACTTTCATCATGTTTCATAGGGATAGAAATAAACCTAAGCACTATGGTGATGTATGTCTTACCTGGTAATTATTTGCTGAATAAATGGAAAACAGAAGTGAATAGTTTTGCTTCTTGCTCATATTATATATTTATTAAAATGTTTATTTTGAATTTTATTTGTACTCTTTTTTTAGTAAAAAATTTCACCTTTAACATATACAAATGACCTTTTGGTTCTAAAGAGTTTCTCATGTCTTAAAGTGAAATTTAAATTTAGATTGGGAAGCCTTACTAATGTAGTAATGTGTACTTTCAAAATTATTAGAGGGCTGCGGTTGTGGCTCAGTGGTATAGTACTCACCTAGCATGTATGAGGCACTGGGTTTGATCTCAGCATCACATAAAAATAAAATAAAGATAGTGTGTCCACCTAAAACTAAAAAAATAAATAAATATTTAAAAAATTATTAGAAAGGTTATTAATTTGAAATTGAACATAAGATTAAATAAATAAAGTACTAAGACCTCAGTGGGAGCTAGACTCCATGGCCTAAAATGTAGGCAATTTCACTTCCAAATTTTTATTTTTAAATTCGAATGTCTAAATTTTGGAAAATGGGTAGCAAATGGATTCCTGATATATTGCACATGTAACAGTGGAAAAATGTATCATGGGTTGTGAAAGATATCCCAGCCTTCTATGATACCAAGACTTTTAGAATGAGCATATGATAAAATGAATCTCAACTCTATCTCTGATACTGGAAACATGTGGCAACCCATGTTTACTCTGAAGTAAGCTGAAGAAGCAGAACAAATGCTGACATTCACAAGTAACTGAAGAGGTACACCTTCTTCATTTAGGAGAATGTGTATTATTGAAAATCCAGACTGAGAGAACACCCTGTCCACAGTAAAGTGGCTTGGGAAAATGTTTTATCCTAGCACAACTTGAAATTTCTACTTAAGGGTATTCTACATGAATATTTGAAAAAAGGATATGTCAAATATAAATACACAAGAGGCCCTGAGGGCTTAGTGTCTTTATCTGCATTAAGGTTTTTCATAAATAATTCTATTTTGGGATACAGGCTCTGGTATATATGTAATAAATGTGACCCTTTTTAATATTCAGAGTTACCCTTAGGATAGTAAGTGCACTTATATCAAAGAAATATAAAAATAAAATGAATAAAATATTTCGGATACCTCTGATCATTGCAAATGAGTCATCAAGTTCTCTCAGTTTTTCTTGGATTATAAGAATAATGCCTTGGGATAGAGTGAAACTCACCGAAGTATATTGCTGAGGAATGAGGGTAAGAAAGGTTTCAGAAAAGAGAAACCCCTGGGAAGAATTTTTCTACTGACTGTCAAGTAATTCATCTCAACAGAAGAAAAGCTGATTTTCAATCAGTTTAAGGTAATAGAAGATGTCAGAATTACAGGGTGTTTTGGGGTGTGTTTATGTGTGTGTGTGTGTGAGTGTGTGTGTGTGTGTGAGAGTGTGTGTGTGTGTGTGTGTGTGTGTGTGTGTGTTCAATAGCCCACTTAACCAGCTGGAGAACACCCTAGGAATAACAAGTGAATCATAAGGTAGAGTGACATTCAAGCACACTTCTTTACTTCAAATATTGATATTTTCTCCTTAAAGTTATATATGTAGAAAAAGTTGTCCTTAGAAGCAGCCTGTTAGGGTCAGAAAAATAAATAAATGTTAGATTTCCTTCCCATATTTTTGGATTGCTGGGCTGGGGGAACATGACCTGAAGAAAAACTGCGGGTTTGTTCATTCTCTATATTCTCTCAGGAAGAAGGTATGATCAGAAGCTGTAGGTATTGAAATGTTCATAATAGTTGTATCTCCTAAGCTGTCATCTGAATACAATATAGGACTTCTTCATTGCATAAAGAATGAGTCTCCCCAGAATGATAATTTTCTCAGTTTATGATGTGTGTGTGTGTTTGTGTGTGTGTGTGTGTGTGTGTGTGTGTGATGTTTTTTAAAGTAGAAAATATTTAGGGGTGGGAGGTTGATAATCCTAAAAGATAACACTAGGAAGTTCAACCAACCAAGTATCATCTGCAAATTGGACAGAATTCAGTGGACACAAGAAACTCAATTGTCTGTTTACTACCCTTATGTTTCCAGGACTTCTAGTGCATGGGTCATAAAAGACTCAATAAATTATTACTGAATGAATGAACAAATGAAAGAGTGCACAAATGAATATGTCTCTGGGATTTCAAGATACTTTTGTGTTCATGCATCTTGCACAGCTGTGTCCTTGTGAATTCATAAGTAAAGAGAACATTTTATTTATTTTCTGGAATGTCTGATCTTAGCTGGAATAAACAATTCTAATGAATAGAAAGTACAGTGAATTAGGATTCAGAAAACTGCAGCCAATTTGTATACTCTGGGCCAATGTTGTCACCTGTGAAGGAGATTGATAATGCTTTTCTCTGCTATCATGTTCTGAAATCATGCTCCCCAAGAAGTATATCATTACAAAATATACTGAGTGGTATGGTCTCTAGTGTCTTCTACCGCTTGCCTAGTGCCAACAGAGTAATTTTTCTAAACATATAGGGCAGTGCACTGGGCATGTATTTGGATTTTTGTTTGAATTCCCGTTTCTCTACTGTTAGTCATTCCATAATGTCTAGCAAGTTACTTCATCACTCATCTAAGCAATCATGAGAATATGATGCCTCCTTCTATGAGAATTAAAGAGCTAATATACACAAAGTCAGTGACTAGCTTATTGTAAGTGGTTGATGACTCATATCTGTTGTCATTGCTATCATCATCATCATCACCTACATAATAGTGTACCCTACTTAAACCCATAAGTTACCTCCACTGTCTACCAAAGGAAAATTAACTCCTAAGCATGGAATGATGGTTTCTTCAAATCTAGCTTATGGTTATAGTTTTGGATTCATCTACCACAGCACCTGACTGGGCTCAGCAATACCATCCTATCTGCAATTCTTCCTATGGAATACCCTATTTTATGCCTCTGCACCTTTGCAGTGTTTATTCTGCCTTTATTGTACCTCCTTTCCCCATGACAAACTTTCTATTCACTAAGATTAACAAATGAGACAGTCACAGTCTTAACCTTTTGC
Organism: Urocitellus parryii; assembly: GCF_045843805.1. Taxonomy (NCBI): domain Eukaryota; kingdom Metazoa; phylum Chordata; class Mammalia; order Rodentia; family Sciuridae; genus Urocitellus; species Urocitellus parryii. The sequence goes on from NC_135547.1 coordinate 105,244,875, forward strand.
ATTTATTCAAAGTAAGAACACTAGCTTTTTAAGTACTAGGAGTTATTTCTCCATGGTGACCCCTAGTAGGTCAGATTGGAGAGTCATACGATGGCAGTACAGTGTCTGCACTAAGAGATGCTCTTGGCATCACATGACAAAGTGGACTTCTTGTTGCTTATAATGCTTAGCCTTTCTTAGAGCAGCATATTAAAAATAATGTTTTTTTTTTATTACGGTTGAATTTGCTGTTATGCTGAACTTCTGTGGGTGTGCAGACCTGTTTGGGAGAGATGAATTCACGTGAGACTATTAAAAAAAGAGATACTATATGTAATACATTGTAATCATTAGCATTTTCAGAAAATTCTCCTCTACACTTTACCATTATGTTTCCCATCTTAAGAGTTTTCTTCATATTAAATTATACAACAGAATAGGCAATGTTTTGAATGCAAAGGAAATATTGGAGACAGTAATGTAATGGTGGTATGACAAGGGATTAAACTGTTTACAATTTTAGAAACAAAGAGGGGCACCTCCACTCAGTTTTTGTGTGGATTATTTTTAAAAAGTGTCTTTGAGTAAAATCCACTGTTTCCCAGTAACTCTCCTCACTTTTAGCTGAGCTTAGGGATTTCCATTTTTTTCATTGATAATTACAAATACTTCTCTCTCTCTCTCTCTCTCTCTCTCTCTCTCTCTCTCTCTCTGTGTGTGTGTGTGTGTGTGTGTGTGTGTGTGTAGGGATTTAATTGGAACAACAACAGGGCATTAAAACTCCAAAAACACTATTTCACTATACATACAGTTTAACTCAAGGTATCACAACATGGGTGTATTTTTAGTTCCTTTTACTTTGATTCTGTTTGTTAAGTGTTAAGACACTATTGGAAGATTTGAACTATTTGATCAAACTATTGGGAAATAGTTAATTTGATAAATACACAGAAAGTCAAGATTGAATAAAAAAGAGCATGCTTTTATTTATTAAATGTTGAGACAAAACTTTTTCTCATTATTATAAAATTATGAAGTATTGAGAATCTTCCTGAGTTCTAACTTTGTCACTTTTAAAATGATTATATCTAAGTAACAAGGGTGTTTTGATGTACAATGTCATGTGAAAGGATTTGTGAAAAAGGCAAAATGCTGCATAAATATTAGTGTTCTGCTGAACACTGTTTCAAATATACTTTTGTAAGAATATCAAAGGTCAAAGAGCATGGTCTCATCACATATTCTAATTTAACTGTTGTTAAGTTATTTAAATATCTTGGCTTCACTTGCTTCTTTTCAGTCTACTTCATAATTTAAACATATGGAATTGGAAAACACTCTTTATCAAGTGAAAAGTTCATAGCTGATGTATTTATTAGGAATAATACAGATATAATAAAGCCAGTTGAGAAAAAAAAGAAAAGAAAAAAACTACTGTATTCCAGATGTTGTTTCCACTTAATTGGATGGTTGGGAAAAATCTCTTCCATAGTACTTAGGTGAAAAATGTGTCAATTCTCTTATTTTTCTCAAATTGCATATGTTAATACAACTCCACTTATCTGTGCAGCCACATGTAAAACCTATAATGTTTTGGACTGTAAAATACCTTCCCAAGAGTTTCACTAAAATCTGATTGGCCTATATGTCATCCAGAGAACAGGGAGAATACTGTAGCCCTGATTAACATCATCCAAGTAACTTGATTTATTTGCTGAGTAGGCAACTCCCTCCTTCCCTACTAAATGAGGATAGAGGAATTCCTTCCCATTGGCTATTCCCAAGACCCAGAAGGTCTTAATTATCATCATTCATCTCTCTTATTCTCTGTCTCTCTTGGTCTCTTAATTTTGGATGGAGTTTCATGGTTTACTTATTGTGACAACTACAGTAGAACAATCTCTGATAGTGTTATTTGTAGAATAATAACATAATAATAATATTATTAATAATAATAATAATACTGTGATTTTTGTATAGCCAGTTTAGGACTCATATTCATAAATGGTAAACTTGGAGAGACAAGCTGCATTTTGCATTGTCTTGGGTCTGTTACACGGAAAAGAGTTTAAAAAAATCTCAGTTTTTCTTCCTAAGGAGCTGAGTTTTTCATCCCCTTCCCCCACTTCTTTAATGTATTCCTCTACTCCTCCCTTAACTGAGATCCCTCATTAGAGGTCTGGGGAAAACATTTCATTGTTGGAATTATAATATATCAATAGTTTACATTATATTAATTTTCTAATTTCCCAAGGCATTTTGAAATGTTATGGTAATGTGAAAAATGTATTACTATTCTTTATGAAAAGTTAATTAAGGATTCCTTTTATTCTTTGATGAACAGCTTCATGGCTGAATTATTGCTAGGTTTTTGTTAATTAGATGGCTAAATAATGCTGAATTAGACTATCTTTGTTCTAGTGCTAAAATAGACCATTCTTTGGCAACCTATGTACAAACTATTTTCATGTTTTAAAAATTTATGATTTCATGAAAAAGTAAATGCAATTCTTAAGAAGGAAACTGCCTTCAAATGATGTCATGAAGCCAATTCTAAAATAGAGATGTCTACTTTTATAGAAGAAAAGGAGGAAAAAAAAACAAATGAGTACAACTTCACTTTGAGGGTTTCTTTCTTTCTTTCTTTTTTTTTAATTCTTGAGTTAGGCTGAAGGCCAGATTTATAATTGCTCATGTATATGCTTTCTAAAACTTGCTTAAGGAAATCTGGATGAATTTTCTAAAAGGCAATTAAATGTTTTCATTGAAAAATTATCCTCCTTCATAAATATTGGTGAGTATAGTAGTTTCCCTGCATGGGTGACATGCTGGACAATATATTGAGAGGTGCAGCTTCAGGCAAAATTAAACTTCTGTTTTTCAAAGATACTGGGATTAGCTTGTTTACTAATTGGTTAAAGCAGTTGCATTTGCAAAATACATAAACCTTAAGTAATCTTAGAAACTTCCTTTTATGCATAGTCTAATGAGTCCAATGGTTCTCTACCTTTGCTGCTATTTGGAACTTCATGAGAGCCTTTAAAATTTACAGTTGCTTGGGTCCTGCCTGGGAAGATTTTGATTTAATTGGTTTGGGAGGTAACTTGGTCATTGGGATGTTTAAAAGCTCCCCAGGTTATTATAACATGCAGCGAAGGTTGCAAACCATTGAACTTGTAAACAACATACCAGCTCCTATACAAAAATCAGTAAATTCAAATTAAAGTCAGAATAAGAATAAACGGGAAAAAAATGTCCATGAAGCAGGCACTTCATAAACATGTTTGCAATAACACATCACTGAATATGATTGAAAATTTGGTATACTGATTTTGTTTACAAAATGCCTACCCTAGAAAAAAATTAATTATATAATAATAAAACCAGCAAGCCATTAAAAACAAATAGGAAAAGTCAATTAGTAGATAATGTGGTATAATTATTAGATAATATAGAAAACTGACTTTCAATTTGACATTAGATTTATATGGATACATAGAAATAAAAACACTTAGGATGTTAGCAGCAGTGTTTCTAATGGAAAATGAACTATTTCTACTTTTGTTAATAGTTTCTATATTTCTACATACATGTGTATTGGTTTTATAAAAGGAGTAAAATGATGTTTTCTTAAACTAACAAGTAGTTTACTTACAATTTAATACCTATAGAAAACATACAGTAAAACTCCTGGGATAAAAACAAAGCTGTAATCAAAGAAAATTCATAGCCTTAAAGGTTTAGTTTTTCAATTTGAAATAAGAGGGAAAATAAGGGAACTAAATATATGACTTTACAAGAAATTAAATTGTCAGAAGAAGAAAAATCTTCAAAAACAGACAAATGCTTTCACATATCTAATTATGAATTATCTATTTATAAAATTCAAAGCACAAAATGGCTCCAATACTTCCACACTCATATTCTAAAGCCCACATATCCTCTATTATCAAACTTAAAGAGCATAAACATTGAAAACTATTGACAAATCACAAGAATAAAAATGTTAAGATTCTACAAAGTACAACAATTTAAACCAACAAGATACTAAAGTATCATGCTCAGATAGGATTTTATTTCAGAAAAACAGATATGAGAATTTATATCCTTCATTATAGGAAAAGATCAAAAGAGAAATATATATTACTGTCTATGCTATGAAAAAAAATGTATTGATGGAATGAATAGAATCCAGTCCTAAACAGACAAAAACAACTTTTATCCATGTAAGAATAGATAACAGTCCGTAAACATGATAAATAATGTCTATCTCAAAATAATAGTCAACTTCCTAATCAATGCTAAAATATGGAAAGCAATTCTATTAAAATAAGAGGCAACTAGAATGGCCATCCAAACTACTCTTTTTAAAAATGCTATTCTGAATATTCTAGCCAATGATATAAGCCAAGTGAAAGAAATGAGAAGTATAATGGAAAAGGAAATCATATACATATTAGAAGATGGTACTATTGTCTACTTGGTACTAAATGAAATCAACAATGCCAATTATTAAAACTAATGCTTTCAAAGCTTGCTACCAAAAAAGGCAAGCATTCCAGCATGCTGGTAACCTTTACCCAAACAATAGAGATCAAACCTCTCATTTGCCATAGAAGTTCAAAATGTGAAATGACTATGAATTTATTTTGCATGAAATTTGGTGATAAAACAAAACTTTACTGAAAAACACAAAAAGATATTTGAATACATGCACTAATAATATACAATATTTCTTGGTGAAAGATTAACATTTTGGAAATATCTCCTTCAATTCAAAAATATAAAAGAAATACATAAATATAAGAGAAACATCAAAATTAAACTCAGGGATCAAGGAGATATTGGATATGAGAAAATTACTTTAACATTTATCTTGCAGCAACATACATAAGGATTAATTAAAAATGTTGAAAAACTTAAATGAAATGTTATTTTCCTACGTGAATATCAAATATGTAATAAAACTATTAAAATAATGTATATAGACAAATCAGTGAAAGAAAAGGGAAAGCTCCAAATATACCCAGTATATTAATAAAACTGGCACTTCGAATTAGTGGGCAAATAAGGATTATGAAAGTATTTTTGGTAATCATGAAAAGATGTAAAAATCCTGCTTCACATAATGCAGCAAATTAAATTTCAGCTCAATAAAAATTGACCAAATTATGCTATGTACCTATATTAATACCCCACGGTGAATTCTACCTTTATGTATATCTAAAAGCACCAATTTAAAAAAATAAAATAATGAATTACAAATAAGTCTACAAAGCCCAAAGAACAGGGGGAACAATAAATGATATTACAACATTAATCATAACTAGTGTACCTACATTTGACCAAGCAATTGCAGTTTCAGTGACCTAACCAAATAAATATTTAAGTCCATATACAAAGAATGAGTTGCACATGTTTCTTATTGAAGTACAAAAAAAAAAAAAAAAAAACAAATACCTATCAGTAGGGGGTCTGTCAAAAAAATGATGATATATTCTAGAGAAGTTAAAATAAAAATTTATAAGTATTTGCATTCATATTAAAGGCATTCCAAATATATAAATGAAAAAATAAATAGATTATAATACATAATAATAATATATATAATGGTATACTGTGATCCCATTTATATATGTATGTATTTGTCAATATATGAATTTTTATTATCTTCAAGAAATATATTTATGCATTATTTTAATTCTCATTTTTTATTGGGATTTTCAAAAATATATTTGGTATATATTAATGAAAATAAAATTGTTTGAATAAGCATTTGTATTTTCCATTCAAATTATTACATATACAGGGACAAACTACCTGTATTTCATATATTCTCTTATTTAAACACACTGTGTTCCTCTCTTATTTCTCACTCCTCAGATACAGATAGTTTGAGCCACTTTATTTTTCTAATGCTTACCTTTACAAAGCTGTCATGATGTATATATCTCTAATTGATAATTTCCTTGTTTTTGTCATTGTCTATAGTCTTTTATGAGATGAAAAATTTAGTGATTTACATACACCCTATTATATTACTTCTTCTATTGACTATGTTTTCATTAAATGCAACCCCTGTACCTTTCTTAAGTTCAATTAAAAATTATTAATTATAATAGGGGAGTAATAATGAAGACATAAGTGAAACCCTGAAGACTATCATAAGGTTAATGGAGAACATCCATAGAAGAACCATAAATCTTTATTTCCTTTTTATATAAATTGTTAGCAGTAGCTCCTAACCTTTCGAATGATAGAATAGAGATTTTCCGTGTTTCTTTACTTCTACCTACTTGCTTCCCCTAAATTCTGTAAGCTCTACTTTGAATTTTATATTGAGTTGCATTTCTTCTTTGTTGTCTAACTATAATTAGGTCTCTTGTGTTTTGTCAAAGACACATTATAAAAATTGAAAACATATAAACAGCATGTACATTATTATGGCATTATAAATTCATTTTATTGTAAAGCCAACTATGGTATTGGGCTTACATTTTCTTTCCTACAGTTTCAATGACATGTTGCCTCTGTACTACTTTAAAGGAGAGTATTCCTGGATTTAAGTTCAAATGCATTCTCTTTTCTTATTCTCCAATAATCTCTCTAATTCAAATAACAATATAGAAGTTCCTGCGTGTCTTCAGTTTTTAGTCTCTCTCTCTCTCTCTCTCTCTCTCTCTCTCTCTCTCTCTCTCCCCCCCCCCCCCCCGCCCTCTCTCCCCTTCCCCCTCCTTCTCCTTATCTTTCTCCCCCATCTCCTTTTCTCTCTTCCTCTTTTGCCTAAACACCTCTGGGAAGGTAGAAAAATACAGTTCTATTTCATAGGCAGGAAAAGGGGTAATTTCTCTAGGCATGGCTATACTCTAATAACATCTTAACTGGGCATATTATTTTGGGGGGATTTGTTGTTGTTGTTTCTAGTTATGTTATTGTTTTTTTTTCAGGTGTCCTGCAGAGTAGGGAAGAAGTCAGGGGTCAATTGGTTGGGAAGCTCCAGTTCAAATTCGGAGACATTTTAGGATGTTTTTAAAAAGAGAAATTTGATATAGAATTTAAATGAGCATCTTTATGGAATCACGAAGTATACTCCTTGTTGTTACTGTCAATCTTCAGCAAAAGTCTCCCGCACACACAAAGATATACTAAAGAAACCTCATAGATTCATTTACCTTGCTGAAGCAAGTCAGAACTCATTCCAGGTGAACTATAGGTATATTTCACTAAGAAGAGAATGGGATAAGTGGCTTATTACAGAAATTTGGCCAGTATTGAGGGATTCTAAGGAGGGTTTTTGCAGGAGAAAGTTCTGAATTGTAACAGACAAAGGTAATATAATAATTGGGTATTTAAATTTTATTTGAGAGGTTGGAAGAGTAAGAAAGAAAAAGCTAGAGATGTCATTGGTCAGTTTGATTGTTTTTTAGCAGAACAGTGGCCTTGTCTCTAATTCCAAACATGGTGATGGAGTGGTCTTTTGTGGAAATCATTTATTTCTTTAGTGCTCTTTATCATTAGTTGGGAACTTTGTGGCCTAACTGTCAGCTGAGCTTTTCCCACTTTTCAGTCCCTCCTTTTGCCTACGGGCAGACAAGTTTATTTGAAAGAACATTGAACTGGGGGATTTAGGTCCTTACAACTCTGGACATTCTAACCTTGAATAGCTAATCACTGGAATGATTTTGTTTCTTCATGGATGAATGAGTCAGGGGATCCTGGATGTTTACTCTCATTTGTTTGGGACAGATTGTGTCTCCTTTGTATCTGCTACTGTCCTTTGATAGTATTTCAGTTTTGCCTTTTCCCATATCCAGTTTTTATTGACAGAGGCAAATACTGGGTCTTCGATTCAGTACCTTCATAAGGCAGATATGGAGGTAATAACTTATATACTGGTGGTTCACTATGGTACATTATCCTTTTTAGCAATGATGGCCCAACTGCATATAAACCCACTGGAGTGCCTATAGAAGATTCACCTCAGAATGGACCACCAGAGATCCAAAAGTGGGGGTCTTTATCAACTGGTCCACTCCCCAAGGCTAAGAGTGAACTGTGAACCATCACATTAATATGCCTGCCCTTTCAGGAGTATGGATTTGCCAAAATAGTTATGTGATATCTATAGGTATCCCCTGCCTGGCAGATGTCATACATTTCATCAGTATGACAGGGGGAAATGGGTAAATGAAAAATCTCTAGTGTTTTGCCCCTAAGAGTTTTCAATGACTTGCCTTACAACTGCCTTAAGAGGATTGAGTCCTTTTAGAGGTTGTCTCACACTGATATAATGATAAACCTTAGACTTTACATGATTTGCATCATTTTCCCTCAATGATCCTTTCTCCTTAGGTTTTCTATAAGAAATATAAACATTTTCAGAGTAAGATCCCAGCATTGTAACTTTTTCTACTATTATGCATATTTTATTACTAAATAAAAATATCCAAAAAAGGAAAGACCTATGAAGAAATGAGGTAGTGTTTCTGTAGGGTGACATCACCCTACAGACTTCCTGTCCTGTGTCCCCAGCTCTGAAGATAGGAGCTAGTATGAATCTCTGCTTATCTCTCCCTGCCCACAGAATCTTCAGTTATTTCTGACCTTGTTGGTATTGACCCTCAGCAATGTCAAATCTGAAAAACTCTCTGTGATAGCTCTGTGTGCAAATGAAAATTTCGGCCACAAGAACGTTTGTTTATATCTCAGTAATGTAAAAAAAATGTATAATATAGTACACACATGTGGCCCCATGACATTTACACAAATGATTTAATAGTCGTTAAAAATTTAGTGCAACTCTCTTTTCAAATAGAAATGAAACTTTGGAGATATGGTTCTAGACTTGGGGCTTTAAGTTACTAGATACATGACCTTGGGAAAGTCACATGTCTGTAGGTTCCACAAAATATGATCCATTTATAAACAAAATTGTAGTAGTTGGATCAAGAAAGGTGAAGAAGTTAATAGCAAAGAAGTTTTTTTTTTTTTTTTTTTTTTGGTGCTGGGGATTGAACCCAGGGCCTTGTGCATGTGAGGAAAGCACTCTACCAACTGAGCTATATCCCCAGCCCAATAGCAAAGAAGTTTTATTTGAAGAAGGGAAAAATCAATATGAATGTGGAATTGAAGAAATTAGATATTTTTACTGCCTGGTTTTCTCTGCCATGGCTGCTATTTTACCTCCTCTGTAGCTCAAGGAACTATCTAATCAGTGTAACTTAAGAGCTCCTTCACAAAAACACACTCATAAGAAGTATGTGGTATGTAAGACTACCTAAGATTTTTATCTTTTAAGTTGAGAGGTAAACCAATAATTGGCTTCAAATTATTTCTCATTTGTAAATTCACAATAGAATCTATGTCCATTCAACTTTTCTTACTGAATCCAATGTCATTCTTTAATATGAAGCTTTATTCCTCAGTTTTTTGAACTGTTATGCTTTTTTTTTTTTTTTTGCTGGTTAATGTCAGCTAAGCAAACATGTTACTGTCAATCCTTGCATTGGTCAGTTCTGTTTTTTAAATGAAAATATAAGAATGTTTAACTCATACCCAGGAGCCCTAAAATTGCATAATTCATATTTCATACCTCATTCATGCATACGTATTGTTTCTTATCAGAACAGTAGAACTATACAAAATTAACTTAGCAGTTTTTATTTCATTTCTTCATATGTGTACATTTTATCAACAAAGTAATATTTGGCTTACCAATGACTAAGAAAGTACTAAAAGGAAAGGAAAAGTAACCCTGTCTTTCCCTTTTCTTCTATGCTATCATTGTCAGTTTAAGAAAGTATTTAGTAGGGGTTGGTTATTATTGTACCATTGCCTTCTTTCTGTATTCAAAGCTTTGTTTCTCCTGTAAAACATGATCTTTCACAGTTATCTATGCCCCTGCTTACTCATTCATGGATGTTGTACTCTTATCTTTACTTGATAGGAGTCAAATGTAATTCCACCAGGATTTTGTGCTTATGCACATTACAAAATTCCAGATATGAATGGAATATCAAGGAATGGTTGACATATGTATTGCACTGTCTGCTCTGTTCATGTGCATGCTCAATTGTTTCATATGACTCCACATATTAAGCCCAAATTCAAAGATAAAATTATCAAAAATTGCAAAATTTTAAGAGCAGAGTATTTAACCAAGGACAAAGTCTTTCAGAGACAGGCGCTGTGCAATAGGAGTGGTCTCAGGCTCATGAATCTGTTCTTCTTTACATGTCAAAATTTTATGTGAAATGTGATCACTAAAACAAAATAAGATTTTTCAGACCTTCTCCAACCCCTTATTATGCCTATGTGTTCAGAATCTCCATAATTATTATAAATTTAATCCTTATAACCTGAAGAAGAAAGATGGGCAGAACTTCTGGAAACCAACTGCCAGTAAGGTGTGGCATCTTCTTTCCTAGCAAACTTCTTGATTTTGTAGGTATGCACCATAGAGTTGAGAACAGACTACTTCATATTAATTAAGCTTCCCAAGATTCATGGGTATATCGGCTTAATTGATGATGGGGTAATGAACAATGAAAGTTATAACTCTCTCATGGTTTGAATTTTTACACAGCAGATCAAGCAAATTACCTTTTCCCCTCCCACATGAACATGCATTGAGCCACCTAAATGGAAACTAAATTATAATTGGAAGGTTATTTGGTGAATATACCCTTAGAACAAAGGGAGAAAAATATTGATAAAGTGATAGTATTTCCCAACTCAGATATGTGAAATAGCTGCTGATGGACTACTTATAATTATAAATGTAGTTTATGTTTATTGTAGACATTGTGAAAATGTAAAAATCACCTATAATCCCCCTCAGTTTGTGCTGGCCACAATGATAACACCCTTTTCTCTGTTCAGTAACAGCCATTTGCTTTTGTTTTTGAGATGTTTTAAATTTTTTTTGTAGTTGTAGATGGACAGAATGCCTTTATATTTATTACTCTAAGTAGCAAAGGAACATCTTAGGAAATGTCTTATTACTTCATATATGGACTGCTCAGAAGCTATACTCTATATAAGGGAAGATTTTCTAGTTTTAAATATCATAGACTGATTTGATAGATAGGAAAAAGAAAAAAGAACTAAAGGATGGCTATATGCTTTTGAATAATCCAAGTATGCTTTAAAATTAAAACACCCTTACTGATTTTTTAAAGTCTCATACAATTCACCAATTCTACAGTAACTGGGATTGGTAGTAACTAAAACCTATTACATTCTTAATGATGCTCAATGAGCCATGGGAAATGAATAGGTGGATACAGTCCAGTTGCTAGAAAATAGTTGTTTGTTACTGACTTGTCTGAGAGGAAATGAACACTTTCATTTATCAGGGCCAGAGTATAAAGTGTTTCTCACTGGTGCATTTCTAAAATTTCTATGCTCCTTTGAATACTGATAAGGATGAAGAAATTAAAGGCAAAGTATACAAGTAATCTGGATTATCACAGTTATTTTATGAGCTGCTGTATTTTTTATACCTTTTATAAGGATAACTTTCCCAGACCTCATACCTAATAAATTTTATAATCTTTATTATATCTAAGATTAGCAGCAAAGTAATTGTTATGGTTTGGATTGAGGTGTCCCCCAAAAGCTCGTGTGTGAGACAATGCAAGAAGGTTTGGAGGAGAAATGATTGGGTTATAGTCTTAAATTAATTAGTGAATTAGTCCCTGATGGGATTAACTGAGTGATGACTGGAGGCAGGTGGGGCGTAGCTGGAGGAAGTGGCTAGTTGGGGGCGTGCCTATGGGGTATATATTTTGTATGGCTCCAGTCTCCCTTCTTGGTCATCACATTAGCTGCTTCCCTTTGCCACACTCTTCTGCCATGATGTTCTGCCTCACCTCGGGCCCCGAGGAATAGAGCCAGCCTTCTATGGACTAAGATCTCTGAAACCGTGAGCCTTCAAACTTTTCCTTCTCTACAGTTGTTCTGGTTGGGTATTTAAGTCACTGCAGCAAAAAAGCTGACTAAAACAGTAATATTTACTTCCCTTTAAAAACATAAATTACGGAAAGAACCAGAATTGTGGGGTTCATAGGTGTGTAGTTCTTATAGTAACAAAATCAGTACTTTTCAAATTTGACTGCACATTGCAACTTTTACAAATAGTGACACCTGGGTCCTATTTCCAGAGATTATGAGTTAAGTAGTCTGTGGTCCTAGCATCTCAACTTAAAAATTTCCCCATGTGATTCTAATGTGCGAACAAGGTTGAGAATCACAGTAAAATGAAGGGAATTCCTGGGCCACAGAAAAGCAATTCCATTACTTTTTCTCAACTTCTTTCAATAATTAGAATAACACTCAGTTCAAATTATTGATAAAGAGGTGGTATATAGCTGTTTTGCTTCAAGAAATCAGTATAATGTTTCAAGTAATACAGTAATTTGGATGAATTTATCAGTCCATCTAACCACCCACCTAATGGATCTGCCTAGGCATCAGGACTAGTGTTTGAAGGATATTTATTTTACTAACTCCTTGCTATTATTAGTTACTGCCAGACTTTGCAAACAAATTAATTTAATTAAAGGAGCAACCAACTTAACATACTAGGTTAATACAGAGTGGGATAGTGGGGGATGTTCTGGTTAATGTGTAAATCATTTTCTTCTTTCCCTTCAAATTCACTCTCATTTCTTTTCCACTGTGTTTTTTGCCCTGAAGCCTTCCCTTGAAGAATTTCCTTGCCTTATGGTTTCCAGTTAAGAGAGGCTGAGGCAAGAGCTCAGTGGCAGAGAGGGAGTGTTCCAGGCTCCCATAGGATCTCCACAGATTAGCTCTGGGCCTCTACCAAAGACCAAATTCTCTTAGATCTTTTTTTCATTTCTATTAGTCCTGGCTCTCTGGAAGGAAAATCCTTCCCCTTGATCCTTTGGGTCTACAGTTGGTTCTGGGGTTCTCACCATCCCTTCTTGGTTTTCCTAACTCTGATTACATATCTGTTGATAACTCTAGTAGACTCAACCATACTCTGAATGGGAAACAAACTTCTGTAGACAAGAACCTGATTAAAGTGGCTTGGGAGAATTTACATACATGATGTACCCTCTTATACAGCTATTATGTCCATTACCATATTAACCTTTTTTCTGAGAATTCCTATTTCTCTTTAGTATTACACCATTTCATATTTTTGGCAATGTAAATCTTTGTTATGGAATCCCAAATACCTAGTGGTTGTACATCTTATTTTTACATACACTTGCATAGCTTTATTATGTGGAAGTAGAGATTCAAATTATCATAGACAAAAGAATCTATGACACAGACACCCGCAGTGGTTCCTTTATATACAGTATTCTTCCACCAAAACTGTGATGAGGTTCAAGTATTCTAGGTAGCATATCAATTATTATGATGGCACAAAAACTATTTGGCTAGAAGTAACCCCAAACTTTTCCCTGCCTACACATTGGGCCACACACCTTGTGCAGTTAAATGAGGAGACTCATGTAGTGGCAGATTCACTTTTTGGAAAATTGTGATTCAGGAAAAAAGAGGGGAAGGAGGAAAAGGGTAAGAAGGGCCCATGAACTAGAAGCAGTGCAGTGCTTCTGGGAAATTTTTAAAAAGAGCTTTCAGGAGTAGGGGTAGTTTATAGTGAATGAAAGTGAGAGAGAAAAGTTGAATTTTAAAGAAATGAGCTATGCTCTTTGGTAATATGATTAAGACATTCAAGTAAAGGTGTGAAATCATCTGTGGTTCCTGGACAGTTCTTTTCACAAATACCAAGAATAGAACAAAAGTGTTAAAACTTTTTAAATGTTTCAGAAGCCTAATAAGATTTCTTAAATCTTGCTTTTTTTTTTTTTTTTTTGGCTTGTCTTTTATTACCTCCTACCTCCACCCCCATTGAGTATTTACATGCAAGGCCTTCTAGTGAAATCATTAAAATGAGTTTTGTGAATCACTCATAATAGACAGGAAGTACTAGGAAGCTGAGGAGACACTGATCCACTCACAGCTATTAGTGTATGAGGAATTCCATAACAATAAAAAAAAAGGAAGAAAAAAAGGTAGATCATTAGAAACAGTGGTTGTTTTAGGGAGGATGCAATTTTATTTCTTGCGATCCATTGTCTTTTCCAAAAGCTTGTAAACCTTCTATGGTCAGAAAAAAAGAAGTTAAAAAACTAAATTAGAAAAATTATTTATACTCAATCTCCAGTGCCAGGGAAGTCATAGGGCATTAATAGCTGCGATGTTTATAATAGCAAATAATTGTACCATGGTCATCTATGGAGTATTACATAGCAGTAAATATATTGAACTATACATATATGGAAGAACATGGAATAGTCATAAAATCATGATGTGGAATTAAAAAAAAATAAATGTGGGAGGACTGAAAACATTTTTTTCTTATAGGGTCAGATAAGAAATGTTTTAGGCTGGAAGGCCATAATGGTATCAACTTCAGATACTTTATATTATTGTAGCACCAAAGCAGCCATAGATAATATGAGTGAATAGATGTGGATGAATCTAAAAAAATTATTTACCAAAAAAACTTGTCTGGCTCCAGTGCTGTAGTGTGCTGACCCTATACTAGACAACACTCCAGAAAGCTCAACCATAGGAAGACCTAATCAAAATGTCATCTTGGCATACATATGTGATAAATAAAAGTCTATATAAAACATATGAACAAAAAAAAAAAACAAAGGCAAGAATATGACAATCCCCAGCTACTGTATGACATTTTACCCTAGGCAGAGGTAGGAGTACAGCAGAGTGAGGGACTAGCATAAGTACATAGATTCAAATGCAAATTATTAACATTTCAGTTTTTGGTTCACATATGTGTTACATATGTAAGTTATATGGCATAATGATATCCTTTTATGAATTAAATATAATGTTTTAAGAAAAGAAAGAATGACTAATAATTATGGAAAAAATTAGATGCAACCACAGGATTTGAGGCAAAGCATACCATGTATACCATGTATTCTTTTTTTTTTTCTTTTTGTATTGGAGCCATGTCTCCAATCCTATTTTGTATTTTATGTAGAGACAGTCTCTCACTAAATTGCTTAGAGCCTTGCTTTTGCTGAGGCTGGCTTTGAACTGAGGATCCTCTTGCCTTCAGCTCCCGGAGTTGCTGGGATTAAAGGTGTGCGTCACTTCTTTAACATTCTGAAATAGATCTTGGAAGCCAAGTGTTTAGAACTTTATTTCTAAAAATAAAATGCATCTTTTATAATCATATTTACAATGTACTTGTAAATGCTTCTTATTAGTTTGACTAAAACTGCCCATCTTGTGGTTTGATGATGGCTTCCAATATTCAACAATTCAGTTACAATAATGTAACTCTATAGGATCCCCTTACATTAAATCTTTATTGTGAATGGATTTTGTTAATTATCAAAGCTTCAAACAGCAGGAAAATCAGTCACAACATCATTCCACTAGAGTAGAACTTTTGGAAAGGAAGCAAAGTAGCAGAGAATTAAAGGACAGAGAATTAAAATACATTGAGAAAGATTAAACCTATTGCCACTGGGACAAAGACCCAAATCCTGATTCATCACACTGCATTCTGGCCTGTGCCCATGCTCCAAGCTCCTCCCTAACTGGATGTGCATCTATCTCCTTAGAACCAGGGGGTATTTATCCTCTAATGGGTTTTCCGGCAATGTGTCTCATTTTAGCTGCTTCAGACATCAAGATAACATCCTTGTCACTGCCTCTCTGATGGTTCCCCATTCAACACCACTCATTTAATCTCAGGACACTTTTCCTCACAGTCAACAGTTTTTCTTTTGTGTAATTAAGTCTCATTTTTTTGTGGATGGATCCATTTGTGCCAGTACTCCTCTGCCGCCTTGAAGCTTGCACCATTCAGTTATTTTTAGTGTTATCTCTTTCCTTTCATTAGCACAGAGCTAAACTGTGCATATTTTGTTCTTTCAGCTTTACACAGATTAAGATCATCTAGCTCCTTAGTCATTCATTTTAGCTGTTGCATTGAATTTCCTACAGTTCATTTAAATTCTTCAGTTCACTTTAATATACCCCAAAATAGAGAAGGCACCGTTTTCTAACATCTAATCTCCTACCCCTCCCAGTGGTAGGTATAAGGATTATAAACCTCTGTCACTTTGCCTCTTTACTCTCATAGTGGGTGAACTCTGAGCCAAAATATAAATTCAATAAAGCTTTTCTTAATATGTCTAGTCTCTACTTCTGGCTCCCTTTCCTCAGTATTAGCACTTTATACCTTTTAACTTTTTAGTGTACTCATGTTTCTACTTGTTTTCATACATATTCCTTTAAAATACACATTTTTTTGTGAAAATGGGGAAAGATTTATCTATGATCAGTCATTTCTTCTCTCATTAAAATACATTTTCATTCTACAACATAGTCATCTCTAACTGAATACAAGAAATAGATCTGTTGCCCTTCAAGAGAATTTTAATCATCTAAATTTGGATAAAGTGCATTTTCCATATCCTGTAGATGGTTTCAGAGTGCTCAGGAAGCTGCAGCAGAAGGGATCATAGTTGTTCTCTCTCCCTGGCATCAGTCTGATTCTCTTGATGGAAAATTAGAGGTTGTGAATCCTAAGTTCCAGCTGCCAGGAGATGACTTTACTCAGAAGTTTTATATGTAAAAAGGATACTTCCTTTCTGGGATCACTGATTTTCTTCAGCTGTAACCCTGGAACTGGGAGCCAGACACACCTCTGACCATCAGATTTGTGAGTGTTCTTGGAATTTTGCATCCATCATTCAAATTATTTACTAAGGCTCTCTGCCCTTCTCTCCTAGGCACAACAATCTATAATTGCGTTTTTCTCAATATGTACCCACAACTCTCTATAACCCTGTGATATTTGTTCAAACACTTATTTATTTGGTAGCAAGGATTGAACCCAGGGATGCTTAACCACTGAACCACATCCAAAGCCCTTTTTATTTTGAAACAGGGTCTTGAAAAAGTTGCTTAGAATCTCACTGTTTCTAGGGCTAGCCTTGAATTTATGATCCTCCTGCCTCAATATCTTGCCACCATGCCTGGCTTATCCAAATATTTAATTTGTCCTCTTATTTCCTACCTGTATTTAAAATGCCTTAGAGATCTGGTATGTACAATATTGCCATACCCTATTGTACTTTTATCACATAGGTGGGAAATATACATGCATCTATAATCTCAGCCTGAGACAGGAGGATCCCAAGTTCAAGACCAGCATGGGTAACTTAGTAAGTCACTCTCTCAAAATAAAAAATAAAATAAAATAAAAAGAAGGACCAAGGGTGTAGCACATTGGTAACGCACCCCTTGGATCAATTCCCAGTATACAAAAAAAAAAAAAAAAAAAAAGTTTGGAACTTTTTCTGAAGTTGAAATCTATGACTCAGAAATACAGAAAATTATTTATAATATGACATACACACATTACATTTTTATACATGTTTTTATCTATTGTACAAGTTTTGAAATACAGTCCTATACACTGTACCTTTCACAAAGGAGCATCATCAGTAATAATAAATCAGTATTAGATAGCCATGAATTTGTGATCACAACTTGCAAAAAATTCCTTTTTCTAACAGAATCTCATTTAAACATTCTTTTCTATAAGGAGACTATCAGACAAGACAGAAAAATCAAAATCCCTTCCTTCCTTCCTTCCTGAAACAGTAGGAGATCTAGAAACTCATTTTGGTTCTAACAGCAATTGACTAGGACTGAATGGGGATTTTCAGCTTTAGATGAGTAAACATAATCCAATCTGTCACAACTACCCCTGGACTCATTTCCCTTATATACCCTATTTGACTTGGTATTATAGGTATTTGAATTTCTTTCTTTTACTTTTCTTGGTAATGGGAATGAACTATAGTCCCAGACCTCTTTTTAGTTTTTCATTTTGAGACAGGGTCTATCTAAATTGCTAAAGCTGGTCTCCAACCTGTAATCCTCCTGCCTCAACCTCCCAAGTCACTGGGATAACAGGTGTGCACTATTTCACCTGGCAAGTTTCATATCTTAATATGGAATACAGCTTTAAGCTGGAATATAAGCTGATATAGCTAATTTCTATATATCTATATGAACAAATATATAACTTCTCAATTGGCTTTTTGTTCTGTTATTACATTCAGTTAGCTGGCATTTGTTCTTCATTCATGCACATGAATACTCTTACATTCATAAGTATTTGATGATAACACAATTATGTTCCCTACAAAATTAACACTAAATCAATTGGTATACTAGTGTGAGAGCATATGCGTTTGCCTATGTATATATGCATTTGTACACTTATACCCTTGTTTGAATCTCTCACTATCTTAGTGGTGAAATTATATATATATATAATTCATATATATATATATATATGAATTTAGTTGTCAATGGACCTTTGTTTATTTATATTTTTGTGGTGCTGAGAATTGAACCCAATACCTCACACATGATAGGCAAGCACTCTACCCCTGAGCCACAACCCCAGCCCTATTCTTTGTATTTATTCCTCTAAGCCTAAAAGATTCCGCAAATCAGAACAGTAGTTTCTGTGTTTTCCAATTTATTTGTAATAAATATATATTATCTACATAATATGTGTATAAATATAAACATACAGTACCTACACAAGACAATAATCAAAGTATTACAATAAATATCAAAAAAACAAGCATTCTCCCCATAGAAAATAGAGAACACAGTTTTGTTGTTGGATGACATTCCTGACTTCAGAAAATTTAGATTATTTCCTTTTTAGGATATTAGTTGTACTGTTAACACATTATATTTATATAAAAGCAGGTTATTATAAAGCTTACTGCCAAGGAAGACAACAAATATACTTCCCTCCAAAGTTGAGGCATTCACCATTTATTTAATGGATGTATATTAGTTACCTATTATAAGATTGAGTTAGGTGAAGATAGAAAACCAAAGAAAGGCACTGCACTTAGTTCATCATCTAGCTCAGTGTTTAGTAGATAAATCAATGTATTGTATATTTCATATTCAATAATAAAGATACATATTGCAAAAGGAAATAATAATTCTCCTTAGAGTGTGGGGGAGGGGTTAAAATTTAAAATGAATCTCAAAGAATGTAAGGATTTACCAAATGGAAAAATGGGAGTATGGAAGAATGGTGGTTGAATTCCAGGAGAGAAGGACTAGCATGTGCAAAAATTTAGAGGAATGAATTACATGGTGTCTCAAAATAATAATAAATATTTTATATTTATGAAATGTTTAATGCTTAGGGGAAGTTCCAAAAGTGGGGCTAGAAAAGCAGGTTATGATTTAAGGCATTTAACAATATCTTAATGAGCTGAGAAAAAAAATGTCTACAATGTTTTATTTGTACAAGTAACAAAAGTTCCTTTCAGTAAGAACTTAGGGGAAGTTCTTACTTCCATAAGTAAAATAGGTATAACAATAATATGGCATCATATATTTATTTCTATAACACTTTTTGCTCTTCTAACTATTTTCAAGTATATGATGGATTTTGATATACTTAGTAACCATGTTGTACATGGCATAGTATTATCAATTTTCAGCAGGAGAAACAGAAGAGCAGTTAGAGGAGCAGTTCAGTGAGAGTAGCAGTCACGTCCTCTTTATGCTGTGTCACCCTCCATATTCTTCATTAAATCAAAGAATGCAGAGCAAAAGGGGAGTTTAGTAGCATTCAGCTCCACTACACTGCACACCAGATATACACACAGGCAATCAATGTGGTTTGGACACAGCTGATATAATTTGGTGGAGCTATAATTGAATTTCCCCCCTTCTTAATATCATTACACCTACGGAACATCTCCAATTAAGTGTCCCCCCATCATTCTCAAAATTAAATATCCCAAATGGAACTCATTATCTACTCCCACATAAACCTGCTCCTCATGACTATTTCCCCTATCTATTATAGACACCACTGCTTTCAGGCTCCTAAATCTGAAATCCCTGGAGTCATTTCTTCTTCAATTCTTTTCTTCATTCCCAAACCCAGTCACTGAATGTTGTTGACTACTCTTAGAAATTATTTCTATGCATAACTTCCTTTATGTTATGGATAAGTGTTTTGGAATGCATTTAAACAAATCATAGAATCAGTGAACAAAAAATGAAGCCGTGAGTAAACAAATGAATATTCACTATTCTCATTTTACTATTCTCAATGCTTATCTGTAGTACTACAACCTAAAGTTTACAATGTGTGAAAGAATCTGAATGTAAGCAGATGCTGAAGTTAATGCTGTAGTAATAAAACGTATGGTTTCTTACATGCAAATTCTTTCAAAATATCTTATATTGAAGCATATTTTGTAAAGCATTCTTTGTTGCTTTATTTGGATTATGATAATTATTTAGAATACATGATTGCAGGTTTTAGATCTCTAAAGAGATTTCCAAAGAAAAATTGATTGAAAAAGTGAGAGAAAATACGGATTAATGTTTAAATAATTTCTTGGAATATGACCTTACATTTTTAATTGCTAGATGCCATTGTTAATGAGAATTTTACAGATCACACATATAAACACTCCCATATACAAACCAATAAGTAGTCATGATATTGACTCTTTAAGTTCACAGTTAAAAGACAAGGGGGAATAACAACAGTTCTTTTAGTAGCAATCAAATTACTGTGGCATGAAATAAAGCTTTAATGATGAATACTATAAGTATTCACCAAGTACTTTATCTCTGTGTATCTGGAAATGCACATGTTTTTTTCTCTGAAGAAAACTGTTAGATGACATAAAAAAGTGGTTCTTAGGACCAAAAAATGACATCAAGGCTGCTTGCAAAAAGATCGAATGAAGTTATTGTTGTTCCATGAAACATTACAGTAAAAAATAATTTCTAATATCTTATCTAATATTTTATCATGAATTATTAATCTGTGCATTTCTTATTATAAAAATATTGCTGATTATTACATTTGAAGTTCTAAAAGTTTATATATCCATATTGGATTTGAGCCATTTTAGGTGGTAGGGAGCATATTTTCTCTTTAGAAAATGGAGACTGCCTAATACTTGTGGTGGTTTTATATTTTAGCACCCAGGATGCATTTTACAAGGGGTCAGGGAAACATATGCCTCTTATTTCTAAGCCAAATAATTTTGTCTGTACATACAAGCTGCCTTGAATATCAGATTCAATGTTCTAATTAGGGAAATAAAGTTCCAGAAGGATGTTAGAACAAAATTTTAGCAAGATTAATATGGAAGCTAAGGATTGAAGGTATGTGGTGATTAAACCTCAAATCTACTTCAAGGAATTTATAAACTGATTGAGAAATCAACATAAATACCTGAAAGCTTATCCCAAAATTTTATTCATTTGGTCAATAGATTTTTTTCTACAATTTGTATATAGTATATAAAATTAAGCCTTGTCACACTTCATTGAACAAGGTGCATTTACTTCATATTTTTCTTCATGTATTCAGTAAACATTTAGTGAGCACCGAGGTCTTACAGAGAAGTTAATTTGTCAGACACTAAGCCAAGACCTTTACATATAATGTAATATTTAATTTTTAAAATTATTTTAGTTGTAGGTGGACACAATGCCCTTATTTAATTTATTTATTTTTATGTGGTGCTGAGGATCGAAAACAGTCCCTCACCTGTGCTAGAGGTGCACTCTACCATTGAGCCACAACCACAGCCCCTCATATTTAGATCTTATACCAACCTACTGCATTTGACATGGTAATAATGCCTATTTTATTTTATTTTTAATAAACAAATATAAATTTTATCTATTTTCATAGGCAAAATTTGTATATATTTTCAATTAAATTATGATGTTTTGATATGTTTATATTATACAATTATTTAATCAAGCTAATTAATGTGTATTCCTCAGTTACTTTTGTGGTGAGAATACTTAAAACTACTTTCAATTATTTTTTTCAAGAATATAACACCTCATTGTTATAGTCACCACATTACACAATAAATTTCTTGAGTTTACTACCCTAATAAAAATTTTGTATCCTTTGCCCAACATCCCTGTCACTGACTCCCTCACTGTTCCCTGCCTCTGGTAAACACCATTTTACTCTCAACTTCTAAGAGATCAAATTTTCAAATTCTACATATGAGTAAAACCATGTAATATGTGAGTGCTTATCTGAATAATATTTCATTGTGTATGTGTACCACATTTTCTTTACCCATTTATCAGTTGATGCACACTTAGATTGTTTCCATTTCTTGGCTATTTTGGATATTGTTGCAATAAACATGGGCATGCAGATGTTTCTTCAAAATACTGTTTAACTTACTTTAATATACACACATAAGTGGTATATTCACCCATAATAAAGATAAAACGAAGGCTTGAATGTTTGTATCAACCATGATATGACAGCTAGGCAGTGTAAGTTATCTAACACATATGCTTTGTTTTTGTTTTACTTATGTTTCATCAAAATTAATATATTTCTCCTACACTTTTTCTATAGTTGTAGTCATTCCTTGAAAGTTAAACTATTTATAATTTAGATTGTAATATAACCATATGGTGATTGAAATAACCCTGACAATTAATTTAACTCCTTTTATTTATTACTTTACACTGTACTTTTATGTACTGTCTTCCTAAATATGTTTAAGTGCTATTCTTAAAGCCTTCCTAGAAATGCCTATTATCCTGGTTACTTTATCATCAATCACATTATATTAGTGATAATTTCATGAAGTTCATTTTCTGTATTCAAGATATGGCTTAGCTAATCTAGGAGCCCAAATGTTAAAAACTTCTGAAAGTGAATACCTTTTTTTCTCAGTGATGTGCTCCAAATACTTAGATATTATTTGCTATATCAAGTGTCTATCCCTTAAAGTTTCTTGGGGGATACTGTCAAAATGAAAAGACTGAAAATATTGCTAGAAGTATTTCAGAATACAACATTGTCAAGGGATGGGGGTACACATCTCAGTGGTAAACTGAGTGCTTAGCATGTATGAGGCCCTGAGTTCTATCACATCATTATAGGGGGGGGGGGACCAAAAAACAAAACAGTGTTTGCAATTTGCAATGTTGTGGCTTTAATTTAAGATTATACTATTTTAATAATTGATTAACATATAATAATGTAACATGCAATATGCACATATGACATTTCAACATATGTGTGTATAATGATCAAATTATAGTAATTATCATTTCCATCTCGTCATATTTTCTTTCCTTCTTCTTTCCTTCCTTCTTTCTTTCCTTCCTTCCTTCCTTCCTTCCTTCCTTCCTTCCTTCCTTCCTTCCTTCCTTCCGGATTGAACTCAGGGGCACTCGACCACTGAGCCACATCACTAGCCCTATTTTGTATTTAGAGACAGGGTCTCACTGAGTTGCTTAGTGCCTTGCTGTTGGTGCAGCTGGCTTTGAACCTGCAATTCTGTCTCCGCCTCCCGAGCCACTGATATTTCAGGCATGCGCCACCGTGCCCAGCTTCCTCATATTTTCTTTATACATATAGTTTTTAGTTCCTCTTTCCTAGTTATCCATAAAATGTGATAGGTTTTTTAACTTGAGTTAACCCATTGTGCAGTGGAATACTAGAATGTATTGCCTCTATCTGTTTTTTGGTATCCATTATTCCTACAGCATATATATTTTATGTATGTATTTTCAAAGTGGTCTCTTACAATGCATATCATTAAATAATAAAGAATGAAAAAATATTCCCCATATAACATTACTGTTGATGTGGTCACCCGAATTTCAATAAGTCACATTCTGAGAATGGAATAGACTATAAATAGTATGCCAAAATGTGATCAATTAATCCATTTTGTTAAAGAGTTTTTAAAAGCCTACTTAGTCATTAGAATTTGAGCTATTACATTAAAAATTGTGTTCTTAGAAGCCCTAAATGTCATCAAATCCACTGACATCAGAGCTACTTCCTGCTTTTATTCATATCCTCCAAATTAATTCCAAGCTTGTCTATTTTTAATATTTAGCTTATGCCTAAATTACCATCTTAATTTCAATTTATAAACACATTTTGATGGTAAAAATGTTCACATATGTGATAATGTGCTTTCTTTTGGGATGTGAAAATTCTACTGCTGATCTTTTTCAGTATTTCAGTATATGTAGTAATAGATTTGCAATAGCCAATCTCCAAGTGTACACACACATTCCATTGATAAAATGTTCATACCCACTCATCAGGAATCTGTGTCTCTGAAAAATATGTTTTTTGCAAACCCAGAGGGAGAAATCAGGTTTTTTTATTTTTATTTGTTTATTTTTTAATAGAAAGCTAAGCTGGGCATGGTGGCATATGCCTGTAATCCCAGCAGCTTGGGAGGCTTAGGCAGGAGGATCAAAAGTTTAAAGCCAGACTCAGTAATTTAGCAAGGCCCTAAGCAACTTGGGGAGACCCTGTCTATAAATAAAATATAAAAAGGACTGGGAATGTGGCTAAGTGGAGGAGTGCCCCTGGCTTCAATCCCTGGTACCAAAATAATAATAATAATAATAATAATAATAATAATTATTATTATTATTATTAATAAAATAGAAAGCTCATCAATTTCAACATGTTGGAACTATACCTGCTATAGGGGCAATCATTTGAAATACACTTTTACCCACTGAATGAACTCGGGTAAAACTAGTAGACTAACTAACATTATGATATTCTAATTTTTATTTCATAAAGTTGAGGCTCAATTTAAAACCATGGACTTATGGGAACAGAGTCCAGATGACTGAGGGATTGTTTTTATTTTCCAGTATCAATAGAATCTTCTGGAAGTACTTCTTTGATCATTTCTGTATTTCTCTCTTGACATTTTCCTCTATCTCCTTATGCCAGAAAATTCCAGTGTTGATATTTGCTTAAGATTACTCAGGTACTTGGATATTTAAACTTGGTAGTTTTTAATGTGTCTATAATTTGCAAATAATTTTTGAAAACTTCATTTTCTATAATTAAGTTTGATAACCAATCTGATTTTAATGTAGTTTTGCTTTGAACTTGTTTTCCCAATTAAAGTTTAAAATATTATTTTACAATGTGATGTAGCTTTATTTAAAAAAAAACAGTAAAGACAGACAAGTCCTACAAAACCTATGAAAAAATTGTTTGGAAATATATGTAGCAAGTGATATTGGCTAAATCTTATTGTTATATTTTGTGCATGTTCTAATATGTAATAACAAATTCTACCGTGGTGTACAACTGTAACACACCAATAATGAGCCAAAGAGAAATGTAATTAGAAATTCATAGCAGGGATTTTGAACTTGTCTTTCATGTTTCAACCCCTTTGGGAAGTCTTCTGGCTCTCTACCTTCTCCCTCTGCTTTTGCATATGGTCTTATGATGCATCTATCAAACCCTTGATATCTATAATCATGCAGTAGCTTTTCTCCTTAATTGAAAAGTTACTGATAATAGAAATTGACTCCTTTCTCATTGTATCTCTTATATGTCCTCTATGTATCATGCATGCAGTCTAGGAGTTAAGCACATTTTCCTATAAATTATACATGGGATGGATAAATGGGTAAATACATGTAATTGGCTGATTGAATACACACATAATTCTTTCTATGTAAACTATTTTTTCAAGACTAAGTGACCTCTAAATCATTTGGATTCTAATTATGTAGTTATTGCACACAGTACAAAATTCAAAGGGGTATACAAAAAAGGGTACACAATGAGGATCATTTCCTCCTATTTTACCCCCATGCACTTAGTTATCCTCCTTTGATCTCACCAGAAGGAATTGATATTAGTGGTGTCTTATGTGTACTTTCAGAAATATGCTATATATGCATGTACACATACACATAAGCATAAACACACTATATATAAATCTCAATTCATAGCTATCAGCAAGGTATGAGAATACCAATTATTGCCTACCATAAACAGTACAATATATTATTAAGCTTCCTCTTCTTTGCCTATCTGGTTGGTGAAAAATTGAGTCTTATTGTAGTTTACTTTTATCTACTTATGAAAGAAGGTGAACATATTTTCAAATGTTTAAGAACCATTTTTGTTACTTTCGTTCTGAACTCTGTTCACTTGTTTTGCATGTTATAGAATCCCTTCTACAACTGGAGCCAATTGACAAATGAGAACCACCTCCTATTTTTTTTATCATAAACAGTATTATCTAGCATGTTGAAACCTACTAATTTATTTGACTTAGCACTATTGCTAATTACATGAGTATTTCAAAAGGCAAACTGCACTGTCAAGGAGGGGTTGGTTTAAAATTCTTGACCATATACAGTATGCCCTTTAGGATATGAAAGCAAATCTGTAGAGAGGTCCCAAAAGCAATAATAGAACCTTTCTTTTTTGTTTATACTATTTTATTTTCTTTTTATGTTTTGTATTAGTGCCTTATAATTAAAAGAGTGGGGTTCATTGTGACTTACGCATGCACATAATGATTTACCCATCTCAGGAATTTTACGCAAGCTGTTGCCTGCATAAACATTTGCCATTATTAGCATGGTAAGATTCTTTTATCCTTTAGCTCTCAGTTTAATTATACTTATTTAAGTATGAAATCTAGATGAGTTCTTCCTCTTTCCCTGGACTCTACTTTAGGTATTCTCTATCTTCACATATGTTTTTATTCCTTTCACAACACTTACTATTTTGTGTGGTTAAGTTATTTTGTCATTTACTTGCCATTCCCTATAAGAAACTGGAAGTTCCAGGAGAGCAGTTTTCATGTATGTCTTGTTTACTTTCTGTCTTCACTGATTGATCCATAATGTGGCATAAAATAAACATTCAACAAATATTTGTGGAACAAATAAGAGAACAAAATCATCTAAGTACAGGTTTGTCAAAACTCAGTTATTACTTTAGAATTATTTCAAATATGTAGTTCCAGGAGACTGAATTTAATTCAGCTGAGTTCTTACTGTGTATAAGAAAAAAAGATAAGGGGATATGGAGAGGGAAGGAGGGAGAGAAAGATAGAGGGAAGAAAGGACAAGGAGAGACAGGAGAGAGGGAGAGGGGAAAAGATGGAGAAAAATGAGAGATTATTAATGTAGATCCTTCAAAAGGAGCCTAGGGATATTACTCCTGCACTTATTCAACTATTGATTGCAAATGGATTTTCTAAGTACAGAAACAGCAAGGTTAGACACCATCATTGCTTTGAGACAAATGGAACCGGAATGCTTTCAGGCTCAGACATAATTGATAAACAAATGCAAAACTGAGAGAAATTATTAAAAGTGATTTTGAAAGTGAATTTTTTTCTTACTATTTTCAGGGACGAGAAAATATTTTAAAATTGTAATAAAGCCTTGGCTTCACACTCTCTTAGTTAAAATCAATATAGCATGTATTTTAATACATCATATATGCCAGGAGCCACCTGATTGTATTGACAAGTATGAAATAGTGATCATTTTAACTGGGCTTCTTATCTACCTAGTGTTTGAATGGGGATAGAGCCTAATAAATTAAACTAAATTAATTGAGATTTAAGAATGAATTCAATAAACAAAATAGTAAATTTAAACCTTTTTTGTTTGTACTATTTTATTTTCTTTTTGTGTTTTGTATTAGTGCCTTATACTTAAAAGAGTGGAGTTCATTGTGACTTATACATACACATAACGAGTTACCCCAAATCATTCCCCAGTATGTCCCCTTTCCCTCTTTACTTTCCTCCCCATGTTCCCCTTCCTCTACTCTTCTGGTCTTCATTTTATTTATTTGCATGCATATTTTCTATTGACATAAGCATACATACAAGTGGGATTCCTTGTGATATATTCATTCATGCATATAGCATAATTTGGTTGATTTTATTCCCCAGTTGTTCTTCTTTCCCTTCCCTTTTCCATCCCTCTTGGTCCTCTACCTCTCCTCTACTGATTAACCTTTTATTTTTGTGACATTCCTCTTTTTATTTCTTTTTTTCTAACTTAATCTTACAGTCATCAATCTCAAGACTTGTTTATAAGGAACAAATACAAGTTCTCCTTACAAACAAGATTGACATCCCCTTTGAACCATGACTGAGCTGAGCCATTCCTTATAACCTTTAAGAAACAGAAAGGTATAACAGAGTTAGGTGTCTACAAATATGTAGAATATTAAAATCTATGTGGAATGTAATGTATCAATTATTAACTTGTGAATAGTGTAACTACCTGTATTTGGTGATGAAGAAAACATAGAAAGGTAGGTTATGTAGGAATGGGATATAGATAACCTAGAGAATAATGGCTATTTTGTCTGATTTCCTTTGTAGAATGATTTTTTAAAGTGAATAAAATACCAAATATTAGCACATATCATTTAGTAGAAAGAAATGAAAACAGAGAAAATATAAGAAATATAAAAAAAGTTAAAAGTAACTTTAAGTTTTAGCTTTTTCATATATGTATGTTGTGAGTGTAAGGGAAAGGATCAACACAAGAATCTATTCATTTTATGGTTGAGTGATGAAAATTAATAATGCAATGAAAAAGACATCTAGAGATGTCCTTGCAAATGTAACCTGACCCCAAAATACACCATATGACAGATTCCATCAGTGTAAATATCTGTCCATTAACACCAATAATCCTTTTTTTCAACTAAGACTAATTTTCATGGACTTAATTTTATCTGGACTCCTTAACTAAGATTTTTCCAAGCTGATTGTTCCATAACATTGCTCTAATAATTATTATATTATCCATGTTAAATATTTTCATGTTCCCTTTTGTACCAAGTTTGAATGACTTAGGTTGATGTATAAGGTTCTCTGTATTTTGTCATTTTCCTTCTTTTACCTCTTCATTTCCTTCAATCTTTGACTGTCCTACATACATTTGAAGGCAGTCTCCTTAGACCTTGAATGTTATTTCCCAATTTCTCAACTTGCCAAGCTTTTGATCATCTTTTGGGACCCAGACAAAATATAATATTCTATGTAACACTTTTCATCAATTCTCTAGAGTGAAATCTCCCTTTCCTTTGATACTCCTGTAGCACTTTGTACTAACCTATACTGTAGAAGATATTATATTGCATGGTAATTATATTTCCAAATACCCTTCTTTTCAATCCAATTATGAGTACCTCAAGGGCCAGGACATTGTATTATTGTGTGTATCTTATGCTAAAAATGTATTAAGCGTCCATCAGAGGTTTCAAATGAATTATGTGATACATTCTTAATGCTGTGAAGAGAGTATTTTTATTCTAAGAATTCATGCTGAAACTTTTGGGATATTTTGAAGCAAGTTTTGATTAAATAGTACTTGAATTTCAAGAGTCACTTTTATCTTTAATGGACTCTGAATTTTTCTATGTAATAAAATTTTTAATATACAGTCATACTGACAATATAGACCCATACGATAGGTAATAAGGTCCTTCTTTATGTGTGTATATTAAACACAGAAATCTTACATCACATATGATTGGCTTAAAAATTCAGAGAACTAAATAAGTACCTTTATCCTAGTTAGACTTCAACACAACATGTTGAACTTTCATTTTAATGTGATTAGTGACTGCCTGGAATTTGGATCTGGATTGCATTTAGTCTTCCCTCCTAAAACCTCTAATCTCTACCAAAGGCTGATAGCGAAGTGAAATTCCTTCTTCTCTGTCAGAGGAATTTTATTGAGTCATCATTTGGGGTCTGGTGATGATATCTATACAGCAGATTCATTTTTCAGAGTCATTCAGAAAGCTATCATAAAATTCTTGCTTCTTAGCAAGAAAAGTGAATTCCAGACTGACAGGAAGCACTGAGAATTTCTTGAGTGAGAAATGACAAAGGGACATGCCTCCAGCACTCCCACAAAGCCAGGCTGCCTTTCTGGAAGTGTGACGAATTTATTCAGCAAATCTCAATATAAACTGGAAAGCCCAACAAATAAAGTCCGTACAACAAAGATTGCCCAACAATTTTTATACTATAAAATATGAATACAAAGCAAGGGATATAACTCAGTGGTAGATCTCCTGTGTAGCATGCATGTAGCCTGGCTTCAGTTGCCAGTCCCAGAAAAAAAAAAAAAAGTGAATACAGCAGAAAATACAATTTACCTCCATCTTATTTTTTTCCACACAGAGCTGACAATACAGACTTAGACAGAAATTATAAGAAGGGGAAGTTAGGAATTCACAGTTTTCGCCTTGATTACCACTTGAAAAAAACATGACTTTAAGAAATGTTCTCATTTGATTTTCTTTTATGTGTGAAAATGTTTTTTGTTGTGAATTTGTATGTGATGTACAGTGAAGATGGTTGCAAAGTATCTAAGATATATAGTAAACAAACAGAAATTCATTTTAAACTCCATTAGAATACTTGCTAAACTGTCTTCTAGATGCTTATAACAATAAAATAAAGTTCACATTGAAATAATGTGTTTTTTTGTTTGAGAAGAAATAAAATTATTATTCTGTTTTTTCAAACTTTTAGCCAGTTATATCTTGAATACAAAAAAGGAAAGATCTGTTCAAACTTTCATATGTACATAGAACAGTGAATCCCAATATCAAGTATATCCACAAGACATTAATTTTAAAATAAGTATAAATAAATTGAAGAAAGATCAGTAGAGGGAGGGGAGGAGGGGGAATGAAGAGGGGGAGAGGATAAGGGTTGGGGACTGAATTAGGGTAAACTATATTCCATGCTTTTGTGATTATGTCAAAATGTATCTTAATGTAATATATAACTAAAAAGAATCAATAAAAATAAAATTATTTATAGGTTTTAATAAGGAATAGAAAGCAATAAAATGTATTATCCAGAGAGAGAAAATATTGACAATTCCAATTTTTTTTACTCACGTATGATATTACCTACTGTTGTAGAAAAAATAAGCTTAATGAGGTCTAATGGGATATACAGTTGGGTAAATTGGCTAGAATTTTGTTTGATTTATATTTTCATTATTCCCTGGACTTTGGAATCAAATAGTAAATTATGAAACTGTGTATGTTACTTTTTATTTATTATCCTTACAATATCACACCTGACTCGATTTAAAGTAGATAAATTCTAGTTACCTGTCCTCAGAGAATAAACATCTGCTCAAATGCATTTCAACACTTTAATTGTGTTAATAGGAATTGGTCAAAATTATAGTATAAAACATATACATGAGTATATTCCATGTTGGAGTATATTCCATGTTGGAGAAAATGAGGATGATGATTATTAACTCTGATGATTAATTTCCCAATGTAAAAAGATTGTTTACTCCTCTTTATATCATTCCACTTGGTATTCTAAAAAAGGCAAAACAAATCTTTACCTGTCTAGTGAATATTAGATGTAGAAGTGAATGATTTTATTGTTTTACATTAATTAATAAGACTACATTAATATTGTTTACAGTTTATAAAGCCTTTCATATATTTTAACTAATTTGCCCTAATAGCTATAACTACCTCCTAGAATAGTGCAAGTGAGATGTTGAGAAAATTGTGCAAATCACACATAGATTTTGATCACATTTTTTTTGGTACTAGAGATTAAACCCAGGGGTACTTTACCACTGAGCTAAGTCCCCAGCCCTTTTCATTTTTTGAGACAAGGTCTCCCTAAATTGCTTAGGGCCTTGCTAAGTTGCTGAGGCTGTCCTCGAACTTGTGATCTTCCTGCCTCAGCCTCCTGAGCTGCTAGAATCACAAGTGTACACCACTACACCTGGTGAGTTTAATCACTTACTATGCTTGAAATATGTGCTTTCATACCATATACTTACCAACTTTAAATATGAATCCTGGACTTATGCAGCTATTGGAAGGATTAACTGAGGAACTCTTTCTAAAGCTCTGGCACAGTGTGATGCTCAGCACCCATTATTCCATTTCCTTAAACTTATAGAGAAGTGACTTCAGTGGTGGTACTACAGAGAGAGGGAGTAATTTCACCTTCATTTAAATTTGATCACTCTCCATACCAAGGCACCCCTAAGCAAATATACAGTTTCCAAAAATAGAAAAACCTACATTTAAGGCAAGTCTTGTGTTTTTCCCACTGCCCTCCCTTTCTCAGCAAGATGGCTACATCTGAACTATAAAATGTTAGGGGTCACCTAACAATTTATTAATCAGGATAAATTGCATGATAGTTCAATATTTTAAGAATAAAACTTGATGTAAAATAGTTCAAGGTGATCAAAATACAAAATTTTTAAATAACTATAGGACCTGATCTTACACTTTTGCAACTTGACACTCACATTCACTCTCTGCCCAACTACCAATTCAAGGACTAGAACATTGGTATATTACTCTACCTGTGTGCAGCTTCCTTATCTCATCCATTAGCATTCCCCATTCTGAGGGAATAAACACCTAGATTCATCATCTTGTAATTGTATTTATTTATTTTTAGTGGTACTTAGGAACCCAGGAGTGCTCTACCACTGAGCCACATCCCCAGCCCTTTTAAAAAATTATTTTGAGACAGGGTCTTGCTTAGGTTAGCCAAGATGGCCTCAAACTTGAGATCCTTTTGCTTCAAACTTTCTAAGTGGCTGGGATTGCAGGTATGCACCAATGTACTGAGCTCATCCTCTAATTTTAAAATATTTTACTGCATATATATGCTTCACCAAGATTTGTTCAAGTTTATTGTAGCGATTTAAAGTGTGACTTTTGGGGGCTTGGAATGTGGTTCAGTGGTAGAGTACTTGCCTAGCACATGTGAGGTATTAGGTTCCATCCTCAGCACCACATAAAAATAAATATACAGGTATTGTGTCCATCTACAGTGAAAATTTTTTTAAAGTGTGATTTTTGGGCTGGGTGTGGTGGTGCATGCCTGTAATTATCCCTGTAATCCTAGTGGCTTCTGAGGTTGAGGCAGAAGGATCAAAAGTTCAAAGCCAGCCTCAGCAACTTGGCAAGGCCCAAAGCAACTCAGCTAGACTATGTGTCTAAATAAAATACAAAATAGGGCTGGGGATGTGGCTCAGTGGTTGAGTGCCCCCCTGAGTTCAATCCCTAGTGCCAATAAAGAAAAAAAAGTATGACTTTCAGAGTTCCTATAGCCTCAATTTGAGTTTTGTCTGCACTAGTTACTAGATAGCAGACCTTCAGCAATTTACTTAGGTTTTCTGAGCCTCAGTTTTCTCATCCATAAAATTTGGAAATAATAGTACGTATACTATAGTGCTATTGTGAAAATAATTAGTTCAGTGTGTGGTATAGATTCTTTGGGGTTTGATTTTATATTTAAATTTTATTAAAAGTATATTTGGTGCTCAAAGTATTTCACACAATCACATCCCTAAAGTTTATCGTGTTTTGGGTATCAGAAGTTCCTTTGTTTTCAATACTATATAAGCAACATAATTGCTCATTTTCTTGTCAGTGGGCAAGAGGATGGTCGAAGATCTGTTTGTTATTTTGAACAGTGCTGCTCTGAACATTCTTGTACATATTCCTTGGATCAAATACCTCTGCTTTTTATGCCACAGATGGATATCTCAGTATTTTACAATGCCATGCAATGAAATCCAGATCCTGTAGCCCTAGATTCTAATAGCTGTCTTGTTTGTCCTTATTGAGCCAGTGATAAACTTAAGCCAAAACAAATTATTCATGGTTATTATGAACTGGTTATTATTATATGTAGATGGTTATTATTCATGGTTATTATGTACTGATGGTTGATACTAAGTCCTTTTCTATGAATCCCTCAATACTCTTGCTCCCAGGGTCTGGTCTGTACTGCGCTAACTACTTTTTTTTTTTCTGAGACTTTATTGCTAGTTTTAAAGTCTTCATACTCTGGGTCTTTACTTACTCATTCCAGAGTTAGCTGGATCACTCTGGTGTCTCTTTTTCACTGTACTTTTTCATAGTATGTCTTTATTTTTTTTGTTTGTTTGGCAAACCACAGGCAAGGACTTGAGAGCAGCTAGCTCATTTGGTAGCTATTCACAGAAAACATAAGTGGGAGTGGGAGGCAGGAGAGTGAGGAAAAGATTTTAAAAAATGGTAGTTTGTTACTGAGCTGGCTACTGTGTTAGAAAACTGAGCTCAAAGCTTTGGAGATTCTCTGAGGAGTGCTATGGAGTACATTTTGAATTGTTACTCCAAAAGGGCAGGAGGTGGGGGACTCTGTCCCTTTGCATCATTGATTGAGGGTTGTCCAGGAATATCATATCTCTTGTATTTGGTAGGATGAGTGAACTCCTATGATTTGAGGAGAATCTTGAGGCAGAAACACTAAGAGATGCAGCTGGTACTTGACTTGGCAGGGCTTTGGGTGTGTGGGGGCTGTTCTTCACAGAGCTGATCAAGTTAAGAGGTACGTCAGTAGGATGGGATACCTGCTACATAGCACAAACTGGATTTCTCAATTATCCAATACCATGATTTTTTTGACAACATGTACCAAGAAGATAAAATATAGCTCTGTCTTCATGCTATTGAATCTTTCACATCTGATATCATGTGGCTTACTTATAGATGTTTCACTCCATTGTTCAGGTATTTTAGTATATGAAAGCCCTATAGTTGCTTTTTCTTGATTTATGATTAAATCAGGCAAGATTATTTTAAAAACAGTTTGATGTTATGTATATAGCAAGCACTCAATAAATATTTCTTAAAGGGATGATTTTTAAATGACTTTCTATATTATGTAGATGCATAAAGACTATAATATAGCCCTTCAGCAGGAAAACTGATTCTTCAAAGTTGTCAAATGACTGCCAATGATATATATAACTGAAATCTTGTAGGAAAATGTTATCAGAGGTTATGTTTAAACTAGGGAAATGATCAATTTTCACAATAAACTATCCCACTGCTTCCTCACTGTAGTCTCTGGTCTGCTATGATTAATAAATTCCCATCTTTCAGTACAAAAATATCTGTAAGCTGAAAGGGAAACATTTCCAGGGGGAAAAAATTAAAAAGCTTTTCTTAAATTTTATTTGATAGTTGTTGTATTACCTTTCCAATCATTTAAACATATGTATCTCCTAAAATATTTTCTTACTCAAAGACTATAAGAATTACTATGTTAGACCAAACGATTTATGGTTTAAATAATAAAATAAGCAACTTTGTTTGTTAGAGTTGTCTTAGTAACTTGAAGCCCCCTTTGTACTTCTCCCCAGTTCCATCACTAGCACCAGAATTAAGCCCTGAATTTTGCTTTTTGTTATAATTTTGCCACATGTGGATGTATGCCAAAATAACAAATTAGTTTGTATTGCATGCTTTTGCACTTCATATAATGGGAATCATGTTGCATCTATTCTTTGACTATTTTTTCTAATTATCATTATGTTGCTAAGATTCATCCATGTCAGTGAATGTAACTGTAGTTCATTCATTTTCAATGCCATATTCCATCACGGTAAACTACAGCTTATTTAGATATTCTACTGTTTTATTTGTTTTTTATATTAAAAACAATGATTCTTATATACACTTAAGAGTGAGATTGCTAAATCATAGGGTTCGTGTATGTGGCCTCAGATACACTTCTTATCTCCTTTATACTTCTTTACTCATTGCCACTGGGAAATGGACCCTTGGAGAGTGGGTCCCTGTATCAGGCTCCCATGTCAGCTGATTTCTAGCTATCTTTGGATAATGGTGGAGAACTGGAGAGTTAGAGAAGAGACCAGGATACTTATTGTTCTGCCTTTGTTCCATGAGAAGGGCATTGTGTTTGGCACCCCTGATTATGCTTCAAGGTTCCAGCTCCAACCAGATAGGCCCACAGTCCTGCAGCTTCTGGCTTGCACTGAATGACCTCATATTGGCATCCACTGAACTAAGGC
Organism: Urocitellus parryii; assembly: GCF_045843805.1. Lineage (NCBI taxonomy): Eukaryota > Metazoa > Chordata > Mammalia > Rodentia > Sciuridae > Urocitellus > Urocitellus parryii. The sequence continues at coordinate 105,280,659 of NC_135547.1, forward strand.
ACCCTTCTCCCTCTCTCCCTGTCTCCCTGTCTCCCTGTCTCCCTGTCTCCCTGTCTCCCTGTCTCCCTCTCTCCCTCTCTCCCTCTCTCCCTCTCTCCCTCTCTCCCTTCCTTCCTTCCTTCCTTTCCTCCTTCCTGTTTTCAATATGAAGTGGCTTCCAGTTTTCATTTAGACTGACTGCATAAGACAATGTATTTCTAACTTCATAAATTTATGGCAAATTGTGCTCCAAATTAGTCATGCCACCAATAAACAAAAAAATCTCTTTGCTCAAAATTCTCTCCAACACTTGGTAAGGCCAAATTTTTAAGTTTTGGTAACTATACCAGGTATGTGATTTTCTTCCTAGTTGTAGTTTTAATTTAAAGTTCACCAATGAAAAATTAATTTGAACATTTTTATAGTTCCTTTGGCCAAAATTTTAAATGTAGACAATTAATTATTAAATATAAAATATAACTTTCTTTAAATTACATTGAATTACCTGGAGTTTCACCAGTTGATTATCCAGTAACATTTCTATAATAGTAAACTGTTACTTATGGCAGTTAAATTCAATGCACATTTTTTTTTATTGTGTTAGTTATACTCAAGTTACTCCTGAAGCAAGACTACAGGAACTTTTTTGTGTGAATCTGGAAGATTCTTTATGGTGTTTGAGCTCTTACTTTCAGATATTCAGATGTCAAAGTATTTTTAGAATGGGTCTGTAAGGCATCATTATTTGGTAATTATAATCTTGTTGATTGACAGCAAGTACCGTGTTCAATGAAAATGTTGCTGCATTGAAGTAATCCTGGTTTTTGCTAGTGACAGACTGTTTAGATCTAAACTGGAAAGAAGTGATTTTAAATTCACCAGTATGAAGATATAGGATTTATCATTAGATTCTAAAAGGTTATTTTTGCCCCAAAACTTTTAAAGTTTCTATTTTGTATTTCAAAAATGAAATTTGGTTACTGTCAAGTTTAGGTGTTTTATACAAAAATTACTTTAAAAAGTCATTTCAGTACTGATTGTTAAAATGGTTAGCTTTTTATTTGGAAAGGAGGGAGAAATTAAAGAAGCTGCAGGCCATGTAATTGTACATATTTCTCATGGGAAACAAAATGTGCAGCTGTGCAATAGACTGAGGTTAAAATATGAGGAATTATAGGAGTGTTTGATAGAATATGAATAAAACTAAATAAAATAAAGTGTGATATAACTTAATACACAGTGCTTCATTTGAGAAAAATGAACATTTTAAAGTATTGGAGTGTTGGTCTTTTAAAGGGTCATAGGTGATTTGTAACTACAGAATTGTTTTTCTCCTTTCTGAGAATTAATAGAAGGCTAACATAAAATTCTATTAGGTAAAAGACCTTGGGCCAAGGCAAAACGGGAGGGATCTGAAGAGAACTAAATAAGCTGTGAAGTTCTCCAAGTAGATGTTTGAGTTTATACCTAACAGTATTTACAACTAAGATGAATAAATGAAAAATGGTCATGTCTCTAGTTTCAATGTTTTTATGAATCTTAGGTTTATTCTGCTAACATCAGTAAGAAAATTCAAATGAAACTACATGCTTTTGTACATTTCAGTTCTCTGAGGGATGTGCATTAATAAGTATTCAAAAGTATTCTGTCATTTAAATATTATGATAATTTTTATGTAATTGGATTCTCCTTGAATGTATGAAAACATTCTTTACTAGACTAAACATATCCTCAGTGGTTTTTTTTAACAAAGTTGTGAAATTCCTTGGTGTTCAGATGTTAATTTTTGAATTGTCACCAATGTGTAGTCTAAATACAGAAAAGCTTGGTCAGAATTATGATTCTAAAGGAGGAAAATTATAGCAAATATCAATTAGTTCTCTTATCAGTGATTAATTCAATTAAATACTTGCATTTTTCATTATAGAGCAGTATGTACATGAAGAATAGCCACACTATTTACTATAATCTATAGGAGGAGATGAAGGGAGATTATGATAAAAGGATAAAGTTTGATAATAAAAAGTCTTGTTAAGATATGACACAAAAGCAAGATGAAAAAAATTTCATAAAATCAAACCAAAATTTCATACTAAACCTTATATCAGCAAAGCAGTTACATGAACTCCAGTATGTTCTTTAAATTAAAATATGAAACAAACTATTTCAAAGTAGTTTTTCAAATAAGAATTTACTCAAGATGGTTCATGAAGTGAAATGAGTGTGACAGTGAAGTAATTATTCCAGCAATGATGATATTAGGTGAAACTTTCATTATAAAGTCCAAAAATAGTAAGGATATTTGCTCATGAATTTACACTAGGATGTTTTTATTCTGCACTTTAGAGGACATCCTTATCAATGAATAAATGCATGGAGTATGTGATTGTCTTTAAATATTCAAGAAAAGCTGTGCATTAGTTCCACTTAATTACATGGAAAAAAACCAAACCTCTGTCATTTTAATAAATTAGTCATGATCATAATATTTATGTAGACTTCACTTTTCTTGGCAGATTGATTTGACCTAACCTACAAATCGGTGTGGTCATCCTCAATCAATATGCTTTTGTGTCCCACTATACTCTAGTTCCTGGAGTACCAAAACAGCATCCTAGCTGGGCTCACTTTTATGCTCTTGCCCCCTTCCATCCAACCTAATTGCAGCATTTGCAGCAACCTTTTAAAAAGGTCAATTAAATCATCTCACCTCTTCATTAAAACTCTCCTCATTCTACCAAGAGTAAATTCTAAACCTTTTACCTTGACCTATATATTGGACTGTGCCTTTCTCTCCAATTTCCATTCAGCTTTGCTTTGTGGCTTCAGGCAAGCTAGTTTTGTCTTTGTTCTTGAATGTAATAAGCTCTCAACCTCTGTGTCTGTGTCTACTTATTTACTATTCTCTCTGCATAGGATGCTCTTCTGTTTTCTGAGCAAGCAGGTTTTTTTTCACTCATTTGTTCATTCATTTATTCAATAATTCAGTACCTCTCAACTGAGGGCAATTTTGCTACCTAGTCAATATTGGGAAATATCTGGAGATAGCCATAGCCATCACAACTGAGTAGAGAAGTGATTGCTACTAGTATCTAGTAGGTAAAGACCAGGGATATTACTAAACATGCTACAATGTACAAAACAGCCGATCATGACAAAGAATTATCTTACAGAAGATATTAGTTGTGCCAGGACTAAGAATCCCTGCAAAAATTCAACACTTCTTCTAGACCTCGGGAATATGGTAATAAACCAAATGAACATGGCCCAAACTTTCATAAGCTGATTCTTTAGGGGGAAGACAGTCAATAAGCTAGTTAAAAACTGAATATATATTTTAAAATAATGCTAAGTGCTGTCAAGGAAGAGGTGACCAGAGAGTGACTGGTGAACCCTACATCTCTTCTTATGCTCTTTCTCTTGGTCAAGAGTATTTCTAAATACTTGCAGGCCAAATAAGAGCCCTAGGAGTCATGATTCAAAGGAATGTTAAGTTCCAATATTGTTCCATTTTTTTGTTCTGATGCTGGTTTGTTGGGCGCAATTAACTTGGTGAAAATTCATTGACCCTTGAGCTATGACTTGTACAAGTTTCTTTACATATCTCACATTCATATATAAAAATTACATGGAATTCTAAAGCCAAATTTCACCCTTTCTTCTCATTCATCCAGTACCTCTAACAAGTCAGCTAGGTTCTATCCTGTCTGTTCATTGTTGAATGCTTGATATATATGATACTGTGATCAGGTATTAGATCAGTTGAGGAAATAAATAACTGATCTAATACCCAAAATTTTTTATGGTACAAGTATTATTATTCCCATTTTACAAATGAGAGAGGACAGACAAGCCAAATAACTTGTCTGTGGTCACATAGCTAAAAAAAGAGGGGTAGAGTTTCAATTTGAGCCACTGTTTTTAATCATCATATCTTACCTCTCATGAATTCTATCTTCACAAAACTGTGAATACTCCCACCTTCCTATTCCATCCATACCACCCAGCTTTAGTTGATATCTTCAGAGCTTCTTTTCTATTATTGTAATGATAATATCTCAAGAAATCATGTGTACTTTAGTCTACCCCCAACTCAGTCTAAATAGTGCCAGAGTTAGTGCTTGTTCTACAGTGTAAATATTCATATGTAGTTTAGTTAAAATCCATTAACACAGCAGTTAGTGACCTTGGCTACATATGAGAATTGTCAGCCCCTACTCAAGATCAATTATACCAGAAGCTCTGGGGATGGGGACCTGAGAGTGAACATTTTTTAAAAGCTCCTTAGGTGACTATAATGCACAGCCAAACATGGGGACCATTGTTTTAATGTTTCCTGATAGCTTTTAGGATAAAAAAAAAAAGCTGTCAGGAGACATAAGGCACAATGGCTTTTCATAATCCGGTCCCTGCATCCCTCTCTCTTTTATCCTCTACTCTAATTCTCTTCTTCCTCACATTCTTTCAGCACCTTCCACATATATATGCTTCATTCTAATTATGTAAAAATGTTTGGTCACCTAGGGGGTCATGATTTTTATATCACACCTTTATATATACCAATCCTTCTCTCTCAATGCTTCTTTTGTTTCTTAATTTATTTCAACTCATGTTAAAACAAACTCATGTTTATCTTTCAAACAGCAGGTCTGGAATCATTTTTAGGGGACTTTTTTTATTTGTTATTTAGCTATTTATTATTTTATGAGTTAATACATGCAAATAGTAAAGTATCAATAAATTACAAATTAATATATATTAATAAGTCTTGCTGATACTGTAGTTTCCCAATTCAGTTTCCCAGAAGTGATCAGTATTTCTAGATTTTTCATGTAGAGTTCCAGAATATACAATGCTTATACAAATATATACAAGTGGTATATACTTTTGTACACATGGTAATATATACAGTCTCCTCATTTTTTCACTTAAAACGGTGTTTCATTTGTTATATTAACATACAGAAATTCATCAGTCTGTTGAATATCTGAAATATTCTGTGACATACATAGACATTAATTTATTCAAATAAATTTCAATCTCTGGCATTTACTTGGTTTCTACCTTTAATATTACAAAAATACTTTAGCATAAGGAACATTACAATAGATAGTCAGCTGGTACATGGTAGTACTTTTACCTGTGTTCTACTTAACACAGTAATTATTTGTGTTAAGTAACTTCAATTCTGGAAGCAAAGTAGCTATTTCAAATACTATGTGCTTTTATGAAATTTATAGATGAATTATATTGCTTGTAAAAATCATTGTGCCCATTTATTTGTTTTAGGAACACTGCCTCTTTACACATTTCTTTGAAAATATAATCATTGTGGAAATTATTTTAGACTGCAAACACTTTTTCATGTATTTATTCACCCATTTATCAGATGCTACTTCCATTTAGAAATTATTAAGAATTTAGCCAGGTGCGGTGGTATATGCCTATAATCCCAGCAGCTTGGAAGGCTGAGGAAGGAGGATTGTAAATTCAAAGCCAGCAGTGAAGTACTAAGAACTTAGTGAGATCCTGACTCAAAAATAAAAATGGGGGGCTAGGGCTGTAGCTCAGTGGCAGAGCACTTACCTAGCGTTTATGAGGCACTGTGTTCAATCCTTAGCACCACATAAAGTAAACAAATAAAATAAAGGCATGCTGTTCATCGACACTACAAAAAAACAATAAAAATAAAAAGGGCTGGGGATATGGCTCAGTGGTTAAGCACCCCTGGGTTCAAATCTTGGTCCAAAAAAAAAAAAGAAAATTATTAAGAACTTACTATATGATACAAAATATATTGTAAGTTCCAAAGCTGGACATATTAAAACAATATAAAATGTCCATAGCTCCATAGGATATACTATCTAGTGAAGAATAAAATGAAATCACAACTACAATACGGAGATGAGCACTATTGTGGAGGTGGGGGATGGAAAATCTAATCCTACCAGAGTTTTGAGATGACACCTATAAAAATGTGTTTTCTAAGCTCATGAGAGTGAGTTAGGAAGGTGTTCTAGTAACACCTACAATGCTCAGTAATAAGAAAGGACATTATGCTGTCAGAGAACTTGGAATCCTCAATATGATAATACAGTAGATGGTTTAATATGTGATTGGGTGACAGATGCACATGTGGGAACAGAGAGATAAGCATGTCAAGGGTTTATAAACCACATTAAGGAATTGAAATTCCATATTTTGTCAAGAGTGGTAAGAGGCATGTCATAACTAATCAGTGGGTTAATAAAATAAGAAATGTATTTTGCAAGATAAATTCATGATGGAGAGAATAGATGTGTTATTAGAACTTTTCATATACATTGTGAGATTTTGCTCAGAGGCAGAAGAAAAGAAGTGGAAACATTAGAAATATGAGACATGAAATCCTTAGAACTGGATGAGTGATATTAAATGTAGGGATGAAGAAGAAATGAGAGGAGGCCAGATTTGGGGTCATGTCAGCTGGTACATGGTAGTACTTTTACCTGTCTTTCTCATTTGATTGTAAGCTCCCCGGGGCAGAGAAGCTGATTTTACTTCTTATCCACAAATATGTGCCTGTCACATACATTTCTGATGAATAAATAAACTATACTATTTTGGAAGAGCATTAGACCATATTTTAAAGTTCTACATTTTTTTTGAGGCTTATACCATTGATGAGCAGGTATGGAGCAATTTTATATTTTTCTCCTGAAAACATAATATTGTGTATTATTCTTTTTCTCAATAACAATATATTAACTTTATATTGCACGTCCACAGTGAGCACAGAATTCATGCCTGCTCATCATCTAATTTCATAATGTAATTTCTCCATCAGAGGCTTGGACATAAATCCTGCTTTGTTACAGGTATTGCTATAAATGCTTTTCATTTGAAAGGTCAATCGAGTCTCAGTGACATTTATTTTTAGCTCTTAAATGCTTTAATTGCTATTAATGATGAAATTCCTTTAGTTGTCTTTTTTTGCCTTGTTTTTAATTTAGGAAATTTCCCTGGTAGATAGATACTAGACAATTTATAATTCAAAGTTATTTTCCTATAGCAATCATGCTTTACCCTATTTCTGTTTCTTCAGTTTATTCTGCTTGTTGGAAAGTATCTGATGGGTCTCTTTTTCTCTTTCTTTGCAAATTTAATCATTTGCGTAATGTTTTATCATTTACAGAAATGAATGCATTTATTGTGCATAGAAAGAATGGCTTATTATAATCTGACATTTAGTATATAACCATGTGGAATATGCTTTTGATGAATATTATTTCAAAGTTGGGCAATTTCTCATTAGGCAATCTCAAAAGCAAAGTTAAAATGTATTTCAAAACTGTGGCTAAACTTGGAAACTATATTCAGTAATGTATTGTGAGAGTTCTATATAGCAAATTATCACACCTTGTAGTTAATAAATAATAATTTTAAAGATGAATTTTTCCACAATTTAATGCAAGTATTTGAAAGTATGAACATATTTAAGGAAAAAATTAACCCTCTTAAACTGTAAACTAGTTCATATTTTATATTTTTTCCTTTAAAAAAGAATTGTAGTAAGAGAGATAATATAATATTTATTTAAATATTTAACAGTATAAATGCTCTTTCACATTTTACACTTTGCATTTTTAAATGAATATAAACAAATGTCCACATTATTTAATTCTGACATAGATGAATTAAAGTATAAAATGATTCCTTTATAAATAATTAAAATCTACTGTTAGATGTTTTTCCAAAATATTGATACTGACTACCCTTTTATTTTATATATATACCACAAACGTATTTTCATCATTTGGTCTGAAATGATGAATAGCTGTTTATTACTTTTCATTTTGGATATATCTACATAACAGGGAATTTAATCATTTTTGCTTATTCAAACACTTGTTGATTAATAAATTAAAAAATATGTAAAAATAAAATTTCATTTACAATTTTAATATGTTACATGCTAACTTCCTCCTCTCAATTTTCTTTGTTTTATTTATTCTCTTTGTTCTTGGAGGTATAATTTTACCAAATTGATGTATTTTCAGCAGATATTTTTAGTTTTTTATGCCCTTAATCAAATACTATGAAAGAATAGTCTATAAACCATTATTCCAACATAAGGAATCCTAAGCAAGACACAAATAATGGACATGTATAAAAGCTAAAAAGGAATACCAACTTGTTTCTGATTAATTCAAGATAATATAAGCTTAAGATTGTAAGGGATAATAGAAATCAACAGTCTGATGGGTCACCCAATATTTTTCTTAAATTTTTTTTCTTAGTTTCAGGTGGACACGATACCTTTATTTATTTTATTTACTTACTCATTTTAATATGGTTCTGAGGATTGAACCCAGTGCCTCACACATGCTAGGTGAGCACTCTACCACTGAGCCACAAACCCAGCCCCCAATGTTTTTTTTTTTTCTTTAGCAGTAAAATCACTTTGAAGAAAATTTAACATAAGGAAGTCTCAATCCAAAAAGTAGTATTAGAGCTGCTCTCCTAAAACATGGGGGTTCCTAGAGCTCAGTTTCAAATGCACTAATAAGTAAAAACACTTATTTTATTGATGATGTAACCAGATCACATAGAGTTGAAAACACTTGTTCAAATTTATCTCCCTTGTTTATGCCAGAGCCAATACAAGAATCCAGAACTGTCTGCTTTTAAATTTTAAATATATTGCATGATATTCGGTAAATAATTTTTAAAAATTTCTCTAAAATGTTCTGTGCAAGCTTAGGATAATATATGTTCAGCCTGAATTAGATCAATGGCTTTTAGTTTAATTCTTTTTTTTCCTTGATATTAGAGAAACAGGAAGTTTATTTAATTATTTCTTTAAAAAAAAATTCAGGAAGTTACTTTCTGTTGGGTGTTTTGAAGCTCAAGTAGGCCAGAATGCCAATCTTAACTTCTCAGACCCCATTGCCTTTTCCTTGTTTAGTCTTGTAGGTGGTGACAAGGGAAGGGAGCATATTTCCTTAGGAAAAGAAACACCTTTTCAAAACACAGTCCTTATCACAAATTATTTTTTAAATGCCTCTATGTAGTCTTAAATATACAGCCAAAGCATAACCTTATTTTATCAAAACATTTTGATTCTTGGATTCTGGAAAGGGACTCTTAAAAATAAAATGATCTTTCTACATATGGGATTTGTAATGATATTTAAAATGGATGTGCTTTATTGCCTGACAGCCCCTTTATATTGGCAGAATACTGCAAGGATCTCATTACATTTTAATTTACTGCTGAAAATGGAGAAAAGTTCAAAGGGGAAGCCTAATTAGCGAAACGGTTGCCAACTAATCCATTGAACTAAGCCTGCTAAACACAGTCATGCTCTTCTTAATATTATGAACAAACATTTTATATTGATTGCAGAGAATAAAGAAAAAGAAATTACTTGTATTGAACTTTAAAATAGGAAAAATGAAGGCAAAACCTGGATAAGCCTTTGGCCATATCAACATCTTCAGCTTGAATTATACAACACCAGTTGGCAAATGATTTAAAGTTGTTAAAACACAGGAACTGGAAGCTATTAGATGAAGGCTGGTAAATCAGTTGGAACAATCAATGGATAATTTTGATTGACCAAATGTTAAATACTCCATATTAGAATCTTCCAACCTAAAAAAATATACATTTTTAATGAAAGATTCACATCTTTGACTTTAGCTGCCTATACTTTAATTTATCTGATGATAATAAAAATCAGTTTTTCTTATCTCTCTTTTCCGAACTCCTTTCTTGAATTCTTCCGTTATTCCCTCTCCTTCCTTTACCCTGTTTTGTATTCTTGATTGCTTAATTACATCTGATATTTTCTAAAATTATTATTTTTTAGTTACCTTTGATATTTTTTACACTGATGTAAGAAGTGGACTGAGGCACAAGAACCATTTTAAGAGTATATTCAATAAGCAAAAGAAATAAAAATATAAAAATTTTAGTCAATGTAAAACAATTTGTTTTGTGATTTATATCATTTAGGTGCTTGAAAGGTCATTTTAAAGTATCATTGGAGAAGATAAAAGCATATTTCCTCACTTAGTTGGAACTGGAAGACATTATGCTATGTCCTCACAAATGACAACAAAACAGGGTGTATAGTTCCACTGTGTTTATAGGCCATATTTTCTTTTTCCTTTCATTAACCTATATTTATAATTAGGTTCAATAAATGTGGCAGCACAAATATTTCTCCAACATATCAATTTCAATTCCTTTGGATATAGAACCTACACATTGAAAGACAAATATTGTATGGTCTCACTTATATATGGAAGTTAACCAAATTTCTGCTTTCATGAAGCTGACTTCTTTTAGTCTAATGCTGGATGGGAGGAGGATAAGAATTGGGGAAGAGAAGATATTGATCAAAGACTATAGAGTTTTACTTAGATTGAAAGAATGCGTTTTATTGACTTTTATTGCACTGCCTTGTGGTAATATTTAATAATGATGTATATTTCAAAATTGCTAAAATAGGTTTTTAGCATTCTCACCAGTAAAGAATGATTAATCAGTGAGGTGAAAGATATGTTAATTAGCTTTGTTGAATCTTTCTATAATATTTACATAGGTCAAAACATAACATTTCATTCCACAAATATTCATGATTATTATTGGTCATTTTAAAAATAAAAGTATACTAATTTTAAAACCTGCTTTCTCAATTCAAAAACTCTCAAACAAAAAGGCTATAGTACTTTATCCTGAATATTTTCTATTTCAATTGCTTACATATTTAACTTTTCATCACATAACAATTCAAGATCTAGTCCACAATGTTCTTGAATCTAAAACAATTTTTTCAATGACACCTCTGATAAAATGTATCCCTAATAATATATTTAAGATGGTAAAAACACTCTTTTTTGAATACAGAAAACTGTAATTTTGTAACAAAATGGAACATGTTTACTTGCTCCAAATTTTAACTTGGATATCTGTAAAAAATGGTTGTCCATTTAATACTCTGTTTTCCTTATCTTGCACTTGGGTGAATTGTCTTGATTACTGGAGTGTTATGTGATATCACTTGTTTTGTTACCAGTACTTTAAAAATAGCTCTATCCCTAAACACCTTAAATAAGATTTCTTTTAGGAACCTGATTTTTTTCTAATCTATAGCTTAGCCCTGAAGGCAGTGTGGCCTCTTGCTGTTTACTTCTCATTATCTCTGTACTTTCAATTATATATGTGGCTCTTTGCTTTATTTTAAAACAGTTGTGCATTGCTGATGAGCCCTGAAGTCACCAGGGGTGGCTGGTGTCAATAGTGAGTTTATGTATGGCTATTTTTATCCATAAAGCAGTTTACTTCCTGGATGATGAAAGGCACTAAAGTGAAACCTGCCTCCTATTATACCCTAGGGGTGTAATCAAGAGGGGTTCGATCAGAGCATACCAATTAAATAAGCTAGAGCAGGCTGCTCTGGGTTAGACTAAGGAGTAGGGTTTTCACAGATTTTTGAACTCTTGGAAAAGCATCAGGATATAGCACATCTGATTCTTTTGATTGCACAGCTATGTACATAACCCCCTATGTCATAGTTTCTGCTCAGAGGCTGTGCTCTTAGATTTAATTTTCTTATAAGCCATTACACTCATTATTGTTCATTTAAATCTTGGCAAGATATGCATTGCTAGTTCCCTGTGAACTAGATGATCTCTTCTCCTAGACTGTATTTTATCTCGGGGACAATTATAAGTGTTATAAGAAAAGAAAACCAGCGTTTTTGCCTGTTTATACTGTATTTATCTATATAGCTATAGGTATATAGACACACATGCGCGCATGCACACACACACACAAACTCAGTAGTCTTATAGCTTCTTGTACATACTTCAATGAAAGTATTGAATCAGAATTCCATCTACCACCCTCAGGAATATTTCCAGTTTTTCTTTTAAACTTTTAATTTGATTCTTACTGCTATGATCTGGAACCCCAAAGGGTCTTTTGTATCACTTTATACACATTTGGATTCTGCCTCTCTGACTGGTGGAGGCTGTCTTATTGGAATGGGTGTATTTGATCATCTGTTGTCCCATAATGATCTCAAAAAATTATCATCCATAAAGTAAAGCCACAAGTCAAATCTTTGAGCAGCATGGAAGCCCCAAACTCTAGGTGTGATTTAGCACAGTACCCTACAATCCATTACTGTTTGAGGAAAGAATGAAGAATGGGGTTTTTTAAAAACAAAAACTGCAGTTTTCCTTTTATATTCCTGGAGAATCCCAGAATAATGAACTGAAACAGAGCTATAAAGTATTTGCTTTGTGTCAGCTCTTAATCTTCATCATAGTATTACATAACTTATCAACCTGCTTTGTCATTTTTATGCAGCTCATAAAACATATTGTTGGATAAAATAATTTTCCTTTACTCTTTGTTATAGGCTAAATGCTTATATATCCCCAGTTCATATTCCCAATGTAATGATATTTAGAGATGGAGCTTTTCTCTGAAACTGAGAGAAAATAAAATTTGTTATTTAATTCACTCTATCTATAGTCTTTTGTTATAGAAAGCTGAGATAAGTAAGATACTTGTATTATTCCCAGAATTGACCTCTGATTTTGTTAACACACATACATACACAAAGCAAGAAAAACAACACTGCAAGTGAGGAAGGTAATCATGATATCAATATCAGGTTTATCTGTGTAGATGTTTTGGTTAGGTCTTACCAGAATACTTCTGTGTATATAACACTTTTTCCTAACTCAATTAATTGCTTTCAACAAGCATTAATTTTCATGGTAATATGAGTTTGGCTAGCCTAAGATGAGCTGAACTTGCCAGTTCTATATCAGGCCACTGGTCTTCTAGGTTTTGCTTCAAACTGCAGGTTGAGTTTGGAATCCTTCAATACATCATGTACAGAGATCCACACTGAAGAGGCACGAGCTACCCAGTGTCAGTTGTTCTGGGGGAGGGCTCATGTCATAGGATTACAAATTAGCAAGCTCTAACATGCCAGCCCATTTTTGTTTGTTCACATCCAATCGACAAAAGGAAATCACATTTCCCACCGTAGGCTAGATACTCAATTCTGTTATCTAGGAGTAGAAAAGAAAAATAGGACCAATAAATAAATCCACTACAGTGAAAAAAGTAGGGGATTATTTACTAGCACCAGGAGTTTAGTTTAAGTGTACCTTGCTTCTTTTCTTTGTGGATATGGAAAAAATATCTAAAAAAAATTTCATTTTTCTAGATTAATCACAATAATGGCACAGCAAAAAATGTAGGTGTATTAACATTTCACTACTTTGCTTAATAACTCTACTGTTTGCCCCAACAAATTTAATCACATCTGAGAGTTTTTAAGGACCTCTATAATCAAAATTACTGAGGAGGAGGATGATTGCTTTTAAATCCCAAGGAGTATATTTTATAAAAGATAGTTTACACGTATCAAGGAAATATAGTTTACACGTATCAAGGAAATATATGTTCATAGCCACACACAAAGGATATATTATTCCCCTCATTTTGTAAGAAAATAAATGAAGACCAAGAGAAAATGGATAACACCTTCAATCGTACATAGCTGGGAACTATGGTGTAATCTGGTTCTAAGTATGTGCTTTTAATATTATAAGGAATGGAGACAAACTCCATTTATTTTATGGTTGCATAGGATTATAAGGAAGATCAGGAAACAGTTTGACCAACTGAATAGCCAAACAAAGATACTATAATGTCATATTGGAAAACCACAAACACCATGTAATTTCATAAACAATTAGACTATTGAAAGGAACACAGTGTAGCAGTTAGTTGATCAGCATTCCAGCATTGTAGCTGTTAAGTTACTATTCTTATAAGTTAACTGTTCTCATTCCCTGCTTCTACCATCACTTCTCCTCCCTCATGATAACATATTTACTCTGACTTCTCAAGAGAAACTGTCTGATAAAGGCAGCCAGTCACCATCATGCACCATCATGCACCATCATGTATGGGAGACTCAAGTACTTGAGTCCTTCGAGTTGGTCTTCAGATGTTGTTTCTTTTGTTTAAACAACCATTATGGCCAGTGTGGTAGAATGTGATGTTTGCTTATGCCCAAGTCAAGAAACAATGACAATAAATACACAGTAGCTAGGGGGAATGAAGTTTCCCAAATAATACTTGGTATAATGTTAGCAGAGGAAGGAGGTATAGAAAATAGACTGCTACAATATAATACATATCTACAATGAGCAAGGTTCTATTCTAGTCATTTTTTAATCCTGGCTGCATATTAACATCACCAGGGGGCCTTTGAAGAGGTACCTTTTTCCAGGTTATACCCCAAACCAATTGAATCAAGACCTATGATGTGGAGTTCACATTGGTGTATATTTAAAAGTTCCTCAGGTGATGTCAATGTGCATCCAAGGCTGAAATCTAACCTAAAAGACAAATATGCAGTATGTTGCCAGTCCCAAAGGGCACTGTATGAGTATTGTAAGAGTCTGGTGAGTTCTAGAGACTGATGGCAAGATATGAGACTGGATCAGAATTGTGAAGTTTGAGTGATAGGCCAGATCATGTGAAAATTGTAGGTAAAGTTTCTGCTCAATGATTTCCAGGATGTCAAGGAACAAATTTAAAATCAGAGTTCTGTGGGCTTCATTTCTATGCCATATGGCTAAACTAAACATGAACATACACTGGCAGCATACCCAAAACTATGACCCAATTCAAAAGATGACAAGATTCTAGGTATGAAGGGTGGAAATTCAATTATTGTCCAGGGAAGAAATATTTAAGGTATCTCAAGTCAGACTATGGTAGCAACTACTATACCTTCATGTTTACCAACTCTAAATGATCATGTTTTTCTGTTTTCCATAAGTCGTTTTTAACAATAAAAATGTTGATTGTACTACATAGTGATTCATAGATTATAATCTCTCCTCATGTTTTCATTCTGTCTTTCTAATAATTTGTTAAGTCCAGATTCTATTCCAATTTTATTTATAAGAAAACCGAGGGAGCCAGGCACAGTGGCATATGCCAGTAATACCAGTCACTCCTGAGGCTGAAGCAAGAGGGTGGTAAGTTCAAAGCCAGGCTCAGCAACTTAGCAAGGCCCTAAGCAATTTAGCGAGACCCTGTCCCAAAATAAAAAAAAAATGGCTGAGGATGTGACTTTATGGTTATGCGTCCCTAGGTTTAATCCCTGCTACAAAAAAAAAAAAAAATTGCAACTCAAAAAAAACACATTTTCCAGGGTCTTGAATATGTGTTCCCAGTGTCTTAAACATTTCCAACAATTTTTAAAGCCAAAAACTTAGGAGAGGGGGGAGGGAGAGGCAGAAAGTCAGAGAGTCTGGTTTTCTTGCTCCTGTCCTAGGTCCCATTATCAGATGGTCTCCACAGACCACTTCACTCTCTTTCCCTTTATAAAATGCTGATTCTCACAAAAGTGATTAAAGGGAAAAATAGGAGGATAAGTAAATTTAGATTAATTTTAAAAAATACTTTGAATCTTTTACTAGTCTCAGAAAATGTAGTTTTAAATTCAAATGATTCTAATATTACTCTGTCTTAATTTATATTTTTTCTTTCCCTCTCGCTCCCTTCTGCTACCTCCCTCCTTTCTCCATTCCTTCCTCCCCCCTCCCTTCTTTCCTTGCTCCCTTCCTTTTCCCTCCCTCCCTCCTTTCTTCTCCCTCCCTCCCTCCTATTTTATATGTTGAGAAGGGTATTAAGGAGAAAAAAGTTTTTTTTTTTTTTTTTTTTTTTTAGCTATGTGCTAGAAACTCAGACTGGTGTGTATGTAGCAGAAATCAATATTGGTCTCAGCTTTGGGAAAAACACAAGAGTGGCTTCTTGCCACCTTTTAGAGCTATACTCTCCAGATCAGCATTGTTTAATGGAAATATAATGGGAGTTACACATGTAATTTAAAATTTTAATAGCCACTACAGCAAAAAAACATGGTGAAATTAATTTAATATTATACTCCATATATCTGAAACATTTCAACATGTAATCAATATGGAAATACATTACATTCTTAATAAAACTGTAGTGCCTTTAAACTCTCACGAATATTTTACATATGTCATATTTTCATGAGCTAAAGTGAAATGTTGACTTACAAAACAGTTTAATTGTGTGTCATGGAAAATGATTTTACACTGCTTCAGTTTTAAATCTAAACAAAATAAAATTTCACTTCCTAAGTCATGATGGTCAATTTCAAATGTTTTGTGGCCACATAGGTCTATGACTCTCTTACTGGACAGCACATTTCCAGAATGTGAAAAAAGAATCTGTCTTTTCTCAAATCACTGAAACAATTTGGGGATGGTCAGTCTTCTTATTATAAAATCAAAAGAAAGCTGCTGGTACTTTTTTATTTTAGCAGTCACCTTTAAATCTTTTTCCCTTAGAGTTGGAAAAGTCTGGAATTAGGTACCCCATTTATGATAAGGAGGTAGTTTTTCCCAGACAAGGGGATCTTTGGCTTCATTCTGGCAATTGGTGTCAATAGTTTGCCTTTCCTGCTCTAGGAAAAGTTTCAGTCCTTGTAGATACATAGTTTGAAGTTAAGTTTGTCACCAAAATCCTATAGTGAGTGTACTATTTTCTTCTTCTGTCTGTACTTATTGAAGTATCTAGGACATTTAAAGCAGTGCACAGGTCTCTTTCCAAAAAGTCTCATCACAGTGCACCACTATCTCAGAAACACTGTGACTTCTGAGTGTCTGCTTCACATCGGCTTGCCCTTTCTCTCTCAGGGTCACAGGTTTTTGTCTCAAGTGACTTGGCTCTAATTCTTGTCTGTGATTTGTTAGCAGTTTGCATTGCATTTTAGTGGACAGGGATTCTTGGAAATCCCCAGATAAGCCTCTACATGCAACAGCAATGAATCTCAGTAATTGCATTTTCCTGTATCTGAACTTAATTTATATATTAAGCCTCCTTTCTGCCAGATCCCACACATTTCATCTCAGTCAATTTAGGTCTAATATGCTCCACTTTTCTCTGGGGTTTCATCTTAAATTTCGAGGGGGCTGATATAGTGCCAATATTTGAACGTGGGTTTGGGTTACCTGATCCTATACATAATTCATCACATGGGGAACTTGTGGCCTTGTTTTTAGGCCCTAAATTCTCATCCCTCTGTTTAGATGAGAATGTTGGCATTTTTCTTTGTCATTCTGGGTCCACTGAAAATCCATTGAGTATATTAATTTTAGACAAATGGGAAATTATTCTTTTTCCTGCACCCCCAATGTCCTGCTGAAGTCCAGTGGATACTGGGTAGGTAACTCATGCCCATCTACCCAGATAAACTTCATATTCTTCTACCATGGACCTAGGGTGACTTGAAGTCCTATTTTATTTTGGGGTACACTAGGGAACAGGATCCATTTACTTCTATACTTGGACTTATTCAAATTTATCTTGTTGGCAGTGGTGGTAAGGGAGATTGTGGTGTTTTTTTCACCATCTTCTTTCAGGAATGCACACTTGTCTAGTACTCTCATTCTTTACCATACCTTCTCCATCAATCCTCAAAAAAATTTTTTTTCTAGAGTTAGAGATGAAAATGATGGCTTAGGTGGTCCACTTTATTTTACAAATATTATTTTACATGCCCAGCTTTTGGATTTTGAAAATCCCAAGACCCACATCTTAACTATTTCCATATGATTATAAGAATGGGACAGTCACCCTCTTCTTTGGGGAGAGTGGGGCAGAGTTCAAGCTTAATAAAAAGTATGTTAGAGGAAAATATTGGTAAATATCTCAAAAACTACATCACCATGTAGAAATTAAGAGCTGACTTATTTTTTAAAAATAAAAGGATCCAACCAAAAACAAAGTTTTATTTAGGTTGAAATTAAAACTCTAGAGCCTGCCTTTGTGGCATGGACCTGTAGTCCCAGGTACTTTGGAGGTTGAGGCAGGAGGACCACTTGAGTTCAGGAATTCCAGGCCAGCCTGGGAAACATAGGCCACATCTCAGTATAAAAAAGTGATAGGCCAATGTTTATCATGATTACATTGCTAAACTTTTTTTTTTCCTTGAGAGATATGTTCTTATATATTTTACTCCCCCATAAAAGTAACTGAAACATCAAAAGAGGAAGAACAGTGATAGAGAATTTAGAATTTTCCTTAGGAAAAAATATGATTTTCAGCCAAAAAATTTTCCCAAGTGGTCAGAAATTTAATTTTACTTTATTTAACATTATTTGCACCAATAGTCCAACATGAACTTACAAAAATTTAATGGTGAGGTGAACAAGATTAAAATAAATAATACATTGAAACTTGGATAGTATTTCTTTTTTGTACTGGTGATTTACCCCAGAGATGCTTAACCACTGAGCTACATCCCCAGCCTTTTTTATTTTGAGACAGTCTCACTAAATTGCTGAGTCTGGCCTAGAATTTAAGATTGTCCTGCCTCAGTGTCCCAGGTTGTTGGAATTACAGGTGTGTGCCACCACACCCAGATGGATTGTAATTTGATGCCAGTGTATGGAATGATGTTATCTCATATCTTACAAATAATTGCAAAAATGTTGGTGCTGAATTAAGGAACAAATCAGATAAAGACACTTCTGATATTCCAAAAATGTGTTCAAAGTAAGCAAAAAATATGCCAGATTTTTCTTATTCTATTTCCAGGATTAATTGACAAGCCCTAAGATTTTCCATCAAGTCTTTGAAAATTAGTGGGTATTTTTTAGTGTAAATTTCAAAATATTCTTGGAAAGTAACTCATTGATGACTTGATAGGTAATTTGCTTTGTTTTGTTTTTGTTCTAGGTGAGTTATTACATGACATCAGTCTAAATAGATATAAACAACATCGAAATATCCATGTTTTCAAAAGGGATAATTCTCCTTTTGTTATATTGAGTTCTGCATACAAATTTGACACTTTGCTAAGACATTAAAATGCTTTAAGTATTTTAAAGATGCAACAAAAGGGATCAATTTTATAATTGTACTTTTGTAATCTAATGTAATATTTTAAAGACACTATTCTACTTGAACACTAGGATGTTACAATTGATTTAGTAGCATTGATTTTTAAATAATATATACATGTCACTTTTAGTGATAATTTCAGGAATGTATTCTTAGAGCTTTATCTTAGAAGAGGAAAAGTCTATTTTAGGCTCAAGGTTTCCTAGGTTCAGTCCATGGTGGGCAAAGTCCAAGTCCTTTGTTCTGAAACTGAGGATGATGTAGTACATCATGGCAGAAGGGCATGGGAGAGGACAGTTCTTCAACTAATTGCAATCAGTGGAGGGAGGGGGGAATGAGCTCAAGAACATGAGAGTGAGAGCACAAGGAGATATAATCCTAAAGGGCACAACCCCAGTGACCTATTTTCTCCACTCACATTCCATTGGCCTACAGTTCCCACCCAGTAATCCTTTCAATTATTCCATCAAATGGACTCTCATAATCTAATCATTTCACCTCTGAACATTTTTATTTTGCCTAACACATGAGTTTTTCAGTGGACACTTCATATCCAGCCATAACAAGTTTTTAATCATTTTTCATTTATAATTTTATACTTTATTTTCACTTTTATGCTACTATAGGCATTTCTACATGGTTTTATAACATGCTGTTATCCAGATGTGCTAGAATTTATTGAAATATTCTTCTAATATTAGACATTTAGAATATTTTGATTTGTTTGTTAGACTAAATAACCCGCTTGACCATTTTTGTGTGTGTGTACATGTGTTTTCTTTGGCCAACTTGCAGGATTCAACATAATTAAGTCAAAGGATATTCAAATTTTAAAAAAAGATCTTTATATATATCAAAAAATGTTTAACAAAATTTTTTTACCAATTTACATTACCCTGCAAGAAGAAATTAGGTCATCTAAATTGGGACATAAAACTGTGTAACAATAAATATTTCTATTTTATAAACCATGTGTAATAAAAATCCTGCTTTTTAGATATTAAAATTTAAAGATAAGAACAATTTTGGCATGTTTTCAAAGTAATACTTTGGCTAAGGATATATCCTAGTCGTAGAGCCCTAGCCTATCACTCAGGAAGCCCTGGGTTTGATCCCAGCACCATAAACACACATACACACACACAAATAATAATAATACTGACTTCATAAACTAAAGCATAACAATAGAATTTTTATATACTAGAAAGCTGTCATTTTGGATTGAAGACATATTTTGTGTCTGCTGAGTATAAGTATTTTATATATATTTTATACATACATACAAAATATATTGTATTTCTATATATATTATAGATGTATCTATGCATAGGCATACAATCATTTCTGCATTTTTATTAGATATATTTATTTTATATTCAGTTTGTGCTGAACTGCATTGTTTGATTACAACCTAAGTCATATGGAAGAAGAACATGAGTGTATTGTGAATAATATATTCTTGATGTCTAGATTCTCTGAGAAAGAAAGATGTAGAAAGAAAAGATAAAAGTGTGTATAGATACATGTGTGCATACTACTTGAAATGAAGGTTGTTGTTCACCATAAACAATTATAGATACTACATAGACATTTGAACTTCCTAAGAAATATTACAATATTTTTCCAAACCCTCAAATTTTATTTTATACATCAGGAAAACAGTGTTATATTTTTATTTTATAATTCCTTAATAAGGGGATTTCAATAATTTGTGCATTACTTTTATTTAACAATATTTTCTACTATTAAATTAACTTTGACTTTCATATACATTTTAAAAGCAGTCTAGTAATCAGTTTAATATTGTTTGTATGAGTTTTAGTCAAAACATGATTAGTTATACCAGTAGTTTATCTCCCAAATCATCTTAAACTTAATTTTCTTCATAGTTATATAAAATTGGGATCCTTAAAATTTGTGGAAAGTAATAATGATTGTTATATTTTCTAGTTTTTTCTAAAAGCCTTAGTTTTTGCAGTGGTGCAGTTTTGAGATGAAAAGTTATAAACTTACTTTCCATCCTCTTTAGTAGTCTGAATATTTTGCATCTGGCCATAAGAAGCACCTGAAACCTCTAATCGAAATCAAAGGTTACACCACAGGTGTGCAATATCTCTAATTTGTCTTGGAATGGTGCAGTACCTTCCCTTGACTGCTGTGATTAAATTCATTCTAGTTTGTTCAGTTAATGAGAATAGCACATCTTAACCCATAGAAGATATTCTCTCTTTATAGCCTCATGACTCTCAGCAGATTAGCATCATTATCAGGGAATAATATTTAGTAAATGAATGCATGTGAGTGGCAGTAGTCTAGGATATTGTACACATCAATTCACAAGAGCATATTTTTTGACCTTCAGCATATGACTTTCCAAACTATAAGATTTTTTCAGTTATGTATATAGATGCAGTTAAATATATACAATGAAACTAAAGGGCAAACTGAAATTTAGGGTCAATTGAAAGAATTTGTTCTTGACACTCAGATGGAGATAAATATAGTCAACATTCTGAAAAAATGCAAAACCAGTAATAGTAAATACATTATCTCCTGTTGGGTGAGTTCAATGCATATTTCTATACTTTCTATACTTGTGATTCTGGTGTGGTGAGTTATTTGAAAGAATGTTTCCTTATTGGTTGTATAGAGATAGTGTATTCTGTGGTAATGCACTAAAGATAACAAGTTTATGAAATATGGGTTCCAAATTGTGTTGGCAAAGTTTAGATATGTGTAGGGTGGAACATAGTTCAGGAGATAATTAACCAAGCTCTGGTATTACATCAATGTGGTTCAAATTGTGACAACCTCATCTGTGACTTTTAAGACTTTATGAAGCTGCCTGAATTTTCCTTTAGGTTCTTCATCTGTAAAATGAATGTCGATAAACTTTGCTTTCATGAAAAATTTGGGTGAGTTTTAAATGATAATGATGTATATAAAATATGTGCAATATAGTAAAGCCAAAATAAAAGGTAGTTGTTGATATTACTTTAATTATTTAATGTACTTAAAGTTTCTGAATTGCTCATTTAATTAATTATATATTTAATTACTTCACTGTCACTAGACATTTCTCCATTGCTTTCTGTCTCACCTGATTGGAAATTATCTTATTGAATATGTCTGGAATTGTTACTACACCTTCTATATTCCCTGGGTAGAGTATCTGTAAAGGTTGAACCACTAAAGATAGTTTGTTCAACTGAGTCACTTTCCTATAACCCTCTGCCATCTCCTAGACCAAGAATCTCATACCTTATTCTAGCCTTGTCTTTCTTCTTGCAGTGCCATGAATGTAATACCTTCTTTTATTCTGCCTGGATACTTTTTATAGGATTGCTATAGTCAGTGAGCAATTGCAAAAAGATGGTCAAAGGAGTGGATGAAAATACAGATTGGAAGAGATTCCAAGAACAGGAAGATATCTAGGCACGTGAGCAATTATTGAGAAAGAAACTCAGAAGGAGATAAGTATAGCCTCTAGCAGCTATGGGAACACAAAATCAGGGCTGAAAGCAAGGAATGATTATTCATCATTAAATATTAAATATTGGGGATTCCAGTAGCAGATAATAGAGAAGCAACCATGAGTACTGGATTCAGAATTAGACTTCTAAAACCATTGATGAAGCAACAAGAGATGTTGGAAAAGAAATACCACTGTTAGTATTAAGGTATCAAGCTGAGTTACATTCATCCATCCAGTGATTCTGTTGTAGGGACAAATGAGGCAATGCACCGAGGATAGCAGGAAACAGTTTTATTTGGATGCAGCCAGGTTCAGAGGGCACAGCTTTTGCTGTAATCAATTAATCCCCCGAACCCCGAGTTCAGGGAGTTTCAGAGTTTTATACCCAGCATGTAAGTGGAGAGGCTCAGAAGTTCACAGTGTGCAGAAGTTCACATAAAAGCATCTTTTTCTTTAACTGTTTTGGGCAAGTTAACTCTTCAAGGACAGCACCTGAGAAGGAGAGAACTTCTTCTTCCCTTTCTTTCCTCCCCCTGCCAGCTGTTTTCACAGAGCCCAATTGTAACTTATCTTAAAAATGTAGACATCTCTGTGAAGCCCCAGCTCAAGGCTAGAGGCCTTGTTTGCACAGTTCTACAAAGTACTATACTGGATATGTTTGTGAAAAACTAGTAAGGGGGTGTCCAGCACCTGGAGTGCTGGTGTCTTCTCAGCCAGTGGCCAAATAAATAGGGCGACACAAAAATAGGAAGTTTATCTACATTGAACTCTTTCTCAGAGACTCTTTTGCTGACAGCATTAAAATCAGCCATGGTGAAGCGGACTTTTCTGTGGAGAAAGGGGCTGCCACTTCAATTCAACCAACCTCTGCTGATCACATGCTCAGTTGGCCAGGTACTGAAGAACCAGCAAGTGCTGGAATTAGAGTAGTTAACATGACAGTCAAGGTCTTTACCTCCTTCTTTGGGAAACTTCATTTAAAGACATCATTCAAGTGTCCCCATCTTAGAAGAATGAAGGTGAATCACAAAGATTAATACCAGAGAGTGGGCTGCTGAACCAGTAGCAATATTTTCTTGTCCTCAATTTATGTATGTAGAGGATCCTGAACTTTAGGTTTTCTCAGTCTTGGGATAAGGCTGGTCCTGGAGTAAGGGATAGTAGGGGAAGTGGGAATGGCAAGTTGAAGTAACTTTGTATGTAATGGTTAAAGAACAACAGGCAAGGAGTATGTAGATCACAATTGAAAAACCAAAACTCATGAGACTGATGGGTTTCTAAAATAAAAGATATTACACAAAAAAGGCAGATTCTGGGAAAGTTTCCATAATCAATAAAAGTTCCCAGAATCAAGCATAGATAGCAGTTTGAAAAATGTACATCAGAACTAGTACTGGGAGTATTTTTATAATAAAATTGGAGCAAACTATACTGGATTTTGGTAAGAGGGGTGGGATAATATGAAGAAGAGAAAGCTTTGGGATAGGAGGGAAGTCCATATGGAGGAGTGATTGTTGCTTCTGGATAGATTCTGAATAAACAGTTCAGAATGTTTATTCATAAACAGGGCACTGGTGGCCCTGTTGCTTGGCATGATGGTGATAGGACTGAAGTCAAGGCTTCAACATACATTCAAGAATGTGAAAGGATATTTTGTTGGTTTGACTAGCAGCTGTTAATTGAATAATTTCTCTTAACTCATCCCTGCTTCCTTGTTTGGCCCTTCTAATTAATTTTGGACAACTCAGAATTTTGGACAACTCAGAATTTATCTTTTATCATGACCAGAACCTTATGTACTTCTCTTTTATTTCTCTTCTTTATTAGATATGCTGTGTTTATTTCAAGTGCCACTGTAAAGTACCTACAGAAAAGTAATATTAGAAATATTATGAAAAGGGATAAATTTTAAGAGAATTAATGTAAAACATAATGGAAGCCATTTTCTAACAACATATTTAGTTTGCAATAAGCTAGTATCATATTAACTCTAGAATGGTGATTTTGAAAAGGAGATTCCATAGGCAAAGAAAAAAAAAATACTGGAAAGGTGAAAGGTACCAGTTAGAATCAGGAATTATGTTTTAAAAGTGCACAAGAAAGGCAATTACCAGTATCCAAATAAGAAATGGCAGTAGTAGAAAACTTATATTTCAGTGTACTTAAAATTAAAAAATAAGTTATAAAATTGATGCTCACTGGTTAAAAATGAGATTTGAGATTAAAATTAAAGCAAGATATATGAAATGTAATAGCAACCTTCTAAGCAAAATTCCCCTTGCTTCTTTAATGATGGAGATAGTGTTGATAGGTTCACATGCCAGTACACTCAGTTAATTTGCATATGAACAGTAGCACTACATTCCTTCATTCTTTACAACAGGATGTTTACTAAGAGTATTATGCTGGAAGACATTTACTATTAAGACTTAATGCAAAAAAACTCTGTGGGTAAGCAAAAACACTTTAGGGCATACATTGGAGGCAGGAAGGTTTGCACTCCAAAAAACTGCATGCTCACTTGCTATTTGTTCTTTGTGCTTAGTAAATTGTTTCCTACATTTTACTTTTCAGGATGACTGTGAAATGTAGGATTTAAAATTCAACTGTATACATAATATCAATAAATTAGGGATTACCCAGGCTGATATTGACCATCCTTTATTTTTTCTATTCAAATTGATTTTGAAAAATTACTACAGTGCAAAATTCCATTCAACTGTCTGTGGTTGGAATACAAAAATTTTTGATTAATCCTAATACAAGTGCCATTTACAGAGAGTATTTTTATACATATGGCTGTCCAAATGCTTAAATATCTCTATGCTAATAATAGCATCATTGCAAATAGTAAGAAACCATTTTGGAATGTATTAAGTGGCATTCAGAGAAATATGGGAACTTCTTACTCACTAAATGCTGACCCAAATTTGTTCTGTTTCCCTGTGAGAATGACAAATTTTGAGTTTAGTATGATATATCAGTTAGGGTCAAGTTAACAGGTGAAAAACCATTCTAATTATTTTAACAGAAAAATTAATTTAACATGACAAATTAAGATTTTTTTTTAATTGAACACAAAGTAGTTACCACTCCTGGGTCTGGGTAAAAAGAGAAAAGATTATGATTACTAAATAGAAATTTGTGGGAGGTACTTTACAGAGCTTGGACTCAAAGTAGGGAACACTACCTGGCTGTTACTGGTGTCTCTTGAGATAGCAGGAAAGGTTCCCAGAACTCTCCAGCCAGGTGGTCCTGGTGTTTCTGTGGCAGGTATGCAATGAAACTGGTTCTGTAACTGTTGAAAAACAAAACTCAAACTGGATCAATAGATGTTACTAAAAAGAAATGCCACTTCAGCATGAAGGAGCAAGTCTGGAGTTCTGCTAATAGGGACAGTAAGTCCACAGAAAATGAATGGGAATGAGTAAGTCCTTAGAAGCAAGTAGAAATAAGTCCTTTCCCTCTCCTCCAGTCCTGCAGTCTCCCTGTAGTGCTTCCTATTGCCAGATTCTAACAGGTAGTCAGTTAGCAAAGCAGAAATAGAGTTTGAGGTGTCTAAGCCTCAGCATCACAGCTAGAGTATAAAAGGGTGGGTGGGTATGATTCTGAGGGGAAAAAAGTCTCATCTCAGCAAAAATGCCAATACTTCTCTGCTGAGAAATCTGGAAAAGAAAATAATTATTAAATATTTTCACTGCATTATAAGGATAAAATATGGATAAGAACAACATTTAAGGTAAAGCAATAAGAAAATGTTTTATATAAACATTTTATAGTGTTATTTAAAAATAATTAAATTGAATATTTTCATTAAAGTCAATTTTTAATATTTCCTTCATGATTACAAAATTATTTTGCTCTCTTGAGGAAGTATTTTTAAAAGATGTGAATTATTACCTAACACCTAGTAATTGTTGTTTACCATTGAATATTTGGACATTGTAAAACTGACAATATAACATAATTATTCCTGAGACTGTTAAAGATCTGCTCTACTGACAATAAATTACTTTTATTATTTTCTCAAGAACACTAGTATAAATATTGAATCCTAAATTGTTTTAAAGATATTGCCTGAACATTTTAAAAATATATAACATAACATATTCATAAATGGACTTAGGAATAATAATTTTGTTCTCTCTACAAAACCAAACTGGTTCAGAATGGTTTAAGAACTATTTGCAATATTATCTTAAAAATATTCAAAAGCCATGATAAAGCAAGTGGGCTAAAATTCCTTTTGCTTCAATTGTATTATTTAGAAGTAACTTCAAAGAAGAAGAATTTTAGTAAATGTTCAGATTATCTAAAAGGCTCTTTCCTTACATACAGTTCAAAGAGGTAGACTGCTACTGGCATCTACCATTCCTAGTTGTATTTATTCTGATATGTTTTGCCAATTTTCTTCATGGTTTGTGCTTTATACCCATTTGTATTCATAAGTAATTCACTCTAAAAACTTAAGCTGTTTTAAAGAAATAATTGTATAAAATTATCAGATTTCAATATTGAAAGAAATCTTACTCTATTTAGTTGAACCAATTTAACTAGAATTATACCATAGACCCAGCATTTTTGCATTAGAAGGTTACATATGAATGGGAAAAATAAACATTTAGAAAGAAATTAAAAGACTATGTAATATGTACTACTTCATGGCTGTATACAGTGTCCTTGGGGGCACAAGGAAGAAGATATTTTACTTGCCTGGAGACAGATTGGGGTTGGAACTGATTTTAACTATTTCCTTGAAAATAAAAAAAGAATTTTCCCTTCAACATGGATACAACAGAGCATTCAAATCCATCTTTTCCAGCCATTTAACTGTTTCTATAAGCAATGTGTTAGATGTTAATATTACTGAGCTGAAAAAGACATGTATTTCCTTTATTGGAACTTCCAGCCTATTGGCTAATTAGAAAAAAAAATGCTAGGTAGTGGGAAGTCATAAACCAATTGTGTTCAGGAACTAGTGAATAGTTTGGTATGACTGAGGTGTAGAATTTGGAGGAATTGGCATTTGGCAAGTAATTAAAGAGAAGGCAGAAAAGACAACTATGGATAGAAAATGTGGATAGATGATATGTCTATTGAGATAAACATGTTTTTTTTTTAATAGAAAGGTATATTTAGATTTTTGTTCTTCACTTTAGACATTTTTGTGAAGTGAGATGTGTATGGGGAGATTACCAGTGGGAGGTCAATTATGAGGCCAATATCTGTTCAAAAGGGAAAAGAGGAATTAATGCTTAAACAAAGGCAGTGGCTGTTGGGATATATGCAGAACATTGCGAAATTCTTTCTTTCGGTAGTCGGTGTGGAAATGAAATTTTCTCAGAGTTAAATGACAAGATGACATGGCAATCTTGTAGAGGAAACAGGAATAGGGCTAAAGTTCGTGATTTTCAGTTAAATATTCCTTTCATGGTGTCATGCCTCTTGCCCAGCCTGTTAAAATGGGAAAGATCATACATATTAGGAATTAACCTTCCCAAAATAAAGCAAAATGAAAAAACTGAACTTAATTATATCATTCTTTCTAAATGTAGAATACATATCACTTTATAGTAAATTAAGATATATTAGAGGCCAAAGTAATTGCTGTTCATACATTCACTAATTGTTGAATGAACCAACTCTAGTTGTTAAGAACCAACATTAATGTAGGTGGATATTCATGATGATCTTCACATGGGATTTGCGTAAAATGAGAAACAAAGTGATAATAATTTGTGGGTGCAGCAGAGTTTTCTAACCTTTTATGAAGCTGAAAGTCAAAAGTTTAGTGAATCAGGAACACAAGCTGTGATGAGGGTCAAGAGTCTATATGTAAATGATGACCCTGCCTCCCCTAATGTTTTTTATCACCACAGGTTTCCCTGAGGACCAAGTGTATCTGACACCTTCCCTGGCATTAATGCACACCATCTATACCTGAATGCCCTCTGCTTTTCAAATTGTTACTGAAAGGAAAATAGTAGACTTTTAGTTATTCCTCTGGCTGCAAAATATATAGGAAGATTAATTATAAGATTTGCAGGAATGAAGAGACCTGATGCACAAGGATATCATGACATAAGCAAAAGATTTAGAAGTTTATGTGAATGAAAATATTGCATTTATTCTGCCCTGCCTCATTGCTTTTCTTTCACTATTGGAGATTAAAAGTAGCTTCTGATATTATATCATTTAAAAATCTTAAGTTTCTATCATATAATCAAACAAGTGGTATAGTAACTTACAACTTTATTAGAAAATTTCTAAAGTAATTAATAAAGATCCCATGTTTGTTTTGCTAAGCAGCTACAAGGGAACCATAATATGTTCTATAATGCCATTTTGGTAATTTATTGACTGAATGGATTCTAATAGTAATCAAAATTTCCATAAAGTGACAGTCATGGATCCTAATATTCTGAGCTGAAGTCAGATTCATTTAAGCAGTTTAACATTTCATTATCAAAACATAATCCAATCAATCTAATACGTAAAGCCTATTGTTAAAGTGATTTATTTCTTTATCATTTTAGTGTATTGTTACTAACTGTGCTACAAATTTCAATGCTTAATTATATTGAACCAAAACTTACTTTAATTATATCACATTCATTAAGTATCTTATTTAAATTATGAACAGGAAATGATAGTTTTCTTTAAAGTACTTTCACCAATCAGGTAAAATAAACTCACATAGGAAAAGGTCATTTTGGAAGTTTTTTTTTTTTTTTTTTTTCCTGTGTGGGTCAGATATTCCATTTCAAACTAGCCCCAATTTCAGAGTGTTATGGATGAAAACAAGCCCAGAAAAGAAAGTAGTAAGTTAAAAACACATTTCAAGTCCTGAATAACAGGCAGAACACTACTACTTATTGATTGTTCTTCAAAGATAGTGGGAGTCAGACAACATTCCTGAGAACATTTGTAAATAGGTATAAACATCTTTAAAAATAAACTGATTTTTAACCGATACATTAAAAACAGAAACATCATATGTACTTATGGATAGCAAATGGTGATTTGTTATGTGTACATATTGTGTTATGTTTAAATCAGCATAAATATCTATTTTTTTCAATCACTTATCTTTTCTTTATAGTTAAATCATTCAGAATTCGTTAACTTTTTTGAAGTCAAAATAATTGGAAAATTTTTATGTATATCTAGTGAGAAGTGCAAGGTATGATAATTATCTTGCAATTTGAAGTATAGTCCTGCTAAAAATGTCCCATTTAAAATACTAAGAGTGATCCATGGAGAAATACTGAATCTACTTAAAAAAGAAATAGGAGAGATGCAACTTAGAATTCAGGTCTTTGCTGTCCCCAGTAGATATTTCTCTATATTCAGGTAATACACACTAGCTATTAACCAAGATAAAAGAACAGTAAATTACTATGGAGAATTGGATTAAAGGACAAAAGTGTAGTACAACAGAGAGCTAAGGGGTGGGGAATGGATGATGGTTTTTGGACAGAAATAGAGGTATGGAAGCAAGGGGAGGAAGTTGATTTCTTAGTAAATTCCTATCAGTACTTCCCAGCATCACTGGTACTATGTTGTACCCCATTACTATGTATCCAGTGTCCTCAAGTAGAAATCTAATGCCCTCACTACCAGAATTGCAGTGGGTCATCTGTTTTTCAGATTAGGTTTTCCTAATGCTCATCTGGAAGGAAAATTTGCATGCAAGTGATTTATTAACAAAAATGTTCCCAGGGATGACAATTAAGCAAACAAACAAACAAAAAAAAAGTAGAATAGGAGTGAGGAAGAAGTCACACAAGGGGCAATTACAGGTGAAGTCCCAGCCTTAGGCTGGTTCTGTGGGAATAAGCTCTGTCCAAACTATGCTTCTGAATTTTTTGCAACTTGAAGTATGGGAGCTGGGCTTTGATATTCCCATATTAGTCAGTCATCAGTTTAAGACTATCCTGAGTTCACATAAACACCAAGGTCCTCCCACATGGCTGCTCTTTTGGGAAAGCAGCTTTCACAGGCTGAAGACAGTCATCCAAAGCAATGCAGTTGCAGATTTTTGAAAAGTAAAGCTCACAGAAGCTGGGGGCATAGCCATACAGAAATGTTACTGGAATTTAGTGGATCAGGGTGGAAGCATCTACATTTTTTGTTATAATCTCCAAACTGCTAACTTGCACAAGATTATATTGACCCAAAGTTTTAGCAGTTATCTGAAGAATTAATTTTAAAGTATCTTTAAATATACTACAGATAAAATTGTAGGAGGAAAATATTTAATATAAATCAAACAAATTCAGAATTATGGCATTGTTAAAGATTCTAACTGTTCAAATTGGGTAGTGTTCCTGGTTCTTAATTTTACATTTTTTATGTGACCAAATAGTTTTCCAAAGAGTGTATTTAAACACATGTGTAGAAGAATTCAAAATGATGGCCATGGGACTCTCAGGTAAAGGATATTTTAAATTTTTAGTTTCTCAGTCAAACATAACAGTTCATATGATTTTCCTAAAATCTGAACCAAGAATATCAGAAATAATGCAGAATAAGATTTCTGACGGTAGTTTTCCACTTTCTACTGACTATAGTGCCCTCTTAAGACTGATTCTGCATCAGAACTATTGCTAGAGGGGAAAGGTAAGCTGTGACTACCATATATCATATTTATCTACTGGAATCCCCTTGTATTTGTCTTAGTTGAAGCTTTGTGGCATATGTGTGTATTTTAATTATTTGATTTTAATTGGCAATGTTATTGATTGTAAATCATTTTGACAGAAACTACCTTTTATCTTAAAGTTTAAATGTACCTAGAGGCTACTAAGATATGCCTGTGTTCAATTAAAACATTAAAGTAATAGTGTAAGTAGTTGAAATGTGCCCAATTTGTTACAAATTAGTTTCCCCTATGGTACTACACAGTCAGAAAAATGGATGCAGCTTAAAGTAGATGAACTGTTCAACAGATGCAAACTCTGAATATTTATTTATTGAGCATTCCCTATGTACATTCCCTAGTTGTAGTAGGGGATAAAAAATATTCAATATCTTCCAGCCAATGATCTACTAAGGAAATGTGCATGTGCACGCGCACGCGCGCGCGCACACACACACACACACACACACACACACACACTTTAATTCAAGCCAGATAATGAAGATAATTCCCAAATCAGAAACATGAACATATTACTGAGGGAACACAAGTGCAGGGGAGACTAATCTTTTTTTGAGTTGATGAAGGAATGATAAGGCAGGAGGGAAATAAGAAATAGTACATTGAAACACTGTCTAGAAGTATTAATGGAGAGGAAGAGCTTTAAAGATAAAGCACAAAAGTGGAAAATTCAGGTGAACAGGAAGAACCAGCAGCAATTGCATTTGGAATAATTACTACCATCATTTGGGACTACAATCATTGTTGTACCATATGAACTGAATTGGACAATGATGAAGGCTTGCAAATTGTAGGGTGAGAAGGTCATTTTAGAGGTTATTCTAATTGACATTTTAAATCTAGTATCAATAGGAATTAGCACTGGTATATTCAATGATGAAAATAGAACAAGTTGAAGGTAACATGTTGCATGGCTGAAAAATCTAAAGGATGATGGAGTCACTGGATACATTTGGAAGTATTAATAAGGTGAAAATCCATGAAGGGAAGGTAATGAGTTCTATTTGGAATATGCTCTTTTTGATATTTTGATGTAATTTCAAAGTGTACGGATTGTTGGGATGTCCAACAATTTTTGGCAAATGTCTGACTATATCTGAGGACAGAGGTCAATGTGTAAGTTTGATAGGAATGGCAGTGAGAGTGAAATATAGGCAAGATACCAAAGTTAAAGATGATTTTGGAGTAATCAAGATAGAATTTAAGCCACAAAAGTGTGAATGAGTTGAAAAAAGGATATTGTATACAGTCAAAAGGAATAAAAGACCCAGAGTCAAGTTCCAAGATTTGAGAAAAATTCACACTTGAATATGTGCTAAAAAGAGAAGCCAACAAAGAATACAGAAAAGTAACAGTAAATTGTAAAGTAAATGTGTCCCCATAAAGGAAATAGTTTTTAAGAAGTAGATGACTACATTGACCAAAGAAAGTGATTAATCAAAATTCAATTATGGATTAAGAAAAAGGCCATTTGGATTTCTGGTTGCTTTGATTAGTTTTAAAAGAAAAAAAATCATTTTGAGTGGTAGACCATAACCTATAAATTTATTCACACATTCATTCATTCATTCACTATGTCATTCATTCAAGAGTCATTAAACCATTCTTTAGTGCCTGCCCTTGGGTGTAGCACGGGATTAAAGTGAGATTAGAAGTACATAAAATGGAAGACACAACCAAAAACTTTTATCCTCTGAGAAGAATGAAAGGGAGCAGAAAATCTACATGGATAATTTTTGAGGGAGTTTCTGATAGTGGGTTGAAAGTATCCTAAAATTTTAGCAGTGTAGGTTAGAAGGAAAGGAAGAAAACCAAACCAGACATAATAGGATCCTGGGAAATTCAAGTGTAGATACGAGGAGATTGAATTCTGGGAGACAAGGTAGTCTATTAATAGAAATAATAAGTCAGGGAACCAGGAACAGATTCAGTAAAGTGAGGGAAGTATCAGGGTCTCAGTGAAGAAGACTGATTCAGAGCACTGTGTGTCTTCCAAAAGATCCTAGGATACTTTTCTGGTTTTATATTGCTATATAAAAATACCCCTAATTTAATGCTTAAAATAATAGTTCTTTTATATCATGATTTTAAAAATATCTATTGGTTCTTTTTAGTTATACATGATAGTAGAATCCATTTTTATATGCTTATACAAGCACAGAATATATCTTATTCTAGTCAAATCAGCAGAATTCAGCAGGATTCACCTCTATGTGGTTGGTATCAATTGACATTACTTGGTGGTATTTAGCTAGTGGATAGGCTGGTTTCAAGTGGGCAAGACAGCTTCACACTAATGTAGATTGCCTTTGTGGTAATGGCTGGAAGTTTTAGGTTTTTTTAGGGACTGTCAACCACAGTAGTAACACGAGATTTCTCCAGCGTGGTGGTTTCAGGGTAGTCAGTTTTCACACATGGAAGTTTAGGGCTCCAAGTATTCTAAGAAACCCATGCAGAAGCCAATGTTTACTTATAATGAAGACCCTAATGTTACATTTGTTGAATTCTGTTGGTCAGACAAGTCACAAAGATCAGTCCAGCTACAGGGAGAGAAGTGGATGCTGTCCCTTGATGGAAGAAGGTTCAGTGAATTTTGTGGCCAAATCAAGTCCATCAGAGTTGCTGAAAATAATTTCTTCCTGCTATTATAGTTCTCACAGGCATTAAGTGACCTTGCAGGAGGAGAGCATGTCAGTGACTCTAGCTAGTAAGGACCAAAGAAGGCAGGGGCTGGCACAATCAAGCTTAGGGAGGAGGATTTGTACTATCAGGAAGAGAGCTACCCCTTGGCAGGATAGAGTTGATGGTAGACAAGAGTTACTTCTTGAGCTTTAGTAGTCTTATTAAGGAAATCAGTGCCTGTGTGAATATATTGGGATGTTGACCCTATGATTTCTTCTAGCAGTTTCACTGTTTCAGGTCTTATTCCTAGGCCATTGATTCATTTTAAATTGATTTTTGTTCAGGGTTAGAGATAAGGATCTAATTTCATTCTTCTACATATGGATATAAAGTTTTCCCAGAATCATTTGTTAAAAAGGTTATATTTTCTCTAGCATATTTTTTGACACTTTTGCCAAGGATCAGTCAAATGTATCTGTAAATTTGTCTATTCCATTGGTCTTCATGTCTTCTTTCTTTCCAATACCATGTTGTTTTTATTACTGTGGCTCTGTAGTATGTTCTTGACTATTCTGGATCTTTTATTTTTCCAAATGAATTTTAGGACTATTTTTTTCCTTAGATATGTGAAGAATATCTA
This sequence comes from Urocitellus parryii, assembly GCF_045843805.1. Classification (NCBI taxonomy): domain Eukaryota; kingdom Metazoa; phylum Chordata; class Mammalia; order Rodentia; family Sciuridae; genus Urocitellus; species Urocitellus parryii. The sequence goes on from NC_135547.1 coordinate 105,315,006, forward strand.
AGGAAAAATTAGTATTTTGATGGAGATTGCATTGAACCTTATAGATCATTTCTGGTAATATGGTCATTTTGACAATGTTAATTCTGTCTATTCAAGAATAAGCCAGATTCAGAAAGTCAAAGGTCAAATATTTTCTCCCTTGTGTGGAAGGTATATATATAGAGAGAATAAAAGAAGGGAATTAAAAATGGGATATCATAAAAATAGATGGGGGACCAGTAGAGTAGAAGTAGCAGATTGAGAAGGAGGGTGCAATGTGAAGGGGAGGGCATCAGGAAGAACTGGGGTATGAAATCTACCAAATTATGCTATGTCCATGTATGAACATACTACTCTGTGTGTGTGTGTGTGTGTGTGTGTATAATTAGAGTGCACTGACTGAAATAACAATAATGAATAGACAACAATAATAGAAGAAAGATCAATAAAGTGGAGCAAGTGGATTAGTGGAGGGAGGAGGGGAGGAAAAGGGAACTTATTGGGAAAGACACTGAACAAAGTATGTTATCTTCATGTATTAACATGGCATAATGAATTCCATTACTGTGTATAATCTTAATGTACAAATAAAATATTAGTTAAAAAAAGAACACCAAATAACAACTTACTTTGGTATCTTGCTTCCTGTGAAAATGAACTTGGTTGTAATTTTCTACTCTCAGCATTGAGTAGATGATGATTTAAGAAATAGACAAATGAAGCATGTACCTGCTCTTTTGCAAAACAGTGTTAGAAGACATGTTTTGTGATGTTTTTCATTGTTATTAATGTGAAAATTGGCTGTGACTGCTGCTGGAAATGAAGAATGACTAAGGCCTTGCAACTCAAACAGTGCTCTACTGTTCAGCAGCAGCAGCTGAGATTTTGTTATAAATGCAGATTTTCAGACCCTATCCCACATGTAGAATCAATCATAGTCTGCAGTTTAACCAGCATCCTCAGATGTCTCTGAGGATGCAATTGGGGAAATTATATCTAAGGAATATTTAATTGTTCTGATCACCACAACAGATTCAGGTTATATTCCTTTGGATATATTGTTTATAGAATTCAAATATTTTGTATTTATTCCAAAATTGCCATAGATGTTATAATTTATTTTATTAATATAAATTCAGGAAATACTTCAATGATGTAACTATTTCATAGGAAAGACCAATAAAAAAGGTTTGATAATTTGTCCTATTGGTAAACAATTATATTTTCTTCCAACAACATTGCCTAAATCAGGTTAAAAAGATTAAGTCTGTGGGATATTAATAGGTAGTATGTAAAAAAGGATTTCATGGTCACATCTTTTCAAAATACTGATTATTTGTGCTATACTAGTTAAAATGGTACCTTTACATTAGGAATTCTCAAAGGACACTTAGAATTTGCACCATATTCTAAAATTCTTTTAGTACTGAGCATATTTTTAAGCAAAATACTCCTTAGGATATTTCTCCTTGGAGTATGGCTTTAAAATGCTTCCCTAGACTAAGAAAGTAGCATAAAACATTGTGTTGCCTCGAGTTTCTGCATGCCAGAAGACACAGAGCTTGGATCTGAACTTAATTCCTATAGCTTTCTTTAGTCTAATGTTTGCCATATAGTCTTATTCTGCTTTCCTTTTTGGTTTTTGATTTCATGAACATCATGTGTTATATTTGTGCCTTTTATTCTTACTTTTCATTGTAAGGATTTTAAAACTTTTCATCACTGTGATGAAAATACCTGAGAAGACCAACTTAGAAGAGGAAGAATTTATTTTGGGCTTACACTTTCATAGGTCTCAGTACATGGTGGGCTGAAACCATGACTTTGAGCCTGAAGTAAAGCAGAATAATATGGCAAAAGGGCAGCTACAGAGGAAAGCTGCTCAGTTCATAGTGAACAGGAAACAGAATAGTGGGGAAGGGGCCTCAAGAAAAATGTACCCTTCTAGGGTATGACCCTTGTATCCACCTCTTCCATACATGCCCCACCTGACTATAGTTACCACCCAATTAGTTCATTGAACTGGGATGAACTAATTAGGTAACAGCTGTCACAATCTAATTATTTAACTTCCTACATTAATAAAGGAGTTTTTAGGGACACTTCAAATACAAACCATAACAGACCTCAAATCTGTTGTGAAGTTTGGGAAGTCACAGATCATAACTAGACAAAATAATTGCAATAATCACTAATATTTACTGTGTACATAACTCTGTACTGGACTTTCTTCAAAGTGCCTTATGTGCATTATTGAGTCCACATAGCAATTTTGTTGTGGTTCGTACCTTTGTTACCTCCATTCATCAGATGGAAAAACTAAGGTTCAGTAAAGTTAGAGGACTATTGCAAGATCACAGTGCTAGTAAGTAAAGACACACATGTAATTCACACTGTTTGCTTCCTTTTAGTCTAAGATTTGAATGTAGGCTGGCTCATTAGGGCTCATTTCCTTTAAAAACTGGAACAAGACAGGGATGTCCTCTTTCACCACTTCTATTCAACATAGTCCTTGAAACCCTAACCAGAGCAATTAGACAAAAGAAATAAATTAAAGGGGTACGATTAGAAAAGGAAGAGCTCCAAGTATCCATTTGCCAATGACATAATTATATATTTAGAAGACTCCTCTCAAAAAACTCCACCAGAAAGCTTCTAAAACTAATAATGAAGTCATCAAAGTAGCAGATTATAAAATTAATATCCATAAATCAATTGTGTTCCTGTACACCAAGGATGTATCAGCTAAAAGATAAATTAGGAGAACTATTCCATTCACAAAAGCCTCAAAAATAAAATACTTGGGAATCAATCTAACAAAAGAGGTGAAAACTACAGAACATGGAAAGGAATTGACGAAGATCTTAAAAGAAAGGTGCCATAAACATACATTGGAGAAAAGATAGCCTCTTCAACAAATGGTGCTGGGAAAACTGGAAATTCATATGTAGCAAAATGAAATTAAACCCTATTTCTCACCCTGCACAAAATTCAAAGTGGATCAAAGACCTAGGCGTTAGACCAGAGACCATACATTTACTAGAAGAAAACGTAGGCCCAACTCTCCATCATGTGGGTTTAGGAACTGACTTCCTCAACAAGACCCCTAAAATGCAAAAAGTAGAATCAAGAATCAATAAATGGGATGGTATCAAACTAAAAAGCTTCTTAGTAGCAAAGGAACAAGAGTGTGAAGAGAGAGTCTACAGAATGGAAGACAATCTTTGCCACCTGCACCTCAGTGCATTAATCTCCAGAATATGCAAAGAACTTACAAAACTAACACAAATAAATAAATAAATCCATGACTTTTTAATTCAGTTATATATATTTATTTTAAGTAAATTTTCTATTGGGACAATACATATTTGAACTTGACGAATTTTCACAGTAAAAACTTTTTTAACTTATAAGTGTTCTTTTTGCACTTTCAAGTTTATATTAAAACACTTGGTCAGTGTATACATTTAGCAAATTTTAAAGCAATCACTTCTAAGGGTTTTGAATAACACTTGTTCTCCATTTGTAAACTAATATAACACTTGAAGTATTTCACATAACATCTATAAATTCAGTAAATAGCTCTTTTCTTTTTAAGGACTGTATTTCAATTGTCTGATAAAACTTCCCAAGCAATATCAAGAAGCTGAAGAAAAATTTCATGGAACAGTGTTATGTTATAAAACCATGTTAACATCCTTAATACAAAAGTCAGTTTGTTCTCTATCACTGAAAATCTGGAAAACTCACAAAGATAGGGATAATCTGAGCTGATTTCTAAACTTACTTATTCTGTGGATAGCATAAGCAAACTAGTGACTCCTGTGTACTTCTTAAAGAATACTTTTTCAAATGCTTAATATAAAATGTATAAAATTACAAAAAACATTTATGTTGAAATGTAATTATTAAATAAATTTTAGTATGTTAATAGATGTGATTCTTCTTAAATGCATTAACAATGTGTAAGACAGTTTAAAAGCCATTGACATTTCTAAATGATGAGTGTAAGCAATATATTGAGACAGATGTAACAGATGTCATGTAATATAAAATATCTGTAATTGTTATTTTTGACAAATTTTCAAGTATTGCTAATAATATCTAACTGCATAAAAATCACACAAAAGAATGATAAATTTTTAATACAGATTATTAAAAATAAAGATGAGCATTTTTTTTCTTAGCCAAGTTCATGGGTTCCCTGATTCAGGTCATGGACTTCCTTCCCTTGTCTCCATGGATTGCAGAAGTTCCTTTTCTTTTATTTGATAACAACTATATAGCCTATTATGATTTCATTTCTCTCTATTTTGGGAAACTCAAGGATAAGTGTTTGCTAATTTGTTGAAGCTATTCTTACATTCTACATTTTATTATGTTTGCATTTTTTCTCTTCACCATCTTTAGAATTTAGACATAGAATACATGAATGTGAGTGCTGAGAGTGTCCTTAGAGATTAGCCAGTGTAACCTACTTCATTTTCATGTAAGGAATGAATGCTCAAACATTTGCCTTTGTATGCTAAAGGTTACACAATCAGTGGCAGAGCTGAGCCTAGAATAAAATTTCTCAAAATACAGTCCACTGTATACCTGCATCAGAATTACCAGGAAACATATAGTTTTTTTTTTAATAAACCCATCCAGATGTTTCTGATACATATAAAAATCTAAGAAAGAGAGGCCTAAGTGGAGACTGCCTACCTTCAAGGTTGAGTCTGTCACGTGGAATGCTGCCTGCCATAGATGATAGATAGATATTTTCAAGAGAGGTTGATAGTCAGTTATCTCAAGAGTACACATATACATTTAGTGATCAGTTTGTGAAAGGAGGAGGAGTACGTCATTGAAATTTTTTGTACCAAGGATTGAACCCAGGAGTGTTTAACCATTGAGCCACATCCCCAGGCCTTTTGTAATTTTTAAGTTTCGAGACAGGGTCTTCCTAAGTTGCTTAGAGCCTTTATAGGTTGTTGAGACTGGCCTAGAATTTGCTATCCTCCTGCCACAGTCTTCCCAGCCACTGGGATTACAGACTTGCATCATCATGCCCAGGTTCCTTGAAATTTATAAGAAGCAGGAAAGGGTTTGTAGTGCAATGTCAGTGTCCTCATGATTCAGGAGGGCAGGATTATATAACCACTTCAGCAATTACGCAGGACTTACAAAGGAAACTAAAAGGATGGGAAGTTGCGTGAAAGCGACACCAAGAATTGAGAAGGCAATTTTGATGAAGAATCGAGACAGTGAGAGATTCTTGACTGATGGTGAGTCTACCAAACTAAATGAAGAGTTTAAAAGGAATGGATGAGACACTGAAATCTCCCCCATTTTTTTCTTACTCTTCTTCATATCTCTGACAGTAGCCAGCGAGATCTTTATAAAATTGAAATTAAATATCCCTCCTCTACTCAAAACCCATCAAAGCATTTCCATTGCACTTAGAATAACACCTTCCAAGGCTTACCCCTTACTCCTCTTTGACCTCTTATTTAATTTAACACCACTCCCTCTATTTCTGCAATTCTATTCTTACTGTCCTTCTTAAGGTGTATGACCACATCTCATTTTTCAACTCTTACTTGAATTTTACTTCCTTAGAAAGGACTCTCTAATTTTGCAGCTTGGTCTATAATTGTCCTTTGTATAAATTTATTTCTGCCTTATCATTTAAATACTATAGTCTCCATTTGATTGATTGGTTGATTATTCATCTTCCTTGGGTGACAGTAAGCACCAGAATTATAGAAACTAAATCATTATCCAACCAAACTTCATATGATATCTGGTACATTGTAGATACCCAATAAATATTGGTCACATTTTTATAAGGAGGGAGACATTTAATGAATAGAGGATTGTTGGAGCAGTTCAGTATTTATGATCTATGAGGTAGAATGATTAAAGGTAGGTAAGGAGGTGTTAGCTGGCAAAGCACATGGATGCAAAATGATGATTAAAGAAATTTCAACTTAGCAGGTCAAAGAGCCATGATGTAAAAGCATTAATCATTTCAGTGTTCAACAGCATGTTGATCATTATGATATATCAAATTTTGACTTTAAAAGGACTAAACTCACATCTAGAAATCAGGTGTAATGGTACAGTCATCTTAATTTGGAGTCTTCAGCTGATACACTTAATTCATCCTGGTTTTGTCTATTGTCCTCTATGCTCATATCACCAGCAGATATTCATGAGGTCCAATCTTGCCCTTGACACTCATGTCCTCTTCTATATCCTTTTCATACCAGTTTAGAGTGCATGGGGTTACACAGGAGCATCCTTCTGGTCTCACTTGCTTTGACTCTTGACTCATCCATGCCTATTTTATAGCCATAATGTTTTAATTGTGTGATTCTTTGGTTGATTTCGACTTTCCAGATCATAATCTAGTAAGCAAGGTTCAGGTCTTCTCATGTATAGGTTTGTCCAAAACATATGTAGGGTTTCTGGTATTGGTCTCGGAGTGGGAGTTGTATAATACAGTTCTTTCTCAGAAGCTACCAGCAGTGGTTATCTGTTTTAATCATAATAATACATTTCAGTCCTCTTCTTTTTCCAGCCATTCAATTTAATCTCCTTTGAGATGAGTCAAACCACTTCTGTATCATTATGCAGTCACCTCAACTCTTTTATTTATGAGATTGTTAATATGTCATTGATACCTGATACACTAATGATTTTGCAATGCAAATATCCATAGACTTCCAATGCTTACTTAGCAATAGTATCTGAGCTTTGGTGTCTTTTTCTTTGTACTTTTATGTTAACAAACTTTCGCTTGGGGAAGAAGTGCAGATTTACAGTTTCCATGAATGGAGGAAAGATAGTGTCATTAAGTGTGTCCAAATATTAACCTGCCATGTGATATTAAATATGAGCAAAGTAAGTAAAAATGAAGATTCAATTCTAAGTCAGGAGATCTTGTGATGGGGTAGCTAAAACTAAGGGCATGAAGTCAACTGTTAAATAGTTTAGGGCTTCAGAAGACACCGAGGAAAGAGTTAAGAGATGGATTGATGTTGAAACAAAAAAGAGAACAAGATGAAAAGGAATGCATATTTGTGAAAAATTGCAGATTGAAGGAAGACAGCTCTGTCTTGAGCTAAGGTCAAGACAAAGTAGTAAGGAAGAGACCTTTTGATAATGGTAGTGATACAATATTAAGCATATATATATATATATATATATATATATATATATATATATATATATATATATATGGGCCAGGGTTGTGGCTCAGTGGTAGAGCACTCGCCTAGCATGTGTGAGGCACTGGGTTTGATTCCTGGCACCACATAAAAATAAATAAATAAAATGAAGGTATTGTGTCCATCTACAACTAAAAAATATTTTTAAAAAAGAATATATAAGACATCAGAGAAGCAAGGCAAGCAAACAAAAACAATGGTGGGAGCAGTGTTTGTTATTGTCTAGTTTCTGGCTCCAACTGCCTCTTTTTTTAAATTTGTGGTGCTGGGGATTGAACCCATGTTCTCCTACATGCAAAGCAGGTGTTTTACCACTGGGCTACATCCCCAGCACTCCAAATGACAGTTTTTTTTTTTTCAGTGTGGCATTGTATACTGTTGTAACAGTTTTATCTCAGGTATGGATTGCAGTATTGGCAAGCTGTGCCTTTGTTACTGCCATGAATGTTTTGCAAAAGTGTAAATATTTAATGTCTTTTTATCATCACTTTGTTTTTTATTCTATTACTGACATGCATTGCCTAGTATGTATCATTGAGTAGGTATTTATCAGTGACATGACATTTTAGATCTGTTATTCTTCACTTAGTTCTAAGATTAAGCATAAAAATCCAAATGATTGCAGCATTTTAATCATTAATTTTTTCCATAAATATGCCAGGTTGTTTTCCAAAGATTAATTTGTTGTCAAATTGGTTTTAGTCACTAAAGCATATGTTAAGAAAAATGAAGCCCATTTTAATGATCCTGTAGTTTTTAAAGGCCACTGAGGAGTTGTTGTACTTGAGTTATGAGAAAGTCATTGATAGTGATTGAATTGTTATAATAGCAGGATGATGCTTGCTTTTTGAACTACAGTAGGTAACAACATTTAATATTTTCTTATTAGTTTTTCACATTTGTGTTAATGAATCAAATCAAGTCTTATTTTTCTATTTCATTATGGAATTACCCACAAAATTATGTTAAGGATGAATTAGGAAATGGAAAGAATTATCCAAGGTAGGTAAATATAAATATCAAAGGCTTTTTTTTTTTTAATTTGATGGTGCTGAGGATTGAACCCAGGGCCTTGTGCATGCCAGGCAAGCATTCTACCAACTGAGCTATATCCCCAGCCCTCAAAGCCTTTGATAAGTTACATCTTAAATACTTTTTTTCTCAAAACAATCCTACCACATTGAAGATATTCCACAAAATGAGAAAGTCAAAATAATTCCCAATATTACTTGATACTAAATGTGCAGAAAGTTGACTATGATTCGCAAAGTCCTTACATGGTAAGGTAACCATCAAGCCCATCTGGTTAGATTTAGACAGGGATACATTTTAGCATAGATTCCTGATAGTATAGCCTAAGGTAAGTATGACTTCAAGCCCTTAACAGGATCATGGTTGGGAGGATGCCAACTTAAGAGTCAATTTTTTAACAGAATAATCAAGAGCCTGTATTGTGATATACTTTGTTCAAAATAAATAAATTGAAGGCTTCATTTAATTATGCAGGAAATCAGGAAATGTTATTCATATAAAGTTGAATAAAACCAATAAACAAAAATTGGAGTGGGATAGAAATTAAGACTACAACTTACAGAATCAGAATGAATATTAGTCTGAGTATACCTTGGTGTAAGCTATATTTTTAGAATTTTCCAGGTCCTTTGTTCTACCCCAGCACACACACACAAAAAAAAATATTGGTGCTTTTGCAATGAAGGAGAAGAATGGTAATCAAAAAGAAGAGAAAGATGAAAGTAAGAGGTCAAGAAAGAATAGAAACATCAGATAGGAAAAAATAAGATAATAGATATAAAAGATAAAATGAATATGTATATATAGGAAGAAAAGAAAAGTTGTGCACAGATATACCAAGATGCTGCTGCCTTGACTGGTTTTTAAATCAGAAGAAAACAACCATTACTAAAACCAAGTAAAATTGAAATTTTCCATTTTTAGTTTAATTTTAAGTTTAGGTTTACCTAAGTCTCCATCTTTGGTATTGCAGGGTAAGATTGCTAAGATAAAATATTGCTAATATATTCCTAGTAATATTAAATGTAAGTGGTAAAAGTAGATAATTCAGCCAGGTAAGTAAGCACAATTTAAAAATTGATAACTATTTGATAGATTTTTTTTTTTTTGTACCAGGGATTGAACTCAGGGGCACTCAACTACTGATCTTCACATTCCCCAGCCCTACTTTATATCTTATTTAGAGACAGGGTCTGAGTTGCTTAGTGCCTCACCATTGCTGAGGCTGGCTTTGAATTTGGGATTCTCCTGTTTCAGCCTAGGGAGCCATTAGGATTACAAGCATGCACCACTGTATCTGGTGGAATTTCCTTTTTCACATTTGGCAATTATTCTATTTTTAAACCAAGGTGATGTCCATTTCTTTTCTGCTTGATGGTATTTTTAGAAAGTTGCTGCTAACTTGAAACATTTTGCACAGAAATATTTTTGATTAGCAAATGTTTGGTGTTGATACAGATAAATTACTGATATAGGTATGTAACACCAGAAAATGTCTGGTAAAAACTATTCAGAGCGTTGTGAAAGTAATTTTCCTGTTTTTGAAATGGCAGGTGCCTATTAAGATTTTCTAATTAATTTACAGGGCAAGTTTAAATTTTTCTCTTGGGCTTTGTAAGAAAAAATGTCAAACCTAACTACTTCCATTTGGCTGTTATTCAGAAATGCAGTTTTTTTCTGGAAACACTAACTGAAGGTGACAGTTTTAGTTCGCAGAGAATTATTTTGATTCACTATTTTTCTTTTAAAAATGTCTGAATAATAAACCACTGGAAGAATGAAGAAAATTAAATAAACAAGAATTTTTATCTAAAGTGACAACAGGATAAAGATCTAGCAAATTGGAGGAAAAAAGTGTTCACCAATTTTTCTTAAACTTCTTCAAGTGAACTTGAAATGAACGTGTTTGGCAAGAAATACAACACTCATTGTATATATAATATGTAACTATAGCAGAAGAATTAAAAAGCACATTTTACTAATGGTAGCTTTAGAAATGTTTAAGATTACATCTGGAACCATGGCATATGCCTATAATCCTGATTACTTGGGAGACTGAAACAGGAGAATTGCAAGTTTGAGGCCAGCTTCAGCAACTTAGCAAGGCCCCATCTCAATATATATTTTTAAAGGGTTTGGGGTACAGCTAAATTTTCCTGGATTCAATCCCCAGTACTGAGAAAGAGAGAGGGAGAGAGATTTTAAGGTTGAAAGTATTGAGTATCTTTTCCATGAAGCTGACAATTTAAAATACTAGGGTTTTGTTAATTATGTTTTGCAAGATGATTTTGGAAGGGCTTTGTAGAGTATTTTGACTACTTTTCTCTAGAGCACTTGTTGAATCAAATCTCTAGAGACTGTGACCTAAACCATAACAGTTTCAACAGTAAAATAAAGTTTTCTACCTTGAAGTGTTTTTTCCACAAAAATTCCAAGGGCTCTTTTTAAAATATATTCCATAAATAATTTATTCATCTTTTTTAAACATTCTTCTCTTTATTATCTCAGGTATTTGTTTAGAGTAATGCAAAGCAGATTAACACAATATTATTAACTTTATGCCAAAGAGATGAAAATATAAATGGTTTTTTGAAATAACACAAATTAACTAAGTTTACATAAGAGGAAATATCAAACTTAATAAATCAATAAGTTTAAAGAGATCAAATTGCTAATCAGTAACTCACATCTACTACCCCTTTTATTTCTGGCTTCTTTGCCTAACATTATATTTGAGAGATTTTTCCATTATAACTATAACAGTAAATTGTTATTTTCATTGATGCATAATATACATTTTAGGAATATACTCAAAATTCTTTATCCAGGCTATTTACAGCTTGGGACTATTATAATATTCTTGAAATGAACATTCTTAGTATCAATATCTGAAATTTTAAAGATATTTCAATAGTGGAATTACAGTAAAGATAGGTTTGATTTTAACAGATACTAATTAACAGTTTTCTAAAGAGATATACCTCTTTCTCCTATGTAGAAACAAAGATTCATATATGGACATATATTAATTAGCTATTGCTGTATAACAAGCCACCTCAAAAGTTAGTTGGTTTAAATAACCACCATATTTTATTTCAAGTGTGCAGGTTGGCCATGCCATTCTTTATTTCTCTGCTTGGATTACTTGTGGGTCTCTAGTTAACTGTGTGTCGACTGGGCAGCTATGTAGAGCTCAGCTGAGTTTTTCTACATGTCTGTCTGTGGTCTAGGACAACCTCATTGAAGACAACTAGGGCAATTTGACTCTGCTCTACCTGTCTCATCCTCCAGCCCCCTGGCTTATGTGTGCTTCTATTAACAAGAGAGAAAAAGCATTTTAGTTCTTTTGAGGCCTATAATTGGAAGTGGAATAAAATAACATTCACTGCATTCTATTGGTCAAAGCAAGTCAAATGCCAACCCAGATTCAAGAGGCAAGGACATAGACACAAGAAAAGCAACAATTCCATACTACAAAGGTCATGGATTCAGGTAAAGATGAAATATTTGGGCCAGTTTTGAAGTTCATCTACCATTTATAGCAAATGATCATGGACAACATGGCTCCCTTGCTGAGTAATATTTCCACACCAAAAAATAGTGTCTAAACAGTGCCAACATTGGCCTTTTCTAAACAGTATTAACTCTGTTAAAACATGGGTCTAAATATTAAACTAAAAAATATGGTCAAAGGTTATCATTTCCTATCCTTCCATGTTCCCTATGCTCCAAGAAGTGGCTTATAACAGTTCCTTGAATAGCTCATAAAATTTATCTGATTTCTTAGCATCTGAAGCTCCTTCTGTTTATATTTTCTCCCCCTTTCCACATTTAACAGTTTTTTTTTTTTTTGTTCAACCTTGTAAATTCAGTTGAGGGATTCCTGCTTCTATTATTCCCCTCATCAGAGATGATATCTGTTTTATTTGCACCAGTGCCATACTTATGACACCAATATTGACAGAATTATAACACAGTGCCACAATAATGTTTGCTTTAAGGTATACCTCCTTGCTAGACTGTGATAAAAGCTGTGAAAATAATGGCAGTGTCTTTTATCTTCCCATTTTTCCTGGTGCCTGGGACAATATGAAGCATGAGAATAATATTGATTAAATTTAGTTGAGTTATTTGACTATCCTTCTTTTTAGACACATGAGGAAAATAAACAAAGTTCTAAGTGATTTATCCACATTCTTCATACAACTGGGAAAAGTTAGAGTTGCAATTTAAATAAAGGACCATTTGTCCCAAGTGTCATCTTTTACATGTAACCCCACTGACTTTCAAGTAATTTGAGAGGCTCTTCAAGAAAAGGCTATGATGCAAAATAAAACCTATTCATCTATTTTCTTTTTTTTAATATTTACTTTTCAGTTGTAGTTGGACACAATACTTTTATTTATTTATTTTTATGTGATGCTGAGGACTGAACCCAAGGCCTCACACCTACTAAGCGAGTGCTCTACTGCTGAGCCATAACCCCAGCCCCTATTCATCTATTTTCTACAATCTCATTTAACCCTCAGCAATTGTAATGTTTGTATTTCTTTTAAAAATATTTATTTAGTTGTGATGCACCTTTATTTAATTTAATTAATTTATTTATAAATGGTGCTGAAAACTGAACCCAGTACCTCACTTATGCTAGGGAAGTGCTCTACCACTGAGCTATAACCCTACCCCAGGGTTATATTTCTTATATTTTAATTTACAAATTCTGGGTTTTTTGTGGAGGGTAATTGCTTTTGTATTTTAATTTATTTAATATAAAAGCCATATTTTCAAACATCTTTTAGAGTGAATTCTTCATTTAAAAATATTTGGGGGCTCTAAAATCAGTATTTATTATACTTCTTGAATGTATCAGGCATCCTGGAGTGCTAAGAAGTTAATGGAATCCCCAAAGTTGAATGATACAATAATAGGAATTTAGGATCCTGAAGCATTTTTCTAAAGTATATATGTAGAATTATCACTGTGTTATTATTTGTCCAGTTCAAATTCACCCTAGAACTAAGAGCAATGTTTTTTTTGCAAATGACTTAACTGTATTCAACTTTTAGAAACCAAAGGTAAAATAAAAAGAATAAATTAGTTAAACTATCCTTAATTTATTGAATGATATTATGAAAATGCACAAGTAAAACTTATGTCACTCAGGGTCAGTGTTAAATAATAGTGAAAGAAGCCTTGTTTAAACAGTGGTTACAAGGCAGAGAATGATTAAGACATCTTTAGATAGACTGCCTAGGTTCAATTTATATCTAGCACTTATTTGCTATGTAATCTTAAATACTTTACTTACACTTTCTCTGCCTCAGATTTATTTGTAATATGTAAAATGAGGATAATTGTAAAATTTAAAACAACTCATGGTAAGGTACACAGACTTGTCACTGACATAAAGTAAGTACCCAATATTTGTTATTTTTGTCATTCTGAAATATATAAAGTTGATTCATATGAAATTTGCAACATTTGATCATATTTGCCTACAGAACTTGGAATTTCATATGGTTCAATATTTTAGAAGGAAATAGAGGTACAGAGAAGATTGAAGACCATCATTAAATATTGTATCATATGTGACTTTTGTCCTTTTTCTGTTCTCTGGTTCCTTTGATTTCCACCTATAAACTCAATTTTATCATAATCCTGGAAGAGGAGCATACAAATAGGCCAAAGTGATTCCTAGTGGGTAAAAAATATAGAAAAATTAGGAAGAGGCCCTGCCTTGTTATATACATTGTTCACAAATAATTCTACTCTGCTATAATTGAGGAATTATAAAAATGTTAATTTTTATAAATAAAATTTAAATTTGTTATTTAAAGGCATCTTTGGGATCTTCTTGCCGTAATATCTCCTCCTAGTAGATCTGAACAAGGTTAAATATTACTTTGCATCTCTGGATTTTACTTGGATCTGAGTGCTAATAGTTGGCATTTGTTCAGTGAGCCTGCCTTTGTGTGCATGTGTATGTGTGTGTGTGTGTATGTATGTATATATATATATATATATATATATATATATATATATATATATAGTGTATATACATATATATAAAGAATATGTATATATACATTTTCTAATTTGAATTAGAATTAAAGTGCTTTATCATATCAATATTATGCTGTGATGTTTGTGTCATAAAAGAAGTTGTTAGTATAGATTATAACTAACATTTCCATTACTGGCTGTCTCAAACATACATCATGTATCCATGTGATTCAATAGAAAAATCAAAGTTAACTTTTAGAATTTTCAATTTATAGGAGATATTTAATGTTGATATTAGATAATTAGTGAGATTCATGTGTTAAAAATGTGCAAAATTTAAAGTAACTGTTTGTGAATTACATTAAGGTACATCAAGCAATATATTTACCATAATTTTACTCATTTTTGTTTCAGAATACCTGGAAAAATGAATTAATATTGACCTATCTAAATTACGGATGGAAAAATTCTGGCCTACATTAAGAGTTTAGTTTTATTACAAAACATTGCCTGATCAGACAATGAACCATGCAACTTCTGGTTAAGCATATTTTACTTTTAGGTTTATAATAGACCATTTACAGATAATGACTTGATTTCCATTAACTATTGTGTGGTTCCTATTGAAAGTTCTAATGTGCAATCTGGTTAAGTCATTTCTTGTGTACTTAATAGTATAACATACACTTTGGGTCCTAGTGCTTATGTTTTATAAAGAGTTACTGCCAAATAACATTTTATATCTGAAGAGATCGTAAAACTATTATATTATCTAACTTAGCTATTGAGTACTTCTTAGCTCCAAGGAATAAGTTGGCTTTTTCTTGATTATCTTTGTAGCCAGATTTGAGTACTGCTTCTGGTATATAGAAGTCTCTAAAAAGTTTCTGATGCTAAGGGATAATGGATAAATACAAGTTAATTTTCTTCTGTTAAAGCTCTTGAAACATTCTAGTATTTGATACCCATATTAAAGAAGAAGATATGTCCCAGTGGTACAGTTGGCTCTTTGCAATGACATTCCCAGAGACAGAACATTAGAAGAGAGTACAGGAACATCCAGGTCTTCATTTGCTGACATATACAACCTTAACAGTGACCTCTTGATTCTAAGAAAATTTGTTTCTTTGGTATTGAATATCTTTGGTTTCTCTCTCTGGGCTCACTATCTGCCTTACTCTCCCCTGTGTGGCTAACTCTATGGACTACATCAGTAGATAGCCTTGCCTTCTGGCTTCCAGTTGGGTTGGCCATAGTAGCCTAGAAAGAAGATCAGAAGGAAGAAAGAAAGGTCAGGGCACATATTCAGTGTAGTCTGACTATATTCATCACCCAATAGCAAAACTTCCAATAGGTTGTTGGTTCTCTTTGCTCTGTCTTTGTCCAGGTACCAGTAACCACTGTCTTCCTTTTCATTACTATCAGTCTAAGAATAATAGAATGCCTATGTTTCTAGTTTCAGTGATTTCATTAGACCTTGTCTTCATGTTTGTAAACTATTAGACTCTCCTAAAATTACCCAAGCTAGGACCCTAGGGCATTCAAAAGAGTTGTATTCTCTATCTCCAGGTTTCACAGAAAGGAGGAAAGGAAGAATATAATGAGGATTTATGAAATATTTTTTATGCTAGGAACTATGATGGATACCTTATATTTATTATCCCATTTCACCTTTATGTTGATACTTTGAAGTTAGTTCCTTCAATCACAGAATTGTGAAAAATATGGGCTGTTTGTTTTTAAAAATGTAATAAATATATGATAGCTAGCACCAATAGAGCATATTTTACAAACAAAGCATTATTCTATTTAAATATTCACAGCATTACCATAATGCAGGCAACAACATATCCTCTTTTTAAAGATTAAAATGGAATGATAAGGCACTGGAGAATTTAAGTGACTTGCCCAAGATCACACAGCTAGGATGTGATATGACAGGGCTGGAATTTCAACCAAGGCATTCTAGGTATAGTGTAAATATTGTCATTTATAAAATTGTTTCACTTCTTGGTGCTTTTAAAATATATTTCATCCACATGACTTTTTTTTTTTTTGCACAGTCTCTCTGCATAAGCCTTATGTCTTTCAATCATTAGATTCCCTAAATGAAATCCTGAACCAGAATATTTTTTTTCTGTTTTTAATAGACCCCTTTTTAGAGCAAAACTAATGATGGTGCTAAAAAATCATATAGTGGTCATTCTTGAGGTGGTTTGTACATAGAAGGGGGTGTGAGGAAATTCCTAGGGAAATGATCATATCCTATTTCTCCAACTGATTACTGGTAATATAAATGTATTCAGTTTGTGAAGATTCATTGAGCTATATATTTAAGATGTATATACTTTCCTGTATGTATATTACACTGCAATAAAATGTTTTTGCTTCAACATAAAATACTTTTTACAACTTGTACTTAAGAAAACAATCGTCTATGAAAGCTGCCTATTCACGCTATAATGGGTTGCATTATTTTTTTTTGTGAGCTCTTGAGTAGCACTCCGCAGTAAGTTTTGAATCCCTAGTTCTGCACTCCACTTTTTGTGTTTCTATAATCTAGAGATTTGTAATCACTGAAAAGTCACTTGACTTTCTGAGCAACAGATATGTCCATGGCTTGACCTTTCTGTAACCAGAAGGTCATGTTAAATTATCTCTGTGCTCTTTACCTCCTGCCGGAACATTATATTGATCCCTCTGTATTTTCAGGTTAAAAGACCAATGCAACTCTGAGGAGTCAGAAACCATTTAAACATTTTCACAAATGAATTTCTGCCCCTTTCTCAATTTTTCACTTTCATTTTTTTTCCATTTTTGTTTATTCCACTGATCTTTTTTGAATTTTTTTTTCTGTGCTCCCATATTTCTTAATTTCATGTGGACAATATTGCAGAAGGATTATTGTCTCATTTGATGGTCCTTTCATCTTGTTTTTTAGGTTAGCAAGAAAGAACAATATATAAGTCACTACATGAAACTGCTGAGTAATATAAAAAGTTCACTTAGTTCACTTAATAAAGAAAATATGAGTTGTGAAGGGTATTGAAGACAGAAGATAATAGGGTCATATGGCCCAAAGAGGATTTAATGTTTTGTAAGTTTTACAAAGTCATTTTCATGCATTTGAAAATAAAGCCATAAAAGATGAAATTTTAAGAACATATTTTTTTTTTCGTGATGCAAAATATCACCTGTAACAAAAAGACATCGTAGATGTCAAAGATGAAAAGGGAGGAAAACAAAAGTATGTGTAATTTAAAATAGCTAAAAGAACAAGAAAGGAGACAAAGAGTTTGAAGTCTGTAAGTGCTTTCCCTTCACCATCCACATTTAGAAGTCTTGTTAATTGTGTATGGAAAATTACTTCTGTTCTCACTGGGATGCCAAACTACAGGACAACAGTGTATTATTGGTGAGCTCTGCACATTCTCGTAGATTAAATAACATATGATAATTTTATCTATATCTAGAATTCAGCCCAAGATCAAGATATAGACTAGGAATAATAGAGGAATAAAACACTAAAAGTGTTCTATATTTATTAACTTCCTATTACACGCCAAGTCTATAGGACATACCTGTAATATTATTTTATTTAAACCTCATAGGAGTGTTCTAAAGTGATAATTCAACAGCCATTTCCTTAAATGAGTAAATTGTGCTTGAGAAAGTCTTAGTCACTGGCTACAGATAACACAGTTAGTGAAAAGGGAGAACATGTTCCATATGACAAGGATGTCAAACATTCTACTTCCAAGGAGTAGTGAGTAGTTAAAACCCTGAACTGAGAACCATCCAAAAGTAATGAGATGTTTCGTCTTCCCTGGGGAATTCGTTGTACATTGGGGAATAAGACTACATCTGAAAGTCTATGAAGTTATGAGCTAAATATTAAACATTTTATTGAAAATTATTAGATCATAGAATAGGAAAATTTTATTCAAAAGCACTTGAAATTATTTTTATTTTAACTATATATTAAGAAAGAATGGCCAAAACTCCATGAATTCTAATAAACATATGATTTCATAGAAATTTTGAACCTTCAAATGCTGTGAAATTGATACTGCCATACTCCAGGATAAATTCATTCAATCACATTGTTGAAAGCATGTTCCACTGGAAAACATTCTGAGAAGCACCCTTTTAAAGAATGGGGTAGATATGACCAATAGAAGCTGAATTTCAGTTGTGATATTTTAACATATATGACTTTTTGAAAATTAGATGTGATATGAAGTGTGTCTTTTTCTCTATTATGTAATTGCTTCCTCATTCCATGTACCCCAACTTGGTCAGCCTGAAAGCCTCTGACTGGCTCACATACTTTACTCCTTCTCTGGTTGGTTGGTTTCAGTTTTAAAGGGAGAATTATTAAAAGATTCTGGTTCAAACCCAACTACTATGTATAACTGTAATATTCTAATAAAAAATAAAGAGACTGTGAGGCTAAAAGCAATATCCTCTATGAATTTTTGACATTTGTCTAGATCCCTTGCCCCCAAACCCAAGCGCACTTATGTCTCTGATGCTGTATGATCCTTATGGTGAGTACCCCAAGGCTTAAGGTCACATTTCCCATCTCTGCTTCTCTTTTTTGAATGAACACAATTTTGCCATTCAACATCTTCCCAGTTTGATAAATTTTATCTGTCAATGTAGATATATATTTTCTCATAAGAACACACATCTCTGTCAAATAACTATATTTTCTTCAAAGATTGACACATTGCAGTGTGAAAGATCTTTTCTAGAGAAATTTAGAAGCCATACATTTCTCAACTGCTTCTATAAAATTTCGTTGCTCAAAAAGTCCTCAGCATTTTAAAAAATGCCTTAAGGCATTGGATCCCTTCATTGAATGTGAAGATAACACCTTAATATTACCATCAAAATATCAAGTATTTAATGTTAGATATGGAATTCCTTACAGCATTACTAGAAACAGTACATTCATTTTCCTTGCTTATTAGTAGAAAAGTTTCCTTAAAGTTTCACAAAAATGGTGCAACTGTTTTTAAGATTTATTTGGATGTTATATGTAGTGAAACTCCTTTTTAGAAATTCCTGCATGGTAGCATTTTGTGTTTGTTTTTATTTTGCCTTGAAAATTTTAAAAAGAATTATTTGTATAGAATTTCAAAATGATAACTTGTAGTTAATTCTTTTCATAACATATGTGTAGCTGTATTCTGAAAGTTAGTGTAGGGGCTGGAGGACTTACTGAAAAGGCCAGCGTTTCTTTATAGGAGGCATCTACACTATAAATTAAAGAAACTTGTGATTAACAATGTCTACCTGGCTGTAGGGAGAGTCTGATTCATGTCTCCAAACTAGCAGGGATGGCTTTTGCCTGGAAATCAAGGATTTCCCTGACATGTATGAGATTCAAAGTTTGTATGTAATCCAAGGAGAAGAAGAGTCTAGTCACCCAAAGACTGTTAGCTTTACGAATTGACATTTTGGGGGAAATGTCTCCTGATACCCCAACTTTGAAAATTCACACAATTATATGTTCCCTAGTTCCTTTTACTAACTCTATGTAGTTTTACATTTTAGAGATAATTGTTTTCCATGCTGGACAAGCAATACTGTAGGAGCAGGGGCAATATCTGTCTGATTTATCAGTGTATGCTCCATTACCTAACCCAGGTTTCTTGCTGCTCAATATACATCTGTGACTGATAAATTAGGTCTTTATAGATAACCGGGGCATTGAAAAAGCTAGGGGTGATCTCATATGAAGAGATTGTAGTCTGTCAAGCATAAAAAGAAAGGCTTGTGGAGCATATGTGAGAAGAAATAAGCTATTGAAAGATAATAAAATAGAAGGAACAAAGAAGCCCAGGAACCAGTGTGATAAGATAGAACAAAAGCCCCAGTAATTAGACAGATCAGATCCCAAATCTTGGCTTTACCCCTTTTAGTTTTGTGACACAGGGCCACATATTGAGCCCTTACATGTCATTGTGAGATGAGTATATTGATGCTAACCTTACAGAAATGTTGCAAAGGTCATAGGATTTACTCTTTTATGTGGTGTCTCTCCTGAGTAATTATTACAACAAAGGTTAAACATTATTTATTAGTGACTATTATTTTTCTTAGTATAATACCTAAGCAAAGAACTGAGAAAAATATGTGAAAAGCTTTCACAGAATTATTTCACCTCTATTTAAATCAGATAATTCTAATTTCAATTATCTATAAGGAGAATGGGTCATTCTGAAGCAGGTTGCAAAATGTGTAGGAAGGGAGAACATGTTCCATGTGATAAGGATGTCAAAACACTCTACTTCCAAGTACACAGGGCTAATCATATATGATCTTTGTTTCTTTATATGTTTATTTGTCATCCTACCCCAAACTGCATGAAAATTTAGTTGTTTATTTTTTGTCTTTTATAGGATTAGCATTCATTAAATTGTGTTAATTAGATTAATTAGGCTACAGATCTCTAATTCTGGCAGAAATAATTCAACTAGATTTGACCTAATGATGATATTATTTTTTTGTTTTGTTTTTTACCTGCAGTTTTCTCTCTTCATCCATCACCCTGGGCAGTTTATTAATTAGAAATATTAAATATCCTTAAATATAATTTTGAATTTCAAAAGGCATAATCATGGAAATGATTCATTGGAAGTGTGATTTAACTGGATATATTTTTATTTCAGTTTGGGAAGCAGCACATAGAGAACCTCTTCAGTGACCTGCAGGATGGAAGACGCCTCCTAGACCTTCTCGAAGGCCTCACAGGGCAAAAACTGGTAGGAAACTTGTTTTCAAGAAAATTTGCAGTAATCTTAATAGAATTTCAAACCAGAATCAAACAGTATAATTTATACACTATTAAATCACTAATTTACTAAGTAACATTTGAATAGTAATGGGGAACCTATTCCTGTATAAAACAATTTCACATTATAGCTTTTATTTTTGTCACTGTCTATCATATTTAGAACAATAAAGTAAAATTTTCAGTAATATAGCTTATGTTAATTAATAGACATTACTTCCTTTTACCTATTTGGTATTCTTCTTATCTAATGTCTTTATGAAGGCTTTCATGCATAATAACTTAAAATTATCTTTCTGCTTTTGTGTATTTGGCAATTCTTTTACAATGAACCTTTATTAGCTTATAAATAAAGAAAAAAATTGGCACAGTATATAAATGTATAGGCATTTTAGTCTAATACACAAAACCATCTGCAATGAGAACGTTACTTCCCTTTAAGGACTTTCATCTTGTCTAACTTCAGAGCATTCTTGTGAGATACATAAGATTGTCAATAAAGTCATGTGTGAGTTTGGGTTCAATTGATCAAGGTCTCATAATGAGAAAAATGGCTCTTAAACCCAAATCTCCTGATTTAAATAATCTTCTTCTTAGATTGCTATTATTCTTTTAAGTAGAGTTTAAGACCCCTGTCTATAGTTAGCCATTCTGCATATCAAATGAATCCTGCTAAATTACTGTCTTAATCTCTTTTTTGCCCTTCATTACAACTTTGCAGCACAGGCATGCACACACATACACATATACGCAGAGTCTTTGTAGATACTGTACAAACTCAAGCTGTCATTCAAAGTCAAAAATGGCAAAAGTCGTGCTCTCCAACTTGCCTCCTATAACTCTTTCCATTTTCTCAGATATACCTATTTTTCACCTGTGTTGCTTTCTGTACTTCTGTACTAACTGTTCTTGAGAAGCTTTGGTTTCTCTTTCCCAGTGATGCCTTTCCCACAATCTCTCTGATAAATCCTTGCTCTTGTTACCCCATAGAGCACCTATTTTTTATTTAATTGTTGCATTATTATTTTCAGTGTATTTATGACTAATACATCTCTCCTCAATTAAATGCCAAAGTTCTATAGAGAAGGGATATATCTTTGCTTTCATTTTTAAATCCTCTTCATTGCTGTAGGGATAAATATTAAATTAAATTAAAACTGATGTTTTATGAAATCTGAATCTGAATTGATATAAGAACAACATGATGACTTAAAGAAATAATCATTTGAGTCAAGTGAAAGAAGTTCATATTTATTATCTTATATTTGAACTTTTAGCCAAATCAAGGGCACTGTATACACTTTATCTTAATTTCCTTGGTTAGAGTTATATTTTTGTATAATCATTTGTATCCTGTGACTGTGAACTTTTATATATTCATATAATTTTTGCATTATACATGCGTTAATTTATGCATTATATATGCATCTTCATGATAGGCATTATATATGTGTATATATATATATATATATATATATATATATATATATATATATATAAGTGTCTTGGTGTGTCCCTGGTTTCTGTTATATTCTGCAGCCATTCCTGCTTTCAATTATAGATATAAATAACTCAGTCAATAAAAAACTTTAAAAAAATTAAATAAAATTTTAAAAAAAGATTTTGCTTTTACAACCTGTCCTGACTATGTGCACATGACTTATTTTTTTTCACCTCTGGATGTGTGCATGACCACTTCTCTGTGGTATTGCAACTCTCCTGAATAACTTCCTGAATAGAGGTGACACTTTCATCATCCAAAGCAATTTTGTCAGGGTTAACAAATTCCATATAGGCACAGTGTTTAAAGTACTGGATTTCCACAAAACACAGAAATAATAAAAGTGATTTGCATATTCATTGGGACAGAAAGATATAACCATACATACAAAGAGATGCTGAGATAAAATGAACCCAATGAGTTGCAGGCACTGAAGAAAACAGGCAACCAAAATATCCATGAGATTGGTCATTGTGGAATAAATAGTTGGTGAGGGAAAAAAATCACCAAACACCCACACAAGGCAATATAAACCATATAATTTCAGTTATTGCTACTAACAGAATCTGTAATCAATCCTTCATCCTTGACACAGATCTGGCAGCCCTGATCTGGGGATTTTACTTTTCCCAGAAAGCAGCATCACCTGTCTCATGAATGTGTCTGATTTCAAGACTCCAACTCCTGGTCTTGAATCCTAATAGTTTCTGCAGAGATATGTCCTACAGTCCTAATGGCAGTAGTGTATATTATTGATGAGAAATCTTAGTATTCTATTTTGAAGCATCTGCATGTAGATTATTGTCTCAGGCCATCCCCATGGTTAAAATGAAGGTATTTGCTTTACAACTATAAAATTAAAATTACTCCCCAACAAGACATAAAAGGGGACAGATTTCAGCTTCCACATCAGCATCAGAAACTGCAGCTTTTTTACAAGTAGCATTTTTGGGCCCTGAAAAATATGCACATAAGTATGTAAATGTGTACATGTAAATGTCTGAGTTTGAAGCAAAGGAAATGTTACTTAATTCTTATAATTTTTATACAGTTGCTTATAAGACAATCTGTGTCTTTTGCTTAAATATTAGGCAGAGGATTGATTTATTTTCAAAACTTTAAATTCCTAAAATTACTGAATTATTTTCAGAGCCTTAAATTCCTAAAATTTTATTTTGCTGCTTTGATTTTAATCTGAAGTCAAGTTTGGTCTTTCTATGGACTTATTGGCTTCCTCTTTATGGTGGGAAGTAGGAACATACCAAATGTAAGCCTTTATCACTTTGACATTATTAGAGGAAAATTTTGCAGGACATAAAAAAAAAAAAACTATGGAGATCCCTGTTCATGAGGCTAGTTAATATTGTGAGAATTGAAAGAAAATGAGTATTACTACTGTTTGATAAAGGGTATGAAGGAAGGGCTGGGGTTGTGGCTCACTGGTAGAGTGCTTGCCTAGCACTTGTAAGGCACTGAATTCAATTCTCAACACCACATATAAATAAATGAATAAAACAAAGGTCCATCAACATCTAAAAAAATTGTTCTTTAAGAAAATGGTATGAAGCAAGTTTTTTTTTAACAGTAGAATATTTTATTTAATTTGAGAAGTTCAGCAGGTAATTCAAAGGGCAAGATGCTCTAGGCTAGGGAATTGCTCAGGAAGAATATGAGCATTCCTGGAATGTATGGGGCAAAACTTAAGAAGTAGAAAACAGTCTATTTGGATGGTGCATGCACAAGGAAGTTAGAGGGAGAAAAGTAAATGAATGTGGAAACTTTGATTCAATAGGCACAGACCAAAGTTTTCATTCTAGTTCCACAGATTGTTAGTTGTATGGCTATGTATTAACTCTTGACTTAAGGTTCCCTATATGTATAAGGGACATAACAACAAATTTTCTTTTTCTTTTTTTTTTTTTGAAAGATAATTTTTTAATATTATTATTATTATTATTTTTAGTTTTTCAGAGGATACATCATCTTTATTTTTTTTAATTTTTATGTGGTGCTGAGGATCGAACCCAGTGCCTCGCGCATGCCAGGGGAGTGCGCTACTGCTTGAGCCACATCCCCAGCCCAACAACAGGTTTTATTGATAGTGAATACAAGTACCTAGCACAAATTACAAACTCAATGATAATAACAGTAAACATTTTATTTTATCTATTGTGTGAGAAATACCAATCTAAGTGCTTTATACATATTAACACATTGAATTCTCTCAGGAATCAATATGGATCCATTGCTTTTATTAGCAATTTCAACAGATGAGGAAAGTGGTCTACATGGATACTGAGAAATTTGCCCAAGGTCACCTAGTGCAAAAGTGACAGTTGAACATTGAATCCAGGAGGGTCAGCTTTATAGTTCATGCTCTTATGTTTAACTAAACATTGAGAGATGAGCTAGGCATGGTGGCACATTCCTATAATCCCAGCTACTTTGCAGGTTGAGTCAGGAGGATGGCAAGTTCAAGAATAGCCTCCACAACTAAGATCCTGTCTCAAAATGAAAATAAAAATAAACAAATAAAGAGGGCTGGAGAAGTAAGTCAATAGTAGAGCACACCTGGGTTCAATCCCAGCATAGCCAAAAAAAAAAAAAAAGATTGAGATGAGAGCTATGCAAATAATTTGCACTTGTAGTGGACTTAGTTCAACAATGTCATTGTTGAAGATGTAAATATGAATGGAAGGAGGAACAGTGAGTGAGAAAAGGAGGTTATGATGTGCTCTGAGCAATAGTTAATGAGGGCTTGTTAAGGTAAAAGAAATGGAAAATAGAAGGAGGGAATAAATACAACAAGCATTATAGCACTAGGTGTTCTAAAGCTCCACAACTGAATAAATGAGATAATTCATATATTACAGCAAACTGTATAGATGTCAGTTGAAAATTTACAGATTGAGATATAACTTTTGGGACTGAAAAGAAAGTAAGGGAACCAAAGGTAGTTTAGCTTTTGAGCTTCAGTAACTAAGACAATTAAGAAAATATTCAAAGAAATGGTTTCTTTAACCCTATTTTCCAATATATTCTTTACATGACTCATATCTTTTTTAAACTTTCCTAAAAAATGTGGAAATTAGTTGATTATCTGTCCTATTGGTAAATATCCTTCTGTATCACTTTAAATAGGCTTTGTGAACAAAACAGGGGGGCCTTTCTTTCTCAAATGAGTGGTTGGTTCATTCTAAAAAGAGACTATGCCAGGGACAATTAGTCCAAAACCTTAAGTACATTATATAAATGCCTCATGACCTATGTTTATTTAAATGTAAAACATTGAAACATAAAAGTTCAAATTATAAATTGTTTTATTTCTGGTGGATTTTTGGTCTGTGTGCTGGGCAGTGAACACTGTTTCTTTTTGTTTTTCAGCCAAAGGAAAAAGGATCTACAAGAGTTCATGCCCTGAACAATGTCAACAAGGCACTGCGGGTCTTGCAGAAAAATAATGTAAGTGTCTAAGGCTTTGGATGCCATAAGGCAATGTGGTTAATGTTTGAATGAAGGCTTCAGCCCCCCAGTGCAGAGAAAGCATCCCAAATTCTCTTGTAAATCAAACTAGTTTTTATGAACAGCAGAAATTCTGGTTCTTTCATGTGTGCTTGTGGCTAATGTCGTCCAGGAAGCAAATGCATGCATTTACAGAGGACAGGTAAATACATGACATAGATCTCCATGTTGTTTTAGGACTTTACTCAATGCAACTCTATTTAGTGGACAAACTGATTTCTTGATAAATCTGTGTTCAAAACAACAAATAGATTTTGGCTGTATGTAATTTTATGTACTCAGTATGTTTAAACCTCATGGTAATGAAGTTTGAATTAAGCTAAAAATTAGTAAGCATCATATCAAAAATATAAATTATACAGAAAAATAACTTTTTAATCTCAGGGTAAGAACTACAGATTTTTTTGTACTAGGTATTGAACATAGGGAGGCTTATTCATTGAGACACATCTACAGCCCTTTTTTAATATTTTATCTAGAGACAGGGCCTTGCTAAGTTGCTTAGGACTTCAATAAGCTGTGGAGGCTGGCTTTGAATTCAAGATCCTCTTGCCTCAGCCTCCCAAATCACTAGGATTATAGGTGTGTGCCACCATGCCTGGCTCAGATATGTTTTTATCCTTATGTTTGGTTCAGTTTAACTGAATGGAAACATATGTTTTGTATTTTAAAAAAGTAAAAAAAGAATACATAGCTCAATGAGTTGGCAGATTAGAGGAGTTCTAATCACCTCTGAGCGACTTTGATGTTTGTTCCTCCTTCTATCATGGCCTTAAATGCAAATGGTCCTCCTTTATGATTAACTTCTACAACCTTTCTAATCGACCAATACATTTATCAGGTACTTTTAGTAGCTTCCTAATTACATTATACCTCTTTTTCAAGGATAAATTCAAATACATTGATCACACACTCTTAAAATAACCATAAACTGTGATAGATTAGTAATAACATATACTTGCCCCCCCCCCAATGTTACTTAGCTCACCTGGCAGAGAGAGGGCATTACACAGGATACATAAGTGGAAAGTACATAGCAATTGGTTGATTTTATGAATTTAGGATCACTGTTACGTTGAGCAGCTGAAAGTTACTTTATAGAAATATTATTTTATTATTTTCTAAAGAGATTAGATTTTCAATTTTTCTGCAGCCAGAAGAAAGTTGTTGGACTGATTTTCTCATTGTTAGTCTGATATACTTACCCTTTTGAAAGATAAGAATCATGTAAATTATAAAAAAAAATTAAGGTGTTTATAACTTACACAAAGAAAATATCCTTTAAAATATCAAAACCCCATATTCTATTTGAAAGTGTAAGAGCAAGGCAAACAGCAAAAATACATAGAATCATTGGATTTAATTAATTAAATATAGTTGGATTTCCCCTACCAAGATAATGTAAGATTACAAAATAAGCTTTTGAATCTCCTATCAAATGATCAATTACTGTAGCTATATGTTTTCTTTGGTAAGAATTTTAGGTTTTTTGTTTTTGCCAAACTTTTACACATTATGAATATGTGGATTTCCTGTACATATTATGATTACCAAATTCACAGTTTTCAATATAGGATCAGAAAAATCTTGGCAATAAAGCAGACAAACCACTTAAGAATTCTATGTGACTTTGTGCCAAGTATTTATTATGTACAAAACCAAAAGCATGATTTGAAAAGAGAAAAATTAACCTGAACTTCATCAATAGTATAAGTTGTCCCTATATTCTGGATATGAGCTCTGTTTTATAAGTTGCAAATATATTTTCCTTCTTTGTGGGTTATATTTTTAATTAATTAGTGATGAATTTTGGTAAACAGAATTTCTTCATTTTGATATAGTTTATTTTTAAAATGTTAACTTTCATTTTTGTCCTGATTAAGAATTATTGGTCTAGTCAAGCTTTTCTGATAGTATGACATTATCTATATAAGCTTTATTATTTTGCATTTGAATTTGCATCTATATTTCATCTGAAATTGATTATTGTATATGGTATGAGGAATGGGTTAAGTTTTGGTTGTTTTTCATTTGGAATATAATCAACACAACAGCGTTATTGAAATGAATATTGCTTCCCTGTTGCTCTTTCATTACCAGATATGACATAAAACTTTGTTAATACATATGTGTGCTTGCTCCTAGACTTCAATTTGCTTCCATTGTTCTATTTTTCTATATAAGCACAGATATCATGTCATGGATATAACTTTGGTTTATGATAAGGTTTGGTATCTGGCAGACTAGCTTCTCGCACACTATGAATAGAATAGCTCCTCCAAAACTTTAATGTAAGTTGAATTGCCATTGTAACATTATGAAGAGAAGTGGCCTTTAAGAGGTGATTGGGTTGTAAAGGCTTCATCCTCCTGAATTAATTGACATTGTTACCCTTGCAGTAGACTTCTGATAAAAGGATAAGTTCAGCTCCTTTTATACCTATCTGATTTGGTGCCTGCCCTTCTGCAGTTATACACAAAAAGAAAGTCCTAAACAAATACAGATGTCACACTCTTGACCATCCCAGTTTCTACATTGATGAACTTTATAATATTCTGTTGCTTACAAGTCACCCAGTCTGATATTCTGTTATAGCAGCAAAAAAGTGACTAAGACATTTCCCATTGTTGTTCTGCTAGATTTTCTGGGCTTTTTGGTCCTTTGTGTTCTATATTCATTTTATAATTATATTTCTTTTTCTACCATAAATTCATTTGAAAAATGATCAATATTGGGTTAAATCTAGAGATCAGTTTGGAGATAATGAATGCATTTATTATACTGAATATTTCAATTTTCTCCTTTGATTTTCTTCTATATTTTAAAAAATTTATACTTTAAAAAATGAGAAAAAAAATCCAATGAAAAAAATGGCCCATGTACTTAGACAAAAACTACTCAAAAGGAGGTGTTGAAAAGTTCAAAAGTAATATAAAAATATTAATTCTTGGCAGTAATTAGGAAAAATTAAAATTACAACTCCAACATCATATCGATATAAACTCACCAATATGACTAAAATTAGGAAGAAAAATAATGACAAGTGTTGATAAAGACATGGAACTGGAACTCTCATAATTGACATAATAATTCAGATGAACATTAAATGAAGTCAGACATTATCTATAATGTCAAAATTGACATTTCTTATGACCTAGAAGTTTTATTTCTAGGTATCCAGCCAACATAAATACATTTCTATGTTTACCAAAAAAATGTACACATCAGAATGTTTAAGGTAGTTTTATTCATAAAACCCCAAACTGAAAATGACTATGGTATGTTCCCCTGATGATATATTATAAATCAATGAAAATGAGGTAATGATATCTATATATAATGCACAGATTGTGAGTATCCTGAAATAAATTTGAGCAAAAGAGGTGAGACACTAGGTATGTCTACTAGGCATGCCTACTATTATTTCTTTTAACTAAGTTTCAAAAACAAGCAAAATACTTCCAAGGGTATAAAATTTAGGAGAGTGGTTAGATTTTTGGAAGGAATCAAGCAGTAAAATACATAAGGAAATTTTCTTAAAATGTTCTATGGTTTAACATGTTGATTGTTATACAGCTACATTTAATTGTACAACCAAACTGTATAATTAAATGCAGTTTTCTGTATGTATATTTCAACTAAAAAAAGAACATAAATGAGAATTGTAAGAAGGAAAAGTAGACCTGATATTACAACTTCCAAAACTCCAAATGATGAGCACATTTCACCATCTGATTATAGTCCCTAAACTGTCTAATGAAATTATTGAATGACTATGATAAATGAATATACAAAATTACAATGTGGTTAATGCAACATATGGATCTTTACTTTGAAGGCTACATTTCTTACAGAATATAGAGAACCTTCTAATATTTTATGGGAGAAATACCCCAAAATAAGGGTTTAAATTTAAAAAGCCTTCTAAAGCAAATTTATACAATGCTTTCATTTGAGCCAGGGCACTAATGGAGAAATGCATGAAAACATGGGGTTTCTGCATTAAAAGACAGAATCTTAAAAGAAACATTCTCATGTAGAAATTAAAACTCAGAGCAAATAACCTTGACCTGAGTTAACCTCAGGCTGAAAGATATAGGACACAAATGTTCAAAGGAACATGTATTATTCTTTTATATGTCTCCATTGTTTTTTAATAAAAAGAAGTACAAAATAAATGGAAAATATTACAAGGTACAACTGTATTAGTCTCTGATTGTTATCATATTGAATAAACACACAATTAAGTGAGAGAATGTTCAAGAGCAGGATTCTTTACTGAAGATGAATTTGAACATTCTGTATCATATGAATATAGCCTGAGACAGGGTAAAAAATAAAGCAGTATGTTATATAAAATAGTAGATAGGACTAGTTCAAATTTACTTTTAAAAATGACAAATTCTCAAATTATCATAGAAGATATTGTTTGGCAAGTTTAATAGTCATACCTTTAAAAATAGGTTAATATATTCATATTCAACACAGTTTTTAATAGTGTTTCCTATGTGTCAGGTATTTTAGGTGATTAAGGATACCGTAGACAATGATCGGAGCAAACATAATCAAAAATAGTCCTTTCTGTTTTGTAGTTTGTTATGTTTAATGTGCCCATATGATAGAGCACAATAAACATTTATATATATATATATATATATATATATATATATATATATATATATATATATATATAATGGATAAGTATATGAAGAAGGGATGGACAGAATAGGAGGTATGGGAAGATCTCTTGGTTAAGTTTTTATATAAACCAAGACCTGAAGGAAGGGAAGGGGTATGGTATGAGCCAAGCAGAGTTAATAAGAAAAAAAACCTTGAGATTTATGAAAAAGTATTTGGAATGAGGACTCAGTATGTAGCGAAGATCAAGTATGCAAAAAATAAACATAGACAAGGGCAACAAAGAGGTAGTGAGTGGGTGATGGTGGAAGAAACGATTTGGTAAGCCATGGTTGGAGTTAGGACTCTGGTCCAAATGAGATGGCAATGAATAAAAATAAAAATGATGTTATAAATTAAATTGGTAATGGAGAAGGGTATTGAAAAAGTCAGTGATAGAATAATAAATAACAAAGAATAATATATGGGAAATATTTTAAAATAGTACCTTTTTTAAAGAAAGTTATATCAATAATGAAAATAGAGTAAAGCTTATTGCTAAAGCTTAAATAATAGAAATACCAGTAGAGCCACAAATAAAATTTGATGGAAATTTATTTTTATGTAGAGCCTTTAAATCATCTTTGTAAGATTGTAACATGTTTAATAGGAAAACAATGAGAGTTTGAATAACAAAAAGATACTGCTGATTTAATAAATTTTCTATCTCTTGATACTCTGAAACATAGTAGGTAGTTATATAAAATATCTATTTATTATGATAAATCCCCCATAAAGTTGAACTGGAGGTAAAGCAATAATTTAGTAATTTCATTTATATCAATAAAACACAAATCTGAATTCTCAAGCAGGCATTCAGAAAAGTCTAGCTCTGTCATTATTACAAATGCTCTCCCCTATCCTAAGGAATGGACAGATCTCTATATCTATCTGGTGCTTTTCAGAGGCAGAAACATAACTTTCATCTTTAGTCCACTGAGGTATATACTGATTTAGTCACTAAATAAATTCAAGTGACCTTGTGAAGCCAAGTATAACTGCCTTGGTGTGAAACATACCATATACATACATAAACAAAGTTGAAAAGAGTAAAATGAGGGAAGTATTTACAAAAATGTGGGCAGGATTAAAGAAACTGTTAGTGAATGATGAAGTACTCCGGGATTAACTAGCATGAGTTAATAACCCTTAATACCTCTAAATCAAAAGAGACACAGGGAGAGAAGGATTAACATAATGGAATCTGTAGCTTGGAAGAGGGCCACTGGGCAGCAACTGCAACCATAAATACAATCTGTAAAAAAGTGCAGTTATTTTAAATCAAGACCTAGGGGTTTGGAATTGGGAGAAAATCAATACCTTGGCTTATCTATCCAACTTACAATATCATTCTAGTACTTCTCATTGGTTAAACACAGCCAGAAGCTAGAGGTTAAGAGACCACAGGTGACAGAGTCTTCTCATACAATGAAGGGGCAAAGAAGCTGGGTGGGTGAGCAGAGAGTGGGGCAGCAAACAGTATGATCAGCATCCCAGGTGTTGGTGTGTCTCCTAATTTTTTCCTAGGTAAAATGGGGAGTTGGAAATCTGAATACCAAGAATCCTAATGTTATCCAAGGTGAGCTTTTCTGGGAAAACCAAGAAACCATTCACTTTTTTAATATTTATTTTTTGGTTTTAGGTGGACACAGTATCTTTATTTTATTTTTATGTGATGCTGAGGATGGATCCCAGTGCCTCACACATGCTAGGCAAGCACTCCACCACTGAGCCACAACCCCGCCCTGAAAGTATTCACTTTTGAGGCCATATATTTACTCCTGAGAGGGATAGGAGGTGACTTCTGGCTACTTTTGAGACCAGATGACATCATATTATTTCCCATACTTCTGAGAAAAATTAACTAAAAAATGTTATTGAAAGGGAAAATGTCCTAAAGAATAAATAAAAAATAAAACAGATTAATCTCTAATAAATGTAATCAGAAAAACAAAGACAGGCTAAAAGTCATTTCTGATTTCTCTTTTACACAAATTTACTACAGGCACAGGAGAACATTAATGTATTTTAAGAAGTTTCTACCACATGTACAATTTAAAAAGAGATATTAGGATGCAGAAAAAATGTCCTTAAGTACACAAAAGAATTTTTAAGATGCATATTCTTTGATAATAATAACATTAGAAATTAATAATACATTTATAAATTCAGTTCAATTAATTTAAAATGCATTGAGGAAGAAACTAGGAGTACAAAGCCACATTTGTAGAGGAAAAAGTAGTCTCTATGAAAACCCATGAGAAATGTTTTAGGTTATACCCAGAGGTTCAATTTTTGTCTTTGTTTGTATCTTCATTAAAAAAAAAAGATAAAATAAATTGAATAAAGTTCTCAACCAAAAATGTTACAAAAAGGGAAAATGCTCTAAGGAAAGTAGGAACTAAAGACAGATGAAGAAATTAGGAAGAAGAAACACTAGATAAATTCAGGAATTAGTTCTTTGCAATAAAATAAAACAGACTAAACTCTTATAAATGTGATCAGGAAAAAGATTGTAAAAAAACAAATGTGAGCAATTTAAACATAGAAAATGTTAAAGATAAGCACAGAGGTATAGAAGCCAAAAGTGGATCCTACATAGAACTTTAGTCTTTATTATTAAAAAAAAAATCAATGAACTGTGACACCATATGTATGTTCACTCACATTTGTAAGAAATTGTTCCTTGCTAATAGCAAAATCATATCAATATCATCCCAATTCTATAAACTTATCCACAAATCTAGAGCAAGTGCTTACCATGTGAGAGGCCCTGGGTTCAATCCCCACCAACAATATATACATACATACATACCAAAATTCAAACATTAGCCCTTTCTTCTTAAAGGAGTAAAACAAAAATGATAAAAATTCATTGCCTTGTGAAATGCAATTGATTAGAGTGGCATACTGAATATAATTACAAATCTACAACTATGTCAGCTAATATTAAATCATTTTAAATCAGTAAAATACTGGTTGTACAACTAGGATGGATTGTCACACTAGTTTTTTTCTAAGAATGTTTGGATAGCTTCAGAATTCATAAAATGCAATGATGTATTTCTTGGGAAGAAAGAAAAGAAGCAGCTTCTTTTCAAAAGGATACTTTTTCAGCAGTTTCAAAATCTTCTTGGGTCAAATTCATTTTGTTTTCTCCTCTTTCCTGTAGAGTGTCTCCTCTACTTTAGCCTATTCCTCTGCCATAAATTATTAGTTGTAGCATATTCCCAAGTTTCATACTTGTTACTTGTTTAACCCTGTTGCTCAGTTTCCTTTCCTTTCCAGACTTCTAACTTGTGATTCATACTTGAATGCTGCTCACAGCTTAGCTCTATAGAGCTTGGATGCCACATTCATGTTCTGATTTGCATTCACCGGTGTGGCTGTTTTAGCATAAAGTGATTCCTGCTATCAATAATTTATTTTGGAAAACCACTTATTGAGAAGAAATTACTTCTAAGTGCAGTGATACCTTTATTACAATATTTGCTGAGAGCAAAGCTCATGTGTAATAAAATAGGCCGTGGTTTAAAAAAGCAAACAAAAGAAAAGTATGAAATCCTGTGAAACAGGATGACACTACCAAGTGTTTATGCTTGTCTCCACACTAGCTCTAGAGAAAAATGTATCCCCAGCTTCCATTTATTTGTGATTTACTGAAGGTAGACAGAACAAATCCCAGGTAAGAGGGAAACATCTCTCAGATAGACATACTATAATTTCTTAACCTTTCTCGCTCTTGTTTGTCAACAGTCCCCTTCATGAGCCATTCTTAATTCATTCTACAGTTCTTTTTCCCATGTTTTCTGAAATGAAAAAGGGATATTTAATTGGTTTAAATTAAACTAAGGTGTTTTTCTTTAGATATTACTAAGTTTTCTTCAATGTGATTTCTCTGCAAGATATTTTCATTTCTATTCATTTCTTGTCAAATGAATATTTTCTCACTGCTAAATAATTTTAACAATTACAAATATAATGGAGCATTGAACTATCAGTGGGGCTTAAATGCTATCCTTCAAGTGATTACCATCACTGTCTTCTATGTTCAAATTGTATCAATTCCAGTACCTTTCAAAGAGTCTTTTAAAATGAGTAGTATCAAAATATATCCTAGGAATGTAACTAGGAGTTTGTTGATTTAATAAGATTTAATATTAACACATGGTTGTAAATCTCATAATTAGGTTAAATATGGCACTCTCATCAATAGTCTTATCACAAGGTACCATTTTTTTTCTAATTAATATCAGATCTACAACATGAGATAGCACAAAGCAAATAAGATCGTTGCTATATATTATTAAATCACAAATCCAAAGTCAGTACTTTAAGAACCTAGGGTGAAAATTCAGATGTCAGTTATGGTCAAATCTTCACTTAATCACATCATTGAAACTTGTCACTGAATTAGATTGAATGGTTGTCAGATGTCACTGATCTCAAAAATGAAATAGTGTTCACTCTTCCTGGCATGTGAACTTAGATAAAGAGGATTCTAAACTGTTCTTAAAACTAGTATTTTATGTGTCCTTTAAATATTCAGAAGCTTAAATAGTCATATAATATACATTTTGGAGTGTGTCAGAATGTAATATCTTTCACTGAATATAAACTGCTTCCATTTATCACTCAAAACTCCAGTGTTCAAATATAAATCTAAATTTTAAAGTTAATTTATATTAGACAAGTATTATTTCTTTCAATAAATTTTCATTCTGCACAATAGGCCTATAAAATATCTGCACCTTATATGCATTCATTCCCAAAGATCTAGGAGAAGTAGACTCTATTAACTCTCAAACTCACCAACTGTAGGGTCTTTGCCAAAAATTTTCATGATTTGAGATCCATTCCATCATCTGAGAAATATGCTAGCAGTCATTGCTGTATTTCTTCCAAAGTATTCTTCTGCAGAACATAAAAATATACACAAACATAACTTGGGTTCTTTAAATTCAAATTCAGATGCGAAGTGATAACGTTACTTTTAAATTGGAGTATGTTTTCATTTTAATTAATTTGATAAAGTAGGTGTTTTAACCTTTTTTAGTAGACATCTGTTGATCAAGGTAAAACACTATTTTTTTCTGCAGATTAAACTTAAGAGTAGGTAGTTATTTATCTATAATGTATACATATAGTGGTGTGTTGGGATAATAATTATATGGCTAAAATTATATTTTTAATATTTTTCATATTATAATAAATGCCAATCTTTTAACCTAATTTTTTACTTCAACCTAAAATTATTTGAAATCAGTATACATGACTTAAGCTTAGAAAGCTGTGGCTATATAAGATTGTTGCTAAAGTGGCATTCTATATTGCCAGATATAAGCTGGATATATACTTCTTATGAAACTTCAAGTTCAACAATATTATATTAAAAGTGTACATATATTTTACCTTTTTTATATTGTGAAATTATTGTTGATAACAGTGTCCACTTTCTCAAGCAATGCCTTCTAGTATATGATTCCCCATAGAGGAAATTTTGCTGAGTTTAGTTGTAGTAGCTACTTTGCCAGAAAGTTTGGTTTGCATTTCATGTAGGCTACCTTCATTGAAACTTTTATTTTGATATATATGTTTTACTTTATTTCACACCTAAAATATTTGTATATTCATAAGATTATTCTGACTGCCTCAAAACTTTATTATTAAGGATAATATAGGCAGCGTATAAATAATTGAAAAAACACAGTACTGTTAAAAAGAATTCCCTTGTGGTGCAGCATTATGATCAAAAGCTCATTCAAAATATAGAGAGAATTTAATTATTTCACTCATCTCTAAGCAGTTTGATGAAACAATACATTTTAAATCTACCTCTAATTAGTTTAATGGAATGATACATTTTTAAATCTACTTCTGTCTTCAACCCTCTCTGTGTGCCACATGGCAAGTAGTCAAAAATATTTAACAAGTGACAGAATATGTGAAACTTACTCACTGGAAGTATCTTCACAGTGTGTACCTTTAGTTAAATTCCATGTTATATTCTGGGTCAAAATGTGCTTTTAAAAAGTATTTTCCTATGTAAATTTGCATGAAATAAAAATAATCTTTGGAATGTGGATATATGATAGGGAATAAAGAAATCCTGCCAAATGGAGAGCCAGGTCCCCAATGGCAATATGTCCTACTATTTACATTGTATATATTGAGCAATTCATCTTTTAATAATAAAAGATTCAATGCATGCATGTGTCAATGGAAGAAAATAGGTATGATTTATGCCTATAAGTCTTTAAATTTTAAATAGTGTAAATTTTACATGTGGTTAAAAAGCACATGCTGAAAGACAGTGGAACTATTTTGCCTTTCCTGCATTTTTTTGGTCTTTAAATGCATTATATTTATAAAGATTATATAAATACTTGAGATTCTCTTGAATATGGAGAAGTCTCTTTAGCTTGACTACATGATGGCATACATTTTATAAAAGGCATTTAACACATTTAAAAAGAAAATCTGTTCTTCTGGAATGTTGGAAGGAACTTCTCAGGTTATAGACACCTTATGAGAAATACTATATACCATTCTCTCTTCAATGAATCGTATTCTGCTGTTCTTCTTTCTACAAAGCAAATTTAAAGTAATATAAATGTGTGCACATTAATAATCTCTCAAAATATCATCCCATTTCATGTTTACTCTTATGATTTTCTTAAATATTATTAAATCTTGAATAGATCTACATAATATTTATAAGTACTTGTATAAATATTTTCACTATAACCACCATGGATATCCAAAGCTAGTATATATATAGAAATTATTAGTGATAGAGCTAAAATTTACATGCATGCTCTGAAGGCATGTGGAATAAAACAGAACAGTGAGGTTTCTTGCCCATTTTGAGTACGCAAAGAAAGAAAATGTTCTTCCACAAGCTTATTTATAAGCTAAACCACCTGGAACTGACAATTCTGAAATACTTATATATTGATCTTAGAATTACTAAACACACATACACTTACATAGAAAATCAGAGGTTTTGTTCTAAATAGTAGTATGGGAATAGAAAAGGAGCCCCCTCCAATTCTTGTCCTCATACCTATAGAATGGATAACACTGGACAATTCCATTCTAAAACCCCATTTTTTTAGGACTTTTCATATGCATTTTTAGAAGCTTGCTCATTCTGACTCAAGGGATCTTTGCCTGAGAGTTCACATTTATATAGTCTACTGGAATCACACTAAGATTCCATTATGGAAAGGCCAATGGTAGGAATATTCTGTTCTCCAAAATTACATTTGAATACAGCATCTTCTAAATATAATAATGCTAAACTGAGTCAGAATCTAATATTCTTTGTAAGTAAAGTCTTAGGCCTATTGACAGGAACTCCAAAAGCCAAGAGTTTTATATATATATATATATATATATATATATATATATATATATATATATATATATATGTAAACCTATTCTAAATATATTCACTGCATTCTATTAAGTTTCACACATAATATCAATTTTCATACCTAGTAATTTCATATGAGGCGATTTTATTATGCAGAATAAGAATCCAAAAATAATTATTCATTTAACATAGATTTTAACAGGTTAAAATATTTTACCCTACCACAGTTCTTTAGCAATTAGATCGCTGATAATCCTTAAAAGACATAATTGCAGAGCATGCATTAGAAAAAAAATAGTAAAAGAGAAGAAATAATGTTATAGTATGGCAATGATTGTTTAAGGGTTGCTAATAATGGCAGGGGAAGTGTTGTTTCATACCCAGAAGGCTTAGGAAGGAGGATTACAAGTTTCTTTAAGGCCAACCTGGGCAATTTAGTGAGACTCTGTCTCAAAATAAAATTAAAAAGAGCCGGTTATGTGACTCCATGATAGTATGCTTAGTTAACATGTATGAAGTCCTGGGTTCATTCCCTAGAAACAAAGACCAAAAACAAGCAAACAAAAAAGAGTAACATAACAAATTTGAAAGCACTATAATTCAAGAGCTACAGGTTAAGAAATATGCCATTATAACACAATAAACTTATGATAATTCATACTCAAAATTGACCTGACTTGTGAAAACTTCAAGGCTAAGATAAAAACCATCAACAAGAAATACCCTTTGGGCAAGACAAAAATATTCCTTCTCCTCTAGACCCTTTACGATAATCATTGTTATTTCTCATAATTGTTGGTAGTTTGAAGAAGAGATGTATATCAAGAGACAAAACATAATCAAAATAAATAATGTTCTTTGTCTACATGATGATGTATAATATTAACTTGGTAAAATAGTAGTAAGACATTTGGGGAAGAATACTCCAGGTACAATTAATGGTATATCCCTCATCCTCAAATCTGGTTTGAACACTGATCTTGTGGAAGCTTTGTCTATCTTGATATTGTTTCCCTCTTGGTTAAATATACATAAACATAAAATGTAGAGAAACTGTAATATTTACAATATACTGGGATATTGTCATGGGCACAATGAAAGCTGTGTTCAGAGATAAATGTATAATTTTAAAAGGTCTTTTAAAAGATAGAAATAAATGAATTAGTATTTATTGTAAATATCATAAGAAACAATAACCAAAAGTACAATCAAAATACAGGACTAAAAAAATAGGACAAATCAATTTCAAAGTTGACTCTTTGAAAAGATAAGCAAAATAGAAAAAGCTCTTCTAATACTAACAAAGGAAGATGAGAATAAAAACAGACAAAATTAGTAATGAGAAAGCCTGCATAAAACATTTAAAGAAGAAATTAAGAGAATACTACAAGCAATTCTATGACAATAATTCTATAAAAATTCTAGGAAATGGATGATTTCCTAGTACAATGCAAATTACCAAAATTAAGAAAAGAATAAGGGGAAATTAAACCTAGACTAATTACTTCAGAAAGCATTTGTATGTTATTAGAGATCCACCATTCAAAAATGTACTAAAAATCTTCTCAAATGAATTTAAGTAATTCCTATATTTTAGTGGTTTCAGGGCATATGAAAAAAGAAAACTCCAAATTTCCTTTTGTGATGTCAGATTAATGTTAGTACCAACAGTCAGAAAACATAAAATTAAATAATAAATTAATAAGACAGCCTTGTGTTTGAATAAAATTCTACTATATTCTATGATATAAAATTGCTTATAATCACATCTAAGAAGTGGTAAGAATTAAATGAATGTTAGCTTCTAGTTACAAAGTGCACTCAAATTTAAGAAGGAAAGGAAAACCACTCTACAGGAAAACAAGGAACAAATCATATTAAGAAAATTTACAGGTAGAATTTAATGGTCAATCATACAAAAATATATTCGAAATATACTAGTAATTATGGAAATAAAAATATAAAAGCAAAATAAAAAGCAGGAATGCCTGTTTATAGTGAGATAAGAGCCTAATTTTAAAAATGTTTTTACTAGTGCTTTATAGTTATATATAGTAGTGGGGTTCATTTTGATATAATTCTACATACATGGAATATAAATATATACCACTGGCTAAAATAATAAATCCTAAATCATTTTAGAA
Source organism: Urocitellus parryii (assembly GCF_045843805.1). NCBI lineage: Eukaryota > Metazoa > Chordata > Mammalia > Rodentia > Sciuridae > Urocitellus > Urocitellus parryii. Next base: position 105,355,261 of record NC_135547.1, read on the forward strand.
AAATTTGTGGAAGTATCTACTAAAATTTACACACACATACACATTTACATACTTTGACATAGAAGATAACTTTCCTGACCATTACTTTTTAAACAGCAGAACCATCCACATCTGAGGATCTATGTACAAAAGTCTGTCTCTACATTATATAAAGTGGTAAAATAAATCAAACATGTCAAAACCTAGAAACAAAGTGAATGTTCACCAACAGGAGAATGGCTAACCACTCTATGATAATCCAAACTATGAAATATAATATAGTCATTAAAATGAATGAATAATGGGATTATTATTTGATAAAAGCAAAGTTCAATGCTATCAATACATTATCTGCCTTTTTAAAGACTTGTAAGTCTTTAAAAATTATACCTATATTAAATAATACATGAAAACTCATACATTCAATAATCATATAAAGAGAGGAAAAATATGAAAGAGAGTTGTTCACTGAATTTGGGTGAAAAAAAGAGCAGCAAGCAAAACTGAAAATAAAAATTATCTCAAGAAAAATAGGAGAGCATCATATGAAATCTCATTCAGGCATTTGTGGAAAATGAGAAATCAAAAAAATCTTTAGCTTTTTGAAATGTACAGTACACTACATTATTGTTATCTGTGGTCATCGTATTGTGCAAATTGTACACCAGAACTTTTTGCTCCTATGTAAATGTACCTTCTTAGTACTCATTGAGCAGCCTCACCTCATCTCTCTCTCCCCCTTACTTTCACAGTCTAGGTGACAGTTCAACCCTCCAGTTCTATAAAATCCACTTTATTGAATTTTAGCTATGAATGAGATTGTGTGGGATTTTTTTCTGTGTCAGGCTTATTTCACATAACATAAGGATCTATCCATGCAAATCACATAATTTAATTCATTTTTATGACTGAATAGTATTGCATTGTATATAGGGTACTACATGTTCTTTATCCACTCATAAGTTGATGGACACTTAGGTGGTTTCTATTTCTTGGTTACTGTGAATAGTGTCACAAAGGGGAATGCAGGTGTTTCTTTGACATACTGTTTTTCATATTCTTTGTATATATACAAAGTAGTGGGATTGTGCTATTTTTACTTTTTAGAGTAACATGTATACTGTTTTTCATAGTGTCTGCACATAGTGTCTTACCACCAGTGTGCAAGAATTTCCTTTTCTCTATATCTTTGCCAGGACTTGTTATCTTTTGTCTTTTTGATAGCAGCCATTCTTGCTATCATGAGATGATATCTCACTGTAGTTTTGATTTACATTTCCCTGATGAGTGATGTTGAACATTTTTTCATGTGCTTCTTGGTCATTTGTATGTCTTTTTTGTTTTATTTTGAGAAATGGGTATTAAGGACTATTGCCCTTTTGAAAATCAGATTCATTTAATGTTTTGCATTAAGTTCCATATATATTATAATATTAACCAATGTATGGTGTGCAAATATTTTCTCCCATTCTTTAGGTTGTCTCTTCACTTTGCTATTTACTTGACTATGGAGAAGCTTTTAAGTTTCATGTAATGCTATTTATCTATTTTGTTTTTTAATGCATGTGCATTTGTGGTCATATCCCCCAAATTATTTTTTAGACCAGTGTCACAGAATTTTCTGCGTGTTTTCTTCCCCTGGTTTTACAACTTCAGGTATCATATTTAAGTCTCTAAATATTTTTAGTTCATATTCTGTATATAGTACAAGATAAGGGTCTGATTTTATTCTTCTGCTTATAGATGTACAGACTTCCCAGAATCATTTCTTGAGTGTTCTTTCCCCTTTTGTATTCTGGCATTTTGAGCAAAACCTATTGAGTATAAATATGTAGATTTCTAGGCTCTCTATTCTCTTTAATTGGCATATGTGTCTTTTTTTAAATGGCAGTATCAGTCTGTTTTGATTACTATGAATTTAGTATAATTTGAGGGAGTGTGATCCCTTCCAGTTGTTTTTGGTCAAGATTGCTATTACTATTCAGTTTTTTTGTGGTATCCTATAAACTTCAGGGTTGCTTTATTTATTCCCTACTTTTGTAAAAAATGTCATTGGAATTTTAATAGCAATTATATTTAATACGTTAATTTCTTTGGGTAGTGAAGGCATTTTAATAATATTAATTCTTTTAATCCATGAATAGGAGATGTCTTTCTATTTTTGTGTATTCTTCAATTGCTTTCATCAATTTTTCTCTTTAATCATCTTTTATTATTTCAATGTACACATCTTTCACCATCTTGTTTAAATTTTTGTAAATATTTTACTTTTCTAATAGCTTTGTGAATGAGATTGTTTTCTTGATATTATTTTTTACATAGTTTCATTTTTAGTATATTGAAACAATATTGTTTTTGAATACTGAGTTTGTGGCCTACAAATTTACTGAGTTTTAGTTCTAATAATGTTTTTGAATAGTCTATAGATATTTCTATTTGAGGAAATGAGATGATACTTTCACTTCCCCCTTTATAATACAGATGATCTATCTTTTGTTTAATTTCTCTGGCTAGGATTTCTAATAATATGTGAAATAGAAATAGCAAGAGCAGGCATCCTTGTGTTCTTCCTGATCTTAAAGCAAAAGCTTTTAAATGTTCCCTATTGATTGTGTTAGCTGTGGGTTTGTCTAACATCATATTTATTATGTTAAAGTATCATTTTAAACACTGTAACTGTACAATTAAGTGACATTAAGTATATTCCCATTTATGGACAGTAATCACCATTATTTATTTCCAGAGGTGTTTTTATGTTTGTCATCCCAAACCTAATTTACCTGCATTAAACAAAAACTTCCCATTCCCCTCTCCCTAGTGTCAACTTCCATTCTTTCTATCTCTATGAATTTGACTATTCCAGGTTATCATATGAGTGGAAGAATGCATATATTTTATTTTTTGTCTTATTCATTTCTTTTTTGATACATTTATTTTTATTATTTTTAGATATACATGACAGTAGGGTGTATTTTGACATATTATAATAAATATGCAAAGTATATATTATTCTAATTAGGATTCCATTCTTGTGGTTGTACATGATGTGGTGTTTCACTAGTGGTGTATTCATCTGTGAACATAGGAAATTTCTGTCAGATTCATTCCACTGTCTTTCCTATTCCCATCCCCCATCCGTTCCCTTCATCCCCCTTTGTCTAATCCATTGATTTAGCATTTTTCCAAGGTTCATGGATGTAGTTTGTATCAAAGTTATTCCTTCCTGGGGCTAGGGGTTGTAGTTCAGTGGTAGAGCACTTGCTTCACACATGTGAGGCACTAGGTTTGATCCTCAGCACCACATAAATATAAATGAATAAATAAAGATATAGTGTCCATCTACAACTAAAAAAATTAAAAATAAAAAGTCCTTTCTTCCTCTCTCTCTTATTGAGGATTGTACCCAGAAGTGCTCTACCACTGAGCTACATCCCTAGTCCTTTTATTTTTTTTATATCAAGATATCTCATTCAATTGCCCAGGCTGGCCTTGAATTTTTAATCTTTCTGCCTCAGCCTTTCAAGTAGCTGGTATTACAAGAGTGTACTGACATTCCCAGCTAGAATTTCATTTCTTTTTAAGACTGAAAATATTCCTTTGCGTGTGTGTGCTATTTCTACCTTTTGACTACCATGGATAATTGTATGCTATGAACATTGGTGTATAAATATCTGTTAAAGTATCTGCATCCAATTCTTTCTTCTTTTTAATTCTGGGTATATACCTAAATGTGAAATTGCTAGAACCTAAAAGATTGTAATTAGTTTTCATTATATGATCTCTTATTACCTTGTGAATTTCTTGATGTTTGGGATTTTTCCTTAATCATCTTTATTAGAACTGAGCACAATACCTGAACATAATAGAAATTGGACATCACAAAGGATTTTATGAAGATAAGCAAATGGAGAATCCCTCTCCCTCTCACGATAAAAAATTTTATAACAGTGGATAGGGACTGCCTATTCCTTGCTCCAGATCTCCATGGGATTAACTATGTGGCAAGTCAAAACATTACTATCAGCAGTAATTCCCCTTATGTATTTCCTAAAAAAAAAATCACATTGTTTTTGCTTAAATAATTAAGTCATCAACAATGCAGTAAAATTAATTTCTATGAAAGCAGAAAGGTTTTTCCTTTCTGTGCTCTAAATATGTTAGTGCTTAGAATGTACTCAAAATGTATTTGTTAAATGAATGCATCAATGGAAAAATAGTGGGATTCCATTACAGAGAGACCCTTCATATACTGCCATATGAGAATCTCCATATGAAATGTAAATGATAGCACTTTAAATGTTTTTTGCAGTTGTAGATGGACATAATGTCTTTATTTTGTTTATTTTTATGTGGTGCTAAGGATTGAACCCACTGTGTCACACATGCTAGGCAAGCACTCTGCCACTGAGCTACAACCCCAGCCCAATGATGGCATTTTCTTGTTGGTGAATTATCAGTATATTCTGGAATCTTACATAATTAACTATAATATGATGACCAGGATATCAACATTAATCAAACCCACCAATATTATTCATATTCCTGCTATTTTACTTGGACTTATACATATGCATATGTGTATGTATGAGTGTGCTCTCTTCTAAACAGTATCATCACATGTGTAAATTTGTGTATCCTTGTTCAGAGTCAAGATAAAAAACTCTTCTGTCTCTACAAGGATCCCTTTTATTGCTGTTTTCTTACTACCTTTACCTAACCCACATTTCCTATCCCCATTCCCACCCTCTGAAAATTGCTACTCTCATCTCCATTTTTATGATTTTATCTTTTCAAGAACTGCTATATAACAAGATGATACAGAATGCAATATTTTGAAGATTGGCATTTTTTCCCCATGTAGGATAATTTCCATGATACTCACCCAAGTTTCTGCATGTATTAATAGTTTGTTCCTTTTTATTTTTGAGTATTATTTAGTGGTATGGCTCTATCACAGTTTGTTTAGCTATTCATTCTTGAAGAGCATCTAGGTTATTTCCAGTTTTTGACTATTACAAATAAAGCTAGAATCATGTGTATGTTTTTGCTTAAACTTAAGTTTTCATCCCTTTAGGATAAATATTGAAGTGCACAATTCCTGTATTATATGCTAAATATACATCCAGTTTTATAATAAACTGCCTAATTCTTTTACAGAGTGACTGAACCATTTACATTTCTACTAGCAAATTTTGAGCAATCCAATTCTCCATATTTTGATCAGAAATTGAAGTAGTCACTTTTATTTTAGTCTTTATAAATGTATAGCGATATCTCACTAATGTCTAGTAATGTCAAACATCTTTTCATGTACTTATTTGTCTGACTCTTATATTAGACTTGACCACATCTAAAAATGTTAGCAGCATAAGAAGGAGAGGTGATAGTCTTTGTTTTGTGGGCCCATTGAAAAATGGAAGCAAGAGATCAAAGCTGAGAAAGCCAAAACTACTTTAAAACAATCCTCTCTTGTGGTAACTAATTCATTTCACTCATACATAATCCTCTTCTTGGAAATGGATGTTAATCTTTCTGAAGGTGATGTCCCTTCTTTACTTAAGCTTCTCTCACTAGATCCCACCTCTTAAGTTTCAATCAACTCTCAATACTATTACATTGGGGACCAATCTTCCAGCACATGAACTTTTCATGGACATACCACATCCAAACCATAGCACAAATATTTGCCTTGAAAAATGAAACCCTACTAAATTTTGATTCACAAATTCAGTCCTGAGTTAGGAAAAGAAAATTAGTCATTAGTGCTATTGTTTGTTAAAGCTCTAATACTTTTCTAAAAAACATTAAAAGCATGGTCTGAGCAAGATAGAAGGACCTACGAATAAACTTACCTTCTCTCTTTCTTTGATCCCTCCCTCCCTTCGTCCTTCCATCTCTCCCTCTCTCCCTCCGTTCTTCTCTCCCTATCTCCCTCCTTTCTTCTCTCCCTCCCTTCCTCCCTGGCTGCTTTCCTTCCTTCCAACCTTCCTTCCTTCCTTCCTTCCTTCCTTCCTTCCTTCCTTCCTTCCTTCCTTCCTCCCTCCCTCCCTCCCTTCCTCCCTCCCTCCCTCCCTCCCTCCCTCCCTTTCTTCTTTAGTTTCAATTCTATACCAGAAAGAATATCTTAAACATCTTATATGAGTTGTCACTATTTGAGACTTTATTTGGTGATATTCTGATTGGCCTTTTTAATCTTCAGTAATCTATTCACATGTTAAAGGTATTTTAACTTCCTATCGCTACATTTTTGTTTGGGGATGCTTGTTTGTTAAGGAAAGTGAATTTACAAATGCATTTTGTTTCATTTTTAGATTATTTTTTAAAAGCTGTAATGCTGCCTAAGTTCTAATAATAGCTAAATGCAATTAGCTTCACATTTTGTTTCCTTTACAAATAAGTATTTTTGTTTCCTTCCTTCAAATGTTATTTTTCCTTTTCTTAATAGGTCGATTTAGTGAATATTGGAAGCACTGACATAGTAGATGGAAATCATAAACTGACTCTTGGTTTGATTTGGAATATAATCCTCCACTGGCAGGTAAAATCCTAATGATTGTTTTCTTTTGGGGTAATATGTTATACATTGCTAACCCTTTCTTTCATTTTTTTTACCTTTTGACCTGCAAAATAAACACACATTCCTCTAACAATAACAAGCCATCTCTATAGTGCTGCCTTTTAAACTGACACAACTCATAACATGTTAGATATTAAGAATCTGGAGATCATAAAGTAGGATCTGGTACATTTGCAGGAATATTTTCCAATTTTTTATTTCACTGAGTAGATGAAGCAACAAAGGCAAAGTCCCAAAATAGTAAATGTTTATTTTTCCACAAATATATGTCTTATATAGTATGACTATAATTAAATGTATAGAATTTTGTAAAAAGAAAGGTATCCTTTTTAAATGACTATCAAAGTAATAAGCTTTATTCAATATTGCATATTGTTAGTGTAAAAGTTTAGTTGGATTGGCTCTGCATGGTGCTGCACACCTGTAATCCCAGCTACTCAGGATGCTGAGGCAGAAAGACTGTAGGTTTGAGGCCAGCCTAGGCCACTTAGTGAGACCCTATCTCAAAATAGAAAGAATGAGGGCTGGGGTTGTGGCTCAGTGGCATTGTACTCACCTAGCACGTGTGAAGCACTGGGTTCCATTCTCAGCACCACATTAAAAAAAAAAGGTATTATGTCTATCTACAAATAAAAAAATAGAATGAAAGAAAGCTATGGACATGGCTAAGTAGTATATTATAGCTAAATTCAATACCAGTATCCAAAAAAAAAAGATTAGTGGGATATGAATATTTGTATGAGTATACCTGTTATATATGCTTCTTCACAATTTGATTTGAAAATTGCATTTTTAATCAATCACTTGAGGATAGAGTATTCTGAATATTATATTTATTCAACCTTTATAAAATTGATGAAAGATCTTTCAGTTAAGTGAAAGGAATATTTACATTTTAATCAGATAAGCTTAAATTTAAACTTTCCTACTTACATCTTAGTGGCATTGGATATAATGTCATGCATTTTGGGTACCATAGCCCCCCTCACTGTCAAAAGAGATAAAGAAGGTTGAATGTGTATGTATATATTTTTATCAAGATTAAATGAGAACATATCTGTAAAACAGCCAATAAAGTGCACCAATTCTATTTGAGATGTATGATACAAGTGACATTGATTGCTTAGCATTTCCACTCATATTTTAAGAATTAAGAGGATACTTCATATATGTCTGCCTTTATTACTTGTAGAGATTATTTTTTTAAACTGCTCTATTGAAATGACATTTTGTTCTATAAACTTTCCTGACCTCAGTATAAAATTCATCATGTATGAATATGGCTTCACTATGTTTCTCAGTGGCTTCTCCAACTATCTTGAGGAAGAAATAGTTTTTTTTCTCCTAATTAAGCAAAAATTTTAGTTTTTTCTATTTACAGTTGTACAACCATCACAGCAACCTAATTTTAGCACTTTTCCATTGCCCTAAAAAGAAATTTCTTGTCCATTTATAGTCATTCTGCACTCCTACTGCAGCTCAAGAGAACCATGCATCTATTTCTGTCTATATACTTGCCCTTTTTGACATTTCATATTAGCAGAATCATGTAACACCTGTTGTATGTGTTTTTTTTTGTGTGTGTGAATGTGTGTGTGTCTAGTTTCTTTCAATGTGCATATTTGATGTCCCTTGTTGAGGTACTTATTTTATTACTACTTCATGTAGTAGAGTTATTTTTTTTACTTGAAATGTAGATTGGTCTTACATTATCTTTGGTCTTATGTCTATATCAGACAGTATGTAGGCCAGAGGTTTACCTACTTAACTCTGCAGCTACACTGATCTCTCTTGTCTTTTAATATTCCAAACAGACTTAACTGCATTTCACAGCAATGTGAGAGGAGAGAGAGAGAGAGAGAGAGAGAGAGAGAGAGAGAGAGAGAGAATGAATTAATCTATAAATGCTGACAACAGAGAATAGCTCATGAGAGCCTCACATGAGCCCAAGTTGGCTGATTTCCAGCCTTTTCCATGTAGTGATGGTGTAAATAAAACCAGCGAGAAAACATAACCCACCTCCCACCAATTTTTTTTTTTCTGTTCCTTAGCACTTCTCATAATAGCTTGGCAGAGGAAGAGTATTCCCTTAATCTATAATATGTAAAATACAACAAAGCTGAAATATTCCATAAATGATATGACACAAAAAATCAAATTTCCTTTTTATTTATTATTAAATACAATCAATGTGAATACTACTCTATGAAATGGCTGTAAAAGTTTCCAACATATTCTCAGTTGTATTTATCTTAGGGCTTAGTAACAAATTGTTCAGGGAGAGACCCCAGTTTGCAGAACACACTGAGTAACATAGATATTGGTTATGACAAAGCAAAGAGGAGAACTCAGGCATGCATAGTTCCAAAAGACTCTTTCAATTGTATTTATCCTCCAAACTCTCTCATACAATCTCATCCTTCTGTATCTCCTCATAGTCTTTTCCTATTCTATCTCAACTCACTTCAAGATAGAATTTCATAACAGTCATTTATGGTGTTTTATTAATTTGTTTGTGAGTGGTCCATTTTGTTTGGCTTTGTTTTGGAGGATTATATTAGCATGCAGAGGAAGAGCTTTTATACCCAGGACTACTAAAAGTATTATTTTTAGGCTTTTTTGTCTGAGACTGCTCTATACCCTATTATTTTCCACCTGTATTCTGCATGACCACCTTATTCTGATTGCAAGGATATAGACTCTTCTCAGACAAGGCCTACTTATCTCATCTTTCTCTTCCATTATTTGCCTCAGTCTCTTAAAAATACTAAACACTCTTAAAAATTGTCAAAATTTTTCATCATAACTCATTGAATTCCAAAATATGTTTTTAGTAAGATCATATGTGTGCCTTTCTCATAAATAGTAGAAGAAGCCCTTGAATCTCAGCAAAGATTAAAGGACACTCTGGTCAACTTAATGTACTTTCCAGATCTATCAGATTAAGAGTGTTATTAAGACCAAAATGACGTGAATCTTTTCTTCCAATGCCACATGCTATGTTATTAATAGTGCTATGGAGGACTTCTCTTTGAAGTCAGCAATGTTAACTCTATATCCTTGTCACTGTTTTTCTAGTTTCCACTTCAAATAAAATTGTTAGCCTGAAAAATAATGCATATTTTCAGGAGTAAGTGGCTTTAAACAAAATTGACATGTAGACAATGTGTGTTTGGTATCTTTTTCTTCCTTTTTCTTTCTTTTTTTTTTTAAGTGCAAACCATCCTTTTTAGAGTAGTAAACTAAACTCAGGCAAAGCAGCTGGAAATCAAATTGTATCTTAGTAACAGTGGTATTCTATTAGAAGTTAAGTTCCCATCTTTGCTGACTAAGCCAAGGAAAGTATTTATTTCCAAAGGAAATTCATACTGATATATTTGTATTATTTATAGAACATACAATCATGAAAGAATCATGATTTTTTTGCACTGATGAAAGTCCTTTCAACTCCTTCCTACCTATGAACTTCTGTGCAAAACACTTTTCATTCTGCTCTTTTGCAGAGCTTCATACAAACTATTTGTTTCTTACAGAAGACTACTCCTACCTCTTTGCACCCTGTTCTTCCTCTGCAGTGAATGCTGATCACATGCTGATTTCCAGAAAGTAGATTTTGAAGTCGAATTTAGCAGGCAGCATATTTATTAAATATTCTCTTGGGACCAATACGTGGAGAAGGGCAGAGGTGGTAGGAGTAGAAAATGGAAGAGCAACAGTTATGATGCAGACCCAAGAACAATCTTATTCAACCACCCACCATGGTGAAGTTGAAGCTAAATGACCTTTCAAAGTAGTCCCAGGTTGGATGAAAATGGCTGAGTGTTTATAGCACACTCTTTCATCAGTCACTAGACTTGCGTTGCCCTGGGAAGCTTGTGACCTTATGTGACAGGACTGCAACTCAGTTAGTCCCTGATGCTATGACAGCTTGAACTATAAGACCTTCCTTTCAGGATAGCCTTGGCAATGCATCTCCATGTCCATCACACCATCTTTGCCTACTTCTTTTTTAAAATCACTGATAAACCACCTTTTAATTTTTTCCATTAAATAATTATTTCAGGGCTGGGGTTGTAGCTAAGTGGGACAGCGCTTGCCTAGCACATGTGAGACAATAGGTTCCATTCTTAGCACTACATAAAAATAAATAAATAAATAAATATTTGTGTCCATCTATAACAAAACGTTTTTAAAATTATATTATATTTGTAGCACACACATACACGCACATATTAGTTTAAATTGATTCTTTTTTCAGGGACAGTAACTCCTTAGTGTAGGAAAATTTTCTGCTTATAGCCTCATTTTATGTGCAGCTCAGTGATTCTTCTGGCAATACTTCTTTATGTAGGAAAAAAAAAAAACAAATGATTATTACACATTATCCTTTAGTTTTTCTCCAAAACATTTGCACCCAAGGAGAAGTCCTGCCAATGATACTGAGACTAATAAGCTGAATTAGTGACAATGATGCTAAAAGAGTTTTGGATTTGTTTTCTTTTAATATTATGTACATAGAGGGCAGTTTGGCCAAGCATTTCACAAATGAATTTTATTTATCATTGAAGGGTGGACTGATCAGTGAAAATCCATCACTACCACTATGCTAGTATTTGTTGATTCCAACCCTGGTTCAACACAGGACACCAAGTTCCTGTCCTACAATTGCTGTACATGTAGGTTATGAACTTTGTAATTTTAGAATACAATATGAAAAGTATATATCTTATATAATTTGACCTATTTATTCACTGGGTAACTGACTAAATAAGCAGGCCAAGGAAGAATCAAGAAAAGTAGATAACCTGTCCCTAAACAATAGGTACAGCTATCAAGAGATCATGACAAATATATTCAAACATTTCATATAATCATATTATTACCACATTAATGAAATATAATTCTAAATATTTTTTAAAGTATTTAAAAATAAGTATAGGGGACTGGGGTTGTAAATCTGTGGTAGAGTGCTTGCCTAGAATGTGTAAGGCACTGGGTTCGATCATCAGCACCACATAAAAATAAACAAAATACAGTTATACTATATTCTATACTTATTTTTTATATCAAAAGTTTTGCATTGAATGTTTAATAAAAAGATGTATAAAATTGAAGATGTTAAAATATGTATTTACCCTAAAGGCATTTGTTAACTTCTACATGGATGAATAAACAAAATGAAATGTCATATTTAGAATGAATAATAAATATTCATCATCTGATTAAATTTTGGTAGTGTGTATTTATATATATATATATATATATATATATATATATATATATATATATATACTTCCAAAAAGGAAAGCCCTTGGTGGTAATGAATAATCATGTTTACTTATATACTTCCTTTAAATCTCTCACAAGGGACCTAAATTATATTTAAAAAGTAGCCTAGTAAATATTCTTTCATAGAGTACATTGACAGTACATCCTATAATGAGGTGTCACTGAATTCATGAAACTTGGAAAAAATGCTTAGGATGGGTTTCTGCATTGAATTACTTAGAATGAAATTTTGAAATATAATATCCTGCTGAATATCATTTACAGATACACAAAGCCTAGGAGAGAATGAAATGTACAGAAACTAATTAATGAAAATAAAATCAAGGCCACATAGCTATAGTCTTAGGCATAAATATCACTTTAAGTTATTTCATTAAATTTGGGTGATTTGATTTTTGAAATTTTTAAATATGCAAGCATTTCTGTAGTCATTTTTTATTTCAGTCAATAATTATAACTTGAATTGTTATAACTTATTGTATGAACCTAGGATTTTCTTTAAAACAATTACTATATTACAACACTCTTATTTAGATGAGAAAACTGAAGCTAAAAAATGTTAAGTTTATCTTTCACAATTAATAGCAAAGGCACAATTTGAACCTGTGTGTTAATTTTTTTCATATATATGTGTGTGTGTGTATATATATATATATATATACATATATATAATATACTATATATAGTATATGTATACTATATAGTATATATAGTTGTAGATGGACACAATTTATTTATTTGTCTTATTGTGGTGCTAAGGATCATACCCAGTGCCTCACACATGCTAGGCAATCACTCTACCACTGAGCCACAACCCCAGTCCCTGAACCTAGGTCTTATAAAAAGTGTTTTATTACCCACTGTCCTATCCTTCCTATCAAAGAGAAAAAAATCACTGATTGATCTTAAGTTATTGACTAAAAATGCATCTAATATTTTAAGTCTAATTTAACCATAAGTCTCTTTTCTTCCCTTGAAAGCTAGAAGATCAGCAGTTCTACAAACAGTAGATTCATAGTTAAATAAGGCAGAACCCATAAGTAACAATAAGTATATTAAACAAATGATAAGGTATAGGCACCACCCACTCAGAACAGATTTCTAACCAATTTTAGTAGATTCAGTCTCGGTAAAATCTATTACTTTTCATTAATATTTAGCCCTAAAATTCCCATGATTTTTCACAAGACAGAGGGCTTTCTTATTAAAGTTTGCAGCGTTTTTATTCAAGGAATACATTTTCTTATAAATATCTCTTTACACATGTAGGTAAAAAATGTAATGAAAAATATCATGGCTGGATTGCAACAAACAAACAGTGAAAAGATTCTCCTGAGCTGGGTCCGACAATCAACTCGTAATTATCCACAGGTTAATGTCATCAACTTCACCACTAGCTGGTCTGATGGCCTTGCTTTGAATGCTCTCATCCATAGTCATAGGTAAGGATACTACTGAGTTGTTTCATAATTTTGTAAGTACTCATTTGGATGATGATGATATATTTTACCTCAGGTTGGTTCCAGATCATTTCCTACCATGTCACATGTAACATATGTTGATAATACTGATCTAACCTTTCATTACAATGTACTGATGGAACATATTTTTCCTACTTTTCATATAATATATCATTTTGTTGTTGAAATATCAAATTCCTGGAGCATGAAATTGGTTATGGTGTGGGGAGAAGATAAACATTTAAAATTTGGACTCTGAGAACAAATAGGTTGTATTCTAACTTTATTGAGAATGATATTGTTCTCTTGTACAAATAATATATTGGTATGAGCCTAAACTATATAACTAAAAATGGTTCCAAAATTCATGTTAGTGGTTGTTGTAAAATTTATCAGTATCATCAGATAAATAATGTACAGAGAGAAACATTTGTCTCATGAGATATAGTAAAACCTATATAGCAAATACCATGATGCCCTGTATATTTTCTTCTACTTCAGGGTTAAAAGAGGCTCTGAGCATCTTAGCAACCAAGGCAAAGAGCAGAACACAGTTAATTCTATGACTCAATGCTTAGAATATCAAAAGAAACAATTTCTCTGGAGCTACAAAGAAATTGCTATAAAGCACGGTTGAGTTCTGTGGATCCTCATAGAAAGAACTCGGTATAATACAGTGAAACAAACATCCTTAATTATGTTCCATACAATATTGTATTTCCTAAGTTCACTAAAGCTATCTGACTATCTTGTATAATGAAGTTCAGTAAATGATTTAATAAGAGCTCAAGAAAAAGCAAAACAATGTAAAAACTAACATTTATATATAACATGTAATATGCAATATATAATACATTTATATACACTATATATAGTGTTATGTCATATATACTATACCATATATCTATATATTATATTTACTCTAAGGGAATTCTACTTTGATTGTATTATTACCTGTACCTTCTACTCCAGCCAGAGTCAATTGCATTGCCTAATTACCTGTGTTTGAAATGCTGTTGGATTGCATCTTCCCTAATTTTCAGTGAAGTTGTTTTTTGTCACTTTGATTTTTTTTTCTGTCAAGTCTACTATTTTCCTATGCCAATCTTGCTTCTAGAGAAGCTCAGAATATAAATTGTCTTCATGGTAAAACTCAACCCAAGGGCAAACACACTCTAAATAAGCATTTTTGTTAGGTGTCATGCTCCAGCTGGGTTTAATTAACCCCATCCAGACTGGGTTTCCAGGTGAATGACTCAGCAACCTGATTTTAGAAAGAAGGCTGCCTGGCACCCAATCAGCATGTTAAGCATTGTTAACACATTGTTTTTCCTAAGTACGACAAAAGAAAGATTTTCCACAGCTTCAATATAGTCAGGTGAGAAGGGATAGAGATGTTCATTCTGCATCATAAGCCAGTGCTCATTTATGCAGCCACATGTTTCACACGAAGGGCCTGAAAAAATATTGATCTTGCTCTTCATGTACACATTTGCAGATGAACAAAAATATTGAGGATCAGGTTATGCAGTCCTTGTTGGCTCTTTAACATTTTCTTTTCAAGTGGAAGACTTAAATCTTGCAAGCATGTTCACAGACTACATTTGTTAATGTTCTGTTTTATGATTTCTGAATATATTTCTAGGTAACACAGTAAATAGATCCAGATGGCCCTGTCCCTGACCCACTCTTTCTCCTTCAAAATATCCTTATTCATATATGCTCCCCTGTTCTAGTGAATCATCAGTAACTATTACTTTATACATTAGGTGGTTAGTTTTCAAGAGGTTCCTTACAATTGTTAATGCTCTTTCATGAATCATCTGTGTCATTGTTTTTGACAGTTGTTCATATTGTTTATGTAAAAAAAATGTGGAACTTTGTGTTCCAAGGTGATTGTCATTGGTACACTAAGAAAAGTCATAAGGTGTCCTGATTTCAATAATTGAGTGACTAAGCTATATAGAACAAAGGCATGAGCTTAATATAGAACATAAAGATTAACAAACGGCCTTGGAAATTAAAAGTTTTGTTTTAAAGCACAAAGTCCACTACAGTGCAGTTGAAAGGAAGCCAGATTCTATTTTTACAGGAAATCCCAATGATAAATGATTAGAAAATATTTAAAAAATATGTAGATAAATTTGCAATGACTTTAAAATTGCAATTATCTTGCTAATTCTTTTTTTTATTATAACAGAAGAAAACAAAACCAAAACCAAAACCAAAAACAGACATTAGAGCTGGGGGAAAAGGAAAAAATACATCAAATTTGTTTTCATGACCCCAAACCTACCCCATCACATTGCTGTCTTGAGATGCAGTTTTGTCCAGCTAGTTCTAATTTTTTATTCTAATAGTTGTAATAACAATATGTATTATATATGTTTATTCTTGATAAATTGATTTCTGACAGTATGTGTATTTGCTCTTTTTTAAACATTTTTTAGTTGTTTATAGAACTTTATTTTTATTTGTTTATATGTGGTGCTGAGAATTGAACCCAGTGCCTCACACATGCTAGGCAAGCGCTCCACCACTGAGCTACAACCCCAGTCCCTGTATTTTTTCTTTAATAGTGAGCCCACAGATATTGCTTCTCATTCCCATCTATTTGCTAATTTTATTACTGATATTATAATCATTTTGTTCCCATAAATTTTAACTTTGACATTGAATGATATGATAGTTCTCTTTTTAAAAAAAATTTCATCAAGTTTAGAAAAGAACTATTGATTATGTAATATTAAGGATGAGGAAATCATAACACTACTTTCTCTTTTTTCCTCCATCTCTCATTTTGTTTATATTCTTGCATCTACGATATTTTTAACATGTATATCTATTCTATAAAGATAGGTATTTTTGTGTTGAATTGACAAATTGAATACATATTCTGTTACATAAATAAAATTAACCTTAGGACAAAGTAAAAGAATCTGTGGTTTTAAAATAATTATTGTTTTATAGATACTGCTCTAAGTAAACTATTCCTTCTATTACTGAGACATCAACATTCCAATTACCCCATTTCACAGATTAGGAAACTGAGTCACAGAGAGGTTACATGATTTACCTAAGAGAATTTGTCTAATATATGGCAGATCTGGGTTTTGGATCTACACTGTGTCAGTTATAGTGCTAGCTTCCTTAAAAGCTTGATGTCCTTTGTTACATGTTCTTATTTATGAATTATGCTCTATGTTAGCATACAAAGCTAGATGGGTTTCTTCTACAGTTGGTTAGTTTTGCAATTTTTATGCATGTGAAAAGCATAGCTATTTAATATGTTGATTTTTAATTAATTTTAATGATTGAAAATAGATTCACTTTTTAATGTTGATACTGAACTCAAAGCCCATTTCAGTACAATCCTTCTCTAAATGAGAACACTGAAACTCAAATACATTTCATGAGTTACATAAAATAAACCACCATACACAGGAGGTCTGTTAGTAGCCAAAGTAAAGTTAAAGGAAAGGAGGTGAAAGGGTTAGAATGGGAAGCATTTCTACTTATTCCCATCATGCTCATTTAAATCTTGTTTACTGCACATGAGAGAACTAGTTTTCCATATGTTCCCACCATATTCTATTCCACTCCCAACCATCTAGAGACAAAGAAATAAAGTAGGAAGAGGTTGCATAATGAAGTTGAAACTCCTCCAAATAGTTAAGAATTTTTTATTTCTCATATTTTTCCCATCAGTAGAGGCACTTCCCAAATATATAAATATTTTAGGTTTCAAAAGATTGTTAACTGTTTAGAGTAACTAGGTGTAAATGAGGGTGGGGATTAGATTTCATTGGGTTTCTTATAAGTGTTCAAAATACTGATTTATTAATGAGGTAGGAACTGCTTATAAGGAAATGAGAAATAAATTTGTACCTTTGTTTCAAATTGTTCTCCAAACATAATTAATAAGGCACCTTGTAACTTCTTCCCTTGTATAACATGAGTTCTTTAATTTTTGTTTTAGTTGTTGATGAATCTTTATTTTATTCATTTATTTATATGTGGCAATGAGAATCAAACCCAGTACCTCACACATGTGAGGCAAGTGCTTACCACTTAGCCACAACCCCAGCCCGACATGAGCTCTTAACTAGGAGTCCATTAACAGATTCAAATGGTCTAATATTATATGTAATTTTATTTGCAATATAGATAGGTTATTTGTCCATATAAAAGTTTCATAGCTCTCATCAGAATCTCAAAGGTGTCTAGGATCAGAAAAGGTGAAGAATCACTCTGTAACAATTTTCTATGTTGTTGGGATAAAGTGTAATTTGTTAATAGCCAAGGCTTCATGCCCAGTCATCCCAGCACCCCTTCCTAATCATACCTCTTCCCACTTGATACTTGGCCTATGAGTTCTTGATTACCTAATTCCGTATTTTCCTTCTCTAAGAACTTTGATTTTCTAATATTCACACAACTTCAAACTCTATTTGATTCTCAAATACTTTTTTTAACCCAAACCTAAGACAATGTTTAAGACTCTTTTAAGCCTTGAACAACTTTATTGCCCTCCACATATTTTTAGAAAACCTTATTATCTGTATTTATTCACATGTAGATTTTAACTAACTGATTGTAGTATATGTATTTTTGTCATTAGATTTAAAATCTTTATAAGTTAACATCTGCCTCTTATATTCCCTTGTGTCTTCTCCATTATCAAAAAATGGCATAAATATAGTGTGTGGTCATCCATTCTCTCATGTAGTTGACAAATATTTTTGAGCCACTACTGCATATCAAGGAAGGATTTTAGTAGTGAAAAGAATTGGCAAAAATATTCTACATTTTACCTTCTCATGGAGGAGACAGATAAAATGATTAACTTAATTAAATGATATGGTAAGCATTAGTAACTGCTAATCAGAGCCATATAAAGCAGCTAAAAAGACAAGTAAATGGGTATGTGTAAGTTTGATTTGGGGCATGAATTTTTAGATAGGGAGTAGCAAAGTAGGGCTCACCAATGTTGTGATTTTTGAGTAAAGACCCAAAAGACGTAGAGGAATGACTGATGAGGATTTCTGAAGAACATAACTCCAGGCAAATATAGGAAGGATTTAGGCAAGAAATGAAGGCAGGGAGTTATCTTCTGAAGAGCCAGACCAAATTGGGCTTTGTCTGACATTTTACTTCTCCTATGGTAGGGATTTGAGAAGAAATATATGATAAAACATATTCTAACATATAACTATGGAAACTATCATGAACATAGAATATCAAGATCAAAGATGGGAGAAAGAGGAGCAGTCAGAAACCTCTTGCAATAAAATGGTAGTTTGGACTAGCATTATGGCAGTTGTGATAGTGAGAAATACTCAGATTTTAGGTATATTTTGAACCAAGAGTTGTGTGAGAATGACAGATTTATCAAAAATGACTATAAACACTGGGCATGGCCAGATGTGGTGGCTCATGCCTGTAATTCCAGTGACTCAGGAGTCTGAAGTAGGAAGATGACAAGTTTAAAGCCAGCCTCAGCAATTTAGCAAGGCCCTGAAACAACTAAAGAGATCCTGTCTCTAAATAAAATGTAAAAAGGGCTAGGGGTGGGGCTCAGTAGTTTGGTACCCATGGATTCAATCTGCAGTACCAAAAACAACAAAAAAAGGACTATAAGGGTTTTCCTCTTAGCAACTTCATGTTTGAACTTGTGTTAATTGAGGGAGGGAGAACTGTTAGAGAAATAAATGGACTTTAAGGAGTGTGATGGGGACAAATAACAAAAGCTCAGTTTGGGACCCATGAGGTTTGTAAGTGGGGATACTGAGTAGATAATTGAATCTGATGTGGAATTCAGGAAGACATATGGTATAGGGTTATAAAATTGAGAGTTACTTATAAGTGTTAAGTATTCAAATCTGTAAAATTAGATGAGATTAATATAATTTTGTTGTTAGATAAAATAGAATAAATTATTTTCTTCAGGAACTTCTTATCTCAATTTTATTTTGGGATAATTAAAAAACAAAAATTATATATATATTTAAGGCCTATAATGTCAGGATTTGGAATTAAAATTGTGACATGTTTAAATGAAAAATGTTATTGAGGGATAACAGAAGAATAGTAATGAATTCTTAAAGACTGTGGTCACAGGTTGTGAATGAGAATTCAGAATTGAAGTGAATCTTATGGAACAGTCTAGATTGATTTGTATCTGTATTTTTCTGTGTATGTATGTGTTTCAGGCCAGACCTGTTTGATTGGAACAGTGTGGTTTGCCAGCAGTCTGCCACACAAAGACTGGAACATGCATTCAACATTGCCAAACGTCAGTTAGGCATAGAGAAACTACTTGATCCTGAAGGTTGGTTCATTTGTAGACTACCATTGTTTTTGGCATTATAGTTTTTTGGTATTATAGTTTAATAACTTTTTTATATCAAACTTGACATTTTCACATTCTAAGAACAAAATACAAAACCATGTACCTTATATTTTGCCATATTGAAGGTATATTTAAAATGTTCTGTCAACTGGCACTATATTATGAATTGCCTGACTTTGTTTTAGTTCTCAAAATGCTAATATGTAAAAAAATAAAGTATAAAATTTCATGGAAATATAAAACAAAAGCTGTTAAAATGTATATGCTTCATGGATGGAGCATACTGCATTTGGAGTACATTGACTCCAAATAATTATAAAAAGTTAATGTTTTGCTTATTCTACCAAGAGACTTGATAGACTAATGAGCTATAATTAATTAGCTACTCTTGCCAATTTCATTCATATACTCTATAAAAGGCAACATGGTTTACTATTTAAGTCTGTAAATCTATTCCTGGCAACACTTCTCTTATAATTCCTAACTCTGGGGAGGTCCTCCATTTGATATTTATTCATTTTATGCTTCTTAGTTGATAGGCAGCACTGTATTTATATTTTTTTCTTATATTATCCTTAAATGGCCTGAATCCTTATCTCTGGTACTATATAGTAATATCTTTGAGACACATGGATTAGAGGGATAATGACATCCTGATCTCTGCTCTTGTAGCTGTGAGACACGTTTTTAGTTTGCCAATTTCTTTGAAATTACAATCTGTCCCCACTTTGTGGAGGCTTTTCCACACTCTAAAATTAGAAGTTTGAGACACAGAGTCAATGGGGCTGATATTTGGGTAGAAGCTGTGATATAATAGAATCTGATAATGAAACTATTTTTGGGATATTGAACCATTTTTAATCCAGAAAAATCATTAAAAGTGGTGGTGCTACTTTCCATCAGGAAAAGCTGAGAAATGACTCAGAAAAGAACCATCTTTTGTCAAATATTTTATCAACCACAGTCTAGTTGCAATGTTGCAGACCCAGAAACCTGATTGCCTCGGCTCACCTAGCAGATGCGTATCAGGAAAGGCGGGAGTTAACTGTAAAGAAGCTCAAAAAGTAATAAACAAATCAGGAGGGAAATCATTTTATATCAGCTAGTTATCACAAGAAGACTACTCATTCCTAATGGACTAATATACTGATTTGCCCAAATTAAGACGATCAACTTAAAAAGTTTTCAACTCAAAATGGTGTAAAAGCAACATGTGTTTAGTAGAGACTGTACCTTGAATTTTGTATTTTGATCTTTTCCCGAGCTAGTGACATAGAGTATGATCTTCTCTTGTGATGCTGGGGATCAGTGAGCCCAAGCTCTAGTCAGCAACATGATCATGAGAGGAAATAGCCCACACTCTCCAGCATATTGTGATACTAAATGAGAATGTTTAGTTGGTTAGGTATAGTAAAGACATTTCATTTTTGTGTTGTGTGTGTTGTTAGGTTTATTTGAGCATAATCCCATTGTAAGTTGAGGAGCATCTATAATTGCTCTTAATAAACAAATGTACTTGGAAATCAAATTATAACCAATCGTGAGTTTGTGAAGTTAAGTTCAGAAATGTTTCTGCTCCCTTGAATAATGCATGACTGAGCAGAGACTCCTATAACTCCTTTTTCTTGCTTCTGAGAATGATTAACAACACTTCTACATCAGGTTTTATCTCAGTGAAAGAAACTGCAGTAATTGTGTGCCTTGTTTGGTAGCATATGGATGGGTCACCTCACTATTGATGCCTACTACTGATTAATTTTTTTCTCTTATTTCAACGGGGTATAGAGGATAGGCATAATGAAAATATAGGGTTCAAAACTGAAGAAAAGAACTATAGTATGTGGATTTGAAGGATAAGCCTGTTCATGGTTATGTTTTCCATTAAAATTTTCCTATTTTGGTCAGTTTCCATTCTTTGAGATACATGTTCTAGCTATTTTGTGTGTACAGGTTGAAAATAGATTTTTTTTTTTTAGGTTGAAGTTGTCCCTCAGTGGTAGGGAGCTTGCCTAGCGCGTGTAAGGCCCTGAGTTTGATCTCATGCACCACAAAGTAGATACATGACTGAATAACTGAAATTAATGAATCCATTGATTATATAAATAAAATATATATTTTTCTTAATAAATTATAAAATGATTTTTGACATCTCTATCCTCCTTTAAATCAATGGAATAGAGATACATATACAGGAATGTACATCACAATGAGAAAGTATATTGATTAATTTCTAATCAGAATTGACAGCTATGTGAATACTATGTTTTATCATATAAAAGAGCCTGATATACGTAAATAAACATATACTTCTAAATTTAAAAAAATGTACATTGAAATGTATATTGTATAGCCTGTAAGAAACTACTCAAATATCTCAAACTTGAGCAATTCATAGTCAACCATATATCACCAAAATACAGGTGGATTTTGATATCCAACCACTGGTTATAGTGTTATTTGCCAATGAAGTCTTAGATCTGAATATCCTTCTATTTATCAATTCCCTTCCAGTTCAAAAAGCATTACCCCTCCAAAAAAATGTTTACCAAAGCTTATTTATGGCTGTCAACAAAATGAGGATTCAGCATAAATTCTGTTATATATTATATCTCTATTATCACTTCATTTTCTAATGTGTTAGGACAATACCAAATATGCATTAAAACTTATTGCTCAGTATTTCTCAACTAATGATATCAGTGGTGATTGAAATTAAAAAATAACTAAATCATAAAGATTTTTATTTGTTGATGATGTTCACACAAAAGAGAATACCCTATCTTAGAATCAAAAACTTAGAAGACTCTCTTCAATGTATCTAATAGTAGAGTTTCATGGAATTATTTCAAGCTTTGTATGATAATTATCTTTGAAAAGTTCATATTTTTATTCAAACAAATAGTTTCTTTAGCTTATGCATGACGATGTCAGCTGTTCTCCAAAGTAATTTTCATTTCATATCTATTATGCCCCTTAGGAGGTTAATGAAACATTTTGTTTTATGCTTGGGAATTTTTTTATATTATTAGAGGACTGAAGCTAATACCTACCAAATAATGTTTTTAGAATTTTAAACATAACGTTTTATTGTGTTGATTTATAAATTAAATTATCATTGAAACATTGAAGGCTTTCATATCTTGCATTTGTATTGATATGCTTTGTTTGGCCTTAAATAGTGTTTTGAGACCTGAGGTTTGATTTTAAATGAAATTGCCTTTTAAAATAAGTAGCAGTATACATTAGCATAAGGAATTTCAAGAGCTATGTCTAGTGTGTTTAAATGTTAACATATGCAAAAATAAGTACATCTAGGGTGAAATTATTTAATAGTGCATTTTTATGTTCTCAGATATAAAAGGTTTATCACCTTTGAAATATACCCTATTGTAATCAAACAGTTCACTTCCTATTGTGATTTTGCTATAAGATATATATTATAAATGCATGGTGGGTTATATATATATATGTTTGCCTCCCTGAGTTTCAAACAAATTGGTTTGTTTACCAATCCACAAACAACCCTCTATATTAAGAGAGTGCTTTGTCAGCTTTTCCATGTGAATAACAAAGTAAAGATGTTCTCTTTAAAGGGATCAAAAAATCAAGGATAAAACATTGTGCCTGTTCTAGATGACTTTTGCATATTACCATAAAAAGCCATTTCCATTTGGGATATGCAATCCAATATGGAAATGCCCTTACTTATTTACTAGGGTAACTTTAGAATGAAAAATGAATGGTGACAGTTAAATTTGACTAGCAATAACAAAAAAGAACACAAGGACTTGGGAGGAATTTTTGTATCCTCAAAATGACATTTACAAACCAATTAGAGTTTAGTTTTAATCCACTTCATTTTGACTTCATGAGAATGGTGACACAGATTCTATTTTCTGCTTGGCTAATCCCTGCATCACTCTGAGTTGTTTTTAGAATTAGCTCTGCCTTTTGGAAAGTTTTACTTGGGTAGTGAATGATCTCAGGCTTAACTTTGCATGCAGGAAAAATTTTAGTCTTTAAAAATATTCAAAGAAAAAGATATAACATTTACTGTAAAAGAGAAGAGTGTCTTTAAGGCTGTATATTTTGAGTTTGCTATAAATTGTTTAAGTACAATTTTTATTTTCTTACATCATTATTTCAACCATCATATTTTGATATCATGACAAGAAACATTAAAGAGCTTATATAAGATAATCAAAAGGGTTAAAATATATCAATTCAGAAGAATTGCCACTAATTAAAACAACTAGAATTTTTTATGAATAAGAACACTTATTTCATATCATTTAGGTTGATTTTTATTTTATTGATTCTTTTTAGTTATCATGACAGTAGAATCCATTTTGACATAATTCTACATGCATGTCATGTATTTTATTCTAATTCAATCCCCAGTACCTCTCCTTCCCCTCCACCATCCCTGCTCCCTTCTGTCTACTGATATTCCTGTCATTTACCCATAGTAAGTTTTTGGATTAAATTTTTATGGGTGTACACATTGGTGAGATTCACTGTGGTGTATTCATATATGCACATAGGAAAGTTATGTCTTATTCATTTCACTATCTTTCCTATTTCCATCCACCCTCCCTTCCCTTCATTCCCCTTTGCCTATTCCACTGAACTTCTATTCTTTTTCTTAATGCCCAGCCATTGTGGGTTAGCTTCCACATATCAGAACATTCAGCCTTGGTTTTTTGGGGATTCTCTTATTTCAAAGACCCATCCATTAACTAGCAAGTACCATGAAGTCATTTTTTTATGGCTGAGTAATATTCCATTGTGTGTGTGTGTGTGTGTGTGTGTGTGTGTGTGTCCATGTCCATGTCCCTTTTTTCTTTATCCATTCATCTGTTGAAGGGCACTTAGGTTGGTTCCCATATTTAGCTATTGTGAATTGTGAATTGTGCTGCTGCATTGACTATTAATAGAACCCATTGTAGAATATATTCCACTGAGGTTGGACTATATTGCTGTTCTTCCTGCGTGGAGGATTTCGACTGGAACTTATTATTATAAAAATTCCAGACGTTTTAGAGCAAAACTCAGTGCCATGCAAATTTGTTTTCATATATTTTTTTTAAATTTCAATGGTACATATGTGAATAAAAATCACTATTACCATTTTCTATTTGTATGGTCCTGGGGATTGAACTCAGGCCTTATGCATGTGAGGCAAGAACTCTATCAACTGAGCTACATCCCCAGCCCACCATTGCCTTTTTTAAATATTTATTTTTGTAGTTGTAGTTGGAAACAATAACTTTATTTTATTTGTTTATTTTTATGTGGTGCTGAGGATTGAGCCCAGGGCTTTGCATGTGTGAGGCGAGAGCTCTACCGCTGAGCCACAATACCGGCACCCCTGCCATGGCCTTTTTGATGTCAAAATATGTATTACTTTGTACCATTTTAAGATTGATTTACATTACTATTTCTGAGAAAGTCATTAGTGGTATTACAAGTTGTCATTGTCTAAACATAAATTCTAAGTTTCTCGTAAAATCATTTCTTTGTCTAGTCTACATGGAAATTAGAAAGTATCTTCTGCTTATATAAATATGATATCACAATAATGTTCCTATTATATCATCAGGGGACCACTTTTTCCAGAGTTGCTTTTTTTTAAGAAACATTAAAATTTAACCACTAAGATTAAATTATATAATTTAATAGTGTAAGATATGATAATGATGAAAATATTCCTTTACTTTTGAACTTCAGTGAATTGCAGTTGAAATGAACAAACTAGAGGTGGTATTAACTGCATTAGCAAAGGAAAGGGGTACACAACTAGAATTAGTGTTGTCCTCTCACTTGCTTTATGTATACTCAGCACAATCTTTTACCGAATAATTTCGAAAATACTTTGCTGAGTAATTTAAATATATACTTTTATTAGTATTTCTAAGAGCAGAGACAAGCACAGACAAATAATGAGGCTTAGGAAAACTGATAGCTGTTGTAGAAATTCAAAGAACTGTGATTAACATTCCTATCGTGCATATCATTGGAGCAAGGTTACTGTTATATTTTTTGCCTTTATGATCAAAGTACCCGGGAAGAACAATTTAGAGGAGGAAATGTTTATTTTAAAGCTCATAGTTTCAGAGGTCTCAGTCCATAGAGTGCAAACTACATTCTTTGGGGCCTGAAATAAAGTAAAACATCATGGTGGAAGTGTGTGGTAAAGAAAGTAGCTGGTAACATGGTACCAAGAGGGCGGGAGAGGTAAGGAGGGGGGAAAGGGGAGGAGAGAGAGAGTGCAAGAGTGCCAGTGAATCTTTCCCCTCACTTAAGACAAAATATTACCCCCAAAGGCATGTCCCCAGTAATGACCTACCTCTTCCAGCCACACCCTACCTTCCTATAGTTACCACCCAGTGAATCCCTACAAGGAGATTAATTCACTGATTAGGTTTAGATTCTTATAACCAAATTACTTCATCTCTGAACTTTCTTGCATTGACTCATGAGCTTTCAGGAGACACTTCATATATAAACCATAAAAGGTACTTATTATACTATTCTTGACTATTTTTAGGTTTAACTATGAATGTTATATTTTTACACTTCTCTTTTCCATGGTCAGAGATACTGCATAACTAGCTTTTACTGACACCTAAATTTATTTGAGTTAAAGACTATACCAGAGTATCTGGAGTCATGTTCAGATTCATCATTGCTACAATAGAAAATAAATCTAATATATAGCACAATAAATAATGAAGATTTCTACATTGGTAAAATTTACCAATAATAAAACACAGACATTAATGTAAAAATGAGCAGTTATATTACTTTAATATGATACTGCTTATCATATTCACATTAAGATATTCATGTAGCAATCTCCTGTTTCCTGATGGGGAACTTTTAAATTGCTTGTCACAACAGAAATTAAAAGAAATAGATATGTTAGCTCATATTTCCCAACAGCCTGAAGAACCAGAAATGGGGAAAATGAATGAAGGAGGGGGAGAGAGAGAGAGGGAGAGAGAGAGAGAGAGAGAGAGAGAGAGAGAGAGAGAGAGAGAGAGAGAAGGAGACTGAGACCCACACACTCAGGCAGGCAATATGGTGTCTCTGTTTTTTTGTTGTTGTTGTTGTTGTTGTTTTTATTTGTTTGTTTTATTTAGAGACAGGGCCTCACTGAGTTGCTAAGGGCCTCGCTGTTGCTGAGGCTGGCTTTGAACTCAGGATCCTCCTGTCTAGGCCTCCAGAGCCACTGGGATTACTGGCATGCAACATCATGCCTGGTTTGTGTCTCCTTGATTTCCTGTCTTCTACATTGTTTTTAGTTTAGGTACCACAAAAACAAAACAAAACAAAACAAAACAAAAAACCTGAACATATTCAGGACAATTTGAACCAATTATTAATAAGTTGAAGCTATTTTTGTCCTGCTTATTCATTGAAGTTGTATGGATG
The DNA here is from genome assembly GCF_045843805.1 of Urocitellus parryii. Lineage (NCBI taxonomy): Eukaryota > Metazoa > Chordata > Mammalia > Rodentia > Sciuridae > Urocitellus > Urocitellus parryii. Next base: position 105,382,355 of record NC_135547.1, read on the forward strand.
AAACAATTGAATGTACCTGACCCAAATTCACCCATTTAGAAGACAGGGAAGCCAGGTATGGTGGCTCACAACTGTAATCCCAGTGACTCCAGAGGCTCATACAGGAGGATCAAAGCCAGCCTCAGCAATTTAGGAAGGCACTAAGCAAATTAGCAGGACCCTGTCTCAAATTAAAAAAAAAAAAAAAAAAAAAAAAGCAATTCCAATACCAAGAAAACAAGGAGACCTGTGTTTATAAATAATCCATCCTTTTTACCAATATTTTCTAGTAACCTTTCAGGTTCTAGTATAATTTATCACAATTTGACTTGGGCAAAATAGCCAATTTACATGTTCTATCCATTCTAGCAGCTTTTATTTCAATATACCAAATATGCTATAGTAAAGCAATGGAGTTTCTTACTGGATTGGGTAATTTAAATAATCATGTGATTTCAGATTTATATTGTAGATGAGGTTCTATACCCAATTTGTTTAGAAACATTTGGCTAGATAACTGGAGAGAAAAGAGTTTCACCTGCCATATTTGGATTGTTTTACTGCATTCCATGGCAATATTACATACAAAGATATTTTGTGGATGGTGCAAAAAGGTATATCATGATAAGATGTTCATGACACTATTGAGCTATGAAAATATAAATAAATAAATCTTAAAGTGTTTCATACTTCACATCTGCATTATAATCACAGAAAGGTGTTTAAACAAAATCCTTTTTAATATTTAAATAATGTTAGAAAAACATGGCATAAAATGGCACAAATAAATTTTAAAATTTGATGTAATTCTAATTGTCAAAGATAAGGTTTGAATGTAAAGTATATTTTGTTGATAGTTGGCCTGTTTTATTTCATTATCTTCAAAATGGAATTAACTGATAAATAATTATGATATATCATAGAACTTGCAAATGACTATCTGAACACCATAAAACAGTACTGGGGATAAAAATATCAGATTGACACATATGTTTTCTACTTAAGTAATTATATAAAAATGAATGGACCATTTATCAGATGGAATGTGAAATTCAAGATAAAAATGTACTGGTTTAAAATAATATTTGAGCAAAATAATGATGAACTGGGGTTTTGGTTGATATCATTTAATTCTAAATCAGGGTAATTTAATTATCATAACAATAGAATTTAATTCTTGTAGCAGGAAATCAGAAATTTTACAATTGTCTCATGATTATATTGAAAAATAATGAACTACACACTTAGATTTGTTGTCTTATGACAAACTTGTGGAATTAATGTGTCACAAGATATCCATTTGCCAGATGAGTAAACTATTATAACTATTAAATGAGAGGTTGATGAATTATTAAAATTGAAAAGTGATTGAAACTCAGTATTTTTTAGGAAATATCAGTTGTCCTGTCATATTGCTCCTGTGAGATATCATTTCAATATTGATGAATAAAATTTTACCTTAAATTGAAGAGCAGGTTTGCCCTGAAAAGATTTTTTCCAATTTATCATCAGCAATATAAATTCAAATATGTAAGCTCTTTTTGGGGAAAAAAACCCCTAAAATTTGAGTAGGAAAGCCATGTTATAAATAACACATATTTTACCATATTTCTTGTACACAATAATTCCATAACAGTTTATCTTTAGTGTATAAATGACCCTTAGAGAATTTTATTAAAACTAAGACCACATAGCCAATAGATCGCTGAGCTGGAATCAAATTCAAGTTTATCTCGTCTCGAAGTCCATGTTATTCCTAATGGGACTGTCTGTGTAACTACCTGGGGGAGCTTTATGAAAATATTGGGATTGAAGTTGGTGTTCTCTTTCATTAATCTGAACTGAGAGCCTTGGCACCAGCTATTTTTAAAAGCTTATCAAGTGAGAAGAACATACACATGAGGTAAAGATAATTATAGTAGAACAATTGTTCCATGGCATATGTCTTTTAAAAACATAACACTTAGAATCTATTCTCTCAAGATTTGTTCAGACCTCTAGCATATTCTTCCTGAAGGAGTAACTAAGCCTACTGATCAAATCTTCAATTACTATAGCATTGCTAATGGTGCTATCATTAATGAGAAATATTTTATCCATCAGATGAAATAGAATTAGAGAAATAGACTAGCTTTTCATGAAAGATTGGTCACCAAAACATTCTCTTAAGGATTAAGGGAGACTTGCCTTATCTCATATTTAGACAGCTGTAGTTCTCTCTCCTAACCCCCTTCTTCTCCATTCCTTCTTATGTTTATTACTAGAACACCTGTTTGTAACAGAATGGCATTCTCACTCAAACAATGATTACACCAAAGTGTTGTCAAGGTGAGAAGAGATACATACAGAGGTGGTCATATAGGTGACTTTTTGACTTTATTCTGGTTTTCTTTTTTTGTTTTTGTCTCCTCTCATTTTTTTCTTTCTCTTTTTATTTATATATGATAGTGGAATGAATTATAATTCTTATTACACATATAGAGCACAATTTTTCATATCTCTGGTTGTATACAAAGTATATCACACCAATTTGTGTCTTTATACATTTACTTTGGATAATAGTGATCATCACATTCCACCATCATTTATAACCCCATGCCCCCACCCTTCTCCTCCCACCCCTGTGCCCTATCTAGAGTTTGTCTATTCCTCCCATGCTCCCTCTCCCTATCCCACTATGAATCAGCCTCCTTATATCAAAGAAAACATTCAACATTTGGATTTTGGGAACTGGCTAACTGCACTTAGCATTATCTTCTCTAACTCCATCCATTCACCTGCAAATGCCATGATTTTATTCTCTTTTATTGCTGAGTAATATTCCATTGTGTATATATGCCACATTTTTTTATGCATTTGTCTATTGAAGGGCATCTATGTTGGTTCCACAGTTTAGCTATTGTGAATTGTGCTGCTATAAACATTGATGTGGCGATGTCCCTGCAGTATGCTGTTTTTAAATTCTTTGGGTATAGACCAAGGAGATGATATACAATCAATCAACAAATACATGAAAAAATGTTCACCATCATTAGCAATTAGAGAAATGCAAATCAAAACCACTCTAAGATTTCATCTCACTCCAGCCAGTATGGTAGCTATTATGCATACAAATAACAATAAGTGTTGGCAAGGATGTGGGGAAAAAGGTACACTCATACACTACTGGTGGGACTGCAAATTGGTGCAGCCAATATGGAAAGCAATATGGAGATTTCTTGGAAAATTGGAAATGAAACCACCATTTGACCCACCTATCCTCTAATCTTGATCCTAATTAATATTATTGTGTCCTGTTATCAATGGTTTGATGATAACTTTCTCAGATATAAAAATGTCTTTCATTCACACAGCTGATTAAGACCTCTTATTCCAGAAGTATTTTCAATAGTAACTAAGGGACAATAAAGAAAAAAAAATAAAATGGCAGCAAAATAATTATTCCAGAGCATAAGTTTGTGATCCCATGTGCCCATTTAAAATAAGCAAATGGATTAGTTAACTTCATGTTCTATGTTGTTAATGCCACAAATAGGTTGGCTTTAATCAGAATCCATTTGTCTAGAATCAGTTTTGCTCTATAATCTGTGTATCCCCCAGGTATATGAATTTTAGTGACAGTACTTAATGGATCAATAAAAGGTTCTGAGTTTTTTCCTCTCATGTTTAAACTTGTTCATTTGGACAGACACAGCTAAAATGTGCAAAAGTCATTGTAAATCCACACATGAGCATGCCCCCCACAGGTTTGAGCAGTGCATTTTTAAAAGTTCAATCGAGTGTAATTAATTACCTCCAACATGAGAATAAGGTCTTTAAATTATTTTAAGTCAATGTTTATAGGAGAAATTGGCCTACAGAACACCTCAGGTGTTCTTAACATTTTTGAGAACTTACAAAAAAGCTGCTTCTCTATAAAAGTAACATATATTGCCAATAAAATATATAAGGGAGGACATCTACTTATAAACTTAGAAAATGATTTAGCAGGAACAGTTGTTTTATTAGCCTTCTGCTTTTTAATGGCTGAGAACATCCTGGGGCTATTTAAAAGGTGATTTAATTTGTCCTCTAAACACATAGATAAGTTCAGGATATTTCTTTTTTCTCATGAATCAACCATGTCTGCATTGACACTAAAGGCTTATTTCAGGAATCTTTGTAATAATAAATCTGTCTTTTAAATTACTTTAAGTTGGTAAATTAAATAGCCTTAAACATCGATAAAATGAAGTATTAGATCTACTTGTAATGAAATAATTCATCAACTTATTGACTCAAAATTAAGGGTTGCTTCAAATGTTGTTTTAATATAAACTGTATTTTAATATAAACTAAATGAAATTTCTGGTCAGTATTTTGTTTGATTACCTTATATTCCTCAAGGAAATGATTATTTGAACATACAACCTTTATAAAACTTTTCAGTTTTCCCTAGATCAATAAGTAATGCCTTGATCAATTTACCCAGTTGTTCAAAGCAAACCCTGCAGATTATCCTTGATTCCACATTTTCTATCTTTCAAAATTACAGCCCACCATGATGCTTTATGGTTTGTATTTTGGAATACATCACTAAATCTTATGTATTTTCCTACTTTTACAGCCATCACTGTATTTCAAGTTTTTCTCATCTCTGTGACCACTTCCTGTTAACCATATTTCTATTCTGGCTGTACCTCCATTCCTTTTAATATACAGTTATTCAGAATTATATTTACACAATTCAAGGCTTAGCACTTGCTGTTCCAGCTGCCTAAGATGCTTTTCTTCCACTGTACATTTCATAGCTGAACCCCAGAAAAACTATGTGCTTTGTTATTTAAGATTGCCAGAATAGCATGTTTCTCTGGTCCTAAATAACTATTTAAACTATCCTTTTTATTTTGTTTTAATTTGTCTTTATTTTATTTCATATTATACACACTGGGTTTGAGGTCATTTTTTTCTTTGAAAATCTAATAATTGGAATCATAATAATAATATATAATGAGAAAAGAAATCCCTCTCTTTATTTCATACTGGGGATTAAATTCAGAGCCTCATGCTTTCTAAGGACATGCTCTGTCACTGAGCTACAACTTCAGACTCTAGCTTTTTCATTACTAGCTGTATTTGGGGAGTACAGTCTGGGAAATTATCTGTTTTATATTTAATCTACTTTGGAAAACGATCATTTTAATAATTGTCATCAAAATTTATTCAAAATTAGTTTTTATTTTAAAAATGTCTGTAGCTATTTAGTACTTAAATGCAGCTAGGACTAGGCAAATGACAATAATAAATTTCTTTTTTATCTTGGAGTCCACATGAACACTCAGAATAGTAAGATATCAACTATGGTATCTTGCAATCCTTTGAGGACAATACCATGCATTTTGGAATAAAGGGAAAAAAACAGAGCAAACACACATAATTTTACTTCTCCCAAGGGTGATTCAGATGTTCTTTACCTATTCTTAAATGTTCTTCCATATATTTAAAGTAATTTGGTTTTTTAGACAGATAAAGTGAGCAGTTTTGTCTTAGTGTGTGTGTGTGTGTGTGTGTGTGTGTGTGTGTTTGTGCATGCACTTACATGTACATTTTTTGGTGCATGGAGTTAGAATAAAGAGAAATAAGGTAGATACCGGCCAGAAATTTGGTTGTGGTTAAGAGAACTGACACACTTTAAAGCACTAGGAGGGCAAGGGGATTACTAATGTAGATAGGGAGAAGGGAATACCTCAAGTCACTCTGTTCATTTAGCTATGCAGTTAATACTTTGTGCCTGAAAAGTTCCTGGTTTATCTGAATTACGTAAAAGAATGCAAGAATATGACATTATGGTAGAATATGAAACATAAGGTACAAAGATTTTTGTCTTCAAAATCTGTGGTTGATTTGTTATTTTAATACTGTTTAATGCAATATCAATACAACAAGAATATTGGTCTTTCTTGTGTTTCATTTTTTTGTCAGTGATATTCACTGTAATATAAATCTCAACCTTGAGGAAAAAATGGATTCTGAGTTATATTGCTGTGGAGTTTATACCTTCCATCGTACTTCTGGTTTATGACAACACTGTAGATGGTTCCAATCCTTTAATCAGTGGTGACTGCCTCATGTGCAGGGATCATTCTTATTCACAGCTGAATTTCCAAAACCTAAAAGAGGGCCTCTTTTAGTAAGCACACAATAGATTATTGTTGAAGGTGTGGGTTTTACATTAGCAAATTATGTGAAAATGTGAGTGAGGTTCATTAATTTGTGTGAGGAACAGTCAGGATTTCACACCTGATCACATGATCTATCCTCAGGCTGATAGATTAAGGAATTAACATAAAGAAGACAGGAAATAGTATTGGAATGGGTTTGGGTTTCACCACATATTTTCCTCCTCCTTATTGGTTGTTTTGTTTTCTAAGCTAGAAAAAGTTCTTCATGACAATCTGATGCATAATAAAAGAAAGACCTGAAATTTGACTTATAAGAAATATTTAAAATAATTTATTACAAGCTAATTTATAATGATATTCATTTTTAGCAGTAGATGATTATAAAGTAGCAAACTTTATCTAAAAATCAGTAATAGAATATTTTATAAAAGGAACTAAAGTACTCAAGTGTAATGCTGGGTGAAAGATTTCCAGGTTCTAGTTGGAAATTTTATTTATGGTATAAAAACTGATAGAGGAGTTGCAGCTATAGCTCAACGGCAGAGCACTTGCCTAGCATGTGTGTGGCACTGGGTTCAGTCCTCAGCACTACATAAAAATAAACAAAGGCATTCTGTCCATCTACAACTACAAAAAAAAATTATAAAAAAAGAGAAAAAACTGACAGAGATTGAAATAGCTGGGGTATTTGCTGTTTATATCAGACAATTTTAGAAAAATTCTTTTGGTTATATCTATGATAAAAGTTTACTATTCTGGTTAGAAAAAACACACATTTGCCTTGATGGATGATGAAGTACAGTTAAACAATACACAGTGCTTCATTTTTTACATAAGTGTATATATACTAGGATGGAAGATTTATGTGAATGTACAAATTATTTCTATTCAAACATATATGATACTTGTAAAGGAGAAGATGTATTACAAGTGATATTTTAGATGAAATATAAGTGACCATATATTTAAACTGTAATACAAATTAGATAATTATAATTTAAGAATTTTTTCAAATATATTTTGAATGAGAGATAATTGATAAAATCTAAGAACAGCTGTTAAAGGTAATTAAATATCTAAAGTCTTATGCTGAAAATGTTGAGTATCAAACATTTTTAAAGCCTTGTAAAAAAGGGAATGTTTGGCAAAGAATATTTGACGTGGTTCTCAACAGATGTCAATGGAAAACTGATAGCAAATTAATATAAATATTATGTATCACTTTGAGCAATACTCTTCTCAGTTCCTGAATAGTAATGATTTCCCTAAGTGGAATTTAGTCAATAATAAAAGTAGAGAAACAAGATAACTTTTCTTTCAAACTTAATTTCTTGGAATTGGAGGAGCTACTGTGCCATTTGTCAATGGAAAAATTAAACAATTCACATATCACCAGTCAGCTTAACATATTCATTTAATTTAGTCAATTTTACTACAATAACCATTTCACAAGCATAAATTATGTCCATAAATATATTAAATACCTAGGAATATCACAGTAGAATTAAGGGACAAAGTAAAAACTGGGTGCTGTATGTGACTTTTTAAAAATTTTAGAAGTTTAAACCCCTCTGTGTTATGTAAATAATGGCTCTTAAAGATGTTCACACTGTAATCACCGGAACCTGTGAACATGTTATATGAAAATGGTGAATTCAGTTTGTTAATTAGCTGAGTTTAAAATAGAGAGATTATCCTGAATTATTTAAATATGTAGTCACCAGGATGATTAAAAGTAGGAAAGAAACAAGAATAGGTCAGTGTGATGCAAAAGAACCGTTTTTTCACTTTAAAGATGAAAGAAGAGGACCACAATCCAAGAAATACAGGAGGGCTTTAAAAGCTAGAAAAGGCAAAGAAACATCTACTTCCATATAGAAAGGAACACAGTTCTGCTGAGAGTTGAATTTATCCTTATGAGGCCCATGTTAGACTTTGGACCTACTCAACTGTAAGATAAAAATCTTCTATTAAGTCACTGAGTTTTTCAGAATTTGTTACACCAGAAATTGAATTTGAATACAACTTCTTACAGTTTGTCACTTCCTAGATCCTTAACTTGGCTCATTTACAGTACTACCTTTTCAATTTTGGGGCCATCTGAACTCTCTTCAGTGAAATTAGTCCAGCAGTTCTGATTTCTAGGACTCAGGGTTTAAATCACAAGAGGCACCAAGGGAGAAATTAATCCCTTCACCCAGACCTAAATTATTCCACTTTAAATAGCCATATCAACTCCCAAATCTATGTGAACCACATCAAGGCCAAGTCTCATCTACTTCTGTTCTAGTAATGTTCAGGGGCATATATCTTTTCAGATTTCTCACTGGGATCACTTCTTGTAAGATTAAACAGGCATGCACATGTGTATGCGTGCATTATTATGTTCATGTTTATACCATTAGACACCCAAAACTGAGCAACAATCTTATCTTCACAGATATAGGATGTGTACTTTCAAAATAAAATAACAAAGTTCTAAAATAAGGCTAATTTTTAGAAAGCAACTATTTCTATCCTTATGATCAACCTTTGCATGAGTATGGAAAACATTTCAATTTCTTATGGAAACAGCTGAAATTTCTCCTTTGCCAGAGAATGTCTTTGTTTCACATTTACATATATAAATGCTAATTAGAATAGTAAAGGGTTGCACAAAAGAGATAGTCTGTCTGTCCAACATTCAAAACATCTCTATTTATTTTGAAGTACTGCTTTGCAAAAGTCCTGAATTTAGGGGTGTTGGTTTTTATTCTAATTTTTGTATCTGTAAGTAAATGTCATTTTTCCAAAATGAATGAAATAGACATTGTTATATGAGAAATAAGGATATGTGGGAAATAATATTTAATTATTACCATAAACAATCATCTTTACTTTGGGATAAGTTTTCTGAGAGTCTACACTTACATTTTAATAAAGTAATAACCAATAATATCTACTGTTTATAACATATTAAAGATTATCCTAATTATTTTTAAGCTCACCCTTCTATTAAATTTCTAGCTTGGGAGAATTTTGTTTCTTAAAAATACAAACTTAACTAGGAGTTTCCCTTTTATTCTATGGCCTGAGATGTAAAATTCTGACCTGGATAAATTAATAATGATGAAAAATAAAGTGACCTAGAAATCCAGCTAATCTTATCAGCACTCCTTTTTAATTGAGAAAGTCTAATTACTCAGATAATTGTGGGGCTCGTTGCTTACTTTTAATTACTGTAAAAATAAAAAAAGAAAAGACAGAAATTTATGCTGCTATATATGCTTCATGCCCTATAAAACTGGATATACTTTTTTATGACCCATTTGGCTTCATTCACTTTATCAGCAAATAAAATGCAATATAATGCTTTTATAATTTCATACTACTTTTTTGATTTTTTAGAACTATAAAACATCAGTTGCATGCACAAGCATAATTCTGGTTGGATGACTTTATTTACTTTGTTTAGATAATTAAGCATTTCAGAAGATCAGTAGTTTAGCTTTGAGGTTTCATAAATAGAAATGCTTAGGGAACAATTCCTCATTGTACTTGACACAATTTATTCTGAATTAATAAGTACCTTACCTCAAAGAACTGGTTGGAAAAGAGTAAATCCAGATTAACTGAAAATGTGCTTGGAATTCATGTTTTAGTGTAATTTGTTATAGAATTAAACAGCTTTAAATGAGAAGTTGCATCTTGTAAATTGTTCTCCTTCCCTCAGGGCTTAGTCCCATAACTTGGATGAGTGAGTACTCAGTAAATGTTGATTACATTATTAAGATATTTTTAATAACTTATTTTTAGTAAACTAGAAGAAATAACAAATTTTGTTATAATCCTTGGACCTTTGCCTGCTGAAAGATAGGGTATTTCTCCTAAGGAATATCATACATCTTTAGTCTTCATATCTTATGCATATTGTTTTTCAGTTTGGGGTGTTGAGAGATATGTGAGTGTGTATGTGACTGCTGGTGTGTGTGTGGGGGGTGTGACTTTTTGTGAATCACTTCATCGTAACCTGTCCTTTCTATATTCCTAGGCATTTCATGTGTTTTCCCATTGATATCATATATTTCATCTGATCCAGGATGGCCTAGATATCTGATTACCACATATTAAAATTATAAACTGAAGCTCAGAGAGGTAATAAAGATGAAATTAAACTGTAAATAGAAATATAAGTGAGACATGAGGACATGGATAATGTGGTAATGGGTGGGTGTAGACTTTTACAATATAGATATGCTGATTACACCAATTTGGTTATTATGAAAGTATACATGCATTGAAATATAACATATCCCATAAATACATACAATTATTATAAATAAAAAATTTAAAAAAGGAATTTGCCATTAGGAATAAAATCAAAGTATTCAGAAAAATATAACATTCTTGAGTTTTATGAAAATAAAAGTAAAACAAGGGGAATGAAAGATGAAGGCAGGAAGGAAGAATGAAAGAAAAAGAAAATGGGCTCATCTAAACATGGGTATATAAACATGCTGCTATATGCTTCATGCCCTATAAAACTGGATGTACTTTTTTAGTTTTAGTTTATGAATGAATGCTATAGAAATGCCCACAACATACTCCAACCCAAAGCTGAGCCTGATAAATTACTATAGGGGAAAAGCTTCACAGAGTTTCTAGAGCCTCTTAAAAGAGGAGCATCAGGGTGATCATAGTTTTATAGGCTGAGCTCCATAACTCTAACAATGACCTGGGTAGGGACTGGTCAGAATTGGTTAACTAGATGAGTTGCAATTACAGTGTGTATTGTTATCTTGGGAACATCTGGGTCTGAACTAGATGTTGTAAAGCTATTTGAGCTTAAAGAGTTAAGATATGCTGTGAGCTTGTTGTCTCCCTTTCTAAGGTAATTTTTAGACATCACAGGAAATTGTATCTGGTCCTGGTACAGCTTAATATAGGGGACTCTAATGGGCCTCAGTTCTTAGATCATTTATAGTAACTATTAGGACAGCCTTGGATTAGAGAGAGATAGATTAGTTCACAGTCAGAAATTCTCCTCAGCTCATATAATTTATATAATTTTTCCTACTTCCTCTCCTCTCTCTCTCTCTCTCTCTCTCTCTCTCTCTCTCTCTCTCTCTCTCTCTCTCCCTCCCTCCCTCCCTCCCTCCCTCCCTCCATCCCTCCATCCCTCCCTCTCTCTGTCTCCCCCTCCCTCCCTCCCTCACTCTGTCTCTCTCAGTTACTGGGGATTGAACCAAGGCTACCTCCCATTCTTTTTTTTTAAATTTTTTATATTGAGACAGGTTTTCGCTAAGTTGCTCAGGGCCTCACAAATTTGCTGAGGCTGGCCTCCAACTTGTGATTATTCTCAATCAGCCTCCCAAGTCACTGAAATTACAGGTGTCTTCAACTACACCTGGCCAATTCCTGTATATTTAACTACTCCCCTACATGTAAGATTTAAGAACATGGGTCCTTAGTGGGCATGGTGGGACATGCATGTAATCCCAGTGGCTTGGGAGGCTGAGGCAGGAGAAATTGGAGACCAGCCTTGGCAAATTAGTGAGGCTCTGAGCAAATTAGCAAGAACCTGTCTCAAGATAAAAAAGGAAAAAGGATGGGCATGTGGCACAGTGTTAAATACCCCTTAATTTAATCCCTAGTACATACCCCAGTACACACACACACACACACACACACACACACACACAAAGCCAACAGAAAAAAAACATGGGTCTAGAGACACACTCTCTTTCTTTGAACCCTGGTCCTACCACTGTGTAATCTTCATTAAATAATATTTTTCCTCCATTTTCTTATTTGTAAAATGTGGTTAATAATAAATTGGTTAATGTATGTGATTTATAGTATCATATAGAATAAAGGCTTGCTGTTATTATTCATGCTATTGCTGATTTTTTAAATGAACTTTATTTTATTTGGTGATTTCTCCCTTATAAAAGTGCTAAATAACTAAAAGGAAATCTTTCTTCTTATATATCAGGAAATATACCAAAATATGTTTATTTGCTTTAGGGAAGAGCTTGTGATTTGCCATAGCAAATTATGAATGGCCAAACAAATGTTTTCTTTGGTTAGACACTGACGGAACACTCTTCTGTTCCTCTGTTCTACTTCTGTCTTTTTCTAGACCAGTTTTAGGTTTTTCTCTCCTACTAAAGCCAGAACTGGATATGATATAGTTGGAGGGAGTATCAGGATACTGGCTTGGTTAGAGTCTATGGTTGTCTCCCCCCTGCCCACCACTCGCTCCCTCCATCCCTCCCTCCCTGTCTATGTATATACATACTTACATGCATACACACATACAGTGTCCTCTTAGTACTTGAATGGATTTATATAACATTTATATATTTAGGTCTTATAATATTTATATATTTATATATTTAGGTATATTTAGGTCTTAATCCTTAAGAATAATTTATCAGGAGTGCAGTTGTAGCTCAGTGATAGATCACCTGCCTAGCACATGTGAGGTACTGGGTTTGATCCTCAGCACCAAATTAAATAAATAAATAAATAAATAAATAAATAAATAAAAAGGTATTATATCCATCTACAACTTAAAGATTAAAAAAAAAACAAGGGAGAGAATTGAATAACAGCAGATGGGGTAGAGAGGGAAGATGGGAGGCAAGGGGAGGGGGATAGTAGGGGATAGGAAAGGTAGCAGAATACAACAGTCACTAATATGGCATTATGTAAAAATGTGGATGTGTAACCGATGTGATTCTGCAATCTGTATTTGGGGTAAAAATGGGAGTTCATAACCCACTTGAATCAAATGTATGAAAGATGATATGTCATGAGCTATGTAATGTTTTGAACAACCAATAAAAAAATTTTTTTAAAGAATAAATTATCTCGGACAATAAATGAAATCTTCTCCATGATTTAACTAGTTGCTGAGGCTGGCTTTGAACTTACAATCCTCCTGACTTACTCCAGAGCTTCTGAGATCACATAGGCATGCACCACCATGCCTCAACCTTTTTTTTTTTTTTAATTTTATCTTTACCACTGCTCTAGACTCTAGAGATGACCTCTCCATGCAACTACTTATTAGCTATATAATCCTACTACTACTGTAAACTCATAAATATACATGTATCAGTAGCTTAAGAATAGTCTATATACAGCCCAGATAAAAATTGAGTATAATTGTTTCTTGTGGGTTACTGATATTTTTCAAAGGATAATCCAAGAAAATATCTCTCTTTATTGAGTCTGAATCTTTGCCAAAGGCAATGTTATCATTTTCTTCTACACCTAACCAATTAAGTAGATAAAAGAAGCTAGAAAAGTCACAGTGATTATTAAAATCCTTGCTAGAAAATCCAGGCATATCTGCTCCCTTCATTTTTGCATTCAATGGAACAGGTGAATGGGAAGCTACAAGGAGAATATAGGAACTGGTAAATGGCTGTTTCTAAGTAAAAAGTACATAGTATAAAAAGTTGAGTAGGGGTGTAGTTGTCTGAGTACCTGTCTTGACTCTTGTTAGAAGTTACCAGATTAAAAAGTAAAACTGCCTAGTTGTCTTATAAATGGGGAGATTGAGCTTGATTATCTTTTGTACAGAGGAAAATATGCTCAGAGTCCATTGTACATTTAAAAATATATATATATGATCAGACTGAGGTCAGAATTCCTAAAATGAAGGTCAGTAAATTTCAGAGAACTTTAACAACACAATAGGTACAAAAATGTGATTAATTCTTATATTGAATTTGATTGTATAAATGTTGTGATAACCATGTTTTTCCCTTTATATCATATGAATGTGGAATTAAATAATGAAGACTGTTTTTTTGGAAAGCATTAAATTTTAGTCAGAGGATCAGGTACACCTGTCTTGGTCTCAAGATTGGCACAAAACTTCATGCAGCCTGAACGTGAGCAAAGATCACATCAAAAATATCTAGTGGTATAAAGCAATTTTGTTTTTCATTGTTATGATATTGACACTTCTCCAGAAACACATCCAGAAATGAATAGATCTATTTCCCAAATTCAAAAGACAGAATCTAAAGGAAATCTAATTTCAGACTTGTTATTAAACAAGTTTTCTTAGTGTCTGCCATTGTTGGTAGTATTTGCAAGATAGGATATGCATTTCTTAAGTGTATTTTTCTTTGAAATGTAACAAATAAAATTAATATAGGGTTATAAAAAGATGTTATCTTGGTATGCATTGATTTTCCTCTTAGTTTTACTTTAACATCACCATTATTTATATTTGATTTTGATGTATGTGACATTTTATATAAGTTATTTGATCATTATCAGAAATAAATTTATTTTTGTATGTAACTCCTGAGAAATACTTAAATAATAATATATCTGTCTCTTACCAACATGTAAGCCTTTGTAAAAGTAATTAATTCTTTAGCATGACATTTTGCACACTGCTTGAAAGTACAGAGATATTTATTAACATATAACGTTGTATGACTATGCAGAGCAAATATGTATACATGTATATGTACATATAATATATTGAAGTGGTCTACACGTGTTTGTAAATAGCATCTTTTACTGTGACAATAACAACTTTATACAATAACTATCATAATTCCCACAAAATTCTATTGACAAAATACCATTACCTTTTTTTTTTTATTGCACATGAGAAAACCTGGGCTCTAAATAAGTAAGCAATTTATTCATGATAAAACACCAAGTAGAATCAAACCCACCATACTGTAAACTATTCTTGTTGAAATACATCAGTTTGCCTGTAAGAAATTGGAGAGGAGCATAAGTCTGATGTTTTGAATTGGATATGAACATTAGAATTGGGAATACATGCCTAGAAAAATGTAAATATATTCAATGGCACTTAGAATTTAGTCTTAAAAAGTGAAGGTTTATATTCAGTTGAGTTTGGAATATAATGTTCTATAGTGTTTTTCTTAAGAATTAAATTTATAAAGGGAGGTGGACTCAAGAATATATAACATAATGAGACAGCATGGAAAAAAATCTGTTCCCGATGGTCTGTAAATTGGATATTTTACTATTTTTCTACCTCTCTTTTCTTAATTGTACTCTAGAGTTCCTTTTAAATGACTACATTTTGGAAGAGAAATACTCATGCAAATGAGTCATGAAAAAAAAAAAAAAACTTCTAGATGCCTTTAGCTCCCATTAATATGACATTACTAATTCATGATGTGGATATTTTATTTTAATGTTAGTGGTGTTGCTTTTGGTTGGATGCCAGGTGAATTTAATCCTATTACTATGCCTATAATGTGGAGTAGTTTTGTTTAATGGTATGTAATAATGCACCAGTGGACAGCTTGAACTGAGTCAAAGAAATGGCTATTGGCAATCATTGAAGACTTAAGAGATTTCCAACTTTTATGTGCCTTCTTAACTAATATTCCAAATTATCTTCAGGAAAGTCACTATTTAAATATTACATGCAAAAATGCAATAAACTTCTCAAATGGTGTGATCTTAGGTGTAGAGAATCTTGGTTGCGCACACTTTATGTTTTAGTCAGATTTGCATCACCGTGACCAATATACCTGACAGGAACGACTTAAAAGGGGCAAAAGTTTATTTTGGTTCACAGTTTAAGTCCATGGTTGGCTGAGTGTAAGATAAGGCAGAATATCTTGTGGAAGGGCATTGCAGAGGAAACCTGCAGCTGCTTACTTCATGACAATCACAAAGCGGAGAGACTTCCACTTGCCAGGGACAAAATGTAAACCCCAAGGACATGCCACCTACTTCCTTTAGCCACACCATACTTGCTTACATTCACCACTCTTTAATTCATTCAAATTATTCATCCACTGATTTTGTTATGGTTCTCATAATCTAAATAGTTCACCTCTGATCATTCTTGCACAGTCTTACATATGAACTGTTGGGAGACAGTTCATATCCAAACCATGATATTTGTTATAACTAAGAAACAAATGCAGCAAAGTTACAGGATATAAAATCAATATGCAAAAATAAATTGTGTGTCTATACACTAACAATAGATAATAAAGAAATGAAAGTAAGAAAGCAATTGCATTTAAAATAGCATCAAAAAGATGAAATATTTGGGAAGTAATTTATCCAAGAAGGTAAAAGTCTTGTAAACGTAAAACAACAAAAACAATGGTGAAAGAAACTATAGAAGTATTTTTTATAAATAAATAGAAAGGCATCCCATGTTGATGAGTTTTAATGCTCAATATTGTTAATACATTGCCCAAAGTTATCTATAGATTCAATGTCAATGTAATTATGCTGAAAATATCAATGATTTTATTATGCACAAATAGAAAAAGAACACACACACATACATACACACACACAAACACACAAATACACTCTTCAATATGAACAAAATTGGTGGAGTCACAATTTTGTTTCAAAATTTCCTTCAAAGTTACTGTAATCAAAATATTCTAGTACTGATTTTTTAAAAGTATTCATTTTTTTAGTTGTAGGTGGACACATTACCTTTGTTTACTTTTATGTGGTGCTGAGGATTGAACCCAGGGCCTCCAATGTGCTAGGCAAGCACTCTACTACTGAACTACAGCCCCAGTCCTCTAGTAATAATTTATAGCATATATGGCAAAATAATTTTCAATAAGATTATTCAATGAAGATGTGACATTTGGTGCTGTGAAAATGTTATTTCAACACAAAAAGAAATGAAGTTGGGTCATCTTCCTCACACTATATGCAAAAATTAACTAAAAATGGATCAAAAACTACACTTAAGAATCCAAACTGTAAAACTTAAAGTTAAATCTGGATTTCACAGTAAAATTCTTGGATATGATAGCAAAAACACAGGGACAAATATAAAAATTAGATAAATTTAAATACATCAAAATTAAAAAGTTTTGTGCAACAAAAGATGCTACAAGGCTGAAGAGGCAGCTTACAGAGTGGCAGAAAATATTTGCAAATTACATGTCTGATAAGGTACCTATATCCACAATATGTAAGAAACACAATTCAACAACACCAACAACCCCCCCCCAATAACTGAATTTTTAAAAAAATCCAAGTATTCGAGCGAAAGTTTTTCCAAGGAAGATATACAGTTGTACAATAAGACCATGAAAGGTTCTTCAACATTGCTAATCCAAATGGGATACAAGTTTACATCAATTGGGATGGACTATTATATATAGAAAATAAACAGAAAATAGCAAGTGTCAGTAAGAAGGTGAAGAAATCTGGTAGGAATGTGAGATGGTACAGCTACAGTGGAAAATAATATGGTGGTTCCTCAAAAAATTAAACAAAATTATCATGTGATTCAGCAATTCTACAAAGATATCTATATACCAGTATTCATAGCAGCATTATTGTAGCAAAAGGATAGAAGCAAGCTGTAGGGGGTTCTGTGTTTGGGACTGGTCTCTGATAAACTTTGTGATTGTGGCATGCTTGGTGGCTAGGAAGTTTCTGTGCAAAGGTACAGAAGGTCTGGCTGCTGGGAAACATCCATGTAAAAGACACTGGATGCCTGTGAGATTCTTTAAGAAAAAAAAAAACTTCTTGAAAAAGAAAAACCTTCGCATTTGGAATCTCTCTACTTTTCTCTTTCCGTGCTTAACATTAGGGAGGACCTGGTTAAGAAAGCTGGCTAAAAACAGCTAAGATAGGCAGCTAAGCGGCTTGGATTTAAAAGAGAGACTGTTTTTCCTTCTTATGTTTAAACTGGTTTTTATAAACCTAGTAAATCATATAGGGCCTGGGATTCACATTTTAAATATAAGGCTAGGAAAGTTAGAGATCCAGCAGAATTTAAAAAGTAAGGAAAACTGTTGTAACCACTTTTTTTTCTTTTAAAAGATAATTATCTTAAAGCATGGTGTTGCAGTTTACATTCTTTCTGGGGAGTTCTTTTTTTCTTTGGTTTTAAATCTTGCAAATCTTGTAATAATTTCCACATATGGTTGAATATAAGTAATGATTTGTTGTGGATTGGAAAGGGTAGAGCATGGTAGCCACAGGGATCTTTTGGACACTTGTTTATTTTTGTTTTCTTTGCCCCAGACTAGGGTGGCCTCTTGAGGTTGTGCATAAAGCCATGCCCTAAAGGATATTTATTACTATGACATTAGTATTTGTGTCCAATAACTCTGTAATAGACTGCTCATTTAACCAAAGAGTTAATTTAGGTCTACTTTCAGTAACTTACAAACATGCTCCAATAACAGTAGAGTCAAACTTTGTATTTCCCCTTTTATTTACAGGTTGTTTAGCTGAAACATAGGGGATTACAATTAATTAAACAATAGAGGATTTTGGGGGGGGAGGTTGGAAAACCAGATTCCCCCTCCTTACTGATACACCAAACAATAATGTTCTTATGGTACTAATGACAGAAGCCACTTATTTTCCTGCCTCTGCACCTTGGCTCTGTGTCTCCCCTTATTATTATTCCTTACAACAAGTCAAATCTCCATTTGAGGGAGAATGGATAAGCTAAACATAGTGTATGCATGCACTGTATATTATTCAGCTTTAAAAAGGAATGGTATTCTGAAATTGCTAGAGATGTTGCACATTAATTCATATATTTGTTGACCAATTGTATTTCTTCTGTGAAGTCTCTAGTCAGTTCCTTAGCCCATTTATTGATTTGGTTATTTGTGTGTGTGTGTGAAGGTTTTTTTTAGTTCTTTATGTATCTTAGAGATTAATGCTATATCGGAGGTGCACGTGATAAAGATTTTCTCCCAATCTGTAGGATCTCTCTTCACATTAATGATTGTTTCCTTTGCTGAGAAGAAGCTTTTTAGTTTGGATCCATCCCATATATTGATTCTCAATTTTACTGCTTGTACTTTAGGAATCATGTTAAGGAAGTCAGTTACTAAGCCCACATGTTGAAGATTTGAGCTTACTTTTTCTTCTGTTAGGCACAGACTCTCTGTTCTAGTGCCTAAGTCTTTGACTTGCATTTTATGCAAAATGAGAGAGAGGTTTAAACTCATGTTGTTACATGTGGCTTTCCATTTTTCCCAGTACCATTCATTGAATAGGCTATCTTTTCTCCAGTGAATGTTTTTGATGTCTTTGTCTAGTATGAGATAACTGTATTTATGTTTATTTTCGAGAAATACAAATCAAAACTACTCTAAGATTTTATCTCACTTCAGAATGGCAATTATCAAGAATACAAACAACAATAAATGTTGGCAAGGATGTAGGGGGAAAAGGCACATTCATACATTGCTGGTGAGAATGGAAATTGGTGCAACCATAATGTAAAGCAGTATGGAGATTGCTCAGAAAACTTGGAATGAAACCACCATTTGACCCAGATATTCCACTCCTCAGTTTATATCCAAAAGACTTAAAATCAGCATATGACAGTGATGCAGCCACATGAATGTTTATAGCATCTCAACTCACAATAGCCAAACTATGGAACCAACCTAGGTATCCTTCAAGAGATGAAAGGATAAAGAAGTTGTGATTGATATGTGCAATGGAGTATTACTCAGCCTTAAAGAGTAAAATTATGGCATTTCCCCATAAATGGATGGAGTTGAAGAATATTATGCTAAGCATAATAAGTCAATCCCAAAGAACCTAAGGGTGAATATTTTCTCTGATGTGTGGATGCTAATTCACAGTGAGGGGGGATGCTAGGGAAGAACAAAGTTATTTTAGATTAGGTTGAGGGGAGTGAATGGAGGGGAGAGGGTATGAATGTAGGAAGGATAGTAGAATGAAAATATTACCTTATGTATATATATGACTGCGTAACCAAAGTGATCCTACAACATGTACAATCAGAAAATGAGAAATCATACTCCATTTAGTTAAGATATATCAAAATGCATAAATGCATTCTACTATCATGTATAAGTAATTAGAAAAAATTTAAAAATAAAGGAATGGTATTCTGATACATGCTACAACATGGATGAACCTTGAGAAAAAGGTTCTTCTTCAACCAAATGGCTGAGGAAAATAAACCAGGACAAATAGTCTATAATCCCACTTCTGTGAGTTACCTAAAGTAAGCATATTCATAGATAAAGAAAATAGAATGATGGTCTAGGGACTGGGAGTGAAGCATATGAGGAATAATTATTTAAGGGTACAAGATTTCCTTTTGCCAATATGAAAATTTCTGGATTTGGATGGTGATGATGGTTGTATAACAGTATAAGTGTACTTAAGGCCACAAAATTATATTCTTACAAATTATTATAATGGCAACTTTCATGTTTTATATATTTTATTAAAATAGGAACCCTACAAGTATTTGTATAGTGCTTAGAAAATCTTTGGATACATGAATGCTGGATGTAAGAGCTTTATAATGTAAGTTTGAATTGTTGTAGTTTTTTCACTTGTCAATTGTGTATTTATTATAAATGTGTATGTACATCTCAGCTCATATTCTAAGACATTTATGGGGATTTTAGCCTTTGGTTAAAGAAGAAGTCCTTAATTTGGTTCCAGATGAAATTAAATATTGTTTTCAATGCTTCATATGAAATTTAATATAAGTAATACCTTATTCATTTTTAAAATTTTAATTCTTGCACACACCAGGCAAGTGTTCTACCACTGAGCTATATCTCCAGCCTAAGTTTAATAACTTTCTAATTCCATAATATAGAGGTGTTGTGTAAAGGGAATTCTCAGTAATATTGGGGCTTTTTAAAATTTTGGGGTCTTTCTTTTTTACATTTCATTCTCCAACATTGTTTGTATGTCATAAAATACTTGCCTTGCTTTAGTAATAATAAATGGGAGGTAGGATGTGGAGAAGATTTTCAAATGTTATGGAAAGTTTAGTTATATATATCTAGATTCTTCTTACAAGGAATACATAAGGGATTTAGGGATGGTTTTGGAAAGATTTAACAGAGATCTGCCTTTATAAGTATTCCTTGTTTTCTACACACTTAATTAGAATTTGAGGTAAAAATTGATTCTGAAAATGTGGTATATATACACAATAGAATATTATACTCAGCATTAAAAGAGAATAAAATAGGGTGAGTTTGTGGCTCAGTGGTAGAGCACTTTCCTAACATGTGGGAGGCACTGAGTTCAACTCTCAGCACTGTACATAAATGAATAAATTCTATTGACAACCAAAAAAAAATTTAAAAAGAATAAAATCATGGCATTTTCAGATAAATGAATGGAATTGGAGAATATAATGCTAAGTGAAGTAAACCCATCTGTAAAAACCAAATGCCAAATGTTTTCTCTGATATGAGGATGCTAACTCTCAATGGGGCATGGGGGGAGCATGGGAGGAATGGAGAAACTTTAGATAGGGTAAAGGTGAGAGAGAGGAAGAGAAGGAGCAGGGGGTAGGAAAGATGATGGAATGAGACAGACATGGACATCATTACCCTAAGTACATGTATGAAGACACAAATGGTGTGACTCTACTTTGTGTCCAACCAGAAACATGAAAAATTGTGCTCTATATGTGTACTATGAATTCAAATGCATTCTACTGTCATGTATAACAAATTAGAATAAATTTTAAAAAATTGGTTATGAGAGATATCAAGGTAGTCACTAGATGTGACTGTAAGGAGATTGGTACATAATCACTGTGCATTAGAGTCATTATTGTGATTATGGAAATTTTTTACTTTGTACATTGTTCATCACCTTTCTCCTTTACTGCTGCTTGGAATATGATCAGTTATTATTGTACTGACAAATATTAGTCTAGTAGTAATTTATCATAAGCTTACAAGTGCCAGAATTCATTCTCATATGTGCATCCACTGAAGAAGACACACACCATTTTCATCTCTGAAACTATACAGCTTATTGTGATATATTATTTAGACTACAAGGTCACAAATTATATTTAATTATTGTTTCCAATTAAAACATAGTTAAATATGTTTCCATCCTTTAAGTCAGTATAATAATCAAATACATTTTATATTCAAGATATTAAGGTAATATTCAATAATTTAAATTTCAAAATGAAGATTTTGAATATATAATATTTTAATTATATTTACTTGTTAATTTAAAATAAACAGTATTTTTGAATGAAGATTAATTATCATTATCATTGTATAAATGAGCCTATTAAGACAAGAGAAAATATGTCAAAAGATCATTTCTGGTTCAAATCAATTATGTTACATTTTAATTGAAATATAAAAGCTGTTCCTTGTGTACAGAGGTAGCACTCCTGACATATCATATAAATGACCCTATTAATGCAAAAGAAATAAGGTCAAGAGAGACATTTTCATTGAAGTCAATTATGCTACATTTTAGTAGAAGAGTAAAAGCTGTTTTATTCAAAGGGAGCGCTATTGACATTCCAAGATATTCTAGAGCCTCATAATATTGCAGTGACTACCTAACCAATATTACAGTTTTCCACATTTATACTAAGTGATCTTTTTACCTTATTAATTAGGTCATGTCTTCCCTACTTATAGCCTTCTTAAGATTCTGTGTTGTACTTAAGAATAAGACCAAAATCTGAATGAGGCTGCGGTACTGTGTGTTATGGCCCCTGCCTACTTTTTGAAATAACCTCACACTAGTCCCTCCTACTTTGTTACATTCCAGTCAAACTTATTCCTTCGTCAGGGATCTTCATTTTCTTTTCTGTTAGCAGGTCCATGCTTCTCCCTCCTGTTTATATGGCTAACTGCTTTGTGTCATTCAGAATCAGCTAAAAATTCTCATTTGCAGAAGAATCTTTCTTAGGATACACCATCTAGAAACATCTCTCCTGACTGTACCTCCCAATCATTTGCTATCTCATTTGCCTTTCCAATTTTTGTCTTTTTCACCATCATCTGAAAGTGTCTTGATGGGTTGTCTAACATTTTCCTTCTTAGCTTCTTCTATGAAAACTTTTGTTGTCAAGGACTTTGTCCATTATCTTCAGTGCTGTATAAACTATAACTAAGACAATGCCAAGGAGAGGGTAGGTTATAAATATTTGTGAAATGATAAGTCAGTAGCAGTAGTACAGGTATATGGCATTTTATTGGTTAGTGATTATAAGTTGATGTTTATGGTCTCCTTTCTCCTGATTGGTTAAGTTAAGCATAAACTTTATTGCAGGACAACTAGTTAGGATTTAGTTTGGGATATAAAAGGCATTTTATAATGTTGATGTTAAATCTTGAAGGAGCCAGAGATACGTTTTATTTCATCTATAGCTCAAAGCAAACCTTGGTTTCTGTCTTTATTGGGCAGATCTGGCAGCCCTGGGTTTACATTTTGCAATAGTACCATCCTGCTAGTCCTGAGCTCTGTTACACTCTTAGAGAGGATACATATTCTCCATTTGGTACCCCTCACCAGTCACACAATTTAGGTAACTCCACTTACAGATGTTGTCACTGCAATCGGTTATAGACTCTGACTTAGATTCCATGTGGAAATCTATTGGGTGAACCAGCTGCATTTAAAAATATCATTATAATTCTGTAAACATGTGTGAAATGAAGTGAGTCTGGGAAGTGAGTCTATTAGCAACTCAAAGGGATCCCTGGCAGAGCAAAGACTGAAAGTCCCCAAAATAGATGTTTGTATAATTTATTTATATTCCAGAAGTAAGTTATGTTAATACTTCTCAATATCATTCTTTTCTTTAACCTTTTATGAAGATTATCATGGACAGATTTCATTTTGTGCCTTTAATGTAGATTCTGTCATTCATTAGTTATGTTTCTTCAAGAAATATATAGAGAATCCAGGTGGATTTACATTAAGAGATAAAATTAAACAAACCCTGCAAAAAAAGCAACATTATGAAATTCTTAGGAAGAAATGAAACTTGTAAATGTATTTGGTAAAAATTGATGGCATAGCATAGTTCAAAGAGTTCAAAAAAGTACATGAATGAAGACAAGAATGGTGTGACTCTACATTGTGTACAACCAGAAACATGAAAAGTTATACTCTATATGTGTACTATGAATTGAAATGCATTCTGCTGTCATATATAACAAATTAGAATAAATTTTAAGGGCTGGGGCTATGGCTCAGCAGTAGTGCACTTGCCAGGCATGTGTGAGGCACTGGGTTCGATTATCAGCACCACATATAAATAAATAAAGGTCTATCAACAACTAAAAGATAAAATAAATAAATAAATAAATTTTTAAAAAGTCACTGCAATCAGTTAAGTGACAGCAGTAATGCCAGACAGCATGACATTTTTTTTTTCTGCATGTTAGCAAAACACCTTGATAGGCAGACATAGGGAGAAGAGCATTTCAGATAAAGTGGCAAGACAAAGCATTGACAAGAGAAGAAATAAGAGCAAGGCATACTTAAGCATAGAAAAATCATCTAATTTTGTGAGATTCAAAAATATGAATAGCAAGTGTACATTTATATACAACAGTATATTCTGCCTAATTATTTTCCAAAGTAATTCTAATGAATCCCCTCTTGAACTTCAATATATGAAGCATCAAGTTGTCCAACCATTTCAAATAAAATTGAGTGTATTTCATACTATATTACTCTATCCTTTTTTCCTACAAACATAATTTATAAATTATTCTCATCAATTAATTCATTCACTAAATATTTATTGATCACTTCCTATGTGTTAAGAATGATTGACACTGGGAAAGCACAGTGTCTTATCTCAAGGAATGTATAATACAATGGGAGAGGTACAGAATTCCTTCTAGATTTTCCATTCCCCTTTTCCTTTCAATATAGCTTGCAGTCACAGGAAATTTACTCTTCATGCAAACTCACTAGGGGAGATATTTGCAATAAGAGGTGAAGTTAAGTAGAAAAGGCTTCCTGCTTTTCAGATATATCCTGAGAATAATGAGATAGTAAGAAATTGAACAATTGACCAATTCTTTAAGCACTGTGTGGTATACTGATTTTATTTTACTCCTGACTAAGTATAGTATGACCTTTCTTTTTAATAGAAGATATTATAGGAATAAGAAGTCCTGGGTTACAGTAATGCTTTTTTAATTATTACCTAATTGATCTTTGCTGAGTTACCTAAATTCGGGTATGCACACCTCCATATATACAGCAATGGGATACAAATAGTTTGAGAGATTTTTGTTAACATTAGAGGGAAAATCAGTAGAGTGAAAAAGCACAATATAAACACAAAATGCAAATATTTCCAGGAACCATTCAGTATCTTTTGTTTCTAATTCCACATATTTCTCTGCTTCAGAATTTATTTTGTAGCTTCTGTATTTTATTTCTCAGTATCTAGCTTCCTGGGATCTACATATTGAGTGGTAGACTTTTAGAATTCTTGAAAACTATATCACATGTTCCCAAGAATCTTTTTTTTTGTTAGAAACCCTAATATTGGATTTACACATAAGATCCAAAACTAATATAAAATTCATCAAACTCAAGCTTATCTCTTCTGTAGTTGTAGCTCTTTGAAACTTTAAAAAGAGTTTTTGACTTTGCATATCTGAAATTTTCAGGTAGCATTAGATGTGCAACCTACAAATCTGTAAAAACTAAGAAAACTCCCTCCAAATTAGTTTGTGAAATGTTGAATCGATTCTGCTTAATAAATCAGATGAAGATAGTATTGTAATAGCCATAGAGAAGTTTAGGTAACCTATTACCAGAATAAGAAAATTTGCAGTGACTAACTCTACCTTGTACTCTGTGTTGCCAGGTGTTCTCTATCCTGTTAACCAGTGTAAGGATGAAGAGATAAAGGAAAGACAAAGTGCTAGATGGAAATCAGAATAAACATTTACTGTAAAATTCCATCTGAGGAAATGAGAAAGAGAACAGTAAATCGGACTTCTTTTAAGACCTTTCTTATTGTTTCAAGTGCTGTGCTATGCTTTACACATTTACACATTCTGTCTAAAAGATTAAGCATTCAGTGCCTGATTACTTGTTTAGTATTGTGCCAGGGGAACTAAGAGAATAATTAGAAATGATCCTTGCCTTCAAGCAACTTTCAGGGCTAACCAAAATGGAGCAATAGGCCTGAAATAAAACCATATGTGAAGTAGTAAATTTCATTCTATAGTGTGTGAACAATGTAGAAATCTATGAAAAAAATCAACAAGGGCTACAATATACATCCAAAGGTAGGAGTTGAGCTAAAACTTAAAGATGTTTATAATTGGATGATCAAAAGAGGTGTGCAAGAGCCTTCATGGTTGCAAAAGAAGATGGGAGGATACTTTCAAAATAGGAGAGAGAAGCACAGAAAAATGTATAGGTTGAATGAAATATATTGTTTTTATTGTTTTATGTCTGATTTGCTTATGGACACATATTTACATTCATTGCTCTAGCATTGCTAAGATGGGAGATACAGAGGGACTGCAGACCACATGGACACTCTTCTTGGTAATTTTGAAAATAATAGTGGCCACTCTTTATTTAGTATTTATTGTTTCAAGTGCTGTGCTATGCTTTACACTTATTATCTCTAGTAATCTTCAGAATACCTGAATGCAGAAGATGCAGATGCATCTAATCATTAGATTAAATGAGAAGTTTGTTGGATTCTCAAGTCTGAGATCCCCATCTATATGGCCACTGACACTTAGGGAGCTAATTTCATAAAAATTAGCTAAAATTGAAATATATGAAGTTAAGGAGGTAGATTGTTAAATAATGATCAATGCTATGAAGTGAGAAATTATTTTGTCAAGTGGATGTGATAAAATATATCTGATGGGTTCAGTTGGATGAGTGGAAGAATGACAACTTTCAAAGTTCATAGAAGGCAAGCCCATAGAGAGGTTTTAAAAAATAGCATTAAGCAGCATACAAGAGCATAAAGACCTGACTTTAAATTCTCTTTACTATCTAGAGCTTTGTGTCTACTTTGTGTCATTTCAATTCACTTAATAAAATTTTCTTTCAAATTATGGTACGATTATAGAACCTACATAACTCATTTTTGTATCACAGACTATATTGGGCTCCTAAAGCTACACAGTTAAAAGGCATAGCTAACAAACTCTAAGTACTCACAGTTTAAGTGATAGAACTAACCATGAGTTGCAGGTTGGGTTTTCCCAACAAAAAAAGCCTAATACATAGACTTGATTGATGGTTAGCAAATAAATTATTTGGTAATAAAACTTAGAAACATATGAGGACTGGAAAAAATAGATAAGGAAGGAAGATGCACTATAAAAACATTATTAGGCTGATTATCCTCATAGGTAACTTATGCTTTAGATATGAGGTGTCCTCATAAAGTGTCTGTGTAAATGCAGGAACATTCAAGGTGAAGTGATTGGATTATAAGTACTGTGATCTAATTTGCCCATCCTACTTTGACTAGACTAACTGGGTATTAACTGTAGACAGGTGGGGCATGGCTAGAGGAGGTAGATCTCTAGGGTATTCCCTGGAAGGGTTTATCTTCCCCGTAGCCCTTCCTTTCTTCCTTTCTTCTTTCTGCTTCCTGACTTTCAGGAGGTAAGCAGGTTTTCTCTGCCACCCTCTTCCACCTTCATGTACTGCCTCATCTCAGACCCAAAGCAATGGAATGGGCCCACCATGGATGGAACCTCTCAAACTATGAACCAAAATATTTCCTCCTCTAAGTTGTTCTTGTCAGGTATTTTGGTCACAGCAACAAAATCTAACACAAAACTGCCCCTAAAATCTACTTGGGACCCTCTGAAGACCCTTGTAGATCAGAAATGTTCCTCAGATGAATGATTTATCTTTCTCCCTCCTATTTTTTTTTCAACTGAGAGTTACTTCCTGGGCATTAAACTTCTCCTTTTCTGGCCCTGCAGCAGGAAATGGGAGCTGTAACTAAAATAAAAGATGGGTTGAGAAGGTATGGTACAAAACAGAAAGCAAGTGCTATTTAAAATGAACATATAAAGGAATTGAAAGGATATTTCGTATATTAATCCACAGGGGACTAATCTTATATATATTTTTCCTGATGATATTTAAGTCCAATGCATGGGGCATGTAATGTGGAAATCACATCAACTTGCCCATAGGGATATTTGAGTATTTAAAAGTTTTTGTTTGGTCTTTTATAATCTCTATGCTTTTGGCTTTTAATGACTTCACCAGCATTTAAAATTATATTCAACTACATATTTTTCTGTTTCTGACCTAAGCATTCACATTTAGCTTTGTGCACATTGTAGAGGGATGTAAAAGGTAATAAAATTTATGATTCAATAAGAAAACAAATATTGAAGCTTCTGAAATATGATATTCTCAGCTATATTTCTTCTATGAGAGGTCTTCGTTAATGTTTATGAAATGTTTCGTTTCTTTCTGTCCAGAAATGAATTTCTTATTGAACTAATATGGTAAGATAATTCTATCTTCTATGGAACAAATGGATTTTAAAGATAGTTACTTAATGCAGAAAAGTTACTAACATTAAATTTACACACTTAATAATAAAGAAATGCATTTTAAAAACCAAAACCAATAGCCATAGCACATTATTAAGCAATTGGACATTCTTTAGTTACTGCAAGTGAATGGCAGGTAGTAAGACCTTTAATATTTGCAATAACAACTACATTCTTCTTTTCCCTAGATTAAGCTTGCTGATTACAGTGCAATGAAGAAAAATTAATTAGTTTGCTCCAGTGGAGCAGTTAATGTAGCACAAGTGAAACATACCTTGTTTCTCTCTGGAACCAACCTGTTTGCAGTCCATCTGCCTTTCAATATACAACTATATTTTACTCATTTCCCAACTTTGAAAGTTTTATTAAGGACATAGTACTACTGGAGCTGAGGATAGAGTTCAGTTGGTAGAGTGCTTACTTGCAAGCACAAGGACCTGGGTTTAATCCCCAGAACCACACACACACACACACACACACAAAAAAAAAAAAAAAAAAAAGAACATAGTACTACTAAGAAAATATAATGCTAAGAAGAAAACGTTATTGAATTCAAGCCATACCTATTTTATGACTTTAAATTTTACTTAACATTTTATATTCAACAAAGGGTTGAATATTCTTTGAAAAATATTTGTAATAACTAATTAGCAATATGCAAATATCATCGCATTATAAAACATTTATTATTCAAGAGTATACATTACTATGTCTAGCTGCTATTCGTTTAAGTAAACACATTACCTGCCCACATTTAGCTTTGCCATGTATTAGAATCCAGAAGATATTTCAAAGAAAAACAAAAAGGTTTAGAATGCTATAATGTTAATTAGCTTAATTTACATTTATTTCTCTTTAGAATCATTATTTGCTCAATTCAATATATTATCTTTTTTACAAAAATGTTTTGCTCATATTATTGTGTGTGTGTGTGTGTGTATATAGTGTTGGGGATTGAATCCATGGACTCACACATGCTAGGAAAGCATTGCACCACTTAGCTATGTCCCTCAGCCCTCATGTTTCAGTTTTCAAGTTTGTTGTTTGTGAAAGATTATTGTTTGAATACACAATATTTAGAGGAGGACATTTTTCTGTAATACAGACTTTGCTCTACCAGAAAGACTTTCCCTTCCCAGTTCTCTCCCTCCTGCCATAGCTTTCCTGACTGCTTGAACATACCTTGGCTATGCCTTTTCCTCTTCAAGTCAAAATTTCCTGGCCAAACCAAGATATATTTGATTTGGGCTAAAATTTTTTGATCCACAAAAGAATAAATATTTGAAAAGTGCTACCCTTATATATTCATATTGTAGAATGAAAAAAAACTTCAGATGTTTATTTTAAAAATAATGGAAGACTTTGATTATTCATTTGAAATGTAAAATAACACTGTACTTCCTGAGATTCTGACATTGTATTCATGTTTCCTTCTGAGAGATCAGTCTTAGGTATCCATGGCATAGTCCTAATTTTATCATTGATTGGTTCTAAATATTCCATAAATCACTAGATTCTCTTGAACTTTAGATTTCCCAACTTTTAAAGAAATTATTTTGATCATATCAGTGTGAAAATACCTTGAATTTTTAAATGTCATTCTTTTTCTACACATTTCCCACTATTTTATTTGTTATACAAGTGGGGAAATTTTACATTTAAAATTTTAGTCAACTTTTTCACAGCTCTAACCAAATGACCTGACAAGAACAATTTTAGAAAAATAAAAATTTATTAGGGGCTCAAGGTTTCTGAGACCTCATCCACATACAACCAATTCCACTGCTCTATGCCCAAGGAATATCAGAACATCATGATTGGAAAGCATGATAGAGAAAAGCAGTTCAGAATACGGCACCGGGAAGCAGAGAGAGTTCCATGCAACAAGGACAAAATATAAACCCTAAAGATCCACCACTTCTAGCCACACCCTACCTGCCTACAGTTCTCACCCAGTATATCCCTATCAAGGGATTAATGCATTGATTAGGTTATGATTCAATCATCTCACCTTTACATTTTCTTGCATTTTCTCACACAGGAGCTTTGGGGAAAAACCTAATATTTAAACCATAACAAAAACCTATGATCTAAAATGTCATAGAATCCTCAGCTCTAAGCAAATGTCAATAGTATTGGATGTTGATAAAATGCTATGTAAATACATGTGTTTGTTTTGCATAGCTGAATGCTTGGAAATTAACACTAGGTTTACTTAGAGATGAATATTCATTCACTAGTGCAAAAAATATTAAATTGAACTTCCAATATTGAGCTCTCCTAAATAACTAGTACACAAAGAAAGAAAATACTGTCCTTATCTTCACGGGAAACAAATAATAGGGAAAGACATATATGATATTTCACAGACAGCTCATGCACTGAGCCAAAAGTCATACTGTCAGGGAAGGCTTGAAAGTGTTTAACTTATCTGACATTTAGAAGGACTGCATAAACAGGATGTTGCATAAAAATATTTAATGTATGGGGGACTGAACTAAAAGAAAACATCAGATTATATCTGGGAAAATACTTACCTGTAAGGATGTACAGAAATCAATGATACCAGGAACAATCTGCACAATGATTTTATGACTGCTTAGGAGTCTTATGTGGGGTTTTATGTCTCCTGTAAATCGAATGTGTAGTCCTTTTTTTGGGGGGGTACTGGGGATTGAACTCAGGGGCACTCAACCACTGAGCCACATCCCCACCTCTATTTTGAATTTTATTTAGAGACCAGGTCTCACTGAGTTGCTTAGTATCTCGCCATTGCTAAGGCTGGCTTTGAACTCACAATCCTCCTGTCACAGCCTCCCCAGCTGCTGGGATTACAGGCATAACGTGTAGTTCTTATAGCTTTAACAAAACAACAGTATAAATGATATTGAATATAAATTTAGACATTCATTGGTCTCATATAGATTGCCTTGGAAGTTCTATATGCTTAGATCTGCAATAAACTTATAATTGAAATATTACCTAAATTAATAGCTTGTTCTACAGAAAGGTAAATTTTACACTAGTTGTGATAGTCCCATCAGATTCAATATGTTATACTTTTACTGTGGGAGCTAAGTTTTGAGGAAAATGCTTTATATTCCAGTAAAATGGTGACCAAAGCTTTAAGATATCAGAACATAAGATGGTGAAATGTGATATTTATGACTTACTGAGTAGTGTAATTAGTAACTGTATTGACTTGATGTAATAGTTATCTCTAAATAGAATGCACCCTTTAGTCATAAGAGCAGAGTTGGAAGAGTTAGGGCTCTTGAGACATCATGCTTGGGTTTGAAACCTAGGTCTACTACTTAAAAGCTATGTGGCCTTGAGTAAGTCAGTTATATTATGTTTCAGTGTCACAATCTATAACAGTAACAATAATTACATATATATTATATATATTTATATACACACACATAAACACATATATGTATGATAAGATTGTTCTTAGGATTAAATGAGTTAATATATGTAAAAGCATTTAGGATAGTGTGTGATAGATCATAAGTTTTCAGCATCTCAAGTTTTCTTTTTTAAAAATAATTATCATGGGCTTTATGCTGCTGAATAATTAATCAGTAACTTGACTGACATCAGCACAAGATTGACTTTCAAGTCTGAAATTTGCCACAAGTCTGAGAGGTAGGAAAAAATAAAGATGAAAAAAAAATTTCACAATAGTCTAAATTACTGGGAAAAACCCACAAAATAGAATTTAATAGGGCTTGACATCCTTTTAATTGCTTTCTTAATTTTCTTTTAATGGGTTGTTATGGAATGTTGACCATACACCCAACACACTAAGTTACATGAATATGACTCAGTCTTGGTTCCTTCCCTACAGGACATTGTAATATATGCAGAATCAAGTACAGAAAGGAAGAGCTAACATATTATGTCATGACTATTCTAAAAATGCTTAGTTAACAAAAATGATGCATAGTATAGTACAGCATTGAATCTAAATTGCAAGCTATATTTCATCTAATATAATATAGTATTGTGTGTAAACAATTTCATTGTCCTTTACTAGCCAGGCATTATTAAGAGTTTTATATTTATTTTTTTGTGTGTATGTCAGATTTTAAGAAAGTCAATCTTAATTTGTAGGATATTCACACTGAATGAAGAGTTTGGAGCCAAGGTTGATAGAAGTATGCTCTGTGCCTGGTTCAGGATGAATGGGGGCAGAGGAGCTGTTGTGATGGACAAATAAGAAAGTTATCTCAGTATAAACACCACATTTCTTAGTATATTCAGTGCAAAATAGGAATAAATCTAGAAGAAATATAAATTTCAAAAATGTTTACTGAGCACTTACTATATAGCAAAGAGTTTTGTGATGTTTGGCCAATCTGTTGAAGATATCAAAAAAGGTTAAAATCTTGGTATTGCTGTCATTTGAGTAATATCAGTATAATCAGGATTATATAATTGACATTTAATTTGAATTTTGATGTATATTATAAAAGGTACTCAGAGTACTATAAAAGTAGAAAATTGGATATATGATTGTACATGAAGGAATAAAAGAACACGTAGTCTTTTCCAAGGAAGGGATACTTAAATGGAGATATAAAGGATGAATTGTTATTAAATTGTTATAGAGGAGAGATTGGAGGCCTCAGGAATGAACTTACAGGTGGTGATGGAAAGATGTTCCAGGAAGAGAGAAGTTGGTGCCTGGGTGTCCCAAGTCTGGAACATTAGGCAATTAAAAGAAGGATTGTGGCTAAAATGCAAACAAAGGAGCAATGACATGGGATTGGGATGCTGAGGTCCATGGTATCCAGAGAAAGTCACATTAACTTTTCGTTAACTTAACAATAAAGTAAATCAGGATAAGACATGGTTTCAGAGGCAAAATGACAGAAAATGTTATAATCTATTTCAATTATTTTTAATATAAGTACATTATTCCCATTCTAACTATTAGATTATTGGCCTTATATTTAAGAATGCAAAATATATTGATTGAAACTGGAGAGATCTGGAAATTAGCCTGTTTTATCAGAAATACTGCCACATATATTAAGAGTAGCTCATTTCCCCAAATTTCTTTCTAAATTACAGATTCATAACCACTTTTATTCTCCTTTTTAATCTTTCTTTCCTTCCATCTTCATATACGTAAGACCATATCCACCCATTTTTATGTGGTTTCTAAAACCTGAAAAAAGGAAGAAATATAATGCATATAACCTGATTTAACATACTCTTATAAATTTTCATGTATAATTATTATGTATGTTTCTTTATTTCTAAAGTAAACTTGTTTCCAAATGTAATTCAAATTTTACTTCATACTAAAACTTTTTTCACTCTTGTAAGAATTTGTTTAAACTTTTATATTAAATTTATACCTTAATCTAAATAAACCTGTCTTACTCAAAATTAGATAGAGGAGAGAAATGATGGATGTGATATTGTTTTGTTACCCCTAATGTCACATTACTTTTCATAGGGTTAATGAGTAATGTAGTAGCAAAATACATGATTTTCCTAGGAAAAACACCATAATTATTTTTATTATTGCAAATTACAACTCAATTGATAAACATTTATGAGTGTCTTCTATGTATGTGTAACTATACTTGGTTTCATTGGACAAAAGATATAGGCCAGACCTGTATCTTTTACTGTCATGCCAAAGGCTCATGGACACATTAATAAAGGTTTAGTGAACTATATATAACAGTATGTCTTTACACAAACAAACTGCAATTTGTTTATTGAAATAACAGTTATAATTCCTAAAGTTAAATCCTTTTGGTATTTGAGGCGCTAGATGTTTTAAATTACAAATTTGAGTTGAACAACTAGTAATATTCTCAAATTCTCAATATTTAGTTAATAATGAGTTGTCTTGCTTATTCTCTGTTGTTATTTCATTGTTATTTATAGATAAAATAATTTAGTTATTTTTGCTTTCTTGTCCACATTAATTATCATAGCCTTGGAGAGATTAAACTCAAAAAGCTTCAGTTTAGCTACATCTTCAGATTCTGTCCTATAGGTGTTAAGAACCTGAAATACTTTGCATTTCATTTCCTTTCAGTCTCTTAAGAAAATGCTAATAAGAAAAGCTGTGCTTATGAGCAGAAAACAGGAGCAGGGAACAAGATAATTTATAGACTGTTTAATAACCTTGTGAGCAATCGAATGTTGACCATATAAATTCTAGATAATATCATTATTGTACCCAGGTTGGTTGTTAAAAAGTCATAAAGGATAGAAATCTAGACATCTATTTTCTAAATAAGTATTTGAGTAGAGATCTTATCGTAGCATACCATTTAACTGGGGAGACAGAATTTTATTTAATTAAATGACTCATTAGTTGTATTGGATCCCTGCCAAATTATTTCATCATAGTTTGTCAAATGATAATTTCACAAGTGTCAGTGACAGTGACAGTCAAGATGTTGGACATTTGTTTTCTCTTTTCCCATCTGCTGAGTCACAAATCTCACAGGATAGATATTATGGTGATTCAATCACACCTTAGAATTTGTCTTGCATTTACTAAGCAGCCTGATTAAATTTGGGGGTGGGTCATGTCTATACACATAATATAGTGAGCCTTTTGTTTCCTTGCACTGGGTTTTCCTGTTTGGTTTCTAAAGCCACCTAGGAGCTAATGGAAAAATTGCTGTGTAAATCTCCAATGGGAGAGAAGTTTCTGTTAATCACTTCATTACATCAAACAGTCTAGTTAGCACCCGAAGAGGGGATGAAGACAGTGCTTGTGTGTTAAGCTTCAGGGAAAGTAGCTAATCAGAGCACTGTGAAAAATTCTAAGGAAGTTACTTGCTGCTTGGTCCTCTGCAATGACTGACTTTATGATCTTCTTGGATCAGAGAATACACAGAATTTGTTCTTACCTATAGTACTAGCTACTTTGAGGGACCAATTTTTATATAAGAACTTGGTTGCCCTACTGTTTTTGTTCCATCCCCACTTATTGGTAATCTGTTTCAATCCTTGGGTCAGGATATTTTTTGATTTACCTAATACCATCCTTTATGGTCTGAGAAATAAGTCTTAATTTCTATCAATTGTTACAGGTAATGCAGGTGTTTATCTAGCCCTAAGTCTCTTCTCAACATATATTTTCTGAAGTTGTGTAGGTTTGGTTATTAAAATCACAACCTTTGTTTCTAGATTCAAATACTGGCTGCCTCTACTATTTTATAAGTCTTTGGGCTTCAGTTTGCTTCTGCAAAATAGGACTAACTGCCCTCAGAATTCTCCTCAAAGGATAAAAAGAAAGCATGAGTTATAATTATCATTGTTCTTGGCTCATAATAAATTCCCATTGAATAATAGATTATTAAAACCTACTCAAACCTTCCTAGTATGTTGGATTAGAGGCACCCAGCACTCACCTACTTCTTCAGGAGCGAGAATTAAAATAACTAGAATGTCACTGCTCATTGAGGAGGGAGAAAGTTGGAGGTCAATAGAAGAAAGCAGGATACAGGATGAAACAGAGAGCCTAAGCATCAATCTTGGGAAGGTGTAGTAAAGGGAGGCAATTGACCCTTTGGCAGGTGTAGAGGGGAAGAGAGAAAGTCCCACTGAGCACCACTGGCAAAGGATTCAGAACCCTGAAAAAATAAATTCTAAACAGTTAGTAACCCTATTATTTACATAATTAAGTGACTGTGGAGAAGTTGTCTGTACTTCCCAGTATATTCTCATGGTGCTATCACTGGGAGCCATCATGAGAAGTACCCTATTGTCTGTTTATTGCTTCAGGAGTCAAAAGCACATTTTCCTGTCTCTGGGACCCCCAAGTTTATATCACTGCCCTGTCCCAGATGGGGGAAGCTACAAAAGTCAGTTTGGCCAGGGAAAGACTTTGACATAAATGAGCTGAATCCTATGTTGGAAGGAAACCAAACTGTAGCAGGTAGGGGAAGGGAAGGTACTTCCCTTTGAAATAAGCAGTGGGACAGGTCAGCTGAGTCTGGAGAAGTGGGCAGTCGTGTGTGAGGGAGTGCATGTACCAGGACTGAGACTACCAGAATTGTGGGCAGATCAGGCAGAACCCACTGCCATCCCTAGCCTAGATCCTTCAGAATCTATAACTTCTCTCCACCTTGAGGGTACATGGGGTCACAACACAGAGCTGGTGTTGTGCCTGCCCTCCTACTGTGTAGCACAAACATCTCCAGAGAGACTCTCAGAAGAGTTCCATATACTGCCTTAGATACTTAACACACTGTGCCATTTGAGGCTACTCTGCTTTCACAGTGCATGACCCAATAGTCCCTGAGAGAATCTTTATCTGAGAAGCTCTGCGTTCCACCCCACTTCATTCCAGCATGCAAAGCAGCTTAGAGATATTCCAATTGACTCCAGACACGAAACACTCCTGCTAGTCCTCTGACAAGCATAAGAGGGGAAAGGAGGGGGATGATTAGAATCCATCCTTTGCTCTGTCCAAGGGTAAAACTCTGAATAGAATTGCAGAGAAGCTTTGATTGGCATGGGCTGCAAATATGCACTCTTGCCTGCTCATTTGAGCACCATAGTGGAGAGGAAATTTTTATATTAATATTTTTTGTTGTTGTTACTGTTTTGTGTTTGCTTTTTCTCTTTTTTTTCTCTTTTTAATAGTTCTTTCTTCTTTTTTACTCCTTCTTTTTACACTTCTCTCACTTTTTGATGTTTTTCCTGGTATTTTTCTTCTTTCTTTCTTATTAATTTCAATTTCAGTACTTTTTAGCATTGTTTTATATTATTTCCCACCTTTCTTGTAAGTTGTTGATGGTGTTGCTGATATTGTTCTTTTTTTTTTTATCAGGTTTTCACTTTATTTCTTGATCTGGCCTTGCATTTCTTTTTTACTTTGTAGTACCAGGTGTCTAGCCCAGAACTTTCAGCAACTTATGTGTGTATTAAACTACTGGGTTACAATCCCAGCCCAGTTGAGAGGAATTAAACCTTCTTTCATCCATGACCCTATCATTCTCAGACCTAGGTGTGTATTTCAACTTAAAGAACAGGGGACATAAAAGCCCCTAGCTAACAGCACAGTCCCAAATAGGCATGCAAAGCGGGGTGGATCTGAAGTCCCACTCTGAACAGTCACCCTATAGCAGGAGTAGAAATAAATAAATGTTGGGGGTACTGTACCTGTGAGAGACCTCAGCTATAGTCACTCCCATACCTATCAAATTACAGACTTCTTCCAAGACTGGAGGGGGGTGGCACAGAGAGGAAGTTGTGACCAACCCCCTACTTTTTCCTGTGAATTAACAGAAATATACCTGTGTCTGTTTATAGTAAAAAACTCCAGTATTACCAGTTCAGTTGGAATACCCAGTAGCAGAATTAGGTTTAAGTACTAGAGCCATTATCAACAGGGCCCAAAGAAACCTCTAGGACCTATTAGGGGCTTCCATTCTTATCATAGAAGTAACCAAAGAGAATGTAACTCACATACTCTGCTGTCTATACCATCTCGGCCTGAACAACCAGAGGGGACACATATTTTAAGACCTACAGAGAAAGTGGATCCCTTAGGTGCTGACATGGTAGTCATTGTGTTACAAGCCAGTAATCATAGCCAAAGAAGTCACAGGGAACCTACAGTATGAAGTTCAATTGTAATGAAATTCAGCAGTATATAACAAATCCCTATCCTAGGTCATAACTTCAAGAGAAGGTTGTTTACTAAAAAAGCTCTCATATAAAAGTTGACAAGATATCCATCCTAACAGATGCACAAAACTCAACATAGAAACATAAGAAGTATTTTAAAAAACAAGGCAATATGACACATCCTAATGTTCCTAACTCCCTAGTAAAGGATGCCAGAAATATCAAACTGGATGAAATGGCAAAGAATTTAAATGAATGATTTTTGAAAAGCATAAGGAAATCCAAGAAAATAAAAATGAACAGCTGAATGAATTAAGGGAAAAATGCAGGGTCTGAATGAGCACTTCAATATAAAAGTAGATATTTTAAAAAAAGAACCAAATGGAAATCTTGGAAATTAAAAGCTCAATAAGTTAGGCAGAAACTAAGTTGAAAGCCTAAACAATGGACTAAATCATGCAAAAGAAAGACTATTGGAGCTTGATGATGACATAGTGAAAATATTATATTCACAGAGCATACGAAAAAAATAACAAAGAGAAAAAATACAAGATCTCATTAAAAAGCACTTAAAGAGCACATGTCCGAATAAACCGCATACCAGAGGGAGAAGAGCTACGTGCTAAGTGTGAAGAAAACCTATTTAGTGAAATAATAGCAGAGATTTTTGTCCAAATCTTGGGAAGGACATGGATGTTCAAGTATGGAAGAACTATAGTCCCAAGCAGACATAACCAGAAAAGATCCTCTTTACAACATATTAAAGTAACAAAAATTCAGAACAAAGAATATTGAATGGTTCAGTAAAGAAGTGTCAAGTTACATTTAAAGCAAACCTATTATAATAACAGCAGATTTCACAACAGAAACTAATGGTCAGAAAGGCACAGAATGATGTATTTAAAGTAATGATAGAAAAAATAACTGCCAATCAAGATTACTACACCCAGCAAGGTTATCATTCAGAATCAAAGGATAAGTATACACCTTACATGATAAACATAAAGGAATTCATGACCACCAGACCAGCATACAGGAGATAATTAAGGGAATCCTTCACCCAGAAGAGGAATAAAAAGTTAACACAATCATGAAGGCACAGGAAAGAATAAGTCTCACTAGAAAAATAGACATGCAAATGATAAATAGGAAAGAATCAAATACCATCAAAATACAAAACCATAAAAAGTTCAAGATGAATAAGACAGGTAGCAATGAACTTGTAATATTCAAAACAACACAGAGAAAATCAACAAAATGACAGGAACAAATATACAGCTTTCAAAAATAATCCTCAATTTAAAGGGCCTTAATTCTCCAAATAAAAAAAAAGATGGATACTTCATGAGTGGATAAAAAAACCTACTTTGGACTTATTTAGAACAAAATATATTTCACGCCTTTATAATTATGTCAAAATGCATTCCACTGTTATGTATAACTAAAAAGAACAAATAAATTTAAAAAGCACGACCCAATTACATGCTTCCTGAAAGAAACTCAATTCCAAAGACATACACAGACTGAAAATGAAAGATCAGAAAATTGTATTTCAATAAAATGGAATCCAAAAGCAAAAGGGAGTTGGTATGCTTACATATAACAAAATAATCTTTAAAACAAAATCAGTCAAAAGAGATTAAGGTTAATACATATTGATCAAGAGAACAGCTCACCAAGGAGATAGGGCAATTATTAATATATGTGTACCATGGTTTGGAGTACTAAACTTTAATAACAAAAACATTAGTAGACATAAATGGAAAGATAGACCCAGATACAAAAATAAGGGGTGATTAGTTAATATATCATCCAGAAAAAAACCAGCAAATAAACATCAGAGTTGTCTTACACTTTACATCAAATGGACTTAAGAGACATCTACAGAATACCCCATTCTGATAAGTTTTAAAATACAGTCATTAGCACATGGAACTTTCTCATAAAAATATCATGTATTAGTCCATAAAGCAAACCTTCAAATATTGAAATAATTTCTTGCATCTCATGAGATCAAAATCAAATGAAACTATTAATTAGCAGCCAGAGAAATCACAGATATTATACAGATTCATGGAGATTAAACACCACATTATTGAACAAATACTGAATTGGTGAAGAAATTGGGGTAAATTAAGAAATATTTAGGATCAAACAAAAATGGATACTCAAAAGAACCTGTGAAATATAGCAAAAGCAATAGTAAAAAGGAATTTTATAGCAATGGGTGTCTACACAAAGGTAGAGAAAGATCTCAAATAATAACATGAGAATATATGAAGTTGGAATAAAGATATGAAGTTAAATACACATCTGACCTAACAAAATTGAACCAAGAAAATATAAAAATAGTAAAGAGATCAATAAAATAATGAAATTGAATAAGCAAAAATAGTCTCCAAAAAAAAGTCAAGTCCAGAAATAGTTTCTGCGTGTTTGGTATATTTTACAAAGGAGAATGAAGATAAGGGAGGGAGGATGGGCCTAGGCAAGACAGTAGAATCAGACATAACTTTCCTATGTTCATACATGAATATATGACCACTGAAACTACACATCATGTACAACCACAAGAATGAGAAGTTATACTCCATGTATGTATGATATGTCAAAATACATTCTATAGTCATGCATACCTACATAGAGCAATTAAAAAGCACTAACTCCAATGATTCTCAAACTGTTCCCAGAGAAGGAACCCTTCCCAATTCATCCAACTCATTTTAAAAAGCCAGTTCTGCTTCAAAAACCTGATAAGGACACACACATACACACATACACACTCTAGACCAATATTCGTGATAATATAGATGCAAAAATTCTCAACAAAATACATGCAAAATGAATTCAATAGCACATAAAGAGATCATACACCATGATCAAAATGGTTTCATTGTATGTATGCAATGCTGGTTCAATATATGCAAATTAATAAATGTAATATATCATATAAATAGAATTAAAAGTAAAAAATCACATGATCATATCAATAGATGCATAAAAACCTTTGATAAAATTCAACATTCTTCATATTTAATGATCTCAATAAATTAGCTATGCCATGGTCATACTTCAACATACTAAAGGCTATATATGACAAACCCATTGCCAAAATCATACATACTGTAAGGTGAAAATATGAAAATAATTCCTTTAAGTAAATGGTATCCATTCTTACCATACTTATTCAATGTAGTACTAGAAATTTTAGCCAGAGAAATTAGAGAAGAGAAAGAAATAAATAGGACATTGATAGGAAAGAAGGAAGTCAAATTTTCACTGTTTCTTAATAATTTGATTCTGTACAAGAATGCTCTATAGACTCCACCAAAAGACTCTTAGAACTCATGATCAAGTTCTGCAAAGTATCAAAGTATCAGGATATGAAATCATCATACAAAAATTGATAGCTTCTCTCTACACCAATAATGAACTTTCTGAGAAAAATATCAGGAAAGGGATCTCATTCAAAATACTCCCCAAATAAAATATCTAGGAATAAGTCTATGGATGTAAAAGAACTCTACAATGAAAATAATAAAACAGTGAAGAAAGAAATTGAAGAAGACACTAGAAGATGGAAAAATCTCCAATGTTCTTTGGGAGAATTGATATTGTTAAAATGGCCCTACTTTCTAAATCAGTCTACATATTGAATGCAATCCCCATTTAAATTACCAATGCTACCTTCACAGAACTAGAAAAAAAGTCATAAAATTCATATGGGGTCCCCAAATACCCGGAGTTCTCAAAGCAATCCTAAGCAAAGGAGCAGTAATGTTGGAGGCATCACAACACCTGATTTCTTTTTTTTTTTAATATTTTTTTTAATATTTATTTTTTAGTTCTCGGCGGACACAACATCTTTGTTGGTATGTGGTGCTGAGGATTGAACCCGGGCCGCACGCATGCCAGGCGAGCGCCCTACCGCTTGAGCCACATTCCCAGCCCACAACACCTGATTTCAAAATAGACTACAGAGCCATAGTAACAAAAACAGCATTGTATTGGCATAAAAAGACACATAGACCAATGGAACAGAGGACCCAAAATAAATGTACATCGAACCAATTCTCAACAAATGTGTCAAAAACTTACCTTGAAAAAGGATAGCCTCTTCAATACATGGTTCTGGGAAACCTGAATATCCACATGTAGATGACTGAGACTAGACCCATATCCCTCATCTTGTACAAAAATTGACTTAAAATGGCTCAAAGACCTTAATGTAAGACTTGAAATTTTGGAATTACCAGAAGAAAATATAGGGGAAACGCTCAAAGATACTGGCACAGGCAACAGTTTCCTGAATAGGATTCTAATAGCTCAAGATACAAAAACAAGAAATGACAAATTTCATTACATCAAATTTAAAAGCTTCTGCACAGCCAAGGAGACAACCAATGGAGTAAAGAGACATCTTACAGAATGGAAAAAAAAAATCTTTGTGGGCTATGCATTTGACAGAGGATTAATATTCAGA
This sequence comes from Urocitellus parryii, assembly GCF_045843805.1. Taxonomy (NCBI): domain Eukaryota; kingdom Metazoa; phylum Chordata; class Mammalia; order Rodentia; family Sciuridae; genus Urocitellus; species Urocitellus parryii. The sequence continues at coordinate 105,424,906 of NC_135547.1, forward strand.
ATATATAAAACTCAAAATGCTGAACAAAAGCACAAATAATCTAATCTGCAAATGGACAAATGATCTGAACAGAAACTGCTCACATGAAAAAGTATTAGTAGCCAATAAATATATGAAAATATGTTTAGTATGTTAGTCATTAGTGTAAATATCAAAATCTATCATATCAAAACCACCTTGTGATACCATCTCATCCCAGCCATAATGGCTATTATAAGTAAAAAATAACAATACTGGAAAGGATGTGGAGAAAAAGGAATACTTATTTTCTGTTGGTAGTAATATAAGTTAGTACAGCCACTATGGAAAACAGCATGGAGGTTCTTCAAACTAAAAATATTTAGTTCTTCAAACTAAATATGATCCATCAATTTCACTCCTATGTATATATCCAAAGGAAATGAATTCAGCACACAAAAAAGATATGCATGCATAACCATGTTTAATTTGCAGTATTTGTAATAGATAAGATATGGAATATAGTCTATGTGTCCATCATCAGATGAATGAATAAAGAAAATGTGAGAAAATGTGACATGTATACACAATAGAGTATTATTGAGCCATAAAGAAGAATGAAATGTCATTTTCAGGGAAATGGATGGAAATGGAGGAGATCATATTAAGCAAATTATTCCACTCTTACATGTGGAAACTGAAACCAAACAAGCACACAAAAAAAGGTGATCTGAAAGTAGAAGGGGAAGAAACTCAGAGAAGTGGATGAGTAGAGGGGAGAGAGTAGAGGGCAAGAGAGGGAAGAAAGGAAGGTTGACATGATCAAGTCAGAATTTATGCATCTATGTAAATATCACAGTGAAACATAAATTTCACTTAATGTTTATTAATAATTACAAGAATTATTCAAAACTGAAATGTAGAAAAATATTTGTGTGCATTTGTGTCACCTGAACAGCCACTTTTTCAAATTTTCTATAAGACAATTCTCTAACTTCAGTCTGCATTAGAATCATTAGGAGAGTTGTTAAAATCAGATTCTTGCTTCTCCTTCTCAGATATTTTTATTCAGAAGGTCTCAGGTGTGAGGCAGGATACTCCATTTCTAACAAGCACTCATTTCTAACACTAATCCTGTTGGTTATCTAATTATGCTCTGTCCTAAGGCAGCAATCCCAAATGGTCTAATGATCACAATCTCCTGGGAAGACTTTCAATAAATACAAATTCCTCAAACATACTGAATCAAAATTTAAAGAGACTTTTAAAATTTGAGTTGAAAATTATTGCCCATACCCATGGTTTTCAAACTTTAATATGCATTAGAGTTACATGGAGTATTTGTTAAAATACAGATTGCTGGGTCCCACCCTCAAAGTTGCTAACCATGTAGGTATGGAGAGGGACCTGATAGTGTGTTTTTCTTTAAAAAAAATCCCCTGGTGATTCCAATGCTGATCTGGACCCCCACTTTGAGAAACAGCCTTTTCTACACCATGGCTTCTTAACTCAGTTTTGAATCAAGGATCTGTGTGAAGTTCGGCTGGACAATGTAGAGTTTAAAAAAGTTTAATAAAAGCATGAACATAATTTTCATACAGCTTTCAGTGTTCATAGAAGCTTGAAAGCCCATCCTTGATTATTATATGGGAATGTGATGGAACACTTTTAAGTAACATAACCCAGTTTTTGCAGTTCTTTACAGCTATTTTGCAACTCTGTCTAAACATGTAAGTATGCCTTCCTAATATATCCAGACCAATCCACATTATTATCTATAAAGGTTATTAAATCTAAGAATGAAGATTGAATTTAGAACTTTTGGGAATATAATTTTCAGATTTGGTGAATATGGTAATTTTAAGTAATAATTTTAAAATGTGTGTTAACTTTTTGTTGTCTACTAGTATTCCTTACTTTTCCTGTTTAAACCTATCTCTCTGCTCAAAGTAAGTAAAAATATTTTTGTTAATAAAATTATAGAATATGCAATTTATTAGCTTAAACAAAATATTCCTGAACATTTTAGGCTATGTGACTATATTACTTTTGCAAATTATGATCACAGTGAAACTGAATGCTTTGTAAACATCTATGTGATTTATTACTGAATATGTGTTTGTGAAATTATGAATATTTTGAGCAAACTTTTTATTAGAAATAAAAAAAAAACTTCTCTCACTTGTGCCAATATTAGAAACACCAATATATTCACATGCTTTTTATTTCTCAAAGCACATTTGTAGTTTGTAGCCAAGAATTCACTTCATTGAGGGAGGGTTTGACAGGTGGTATTGAAGTTATAAACACTTTGAACTCATTGCAGTATCTCACCATAGGAACTGCACTGTCATTGAAGACTCCCTGTCTGCAAAACCATCATTCCTACAATTATTTTTACCTTTGCCTGAAAATATTTCTTTGTGCTTTAAGGCATTTCAAAAGACAAGAGAAAGATGGAAGCTAAGATGGCTATAGGGATTTCCTGAGTTCTATGAGTGCTATATTGATACAGAGCAAGATCAGAAAATTAAATATATACATTTCAACTTAAAATGTTGGTTGATCATCATGACAAGGGTTTTATCAAGAATTTTTGTGGGTTAACTGAATTATAAAAAGCATTGTAAGATTACACATTCAAGGGTCTAGCAAAGGTTTCCCTTTCTCTTTTTCTCCAACTTCTTTTTAGATCAAAGACAACTGAGATTGCCACTTCAAAAACATTGTGAAACAAATCTAGCAAAGAGTGATTGGTAGTCTACATTAGATATCTGAAACCCACAGTGGTAATGTAGGTACCCTTGCTATATGAAATAGCCAAGTATAAGGTTGCATTCACATTGATCTGGAAAACTTGACCCATAATCACAAATAGCATAGTGCACTAAAGAATTCCTACCCATCACTGCCCTGCAGATAAGCCAGTGCTCCTGATGGGAATATCTTCTAAATTTGGAAATGTGTGGGGGAAAAAATACATTTGGAATCTCTCTGTAGTAGTCAAATAAAAGGTGCCTGTATCCTGAACTAGTGATAAGGCAGATTAAGAGGATTGAATGGAATGAGAAGAGTTCATTGATGGTATTTAAGGAACAATTAGATAGGATAGGGAGATGAAGTATACTAGGATGATTTCTATGATAAAGCCTTAAGTGATTGAATAGGAAATACAGTAAAAATAACAATGGGGAGATGTTGAATTATACAGTTTATTGGAGTTAGCAAATTAGTAGTTTTGGCAACATTTGAAAGAGGAACTTCAATGGAATAGTGAAAAATAGGAGAATGTTTATCCTTTTTAGATGATTGTTGCAGAAAAGATTGAGAAGTACATTGTAAGTAGAAAGGACCTGAATAGCACTGAACACATTTACAAGTTGATGGGGAAGGGTTAAAAATAAAAACATGTGCCATGAATAGTTTTGTATTTTCATGAGGTTAGGGTAAATTGTCTTATTCACTGTCCTCTGCCCTGTGCTTGACATGTATTTAGTGTATACTGTGAACTCTAATACAGTAGCCTATTCTTATGAACAAGAATGGAGAAACCAACCACTCACCACTGACAATTTTATTTAGTTGTAAAAGTAAGTGGTTCTATGACAGAACCATGGAAAGAACTCGTTCTATCTTGGGTTCCATGGAAAGACTTCCAGAGATAATAATGTTCACACAGTGTTTACTTCTACTACTGAAATAGAAATAGAACTTTCTGTCATTAGTCATTCTGGACATTTCTGAGTATTCAGGAGGTATTGGAACCTGTAATTATAAATTCAATGTCAGTAATATTCTAAACCTTATGGGTAGAATCCTTGCCAGAAAGAATTAAAATAGCAACCCTTTCTCCAAGATTTTGGCTTAATTATCAATGTTACTAATAGTTATAATAACATAATATCAGTTTATGATTTTCAGAGTACCTTGTGCTTATGATTTATTTAGAAGAGATGCTAGGAAAAATGAGCAAGGGGGTGAAAAATAGGACATTTAAAGCAAGAAATAGAGTGTATTTCAACAATTACCACTATAGGCAACTGGGGAATTAATCCCACTGGAGAATTTTGGGAAATGGAGTGGAACACATAGCTCAGAGTTATCACTTAATGAGATAGGATGCTGGAGTATTTATAAAAACAACTTCAAGTTGTCACTGGTGGAGGGATTGTTGGGAAATAATTTATATCCAGGCCCTGCCATTTTTGATTTGTCACAGAAGCTCAGGTAGACCTGGCAGGTGGAAATTGGGCCAGTGTACATTTTAATGTGAGGGATCAAATGGGACAGGCAGGGTACCATCAATACCTGCCTAATTGAGATTCAAACTCTATTAGATATCATTATTGATTTTTTCCAATTTAAACACTTGTGATTATGCCAATGAGTTTCTCATTGGGATGTCAGCATATTCCTTTCTAATATTTCAGATCCTGTCTTTGCCTAGCTGCTTAAAATTATTTTATTATCTCTTAGTCTTCCCTGCCCTCCAGATTTTCTCCTTCTATGAGACATCTTAAACTATAATATTTTCACTCCCTCCATCATCATGGCACCTGATTACTTGTTTGACTCCTTGATGTAATGAAATCTTTGAGCTACTCTGACCTCTTTTATTCTGTCAGCATTCACATTCTGATGGACACAAAGATTATTTAATAAAATATTGACTTTATGTTAGAACTGAATAAATAACGCTATTTTTCTTCTAAAAATCAAAGACTTAATAGAAAGTTGGATTGTATCATAACTGTAGTATGATAGGAGATATAAGCAATAGTGAAAATGCCAGAATGGAGAGTTCCATTTATTATTAAATGGAAGGGATGGTAGTCAGATAACCAGGTCATCATGTTGGCATAAGTATGGCCAGTTGCAAAGGATCAAAGGTCAGGACATAGAATATGCCATTAGCTAGAGTTGTTTCTGGTCAAGAAATGGGGCTTTTGACATGGAGTACAAGTTCTGAAAATATAGTAACATAAAATTGAAGGGATATTAATTTTGATTTTACAAATATATTTGGAGAAAGTTATAGAATAGTCTTTTTCATAAAATAGTATTATTGAGACATAATTCACATACCATACACTTTAATTATTTGAAGTGTACATTTCAGAGTTCTTAAAAATATTGACAGGACTACACAACCAGATATTTCCTGGGTGAACTAACTGTTAGAGATACAATAGAGGCGATGGGCCTTCCCTTATGCACCTTGATACAAACACAGCACATTTGAATATAATATTAGAAGGTTAATGGACCTCCATTCACATGTCCAAGAGCACTATCTTTTTAGCCAAAAGTTTTCTTTTTTTTTCCCCAGTACTGGAGATTGAACCTAGGGGTACTTGACCACTGAACTATACCACCAGCCCCTTTTTTATTTTTTTACTTTGAGACAGGGTCTCACTAAGTTGCTTATGGCCACACTAAGTTTCTGAGACTGGCTTTAACTTGTGATCTTTCTGCCACATCCTCCCAAGTCACTGGGATTACAGATGTGCACCAGTATGACTGACCAATGGTTATCTATCTTAAATGAACCATTAGTTCTTTTTTTTTTAAAGAGAGAGTGAGAGAGAGAGAATTTTAATATTTATTTTTTAGTTATCGGCAGACACAACATCTTTGTTGGTATGTGGTGCTGAGGATCCAACCCGGGCCGCACGCATGCCAGGCGAGCGTGCTACTGCTTGAGCCACATCCCCAGCCCGAACCATTAGTTCTTACAGTACAATCTAGTAGGCAGATAAAATTGTTGATAGTCCTATAGAATAATAGTGACTAATGGCTGCCCATTATTAAAAACAATATATGGTCTAAGTTTAGCTCTTGATTTTTAGGCTTTACTGGTTGAACAGAGGGTGGGGGACTAGTATCTTTAGAAACCTAATTCATAATGATGAGTGGCAAGGATTTGAAGAAATACATTGCAAATATATGAAACTCTGGAGTCCTATTATAGATATTTAGGTGCTCATAATCTTATGAAAACATGTTTGACTTAGAAATGTCTGAGCTGTTGCCCTTAAAAGGAGTCATGTTTCTTTATTAAACCCCTTTGTTTGTAAAAGGAAAATAAATTTACTGACAATAACAGGTGATTAACTGTAACCATTACTTATAATTTTTACTAATTCTGTTACACTAGGACATATAACACAAAACACCGGTCTCTCTGTTTCTCAGCACGTAAAATAATCACTTATTTTTTAAAAGCTATTAAATATTATTGGTTGCCACTACACACACACACACACACACACACACACACTCATATGGGCATGAATATGGTCATACAAACTCTCATATATCAGCACACCTGAATTTTTTAAAAAAATATTGTTTTGAAGTCATAAAGAAGTTGATTTTAATCCCAGAGCCTCTATTTACTCACTGAGTTATCTAGGATCATATTTTATAAACACTTGGGAATTCATCGCTAATATTGGGATAATAAGTTTTACCAGCAATTTTAAGAGAAGGATCATAGAAGTAATGTTTGGAAGAGCATTCTGTACATGACAAGAGATGAAGAGATAGTAAATACATACATATTTGTCTAATAGAAATTGACTAAGATTTTTATCTCCTTGAGAAGAAGAGATTTGAGGCAAATTTTGTGCCATAGACTTTATGCTTTTTCTAATATTTATGTCTTTCTGTGAATATAATGCTTTATATGTAGTAATAATAGGCAAAGTGAAAAGTAAAACTTCATCTCAAATCCCTACAGAGAAAAATATTGTTAATGCATTTGTAATCATTTATTTTTCTCTCCCTTATGTATATAGCAATATATGTTCCTTTTCTGACTTTTAAGATGTATTGATATGCAATAAATCCTCTTTTAATTACATCTTAAAAATTTACCTCTTATTAAACATATTCTGTATTATCACAAAACTAATTTTGCTTGATACACTGCCTGTAAATCAGGGTAGGCTTGCTTATGTATCCATAACAACAACAACAACAATAACAAAAACAATACCTCAGGGACTCAAAACAATATAATTTCTTTCCCACCTGTGCTTTAGGTCATTGTAAATTGGTACAGATCTCAGTTCTTTGTAGTTAGCTGAGAGACACAGGTGATGGGGAGGGAAGGTAATCTCAACACAAACTTTGAAAACATGAGAAAGCACAGGAAACCACATAATATACCACAGATCTTTCATTTCGAAGCAGAGCACATCATGTCTGTTCACATTTAATTTTAAGAATCAAGTCATGTGGTCATATCAGAGTTCTAGTTAGCAGAATCAACAATGATATTATAAGCCTGGAATGAAAAGAACAGAATTTCTGTTAAATGACTTAATGATAAGCACACTCCTTAAAGCAGGGGTTCTCACACTCAGACTTGCATCAGAATAACCTAGAGGCTTATTTTAAACATAAGATGCCAACATTCTCTCCTTCCAGTTTCTCATCCTGTGGGTGTACAGTATAGCCAGAGAAATTGCCCCCCCCCTTTTTTTTTATACTGGGATTGAACCCATGAAACACTGAGCCACATCTTGAGCCTACCCTCCCCCTTTTTTTATTTTGAGGCAGGGTCTTGCTAAATTGCTTACAGCCTCACTAAATTGCTGAGGCTGTCCTCAATGTTGTAATCCTCCTACCTCAACTTCCCAAGTCTCTAGGATTACAGGTGTGCTCTATCATGCCCAGCTGAAAAATCTCTTTTCTAACCAATTCCCAGGTACTATTGATACTGTTATCTTGGGAACACATTATGAGAACCACTGCACTAAACTAAAAGTTATTTTCATATTATTCTCCAGTTTAAACACTTTAGCAGTGGCACTAAGATTGATAATAATCACACTTTGTACAAAATATTTCTCAATGTTCAATTTTATTTCAATGTTTATCTCAATCTACAACCACTGGTATGTTTATAATTTCCTGAACTAACTTTAGGATCTTCTCCTATGCCAGTTCAATTGATGTATCTATCCTCTAGGTAAAACCTTTATGGATCAGTCTAGCTAGAAGTATTACTTGGACATTTCCCAAAGTTATTCCCATCTTTCCAATGGAAATGATAACACGATGATTTTCTTGTAATTTCATACTTGTGCTTTGTCTTTAATCCTCATAAACTGCTTTAAGGCACAATGTCTCTCATATCAATTTACACAAAGTGAATATTAAGATATTTAATTTTTAATTAGTGATCTTTATCTCATTTGGAAAAAGCAGAGACACAGTAACAAGACCTAAGTTTATATCACCACTCTAGTCTCAGGAGGTAGGTAAGTGGTAGGTCCTTTAGCACAAGTTCTAGAGCTGCACTACCTGGTTCAAAGCCAATTTGGCATTTTTTTTTTTAAAGCTGTGTAACATTGTATAAATTTCATCATCTTCTCATGCCTCCTTCTCTTCTTCTGGAAAATGCAGGTGAAAATTACACTCAAGTGATAGGTCTGTCAAATGAGTCAAATGACTTAATTATTTAAAACATTGTATTCAGGGCCTGGCAAGTTGAGACCACCCTAAATTACTGTTAACCATTATAATTATGAAACATCCTCAGGGTGTCGTCTATCTAAAGTATCATATTTCCCTAGCACTAGTTTTCCTTCTTAATCCCTTAAAATTTATCTTTTGCCTCATGCATTCTATGAAAACTGTATTCTCAAAAGTGACCATTTAAATTCTAATTGAATTTCAGGATAAATTTCACACCCCCCTCCTTTTGAAGATTCAACTCTAGAATTTGGGATGGTTCCCCAATGTGATGTTCCAACTATGTTATCTACCTCCATGTCATCTGTATTTGTATTATTTAATTTATCTCCTCCATTGACTCCATTCTTTGTGTTATTTATTTATTGATCTTCTGGCATTATATGTATGCTTCCTTATCTGCAGAGATATTCTATCTCCTAATTTTACCTCTATACATTTGACTTTAAAGTCTACATTGTCAGTTCTACTTCATCTCCAACATTTTTTTCTAAAAAACTGATCAGTTTGTGAAAATTGCAAATATTTTATGTGAGCTTATTATATACTCAGTACATCACCTGAAATTTCTTATCTAATTCTTACAACCACTTTTTAAAGAGATAGTGTCTGTTACCTCCATATTTACAATGGAGAAGCAATGTCTTGAATACAGAGATAATAATTTTTTCTAGCTCCGCTGGATTCTATCCCCAATACCACAAAAAAGTAAAATAATTTTGTAAGAAAGAATTTTCCCTTAACAAATGGATAAAATATTAAGTAGGGGTAACTGGATTTGAAGCCGAGACTAACTTCAGAGTCCAAATACTTAATCAGTATTATTTTAGAGTATTTACATAGATACTTTCCCTTCATAAATGAGTGATGCTTTTAAGAGCAGCAAGGATTGTCTATCACCCAAATCCTGATGTATCTTTATTTCTGTGTTTATTAGTGACATTATCAGATACCTATAAAATGAAGTTCAAACTTCTAACTAGTCATTGAAAAGTCTTCATGTTCTTGGATTAATTGTTTATTGCCCATGTTATTTATCAGTTCCAGTCAAATTAGCTTAATTATAACTTCCTATAGTATCTCCAGGCTTTTGCTTTTATAAGCCCAATTCAAATCCCTATGAAGCCTTATCTAATGGTTTAATTTTTCTAAATTTCTAGTTACATCTTATCAGATCCAGGATATAATGTTTTGCTTCCTACTTTTCCCATGGCTAAGATTTATTCCTATTCTTTTCTGCGTATGTCTAAAAAAAATCTATATCCCTCATCTCTCCCACATTCAAATCTATTCAACAAAACTTTTCCAAAGAACTAATCTTCAACATGTGGCTTCACTATTCAAAATATATGGTGGCTACACAATGCCTACAATAAAAATGCCAAACTCATCATTTACCGATATTTTTCATCATCTTCCTAGTTCTACTCTTTCATCTAGGCTTATTCTTAGTAGGTTTTTAGCTTTAATCATGAGGCAGACTTCTTACTATTTCCCAAATGGGATTCAACCTTTTGCCTATCACCCAGGAAAGCCTTTTTTCTATATAGTTTTTATTCAAACACTCTTGTCATTTTTACAAAAATGTAAAATATTCTTGGGCCCTACTTTGTTCTCTCGTTGCATAGATTAACTTGTGAATCTGACTACTGCAGTTTTCCAAATTAAAAAAAAAATGATGCAATCAACTACAAATATTTAGCCAACTGTTAAGTATAGGTTCTGGATTATAGTCATATAGAACAGAGGCTATGCTATACATGTTTTCACTTTACTGTAGTACTTAGAAAATTGATACTATGATGATTTTTTAAGATATGCCAAATGTCCTGCTGAAATGGCATATTTTTTTGTTAGGATAGTTAAGGGAATAACACGTATATTTAATTAGTGAACAAAGAATCATAACATATATTCTTCTGAATTTCTTATGAGAAGCCTTTGTGAAATATAACTGTGCAAATATTCAACTCTTCATAGTATGATTCTCTGTTAAGCTTGGTACATCTCCTTTTTGCAGAAAATGAAGGAAAGGGAATCTCTTGAGATGACCTATGAATCTGTGGCAAAGTGAAGATAGATTGGAGAAAGTGGAAAGATAAGAGATAGAAGTGTATTCTTGGAGAATCATTTTCTGTACAGCTCACCACAATTCAGTTTTTGAAATGATACATATTAAAATATATAGAAAAATAAGTGAATATAGAATATTCACTAACATGAAATAGTTATAAAGCTAAAAAGCTAGATTACTCATTGACTTTGTATTTTAAGAGTACATATTTGATAGTATTAGCTTCCAATATATTAACACTTGTATTAAAATACTGAGAATAGACCAGGGTGTGGGGGTACATGCCCATGAGCCTGTAATTCAAGCAACTCAGAAGGATGGGACAGGTGAATCACAAGTTCAAGATGAATCTGAGAAACTCTAGGAGATCCTGCCTAAAAAAAAAAAAAAAAAAAAAAAAAAAAAAAAAAAAAAAAAAAAAAAAAAAATCAAAGGGCTGGAGATGTAGCTTAATGGCTGAGCACCCCTGGATTTAATCCCTATTTCCAAAAACTAACTAATTTTTAATTAAAAGAAAGATAGAAAACATTGAGATTATCTGATTTACATTGCCCCTTTACTAGAAGTCTCTACTCTGTAACAAGTGTCCATTGACATTTTGTTAATAGTTTTATTCTAGTACCTAGAATAGTGCTTGGATAATGCTAAACACTCAAGAAATGTTTCTTGTATACATGGATAAATATTTTTTTTTTCTGTTTGGTAAGTTAAAGTGGAGAGAATATCAAAGTATTTAAGTACATCATCAAGGCACAGCTTCTTCAGTTTAAGAACTGAAGAAAGAGGAGAAAATGAAAGAGAGAAGGAAAGAAGGAAAAAATAAACGAGCAATGAAGGAAGAGTTCCAATAGGAAGTTTTCACTTAAACCAGCAGGTTTTTAAAGACTATACAAAACAGATGAGGAACCAGGAAATGCTATTTCCATATGTTATATATTTTCAAAAATAACAGCTTTACTCATTGTCATTTAATACCATAAATATCACATTTTATAATGGGCCAAGGTAAAATATATGACAAGACAAGTTTTGTTGCTAACACAATTTAACTCACCTTAGAATATTAACATAGCATTTATGTGATATACTGGTCCCTAAGTTCAAATAAATCTGCTATGTGTAAGAAACAACCATGGATTAAATGAATTTAGCCTGCTTTGGGGAAGCTACTGCTGCTAAGCTTGCCACATGCAAACCACAAAGATTGTCTAGATTCTGTTTAGGAAAAGACATTTGAATATAGCCTTCACAATGTATTCATTTAAATATATTTTATTATATTTTATTCATGTCCCAACATTGACCTGTATGTGTTTTAGATCTTTACACCACTTATTTATCTTATACATATAATATTTTTGGCTTCCTAAAATAATCCTTTGGGGTGTCTGGGAAACTTCCTAACAAGAAATTTCAAAGCAGTTTCACATTAAAATCACATTTTTAAATTTTTATATCCCTAGGCAGGTTCTAATGTAAGCAGTATAAAAGTACAAAAGTAGTCTATGTCATATGCTATTTGTCAACCTCCAGTGAAGGGTAAACATTTATCAGCTTCAGTAACAATTCCTGCCTAACTGAGGACTGTCATTTTCAAAGAATATTGATTGATAGAGGTCTCTCCTTAGAAATATAAAATGCATGTGATTTACACACAGCTGAGAAATACGAGCTCATTATTTCTTCCTGACAGGTAGTAATGCCCTTTATAAACTATGGAGATTTCGTTCAAAAAAAAAGTTATTTAATTGAAAATGAAAGTATGTAGTGCATTATCTAATATTTGTACATGTTTGATAGCAGACTAATTTGCCAGATAAAAGTGAGTGGAGATATATCTTAAGGATATGTATGTGTGTATGTGCACACATACACACACACTTATGAAAGCCTTATAATGTCTCAAGAGAAAATTATCATAAAAAAGTACATAAATTTTAACATATTTTTTCATTTCTCATGTGAGGGTTTAAAATATACCCTAAATTGGAAAAAGCATGTTTACAGATATTGTCCTTAAGGAAATATTTTTTCTAAAAGTGTCAAATGAGAAAGTCAAGTATTTTATTATTCACTGGCAGGAACCAATCACATCAGTTCAGGCAGAGGCCCAATATAAAAAAATTAATTAGGGTGATTAAAGAGGTGTAAACAGGACCATAGTAAATGAATTTACTAATGGTCTTGTTAATTGCTTGAACAATAATCTGAATTTAGAATTGAAAGAGTAGTTCTGCTCTATTACTTATAAACTCAATGGTCTTGGGGAAACACTTTATTTTTATATCTTGCTGAATTTATGTCTGTATAGTTCCTATTGCATCTACTTTGTTTTTAAAAGAGGATTAAACACAATAATATATGTAAATATAAGACATAATGCATAATCTAAGCTAGGATATCAAGTAGTGCAGAATATCCTCACTAGTGCAGTTGAGAAATATGTACAAATTCTCTAACTGAATCCTTTTGCCAATGGGAAGTATTCCTGAAGCAGATCTTGTCTTTTTTTAGTCCAGGTTAATTATTAAAAGTGATACTATTAAGCAAATGTGTTTTGATACATTAAACAAGAATCTATATTTTTATAATGTTTACACATTGATTTGCTTTTATTTAGAGGAACTATGAATGCCTTCCACTATTTGAAGAGGTAATTATGTCTCCACTATCTCCCAGATAGACTCTTTCAACACTTGTGCATATGGCTCATTTTTGATACACTTTATCAGTATAGTAATAATATTCCCTACTTCTAGTAAGATTCAGAACAATAGTTTTTTTTGTTGTTGTTGTTTTTCAGTAGTCGGTATTAAACCCAGGGATTTCTGTATGCTAGATACATATTCTACCACTGAGATACACCCCCTTAGGAATAGCAATTGACTTGCATGATTTCCAATTAAATAATGTTTGAATCCATGTAGTTCTCATAATTGATTGCTCTTTCCAGTATTAATTCTAAATTTTAAGTTCATAACTGTTTAATTATATCTCATTGGTTATGATATTGTCATTAAGACATCCATAGCTGGATTTAATTTATTTTTTTTCTTTTTTATTGATTTTATTATTTTTTAAATACACAACAATGGAATGCATTACAATCCTTATAATACTTATAGAGCACAATTTTTTATATCCTTGTATATAAAGTATGTTCTTGCCAATTTATGCCATTATGCCATTACACTTGTACTTTTTTGCATTACAATTCTTAATACACATATATACCACAATTTTCCATATCTCTGTTTGTATATAAGGGATGTTGACACCAAATTCAAGTCTTCATACATGTACTTTGTATAATGATGACCATAACATTCCACCATCCTTGCTAATCCCCTTCCCCCTCCCTTTCCCTTCCACCCCTCTTCCCTATCTAGAATTAATCTAATCCTCCCATGCTCTTCCTCCCTACCACACTATGAGTCACCCCCCCCCCATATCAGAGAAAACATTTGGCATTTGTTTTTCTGGGATTGGCTGACTTCACTTGGCATTATCGTTTCCGACGCCATCCATTTACCTGCAAATGCCAAGATTTTTGTTCTTTTTAAATGATGTCTAATATTCCACTGAGTATAATTGCCACATTTTTTTTATCCATTCATCCACTGAAGGACATCTAGGTTGGTTCCACAGTTTAGCTATTATGAATTGTGCTGCTATAAACATTGATGTGACTGTGTCCCAGTACTATGCTGTTTTTAAGTCCTTTGAGTATAGTCCAAGAAGAGGAATAACTGGGTCAAATGGTGGTTCCATTCCCAGATTTCCAAGGAATCTCCATACTGCTTTCCATATTGGCTGCACCAATTTGCAGTCCCACCAGCAGTGTATGAGTGTACCTTTTTCCCCACATCCTTGCCAACACTTGTTGTTGTTTGTATTCTTAATAGCTGCCATTCTGACTGGAGTCAGATGGTATCTTAGAGTAGTTTTGATTTGTATTTCTCTAATTGCTAGAGATGATGAGCATTTTTTCATATATTTGTTGATTCATTGTATATCCTCTTCTGAGAAGTTTCTGTTCATGTCCTTGGCCGATTTATTGATTGGGTTATTTGTTTTTTTGGTGCTTAGCTTCTTGAGTTCTTTATATACCTAGAGATTAGTGTTCTATCTGATGTGTGAGGGATAAAAATTTGCTTCCAGGATGTAGGCTCTCTGTTCACCTCACACATTGTTTCTTTTGCTGAGAAGAAAATTTTTAGTTTGAACCCATCCCATTTATTGATTCTTGTTTTTAATTCTTGTGCTATAGGAGTCTTATTAAGGAAGTTGGGGCCTAATCCCACAAGATGAAGATTAGGGCCTACTTTTTCCTTCTATTAGATGCAGAGTCTCTGGTTTAATTCCTAGGTCCTTAATCTACCTTGAGCTGAGTTTTATGCATGGTGAGAGATAGGGGCTCAGTTTCATTTTGTTGCATATATTTCCAGTTTTCCCAGCACCATTTGTTGAAGATGATATCTTTTCTCCAGTGCATGTTTTTGGCACCTTTGTCTAAAATAAGGTAGTTGCAGTTTTGTAGGTTAGTCTCTGTGTCCTCTATTCTGTACCATTGGTCTACCAGTCTGTTTTGGTGCCAGTACCATGCTGTTTTTGTTACTACTGCTCTGTAGTATAGTTTAAGATCTGGTATAGCGATACCACCTGTTTCACTCTTCCTGCTTAGAATTGCTTTAGCTATTCTGGGTCTCTTATTTTTCCAGATGAATTTCATGATTGCTTTTTCTATTTCTTTGAGGATTGCCATTGGGATTTTGGTTGGAATTGCATTGAACCTGTCTAGTGCTTCTGGTAGTATGGTCATTTTGATAATATTAATTCTGCCTATCCATGAGCAAGGTAGATCTTTTCATCTTCTAAGGTCTTCTTTGATTTCTGTCTTTAGGGTTCTGTAGTTTTCATTGTATAGATCTTTCACCTCTTTCGTTAAGTTGATTCCCAAGTATCTTATTTTTTTTTTTTTGAGGATATTGTAAATGGGGTATTTTTCCTCATTTCCCTCTCAGAGGATTTGTCACTGATATACAGAAATATCTTTGATTTATGGGTGTTGATTTTATATCCTGCTACTTTGCTGAATTCATTTACTAGTTCTAGAATTTTTCTGTTGGAGTTTTTTGGGTCTTCTAGGTATAGAATCATATCGTCAGCAAATTGTGTTAGTTTAAATTTTTCTTTTCCTATACTTATTCCTTTAATTTCTTATGTCTTTCTAATTGCTCTGGCCAGTGATTCAAGAACTATGTTGAATAGAAGTGGTGAGAGAGGGCATCCCTGTCTTGATCCAGTTTTTAGAAGGAATGCTTTCAATTTTTCTCCATTTAGATGCTGTTGGCCTGAGGCTTAGCATAGATGGCCTTTACAATGTTGAGATATGTTCCTATTATCCCTAGTTTTTCTACTGTTTTGAACATAAAGTGGTGCTGTATTTTGTCAAATGCTTTCTCTGTGTTTGTTGAGATGATCATATGATTCTTAAATTTAAGTCTATTGATGTGATGAATTGCATTTTTGATTTTCGTATGTTGAACCAACCCTGCATCCCTGAGATGAATCCCACTTGATCATGGTGCATGATCTTTTTGATATGTTTTTGTATTTGAATTGCCAGAATTTTATTGAAGATTTTTGCATCTATGTTCATTAGAGATATTGGTCTGAAGTTTTCTTTCTTTAAAGTGTCTGTCTGGTTTGGAACCAGGGTGATTAAGGCCACATAGAATGAGTTTGGAAGTACTCCCTCTTTTTCTATTTCCTGAAATAGATTGAAGAGTATTGATAATAGTTCTTCTTTAAAGGTCTTATAAAACTCAGCTGTATATCCATCTGGTCCCAGGCTTTTCTTAGTTGTTAATCTTTTGATGGCTTCTTCTATTTCCTCACATGATATTGGTCTGTTTAAGTTGTGTATATCTTCCTGACTCAATCTGTGCAGGTCATATGACTTTAGGAATTTATCAATGCCTTCACTATGTTCTATTTTATTAGAGTATAAGGTTTCAAAATAATTTCTAATTATCTTCTATATTTCTGTAGTATCTATTGTGATATTTCCTTTTTCATCATGTATGTTGGTAATTTGAGTTCTCTCTCTCCTTCTCTTCATTAGCATGGCTAAGGGTCTGTCAATTTTATTTATTTTTTCAAAGAACCAACTTTTCATTTTGTCAACTTTTTTCAATTGTTTCTTTCGTTTCGATTTCATTGATTTCAGCTCTGATATTATTTCTTGCCTTCTACTTCTTTTGCTGCTGATTTCTTCTTTTTCTAGGGCTTTGAGATGTAATGTGAGGTCATTTATTTGTTGACTTTTTCTTTTTTTAAGGAATGAACGCCATGCAATGAATTTTCCTCTTAGCACTGCTTTCATAGTGACCCAGAGATTTCGATATGTTGTGTCTGTGTTCTCTTTTACCTCTAAGAATTTTTTAATCCCCTCTTTGATGTCTTCTGTAACCCATTGTTCATTCAGTAGCATATTGTTCAGTCTCCATGTTATACAGAAATTTTTCTTCCTTATTTATCATTGATTTCCAATTTCATTCCATTATAATCTGATAAAATGCATGGTAGTATCTCTTCTCCTTTGTATTTGCTAAGAGTTGCCATGTGGCATAGTATATGATCTGTTTTTGAGAAGGATTCATGTGCTGCTGAGATAAAAAAAAAATGTATCCACTTGATGCTGATTGATATATCCTATGTATGTCATTAAGTGTAAGTTATTTATTGTGTTATTGAACTCTATAGTTTCTTCATTCAACTTTCGTTTGGGAGCTCTGTCCAGTGGTGAGAGAGGTGTGTTAAAGTCGCCCAAGTTTACTGCTTTGTGGTTGATTTGACTCTTGAACTTGAAAAGAGTTTTTTGATGAACATAGTTGCACCATTGTTTGGGGCCTATATATTTATGATTATTATGTCTTGTTGATGTGTGGTTCCCTTGAGCAGTATGTAATGTCCATCTTTATTCCTTTAGATTAACTTTGGCTTGAAGTCTATTTTATTTGATATGAGTATAAACACCCCTACTTGCTTCTGCAGTCCATGTGAGTGGTATGATTTTTCCCAACTTTTCACCTTCAGTCTGTGTATGTAATTTCCTATCAAATGAGTCTCCTGTAGGCAGCATAGTGTTGAATTTTTTTAAATTAATCTGCTAGCCTATGTCTTTTGATTGGTGAGTTTAAGCCATTAACATTTAGCATTACTATTGAGACATGGTTATATTTCCAGCCATATTTGTTTATTTTTGTTACTTAACTTGACTTGGTTTTCCTCTTTGATTTGTTTTTCTTTTAGTGTACTACCTCCCTCTACTGGTTTTCATTGTTGTTTTTCATTCCCTCTTCATGAAATGGTTTGCCAAGGATGTTTTGTAGTGCTGGTTTTCTAGCTGTAAATTCTTTTAACTTTTGTTTATCATGGAAGGTTTTTATTTCATCTTCAAACCTGAATCTTAGTTTTGCTGGATACAAGATTCTTGGTTGGCACCCATTATCTTTCAGAGTCTGAAATATGTTGTTCCAGGATCTTCTAGCTTTCAGGGTCTGTGTTGAAAAATCTGCCATTATCCTAATTGGTTTACCCCTGTATGTAATCTGATTCCTTTCTATTGTGGCTTTTAAAATTCTCTTCTTATTCTGTTTGTTGGGTATTTTCATTATAATGTGTCTTGGTGTGGATCTGTTTTGATTTTGCATATTCGGCATCCTGTGGGCTTCTTGGATTTGGATTTCCATTTCATTCGTCATGTCTGGAAAGTTTTCTGATATTATTTCATTGAACAGATTGCTCATTCCTTTGGTTTGGACCTGTATGCCTTCCTCTATCCCAGTAACTCTTAAATTTGATCTTTTTATGCTATCCCATATTTCTTAGATGTTATGCTCATGGCTTCTTATCATTTTCACTGTGCTGTCTACGTTGTTTTCAAGATGATATGCTTTGTCTTTGTTGTCTGATTTCCTCTCTTCTAAGTGGTCTACTTTGCTTGTGATGACCTCATTTGAGTTTTTAATTTGGTTTATTATTTTTTTCATTTCAAGGATTTCTGTTTTTGTGTGTGTGTGTGTGTGTGTGTGTGTGTAACCTCTATCTCCCTATAGAGTAGATCTTTTGCTTCTTAGATTTGTTTATGTAGCTCATTGTCAAAGTGATCTTTCACTGTCTGTATTTGTTGTATAATGTCTTCTTTGAAATTTCAAAACATATGAATCATGTATATGCTGAAATATTTCTCTGAAATTTTTTCTGCTATTGCTGTTAATTTTTCTAATGATGTACTGTCTTGAATTGTTTGTGGTACTTTCTTTCCTTGTCTTTTCATGTATTTCTTTACAGCTCTGTGGGACTGGTGTGTTATTGTTTTTACCCTATAGATTTGTAGTGTTCTTGTATAGTTCCAAGATCTCTCCTATGTGGGCAAGGACAATGTTGAAAGTTCCCACTATCAACAATACATCACCTATGAGCAAATTATTGTTGTTAAGACACTTATATTTAGTCTCAATGTCTAGAAATATTGGATTCAATTATTATTTAAAATACAATCAGTAGTTTCTTAAAATGTGTACACTTTCTGGTGGCAGACAGAAAACTGGGGTTCGGGCATATGACTTTATGTTAAGGGAGAAAGGTGTGAGGGTAAGGGTTAATATAACTTAGGAAATTTGGGGAAGAACTCTAATGAAGAGGGTTAGTAGAAGGGGAATAGACAGGAGGTAATTTAGGGTAGACAAATACATGGGATGACCGTAGAATGCATAAAAACAAACACATATATGTATTTTGAAAATTACAAGAAGTAAAAATAGTAAAAATTAGGAGGTTGAAAGAAGAAGAGAGGGAGGAAGAAAAATAAAAAAGGAAAGAAAGAAAAAGAAAGAAAGAAAAGAGAAAAACAAAAAGGGGGGGGGGCTTATGCAATTCCTCTATTTTATATTATTCTGGTGACCCAGTTCTTAAAATTCTATTTTGTGCAAAGTTCTTGGTTTCATATATGTTGGGGTTGTGAGGACTAGAGGAGGAAAGGTAGAAGAGAAAGAAAGAGAGTAAAATAGAAGAGAAGAAAAAAAAAAAACACTCTTAGAATTCCTTTTTCTTTTCTTTTCTTTTCCAGTAGGTGGAGTTGTGTATTCTAAGCGTGAGTCTCTGCCCTTAGAGTGGTGGAGGTAACCAGTGTGAAAAGACTTGAGCTCTCCCTCTCCTGCCTGGAGTTTCCCTAATCTTGGTTTCTCTGAGTTGTTCCCAGTTTTTAGACTCCTTCCTTCTCTTGCTTATCAGGTCTCAACTGCAGGAACTCTTGCTCTCCTCCCTGGGTTCCCACCAGGTGGGCAGTGCCCTGGTTGCATGCACTGCATTCCTATTCAAATGAGAGCTGTTTTTATAGTCACTTTGGGGAGTTATCACAGCTGGGGGGAGGGGGAGTTGGAAACCAGGTACCTGTTCAGTAGCAGATCCAACTGATAGCCACACCCCCCAAAAGATGGCAATAAAGGTTTTCCAAGATGGAGTCCATCTATTTCCCGTGTTGGGGTGCCTGGTGAGGTGGGGGAGCTAATATGTCCTTGTGCTGTGGCTAGAAGGAGGTCTGGTGACCTGTGCGGGAGTGGAGCATAGTCTGGAGTTCTGCAGCTCTGTAGAGGTGCTGATTTGAATTTTTTGCTTTGCTGCTTGAGAGCCACGTATGTCCTCAAACTGTGGGCTTTTGGACTGGAGTCTGGAGTCTCACCAGAAGACAGAGGCTCTGAGTTCTGCATGGTGTTTGCAGCTCTGGTGGATTCTGTGAAAATCCATTTTATGCGATCCTGTCATATACCCTGAGATGTTGTATTCCGTCAAGGTGAGACCTCGTGGAGAAGCTGCCTGATTACTTTCTGGGATTCATGCGCAGAGCAGCCAGAATCGGTATCTCCTCTACTCCACCATCTTGGATCCTCCCCTAGTTTTTATTTAAAATAATAAGAGGTATTCTTTTCAGCATGGTAACATCTTTTATTTTAAAAGCTGAATTAAAAATAACAAATCATTATACAAATAGCATCCAAATCATTGACAAGATATATTTAGTAGAAGCAATACAAATAAGAGTCATGGGAACCTTAGCTATTTATCCCTTGATAATGACATAAGGCCATTCTTCATCTTTCTTTGAGTAGGGTGTTCTGCCACTTTTGTGTTTTAAAATGTTATGTTGTAGTACAGGTTCAACATTTTTTCTGTGAACCTATTATGGAAGACATTGGCAAGCTATGCTGAAAGTATGACATTTTCATACATATCAAATTAATGATAGTATCAATAAAAATGAACTTTTGTTGTTGGTTAACTTGATAACCTCACTATGTAATCTCATTTATTCCATGTAATCAGAAGTGTGCATAGGTTATTTAGTTATAGGAGGTGTATAAGTTGTGTTTGTGGTGAAAAAGCATGAGGATTTCCTCAAAATATTAATTTAGGATAAGAGATAACATCTCTAATAGGATTTGCATATATTGCAGAGGAAAACGTTATCATTAAATATGTCAGCAGGTTTCAAAATCATAATACATACTTAACTACCATCACACACAAATGCATACACAGTCTGCAGTTTTATAGATATATTGAATTATAGGTGGTTTTGACAGATAACTAGATAGATGGATGGATGGATGGATGGATAGATAGATAGACAGACAGACTGCTTAGCCATGGGAATCCTTTATTACCAAATATAGCATATCAGAATTCCTAGAACAATTTTGCATATCAGTGACTTCATTAGGAATGAAAGAAACCTTCTTGTTAACTACTAGTTCAGAAAAGGGGAGCAAAATTTTTTGGAATACAAAGAATTAAAATTCTATTTTTCTTTGATCTGGTGCATTACAAAGATACAAAATTTGTAATTCCTAAGCACCGTGTTTGACTAAGGCATTGACTTTAAATTGCATTATTTATTGACTATGATGTTAAAGTTTATTTAATGTTTATTAGAGCGTTTTGATCCCAAGAACAAGATTCTGATGCCCATATCTCTCTTTTAGGTAATTATTTTTAGATGAAAACATCATTTTTATCCCAATGACATTGTAAAATTTATGCTTTTGTGAATAGAAAGACTAGATATTGATTAAAAGAAGATATTACTGTTTTAAATTTATCATCATAAACTTACAAAAAAAAGTTGGTAGTATGACTCAAAGTTATTCACTTGTGCTTAATAAGCCCTATGGATCTTAAGACTTACTTAATGACTATATGGAGATGATATTTCAAATGTCTTAGGATATGGGAACAACATAGTTCAGCTGTACAATTTGATCTATATTTGTTCATTTTATGGGATGTAATATATATCACATTTATTTGATTTATTGTTACAGAGTAAAATTTAATTTAACACATTTTCTTCCTAACTGAGTTATAAATGAATTATGTTAATAGTCCCTCTGAGTAAAGGCCTAGACAAAATACATATGGTCAATAACCATTTTGTATGAAATAATCATATAAAAAGCATACTTTAGAGAACTCTCTATACTTGAATATTTCTTCATAAATCAAATTTATGAAAAGGATAAGAACAGAACAGAAATTTATTTGAAACATTTCAGCTTTAATGGCCTTGTAAATTAAGTTAACTTTACCCATTGTATTAACCTCATTGAGTTTTTGCAGATAGGAAATGTCTAATTTAATTTTGAAATTATCATCATTATTATTTTAAAATGCACAATTCTTAATTGTATATTTATACTTTTTATTTTAATCAATTAATTGAGGGAATTTTCTCAAGAAGTAAAATTTTGCATGCCTCCAGTTTGAATTTCAAGTGTTGGAACTAATTTTCTCATTTCATATATAGTAATACATTCAAATGTTTTTATTTTTATTGTTTATTCTTTCTTCTCCTGCATTTTTAAGGTATATAACATGGTGTTATGAAATGCATATACATAATAAAATGATTACTATACTGAAGCAAACTATTTTATGTGCCATCCATAGTTATTTTTCTTAAACATGGTAATACCTAAAATACATTCTACTAGAAAATTTTCATTATATAATATAGTACTGTAAATTATAATTCTCATGGTGACTATTAGGTCTCTAGATTTATTCATCTTACCTAACTGCAAGTTTTTACCCTTTGACCTAATTCTCCCCATTTCTTCTAAACTTTAAAATGTATTGCTAATCTTTCTTAAATTATCCCTAGAGAATGGAAGTAAAAGGAACACTTCCAAACTATTTTTATAAGGCTAGCTTCACCTTAATACCAAAGCCTGACACCACAAAACACCACAAGAAAAAAAAAAAAAAACATGCCTGGAACATAGGTGCAAAAATATACAATAAAATATTCTCAAAACAAATACAAAAGCCTGTCTAGAGATTCCAAGTCATAATGAAATGGTATTCTCCTCAGATAGATTTACACACAGAAAATAATCAATATAATAGAATGCAATATAAAAAATGATGATCTCAGTAAATACAGAAAAAAAACATTCAATGAAATTAAAAATATTTTCATGATAAATCTCTCAACAAAAGAGATGTAGAAGCAAATTTCTTCAAGAAAATAAACTCTGTATATGAAAAGCCTGCAGCCCATGTCATGATCAATGGGATAAATTCAGTTTTTCCTCTTAAGATCTGGTACAAGGCAAGTATGCCCACTCTTGCTATTTTTATTCCACATAGTACAAGAAGTACTAGTAAGAACAACTAGACAAAAAATAAAAAAAATAAATAAATACATGTCTTCCATATCTGAAAGGAAGAAGAAAAATTATGACTGTTTTGCAGATGATGTGGTTCTCTATATAGAAATCTTTGATTCCACAAAGTCTGCTATAACTTCTGGGTTACATGCCTGTATTCCTAGATACTCCTAACTACTCATGGAATAAAATCCCCAGAATAAAAATAAAAATCAAAACAAACCAACAAACAAAACAAACAAATGAGGAAAGCTGTTAGAACTTAAATTAATTCAATAAAGTACATGAAACAAAATCCACATAAAAATCAGTTCCATTTCCCAACATAAAGATCTATCAAAAAACCAATCAAAATATAATTCCATATAAATTGTAAGGCAACCTGCTGTCATATATAACAAATTAGAATTAATTTTTTTAAAAAAGTTGAAAAAAATATAATTCCATTTATGATAAGCATTAAAAATAGTCAAAGAGATTAAAGATGTGCTTACTGAAAACTATGTAATTTTGATGGATCGGAAAAAATGATGAAGACACAGATAAGTGGAAAATATTAAATGTTTTTAGATTGGAAGAAATGATATTGTTAAAATGTCCATACTATACACACATTCAATGTTATTCCTATGGAAATTCCAGTGGCATTTTTACAGACATATAAAAAATAAAATTCATATGGAATCACACAGATGACTTCAAATATCCAAAACAAATTGAGAAATAAAAGCAAATTTGGAGATATTATACTTCCCAATTTCAAATTATATTACCATGTTATAGTAACCAAGCATTATGATATTAACACAAAAAGAGATACAATGAAAAATTGAAGGAAATATAGAGCCCAGAACTAAACCTAAGCATATATGATCAACTGATATTTGACAAGGCCACCAAGAAAACACAAAAGAATATCTCTTGAATAAATGGTGTTGGGAAAATTGTATCCTTATGATGTGTCATTCATACAAACCAAATAAAAATGGATTAAGGATGTAAATATACCATCTAAAAACATAGATCCCCAAGAGGAAAACGGGAAAAACTTCCTTAACATTTTGTTGGCAGATAGATAGATATTTAGTTGTGTAAGTTCTTAACATATTTTGGCTATTAAACTTTTATCAGGTAGAAAGTTTGCAAATACTTGCTAAATATATATATATATATATATATATATATATATATATATATATATATATATGTTTGCTAAGTCTGTTACATTTATTAAATTTCAGCTTTTTATTATTATTTTTCATTCTAATTTGTTATATATGACAGCAGAATGCATCACAATTTATATTATACATATAGAGCATAATTTTTCATATCTCTGTACACAAAGTAGAGTCACACCATTTCCTTCCTTATACATCTACTTAGGATATTGATGTCCATCTAATTCTATTGTCTTTCCTACCTCCATGCCCCCTCTCTTCCCCTCCCTCCCCTCTGCTCTATTTAGAGTTCCTCTAATCCTCCCATGCTCCGCCCCCAAACCCATTGTGAATCAGCATCCTTATATCAGAGAAAACATTTGGCATTTGATTTTGGGGGATTGGCTAAATTCACTTATCATTATATTCTCCAACTCCATACATTTACCTGCAAATGCCATGAATTTATTCTCTTTTAATGCTGAATAGTATTCTAGTGTGTGTGTGTGTGTGTGTGTGTGTGTGTGTGTGTGTGTGTATATATATATATATATATATATACACCACATTTTCTTTATCCATTCATCAACTGAGGGGCATCTAATTTGATGTATATATATATATATATATATATATATATATATATACACACACACACACACACATACACACAAACACATATATACATATAAATACACATATATACACATACACAGAATATATATATATGTATATACATATATATGTATACACACACCTACACACACACATATACATATATATATATATATAATTTTTTAACCCAGTGGCACTTAACCACTGAGCCACATCACTATCCCTTTTTTATTTTGTATTTTGAGACAGAGACTTTCTGCATTGCCTAGGGTGTTGCTAATTTGGCCTGGAACTTGCAATCATCCTACTTCAGACTCCTGAGTTGGTGGGGCAATGATAATTTTGCATATCTTACCAAAAGCTCTTTAAAAGTTCAATAAAGTTTCATACCTCACCAAAAGCAAAACAAGTGGGGCTATATCAAATTAAAATCCTTCTGCACCGGATAGAAAATAATCAACAAAATAAAAATGAAGTCTAGGGCTGGGGCTGTAGCTCAATGGTAGAGTGCTTGCCTCACACCTGTAAGACACTGGGTTCAATCCTCAGCACTACATAAAAATAAATAAATAAAGATATTGTGTCCATAAAAAATATATTTGTTTAAAAAATAAGCCTCTTGTTTTTAGCAGGTATTTGCCAACTTTATATCTGATAAACGATTGATACTGAAAATATGTTAAGAACTTACACAACTAAATAACAGTAACAATGACAAATAACACAAAAATAGGCCAAAATGCCTGAATAGTTGTGTTTTTTTTTCCAAAGAAGACATTCAAATGGCCAAGAGGAATTCGAAATTGTGTTTACATTCACTGGTCATCAGGAAAATCTAAAAAGAAAATTAATGTAAGTTTAATAAGACAAACACAGAAAAAAAGTGCTACTTTATTTAATTTATGTGCGGAATAAAAAAAACAATTATGTGAATACATAGAAACAGAGTGTACAACAGTTGTTATGAGGGCTCAAGGAGATAGAGCAAATGGGGAGAAATAGGTCAAAGAATATAAACTTGCAGATATATATGATATATAAATCTAGAGGTCTAATGCATAACTAATCTTTTAATTTATTTAAAACATATTTCATCAAGATATATCTGACCCATTTTGAACATCTTGTATCATTTTCATACAGTAGAATTGGCAATTTTTAAAATATTTTTTGTTTGCTTATTCAACATCCATGTTACAAGATAGTGAATTTAGTACCTATTTAAGTAGTTCTTAGTCATTAAAACATCACTATGGGAGCAAACTATGTAAACTTAATAACATTCCCACATAAATAAACTTGTACATTTGGATATGGGCTATGTAACAATAGTTTTAGAAATGTGAGAAATTCAAATTATTTTTCAGAATAACAAATAGGTACATATGTCTGTCACTAATTTTGTTAAATTTTTACAAATATATAAAGAATGATAATTGAGACTGGCTTGGTGTTAGATGCTGAAAATACATTGAATCTAAGAGTTCATATTGTTCTCCCTCTAACCCTCAAAAAGAGAAGATAGAAAAGCTAACCACACAAAAACGAATTTGGTTCAATGAATACTCTTTTGTAAGGTTTGATTTGAGGTATAAAATAGCCCTGATGACTATTGAGTGGCTAAGCTAATGCACACAAGAAGTTAAAGGAATGCTATTGACTTTTGTCTTCTCATTTTAATACTTTCCTTATTAATGAGCATCATGGGTACTCTATTTCCTTAACATTTAATTTCCCTTTTTAATATTAAAGCATTTAAATATGTAAAAATTGAGAAAAATCAATACCATATAATCTGACACAGTAAAATTAATTTATATGGCATGTACTATAAGCACACCCTGAGTTCAGGGACTCTGTCTTTCTTACATACTAGTTATCACTATTAGGTCTTGGAATACAGTAAGTGCCCATCCGTTCTTGGTGAATTATGTTTAAGAAAAACATTGATTTGATAATCAGAAAGTAATGACATTGTTATTTCCTTAAAATATTTTTTAAGGAATTTCAAGTCCCTCAAAATGGTTTTCAATCTCTCTATAGTTTATTTATATATATGCATTTTTTCATGGTAGGTAAGACGGTAGTATATTATAGAATTCACCAGGTTATAAAAGATCAGAGGTTGAAAAAAGACATGGGCCATAAGCTTTTTTAAAATATGTTTTTTAGTTGTAGATAGATACACTACTTTTATTTAATTTATTTATTTTTGTTTGGTGCTGAGGATCGAACCCAGTGCCTCACAGGTGCTAGAAAAGTGCTCTACCACTGAGCCACAACCCAAGCCTGGCTCATAAGCTCTAGAGGTATTCAAGAAAGCAAATGCACCCCAAGCTTTTAGACATTGACTGATAACATTTATTCAGTTAAATAAATTAAAAGAAATACGACCAAGAATTTCAGGCAGTGACAATAGCTTAAGTAAAAACACATTTATTTAGTTAAATCAATGAAAAGAAATATGACCAAGAATTTCACACAGTGACAATAGATTAAGACACAAAAGTAAATCTACATGTAATAGGCTGAAAGCATAATGTGCATTTGTACAAAATCTAAAAGATTAATTTCTGCCAAAATAAATTTTTTTCTATTATTTTACATTAAAATATATAAATGAATATTACCATAATTAGTTTAATTTTGCAACATATAGTTTCATTTTTACTTATTTCATTTAGTACAAAGGCACAGAGATATAGAATTATATGAGTATAATATTTTGGCAACCTATGTACAATTTACTGAAAATTTCATCTATTTCATTCTTCATCACATGGCACTCCCTCACATGGAGAAACTTCTAATGAGAAATTGAAAAAGAATCTCAGAGCTTAAGGCAATTTGCATTTGGCTTATATAAGACTCTAGAAGCTTAGTTCTATCAAGATTATGTGCACCTTTGTAAAGCTTTCAATTTCAAGCTGTTTTTCTGATTCACATATACCTCAATTTAGTTTAATTATTTTTGAAATCATAAGAATATGTGGATGCAATGACTGATAAGTTGCAAAGAGAACTAATGAATGAAGTTATAATTCAGAGCTGTTGGTATGATGATCATAACAGAGTAAGCAGGGGAAATTCATTGTATTCATTATGAATCAGTTTCTCTGCTACTTTCTTCACCTGAGTAACTCTGTACAGAAAGAAACCAAACTATTGTGTTATCAGGGATGTAGCTTCCCCTTCTATCTAAAGATATATCAATTTAAAATGATCTTTTTAATGAAGCACTTTAAACATGGATGATTATTAACTATTTACATCTTAGTCTAAATTAGGATACAAACGTTTTAGCTAGAAAAATATATGCTTAAAGTCCATCCAGATGTGCCAAGATTTATGAAATTTGTGCGTGTATGTGTGCTGTTGTTTTACTGGTAATTGAATCCAGGGGTACTTTACCACTAAGTTACATTCACAGTCCTTTTTATTTTGAGACAGAGTCTTGCTAAATTGTTGAGGATCTCATTAAGTTGCTCAACCTGGTATCAGAGTAGCTGGGATACTTGGCCTAGGTGTATGCCAACACACCAGGCTTATTTTTTTTTTTTTAAGAGAGAGTGAGAGAGGAGAGAAAGAGAGAGAGAGAGAGAGAATTTTTAATGTTTATTTTCTAGTTTTCGGCGTACACAACATCTTTGTTGGTATGTGGTGCTGAGGATCGAACCCGGGCCGCACGAACGCCAGGCGAGCGCGCTACCACTTGAGCCACATCCCCAGCCCACACCAGGCTTATTTTTAAGAGAAATGTAGAAAAACCTTAAAAAAGAATGAAATTCAGAGCTTTCATTGAATTGATAACTTTATGTATACTATCATTTGTATTAGAAGTGAAAATCAGAACAAAGAGCAAAATGCAACAGGTAACATTTAATATTTTTAAAGAGAATTTCAGGAAACCAGACCTAGTCACTCCTTGTCGCGACCCCTTGCCCGCAAGGAAGACGCAACTCGGGAATCTTCTCTCAGCAGTTTATTCAGGTCCTTGATACTTTTTCTTCTTAACCCCTGGATGCCCCTCCCAGCCTTAATAAAGCACCTCAAGCCCCAATGCGAAGCTGCCACGTGGACTTTTCTCACAGGGTGCCAAGTCACAGCATGCCAACTCATTCTGATAAGGAGTTGTTTGTCACAGACTACAGGGGAAACCAGCGCCATCTTGTAATGGCGGCCACAGTTCACAGAAACGGCTCACCACAACTCCTACCAGTAAAAGCAGAAATAATCTATTTAGCGGCATTTGCTATAATTCATTACCTTGTCCTGGGAAAAGTTCTTATTAATTAAGGAAAAGAAGGAAACATACTTATCTAGAAATGCTACAATAATTATAAAAAAATAATAAACAAACCAAGGATATTCCTTGCTGTTGCTGTTGTTTAGAGTTTTTCTGGAAAACCTAGTCAATATTTTAGGACAAGAGAAATAGAAAAATAAGATGTTTATACTGGAAGAATGAATTGAAATATCAATTTTTGAAAACAACATGATTTTCTTATATTTAAAACCACTTTTAAAATTAGAAAATGTAAAGAAATAATATAAGCAGCATAGTTATAATTTTTTTTATTTTAAAGTCCACATATAAGCGAGATCATCCAGTTCTATGTGTGGCTTATTTCATGTAGTGTAATATCTTCTAAGTTCATTCATATTACAGCAAATGGCAGGAACCCCTCTCTTTTTAAGGCTAACAAATATCCCATTGGATATACATATGGAGAAAGAATAAACCCTGTTTACCAGGTTTGATGGTGGGGTTGGGCAATGCAAACAAGAATTTAGAGGTCAAAAGAAAAAAAGCAAATATGTAGGTTAAAAAATTCAAAATCTGATGCATAACAAAAGAGTTGTTTAATAATAATGTATTGTGTTCAGGATTTTTGCTAAATTAGTAGATTATAGTTGCAAAATGGGTAACTGTGAAATAATGACTGTTAATTTGTTCCTTTATAGCAAGAATTTTACTGTGTACATATTTTATAACATCACATTATGTACCTTAAATATACATAATAAGATTTACTTAAAAATGAATAGTTACAAAACCAATAGATTTCTAAGAAGTAGATAAGAAAGCATAAGGACTAAGCAAAGTAAGCCAATTCCAAAAAAAACAAAGGCTGAATATTCTTTCTGATAAGAAGATGCTAACCCATAATGGGGAGGGGGTATGGGGAAAATGGAGGAACTGTGATTGGGCAAAGGGGAAGGAGCAGGGGAAGGGGCATGGGGGCAGGAAAGATGGTGGAATGAGATGGACATCATTACCATAGGTACATGTATAACTGCACATATGGTGCAGAGAAATGAAAAGTTGTGCTGTAGTTGTGTACAATGAATTAAAATGCATTCTGCTGTCATATATCCCTAATTAGAATAAATAAATGCATATTTTTTTTAAATAAAAGTATAAGGATTATTTGGAGAAAGCTTAAACTTACATAATTACAGGAATAGCAACATGAAAAAAGACATATATAATGACAATGTTGGTTCTTCCAAAATTATTCAATACATTCCAAGTTATTTCAATGAATTCATATGCATGCACAGTCATACATATCTACATAAATCTGTATTTTTACATAAATTTATATGTATACCAATTATTTTAGAGGACAAATCAGAACCCTAGCAAGAAATAGAATTTAACCTCAGATGATTGAAATGAAGAGAATTTTATTTAAAAAATTGCAGAGTAATATAGTACCAAATAAGTGGCAGTGATTGAGCTAGAAAGGAGCAACAGTAGGAAGCAGTTATTATCCCCAGGGCTTGCTGGGAAGGATAAAAAAACAGAATGAAAAAAAAGGTGAATGGAACTTAGAGCTACACTAATAGAGGAAATATTATTCTTAGTAGGACTCAGGCACTACAATATGCAACTCTAAAACAGGGGAATTATAGATGAGACATTTGTCTAGACTTTTCTTTCAATCTCCAGCTGGTTCTTCCCATTGACTTAATGCAAACTGGGATCTAGCCAAAAAATGATCACAGGAGCTGCAGTATGAAAGGGTCAGCCACTTAGGGAAACTGCAGGGAAGAGCAGAAATGAATAGGGGTGAACACACTAAAAATAAATCATGCAAAAGGCAAGAGATCCAGTTGTTAAGAAGATTCTAAATTTATTTTAAATGCAAATGAATGAAAATAGTCAAGAAATTACTTTTAACTAGGTGACTTGCTTAAGCAGATTATATTATAAAACATTCTGACACAGTGTGACTTGATACTAGAGAAATAGTTTAATCATATAGAAGAGATACTTGAAAAATTCCCTTTCATTTACCAAATGTAGTACCCAATAATGGTGGCACTTTATATCTGTGAGAAATGGTAAGTTAGGTAATAAGTTAGACTGAAACCTTTATCTGCGGAAACCTAGTGCCACAGCAAATACTAAAATAATTTCCAGATAACAATGTTTTAATATGAATAGGTAAAACTTTTAAAATACTATGTCACAATGTAATAGGATATTTTAATACTATTAAGGTGTTGTAAAACCTAGAAGCTATTAAAAAAAGACTTACATATTTTAAAAAAACAAATATTAAGTTTTTTTCTATGATGAAGGCAGCATTAAAAAGTAATAAAACATGACACATTAGGGAATCATATTGATAATAAAAATCAACAACCACACTATGATAAAATTCCTACAATGAATATTAAAAAATATATTGAAGCAAAGTATTTAAACAATGACTACCTATTTTGGTCAGGTAATCACTTGACAAAATTATCAGTAGACAATTAAATTAAAAATAAGCACAATGCCACTAATGACTAATGTAAAGTATAATACCCTGTGATTATGAGAGTTCATTGAAATGGTCTCTTTGTTTCTTTGGGTGGAAGAACAACTTACAACATTTTAAATGGGAGTCTGGCATTATCTTTCAAAATATGAAATTGTATATATACTTGATCCTGATATTTCACATGTAAGAATTAGGTAGTCCTATTCTTATACTTATGTATATCTAAGGCAAATATCTAAGGATTTTCACTGAAACGTTGTTTATCATAGCTCCAGTATTTTCCATACTGTGGAATGCTAGGCAGAGATGTCTCTATCATTGGATTGTAGCTGACATAAAATCTGGGTCCAGGGGTGCTTAGTTTCTTTTTAATTTTCTTCACTATTATAACCATAATGAGTGGTATAATCCTTGACTTATGATAGGTACCTAATAAATAGTTGCAAAGTTATTAATAAATGAATTAATGCATTATTGAAAAAAATTAAATATAATCAGTATGTGTGTATGTATGTTTAAGTTTTAAAGCTATACTTTGCTGAAAACGTACTTTTTGCCAGTCATTGTTCTGAATGCTGTACTTGCATGTTTTGTTCAAAAGCACACCCCCCCATGTTACTGATGGGGATGAAGAAATTACATTCCTTATCTAAACCTATAGATCCACTGAGTAATGGAGCAAAATTTTGTTTTTATGCTCCTGAGCACATTTTATGAAGGTATATAGAGAAATGGATACATAGATGCATAGGTAGTGTACAGGTATTTGATCAAATTAGTTAGATGCATTGATAAATGGATAGTTGGATCAATATGTGGATATACTGATAACATAGGATCTGCCAACAAGTGTTACCTCTAGACAATGGGACTACAGTGTCATAGAGTTGCAGCATCCTTTCATTGTTCACTTTATATATTTCTGCAATATTTTAATTTTCCACTACAATAAGCACATATAGCTTTTATAATAAAAGTGTTTAAAAGCCAGAGATTAGATACAAACTTATAAAATAGAAAAAAGCTGGCAGAGCTTAAAGATGAATTCTTGGAGCCAAGAGCATAATCCAATCCACTTTCTCTCAGAGAAAAATTTCTTGTAAAAAATTGGAAAGTCATCATATTTGTACCAGAGTGAAAACAGGGTACATTTGGTCAATCCAAGTCCAGAATCCAAAGAGGGACTGGAGTTGTGGGTAATGAGTCAGACTTGAGAGGATAGAGTAATTGAGATTGTTATATACCAAGCTCTTGGGTTTACAATCATCAGTAGAGACAAGGAACTTGGGAGACAGATATTTGAGAGAGGATGATCTTTCGAAATCCAGAAGAACCAGAAGATGTGTGAATTATTAGTATTTAGCTTATCAGTTTTAACCCTTCCCTGGCCACCAAAGGCAGGGAAGAAATTAAAAATTGCAAATAGTTAAAATAGACATATATTAATTACAATTAAAGTTCTCAATTTTCAAGTTGCATCTTACTCTTTGTCCATATATGTAGACCACATTAGTATGTTATAGCAAATAAAGTCCTAACTTTTGTCTAATCATTCCTTGATGTTACTAGTCTCTAGTCAAAAAGGGTTACTTTTGAAATACAATATATGTACTTATATATTACACTTATATTAGTGATTATATTGTTTGTAAATGTGTGTATAACATGCCTGAATTTTCCTTTGTAACTGAATATGTTTCTCATTTTCATATCTCAATTTTAAAAATATTTTTAAATTGCCACTATTCAAGTCTGAGTTTTTGCAAGATGGCAAGGCTTTCGTTTACTTGAATCTTCCAGACATTCAGGTATGCAGACACTTAGTGCAAGATTTCTGATAAACATACCTCATCCAAATTCTAAGGAGTTTAATTTTCCTACCCTAAGTCTGAGAGTACTTGAACATATTTTTTCTGTAGACATCAGTGAATGTTATTTTCAAACATGTATTCTATGCAAACCACTGTGCTATTTTGTGGAGTATAAGTCAAAGTTTAGAGACAATGAATAAAACATTAGTTTTCCTGTGTCTTGAGTATAAACTTGAGTATTTTCAATCTGAATTAAAAATGTACTAACTTTGTCATCATCACTCATCTGCTTCTTGATTAACCTGCGAATGCTCTCTAATTTAGAAATTAATGCTTCTTTCCCTATCACTTAAAAAATCTGATCTGGTTCCTAGAGCATGAGATGTTCTTCAAATCAAGTCTCATTTTTGAATGTATGATCAATAATTTAAAAAAAAAACTTTTTTCTGATACAATAAGGAACTGAAGCTCATTTTGCTTAACCTTGTCCAAGGTCACGAAATAAGAAAACTGGGATATACAAACAGAAGTCTATTTTTTTCCACTTTAATCAGACTATCACTTAGTGGTTGTACGACCTTGTGGTTTTTAAAAGATAATTCCAATTATTAACTCACTAGAGTGATGATGTTTAAATGAGGAAGCAATAAATATTCCTTGTACATAACTGATGCTCAATGCAAATTAATCAAATATGAAACAGAATTTCTTTCATATAATTTTGTAGGTAGATAAATATTGCCTACTCCTATTCTTTGCTAGAGTGCTTTCTTCTCCTTAACCAGTTCTCAATTTTCAAGTTGCAACTTACTCGTTGTCCATATATGTAGACCACAAAAGTGAAACCTTATTTCCATCAGCCCTAATTAGCTCTTCATTCATTCGTTTACTAAATTAAAAAATACTTAGTATCTACTATTTTTTGGTCTGTGGTTAAACAATTTAGAGAAAGTTCCTGTCCTATGGTACTTACACACTTAGGTTTCCATTGAAGATGGAGACATAGTTTGAGAAATGCATCAATAAGTGACTTTGTCATTGTGTGAACATGATGAAGTATAATTGAAATACAATTACATGAACTTGAATGGTACAAGTCAATCACAAGTTATGGCCTCTTGATTCAATTTAGAGATGCCACAAGCACCATATGTGTTAGACTGCTGCTAGCATAACACAGAATACTGTTTTATGGTAATGTTTTTATAAGTAGGAGTACACTTTAAAATAATGATCAAAGTACAGTAGACTAGATATATAAAGCAGTAACATATTTGTTTATTATAATTATTAAGCATTATGTACTATACATAATTGTGTATGCTATGCTTTTATGTGACTGACAGCACAATAGGTTTATTTACCCTAGCATTGCCAGAAATGTGGGTAATGTGTTGTGCTATAATGGTATGAGAGCCATATTGTCACTATGTGAAAGGAGATTCTTATGGGACAACCATCATATATGTCATCTATCATTGACCAAAACGCCCTTTTCTAACATATGACTCAGTCATACAAGGAGAGAAAGAATAAGGAATTATTGAAAAAATTTAAAAAATAAGTTTGTAATAAATGATGGAAAGGATGAAAGAAAGCAAAGGGAACAGGCTTCCAAAAATGAAGAACAAAGGCATCTCTGAGGAGGTTCCATATGAGCTAAGATTAATGAATAAGAATGAATTAAACATGTAAAAGATGGATAAAATATTTCAAGTAAAGAAAGTAGCACATGTAAAGGTCAGGAGGTATGAAAAGGCATGTGGTATCTGAGACAAAAAAAAAGGTGAATAAATCTAATAAACAGTAGACAAAGAGAAAGAGAAATACCATTGAAGTACCACCAGCTGAGTGTGCAAGATTGTGGCATGTACCACTTTATAGGACAGGAAAGAAGTGTATAGTTATTCTGAAAAAAACAAGGAGCCTTTGAAGGGTGTTAAGTATGAGGGTAATCCAAATTAATTTGTTATTTGTGTTTTTGAAAATATCATTTCAGCTGTTGCAAAGAGAATGGATTGAGAGGCATGAGAATAATTAAGATGGGAATGTATTAATCTCAGAAGGTAGGACCATAGCTTGGGTTAGATAGTAATAGTGAACATGAAGACAGGTGGATACACAATCCTTTTTAATACAGAAAAGATAATACTTCTTAGTAGAACAAGTGAGGGAATGTAGAAACAAAGAAAAATCAGGGATGTTTCCTTCGTTTACACCCTGATATAATGTATGAATGTTGTTACCATATTTGAAAATGTAGATAAATGGAAGTCTAATGATTTTTCAGAGAACAGAGAGCCTAATTTTGGATGTAACAAATTTGAAATATCACTACATAGATTTCCTTTTTATCATCTGTCTTGATCTGACAGAAGAGATCTCACTTGGAGACTGGTATTTGGAAATCAGTATTTTAGCAATATGGCAGGATGGGGTTGGGGATATAAGCAAGTGCAATCACTAAGATTAGATGACATCACCTAGGGAAGAATGAAGGTAGCTAAAGAATACCCAGATCTATCTTCTAAACCTCTTCAAAATTATGTTTCATTTAAATTGTTAGAGGTAGAAGGAGAGCCTGGGAAAATGTGGGTAGATAAGGAAAAACCCTGAAAATGTAGTGTCAAAGAAGCCAAGAAAAACAAAGCAGTTTAAGAATGGAAGAGTGCTACTGGGAGCTATAGATAAGATGAAGATAGAAAAACATCCATTAAGCTTGGCAACATTGTAGCCATTAGCAGAGTTGACAGAACCAGCTCTCTGATGTAGTATTATCTAGGGAGAAGCCTGCCATGCTCATCCTCTTTAAAATATTGACCTTACTCATCCCTTATCCATTTTATTATTCTCTATGGCACTTAAAATCTGAGAAGCCAGAGACTTGTTTTTATTTATTGCCTGTGTCTCAACTAGAATCTAGGCTCCAGGAAGGCAGGGACTTAAACTTTCTTCAATGCTACATTCCTTAGCTTCTGAAAGAGTACCTGGCATATATTAAATGGTAAATTAATATGAACTGAATGGAAGGGGCATATAGGAAAGTACATACATTGAAAGTAGCTGAAACATTTCAAAAGTGCTTTTGTGGAGGGGATCAGAGAAACAGAAATATATGGAAGAAGATGTGAGCAATCCTATGAACAGTTACCATGGTATATTAGAACCAGATCATACATATTAATGAGAGCAGATTGTTAACTAATCATAAATTATGCCTGAAGGTTGGTAACCCATTGGCAAGTTGAAATCATTTATATCATGGAGATTGGTAAACACAACAAATCAGAGATTTTGTTGATATTATTATTTGTTTTTGTTGTTGTTGTTGTTTGTTTGTTTGTTTGTCTTTTGGAAAACCAACTTACCAGTATACCTCTGCTTTTCAAGTTTTCTTTGTCTTCAAAGTGGGAACTAGGAAAACATGTTTGTAGGCTAAGGACAAATTGATGATTCAATAAAAAATAAGTTTCAAAGTAAAAGTAGAGGTGTTTGCTGTTATTTGAATGACTAAATTTCAGTTCTAATAAGAAGAAAGTAGTTATACACATCAATATTCGTGTCTTATGTAAAAAATGAGGGATTTTTGCTGATAATTAATTTCCAAACATCATACATAGAAGTATAGAAAAATAATCTAGCTCCCTCACAAATTCCTATGTTCTTTATTCCACATTATACCTTCATTAATGCAGCATTTTTCAACACATACATAGAAAATTCTATTTAATATTTATAAGAATATAATTTATTCATATTTAATATGTACAAATTTTATTAAAATCAATCATTTAAGTTGTTTAATGCCTTTTTAAACATTATTTATGGCATTATTTTATAGAAAATATTATTCCTTATTTTTTCAGATTTGTTTATTATCTGATTTTTGATGCTTCTTTTTTCACTTGTACCTTTCTCCATCATTGCTTCACATTTGATTATCTTTGCTTCTGTGAAGTTCTAAATTGTATTATTTTTCACTTTGGAAGTTATTTATCATCTTTGCATAGTATTTCATTGATAATTGGGAAGCCCTAATTACATTGGTGAAAGCCAGAAACCCTAAACTCATACTCAAATGAATTTCTATTAGTACTGTCAAAAGTAGACTAGTTGAAAATAGATGAATTCTAGATAGGGAAGAGGGATGGGAGGGAAAGGGAGGGGGCAGGGGATTAGCAAGGGCGGTGGAATATGATGGTCATCATTATCCAAAGTACATGTATAAAGAATTGAATTGGGTGTCAACATACTTTATATATAAATAGATATGAAAAATTGTGGTATATTTGTGTAATAAGAATTGTAATGCAAAAAAGCTCAAAGTATATATATAAAGGCATGAATTGGCGTGAGCATACTCTATATACAAAGATATGAAAAATTATACTCTATGCATAATAAGAATTATAATGCATTCCGCTCTTGTGTATTTAAAAAATAAAATCAATAAAACTAAAAAACAAATAGAAAATATATTAAAGTTTGCCACTTGTTTATAGTAAATTTCATCAGTATGTCTCTACTTGCATCTGGAAATGATACATATCAAAGTTGTTTGGCCACTGGTTTTGATTTTGTTATGTTTCCATGTAACTTGGGATTAGTTCAAGAAAACTTCTTTGCCATCAATTATCATTTGTGCACTTTGCATATGATAGTATTTGCAAAACACTGCACCCCTTCTTATGTAGCATATATACATGCTGCTGCTCTGTGACACTGCCCATAATAAATGTGTTGTAACTAAGAGAGTCATATCAAAGTTATATACCTTCAAGCTGGTTCAGTATTTCACTGATTCTTTGCTAAAAGTTAGATGATAGAGCCAATCTAATTATAAAAATGATTAATTCCCTGGTGAACTAATGTCATGTCTTACACCTGACATGAAACAATAAATATTTGCCAACTGTAAATAAATCATGACAAGTAATAGAAAATATATATTGAGCATTTACTCCACATTCTTTTTCTCTCTTAATGTTGTTTGCAGCTATTTGCAAAATGGTAATATGATTCATTTTGGAATTAAAAACTGGGACAAAAGGAAATTAATTTTATCACAATATCTTACCTTTAGTGGCAGGATCATGATTTGATCAAGATATGTTTGCTTCAGTAGGCTAAGCACTTCGATATGACATAGGGAAATTGTTATAGTATTTGTTTCAAAAAAGGCTGATCTTTATATACAGTTTCTGCCTTAAGGTAGTCATCATTAAGGTGTTTGCTTCATAGCTGCCTTTATACCATCAGGCATATTTCCAAATCCCAAAACATACCAGGGAGAACCATAATAGCCAATTAAATTTGTAGCATGAAATAAACATCTTCATTTGGACCCTATTATTTATCAACTGTCATTTCTAATATTGTTAAAAAATGAATAGAAATAGAATATTTTGTGTTAGTAAAGATGATAGAAACTGGTATTAGTTAACTTACTCCACTTTTTCTAGAAGTAGGAAAAATAAGTCAATTTGGTTAGGTCAAAAGCAATGCACAAAAACAGCAGGTGACAATTAAGGAAGCAGAGTTAAATGTCACTGCGTCAAAATACTTCCTTCTCAAATGGAAACTCCAATAGTTCTTCCCACAATAGGCTTGTAGAGAGAATTGTAAGAAAGTACAAATGTTTTTCTATCAATAGTCTCCCACATTGTCTGATCAGCTTCCATGTGTTAGGTCAGGTTAGCTTGTATTATGATGGTTTTAGAAAATATGTACTGAAAAGTTGTTCTAAGGTTTTAAAAGTCCAAGAGTATTTTTAAAAATTAAAAATCCCCTCCCAGCCCAATAGAGTATTGGAAGGGGAATGGAAGGGGGGCTAGTGAGAAGATAGGTGAGAAAGGGAAAATATTAGAGACTGAAATGGAGCAAATTATATTCCATGCATGCATGATTATGTCAAAGTGAACCCAAATATAATACACCCCATAATATAATGATTGTCATAATGAACCCCAATATGACACACCCCATAACAATTATGTCAAAATGAACCCCAACATAATATGATACACCCCATAATATGATTATTTCAAAATGAACCCAAATATAATATGTACCCCATAATATAATGAACCCCAGTGTAAGTATAATGCACCAATTAAAAAAAGTAAAACATATTCCTACAGGGTATACACATAATGAATAGCTAGCAAAGAAACAATTTTTAAATTATTTTGCATTTTGGAATTGAAAATTTAAAACTAGTATCTTATTTTGATTAGTTGCTCATCAGAGACCTTTGATCTTTAAAAAACCTTTCCACTTAAAGGTACTTTTTGAAACTTGTAGACAGCATCAATTGAGAATTTCCAATTAATCAATCTTTCCCTATCAGCTCCTGTGCATTTTTCTCTATCAATCGACGAATATTTGATATGAACACTGTATAATTCCCATTCCTTTACAAGTCCCACAAAAGAGCCCAACAAAGTATGCATTTGTGAAAACAACTCTTTTATACAATGAAACAATTTCCTTTGCCATTGGAATCAGTGTTCCATGAGAACAGATCTCTAGGCTCATTTATTTACCTATCTTCAAAGTATAGAATATAGCATGGAAAAAAG
The DNA here is from genome assembly GCF_045843805.1 of Urocitellus parryii. Taxonomy (NCBI): domain Eukaryota; kingdom Metazoa; phylum Chordata; class Mammalia; order Rodentia; family Sciuridae; genus Urocitellus; species Urocitellus parryii. The sequence continues at coordinate 105,465,102 of NC_135547.1, forward strand.
TAGTAACTCAATAAATATTGTTAAACATAACTTCAGTGTCTCATACTTTGAATACAACACTTCATAATCAATAACATCACTTTCAGCCACCATTATTTATTAGATTGAATATATGTGGTTTAAGTTGTATCTGAAGATCTATGTTAAGGATTTTTTTTTGGTTAATATTCAGAAAGCAGAAGTAGTTTTAGTTTATCTTCTTTTGTCAGTACCTGATTTTGCTTTTTGCTTTTGTTTTTCCATTGTGTCCTAAGTAACCATGATGTATTTTGGGCCACCGTTTTCTACTTATACCAAGATGATGGTGATAGATTTCTGTTAGCTGTACCATAAGCATATTGAAAAGAATAGTTGCATGTTTTAAAGATAAGATGATTTAGTGTTTCTCATGGATAAATTAAAGCTATTGCTTTTTATTTTTATTACTGTTGTTATGAAACTGAATCATATTCATCAATGCAAATTATGTTCATTACTATATTTTATAGTCCTTTAATGAGAAGCATTGTTATTAGATGATAAAAGCAACTACTTGGATCAGTGAATGAAATGCTAAAAATGAATTAATTAAAGAGTACTTAATTTAGTGAATCCAGAACATGTATTGAATGAATTTCAAGAATTTAACATGAGAGGACCTGTGCAAATGATTTCTTCTTATTGAAATATATCAATTTGATATAGTGACATGTAAGTGGAAAATTACAAGTATCTTGAATGCAGTGATGAATGTAATATATTGAACTGAAAAATAACAAGCAAACACTTTAATGATTTAGTCCATTGTTATACTTTTAACAACTAATCTCTAGCATTTAGAACTAGATGACTTTATAACATAAATCTCTTCATTTTCAAACATCAAATGATAACTCACTTTATTTCTAGCAGTAATTTCTTTAGACTTTTGCATCTATGTAGGTGGTTATTTTTGCAATCATAAGTTTCAATTGTGCCAACATATATGTCCCTGTATTTTCATGTTTAGAACTATCTGGCTGTGTCTAGGTTGGGAGTACAAGTTTCTTCTCTCCAGCTCATGTGTTCCCTTCTCTTTTTTTTTTTTTTTTATTGGTCGTTCATAACATTACATAGTTCTTAATACATCATATTACACGGTTTGATTCAAGTGGATTATGAACTCCCGCTTTTACCCCGTATACAAATTGCTGTATCACATCAGTTACCCTTCCATTGATTGACATATTGCCTTTCTAGTGTCTGATGTATTCTGCTGTCTGTCCTATTGTCTACTATCCCCCCTCCCCTCCCCTCCCCTCCCCTCCCCTTTTCTCTCTCTACCCCTTCTACTGTAAATCATTTCTTCCATTTGTATTCTCTTGTCTTACCCCTCCTTTCCTCTTATATGACATTTTGTATAACCCTGAGGATCGCCTTCCATTTCCATGCAATTTCCCTTCTCACTCCCTTTCAAATAGGGATTTTATTATTTATTTATTTTAATTGTTTTGTTCCTCATGCAAACTCTGGGAAATGATCCAGGTTTGTTCTTATCCTAGTTGCTAAATGAAATTCCCCCTCTTAAACCAATAAAACTCTTATAAGGCTGACCTACCAAAGCTTTGTGAAGGCACATTTATACATGTTATCTTTGAAATCCTGCTTCTTTCCAATTACACATGCTATGCATTATAATCAAGTATTTCACTTCCTGACTTTCTCTGGGAAGAAAGCTGACCTCAGATTTTGACAGTGGAGTCTCTTGTTTAGATTTCCCAGAGGTGTTTCAAGGTTATGCCTGGCAGCTGGCTAATCGGACTTTCCTGAGGGTGACTGCCCAAGATAAGAATTGTTTTGTGGAAGGCACAGGTTTCATAACAAACTCATTTGCATTGACATTTTTTGGATGAGGGCATAGGGAATGCAAACTTTGAGAAAGTTTTATTGTCTCCTTTTGGATCTTTGTGGATTCTTTTTTAACACCACAGAATATATTTATCTAATTATAAAATTAATGTGTGTTGATTAGAGAATTTATAAAATATAGATAAGATGAAGTAGCAAAAGAAAAGCATTTTCATTGCTACTACCACATCCACATTGTTAATATATTGAAATATGTTCCCTGGTCTATTTTTCTAAAATTGTTATGACATTCTACATAAATTACAGATTTTGCTGTTTTGATGTTATTTCATGAAGTATTGATTTTAATGTATTATTAAATATTCTTCAAAAGTAACATTTGAATGGCTTTGTACTATTACTACACAGTTATATATTCAGTCATTCTCTATTAAGATGTTTGGGTTGGCCTGCTTTAATTTCTGCATTATAAATACTGTTTAAATTTTCCATGCATTAATAAAATCTTCATTCAAATATCTGCCATTTCCTACGAGTGGATTCCTGAAAGAAGATTACTGGAACATTCAAAATGATCATTTTAAGAGTTTTCTTTTTTAACTGCTTGATACTCAGGTTTGAACCCATGGCCTTGTAAATGCCATGCAAGCACTCTACCACTAAGCTACAACCCCAACTCTGATTTTAAGGTTTTGATAAGCATTGCCAAAATGTTTTTCATAAAGACAAAAACAACTGATACTCTTTAAGTTAAATAGGAGTCTGGCCAAATCACTGAAACTCTTGCACACCGATTGTTATACTTTTATAATTGTTTGTTAATTTGGAAAGCAAATGAATATGGTTTAAAACTCACATGTTTATTTAATTTGCCTTTTTTGATTACTGCTGAAGTTTCATTTTTATGTATATTTATTCTTGTTATGCCTACTTAAAGAGAAATAACTACTAATATAGAAAATGGAAATACTGTTTGATAACTGAACCACATTGATCAGAGTTTCACCATAATTAATTTGAAGTTCTGGGTCTTCAAATACACTAAAAGCATTATCTGGGAGAGTGAGGGTAAAGATATGAGGCAGTATAGTACAATGACTGGTTTGTAATCTGATACTGACTAGCTTTTGAACTTGCCACAAAACCATCTTGGGCTTCTATTTCTTCATTTGAAAAATGATGGCATTTCACTAAATTATATGTTTCATTGTACATTCCAATACCAAATACTGAACATCATTGCTTGAATTTTATTAAACAATGAGACCATAACTCACTATCTGAAACAAAAGCACAAAGCTGAATTTATTGCTTACTTATAGAAGAGGAAATTATAGTTCCTTAGCCAAAGTTTTTTTTTTTTTAAGAGTATTCCTAGATTTTGAGGGAAACCTACAGGAAAAGAGATCTGAGATGGGAGTAGGTTGATGTCATCTTTATAAGTATGATTATTCAGATGAAACTATTATTAATGGATTTACTTTCTGGACTTCATGTTCATTGGGGTAAAACTACTCATAACTGGCAGACTTTCAGAAGGAAGTTATAGGGATACATGGTAACAATCACAGAAGCAGCTAATTGATTTAAATTCCTATTGATGGCTACTTGTTACCATGGCTACAGAACAATCAGTTTTCCCTTTCTTCCTTCTCCCTCTTCATCTTATTCTCAGTTTATTGAATTTTTTTTTTTTATTCTCAGGGCTTAGCACCAGATTTTTTATACAGGCAATTCCAAAGAATGTGGAATAAATGACTTGAAAATTGAATGAAGTCATTTTGAATCTTAGAATTTTTGTGATGCTTCCCTGTATTCTATTCTTTCTATACACAATATTATTTCTGTTCTCTAATAACTCCTGTCTGCATTATGGTCTTTGCCTTCTATTTACCTCCAGTTTTCTCTCCATCAATCCATTCTGCATATAACAGTTGTATTTTAATAAAATTTTGATAGTGTCATACTCCTGTGCAAAAGTAATTAGTGGTTCTCTAACCTACTGGACTACAGCCAAGTTTTCTATTTTGCTGCTGATCCCTCAATGTTCCACATGCAACTGACTTGTTTTATCATATTATTCACTACTTCCCCCTCTGGCTAAGAAAGCCAAAAGCACTATTCCCAATACATGTTTAATCATTTCCTACCTCTGCACCTTTACTCATGTTATTCTACTACCTAAAATACTCTTCCCTCTTTCTTCATTTCCATGCTTATAGAATTCTATACATACTTACTTAAGTTTCCTATTTATAAATAATTGATCCCTCAATGATATATAACTTTTTAAAATATAAATATGTTTAAGCACTGGTTGTGCCAAATAGAGGAACACATTTTAAATTCTATTCAGCAATGAAATTATTTTGTACTTTTCTTATTATTTATTATTCTTAATTTTCAGTGGAATCCATGAAATCTCTTTTTAATCTACTAGATAATCTATTAAAATTCTTTGAATATAAAAGATCTACAGAAATACATATTCAAGGAATTAAAAATATGTTAGAAATTCTAAATCATTTTCTTTTAAAAAGAACTATTGACCTCTGGCTTCTGGCCCCATAGAATCTAACATGATATTAGAGGTAGGACAGTAATAATTTAAGGTAAAACATTATTAGTTTTGTTGATTAAGTGTACATTTATTGTAATGACTGATATTTATTTACTTTTGTGTTTTTTTCATTTTTTTCGTTATTTCTAATAAGTTATTCATGACAGCAGCATGCATTTTGACACATCGTACATAAAGGAAGTATAACTTCTCATTTCTCTGGTTGTATATGATGTAGAGGTAAACCAGTTGTGTAATCATATATGCACATAGGGTAATAATGTCCAATTTATTCTACACTCTTTTCTACCCCCTACCCTCCCTTCACTCCCATCTGTTTAATCCAAATTACCTCTATTTTTCTTAGCCCCCCTCCCATTAGCATTTGCATATCAGAGAAAATATTCAGCCTTTGGTTCTTTGGGATTGGCTTATTTCTCTTAGCATATTATTCTACAGCTCCATCCATTTATAGGGAAATGCCATCATCTCATTCTTCTACAAGGCTGAGTAATATTCCACTGTGTATATATATACCACATTTTCTTTATCCATTTATCTGTTGAAGGGCACCTAGGTTTGTTCTATAGTTTACCTATTGTGCATAGAGTTGCTATAAACATTGATGTGGCTGTGTCACTGTAGTATGCTAATTTTAAGTCCTTCGGTATAAACTGAGAAGTGGGATAACTGGATCAAATATTGGGTATATTCTAAGTTTTCTGAGGACTCTCAATACTGGTTTCCATAATGGTTTCACCAATTTGCAGTCTTACCAGCAATATATGAGTGTACCTTTTTTTCCCACATTCTTGCCAACATTTAGTGTTTCTTGTATTCTTGATAATTGCCATTCTGACTGGAGTGAGATGGAATCTCAATGTAGTTTTGATTTACATTTCTCTAATTGTTAGAGATGTTGAACATTTTTTTTTATTTTTTGATGATCAATTGAACTTCTTCTTTGAAATATCTGTTCAGTTCCTTAGCATAGTTATTGACTGAGTTATTTCTTCTTTTTTTTTTCTCGTGTTAAGTTTTTTTGAGTTCTTTATATATCCTGGAGATTGATGCTCTATCTGAGGTATGTGTGGTAAAGATTTTCTCCCCTTCTGTAGGCTTTCTCTTTACGTTATTGGCTGTTTACTTTGCTGTGAAGAAGTTTTTTAGTTTAATAGCATCCTGTTTATTGATTCTGGATTTTCCTTCTTGCACTACAGGAAACTCATTAAAGAAATCATTTCCTAAGCTGACATAGTGGAGATTTGGGCCTACATTTTCTTCTATTAGGCACAGGATCTCTGTTCTAGTGCCTAAGTCCCTGATTCACTTTGAGTTGAGTATTGTGTATGGTAAGGCATAGGGGTTTAATATCATTGTACTACATATAGATTTCCAGTTTTTCCAGTACCATTTGTTGAAGAGGCTATCTTTTCTTCAGTGTATGTTTTTGAAGCCTTTGTCTAGTATGAGATAACTGTATTTATGTGAGTTTGTCTCTGTATCTTCTATTCTGTACTATTGGTCTATGTGTCTATTTTGGTGCCAATACCATGTAGTTTTTGTTACTATGGCTCTATAATATAATTTAAGGTCTGATATTGTGATGCCTCCTTGCTTCACTTTTCTTGCTAAGAATTTCTTTGGATATTTTGGTTCTCTCATTTTTCCCAATAAATTTCATGATTGCTTTTTCTATTTCAATGAAGAATTGAATAGGATTGTATTAAATCTGTATAATGCTTTTGGTAATATGGCCATTTTGACAGGGTTAATTCTGCCTACCCAACCAAGAACATGGGAGATCTTTCCATCTTCTAAGGTTTTCTTCAAATTTCTTTCTTTAGTGTTCTATAGTTTTCATTGTAGAGGTCTTTCACTTCTTTTGTTACATTGATTCTCAAATATTTTATTATTTTGTGGCTATTGTGAATGGTGTAGTTTTCCTAATTTGTCTTTCAGTGTAATCATCACTGAAGTATAGAAATGCATTTTATTTTTAATTTTTTTACTTTTATTCCAATTTATTATATATGACAGTAGAATGCATTACAACTCATATTACACATAGAGCACAATTTTTCATATCTCTGGTTGTATACAAAATATATATTCATACCATACATGTCTTTGTACATGTACTTAGGGTAATGATGTCCATCTCATTCCATCATCTTTTCTACCCCTATCCCTCCTATCCCTTTGCCCTATCTAGAGTTCATCTATTCCTCCCATGCTCCCCCTCCCAGCCCCATTATGAATCAGCATCCTTATGTCAGAGAAAACATTTAGCATTTGGTTTTTTTGGGGCTTGGCTAACTTCATTTAGCATTACATTCTCCAACTCAGTCCATTTACATGCAAATGACATGATTTTATTCTCTTTTATTGCTGAGTACTATTCTACTGGGTACCACAGTTTTTTTGTCCATTCATCTACTGAAGGGCATCTATGGGTGTTAATTTTATATCTTGCTACTTTGCTGAATTCATTTATTAGTTATAGAAGTTTTCTGGTGGAATATTTTGGATCTTCTAAATATGGAATCACATTTGGGGCCTCTGATAAATGCAGATTCCTTTAATTTCCTTATCCCTCCACTGTGCTGGTGGAGGAACTGCCTGGCTGTGGCAGAGGCTATGCTGCTGGGTTTTTTTTTCCCCTTATTTTGTTATATCCAATCTCCTGAGTCCTAGATCTACTCTGAATGTCCAGATGTTAATTACAGTAAAGTCCCCACCCGACACTTTTTTGTTCACCCATCTTGCAGAGAATCTGCCTGTCTGCTTTTTTTGGTTTCTCACCCTGGAGCAGCTAGGAAAGTGACCTCCTCTATCCTATCATCTTGAAAACCCTAACTGATATTTATTAATATTTACTTTGACTTCACATGATGTTTAATATTTACTTTCACTCTAATACAATTTTTGTCATTTCCTTGGGGCAGTAGTGATAATGCCTAAATAATTTTTTAATCATTTTTCTTTTTTTGTTATGGCATATGTTTGAGGCCAAATATACACACATACACATCTCTGTAAAACATAGCAGTGAATAGGCAAGGGATCATTTTTTTATAATTCAGTGCATTTCTCAATTAAGACACTCAACAGAGCTCTAAGATATCATGACATGGTAGATATCTTGTTACTTATAAGAAGGAAATAAAGCAATTTTTTGGTAGTTGTAGATGGACAGCATGCCTTTATTATATGTTTATATTAGGGGGTGTGCTATTGATCGAACCCAGAACCTTACAAGTGCTAGGCAGGCACTGTGCCACGAAGTTACAGCCCCAGCCTCCAAATAAAGCATTTTTGAATTTCAAGTTATAATCATTGGTTCATCATACTAGGAAAAATACTTGAAAAATAATTATAAAATGACTGGGAGATTTTATATTTCAGAGTTACAAAGTTGATAGGATCTTAGTTATTTTTTAAATTGAAATATAGAGGTTTTATGTATTAATGGGGCACTATGTAATGTTTCAATGCATATATATATATATATATATACATATATAATTAGGATGTCAAAATCAGAGTAAGCATATCTATATTCTCAAACATTATCACTGATTTGTGATGAAAACATTCCAAATCCTTCCTCCCAATTAGTAGATTTTGAAGAAAGGTAGCAGTCATGCTCAAAATATTCTTTTAATTATTTATAAACAGTACTTGAAAAAATATTATCTTTAATATCTGTTGCTCAGTGATTAAATTTGCAAATACAGTGCAGAGTAAATGTATAATTTTGTACCCCTTGGTCTTTGTACATAGAAGTGCCCAATGAATATATTTTTGAAAAAAGTATTTAAAATCCCAATGGTAGATGATATAACAGATTAGATGCATTTTTTTAAAACTTGCTACCCAAAATCTGTTCCTCAGGCCACCAGTTTTAATATAACATGGTAGCTTATTGGAAATGCAAGGCTTCAGATTCCACCCTTGACCTACAGAACCACATTCTGTAGTTTAAAATGGTCCCCAGGTGATTCATATGCACATTAAATATTAAGAAGCACTATATACTTTGGATAGAAGCAGACCAAGGAAAATTAATTTTTTTCTACCCTCTAATTCTTTTTTAAAATACCTTAAAAATAGTAACTCTGATTAATTTATGGTCCTACTTACAAAGGATTAAGTGACTTGTTCAACCTCCTTTTGTGCTAGCAGACTTAAAATTTTACTCTTGACTTTTTCACTCATAATCAGAATACCTGCCTAGAATATACATATTTTAAAGATATCTTTCAAGGTTATAGTTAAACTCAGATAAATATGTGGAAAGAAAAATACATTGTTACATTGCCTCAGAGTTACCTTGGCCTCTTGACAGGACTACTGGTCTCCTTTTTTGTTTTAAAATTGATTAAGTAATTATTTAAATTGATAAGTAAAAATTATATGTATGTATCATGTATATAACCAGATGTTTTGAAATATGTGCACATTATGATATGGCTAAATCAAACTAACATACTCATTACATCATATTATGTTTTTTGTGGTTATTGCTTAAAATTTACTTGCTTAGCAATCTTTAATGATATAATACATTGTTATTAATTAGGTCATAGAGTAGAGCCATTGAACTGATTGCAACTAACTCAAATTTTAAATCTATTGGCCACTATTTTCCCAATCTCCCCTCCCAGTTTCTGGAAACCACTGTCACTTCTTTCTGCTTCTTCAGGTTCAAAGTTTTAAGATTCCACATATGAATAAGATCATATATTGTTTGTGTCTGTTCCTGGCTTATTTCACTTAGCATAATGTCTCACAGGTTCATCCATGTTGTTACAAATGACTGAATTTACTTCTTTTTAAGGACTGAATAGTAAAATGCAATTATTTGCATTTTACTACTTCTGGAATTAATGATTCACTTCACACAAAGGATATTTTTTACATCTTGTTTCCCTGGGGTGAGCACAGTGGGTAAATTTCAATGCCAAGTGGCACAAGAATCTTTCAAAGGAGTTTCCATTTTATATATGGTATTACAAATTATTATTGATAATGCACACTTAACTCACTGAATATTATAAATGATATTCACTGGATATCACTCCCTGGATATAGTAAATGACATGAAGTCAGCGTCATTCTATGTGGAGGACTTTTAAATATATTTTGAAAGTCCAAGAAGGAAAGTAACATCCTACTTTAACAGATGCACCATAAGGGAAACGAATATCATTAATATACTTAGTGAATATTACTAATCATTATCCACATGATATATGGTGTTTTATTTTATTTTTTGAGGAAATACATGGCTCATTTTTACACAGAATCAGAATTAGCTCTTTACATACTTTAATACCAGCAAAAATGTAATAAAGAGGTGTCAGTTTTGTTTACTAGGAGCCAAGGCATTAAACCTTTTTGTATAATTGTTTAATCACAAATGCACCATCTTAATTGACATGCTAATATAACTTTCTGTGGAAAGGAAAGTGTAATTTTTTATTTTTGTTTCTAATGAAAGGTAGTCTCTTAGATGGGTGAGTTTTGGCAATTTGAGTTAGGAAAAAGAATTACGGAATGAAGTTTTTATGTGAAGAAGCAAAAGAAATTAACTTTAGTGCTCATCTCATTGGTCTGCCAAATTGCAGGGATATTTTAGGCCTGATTATCATGTTCTAATTAGTCTCTAGAGGACATTCATGGACAATCGAGTGCTCATTAATCTGTCTTCTTCCTGTAACATTGATTTGTTCATTACCCTTTCAGAGTCTCAAATATAGAAACCAAAAATTGATGTGTGGTGTTAATGTGCTTACAGATGTTGCTACCACTTATCCGGATAAGAAGTCCATCTTAATGTACATCACATCACTCTTCCAAGTTTTGCCTCAACAAGTGAGCATTGAAGCCATCCAGGAAGTGGAAATGTTGCCGAGGCCTTCAAAAGTGACTAGAGAAGAACATTTTGAATTACATCATCAAATGCACTATTCTCAACAGGTAAAGGATTTAAATGACAACTAATATCAAAGATATTTTCTACTTTATATGCATTTTTAAGTATCACACATAAAAATAACTATTTAATGCATGCATATATATACACACACATATATCACCATATGTATACATAGCATAATGTGCATATACATAGAAAGTCAGTAACAAAAAGATAATGCAAGCCTTTAAATTTCATCTGATATGTACTATATTATTTTTAAAGCACATTATTAAAATACTCTACTATTGATATGCACTGTATTATAGGAATATAGAATACAGAATATATTGCATTTAAATTGGATGTATATTTAAGTTGAAATAAAACAAAAGGCAGGCTTATGTGCATATTAAACTTCAAACTCTCCATCAACTAAAGAGTAAATTACCAGAGCAAGAACAATGGCAAATTCTCTGTTTAATAATGTACTTTAAAATTTTTGGAGGCAATTTATTGATGCATTAGCAATTTTTAATTATTAAAGTTTAATATTATTGAAAAGTGATTAAAAACATTTCTAATTTAAATTAAATGGAGAATACATATGATAAAATTATTTATTAAATCATTTTATAGACTGCAGTGGGGTTCTTCCATTAATTGGTTTGTTCTTGCTCTCAACAGTGGGTAATTTGGGGTGTTTTCTTGTATTTTTCATAGACAAAAACAGTGATGAAAAAGCCTTTAGCAAAATGTCTGCTGAAGGCGTGGAAAGTTCTTAAGCCTAATTTTCGCACTCTACTGAGCTAGTTCTATATTTAGTTTATGAAAGCTTCAGTCCTTTCCAGGGTATTGATCTGATGAATTTTGCCTTGTTTACTTTGGGTTCAGAGAAAATTGTCTTTGGATGCCTATTTTTGTAAGACTGAAGACCATCATACCATATAAATACTGGAGTTGTGTCACTCTGAAATGTGCATGGTTCAAACCCACCTTCATTATCTTCCCAGATTATCTGTTCTGTACCACAAGAATTGTAAGCATCACAATTCTTGGGGTATATCAGTTTCTGATGTCACTTATCTCTGTTTAGCATTAAATATTTCATCCATCATTTCCATTTAATGTTCTATTTTCTGGCATGTTGGAAAGTAGTCCTTCTAGGGTTACTTACCATGTATCCTCCTGTCTGTCCACCCTCCCCAAAACCCTTCTCTGCAGGTTACGGTCAGTCTAGCACAGGGCTATGAGAGAACATCTTCCTCCCCTAAGCCTCGGTTCAAGAGCTATGCCTACACACAGGCTGCTTATGTCACCACCTCTGACCCCTCGCGGAGTCCATTTCCTTCACAGGTCTGTCAACATTTACTGTCTTCTACAAAACAGAGAACTTCTTCCAAGATAATCTGACTTTGCTTTTGTTTGTTTGAAATTGTCAGCGCTTTTTTTTCTCTCTTCAAGCTGTTTTTTTTTTTTTTTTCCCCAGTCTTATCAGATTCTCGGTTGATGCTGCTTTGTTAGGTTTAGTATATGTTGATTCTTCATGAATGAAGATGCTTGAAATAGTGACTTGTACTTTTATGATATAATTACTTCTAAGGTTCTCTTTCACAAAGACTACCAATGATTATAAAGAACATGATGATCATTAACAGTTTTATATCTGTAACTATAAAAAGTGTGGATAAATACATGAACATTTCTAATTATAATATTTGGGGGCTTTTTCTAGAAATCTGATCTATAAATGAAACTAGAAGTTTTTTTATATATTTATTCTCTTAAAGTAAATTTATGAAAAATATAACTGCAACCTTCTTCATATCATCTCTTTTAATTTTGCTTATTTAACACACACACACACACACACACACACACACACCACACACACACAGACACATATAAACCTTGCATATAAAAAAAGTCACACCAGAACCAGGTCAGATTCTATGCACTATTTAATAGTTTCTTATGAGGGATTTTCTCAGTGGAGTTTTCCATTCTTGCAATATTGTAGAAAAATCTAAAAATATAAGAAATCATAGCCTTGTATGTGTTAGAGCATGGAAATGATACATACTAGAGTTGCTAGATTTGCAAGAATTTCTTTTTTTAAAAAAATGCTTCATTTGGCTCATTAGAGTAGTTTGAAAAGTTTTTGAGGAAGTGTTTTTTATAAGAACTTAACTATGAAAAGGAGTTTAGAAATTATTCACCTGATCCTATTGGTAAATTTGAAAGTATACATTTTTGGAGACTCATTGATTTTTTTAAGGTAGTGTTGTTCATATCATTAGCAATTCATTTGTCAGTTAATTGATGTATGAGGCTGAAAATTCTAAACTGTGGAAGATTCCCCCAAGGAAACATCTATTTTAGTGCAGAGTTACGCCTGTATCCTTGGCTAGTTTCTTGCAAAGCCAAATAAAGGAGACTGAGTGAGAAAGATTTTTGTGACTCAGCCTCATCTTCAATTCATTTTCTAAGTTTTCAAAAAGATGAGTTGTATAATCTTAAACAAGAAACAACCAGTTTCCTTATTAGCAGTTAAAAATAACAATTCTGTCACACATTATTGAGTGTTTTCATATATGACACATGTGAACTAATTTAATCCTTTTAACATCCCTTATGGGTGGGAAATACTATTTTAATCTCCATTTAAAGTTTAAATCTATCTATTCTTCCCTTACTCACTAGGCTCTTTTTAATCACTCTTATCCCATGAAAACCACCAACGCTTACAGAGTAGGGAGTACATCCTAAAATAAAGGGGCATAAACCAAAAGAAAGATATAAGATTTTTCCCCCTTATTATCCCTTTATTGAATTGCCTTTTCTAGAAGGGTTTCTCCAATGTCTATTCTGGCAGTATATTTGTACCTCATTACCACCTCATTAAGGCATTGCTCAGGTATGACTCCTTAATGAGATAATTGTAAATGGATTTAAATTTTGCCAAACTGTATGCTCAGTGTACTTTCATGTAAATATTACTAAATATATAATATTTCATAAAACATTCAGTTGAATTTGCTTATCTGTGTCATTTAACATAGGCTATTGAAATAAGCCTCTTTTTTTTAGAAGAGAAGCAGCACAAATCATAAGAGATAGGTAATGACATATTCTGATGGTTACTAAAGGGAGCGCATCAGAAGATAATGTTACACGTAGTTAACTTTGATAAGTTTATGTCCTCAATAGTCACACTAGGAAAATTTTTTCTTGTAATCTTATAAGGACTGATTCTCCACTGCCCCCTACAGGTAGTGTTTGTTCCACTTCCAATGAACTCAAAGACAGATTGGATTAGATTCTGTCAGGTTTTTGGTGGTCTGCAAAGAAGCATAACATTTTCTACATAAAAGGAGAGGAACATCCAAGTGACTGTCTCCTATGCAAAACATACAAGCTATCAATAATATTCACAGGTCTCAGTATCTTAAAAACATCAATTATCTTTCTGTTCCTAACTTGGAAAATGGGATTTATACTCATTAAAGTTTGTTGAGGTGAAAGGATCCCTAGCTATAAAAGAGTTATCCTCATAAATTCCCAAGAAGAAATAATATTTGGTGTGAGCCACACGCAATTAATGACATACTTTGTATAATTGTGTGTAATTCCTCTATTAATGATTTTTATCATGACTCTATGCTAATTGTATCTTTTATAAAATATCCTCAATCTCTCTTTCATCTTCAGTGTGTCCATCTCTCCTCAATTCTCACTCTGTCCCAAACTTCTGCATGCACACATCCATGTACAGAGAAAAAACCCCAACATGGTGCCTAAGGACCTCTTCTTCCTACCTTCCTCTTTTCTGCAGTGGCGTGAAAAGTTCCCGCCCATGTGAACTCTCCCGCCAGCGCCAATTTCAAATCTTGCTGGCGGGAAACCTTAGCCCCAATAAGAACTAATTCCTGGGCTCCGGAGTTGATATCTGGAAGAACTTGCCAATAAACATTGGCCTGCCATTTATCTAAGCCCTACCATCTCCCCCTTAGTTCTATATAAGCACACAGCCTTTTGCAATAAAATTGGAATTCTCCCAGCAAAGTGTCTTTGCATGGGGAATTCTTTCACATGCCTCTTTTCCAAACATCTTTTGATTGTCTTGTTTGTATACTTTTATGCAATCCTTTCTTTTACCTACCATCTGTAGTGTAGCATATGCTTTATTCATTCATCTATTTACTTAACAATAAATATTCTTAGTCACAGAATGAAATGATTTTATTAAGCTTTCATGACTTTCACCATCATTGAAACACTTTTCTCAAAGTCTATACACTCAGTAGATTCTTCTTCTTCCCCCATTACAATTCCATATGTCATTCATTATCTTGCTCTTTCTCTTCCAACTCCCTCAGCATAGGGATCTCTGGGAAGATCCCTTGTCCATTCTGTCTGTATGTTCATTCCCTTATCCATATGATTTGATCACCTGTGTTCAGTGTGAATGGAAGTGACCATTGTATTTGTGTTCTTAACACTTCCAGTCTCTCTGTAGTTGCAGCCATGTTTCCAACTCATTTTCAGATCTCTGAAGTGTACCTATGTCTTGAGGTACATTTATGTTTCAACCTACTATTGTCCCCAAGTGAACTTTATTTCATCATTCATGGACCTTTTTCTTGTCCTTTTTGTTATGTGAATGAGGATGTGACTCAATAGTCATTGAGGCTTACATATGATACATAATATTTCTATTCTGTATTGATCTGATAATCAATAATAAAAGAAATCCAGCCAATCCTTTCTCTGAAACATTTCTCAATTAAGTTATGTCCATTCAATTTTCATAGGTGCTCTTTTGATTAACTCTCTTAGTACATGTCTATCAGATTACAGAAATAAACTTACAATTGATATCACTACCTTTAGTTCAACATTCTCTAAACCAGAATCCATTTCTTTATTCATAGCCCTAATAATATTATTCCTAAAATTTCCCTCACTTTAATTTGTCCGTATAGCAATCCATTCCTAATTTCTTCTAAAAGCATCATGATCCATTAGTGATTTTCATTTTCATGCTTATTACACACTCATGTGTTTTATGTTTTCTTCAACAAAATTAAGTCACTGCTTCTCCTCTGTAAGAAGCAACATATTTGCCATCTTAGCTTTTATGCATCCCTTCACCAAGGTTGACTTTGGGTTTCCTTTACAAATTGGCCAGTGCTATCCATATTTCAATGCCTAATCAATAAGTGACAGATCCTGAAGTCTATTTCAGATTCATTTTACTCAAAGCCTGTAATCTTAATATTAGAGTAACACTAAATTCTTCATTTTAGTTCTTCTATATGGGGTTACTCATGCATGGAATAGTAGTCATTTATTCAATCATTTACCATTTATTAATCACATACTATATATAGGTATCATTGTAAGATTAAATATTACATCAATAAAGAAACACAGAAAATATTTCAATGGAAAGTATTTTCTTAAATAATTAAAATAGTATGTCAAATATTATATTACTAATAATTGATAGTTACATAAGTGCTAAAAAATAAAATGGCAAAGAGTAATGTGCAATAGGTAGTAGAATGGAACTTGAAATTTTATTTTGGGCAGTAAGAGAAGGACTAAGAAGTTAAATTTTGAGTAAAGATTGAAAGGAAGCATGCGTATCTGGGGAAGAGACTTCCAAGAAAAAGAAATACAGGGGCTAGGTCTGTAGCTCAGAGCACTTTCCTCACAAATGTGAGGCACTGGGTTCAATCCTTAGAATCATATAAAAATAAACATATAAAATAAAGGCATGTTGTCCTTACACAACCACAAAATTATTTTTTTAAAAATACAATAGTATAAAAGCTGTAAACTTTGATGATACTTGGAATATCAGGGAGAGATATGAGTGGGAAACTGACTGATGGGAAAAAGATGGAAGCAGGGAGATGAGTTAGAATTCTGTAACAATCCATGAAAGATATGACAGAAGTCTGCATCTGGATTACTTCAGTAAGCATGATGTATAATAGTTGATGAATTCCAGAGAATTTAAAGGACAACCCACACAACTTGCTAAGGTAATGCAAAGCAAGTGTTTGCTGAATTATTTAAGAACTTTTCGTGGTATTGTTTAAAACAAAAATAAAAAGGATGAATACAACTTCTAAGATGTATGAAGCATAAAACATAAGTAAACTGATTTATGGGATTTGGCTAATGAAGAAGCAAATACCTTGTAAGACATAAGCAACAGGTATAGTAGTGTGTGTGTTAAATATAGATAATTAATTCATAATATGCTTCATATATTAAAATAGATGGAATAAATGATGGGATAGACAAGAATGTTTCTTAAAGACAAAAAAAGATGAAAACAACAAATCACAAGATATACTCAAATCATCTCTCAGCTGAAAGCTATATCATTTCTAAATTGCCTACTCACTGGTGATACTCAGTATAGTATTATTGTATCCCTTCATAGATTCTACCTAAAAAGTCATATACTTCCCATAGCAAACTAATTGATGAACTATGACTAAAAGCTAGGTTTGCATGCCTCTGCATCTCCTCAGTACAACAAATATATGTTTTGACCTCAGTTGCCTTCTGTGTATTGGACCCCTAGTGTAAATCTTGCTTCTGGTTCTGCCCACCATAAAATCATCAGGAAAGGTTGATGCAACAAAACATGAACATTGCATAACTCATGCTTTAAATAGTGTGCTCCTTTTAACTATTTGTACCTTCTCATAGTTGTACTACCTTCCCCATCTCTTTCCTCTTATCATATAATTTAAATTAATTTAATAAATGGTATGATTTGAATACTTAATTTTATCTGTGAATCTGTTTCATAATCTCTGAAATGGCATAACTGCTAGAAAAACTGGAGGCCTCCATTGCATAAAGATCATTCCATACTTGACCAACTAAGTATGTCTTATGAAAGAATTAAATAAAACAAGGATTACTACATGGTTTTTTGGCATAAGGATCAGGCAGAATAGTTGCCACCAACAAAGATGGGACTAACTGTAGGAGGAGCAAGTTTGGAAGTTAATGTTGAGAGCTCAATTTTGAACATGTTAATCTTGAAATGCCTGTGAATCTGAATATATGTTGACAAGTATTTCTCAAACCAGAGTTGAGGATAAATAATTTGGAAGGCACCAGTGTGTACATAGTATCTAAATTCATTGACCTGGGTGAGATTACCCCTGAAAAATGTATATAGTGATAGATAGGAGATCTCTGGATTTGAGAATGTGTCAGAGAAGGGCCTAAAAGGGGTAGTCAGAAAGAGGGAGAGGAAAAGAAGGAGGTGTGGTACTCTACAGTCCAGGAGGAGAAAGTGCTTCAGGAAGAATAGTGTCTATTAAGTATTAAAGATTAGTTCAAATAACATAGAAAACTGAATATTAGCCAGTCAATTTAACAAAATGTCAGTAGGGTAGGATCCCTGGGAAATTATCATATTACACTGTTATCACTGTGTAATTACTAATAATACCCCTATTCATTCTCAAAACTTTTCCATTTTGACCATTAAGTTATATACTTACTCGGACTCTTACTTATAGTCAGTTCTATAAGACCAATTTTGTTGGTGTGTGGGGTGTGTGGGGGGGGGAGGGCTAACAGGAGTGAGTTTATAAGAGAATGAAAGTCAGGGGCTACCTGCATTGCAACACTTAAAAATTACACTGAAAAATTGATGTTCACCTGGGCAAAATCATACCTCTCTTGGATTAATCCATTCTGGTAACTGATAACTAGTCTTTGCATTAGTTTTATATTGCTGCTGTAACAAAATAGTTTAGAAACTTTGTACCTTGCAGTTCTTTAGTTCAGGAATTCAACATGGGTCTCACTGAGCTAATATAAAGTTATAAGCAGAGCTGATTTCTCTCCAGAAACTGTAAGGAAGAATATGTTTTCTTGCCTTTCCCAGCTTCTAGAGGCTGCCCTTATTCCCTGGTTCATAGCCCCCTCAAGGGCAATAGAGTCTTTCTCATATCACATTACTTTGATCTAAAATTTGTTTCCCTCTTTATGATCACATTGAGTTCACTTGAATAATCCAGGAAACATCATGTATTTTAAAGTCAGATGATTAGCAAGCTTAATTCCATTTGCACCTTCAGTTCTTCACTGTTATGGAATATAACCTATTCACAAATCCCAGGGATTACGACATAGACATCTTTGGAAGGTGTGTGTTTTTTCTACCTACAGTTTACTACTGTGGCATGCAAATCTGAGAAAGGCATCCATTATCTGAAGGCATCCATTATCTGAAGCTACCAGTAGGTACATATTACTTTGCATTTTCCCAGGTATTCCTCAGCATCAAGTTGTTCCCTTTCTCTTTTATGGACTGCATATTAGCCTCATCCTTCTTCCAGAGGCACTGTGAAGCTGCTCTTATGCTAAAAAAAATGTAGGGAAAAAGTCAAACTATATACTGTGTTTCTGCCTACAAGGACCTTATCTTTATGTTCCTTAACACAGCTTAGTCCACATCCATTTAATAAACTTGACCCCTCAGTAGTGTCCTTTGCTATTTAATACTTACAAATTAAAGGAATCAAGCTTTGGAAAGTTCTTCATACTTTTTATACTCCTATAATTCTATAAGGATAAGAGGGATTATATGCCTTGAAATCATGCCAGAATAAAAAAGAGGCACTTTTCTTATTTAACTAATATTTGCAGTTTTAAAAACTCTTTCAAATATACATCTAATTTGACCAATATAACAAATGTGTGAGATGAGTTTTTGCAATCATATTTGAGGGGATATGTCAGTGGGAAAAAAAGGGATTAGTTGAAGCAGCTAGTCATTTGCAGAACTGGGATTGAAACCTAATATCATGACTTCTAGTATAGGTTCTGATGTTTTACCATTTGAAACCCCCAGCCTGATCAGTCACAGGGTTTGCTCTTTTCCCATCACCCTTACATACTTTATTTACATTAGTCCTCTATTTAGGGAGACAAAAGCCATTCTCTCTGGTCCTTTTTATTATATAGTGAACAATAGCTATCAACCTTAGTGAGTATAATACTCATAATAGGACACATAAATAATTATTTATGCATTTGTGAAATAAGAAGAGACTGAACACTTAAAATAGAGAATGAACATAAAGTAATAGAAATAACATAGACACATCTCCATATTACAAAAGATCCATAAAATGATGCAAAAGTTATAATTATATTTGACAGTAAAATCTGCTTTTATAATAATAGAGAAAAAACAGCAAACCCATATTTATGGGTTTCTTCAAAATAATTAAAGATGAAGTTAAGAAAAGCAGAGTTATCTTTCAAATTTTTATATGACAAATATTCATAAAGTATAGGGTTAGGCTGAGATACATTTGATAATACTAGATAGTGAAAAACAGCATTTAGATATTCAAGAATCAAAAGAAATACAAAGGAAGTACCCATCATAAAAAGTGTATGCATGTCTTCAATGTTTCTTTCTACTCAGAAACATTTCATTCTTTTCAGAGCTTCAACTCTACCCCTGAAAAGGTTCAGTTCTAAAGTTTTATTTCCTAACTGACTAAAGTTTACACACAAAAGATGTCTTACCATAACCTCAAGTTCAACATATTTAAAGTTGAGCTCAACCTTGTCTATAGTTCCAGGGGTTATCTAACATTTACTTTTATCTGTGCTTCCAATAATCTAGCCATGTGTGCAGTCTTCTATTTCAACTCTTTTATAGTTAATTGTTAATTTTCATTAGTTAATTCCTACTGATTTCCGTTGGCATCTTTTCCTTCCTCTCTGTTAGCCTGGATTTCAAAACTTTCCATGATCTATCTTTCTCTCTCCTCTTAAATAACGTTTTCCTTTACATCTCAATCTAGCCTTATACGATCAGCCCTCCATACCTATAGATTCTCCCTCCATGAATTTATCCAACTATAGATGAAAATATTCAGTAAAAAAACCTGCATTTGTATGAAATATGTACAGAGAATTTTTCTTATTATTCCATAAACAATACTGTATAACATTTACATTGTATTAGGTATTAACTATGACATGATTTAAAGTATAAGGGAAAACTTGTAGGTTTATGAAAATACGATGACCTTTTATATAAGGGACTTGAATATCTTCAGATTTTGGTATTTACAGAAAGATCTAGAACCAATCCTTCATAGTAACTAAAGGAGGACTGTAGTTTATTTTTAAATTATGCTAATCAGTGCTTGCTTCTTTCCCTTTCTCCTTGACTCTTGCTGTTTCTCTTTTTCACACATATATGTCAACATGAACATTCTCTTACAGTCACAAGGGATTTTCTAGAATAATGACTCATCTTAACACTAAATGGCAAGTAGCAGGATTTGAGTGATAGGTGGAAGGAAGAAGTCTCATCCAAAGTTCTACATGTCAATTTTACTTATATTTACTATAGGATACATATGAATATTATTTTAAAATAGAAAAGAAAAAAATGTAGACAATGGAAATCAAATGTTCTTTCTGCCCTTGACACCCTTTCTAGAATGTGTGTATATGTGTGTATATACATATATATAATATTTCAAGTATTTGTTATTTTTCATTATTGTCAGTGAAATTGAGCATCATTTTCTTTCCTAGTAAATGTTTATATTTCTCCATTTTCATCAATTGGAATAGTATTTTATCATTAATTTGCCTAGCTAGTTTTGGTGATATGCAATACAAATAATTTTCACAATATTTACTTGTCTTTGAATATTTGTAGTATTTTTCTCTATTCAAAGTGTTATTATTTTGTGTAGTTGAGAACTCTTTAATCTTTTGTATCATTTCTTTTTATTGTATTTCATGAGAAGGTCATATTTTAAAAAGACACTGTTAACTGGGCAAAGTGGTGCATGCCTATTGTCCCAACTACTCTTCAGGTTAAAGCAGGAGGATTGCAAGTTTGAGACCAGCCCAAGCAACACAGCAAGACCCTGTCAAACTGTAAAAAGCCCTGGGGATGTAGCTCTGTGGTAGAATGTCCCTGGGCTCAATCCCCAATACCACAAAAATTTTTATTCAAATGGTAGTTAAAGGGGCTGGGGTTATAGCTCAGTGATAGAGTGCTTGCCTCTCATGTGCGAGGAACTGGATTTGATTCTCAACACCACATATAAATAAATAAAGGTCCATTGACAACTGAAAAAAAATATTTTTAAAAAATGGTAGTTAAGAATTCTCCCATGGTTTATTCAATACTTTCTGCAAACGCTACCCAGTTGTTGAAGCCATCTGTTGATTAATGGAGACTGTTCATAATATATATGTATGCCTCTTTTAGGAATGAGGGAACATATCTTAGAAATTGCCCTCTCATATTTTGCTTTTATCTTAATGGACAGGATTATGACATCTCCTTATACCTAAACCAAAAAGGGAGAACTGAATTATCATATTTGGCTTAAATCAATAAAAAGTCTGCCATGCTTGAATCAATATAGGCAAAGTTGAACCAGGTGATTTCTGATTCAAATTACATTTTATTAGAAGGTAGAAAGGAGAGAAGAAAATAAATGTTATTTTGGCAATTAGCAGTTTATGTTAAACTACCCTAGAGCTTTATGGAATTTGTATTCAAGCCTAGAAATTTCCCTTGAAGGTAGTTGAGGTAAGCAAAACATGTGCTTGTTACTCCAGCAGAGGGGAATCATCCATTTATTCCAGGAGAGGGGAATCATCCATTGAAATCACATTTGTTCAGAGCAACATTAATTCTTAGGTGGAAAAGAACTAGTTGAACAGAGAAGAAGAAGCACGAATTGTGACATCAGAAAGATTTAAATTTACATCACAATTCTGTCACTTTCTAGCCACATAGCCTTGACAAAGTTTCTTATACTTTCTAAACTTCAGTTTTCTCATGTGAATTATGGGAATTATATCTAACCCATGGTACTGTCAGGTGGATTTCATGAGATGAATTATATGTACAACTTTCCATGGTACAGGTACATTGTGCTTTCTCAAAAAAATTTGGAAAATAATATCATTACTTCTGTAAATATATCAGGAGTATGGTGATATTTTGTGTTCTTAATGATGACCTCATGATATTTTCATTAGCACTTCCATGAGAAAATATCTCCTGGGTTCTAAACTGATTTATAAACAAACTTTTGAGTCAGAACCTGTATAGAATTTGGCAATTTCTGTATAAAGAAGTATAAAGAAAATGATACACTTTTTACTTGTAAAGTTGCTGAGTAACACTCTTGGAACCACACAAAGTGGAACATAATAGTGTTTCCTTATAAAGAAGGCAAATTTCTAAATAATTTTATATCCATTGATCCTAGGTGGGGAGGAGGTTGGAAAAGAGATTTTCACTCTATATCTGCTGTTGGCTCCTCCCAGAATATCCTTTCCTTCAAACTAAATGATGATTGCATGAAATTAACAAAGGGTATAATGCCAGCCATTGGGAAGCACTACTTAGATTAAAAGCATCATTGATCTGCTTCAAAAAAGCCTTTATGCTTTCTGATTTGATTGAACAAGTGACCTACAAACAGTATTGTCAAGTTTGAGCCCAGCTCTACATATTGGTGTACTGAAGACTTCTGAACAGAATTCTATAACTGGAGGTAACCTCAAACTGAAAGTATATAATAATATTATTTTCGATAGATATACCCCTAACTTTCAAATTTTATTTTATTTTGTTGTGGTAAGAACAATTAATATGGGGATGGGGTTGTGGCTCAGTGTTAGAGCACTTGCCTAGCATGTGTGAGGCATTGGGTTTGATCCTTAGCACCACATAAAATAAGTAAATAGGGGCTGGGGATGTGGCTCAAGCGGTAGCGCACTCGCCTAACATGCATGCGGCCCCGGTTCAATCCTCAGCACCACATACAAACAAAGATGTTGTGACCGCCGAAAACTAAAAAATAAATATTAAAAAAAAAATTCTCTCTCTCTCTTTAAAAAAATAAGTAAATAAAATTAAGATATTATATCCATCTAATATTCTTTTTAAAAACAACAATTAATAAGAGATTTATCATCTCAGATTTTTAAGTTGTCAATAAATTTGGTTAGCTATAGGCACAATGTTGTACAACAGATCTTGAGAAATTACTCCTCTTGCATAAGTGAATTTTTATGCATATTAATTAGCAGCTACCCATTTCACTTCTCCCAAGCCTCTGGCAACCACTGTTCTACTTTGTATTCTACAAGTGTGACAATTATAGATACTTTTTATAAGTAGAATCATGTAGTATTGGTACTCTGTGAATGTTTTATTTCACTTAGCATGATATCCTGGAGGTTCAACCATGTGTTGGTATGTCAGAACTTCTTTCTTTTCAAATATTAGTCATATTTTCTTTATCCATAATTGAACATATAAAGTTTTTATTCCACATTTTGGTGATTGTGAATATGTTGCAGTGAACATGGGAGTGCAAATATCTCTTATAGAGCCTGATTTCAATTCTTTCAATAAATACATAGGAATGAGATTGTGGGATCATGTAATAGTTCAGTTTTTAATTTTTTGAAGTAACTCTATTCTCTTTTTCATTACAGCCACATGATTTCTCATTTCTACCAATTGTGTATAATAGCCTCAATTTTTCTACATTCTTGCAATTAAAATAAATAGTAGCTGTCTAATAAAATATGTCATTCTGCCCTTCATCTGCATTTCCCTTCTGATTAGTGATATTGAACATCTTTTCACATATCTGTTGTATATTTGTGTATCTTCTTTACCCATTTTGGGGGGTCATAGATGGAAACAATACCTTTATTTAGTTCACTTATTTATTTATGTGGTGCTGAGGATTGAACCCAGTGCCTTACACATGCTACCACTGAGCTATACAACCCCAACCCCCTTTTGTTTATTTTAGGATTTTTGTTGTTGTTATTTTGTTATACAAGTTTTATATATTTTAGAAATTTACAAATTAATGGATATATAGTTTGCATATATTTTCTCCTACTTCATAGATTGCCTTTTCATGCTATTGATTGCTTCCTTTCCTGAGTCCCCCTTGTTTATTTTTGCTTTTGTTGCTTGTTTTTGGTGTTACATCCTTAAATAATTAGATGAATTACTTAAAGATTTTTCCTATGTTTTCATCCAGGAATTTTGTACATTCAGGACTTTGGTTGATGTCTTACCAATTTTGAGTTGATTTTTATATATGATATAAGATTAGGGTCAAGTTTCATTCTTTTGTATGGGAATATCTAGTTTTTCTATCACCATTTTGTTGAAGAGATTATATTTCTGCATTGTGTCTTCTTGACACCCTTGACGGAAATCAGTTGAACATACATGAGTGGATTTACATTTACAATCTCTATTCTATTCCACTGCTCTGTGTCTGTCTTCATGCCAGTAACTTCTATTTTAATTGCTATAACTTTTCAATGTATTTTGAAATCAGGAAATATTATGCCTCCAATTTTTTTCTTCTTTCCCTAGATTGATTTGTTATAAGGGATTCTTTGAAATTCTGCAAAAACTTAATAATTGTTTTGCATTTGTTTAAAAATCACATTGGGGTACTAGGGTTGTGGCTCAGTGGTAGAGTGCTTGCCTAGTATGTGTAAGGCACTGGGTTCACATCTGAGCGCCACATATAAATAAATAAATGAAGATCAATTAACAACTAAAAATATATTTAAAAATTAAAAAAAAATAAAAATTTAAGAATAAAAATCCCATTGGGAGTTTAATAGTCATTGAATTCAATGTATAAACCACTTTCAGTAGTATGAATATTTTAACAATTTTAAGTCTTCCAATTGACAAGCATAGTATATATTTCTAGTTGTGTCTTCTTTAATTACTTTCATCAGTGTTTTGTTGGTTATGGCATGTAGTCCTTGACATGTTTTGTTAAGTTTATCACCAGCTGTTTTAAAATTTTTGATATTATTGTAAGTGAACTTTCTTAATTTCATTTTCAGATAATTTATTGTTAGTGTGTAGAAACTCAACTGATTTTTGTACGGTCATTTTGTATGGGGAAAACCTAGTGATTTTGTTAATTAGTTCTGACTGGTTATTTTACTAAATGGAGTCTAGTGTTTTCTATTTATAAGATTTTGTCAACAGTGAAAAGGGACAATCTTACTTCCTCTTTTGCAAAATCTGTGCCTGTTTTTTTTTTTTTCTCTTTTCCCTTTTTCCTAATTACTCTAATTCCTAACTAGAACTTCCACCACCAAGTTGAACAGACATGGCAAGAATGGTCATCTTTGCCTTTGCCATAATCTTAAAGGAAAATCTTTCAGCTTGATCCTCTTGAGTGTGATATCAGATGTGATCTTTTCATATATTGCTTTAATTATGTTGGGTTAATTTCCTTCTGTTCCTAATTGCTTGAGAGCTTTATATGTTTTTGAATTTTGTTAAGTATTTTGTGAACATTTACAGGGATGATGATATGATTTTTAAATTATTTATTCTCTTAAGGTGATGTATCACACTAATTGATTATCATAGGTTGAAACACACTTGCTTCCCAGGGATAAATCCCATTTGGTAATGATGTGTAGTCTGTTTCTTTCTTTTCTTTTCTTTTCTTTTTTTTTTTTTTAACACAGGACAACATTGGAACACATTAAAATCTTTATTACACATATAGAGCACAATTTTTTGTTTCTCTGTATATAAATTACATTCATGCTAACTTATGCCATTATACATGTACTCTTGTTTTGCATTACAATTCTTAATACACATTTATACCACAATTTTTTATTTAATGTGCTGTTAAACTCAGTTTTATAGTTTTTGTTTTTTTGAAGATTTTGGCCTCTATATTCCTCAGGGATATCTTCATAATTTTCTTGTGATCTCTTTTTCTATCTTTGGTATGGAGGCAATTCTGGCTTCCTACAATGAGTTTGGAAGTGGTTTTTCCACTTTAGTTTTTTCCTTTTTAGAAGAATGTTTAAAAATTGACATTAATTATTTTTTAAATATTTGGTGAAAATTACTTATGAAGTATTCTAGCCCTTGACTTTTTTAAAAATTTTTGCTCTGGTCTTAATTATGTCCTTATATTTGCAAAATTAGGGCTTCTTTAATTTTTTTTTCTAGTTTCATGAGATAAAATTAGGTCATCAATTTGAGGTCTATCTT
The DNA here is from genome assembly GCF_045843805.1 of Urocitellus parryii. Taxonomy (NCBI): domain Eukaryota; kingdom Metazoa; phylum Chordata; class Mammalia; order Rodentia; family Sciuridae; genus Urocitellus; species Urocitellus parryii. Next base: position 105,491,538 of record NC_135547.1, read on the forward strand.
CCTTTTTTTTCTTATTCTTCTTTTTAAAATATTTTTGGTTGTAGATGGACACCATACCCTTACTTTATTTACTTATTTTTATGTGGTACTGAGGATCAAACCCAGTGCCTCACTATGCTAGGCAAACCCTCTACCACAGAGCTACAACCCCAACCCCAAGGTCTATCTTCTTTTCTTGTGGAGGCAGATACTTAGAATTGTACTCAGGAGCACACAACCACTGAGCCACATCCCCAGGCCTATTTTGTATTTTATTTAGAGACAGGGTCTCACTGAGTTGCTTAGAACTTCACTTTTGCTGAGGCTGACTTTGAAGTTGCGATCCTCCTGCCTAAGCCTCCCAAACCCCTGGGATTATAGGCGTGTGCCACTCTGTCCAGCCTATCTGCTTTTTAAATATAGGAGTTCATTGCTCTAAACCTCTCTTTTAGTATTGAATTTATTGTATTCCAAAAGTTTTGGTATGTTGTATTTTCAATTCTCAAGATGTTTTCCTGGGGCTGGGGATGTGGCTCAAGCGGTAGCGCGTTCGCCTAGCATGTGTGCGGCCCGGGTTCGATCCTCAGCACCATATACCAACAAAGATGTTGTATCCGCCGAAAACTAAAAAATAAATATTAAAAAATTCTCTCTCTCTCTCTCTCTCTCTCTCTCTCTCTCTCAAAAAAAAAAGATATTTTCCTGTCTCCCTTTTATTTCTTCTTTAATCTATTATTTGTTGGAAAGTATGCTGTTTAGTTTTCTATGCATTTGTGAAATTTCCAAATATCCTTTTGTTATTGACATAGTTATATTACATTGTGGTTGGACAAGATACTTGGTATGATTTCACGCTTCATAATTTTGTTTAGACTGTCTTGTGACCTAATATAAGATCTATCATGGAGAATATTTTATGTGTGCCATGGGGTGGAAAGCTCCATACAGTTCTATCAAGTCCAGTTGGTCTAAATATTATTGAAGTATCTTGTTTCTTTGATGGTTTTCTGTTTGGTTATTCCATCTTTTATTGAAAGTGGGGTACTGAAGTTATATATATTTATATATATAGATAGAGAGAGAGAGAGAGAGAGAGAGAGAGAGAGAGAGATGTCAATGGACCTTTTTAAAAATGTATTTATATGTGGTGCTGAGAATTAAACCCAGGGCCTCACACATGCTAGGCAAGTGCTCTACCACTAAGCTACAACCCCAGCCCGTTAAAGTCTATTTTTATTATTATTATGTTCCTTTCTATTTCTCCCTTTAGCTATGTCAGTGTTCTGAAAAATGGGGGAATCCCCTAAAGAATATCATATAAAATGTTTTAGACTTTTCAGAATTGTGATGTTTAAAGAGAGATTTTAATTAGACATTTTAAAGTTTTGAATGTATATTTTATCCCTTAACCAATGCATATTGATCACAGACTATGTTATGGTTTGAATATGAGGTGTCCTTCAGAAGCTCCTGTGTTAATGCAGGATTATTCAAAGGTGAAATGATTAGGAGAACTCTAACTTAATCAATCTATCCTAATTTGTATGAGCTATCAGGATGTTAGCAATAGACAGGTGGAAAGTGGCTAGAGGAGGTAGGTGGCTGGGGGCATGCACTGGAATGAGGCCCCTTCCCTCCTGCTTTCTCTGCTACCTGGCCACCATAAGATCCTTTTTTTTTTTTTTTTTTTTTTTTTGCTAGGTCCTTTGGCCATGAGGTGAGGGTTGCTGCCTCATCTTAGGCATAGAGCAATGGAGATAACTGATCATGAACTGAACCTCAGAAACTGAGCCCAAAATAAACTTTTCCTCCTCTTAAGTTGTTCTTGTCAGGCATTTTGGTCACAGTGGTAAAAATCTGACTCACACATACTATGTAAAATAACTCTCATAGGAAATTAAATTCTTTTAGTGAACAAGGTGGAAATGTTATCTGTCTTCATGACATTTAATTTGCAGATGATAAAGGAGACCAAAAATATCTCAAAATACAATTTAAAATGAATGTTAATTGTTAGAAACACTCTGAAGGAAACAAAGCTGAATTTTAAAAAATGAGAATGTTAAGATTAAATGAGCATTCTTGTGATCATAGCCCAAGAATGTGAAGGCTCATAAAAATGATTTATTATAAATTTACACTGAATTATACACCGTAACTTAATACTCCAGAGAGATACTAAGTTATGTGATAGCTTTAAATGAAAATGTAGTATTATTATTTCAGAGTTATTGCCTGCTAATTACAAAGCAGTACTTCCAAAAGAGTTAATCTGATTTTGAACACTTAAAAGTAAAGCCATATTACTCTTATTGTATTTTTCTACACAATAAACACATTTTATTACCTGAGTTATCAGAGCAATAGCTATGAGTATGCATACCTAAATTATTCTCCCTATCATAAATAGAGGGGAAAATATCCTCAAGTAGATCTAGATAATTTACATGATGTTATATTATATAATACATGATGATGAAGTCTCAATATAAGCTTTTCAGAGGCATGTGAACAATTACCTTAGAAACAAACCATTTATTTCACTCTAATATAAACCAGTAAGTATGTTTTTATGTGCACACATGAAAATACAAAATAGAAGTATCTAGTGTTCAGCAGCTGTTTATTGATGAAAAAGATCACAAATTGATTAATTAGATAATTCTATATTTAAACATTCAATTATTTGGGGTTCCAAAAATAGTGTATTTATAGAGTCCACAGAGTCAGATTCTCAGTCTATAATTTAAAATAGAATGCTCCTTGACACTACAGGCATTTTAGAGCAAGAACATGTGTAGTCTGATACAATTTTACCCCATAAGCATACCAGACAGTATTCAGCTTAGTTTTAAAATGGTTTTGTAAAAGAAATATATCAAGAAATGCAAGTTTTCATCTTTTAAAATGACATCAAAACAACATTAAACCGGCTTACTGAGGAGAGTTTATTGAATGTGACTTGTTTTCAAATGCTTAGTTTACAGTTCACAAGAAGGCCTTCTGAGGTTTGAATTAAGAGGTGATTGATATGAAGATTCAGAGTACATGACTCCATCTCTATTTGTCATGATAAACATTTAGATACAGCTTCTGATAATTAACCCACTAAGGGCCAAGTTTTCAGTTTGGTGAATATTTCAACAAAACTGACACTGGTGCATTAAAATAGGTTGGACATGGTAATCTACAGGTTATATAGCCTTTACATATTTTCCAATATGCCTATGAAACATGCATATATATATTTTTTTCAAATGCTCTAATTGTGTACCTGTTATTTTCCTCAAGAGAACAGAAATCTAAAAACATACTATTGTTTTCAAAAGTTATTTCAGTGGTATATTTGTTGCTCAATTTAAGTTTTTATAGGTGTCCCATATGTGGGATGATAGAATTTTATGAGGTAATTAAGCCAATGGTCTTATCATTTTCTTATAATTGATTAGGCAATATACCTTCCAAAAAGGCACATTTAAGGGAAAACTCTCATTTAATCCCCAGGTTTTATAAGGATTATATGGCCAAAAGTCAACACTTAATTTTCCAGTTGTAGCTGTATTTAGGAAATATAAATGCCTGGTACAAAATTTGCATTTTTTAAAAATTTTTTTCTGATTTTATGATTTATCTCTATCTTACAGAAGTGGAAAAGAGGCTTAAAATATTGAATAGTGTGGAAATGTTATTTTTCTATTTGATGTGTTATAGTTCTATATAAGGACAGGAATTTTTTCTATCATTCATATATATATATATATATATATATATATATATCACAAATACTTTTCTCTAATTTGTCCTCTGATTTACTTCATTTATATTAATTTATATTAAACAAATGCCATCATGGTAGGAATATATGTGTGAGAGAGAAAGCAATCACAATCAAACTTTAAAAAAAAAAAAGAAATTAAAGGATATTCTATAACCAAAAGATTCAGTTGACCTCTCTTGAGATGAGAATGCAAACATGATATGAAGCTAATTTCTGGGACTCAAGTATGTCATTTTTCTTCAATGACTTATTCTCCTATCTAAATAGAGATAACTTTAACTTTACATGGTGGCTAAAATAATTAATGCACAGTATATTAATTTTTGTCATCATCTTGTACAATAGACACTCAAGTATTTAAGAATAAAAATAAACATTTATAATAATGCCAGTTAACATTTCTGCACTTTAAGATATAATCTTAAAAATAACCTAAACACAAAAATGTAGACTGAATGTCTCTTTTTGCATTTGATGAGGATACTTGGAGTTTCTCGAAGAGACTTTACATAATTTGATCTACATACTGTAAAATGACTTTTCCTGTTTGTATCAGTCTGTTTTGTATTGCTATAAAAAATACTCTAGGTATATATGTGACTGTATGATCAATGTGATTCTGCAACCTGTACAATCAGAAAAAATGAGAAATTATACCCCATTTGATTCAAATGTATGAATTGTCAAGATCATTATACTATCATGTGTAACTAATAAAAAAAAATACACTAGGGATTGGGGTTGTGGCTTGTTGGTAGAGCCCTTGCCTAGCACATGTGAGGCACACAGGATTCAATCCTCAGCATCACATTAAAAAAATAAAAATAAAGTTAAAAGGAAATACCCAAGGCTCCCAGGCTAGACTGTTATAAAGAAAAGAGGCTTGTTTGGATTATAGTTTTAAATGCTGATAGATTATCCAGCTACATTAGTTTGGCCTCTGGTGAGACTCTTCTGGCTATGTCACAACTTGGCAGATGGTATCAATTAGGAACACATGTGGGACAGTGAAAGCTGTGTAGCAATACAAGAAGCAGGTGGGATTCAGGAGCTATGTTTGCTCTTTTTATAACAACCCACTTTGTGACAATCAACTGGCATCCTAAAAGAAATATATTAATCCATTTGGGGGGAATGCACCTCAATTATGTAACCCCATTCCATTAGGCTCCACCTCTTAAAAGTTTCTACTACCACAACATTGCCACATTAGTGGTCAAATTTCCTGTGCATGAACCTTTGTGGGGACACATTGAAATCATATTCAAACCATAGCAGTACCTTCCCTTAAAATTAAAGATAGCACCAGAAGTATAGCTGTGAACAATATACAACTAAAGTCAATTTCTACAAAACAAAGGTACCTGAAAGTTCGCATTTAGCTCATGTTCAGTATATTTTTGGAGGGTTTTGTGTGTAGCCAGTGGAGAATGAATTATAGTCTGGAACTGAGCTAAATTGGTTGTGTTACAATGATTAAACAGGTTAGCAAGCTTACTTGTTAACATTAATAGATTGATGTCCTTGTGTAGAGTAGATAGAATCTTTTTTTTTTATTTTTTGCATCTTAAAGAGTATCTATGCCAAATATTTATTTTAATAAATTTTTACATTGCTAAGGATTGAACCCAGAGCCTACCTACATGCTAGGCAAGCACTCTACAGCTGAGCTACATCCCAGTCCTATTTTAATATATTTGATTTAAACAAATCAAACATATCTTTGAGGAAGATTCACCTTCTTACTTTATTTGTGATTCATTTGTCTCTTAGTAGAATTGTGTAATGCTTATCTATGTAATACAGTCTTACTTTACCTATGTAATACAGGTGTTACAGCAAACTGTTCTAGTTCAATTCCAAGCCACCAGACATGTAATTGAAGAGGTGTTCACAATTGAATACAGCTTTAGATACTGTATTGTTACAACTGCAGGAGAAATCATGAGCCCTGCTGACCTCTAGAATCAAGAAAGATAATAATGAAAATGAGTGTTGATTTTGTAAGCTCTTAAGTTTTGAGGTGATTTGCTATATGGATATAGTAAATGAAGAACAAAGTAAGCATGCCCGTATTATTTATTATAGGATTGTACTTATTTAAAATCTAATTACCACATTGGCTAATTTTATGTAAATAACCCCTAGTTTTCACATTAAGTAGTTTAGTTTTCTGTTTTGCATTGATTTTGTTTGTTACAATAGACAATATTTTGTTTACTTTGTTTTTAGAAAGTATTTTTGTATCTTTAATCATTATGCTCAGTAAAATTATTAACCCTATTTTAATAAAGCCATACTCAATGTATGGTAACATTGGAATAAAGATGCATAACCCTGATTGATAATTTTATATAGATGTTTCCTAAATGTTTTATTAGCAGATCCCTGTGTCTAATTATGATCTCTGATACAGAATTCCATTAGCACACATCCTTATATATTGTAATATTTGGCTATGAGTACATAAGTGCAAAAATGGAATAATGCTTAGATAATCAACATAAATTTCTTACCAAAGTTGAAGAATATTGTAGGGCCTCCTATAATGTTTTACATGTAGTAAATTTAATGTATATGGGCCTTAAATCTACTGTCAATTTTTATAAATGTTTTACTAAAATTCTATACCCTTAAGCTTTCTATGTAACAAAAAAAGAAATTTATTGAAGGATATCTTTTTTAGTACTCATTAATTTAGAGTGATTGTGTAATCAACATATAAGTAGTGCTCATATAAAGTATTTTGAGGGGCTGGGGTTGTGGCTCAGTGGTAGAGCGCTTGCCTAGCATGTGTGAGGCCCTGGGTTTGATTTTCAGCACCACCTATAAGTAAATAAAATAAAGGTCTATTGACAACTAAAAAATATTTTAAAAGAAAATTTAAAAAAATAAACTATTTTGATCATGATAAACTCTGATAAGAATGCAGTCATCAAATCTTTTTAAACTCTAAATATGATATGAATTAATCACTGGGGACAAAAACTACCTTTTGAAAGATTAATGATAATTTTATTGTATTGTTTATGGTTCCTTATTTCCAGATAGTCTGCTTGCTGATTCAGCTATAGAGATCTATGTTCTCCCTTTTCCAAATTTGAAAGATTATCATTTAAAATATTTATTTCTTTTAGTTCAGTTATTCACATTATAATGATGCCAATGATGAGAGCTATATATAAAAATAGGATTACTTCATGATAAAATTTACTTACTGTGAACATTTATGAAAATGTTTATTAGGTTTCTCTTGGATCTTTGGTTAATTTAAAATCTTAGTACATTTTATCTTCATTATAACATGTCCCAAGGAAATTTTTGGCTGAAAGATTAGCATTATAAAAAGAGTACTTTAATTAGAAATTTCTATATTGTGGGTCAGATTGCTAAATCCAGTGGCAATTATCTGCTTCCTAAGATATGTAGTTCTCTATCTGAAGCATTAAAATTTACTTTATAATACCTCAAAAACTCATTTCAAGAGGAAATTTAGATCATTAATGGAATTAGAAATAAGATGTGCCCATGGATTCTTCCACTGCTGTTTCATCATTTAAATTTCATGTGAACTGGGTGATTAAAGTAATTTTAACTATTTGGTACCTCAAATAGTTCAGGAACAAGTATGCCAGAAGCACTATAGTATTACCATTAACTTACTAATTGTTCATTGCCTTTTTCATCCTAGAGGTCCGGAATGCATTAGCATATAAAATAATGTATCTATTAAATTATTATTGAAAATCTTGCACTTCTATTTCTTCATAGTTTATGATTAGGGTCATTATTTACTGAGTGGGTAAAAATATTTAGCATCAATTTTGTTGTATCATGTATTGATTAGAATGTGTTACAAGAAACATCATAATGTTAAAAGTCAAAGAATGAATTTAGAAAATTATTTGTAATATTTATGAAAAAGAAATGATTATAACCTTCATATATAAACAAATCTGATAAATAAATGAGTAAAATCAGAATATGTCAGTGGAAAAAAGCTCATAAAGAACATGAGCTAGAAAATTTTTAAAAAGTATAACAGTAAATATAAATAGGTATTCCATCTACCTAGTAAAAATTAGGTAATATTATTTCATTGTTTTTTTTTTTACCTATAAGATAGGCTGATTTGAATCATAATAATACCAGTAATTTTTCAGAGCATAAGGAAACAGAAAATCTCAAGTCTTATAAGAGGGCTTATAACAAAATCAATTAATCTTGTCTTTTTGGAGCATATTTTTAAATAAATCACAAACTTAAAATATATAAACTTAGATACAAATTCATATTTTAGAAATTTGTGTAAGGTCAATAATATGATTATTGCAATGATGTTAATAAAAATTAGTTAAAGCATTTTTTAAAGAGGGAAGTTTAGTTAATATATGAATATTCATCTTTATGATATTTGTAAAGCTTAGGGTAAATATCTTTAATGAAATGTTTAAATTCATGCTATAGATGAATACTTATTACTATTATAAAATCTCTGATATATGGATAAAATAGAAAGTTTCAAATAATGTATGAGATAAAATTATACATTGCATCATGTATATGTATATACATATAACCACACACATATGCTATCAATAATATCACACAACTATATAAAGTATCTGTTCTGTTTAAAACTTAATATATGGGTTGTCTCCAAAAGCACTTTCTGTTTTGTGCTTACTTCCCTATTAAAACTGATTTTTCATTCCCTTGATTTTTAAGGAAATAAGTCATTACTTCTCAATGGCCCTTGAAAATTTGAAGCAATAAGTCTTAGTATCTTCCTGTTAGGTGGAGTTATTCCTTCATTCCTTCATACAATGAACAATTGTTGAGTAAATATTATGTGCTAGTAACTACAATAAAACTGTTTAGTAGGATAACCTGATTATTCTGATCTGTAGATTTACTAATATATCACACTATACAGGCTAAGGACTGCAGTTGGAATGTGTTGGTAGACATTTAATAATATTAATTAAGTATCATCTATACCAGATATTCTAGATTTGGTCACCAAATTTCAGTACCTTCTAATAACTTGCTCATACTATATATGCACTCTGAGTCAACAATAGTACTCTGTTCATTGGTCATTCAGGAATCCATCCTGAGAATATAGCCACCAGTTAGAATATTCCCAATAACTGTGCAGAGGCAAAGAAAGCTCTAAAGTTATTGTATAAGCATTTAAGTTTTTGGACTGCAAGTAACATATGCTACTTCATATCACAACACATGGACTAAAACAGTCAAACGACCTTACCCAACCTTAGAGAATTAAGAAGTAGAGTCATAATAAATGCCTCAAAGGTGGAAAGCTGAAAATAAACATGAACATCTATGTTTTCAGAAATGTAATGACAAAATGAAACAGGATACAAAAACATGGTCATACCCTAAAGAAATTGGCTTAATGATAAGAATTTTTCAAGCATAAGAAATTAATTTAAAAACTAAAAAGCACAAAGTTAATTAACTTGCTAAAATACATGAAAGCACATATATGACATTTGAATACTTTACCCCCAAATGCAATAAATGGCTTGGGGGAGGGGGATTGAGCTCTCTTATAGGACAAGTATTTAACCAAAGACTAGATAACAGAACTGATTATAAACTGGAGTTAATCATTGGACACATGGCTTACTAACATGCTTACCTGCAGTGTATAGGAAGCATATAGCTGCTAGGAGCCACAGCAAAAATATTGATACATGGTACCTTTGGTTTAGGTGACTGCCAGCTAGCCATTGAGATTATGATTATGTTAAGTTTTACATTCATAAGAAAATTGGACTCCTGCTGTCTACCTCGGCCTGTTACTGGACTCAGGTTACTCATGTCACTCATGTAATGGGAGAGTTCCCATTGGTTGGGGAAGGATAGTAGGAGGGAATTTCCGGGGGAGGTGCGCGCGCCCGGTTCCGGTGACACAAGTGGGTCCACTGGCTTGCTAGCAAGACGCACAGGGATCGCTGGCGGCTTTTTTAAATAAAGCTTTGTTTCCCGCTTGAGCGGTTTGTGTTTCTGTGTCTAGCCGGGTTGCTGGCGGCTCGTGCAGCCGGGTTGCGGCATATAGCTCCAAAAATGACCTTTTGTCTCCTTTGCAAACCTGGAATCCATGAGTCTAATTTGTGAATTTTGTTTAGCTGTGGTAACTCTTATGTAACAAGAGATAATTAACCAAGAATGGGGAACACATATGGCTTTGTTATTGCCCGTAAGCAACATATAAGCTGAGACAAGATGTTCAGAGTAGCTCTAGATTCTCAAATTTCACTTGACACTCAAAAGTAAATCCAAAATGCCTCCACAATGTGTTCCCTAGATATTCTACTTTCTCCTCTACCCTTCACTCCATCAGTTAGCTCCAGATATGCTAGCCTGTTAGCTTTCCTCTAATAAACCGAGCATGTTTCTAACTCAGAAACTTTACACATGCATTTCCCACTTTTTGAAATCTTTCCCCTCTTTTTTGAAGTCCAGATATCAGCATGGCTTACTTTCTGACCTTCCTTAGGCCTCAGAAAGGCCTGCCACCCTATTTAATATACCACCACTACCAATCTCTATCCTCTTTCCAAACTTGCCTTTTTCCTTTGCAACATATATCACTTGCACCATTATACTAGGTTCTTTTCCCAAATTAGTAGAAACTAAAAGAGGGAAAAGATTCAGTTTAAACATACCAGGTAATCAAAAATATTTTTGAATAAATAAATGTATAACATATTTATTTTATATGCCCAATTATCCCATTATAATACATATTCTAAAAGAGAGTTGAATGAGCATTATTACTTATGGGAACAGCCACCCATGACCCTAGTAAATTATACAGGGTTTTAGAAACAGGTCCTACAATACAACGCCTGCTATAACACAGTTGTACATCTTTTTCCTTTTCTCACTATAAATTATTAATCTCACCAACCATATATTAACAGAAAATTTACATATAAAAGGATAAATAATACACAGTGGGATATGCTATCTTGTATTTCAAACATGTTTTATTTTCCAGACTAACCTCAGGGTCTGAGAAGTGGTAAGATTTAGGTTCCTATCACAAGCCTACCAAATGGGTTCCAAATATATGCAGTTTATGGGGCTAGAGTTGTGGCTCAGTGGTACAGCACTTGCCTGGTTCTGTGAGGCACTGGGTTTGATTCTCAGCACAGCACCACATGTAAGTAAATAAATAAAACAAAGGTACATTGACAACTTAAATATGTGTGTGTGTGTGTGTATATATGTGTATTATATATATATATATATATACACACACATACATATACATATTTATAAAACAATCTTTAAAAATATTATGCATTTTATGCATCCATCCTTTAATGGTACATGGGCATGTACTCAGGAAGGTTTTCATACAGTAAGTTAATCTTCAACAGGGATTTTTAAAAGGTTTAGATGAAATGAAAAGAAACATGGAAATGTATTAGGTAGGTCATAACAAATAATATTACTATAGCCTGTGTTCAAGAGAAGGAAGAAATGGATTACTGGGGATCTTTGCTGTCCCTAGAGTATTTACTATCTCAATTGCAATAACAGTAGGAGAGGTGAAACTTATTACTTATTGACTAAGGGTAGAAAAATCATAGAGAAAGAATTGGTGAAAAGTGATATAAAATATACTCAGAAAGTAAATAAATCCAGAGAAGAAACCACAAGTTTAGCCAAGGCTCAAGACAGAGACTTTTAGGCATTCCCTAAAGATAGTGTTTCTTTCTGTCTCCATGTGTATCTTGTCCTCCTGAATGTTTTTACTGTGTAATACATACTTCAAAGTTTATTAGGTACCACAAAGTTAAGAGTCATGCCAAGAGTCATTAATTATATCATTTCACCTTTTTAGTGTTATATCCTTGCCAAGAGAAAAGAACTTTTCCTTTCTTCTACCATTTAACTAAAATTAGTTATTGTTAAAAATCTATGAAGATTTGCTCTGGGTGCCCTGGCACAAGACTGTAATCCTAGTAGATCCAGAGCCTGAGGCAGGAGGATTGCAAATTCAAAGGCAGCTTCAGCAATTTAGCAAGGCCCTAAACAATTTAGCAAGATCCTGTCTCTAAATAAAATGGGCTGGGGATGTGGCTCAGTGGTTAAGCTGGGTGAACCCCTGGGTTCACTCCCCAATACCCCCCACACAAAAAAAAAATCTATGAAGATTTTCAATTTAAATTGCATGGTCTGATGTGTGAGTCAAAAGCACAAGTAATGCAGTGCTGCTGCTGCTGCTGCTGCTGATGATGATGATGAGTGTGTGTGTATGTGTTACTAGAGATAGAACAAACAGCCTTCTTCACATGCTAGGGAAGCACTGATACCGCTGGTTAATGGTGAAGATTTATGCTCCCTCACTTATTGAAGTATAACATTAGAGAAGGATGTCTAGGCAAGCATATAAATCAGAGTTTATTTAAAAAGGAGTAATATAGAATTATTCCAGGAGGGAAAAGGGGGCCATAGCTGGTATCCTGTATCCCAAGAAGCAAGGCAGTATTGCCTTTTTTATTTGTGCTAGGCTTCCTTTGTTCTCCTGCTCTCTTCCTTTCATCTCTCTCCTTCCTCCCTATGTGACTAGGCCCAGGAGATTTGTAGTGAGATGGCCAAAAGGTGAGAAACAGATGGAGGGGGGAGGGAAGGGCCAGATGGAGCAGCCTAGGACACTTTAATTAACAACTTTATAACCCCCTGTAGGGAGGGGCAATTCCTGCTACAGGTTACCTTAGCAACAGGTTGGAGCAGCGCAGGTTATCTTGACTAAGGTGGAGGAAGGGCTCTGAAGGAATTAACATCTCAATTCCTTCATTCTCTGGATCAAACCTTGCCTATCTGCCAGTCTACTTCTGGTTTCAGCACTCTGCACTGAGTTAACTCCCTTGTCTCATGGCTACCAGCAAAAAGGAGGGAAAAGCAGATTATTGATTTAGAAAATTACTTTGCTAAATTTTGGTTTCAACATACTGTATGAAGAAGGTAAAAGAAAAGTGATTAATAAGTGGTCTGTTTCCAAAGAGTTTTAAATCTCTCTAGCTGTAAAGTTTATAACTTTTATTTTCTAATTATCCTCATAAATCCATCCTTCTAAAAATAAACAAAATATTACTTCCATTTCCAAGAAAGGCAGCTCTTCTAGCTTTTCATCATCTCTGTCTTCAGATATCTTAGATTTTCTACTTTCTCCCATTGTCTGGCATTAAGACACATTCTGTCAACCTGTATTTGGGTTACATTTAGTTTCTGAGAAACTTTGTTTTTCTAGATTTTAAGAACATGTGGATAGGAAATTGTTTGCCAGTTCTGTTAATTTATTTAACAAGGAAGAAAAAAAAGCAGAAGGAAAGTTTTCACTCATTGTGTTTTTCATTAAATCTGAATCACGTATGTTGGAATCAATAAGTAAATATCAGGAACAGGTTAAACTAAAGAAAATCTCCCTTTGAATAGCCCCAACCACATCACACAGTGAAGAGCAGCATACAATTATAGAAATGCAAATGGTTCAACTGTGACATTGGACAAAGTATTAAGCTGCCTCTCCTCCCATACTTAAAAATATTAATAAGTCAAATAATTTGTCCCTGTTATATATATTCACACATACTTACAGGATATAAGTGTATATATTATATATATTAATATAAATTTTATATATGTATATATATTAATTTTAATTCAGTTTTTCTAATGACTTTGAAACATTTCATCTCTTAATTACTTACATATATCAGGGGTGATCTTATTGTTGAACATGACCTCATAAACCATGGTTTTCTTTTTAGTATTTTTTTTATTTTTTAAATTTTATAAGCAAGTGATTGGCATATCAAACCATTATCCAAACCAAGAGAGGGCTTCAAAAACCCTTGGTTATTCACCTATTAGAATTCCTAACAGGTGTGGCAATATGAATGATTTTATGTTAACTGGCCAAATTTTGTTTACTTCACAAATGAGAGAAAGTTAAAAGCATGGATTGTATTATCTTGGTAATGGGGCAGGCAAAGATAATATAGCTAGGGTTATAAGAGAAGAAAGGGGGAAGAGAACAGAGGGAGAAAGAGAAAAAGATATTACATGTTTCCATTAATTCTTGTTGGGTAAGGGAGACATATCTTCTGTGTTTAGAACATGTCCTCATATTTCCTTGAGTAACTGCTCTCTCATTTCATGGAATTAAAATGTCATCAGCATACACACAAACACACACAATTTCATATCACTTATCTTGTCTTTTAATCCTTATTTTTCTGCTTACTAAATATGTGACTTTGTATATCATTGCATTTTTGCTGTTTTTGCTGAAGATTTTCAGTTGACATTTTGCATAAAAAAAGATGCATTAAAAATTGTTAGCAAAGAAAAACCATAGAACATTATCAGTTACTTTGTGAGATACACAAAATTTCTCAAAAAACTATATTCTTTAATTTTGGTAAGAATATTTAACATGAGACCTACCCAATAACAATTGTATGTGTACAATTCATTATTGTTATTGGGACCAGCATTGTAACACAGATCTCTAGAACTCATTCATCTTGCATAATTGAGAGTTTATATCCACCAACTATCATTTCCTCCTGTTCTTGCACCCCTGGTCCTGAAAATACCATTCTGCTCTCTGATACCGAGTTTGACAACTTCAGATATGTCATGTAACTTGAATCATACAATATTTGTACTTGTTTCACTTAGTGTGGTGACCTCGAGGTTCAACTATGTTATTGCATGTTGTAGGATTTTCATCATTTTAAAAGCTTAATAAAATTCCATTCACTGGGTCTGGGGCTGTAGCTCAGTGGCAGAGCGCTTGCCTAGCATGTGTGAGTCACTGGGTTCAATCCTCAGCACCACATAAAAATAAATAAATGAATAAATAGATAGATGAAATAAAGTTATAAAAATACAATAACATTATAAAAAATTTCATTGACTATATATATATATATATTTCCTTTGTTCATCTGTCAGATTCAGATATTTAGTTTCTTTAATGTATCTATTTTAGTGCTGTATTGCACTTTAGAATGTTTATATTTCCTCAAGATACTGATATTTTGCTTATTTTATAAAGTAGCTTAAGAATAATTCTTTCTTCATAAATCTTCCTGAAAATTCATTCAGCTAATTGGTGTAAATCTGATTACAAAGTAAACTATGTAGATACCTTATTGCACATCAAGGCTTTCTACACAAACTGTGTAAAGGTGGTCCTTTCTTTTAAGTTATTGGAATCTAGGAGTTTTACTAGAGCATTCCATAATTAAAGGGGTCAAAAAATGCAAAGAAAATTCCTGGTGCCTACATAATTCTTTCATTTTCAATTTTAATTAAGGTTGTAGATTAGTGTTCAAATGAGACAATACAGGAAGATAGTTTATATATCAATTTCTCAGGTTTTAAAATTGTATTTTATTGTGAAATTAGTGTGTTTTATGGAAATTGGCATCTTTAAATATACTCTGTTACTATATTGCAATAAATTAGTAGATATACAAATGATACAACATTAAAGAAACTCCAAAAAAGAAAATTTAATTCCATGGGAAAGTTATATAATATAGTGTTAGTCATATTTCCATAACATTTAACAATTACCTGAGATTATTGACTTAGAAAAGGTTTATTTCAGCTCACAGTTTTCAAAGTTCCAACCCACAATCAATTGACATCTACTGACCTATGAGAGCACATAATCATAGGGAGTATAGGATATAGGGAAGCTGCTTACTTGTGTCTAGAGGTAAAAAAGAGGAAAGAGAACAGAGTTCCACAATCTCCTTCAAGGGCATGCCCCTAATATTCTAAATCTTCCTACTAGGTCCCACCCTTTAACATTTCTACCACCTCTCAAAAGCACCAAGCTGGAGGGGCTGGGGTTGTGGCTCAGTGGTAGAGCACTTGCCCCTCACCTGTGAGGCACTGGGTTTGATCCTTAGCACCATATAAAATGAATAAACAAAATAAAGGTATCGTGTCCATCTATAAATAAATAAATAAATGCACCAAAGTGGAGACTAAGCCTTTTAACACATGGACCTTTGGGGAGCATTCAAGGTCCAAACTATACCAAATATATGAGTTCAACTGTGAGTAAGACCACATTATGACTAGTTTTGACAAATTATATTGTGTAGCTATATATTTATGTATACACTTTTTAACAAAGGCTACATTCACAATATTTTAAAGTATGTCATTTAACTACTTTAATGTAATTTTTTCTTTAAATTTACAAGTTTTTTGTTTCCTTTAGTAAAATTACATATTTTAAAATATATCCCAATCAAAAATTAATAACAAAAAATTTTCATATACTGGTGTTTTTCAATTTCCAATGAATGAAAATCAGGAAAAGAAAAAAATTAGTGACATCATCTTCAAAAATCATAATAATCAAAACACAAAGTTACTATAAAGTCCCTCCATGCACAATAAGGAATAATATCTACCATGACCATGTTTTCCTTGCGATCAGATTTATACCTAAGAACTGAATGAAAGTTTAGAGAAAAGTCATGAAGAAAACTATTTTAAGTTACTTTATAAAACAAGCAAAAATCAGAAAGAGAGCTTAGGCTAGAATTTGAGCACTCATTGTCACCAGATCTGTCCTTTTAACCTCTATACTATAAAACATAAAACAGAGTATTAGAGGAAAGGTTTTGTGTTCAGAAAAACACATGCATACTTTGCTATTTACAAAAAAAATGAAAAAATATGTAAACATTTTAAAGAGAATCTATAAATCAGGGAAATAGAAAAGTAAAGTAAAATATAGGCAGTTTAAAAGTAAAGGGAATTTTTAAAAATAAAGGGGTGGATAACTGGTAATTAATGGAATAATTGCTGTGAAATCTATCAATTGATGATTTCAATGATATTTCTGTATTGCAAGAGTTTCAGATGATTTTTGCCTTCTGGGAGGGAAAGAAGGGTGAGGAAAAGAGAGAGAAATGCTTTAAATATTCCAATTTATAGTCAGCCTGTAAAAAAAAATGGTGCATTAAATTTCCATTTGGCAACCCCATTATAATAAGATAAAACATACTTTCTAAAAATTTCCATTTGATGAGTAAGTGAACCAATTCAAAATGTCTTCATTTTATTGATATAGCATCAGCATCATTAATGATAATGCTTTTTGACAAAGAGCAATTAACTAGATTTGGTGAACTGAGCAATTGAGCATTGTATTTGTAGTCTGAACATTTGGCACTGAAGATTCTAGGAGTACATATTAAAATGATTGTTGATTATTTAAAGATTTATTAAGTTGATGAAGAACATTAAAGCATAATATATCCTGTGTTATTTAGGATGTGACTAGTTTCAAAAGTACTTAAGACACAAAGAAAACTTATTGGCTTAGTAAATAATAAGCTCAGTGTTTGCTCAAGGGTTTAATACAGAGTTTTATTAAGGAGTCAAGGATTGGTCTGCTTCTCTTTTAATCTGTCTATACTATCCTCTATAACTTGTCATACTGATACAAACAGGCTTATCTCAGCAGATCCTAGAAACTCTAGTTTTCTTGTTCAGAAACAGATAGGAAGAGTTTATAAATGGCAAATAAAAGGTAGGAGTTTCTCTATGAATCTTCTTAATCGTATGACTTCCTTGAGCATATCACTGTAGCAAAGTGTATAGAATTAACCCAAATGATTTTTGCAAATCTGAGCCCATATTTAGAACTGAGAGTGAGATTAATCCTATCCAAATCATGAGTCTACTGTACAATGAAGTGTAAGGATATTGGCTGTGCAATTGCAGTGTCCACTATAGTCCTTTTTGAATATTTGGCATTGCTAATGCTTGGTAGCATGTATTCACTTTCAAAAATCCACAAATATCCTTCTCAAAAAGAAAGATTAAGACTTCTTCCAATGTTGACTTCCAGTTTATAGGTTGGGTTATTTGGACAATTGACAGTTCCTTTTAATTAAACCTCATTGTAATGCTTTATGATTGACTGGGCAATGACTACATGAAAAAATATTGATGTCCCTAACAATAAATAAAAAGTTAAAAGAAGAAAGGATATCCTGACATATAAAGGAAAAAGTCCTAAATGCCTAACAGGACAGAATGAAAAAACAAAAACAAAAACATATACTATCCTGTGCTTTTAGTGAGTTGTTAGCTATTCTTTGTTTTGTTCATTGAGAATTTTGCTAAATAGTTGTCTTCAAAATTACATCTGAGATTGATATTAGTGAAATACCATTTCAGTGGCACTCATAGTATTATACATATTTTGTTATGTTGGGATTCTGGTGTTTGGTTCAGAGTTGATTAATAACTAGACATTTTTAGTTAGACTTGGGATTTCTTTGGCAATCAGTTTTCTTTACAATTTTTAGGCAGTTCTAGAATGCAAATCTCAATGTCAAATTTAAATAGGCAGAGAGAGAGAGAGAGAGAGAGAGAATGAACATTCACATTGAAGCAGTCTTATATGTCGTGTGTGTGTGTGTGTGTGTGTGTGTGTGTGTGTGTGATTAAACCTTGAAAATTATTGACTTCTCTAACAGAATAATCCAGAGGAATGGTGGGAATTTGGTAACATTAATCTAGATCTTCACATTGCCATGCTACTGGTACTTCACTTCTCAGTGATTCTCTTGGTTCTATCCTCTTTTCACTAAGTCTTTCAAGTAGTTATATTTCCCCAGTGATCTTCTAATGATAGCAACATAATCTGTGGTGTTCTTTTTTCATTTACATTCAAGATAAACTAATTACTTTTTTCCCACAATAATGGAAAAAGTCTGGAAACTCTTCTGTTTGAAACATGTTAGGTTATGTCTGTGGTTATTATATTGTCATCAACAGAAAGTCATGCACATAAGTTTATATTATAGGTCTCTAAACCCATCATGGTGACAGGGAATCACTTAAACCTGTCAAGGCTTATGGTTGGATTAGGGTTGAGAGTAATTTCACCCTAGCCACAAAACAGCTACAGAATTTGAGATAAATTGCATAACTTATGGTAATACCTGAATGATTTCAGTGTTTTTACATATTTAATTGCATAATCTTTAATGGAATAAAATATATCATGTATACTTACTTTGGTATGTGTGTGCCTGTGCATATACATGGGCATTTCAATATATACATAAATACATTTACAAATTTATAAAAGTAAAATATTTCATTAATTAGAGAAATGTTTTACTTTTTCTTGTAAAATACATTTATATCCACTAAATATTTTAGCTAATATAAAACTTAGGTTGATTCTTTCTAAAGAGACTGCCCCTCACCAAAGTCATGCTTAGTTTAGGTCAAGTAATTAGTAATAAGCAAAGTATTTCTAGAGCAATAGTTTAGAATCCATCCCAGAGCTAAATGTATTCAACATTTAGTAAACATTTATTGAGTACCTGTTTAAAAAGAATGCTATGCTAGGTTTCTGTAGGTAGGTAGGTAGATAGATATAAATAAATATATGTCATAAAACAATGGCAGATTTGCTCTCAGGATATGCTTATTTCCAATATCATCACATCTTTCTTTTTTTCATTTTTATTTTATCATAGGAAGACACTGATTTTTTTTTAGGAAAAAAAATGATACAGGAACTCACCTTATTTATATACTTATTTATATAAAAGCTTGTATAAAGCATAAGCATATGAGAGGTATACATATACATTTTCATAATTTGGATTGTTATTATGTTTGCCATTTTAATTTTTCCCCCTAGATACCTTGCCTTCAATATTTGTCATAGAATTTACTAAAAGGAATGAGAGTTTAATAATATGACAGATTTATCTGAATAGAGTGCTTTGTGTAAAATACAAGAATACTGGGACTTCTCATGTCAACCTAATGTATGATTTACCATGTTTCTAAATACATTTTATTAGCTTCTATATTTTAGTAAAAAAGAGTAATTAGCAGATAGTATCTTAATATGATGGTATCTGTATCAGAAACCAAAAAATCATCTCTAGAAATTGTCAAGCACTCTATATTTGTTAACACTAATAATGTCATGATTATGATTTAATTTTTCTGTTTTAAAATAAGTAATTTATGTAAGATATACTTATGCAACATATGTACATATGGTCAATTTTGAAGATAGGTGAGAACTTAGTACAATTTTTGTGTGTAGGATCATAAATTTAAAATGAAATTCATGGTTAATTAGAATAAGAAATTGATGAAAATAATGATATCTGATAATTGTTAAATGTTCCTGTGCCAGACATAATTCATAGAACAATGGAAAAGCACATATCATTTAGAACATTATATAAATACTAGGCCCAATTTCAGAAAGAGCCAGGGAGAGAGACAAATTTCTTAGCCATGAGTAGTTTTGACACTGGGATAGTAGTTATTTATTCCTAACAAAGTGTTGCTAAGGAGACTTTCTTAAACTATTTCCAAATATGAATCATCCACACTCACAGATCTTTGAAATCCTTTATTTGGGTTAAATCAAGACAACCTATGTAAAACCTGGAGAATGTGCTGTATATACATTATTTTCTCACTTTCCCACGCACATCTTTGCTATTTACCAGGACATACTTATCTTAACAATATAATACTTTTGGCCTTGAATGAATCTGTTCAAATTAATGTAGTGTTCACCACTGCAGTAGCAGAAGAGGCTGTGGTTTTGCAACTTTTATTATAAGTCATTTGAAGCAGAAAATTCTAACAAGTTTTCTTGAAGAATGCTTACTGAAAATTAAAGGTGTTTGGCTTTTATAAATGACTTTACCACTTCTCAATGGGTGGTTTTATCTTACTTTCTTGAAATTTAAATTGGACCAAGGTTATCAAAATTATATCCTACACATTATTACTGTCGAGTGCTTTTTAATAATAATTTTGTTAGCATTCATTATGGACATACTGAATGGTAAGATCATGTGACAATTGCTTCAAAGACAGTATCTGTGATGTTTACCTTCAATCAGTCTTCTCACTTTACAGATTAAGTTAAAAGATTTGCTAAAGACCATGAGACTAGTAAGTGGCAGAGCAAAATGGTATATAGTTATTTTGGATTCCTAAACCTAGGATTGTAAAATGAGTATTATCCTTTCTATTAAAATTACTTTTAATTTATCCTCATATCTTTTAAATTTACATAATAATGTCATATGTGGTCATCAAATGCTGGTGGCTCAATCTATCAATATTTATTATTCATCTAATTTGTGTTAACTACTAGGATTTATTTGAGTTTTCCTCACAGTCTTTATGGACTAGAAGAGGAGACAAACACAATGAACACTGTCTTGAGGCCCAATAGAATTAAGTAGTAAAATAGATATTCATACAAATCCTCTGGGAACACAAACCTAGCTTTGTGAAGATTGACCTAGCAGGTGGTGCAAAGCATAACTGAATGATGAGCCCTAATAATCAAGTATGTCTTCCATAGGAGGACTCTTCCCATAGAAAGATCATCACAGTTTGTGGAACTCAATGAGAAAGACATAGAAATATGAGTGCTCTGTATTATTTAAGATGGGGCAGGTGGGAAGGCAAGAGGAAGAAAAACAGCTGGAAAGGAAAGTTGAGGGCAAATTGTAGAGATGTTGTCTACCATATTAAGGGGTATGCATTTTATCTAGTAGGCAAGAAAAGGTTATTGACAGGTTTGCATATTGAGCTACATGTTTCAATCCCGGGACTTAAGGAGCTATATATAGAAACATTTTGGCATTATGAATGATGGAAAGTGCCCTACTAATGTAGAAGTTCCAATACTACCTTGAGGTGAAGCTGTCCAAATATATTTGGAAACTAGGATTTATTCTTAGCAGATCAGTTAAGACCAATGATGTAGATATAGTCTAGGGGCTGGGATGTTTGGAGATTGCTGAGTAATTTCTAAGAATATAAGAGATGTCACAAAGAGGAAAGCATGGTAACTCTTGAAGATATTCAAGGACAAAAGATTTTGGTTGAGATAATATCTCATCTGAAATATGTATTGATATATGTATTGATAGGTATATATGCAGGAACCCAGAGTGGGGGTCACCTAGATATGATTTAAGAACTTATCCAGGAAAATATTATACAGAAGATTTAAAAAAAATATTTTGAAGAAAACAATTATATTCAACAGTGTCAAAATTTGCAAAGGAATTGAGGAGGGTAAAGATGGAGGAGGGACATCTGAATCTGATTTTAGAATCAGAGTTCTGTGTTTTGAGAGGGCTGTTTTATCAGAAAGTTGGTAAATAAGAAAGAATGCATACAATTAAAGAGGCATCATGGCCATTTGGAAGCAGAAAAGTGGAGTAAACTACTCAGAAGTTTTTTGTTGAATGTATGAAAGTGGTGGGATTGTAAACTGAAGGGTGGTAGAATTAGGAAGATGTGTCTTAGATTGGAAGAATTTTAAGAATTTTGATACATTATACTAGTACACTATAGGAATTTGTGACACATGGTATATACTATACTATGTTCTATATATAATATATGGTATGAATCTATAAATGTTGATTTTTCTGGACAAAAGAGGCAAATGAAAATCTCTCTGAACATTCACCATGTATTTTCAAAACAAGTTTTTTTTCCCATTAATACTTATCCAATGCAATTCTATTTTTAGCAAGTTATTTTTTATTAATATTGATTTCTACTTAATCCCCTGGAATGCCTTTAAGTCCCAGTGCATTTCCTTCCCTTTATTAAAAAATAATCTTTCAAATTCAAGTTTTGTCAGAGAGCAAGATGGCACAGGGCAGAGAGTACAGACCATGACATAGTTAGAACATTTTAACATGACTTGACTTCATAAAACATGATAAAATAAGGATCAGGCAGCACTTTGTTTTAAAACATTTGTTGCTGGAATTCTATTATTCATTAAAAAAAAGCCTGCTGATCACTAGGGTTCTGTCCCCTGATGCCCGGTTTTAGCACCTTCTACAACTCCCTGTGAATAATGTAGAGCAGTGATGGAATACTTCAAGCCAAATCTAGAAATAGACCATCTTAAAAATATGATTTCCCATAGTTAAATAATGCAACAGACTTTCCTATCTAAAAAAATGGCAGTAAACATTGAATTTTGCTAGCTAGCATTTACATTTCTTAAACTAAGGTAAAGGAAAATAGTTTTGACTTGCCATCCACAAAGCTGAAATGCATATGAATATATGAATGCATGTATTGTGGATGTTTATAATTAAGTATGATGGAAAAGTATAGCATGATTTTGACAAATAAGACCAGACATCTGAAATTCGTCAAATTCACATTTATAATCTGAGCTGTAAAGTACATCCTTTAACCATATTTATAAGTAGCCCTTTGAAGTATGATTTCATTTTCCATCATGTGACATAGTAGAAAATAGTAGGAAAAAAAAAGCAAAAAGGCAGGAAAAAGTGAAATACTTGAAGCAAAGGTATAGCAAACCCAGTATCAAAGAGCTGAATAGGAGAAAGACCAATATCCTAGATTTCATTTTTTCTATCACAGAAATAATTATCAACTTCAGAATGTCCATCTAAAATTTACAGTAACAGTGAACTAAAATATATAGGCAAGGGCTGACTTGATGGTTTGACTATGATTCTTCAACTTTTCAGTGGTGCAAAAGTGATATCCAGATTCACGTGCTGTAAGAAAGTGTGCATGGCGCGCCTGGAATGAGATCGCAGGTCCCTTGATGTTGGGTCCCTTGATGTCCTAGGGAACCTCCTGTTGATTTTCCCGGATCTGGCCAGACCTATATGGAAACACGGGAGGACAGAGGAACTGGCTGCTGGACCCCTGAGAGCCCCCTGCTTCCAGTGGAGCGCAACAACAAAGTTGTGTGGCCTGCCAGGGTGCCGGCCCTGGAATCGGCCTCAGCTGTTGGGGCGCTGGCCGCCTTGGACCCCTCCAGGCTGGGCTCTCCCACTTCACCCCCTTGATACCCAGAGCGCTTCCTTCCCATGTACTCTGGGGAACAGCTCCAGCAGCTCTTGCCAGGTGCAAAATCTTCGGCAGGAGCGCGTGTAAAGTGACTGATAAGGTACCTCTGATGCAACATGACCAGGTGGGCAGAAGTTACTACCACACATAAAAAGAGGCCCTTGCCTGCAACATCATGGGAGGACATGAAGAAGGGGTCCTTGGAGGGAACAAGCCCAAATCTACCAAATCGTAAACAACCTGAAGCCAATAGACTGTCCCTTAAAAATGTTGCACGCCAAGCAAAACATAAAAAGAACAAAAGGAAGAAAGAATACTTAAATTAAGATGTGAATGGATTCATGGAATACCTAAAACAGAACTCACAGATGGTTCACAATGGGGAGATGATAGCAATGGACAGCCAGGAAGTAAGGGAAGAAATTGCAGTTGCTTTAAAGAAAGACAGTCCATGGGAAGGAAGACGATTAAAAAGACAAGCAGCAAAGAAAAACGCAATGGTATGTTTCCACTATAGAAAACCTGACCAGGGAATTGCAGATTGCCCAGCTGCCCTTGTAAATCAAGATATGGGCACTGGAATATGTTATTGATGTGGGTCCACAGAGCATGAAATAACCAAGTGCAAGGCTAAAGTAGACCCAGCTCTTGGTGAATTTCCTTTTGCAAAATGTTTTGTTTGTGGGGAAATGGGGCATCTGTCCCATTCATGTCCTGATAATCACAAAGGATTCTATGTTGATGGTGGTGGTTGCAAACTTTGTGGTTTTGTGGAACACTTTAAGAAAGATTGCCTTGAAAGTCATAATTCAGATCGAATGGTCACAGTTGGTCACTGGGCAAAGGGGATGAGTGCAGACTATGAAGAAATTTTGGATGTACCAAAACCAAAGAAACCCAAAATAAAAATACCTAAAGTTGTCAATTTTTAATAGCATTCAGTACTGTTATTAATTACTATCACATTGTTACTTTCCGAATTGGACGTGCTTTACAAGTTAGGCTTCCTTAGCGCCAAGAACAGTTTACTGCATTCTGTCCATCAAAGAGTACTTCTACCTCTATTTGGAGAAAAAAATCACTGAAGAAAAGCACAAGATTATTAAATTGGATTATCTGAAAGAACTTGTTTTTAATGGAGAAAACTTAGACAAAACTAAGTTATATAGTTGATTATATATATATATATGTGTGTGTGTGTGTGTATGTGTGTGTGTGTATGTATAATATAAAAACAAAAGCATACTGCTTTGTATTTGTGAATGAATTTTTGATCATATTGTTTTCTTGGTGTAAAATATCAACTTATTATTATACTAGAAATTTATAATTTGCCATAAAGTCTGTATTTTTAAAATATTGAATAAAAATGCATTTGCTATTCCCTGAAAAAAAAGATTTTGAATAAAGGTCTTTTTCCAAGCTAATTATATGTAGTTGACATGTTCTCAAATTCCTGGACAGCATCAGAGAGCTGCAGCTTCCAGTCAGCCACACTGTGATAATCTACAACTAATATTTAACAGTGTACTGTATTGCTGGGATAGGACATTTGATAGGTTAAATATAGAAAATGCAATTTTGATTTACATTGTTTTCACTTTGTGGTCCTATAATAAATCAAGGATCTTCTGTATAGTATTCGATGACAATAATATCCTATCCATATTCCTCCCATAGAAATAAAGTGGCACTTAAAATCCTATGAAGTAATATGATTGAATATGGTACTAGTGTGTGTTTGTTGGTGTTGCTTAATATATTTCTTAGTCTTTTGAGTCTTTCTCATATCCCACAGAACTAACAAAAAAAAATTGAGTTAGTAATAAAGTTGTCTGAAATGCAGTCTTACTACTTTGAAATCAATGCCCCACAAAATATTACTTTATCCTTGCTTTTATGCCTCCTTTTACCAATTATCTAAAACAAAAATCTAGAAGGCATTTTCAACAACACTCTCTTTTCTTTGTATTTAAAGTCACCAAATCCAATAGATTATGAGGACAAATATATCATAAATTCACCATGTCCCTTCTGCCACCATTCCTACTGTTTTCTAAGCCCCCAACATAACTCATCAGTTCATTGTTTTAAACACCCTTGAGGGTCATGGGTCAGGCACTATTACCTTTTGTACTTCACTGGTCTCCTAATTGGTCTTGCTGCTGCCACTCTTCCAGAGACCATCCACACTATATCCAGAGTGATCTTTAAAGAAAAAAAAATTAAAATTATATTACTGTTTTCATGAATTGACTGTCAGTTCTCTAAAATTATCACCAGAAAAGCCCTACTGATCAAGCAGTGTTAAGTGTATTAGACATACTACCATAGGGAAACTACTAACTTGACAAGGTCTTGTCCATGTGTTAATGTGAAAAAAATTGGAAAAGGGATCCTACAGAGCTTGGCTGGGTGATTGGTTATCCAGGTTTTACAAAGAAGGAAGCTGTTTACTATAGGATAAAAGATTTGACATGATAGTTTTTAAACTGATAAGAATGGTCTTTAAATGAAGAAACAATCCCCACAAAATTAATAGTTACGTTGGTTCACAACCTTCATTCTAAGTGTAGGTATTTCCCAGGGCATGAAGCTAGGTGGTCTTTGCTTTGTCTTGGTATTATAAGGATAGGAAATCATACTGGTTTTTGTACTTATGTGTGTTTAGTTGCTTCCTCTATATTATAAAACATAAACTATTTTATAAATGTCAAAATGTATTACAAAATATATTTTAAAGGAAATTTTACTTTGCAAAGCATACATATTTTATGATATGTATTATTATTTTTATCCTACCCTCAATTTATATAATATGCAAAACAAATTATATCCTCTAGCTATATTGATTCTTGTGATATTCTTCCCCCACCCCCGGCACATATGCACTCAGTGTTGTCTTACATAGTTTTATGTCTTTGAACAAATTCTTCTTCTGCCTGATAACCATCCCAAACCCTCATTGTTTTCTTTCCTTGTCTGGCAAATTTTGATTCATCTTGCTAGATTTCCTCAAAAATCTTTGTTTTGGGAAATCATTCATGATAAAAAAAAATTCCTAGTTCTCAGTAATGTCTGTTTTCCCCTTTCTAAGCTTTCCTTTCTTCTTGGGCATACACCTATATAGTTCCTCCATGGGACTATAATTTCTTTGAGGGCAGATGTTTTATTCTTCTTCATATACATTCTTGTCTAAGAAAGTGACTAAAACATAGTTTATAACACATGAATAACCAATATTTACTTATTTTAGTGTTTTTGATTGAGTATACAAAGCATTCCTTCTTAAGTTTGTTTTACTTGGCATAGTAGCCAGCGTTATTGAGAATTTAACCATGGGTGAGGCCCCTAAGGTCTGTGCACAGGTAAGTAACACATTTAATTTTCCTTACAAAATATAGAAAGGAGTTTGAGTGGTACAGGAATATTTTTGGTTCCATAGCCCTTATTCTTAATCCTTTAATGCTACCCTTTTTAATATGCTTAATATCATATTGGTAAGGATTGCCAACTAATTTTACCACAAATATGACAACCATAAACATGATATGTATTATTTGGAATACTAAAGGGCACATAATTTCTTCTATTAATATTTAGCTAATGTTCATTAGTATTCACAATTTGCTAGTTACTATTTGAATTTCTTTATATGAACTACCTAAGCCACCTAAATAAATTTAGGAGTTATGCAACATACATTTACTCCCTCCTCTTTGGTTTCTAAGGTACTACACATTCTTGGTTTACCTTTTGAATTTCTAGCTTATGGTTTACTTTTCATTTTCATATTCTTATTAATCCAAATTCCTAGTATCACACTAAGTGGGGTTCAGTTCCTAGATTACATTCATTTCTTAAATTATATCATGACATTAAATATTGTCCATAAATTGATGCCTCTCAAATGATTATCCCAACGCAACCTTTTTAGTATAGTCCAAACTTTTAAAAAATTGTTTTTAAAGATGCTGATGGATCTTTATTTTATTCATTTACTTATTTATTTATATTTAACCCAGTGCCTCACGCATGCTAGACAAGTGTTCTACCACTGAGCCAAACTTTTTAATATAACTATCTACACACTCTCTAGTCAATTTAAATTTTACCTGTTCAAAATTGAATGGACCAAGCTCCAAATCTGCTTCATCAACAATGCTTTATATTTCTGTATCAACCACATTCTTTCAGTTGCCCTAGTTAAGCACTTCGGAGTCAAGCTTAATCTACCCCTTTTTTGCAAGTTGTAGATCAGAAAAATATACCAGGACTAACTTGACCAGATCTATATCTACAATCTACTCACTTCTTACTATTTCCTTTGTCACTGCCATTCTTTCTGGTCTAGATTGTTGAAATAGCATTTTAAGCTGACCTGCCTACTTTGGCCTTTGCTTTACCTGCAAACTATTTTGTCTGCTGTGTGGTCCTGATAACCTATAAGTCAGATCACATCACTCTTTTG
Organism: Urocitellus parryii; assembly: GCF_045843805.1. NCBI lineage: Eukaryota > Metazoa > Chordata > Mammalia > Rodentia > Sciuridae > Urocitellus > Urocitellus parryii. The sequence continues at coordinate 105,519,719 of NC_135547.1, forward strand.
CTGAAAATCCTCCAATGGTTTGCCACTTCCCCAAAGGAAAATGTAGTCCTGCCTTCTTGTAAATCCAAATGCAGTCATCTCCTTCTCCCCATCCATTTCTTTCCTGGCCTCCTCTACCAAAATTGTTACCTTTTCTCATTCCAGGGCAGTCATACTGGCCTAATTTATGCCTCTGCCTGAACACATAACCTCCACATATTGACATGGATATCTCTTCTACAAGTTTAAGTCTTTCTTTTTTGCAATACTCAGTGAACTCAATGATATTTTACCTGATCTTCCTAATTCAATCCACAATGTTCTCTCCCCTGGCAATTCCTATTCCCCTCCCTCACTTCATTTTTTTTTTTTTGTAGTATTTACCATCTTCAAATACTTTTTAATTTTATTTAATATATCTCCTCCAATATGATTAGTTACATAAGAACTTGGATTTTTTTGTCTGTTTTGTATATGCCTCTACACTCATCCTCTAGAATAATGGTTGGCCCTTTTTAGTTGCTTAGTAAATAGTAGTTGAAGACATACTACTTTTAGTGACAGAACTAGATGATTTTAGAGCCCTTCTAAACAAAATAAAGAAAGCCATGATGCATTGAATATATAAAGTCTAGTCTACAAATTGCTCTTCTACCTGGCCTATCTGAAAATATGACAATTTTTGACAAATTATCTATTTGAAGTTTTTGTATTATTAGTTCATTTGCTAGAATAGATAATGAGAGGTATAACAATTGATTATGAATAGCTTACATGCTTATGAAAAGCAAAATGATAATGGATGTAACACATTATGGTTTCCTTATTTAAGGATGTATTACCTATGATGAATAGATGGGATACTTAATTTTCTGAGTTTCTCATTTACCCTCAAAACAAAAATAGACTATATATTCATTTGTGTGCTGCGTGTGTGGGTATGTATGCATGCACACCTCTGAGTGTGTGGGGTGTGTGTGTGTGTGTGTGTGTGTGTGGTGTATGTGTGTGTAGTCTATATGTCTAACTATAAACACATATATACATATATCCTTGCACTGGTTTCATCAAATATTGAGAAAATCTAATATAAAAAATGAAGCTTGCTAGTTGTCTCAGTTCCTGGTGCAAACCTTTTTTTTTTCCAGAAAACATTGTTTAGTCACCAAAAACCTCCCTTCCCAAAGCTGGGTTTCAATTTGTTGACTTCACATTTAAAAATGGTCAAGGTATTAGCAGTGAGTGTCATATGTTGCTCATTGGCAAGTGAGATCTCTAAAGATGGCCTATTATATGCTAAAAATAAAGGACTTTGATGCCAAAACCTCTATTCAATTCAGTCAGTATTTCAAACAGTACAGTGAGGGAAAAATCAGTTGAGGAAATTTGTCATCATATACATTAAATATCTTTGTGCTTCCCGTTTTGGTTAATTTTTCTTGCACCTTCAAATGCTTTGTGGGATCTGCTGCTGACAAGGAGCAAATTTATTTGTTTAGAATTTTGGCAGCCTTTCCTTCTTTAGCCTTGACTTTCTTGTAGACGTGCTAATGAGCTGTGAAAAGGCCAAATGGGAAAGAAATAAGACTTCCAGATAATCCATACTCTGATAAACTACTCCCATGATAATTGGCAGTTTATGGTTCTTCTAGGGCAGTGGGATAAAAAAGCAGTGTTGGCCATGTGAATGGAACAACCTACATTAATAAAATTATAAAAGAAGTTTACAAGGTAATCACAATCCATTCAAACAAATGTCATGTGTGTACCTTCAGGCCTAGGCACAATTTGATTATCTGAAGAGCTTTATAGGTCAGATTGTGCTGTGTCCCAGCATTTCTAAATCATGAAATTCTAAACCTACTTGTGGCTATTTCTCTTCTACCTTAAATGAATTTCTTTTTCCTGATTTATATTTTTCACAGGCCAGATCAAAAACACATTTACCCTTCCTTTTCTGCTTAATTTTCATGAAGTTATCTACATTACAATTTTCAACTGCTTCCATATATTTCATATTCAAAATTTAAATCACTGTGTTAATTTATGGATGTAGCAATAATTCTGTTTCATTTCTAACATAATGTGAAATAAGTCACCATATAAAAATACTTATTAAAAATAGAACAAGGAGTGATTTTGTAGGAAAATTTTAAGGATTATAGAAATCAGGAATATAGAGAATATTTTTAAAATATAATAAAACTTTGTTTTCAAACACAGTGTTTATTCTTTCACTATTTGAACAAAGCATGTTTATACATTGTATCTTTCCCTTCCTATTTTCCAAAGTAGAGCAACCAAGTCAAAACCTACCAATAGCATGTTTTACGTTTTGATATATATGATTATATAGCAATAAAAATTCCAGTAATATTTTTGTTCCATATTTTATCCTGTTCATGCTTTAATGTGCTGATTTGAAATTTAAATATGATTAAATTTTAGGGCACTGTGCTAATGAAGCCCATGGTAGTTCTTTTTAAACAAATTCATATGAGTATATTATCCATTGAGGATGCAGATATTGTACACTAAAAGTCAATTATTTTATAAATATATAAAATTGGTCACAGATGGATCTAAGGGTGAGAGAATCTAGATGAATAAATGAATTCTGTCAATAATTGTATGGGTTTATGATACACGTAATGACCACATTCACATAAAATATGGCACATTTTTATATTTTGATTTTTAAATGCAATTTTACAAATCTAGCTATCTCTGGGAAATTTCTTTCCCTTGAGTTATTAAATTGATGTCTGACTAAATAGTTAATTTTAGAGATGTCTACGAACTGATACTGAGTTCCATTCCCATCTCTGCTTTTTATTAGCTCTATGACCTTGGGCAAGTTTCTAACCTCTATGAATGTGGTTTTCTTATTGTAGAATGTAGACAATAATTGTCTCTTATGATATGAAGTAAAATTAGATGATTTAGTGACATATTTATACATATTACAAATAGTGGACACTCAGTGTATTATTTGTCTTTTTGATTGTAAATTCTATAGGAATTTAGAGGACAAGACAGACATCATAGATTAAAACATAGTCTACAAAGTGAGGAGCACCCACCTAGGTGAAACAAAAAATGATTCACTGGTTTTCTAGAATAATGTATTACAATGTGTTCCTATATTCATATTATAATTATTAACTAATATACTTTATCAATTTAAAACAATAGTGATAAATTATTTAAACCACCATACCCCAAAATTATAATATCAATATGAAATGGCTTTAAAAAATGATAAATTTGCAATCATTTGAAATATTTTAATTTCAGTTAACATGTATTAATTATACATATTGATGGGGTTCAGTATGATAATTGACACATGCATGCAGCATGTGCTAATCAACTCCAGCCTTATTTTTAATCCACCCCTTGCCTTTCAAATCTCTACTAATCACTATTCTACATTCAGTTCAGCTTTTCATAGCTTCCACATGTGAGGAATAACGTGCAGTGCTTGTCTATCTGTATCTTATTTCATTTGCAATATTCTCTAGTTCTATTCGTTCTGCTGCAAATAACAGGGTTTCATTCCTTTTTGCGATAGAATAATATTTCATTGTGTATATATTCTACATTTTCTTCATCCATTGACCAGGTTGATAGTCACCTAGGTTGATTCCATATTGTGGATATTATGAATAATGCCTCGATAAAGATGGATATGCAGGTGTCTGTTTAGAATGCTGATTTCATGCTTTCAAGTCATTTCATATAATATATGGTATGTGATATCTCAAAAACTTAGAGATCCTGAACAGGATGGCAGTAATAGTAGGCCCCTTCCTTATTTATTGGTATCCTCAGTGTTTGCAATGCAATGAAACACATGTGTACAGTTTAGTGGGTTAATGGATTTTATTATCTTACATGATAGAATACTTTTGCTGGGTATGGGGTATAGGCCTGTAATTCCAGTGACTTAGGAGACTAGGGCAGGAGGATCACAAGTTCCAGATCAGCCTCAGGAACTTAATGAGACCCTGTCTCAAAATAAAAAGTAAAAATGGCTGGAGATGTAGGTCAGGGATAGAGCTCCACTGGGTTCAATTTACAGCATCACCCCCCCAAAAGTAGAACACTAAATGTTTTTCAATAAAATAGGAGTGTCCTAGGAAATCTTTTTACTGAACAGAAAAGTTCTAGTTATCTCATGGCAAAGTAAGAAAATAAATTTTGTATTCTCTTTTTCAAAAAGTCAAGTGTCTCAACTATGCTAAACTTTTTTATGTTGGAAAGTGACTGTGAGTACCATATTATTCTCAGATATTTCCAAAAGCAATAAACTACTTGATCTTTCCATTGAAGGCAAAGTTTCTATATCAACAATGATTTCAAAATCAGTAGCATTTTATAAGAAAGTCATGCTAAAGAGACAACATTTCAAATGGCTATTTGGCAGTATTCTCATCATAAGTATCAGTTATAGAATCTTAAGCATCTGTAAAACAATCTTGAAAAGTTTTCCAATCTGTTGAAAATATTATAAATGAAATGTTTTAGTGAGGTTTCAAATCCACAGTAGAAATAGAAATAGAAATAGAATAGAAATACACACACACACACACACTCTTCTTGTTGCCTTTCACTGTCTTCCTACATGGACCCTCTGGTTTACCTTCACCAACATAAAAGAGGAGTTTTATTACTTTTCTTGAGGCAGCGGATAGAATTTGCAGCTAATAATGAAATCTGCTAGAGTCTTCCCAAGGCTTAATGCCATTAGTATTTTTTTACACTGCCAAGCTCTAATGTCCTTAAAGGATCTTCTCTGCTGGAGAGAATAGGGAGACAAATACAGCAGTGAATAAAGCAGCAGGTGCAATAAATATATGTGGAATATAATACTTTTTCTCTGCTATGATATGGAAAGATACTATGACTTTGGACTTAATTCCCTCATGAAGAAATGTCTTTATAGTAATCAAAATTAAGAAGGAATTGTGATAAGATATGTACTAGAGATTGTTTGACTCAACAAATATCTGGCATATTCTACTATATGTCAGATACTGAACAAAACTTTCTTCTTTCAAGGATCTTACCTTTATGCCCCCTATGAGGCTTTTCCTGAAGGTTATACCACACCATTGTTTTGGAAACAAGGAAGGGAGACAAAAATATGTAAAATAACTTCTAAAAACTCACTGAATTTATTTAAATAATTTATGTAGAAGATGTTGGGATAATCCAAGTAATGGTATACTTTAAGAAAAATGGAGATAACTAGTTTTGTGGGGAAAGTTGGCCTATTTAGCCCAGATGTCTTCAATTAAATAAATGTTTTTACAATCAAACTAAAGTCCTCTTAGTTGTTAGTTTTTCTTACTTCTATATTCTACACAGCACTAAATCAGAAAAAATGAGGCAATGGTAGTGATTTTATAAAGGTTGAATGGAAAAGGGTGATACTTAATATTAGTAATAAAGGACTCTATGTATATGAGTCTTTCAAACACCCTGAAAGTAGAATCATCATCTTATCCATTTTCACATGTGTACCAGGACTCTAAACTTAAATAGCTTTGCCTAGCACACATTGCTTATAAATTCCAGAAGCTGAACTTGACCTTAGGATTATTTTACTCCAAAATGAGACAGATTTAAAGTACACCCCCCCCCCCGTTAGATACTGGTTTTACACACGTTGAAGCTTTTGGTACATTGTTATGTCTATGGATGTAATTGGAGCCAGGAGGGCAGTGAGATTTTAGAGAAAGCTAGCTTGCATATGCAAGAGTGGAAAAGTGACTCAGAAGAATCAGTTGGAGAGGGAGAGGTTGGAAAGAGAAGAGCTAATCAATACTGGGATGTTCTTGAGTCTTTACTAAGGAACTAGTTTAAATATGGGAAGCAATTAAATGATCAGGAGACTGCAATCAATGGCTTGAGTCTCAAAATAGATTTGCCACCTGTGGTTTCTAAATAAAGTTTTATTGGAACATATTCATGTTTATTCACTTATACATTTTGTCTATGGCTCCTTTTGTATGGCACTCTACAGTGACACTACAAATTAAGTACAACTAGCTGGTAGTGGTTGGTAGAACTGAAGATATTTACTACCTGGGCCTTTACAGAAAAAGCATGACTCTTTGGTTATATGATAAGATTTTCCATTGAAATACAAAATACTAGTATTAATGTGATTATTGATAAGTTTTTGGGTGATTCTACTCTTATAACTTCTAATTTATTTAAATGTAGACTTCTAAAATAAATAGAAACATAGCTAAGAATACTGTAGAAAGTGATTCATGAAATAAAGCAAAATTTAAATTGTTTAAAAATTTAATTTTTTAATGAATGTGAGATTTTATTAATAGCCCCATACAGATGGTTTGAAACAATAAGAGAAAAATAGTACATGGATTTTATGGAAAAAAGTCAAACAACTTAAAAATCTGCTATAAGCATAAAGCTTAAAATGGCCATATGGAAAAATTTTACAATAATTTTTTTCCCTCATAAGTCACTCTGGAATATTTTATGTTGTAGAAAATTCTAGACTACAGTAATTTTTAGATGGATATGAAGTGGAAAATATTTTAGTTTGAATAGTGTTTTCATTTTCATGACATATATGTATTTCATTTTGAAATGTTTGGTAGGTGAAAGAAACTGCATAAAGCAGCTTAGTTTAGAATAATTTTTATTTTAAAGGTATTTATTTTTTATATATTTATAAATAAATGATTAAAATAAATAACACTTGTTACTGTTGCATAGGCCTTACAGAAAATAACTTAGAAATTTACTTGTTCTCAGATATTTTGACACTATCTTATTTTAAAGTTATTTTTAGTAAAACACTTATTTTAAAATTACCTACCAACTATTATGAATTCCAACCAAATATTAACTTTTTAAAATTATTAATATATACAAAACACTATAAAGTTATTGTGTTTATCTTTCTTCTCTGTCATCTGTGAATTTCATAATATTCTCTCAGCTCTTCATAATGACAAAAAGAATGTAGGCTTATTGAGGATCATGTTTCTTTTCCCATGCTTCATAGATATGACTTCAGTTTCACTAATCATGAAACTGGATATCTGTTTTCTACTACCTAATACATTTATGAGAAAATTGTTTTACATAGGAGTTGATTGATGTTTAATAAAAATATTATTGTATACTATTTTATATTGTCAACATTCCAGGAAAAAGAGATATGGATCCCCAATAATGGGACTATCAATCATGAATAAATAAGCAGGGGCATAACAATTAAAAACATATATGCACAGGCCAGGGTAGCCTATGGTAAGTCTGAAGAATAAAGGAAAGTTTGGAGTTAGCAGGTGGAAGTAGAGAAGAAATTTAAGGTGTTTTGAAAGAAAGCTTATTGGCACTTGTGACTATTATGTGAGAACCTGTAAGCTCTGATTAGCAAGTGGCTACAATTACTAGGTCAAATCAGTCTTAAGTCATAACAGGCTGTTTGGATTGGGCTTGTTAAATAGTATGTCAAGGAAGTGTTCTTGTTAAGTAGTTACTGTTGTGATAATTATTATCAGGAAAATTGTGCATGGTAGGCCTCCTTTCATGCCTTTCTCTGGCTCTATTTGTCAGGGTTTGACGTGGGTGACTACATTGTGAATCTGATAACTTTCACAATATTATGTTATAAATTTTTCTAGGTACATTTAAATTTAAGTATTTTATTATTTTCTCTCTGAACTTTTTGTTTTGTCTAGGAAAGTCTGTCAGAGTAATGATTTCTTCTTTCCCTTCCTTCTTTATTTTATGAGAAGGTTTCTATTACTTTGTGGATTATAATAACCAAAACAGAAATTCTCAGAAGATGGACAAGAAAAGAAGAAATAAAAGGATAAAAGATGGAATGACTTAGAAAGTATATGTATATCCAACAATATAAAATGGGGAATTAGGGCTGGGATTGTGGCTCAGTGGTAGAGTGCTCACCTAGCATGTGTGAGGCCCTGTGTTCAATCGTCAGCACCACATAAAGATAAATAAATAAAGGTATTGTGTCCATCTACAACTAAAAATATTTAAAAGGGGGGGAATTAGACAAAGAAAGAAAAGTAAATAAACACATACATATCTGTTCTATATGAATATATACATACATATAAATATACAAGAATTATCAAATGGAATATTGGGGCATACATATTTAAAATCATGACTATGTTATATATCACAATTTTCCTCTTTAAAAGACATAGTTATTATTTAAATCACAGTCCATGGGAAACTTTTATTGAAAGCATAAATGTCAATTGAGAAATTAAAAATACTCTAAATAACTTATTTTAACAGTATTTATTAGTTACCTTCTAGTAGGCAGAGTAGTAAAGGGTAGTGTAACATTTAAAGGTAACATATAAAGGTATATTCTTATCCACAATTTTGCTTTTAAGGGTTTCAGTTCCCCAAGTTCAACAATAGTCTGAAAATATTAAATATGAAGTTTTGAAAATAAGCAGTTCATAATTTTTAAATTATACAGTATTTTAAGTAGTGCAATGAAATCTAGCACTATCATTTCTGGGTTTTGAATCATCCCTTTGTATAGTATATCTATGCTAGATACACTATGTGCCTTAGTCACTTAGTAGACATCTTGATTAATCTATTAGATTGACCATCATAGTATTACAGTGCTTGTGTGTAAGAAAACCTTATACTGTAGCCTAATAGGATGTCACAATCCTTACATCATTCACCTCATTTCATCTTATTACATACACCTTGTGTCCCACCTTCAGAAGAGAAGGATGAATATAATACAATGGGGAGAAGGGAAACTATATTCACATATTTTTTATATAGCACATTGTTATAACCCTTATATTTTATTAATTACTGTTGATAACCCCTTACCTGATATCTTTTTTTTCTTTTTTTATTAGTTGTTCAAAGCATTGCAAAGCTCTTGACATATCATATTTCATACATTTGATTCAAGTGGGTTATGAACTCCCATTTTTACCCCGTATACAGATTGCAGAATCACATCAGTTATACATCCACATTTTTACATACTGCCATACTAGTGTCTGTTGTATTCTGCTGCCTTTCCTATCCTCTACTATCCCCCTCCTCTCCCCTCCCCTCCCATCTTCTCTCTCTACCCCATCTACTGTAATTCATTTCTCTCCCTTGTTTTTTTTCCCTTTCCCCTCACTTCCTCTTATATCCCTTACCTGATTTCTAAGTTAAACTTTATTACATATATGTATATTATAAAACACAATATACATGCATACTATGTATGGTTTTATGCATTCACTTGGGCACCTTGGAATGTATCCTCCTTGGAGATATATATGTATATGAAGCAAAGTGGACTAGAAACATTATTGGGAATCTATTTTTGAGAGAAAAGATACATTTTCAGATAAATATCTGACTTTATGGGTAGAATTTTAAAAAAATAACATAATAGCTTTGACAAGTACATTTTTAAAAATTTTTATTTCTTTTTTTAGATATGCATGACAGCAGAGTATATTTCTGGCATGTTATACATACATGGAATATAACTTACTCTAATTAGGATCCTATTCTTGTGACTGTAGATGATGTGGAGTTACCCTGGTCATGTATTCAAATACAAGGATAGGAAAGTTATGTCTGATTATTTCTACTATCCTTCCTATTCTCATTTTTGTTGTGGTACTATTTACAATGAAATCTCAGCTCCCAGATACTTTGGGCATGTTTTTATATTAGATACACTATAGGTTTTGTGTCAGAAAAAAAATGATGATGGATTAGGTAAGAAAGTTTATCTTTCAGAGTTATTTCTCTTAAAATGTCTAGATGAAGATTCGCAGGCATTGTACTAAAGCTTTGCTCATCTGGGGACCCAAACTTCCTCTACCTTCTTGTTCTGTCATCCCCTAGGATGCTGCCTTCATCCCTGTGATCAAAGATAGCTTGCCATCACCATGTCTGAACCAGAGCCTTTTGAAGGAGGGAAGAACAAAGAGGAGAGCATACCCATTTCCTTTTAGTCATGGTGAACAGATTGCAGATATCCTGCTGGCCAGTAGTTGGTCACATATTCTACTTAACTGCAAGGGAAGGGGGAAAAGATAGTTTATATCCTGAACAGCCAAGTAGTCTCTTTTCTACTGCTATATGAAAAATGGAGTAGGACAGATATTTGAGGACATTCTTTTCCGTGTCCAGGTTTTTCAAGGTATCAAGATTAATATTTTTGGTTATAGAACCTTTTGTTAGATATATTTTGATAAAAATTGAAAAAATAAAATATATTTTATATACAAAAACGTAGGCATTCAATGTAAATTTTTCCTATTAAACATAGAATGGTAAAAAGGCTATAGCATTTATGTGAGTCTTTAATAGTTAAGAGTGTCAACTTTACTGACATTAAACATAAATGCAAATGACAAGATTGATAGAAGGTGTTGAGTTTGAATAGTGGACTTGGCACATGCCTTCCTTTAGAAAATATTGGCTAGTCTTATTCTTTGCTGAGTTTCCTCTGTCTCAGCAGAGTGTGTATATTATTACTTGGGCTGTATCCCATGCCTCTCTATTATCCCTTTTTACAATGTGATATCAGTGTCTGACTTAAAGCACAATTTTGAATGATGTATTTGGTTTCTTACTCACTAACCTAATGTGGTCCAGGTATTTCTCTTAGTATCTTCAAAACCATTGACTCTTAATTTGTAGCAATGTAGCATTGAATATCTGCGTGTGTGTGTGTGTGTGTGTGTGTGTGTGTGTGTGTGTGTTATTAAGGTATTTTGTAATGGTAGGTTCATGAATTTTGAATTGAGTTTCTTCATTTAATAAAATTTATCAAATTGTGGTAAAGACCTACATTCGGAATCCAAACAACCTGGTTTTAAATCTCAAAACCACCAAGTACCTTTGTGACCTTTGTCAAGTCACTAATTTTTCGAATCCTGTTTCCTTATCCTATTATTGTCTGTCATCCTGACCTATTGCAGTGAAAAATGCCACAATGCACATCAAGGGGTTGGCAAATTGACTGACACTAAGTGCCCAGTAAATAATGGCAGCTGTTATTATTGCTACTATATATGTAGCAGTAGTTGTTGTGGTTGTTGTTTCAATACTGCCATAACAGCAGGCCATATTTTTTCCTAAATTCTCATTAGGGTTTAACTTTGAACTGAATTTCAGGCACAAGCAATATTAAAAATTACCTAGTTAATGGTATCATTAGATTGGATGTCAAGTACAGTGTTGCATGATGGATTAATTCTTCATAAATCACCTCTGTAATCATTTACATACTCTGAATAATACCCTGGTTTACATATCCTATCTCAGAGGAAACACAGTAGAAGTGTGGCAAGAATATTTCCAGATACTAATCCTGGTTCCTCTGAACTGCACTTCTGTTATTTAGTAAAAGAACCACTTGGTTATCCCTCTGTAATCCTTTAGCTCTGAAATAATCTTTCACTGAGGGATAAAAAGATTATAGAATACACCAAAAAAATTCACCATCCATGCATTGACTTAGATTCTATGTTTAAAAATAAGAAGCACAACACATTTAAATGAACTAAGAATGATAAAATTTTTAAATGTCCTTGAAGCATTTGTGCATTCAAGAACAAGAAAAATGTTTTATCCAGGTTAAATCGCATATCTCATTTTAAGGTTGAATTTGGGGAGGTAGCCAAAATAGATCAATTTCATCAGTGATATAAAACTGCTCAGTGATAGAGTGTGCCCTCTGGAAACATGCCAGCTATTTTTCTAGCGGTTTTGTGGTTTGTTGAATTGCTGGTTTCACTATGTATATGTAGCCATTTGATGACTTATCTCAGTTTGAATTGCCAAAATCATGGTTCCAAAAATACACACAGCTCATCCAACTGTTTCCTCATAAAAATCATTTGCCATTTCAATGAACATGGGCCCCAAATACAAGCATTGCAGAGCATTTCTTGGAATCTAGAATGTGCTCAGCATTTTATATTCATTATCACATGTAATCTTTCCAACAATCTTAAGGACATATATTTTTACATTCCTTGTTTTACAGATGGAGAAACTGAGCACAGCATTTGTAAATAACTTACCTAAAATCAGAAATATAATAAACTGGGTTTTACAGAATGGTTGTGAAGTAGTCAAAGCTATAGTTCTGTATTTTATTAGGAGGTAGTAGAAGTTATTACTAGAGATTTCCATTACTAGAAATTGTCACTAGAAATGAGTTTCCTGATGTTTTCCTGGATACTGTAGGAGTAAATCAGTTAATCAGTTGTCTCTCCTCATAGTTTTACCGTTTCCTTCTCTATTCCTCTATCTTTAATGCATGATCAATGTTTTTAAGGAATGTAGGCAACAATATCTAATACTTTTTCACACAAAAGAACAGTAATAAAACCCCTGAAGTGTATGGATAGTTTTGAATAAATTTTAGTGATGTTTATTCTGAAAACAATGATAAGTTTTTTCACTCAGTCATTTCTATACCTTTCTAGTAATTATTTTTTGCCCAGTGGAATAGAGAAACGTTATAAAGACAAAAAAATGAAATAGGATTGAAGCATAGGAAAAATCTCTTTCTAGCTGATGATACTGATATCTCCATTCAAGAAAAGACTGCTGTCTATCTTCTTTTTCATTTTTATTGGCTCATATAAGTTATACATAACATTAGCATTCATTTTGGCATAATTATAAATGCATGGAATGTAATTTTTCTCTAATGTAGTCCCTAGTACTTCCCCTTAACCTACCCCCTTCTTCTTCCACTTGTTCCCTTTCCTAAACTCTGCTGATCTTTCTTCTGTTTACTTACAGTTTTCTAAAATTAGTTTTTTAAGATATACATAATGGTGAGATTCACTGTAGCATATTTATATAGGTACATAGGAAAGTTAGGTCAGACTCATTCTACTCTTTTTCCCTTATCTCATCCCTCTTCCTTTCCCCTCCTCCTTAATTCCCTTCTTCTACTTCACTGGTCTTTATTTTGATGAAATTCCCTGCCCCTGTTTATGTTCTCTTTTGTTCCTCCTCATTTTAGACTAGCTTCCACATATAAGAGAAAACATTAAACCTTTCACATTCTGGATCTTATTTCACTTAGTATCACAGTCTCCAGTTCCATCCATTTACAGGCAAATAACATCATTGTCACCTTCTTTATGGCTGAGTAATACTCCATTGTGTAAATATACCACATTTGATTTATCCATTCATCTATTGAAGGGTACCTATGTTGGTTCCATAGCTTACCTATTAAGAATTGAGGTTTTGTAAGCATTGAAGTGGCTGTTTTGTTGTAGTATGATTTTTTTTTTAATTCTTTTGGATATATACCAAGAAGTGGGTTAACTGGGTCAAATACTGGTTCTATTCCAAGTTTTTAGAGGAATGTTGACAGTGCTTTCCAGAGTGGTTGCCCCAATTTGCAGTTCTACCAGCAAGGTATGAGTGTACCTTTTCTTCCACATGCTCACCAACATTTATTGTTACTTGTAGTCCTGATAATTGCCATTTTGCCTGGAGTGAGATGAAATCTAAGTGTAGTTTTTATTTGCATTTCTCTAATTGCTAGTGATGTTGAACATTTTTTTTATGCATTTGTTGGCCATTTGTATATTTCTTCTTTTGAGAAATATCTATATGTAGAAGAATGAAACTGAACCCCTATTTATCAACTTGCACAAAATTAAATTCAAAGTGGATTAAAACCTAGGAATTAGACCAGAAACTGAGCAACTGCTAGGAGAAAATGCAGACCCAACACTTCAACATGTTGCCACAGGAACCAACTTTCTTAATAAGATCCGGAAAGCACAAGAAGTAAAACCAAAAATCAATAAATGCAATGCTATTGAATTCAAATCTTCTGCACAGTGAAGTAAACAAGAGTATGAAGCAAGAGCTTACAGAATGGGACAGGACCTTTGCTACCAGCTTCTGAGATAGGGCTTCAATATCCAGAATATGTAAAGAACTCAAAAACATAACACCAAAAAACCAAATAACCCAATTTATAAATGAGTGTCTTTCTAGTACTCATATCTTTCACAAAAAAGTTTCAAGTTTCCTAGAAAATGTGCTGTGATATATGGCATAAATAAACTGGCCACACACATATGTTCTATATGAAATTCTATGATGATAAAAACATATTAAGAATGTTGAAACTTAAAGCATAACCCTCTCTATTGTCTCTTTAACTGTAAATAATTTGTGAAAGATGTTTTAAATTAAGTGTCTTTTATTCCAAGGGTTTTACTGAAAATGAACAAATGTGGAATTCAAGCAAGTTTACTCTTTCATTAACTCACCTCATCTGAAATCCTAGAATCATTTCCAATTTTGTTTCATGAACTGCAGAAAAAAAAAATAATTTGACCCAGAAGAAATGTGCGTGTGTAAACACAAACACACAAACACATACACATAGATATACATACATACAGTATGCAAAACTGAAACAAGAATTTTGAAAATAATAATAATCCTTAGTATAAGTGAGAGACTCTTATTTTAAATTTAAATTTTAAAATATTCCTTGTCACAACCTACAAATTTTATTTCATAAATCACTGATAGATAATAAATTTGAATATAAAAAACAATGGTTTATATAAAGAATTGTCCAGAGCCAAAATGACAAGTTTGATCATAATTTTGTATATAGTGAAATGTATGTATATATAGTTGATGTTATGGATGTAGATAATTAAGTTACTCATAATTTTACTCAGCTCATACATGCTTTTTTTTTTTTTGAGAGAGGGAGGGAGGGAGGGAGGGAGGGAGAGAGAGAGAGAGAGAGAAAGAGAGAGAGAGAGAGAGAGAGAATTTTTTAATATTTATTTTTTAGTTTTCGGTGGACACAACATCTTTATTTTTTATGTGGTGCTGAGGATCAAACCCAGCACCCTGCACATGCCAGGCGAGCACACTACCACCTGAGCGGTCATCCATGACCAGCCCTGGTCATCCATGTTTTAATGTAAATTTAAGAAGGTTATCTGTGAAAAAGTTTTGTTTTATGAACATCTTCAGACAAATTATTTAGATGTCTTTTAAAGGACATGCATTTAAAGAATATGGCTTTTAAATTTTTCTCCAAAATGTATGCATATATTAACTATCAGTAAATGTTATTTAATTTTTAATTAAATTTGCACAATGATATAGTGTTGTATAAATTGAATTATATGCTTTTTACAATTTATTATTTAGAGAAGATATTTGAATGCAAGATTTCTAATGATTTTAAAGAACTCTAAAAAAGAGACTAAATTTAGCTTCAAATCTGTAACAGCTTATTTAAATCATTGAAGCTTATACGTTTTTGGAGTCATTTTTCTTCAATAATTGTCTGGTTCCAGAAATCTGGGAAGTGACTTAAACAGATAACCTTGGGGCAGGATATGTTTCAAAATAGTTCTTATGTAAATAGGAATCTAATAATAATTACAACTATAACATGATTTATTGGGTTATTATAAAAAGTCAGGCATTCTACTTAGTACTTTATATACTCTTCTTTAAATCTTAGCATGATCTTATTAGGGAAGAAAGTATTACTGTTCCTATTTTATATATCAGAGTTATAGAAGGGCTAAGTAGCTTCCCAATATGATAAGACCTTTGATCAGAGTCAAGATACAAACACCCACTGTTTATCTCTAAAGCCCCTGAGGTTAACAACCACATTCTACTACTGCCATAATAAATATCCCATTTCCTCTCACTTGTAACCTAGAGAAGGCAGAAGTTCAGAATTGGATTGAAGTGTTTTTAATTTAGATTCAAGACTGGTTTCATAATTTGGAGGTCCCAGTTAAAAATGAAATGCTTGGAGGCTGGGGATATGGCTTAGTGGTAGGCACTCGCCTAACATGCTCAAAGTCCTGGGTTCAATTCCCAGCACTGCCTGCACCCCCCCCCCCAAATGAAATGCACAACTCCTTATTCAAAGAGTAGGAAAAGAGTATATTAAAATTACTAAAATATAAAGCTGTTTATTCCATGCTCCCTCTCACTTTTCATGGTGTTTATTTGCTATTTAACATTATAGTGAATAAAGACAGTTAAAAATTTAAAGTGTTAAGCTGGGTTTTACTGTTCATTGTTATATTGTTCAATTTCAGTTGTGAATGCCATTTTAAGAGTGTTTAACTCATAAAAAAATCACCAGATTGTATAATTTGCATCTCATCGCTAGAAAATGTATATGTATTCATTCTTACCAGAATGTAGAAACACACAAATTAGTTGTTTTTATTTTACTTTTTGAAATGCTTATATTCTAGCAATACTTCCTCTTTTCAGCTTACTGAGTAAGCAACGACTGAAATGCAAAAGGAATTATGGGTGCTTTAACTTTTTCTTTCTGTGTGATCAATTTCAGTATAAGTTGCTCAAGCAGGCAGGTAGCACATAGAGGAAAGGACATGATAGGGGTTCTTGGTCTTTTGTGTTTTATTAGAATTGCCTTCTTTCTGCATTTCAAATAAGGTCTGATTCAAATGGGAAGCATGATCTACCAGGGGCTGGGGCTCTGAGTGCCCTCCTTTATCAGTTACAGACATAACAGTCTCATCTTATATTCTCTTTGAGTCTTGTTAAACTTAAATACTGTGAGTTCATCAGACTTCTGTACTCAAGGGGCATTGAAAACACTATATGTACAAGGAGGAGACACACATATTGCATGTATCTCCTTTTCTCAAATCCGTGCTTCCTCATCCCATTGGACTTCTCTTTAAAAACCCAAGTACTAAGACAAAATTATTAAAAAGTTAAAAATAGCAACAACAGATAAAATAAACTTGGGTTCCTTTTTTTTTGTAGTTATAGATGGATAGCATGCCTTTATTTTATTTGCTTATTTTTATGTGGTGCTAAGGGTCAAATGCAGTGCCTCACACATGCTAGGCAAGTAGTCTACCACTGATCTACAGCCCCAGCCCAAACTTGGGTTCCTTTTGAATTCAGGGTCCTGTGGTAAGTACACAGGTTCACAATCGTGATTCCACCTAGACACATCTCTTTAGGCTACCATTTTAACTTTTCTCCTTAATGCTTACTTTGATATTGACTATTAATATTTCAAGATAAAAAAGGATACACTATGGAATGTGTAATACATTACAGATCCCTTTGGGATCCCATGTGAATAATTCTCTATTTGAGATACTAAAGGTAGGTGATTTTGACTTACCAGGATGGCCTATTTTGAATAGTTCTCTATAAACAGGAAAGGAGTACATTGTTTGATGAAAAGATAACTCTAACAATTGCCGCTATGCTTTGTAATCTTAAAGGATTTAACATTTGGGGGAAATTTACAATTATATTGGTTTTAAAACTGGAGAATTTATCATAAGAACACAGTTAGGTTGTTGCTGGCAGCTCAGTTGGCTAAGGCCCAGCATTGAGGTGGTCTAGAAATATAAGATAGTCATACCAGGGGGAAAACCATCAAAAGTTGAATTTCCAGGGCTGGGGTTGTGGCTCAGTGGTAGAACACTATCCTAGCACATGTGATGCACTGGGTTTGATCTTCAGAACCATGTAAAAATAAATAAACAAAATAATGTATATATTTTTAAAAAGTTGGGTTTTCTCTAGGCAAGAACATAAAATTTCCAAATAGCTCCTGGAAATTTTATGTTGCCTTTTGTTTCATTTTCAAAATCTTCTTGTTAGGATCCTGTGCTGGCTTGCAGTAATTGGGGTGCACTCAAGACTCCTTTCCAAACACTTTTTCAATATTCTATTGACTCTGTTTAACTCCATGAACTGCTTGCCTATGTTCTTTACTTCATCATGAAACTCTTAAATACAGTCATGATTTCTGATGCCCAGAAACCCATCATCAGTGCATTTGACTCAAAGAAAAACTTATGTAGACTTTTTTATTTATTCAAATATTTTCCCTTAATAATTGTCCTAAGGTTAAAACAGCACATAAGTCATCCCAACAGATATCTTCTGATGCTTCATGGAATTGTTCTCATAGTAGCTGAATATCAGCCAATGCATGCCAGGTTTAGAGGCGAATGCTGAATTGTGTAAATGACCCTGTCTCTATTGCTTGGCTTTGGGTGGGAAGTTTTGGCCATTCAGAAGTCCACACACTCCAGAAGAACCCTTTCTAATAAAATTTCTCCAGTCAATATCCTTTCTTCACCTTAAGCACCTTTGAGCTAGATAGTAGGTTAGGGGTTGTGAGATCAGTTTTATGATAACCTTTTAGCAATTCCTTCATGAGAGCTTAGATTTTTTCTTTAGAGAATGGGCACTTTGTACTGTTTATACTTAGCTTTAGGATTCTAGTGGAAATTTCAAGAAACATATTTGTAACAGTTTACTTATATTTATTTAATATCTAAGTAATTATATTGGTTAGCACCTATTTCATAGCAAGAGTAAGAAATTGTCTTGCTAGTTAAGTTATTTGTCTCCTGGAAATAAATGCTAAATTTATAAAATTTTTTATCCTGTTAGAAGTTTTAGACAAGTCTTCAACATATTTTTTAAAAATTTATCTTCATCTCCTCTACACACACAGTTATTTTCTTATTGATACTTTTACTATTCTGTGAAATTTTGGAAATATTTTCTTATACCAGGTCATCTTGGAAGAAATGTTTCCTTTAAAGGAATTCCAAATACATGTAAATATAATCCCAGTAATGTATGTGTAAAATATTTTAAATATGAACTGGAAAATGTAACCTATGGATGAAATTGCGTAGGATTTTAAAGGCAACCTATAAAGATAATATACTAATTCACTCTTTATAGTAATCCAGAAGAGCATTAATAAAATCTTAATTTAGTGTGGATGCCAGCTGTCATTTGTGAAATTGTGTATTTGTGAGGATGTTAAAATTCAGGCTTGGTATTGTATGTGTCTGCTGTTCATGTCTCTGATAATGCAAGTGGACATTTCTAGCATTTAAATATTTCATTCGATTTATCATTTAATGTACTGGAACAGTCTGCAAAGACACTAATTGTATAACACCCAATTTATTTTATTGTTCAGCATTTGGAAGCTTCTGAAGATAAGTCATTTGGCAGTTCATTGATGGAGACTGAAGTAAACCTGGACAGTTACCAAACAGCTTTAGAAGAAGTACTCTCATGGCTTCTTTCTGCTGAAGACACGTTGCAAGCACAAGGAGAGATTTCGAATGATGTAGAAGAAGTAAAAGAACAATTTCATACTCATGAGGTAAAACAAAAAGCATTGATTTATGAAATCAAGCACATGACTTATAATGGCACGTCCCCCTTTCTTTTTTTCTCAATTACTCTATAAAAGAGCATTGTAATTTGTAAATATAGTTTCATTTTGAGATGGAAACAAATAATGTTTATGTGCTTAGGATTTCATCAGCCAGTACTTGAAGTTCTCTTTTGGAGAACAACCCTCCAAGGGGTTAAGATCTGGTTTGCCAATGACTCCTGTAAGAATTTAAAATCCCAGCCCCCTTATGCCAAGGCAATAACAAGGGATAATTCTTAGGTATGTTCAAATATAGGTGTGTTCCAACAGTTATCATCAAAAATCATAATTCTGAAGTATACCTCAGAATACTTGAGTGATAGTGGGTTGTACTACCTTCAGAGGGAGACTTCAGGAAACTTCTCTTCTGAAGGAAAAGCCCAAGATAATATGCTTGCTTGGCTTCCTCCCCTTCCTACACTCTTTCTTGCTTCTTCAGTACTCCTGCACATCCTTCTGGGAGCTCTTTCTTAATAAATCACTTGCACTAAAATCTCTTTCTCAGGGTTTGCTTCTATAGAAAGTGTCCTAAGATAGTAATTTTAATTCATACTAAAAATGTTTACAGGGCTGGGATTGTGACTCAGTGGTAGAGCACTTGCCTAGCAAGTGCAAGGCCCTGGGTTCAGTCCTCAGTACTGCACAAAAATAAAGAAATAAAATATTGTGTCCAACTACAACTAAAAAATAAATAGTTAAAAATGGTTTACAGGGCTGGGGTTGTGGGTAGAGTGCTTGCTTAGCATGTGTGAGTTACTGGGTTCAATTCTCAGCATTGAATATAAATAAAATAAAGTCCATTGACAACTAAAAAAATAGTTTACAGTTTCATTTGAGATTGAAATGCTGCCGGGTGCCATGGCACATGCCTGTAATCCCAGTGGCTTGGGAGGCTGAGGCAGGAGGATCGCCAGTTCAAAGCCAACCTCAGCAAAAGTGGGGCACTAAGCAACTCAGTGAGACTTTGTCTCTAAATAAAATATAAAATAGGGCTGGGAATGTGGCTTACTGGTTGAGTGCCCCTCAGTTTAATCCCTAGTACCCCCCCCCAAAAAATGAAATACTTTTAATGGGAACATACATTTAATGAACTACAGGTTTAAACTCAAAAAATAAATCAAATTCAATTGCATAAAGCATTTATTATAATTGTTAACTTTTTTTGTCAGGGATATATGATGGATTTGACATCCCATCAGGGACGAGTTGGTAATGTTCTACAGTTGGGAAGTCAACTGATTGGAGCAGGAAAATTATCAGAAGATGAAGAAACTGAAGTACAAGAACAAATGAATCTCCTAAATTCAAGATGGGAATGCCTCAGGGTAGCTAGCATGGAAAAACAAAGCAAGTAAGTCTTCATTTATATTTAACTAACAAAAATAGCACATTTATCCAGATAACATGGCACATGTCTGTAATCCCTGCTACCTGGAAGATTGAGGCAGGAAGATCATGAGTTCAAGACCAGCCAGGGCAACTTGGTGAGACCCCCATCTCAAAATAAAAAGAGCAGGCTGGAGTTGTGGCTCAGTGGTAGAGCACTTGCCAAGCAGGTGTGAGGCACTGGGTTTGATTCTCAGCACTGCATATAAATGAATAAAATAAAGGTCTATCAATATACTGTGAAAAAATTAAATAAAAAGAGCAAGGTTTAGAATCTTCCTATTACTTTGATGCAGCTTGGTAGCTTAGGCTGGATTCTTAGTTTGTTTTTAAGGCTTATGGCTTTTCTTCATGAGACATTATAGTTGGATTGTCATGTCAGTAACTATGGGTTTTCAGTTTTGCAACAGAAGTGGAGATATCACATAGGTAGACTGTTATCTATAGAACTATGCTTTAAGAATATCCAACATTTTGTCATAATGAATGTAGACGGCACAGAAGCATACACAGGAATCCATGTACATAAAATCACCTATTAGCTACAGTTGACAGGAAACTTCTCTTCTGAAGGAAAAGCCCATGAAGATATTAAAGAGTTACTCATCTGTTTATGGAAATCCTCTTGAAATAAAAAAAAAGTTTCTCAACTGCATTTAGAAATCCTTATTCAAATACAGTATGACTATGAATTATTTTGAGATTTTTTTTTTTTAAAGAGAGAGTGAGAGAGGAGAGAGAGAGAGAGAGAGAGAGAGAGAGAGAGAGAGAATTTTTTTAATATTTATTTTTTAGTTCTCAGAGGACACAACATCTTTGTTGGTATGTGGTGCTGAGGATCGAACCCGGGCCGCACGCATGCCAGACGGGCGCGCTACCGCTTGAGCCACATCCCCAGCCCAAGATTTTATATTGACTTAATAAAAAGTTTTTGAGACCTTTCTGAAAATAGCATATTTCTTGTAAAGGTAAAAAGCAGATTTCATCATTCTGGATGTGTTGCTTTGATTTATATTGTTAGGTGTGTGTATTCATGTAGAGCCTATCGAGACAAGATAGATTTATTTTTAAATGAAAAGAAATGAAGTGCCAACTGTGGATTTGAATACATTAAGCTAACAAAATTGTTCAAGTGCCTTAAGTTTACTTAGCTATTATTTATAAAGATTAAAAGCTTTAAAATAGGACTAAAGAAACTCATTAGATATGCTGGAAGGATTGCTATTCTGGTACAAAATTATAGTATGACAATAAGGAGGGGAAAAACACATTTTTAAGCTCATGTCTTTTTGAAAGAAGAGTAAGGCCTATTTAAGAAAGAATTTTCAAAACTATATCAATATTCCAAGCTAAGAGATATTAGTCTATGCATATTGACATGTTTTCCCTGCTGAAATGATTGCAGCTAACCTTGGAGGTGAGAATTATAATAGTTATAAGTATTGAGTTTGCCTCCCCCTAATACCCACAGGTCAATTTATTTACTTCACTCATTTATCATCATAAATCATAAGATACAGAACCACCTACTTGTGGTCATATGCCAACTGTCTACAAGCTAGAACTTCTTTTTGCAATGATCTATGTGATTTAACTAGAGTAACCTCAGGAAAAAAAAAAAAGTTAAAAATTCAATCGCCTCTTTTACTGACCTTCCCATACTGATACTTCAGTGTTCTCTTTTGAGAACTTCATTTTTCAATATTCTTCCGGAAACTAAATACATTTTCCCATTATTCCTGTGCTCCCTTTTTTCATTAGGACTAACAACATGGTATTAATTATTCATATTAATCAATTAATTAATTGCAGTGTGAGAATGAGTTGGAGAAAAAGATAATTCCAACTGGAATTGAAATTCCACATCTTCGATTATTATAACATTTAAAAAAATTATTTCAAAAAATTTCCTTGTTAAAGGGACATCTATCATTAGATGATACCCCATGTTCATACATACAAAATGTGTATGTGATTTTCTCACCCACATCACAATGGAGGATAAAAATCCTAAAGTGGCAATAGTACTACTTAAATAAGTTCAGCATAGAAATACCTTTGATCACAGGAAAAATTGGGGTACTTTTTTGTGTTAAGATTTTTAGAATGATCATCAGGAATGCAAGAGCAACCTTTTAGTCATCATAGCTTTCATGAAAACAACTTAAGAGTATTAAAATTGAGACACTAATAAGTAACCCCTTGTAAAACATAGTATTTTCTAGATAATTACTTTGAATACACATACACAAAATTTTATTTAAACAAAGCAAATTGAGAAATACGAATGTTTGTGGATAACTGAGAATTTGATGCCACTTGTGCTAACTTTGTGCATGTTCATGCATAAAACCTATTAAATTCTATTAAATGAGATAAGGCATTATGCAAATTTTGCTGGGCCTT
This sequence comes from Urocitellus parryii, assembly GCF_045843805.1. Classification (NCBI taxonomy): domain Eukaryota; kingdom Metazoa; phylum Chordata; class Mammalia; order Rodentia; family Sciuridae; genus Urocitellus; species Urocitellus parryii. The sequence continues at coordinate 105,542,787 of NC_135547.1, forward strand.
ATTTTTTTTTTTTTTTTTTAGATTTTTAATGTTTTTACTAGTGCATTATAATTATATATTATATTGATTTTACACAATGATTATACATAATATGTATGATTTTTGACACAATCGTACATGCATGGAATATTATCTGCTCCACTTAAGTCCCCAGTTCTTCCTCTTTACCTCCGCTCTTCTCTTCTGCTGTTTCCCTTCCTTTACTCCATTGGTCTTCCTTCTATTTATCTATTTTTTTTTTATTTTTTTTATTTTTATTTATTTATTTATTTATTTATTTTTTTTTATTGTTGGTCGTTCAAAACATTACATAGTTCCTCATACATCATATTTCACAGTTTGATTCAAATGAGTTATGAACTCCCAATTTTATCCCGTATACAGATTGCTGCATCACATCAGTTACCCTTCCATTGATTGACATATTGCCTTTCTAGTGTCTGATGTATTCTGCTGTCTATATTATTCTCTACTATCCCCCCTCCCCTCCCCTCCCCTCCCCTTTTCTCTCTCTACCCCTTCTAATGTAAATCACTTCTTCCATTTGAATTATCTTGTCTTACCCCTCCTTTCCTCTTATATGTCATTTTGTATAACCCTGAGGATCGCCTTCCATTTCCATGCGATTCCCCTTCTCGTTTCCATTCCCTCCCACCTCTCAACCCTGTTAATGAAAATCTTCGTCTCAAGCTCTTCGTCCCTACCCTGTCCTTGTTTCCTCCCCTTATATCAGAGGAGTCATTTGGTATTTGTTTTTTAAAGATTGACTAGCTTCACTTAGCATAATCTGCTCTAATGCCATCCATTTCCCTCCAAATTCTATGATTTTGTCATTTTTAAATGCAGAGTAATACTCCATTGTGTATAAATGCCACATTTTTTTAATCCATTCATCTATTGAAGGGCATCTAGGCTGATTCCACAATCTTGCTATCGTGAATTGTGCTGCTATGAACATCGATGTAGCAGTGTCCCTGTAGCATGCTCTTATTAGGTCTTTAGGGAATAGACCGAGAAGGGGAATAGCTGGGTCAAATGGTGGTTCCATTCCCAGCTTTCCAAGAAATCTCCATACTGCTTTCCAAATTGGCTGCACCAATTTGCAGTCCCACCAGCAATGAACAAGAGTGCCCTTTTCCCCACATCCTCTCCAGCACTTATTGTTGTTTGACTTCCTAATGGCTGCCAATCTTACTGGAGTGAGATGGTATCTTAGGGTAGTTTTGATTTGCATTTCTCTGACTGCTAGCGATGGTGAGCATTTTTTCATGTACTTATTGATTGATTGTATGTCCTCCTCTGAGAAGTGTCTGTTCAGGTCCTTTGCCCATTTATTGATTGGGTTACTTGTTGTCTTATTGTCTAATTTTTTGAGTTCTTTATATATTCTGGTTATTAGGGCTCTATCTGAAGTGTGTGGAGTAAAGATTTGTTCCCAGGATGTAGGCTCCCTGTTTATCTCTCTTATTGTTTCTTTTGCTGAGAAAAAACTTTTTAGTTTGAGTAAGTCCCATTTGTTGATTCTAGTTGTTAACTCTTGCGCTATGGGTGTCCTATTGAGGAATTTGGAGCCTGCTCCCACAGTATGTAGATCATAACCAACTTTTTCTTCTATCAGATGCCGTGTCTCTGATTTAATATCAAGCTCCTTGATCCATTTTGAGTTAACTTTTGTGCAAGGCGAGAGATAGGGATTCAGATTCATTTTGATGCAAATGGATTTCCAGTTTTCCCAGCACCATTTGTTGAAGATGCTATCCTTCCTCCATTGCATGCTTTTAGCCCCTTTATCAAATATAAGATAGTTGTAGTTTTGTGGATTGGTTACTGTGTCCTCTATTCTATACCATTGGTCCACCCGCCTGTTTTGGTACCAGTACCATGCTGTTTTCGTTACTATTGCTCTGTAGTATAGTTTGAAGTCTGGTATCGCTATACCGCCTGATTCACACTTCCTGCTTAGTATTGTTTTTGCTATTCTGGGTCTTTTATTATTCCATATGAATTTCATGATTCTTTTATCTATTTCTACAAGAAATGCAGCTGGGATTTTGATTGGCATTGCATTGAACTTATAGAGAACTTTTGGTAATATCGCCATTTTGATGATGTTGGATCTGCCTATCCATGAGCAGGGTATATTTTTCCATCTTCTAAGGTCTTCTTCTATGTCTTTCTTTAGGGTTTTGTAATTTTCATTGTATAAATCTTTCACCTCTTTTGTTAGGTTGATTCCCAAGTATTTTATTTTTTGGGGGGATATTGTGAATGGAGTAGTTGTCCTCATTTCCGTTTCAGAGGATTTGTCGCTGATGTACAGGAATGCCTTTGATTTATGCGTGTTGATTTTATATCCTGCCACTTTGCTGAATTCATTTATTAGCTCTAATAGCTTCTCTGTAGACCCTTTTGGGTCTGCTAGGTATAGAATCATATCATCTGCAAATAGTGATAATTTAAGTTCTTCTTTTCCAATTTTTATCCCTTTAATTTCTTTCGTCTGTCTAATTGCTCTTGCCAGTGTTTCGAGGACTATGTTGAACAGAAGTGGTGAGAGAGGGCATCCCTGTCTTGTACCAGATCTTAGAGGGAATGCCTTCAATTTTTCTCCATTCAGAATGATGCTGGCCTGTGGCTTATCATATATTGCTTTTACAATGTTGAGGTATGATCCTGTTATCCCTAATTTTTCTAGAGTTTTGAACATAAAGGGATGCTGTACTTTGTCGAATGCTTTTTCTGCGTCTATCGAGACTATCATATGGTTCTTATTTTTTAGTCTATTGATGTGGTGGATAACATTTATTGATTTCCGTATATTGAACCAGCCTTGCATCCCATGAATGAATCCTACTTGATCATGGTGTATAATTTTTTTGATATGTATTTGAATCCGGTTCGCCAGAATTTTATTGAGAATTTTTGCGTCAAGGTTCATTAGAGATATTGGTCTGTAGTTTTCTTTCTTTGAAGTGTCTTTGTCTGGTTTCGGAATCAGGGTGATGTTGGCCTCGTAGAATGAATTTGGAAGTTCTCCCTCTTTTTCTATTTCCTGAAATAGCTTGAAAAGTATTGGTGTTAGTTCCTCTTTAAAGGTTTTGTAAAACTCTGCTGTATACCCATCCGGTCCTGGGCTTTTCTTAGTTGGTAGTCTTTTGATGGTTTCTTCTATTTCTTCTATTGTTATTGGTCTGTTTAGGTTGTCTATATCCTCCTGGTTCAATCTGGGCAGATCGTAAGACTTAAGGAATTTATCTATGCCTTCACTATCTTCTATTTTATTGGAGTATAAGGCTTCAAAATAGTCTCTGATTATCTTCTGTATTTCTGAAGTGTCTGTTGTGATATTGCCTTTTTCATCCCGTATGCTAGTAATCTGGGTTCTCTCTCTTCTTCTCTTCGTTAGCATGGCTAAGGGTCTGTCAATTTTATTTATTTTTTCAAAGAACCAGCTTTTAGTTTTGTCAATTTTTTCAATTGTTTCTTTTGTTTCAATTTCATTAATTTCAGCTCTGATTTTGATTATTTCTTGCCTTCTACTTCTTTTGCTGTTGTTTTGCTCCTCTTTTTCTAGGATTTTGAGATGAAGTATGAGATCATTTATTTGTTGGTTTTTTCTTTTTTTGAGGAATGAACTCCAAGCAATGAATTTTCCTCTTAGGACTGCTTTCAATGTGTCCCATAGATTCCGATATGTTGTGTCCGTGTTTTCATTTAACTCTAGGAATTTTTTAATTTCCTCCTTGATGTCTTCAATAACCCATATGTCACTCAGCAACCTGTTGTTCATTCTCCAAGTGATGCTTGATTTTTCCTTTCTTCTTTTATCATTGATTTTCAGTTTCATTCCATTATGATCAGATAAGATGCATGGTATTATCTCTACCCCTTTATATTGTCTAAGAGTTGCCCTGTGACATAATATATGGTCTATTTTTGAGAAGGTTCCATGTGCTGCTGAAAAAAAAGTGTAACTACTTGATGTTGGGTGGTAAAGTCTATATATGTCAATTAAGTCTAGGTTATTAATTGTGTTGTTGAGTTCTATAGTTTCCTTGTTTAACTTTTGTTTGGAAGATCTGTCCAGTGGTGAGAGAGGTGTGTTGAAGTCTCCCATGATGATTGTATGGTGGTCTATCAGACTCTTGAACTTGAGAAGAGTTTGCTTGATGAACACCGCTGCACCATTATTTGGGGCATATATATTTATGATTGTTATGTCTTGTTGGTTTATGGTTCCCTTGAGCAGTATGAAGTGTCCTTCTTTATCCCTTTTGATTAGCTTTGGCTTGAAATCTATTTTATTAGATATGAGTATGGACACGCCTGCTTGTTTCCGCTGTCCATATGAGTGGTATGATTTTTCCCAACCTTTCACCTTCAGTCTATGGATATCTTTTTCTATCAGATGCGTCTCCTGTAGACAGCATATTGTTGGGTCTTGTTTTGTGATCCATTCTACTAGCCTGTGTCTCTTAATTGGTGAGTTTAAGCCATTGACATTTAGGGTTATTATTGAGATATGGTTTGTACTTCTATCCATATTTGTTTGTTGATGTTACTAAACCTGATTTGTTATCCTCTTTGACTACTTTCCCCCCTTTACTGTCCTACCTCCCATTGTTGGTTTTCAATGTTATTTTCCATTTCCTCTTCCTGCAATGTTTTGCCAAGGATTTTTTGAAGAGATGGTTTTCTAGCTGCGAATTCTTTTAACTTTTGTTTATCATGGAAGGTTTTAATTTCATCTTCTAACCTGAAGCTTAATTTTGCCGGATACACGATTCTTGGTTGGAACCCATTTTCTTTCAGTGTTTGAAATATGTTATTCCAGGATCTTCTAGCTTTCAGAGTCTGTGTTGAGAGATCAGCTGTTATCCTGATTGGTTTACCCCTAAATGTAATCTGCTTCCTTTCCCTTGTAGCTTTTAAAATTCTTTCCTTATTCTGTATGTTGGACATCTTCACTATAATGTGTCTAGGTGTGGATCTCTTATGGTTTTGTACATTCGGCGTCCTGTAGGCTTCTAGGATTTGGGATTCTGTCTCATTCTTCAAGTCTGGGAAGTTTTCTCGTATTATTTCATTGAATAGGCTGTGTATTCCTCTGGTTTGGAGCTCTGTGCCTTCCTGTATCCCAATGACTCTTAAATTTGGTCTTTTGATATTGTCCCATATTTCTTGGATGTTCTGTTCATGGTTTCTTAGCAGACTTGCTGAGCTGTCTATGTTCTTTTCCAGTTGAAATACTTTGTCTTCATTGTCTGATGTTCTCTCTTCTAAGTGATCTACTCTGCTGGTAGTATTCTCAATTGAGTTTTTAAGTTGGTTTATTTTTTCCTGCAATTCTAGTATTTCTATTTGTTTGTTTTTTATTTCCTCTATCTCCCTGTGAAATTGATCTTTTACTTCCTGGATTTGTTTGTCAATGTGATCTTTCATTATCTGATTTTGCTGTCTCATGTCTTCCTTGAGACTCCAGATCATCTGAAGCATGTATATCCTGATCTCTCTATCTGACATTCCATCTGTTGCACCTATTACCTCTTCTAAAGTTGAGTTGACCTGCATTGCCTGTGGTCCTTTCTTTCCTTGTCTTTTCATACTGCTGGCGTTTCTTTCTGCTTGGTGAAACTGTTGTGTTTTGAAATTTTCCCTCTATTTATTTATATTGCTCTTGTATAGTTGAATAATCACCCTTGCAGGGCATGTAGTGGCTGTGATCCTCCTCCAATTGGTGTGATCCGTCTACCACGCTGGGAGGCCCTAGGTCTGCTCTGCTGGTCGGTCAAAGGTCCGCCTACCCAGCAGGCACGAGGGGCACCTCTATCACTCCGCAGGTTGCTGGGCCTAACCTCCCGATGGGTCAAAGGTTCGCCTAGCTTGCAGGGGGCTGCTCCCGGAGCGAGAGCTAGGCCTCCCGGGGGAGCCCGGATGGTGGAGGCCGACTGCCGGTTCAGGCGGGGTGGGCCAAGCCGCACTGGGTGCCGGCGGCTTGCAAACGCGGCTGGTATCAGCAGGACTTAACTCCTGCACCCGCTGCGGGGGCACCTTTATCGCCGAGTAGCTGCGGTCGCGTGGTTGGGACCCGGGCGGGTGGGGCCGCTTCTCCCAGGGCGAGAGCTGGGCCTCCCGAGGGAGCCCGGATGGCGGAGGACTGCCGGTTCAGGCGGGGCGGGCCAAGCCGCTCCGGGATCCCGCGGGTTGCAAAGGTGGCTGGCGTCTGCAGGACTTAACTTCTGCACCCACCGCCGGTTCAGGCGGGGAGGGCCAAGCCGCTCAGGGTTCCCGCGGGTTGCAAAGGTGGCTGGCGTCTGCAGGACTTAACTTCTGCACCCGCCACGTGGGCACCTTTATTGCCGAGTAGCTGTGGCTGCCTGGTTAGGAACCGGGCGGGTGGGGCCGCTTCTCCCAGGGCGAGAGCTAGGCCTCCCGGGGGAGCCCGTATGGCGGAGGACTGCCGGTTCGGGCGGGGCGGGCCAAGCCGCTCAGGGTTCCCGGGGGTTGCAAAGGTGGCTGGCGTCTGCAGGACTTAACTTCTGCACCCGCCACGTGGGCACCTTTATTGCCTAGTAGCTGTGGCCGCCTGGTTAGGAAGCGGGCGGGTGGGGCCGCTTCTCCCAGGGCGAGAGCTAGGCCTCCAGGGGGAGCCGCCTGCCGGAGCGGCTGATGGTTGGGGGACTAGACCTCTGTGCCCGCGTGGCCTTCCAAGATCCACTTCTCTGGGGTAACCTGTCACTTCGGGTAAACCTACCAGTTCACGGCAGCTCTCCTCTTAAGGAAGTTATGCTAGAAGTTCCTCCGTAGCTAGGCTGCAGCTGTTTCGATGAGTCTTTCATATCCCGTTAAAGTGGAGACGTTGGAGTCGCTGCTTCCTCGCCGGCCGCCATGTTGGATCCCCCTGGGCCTTATTTTTGACAGTATTTTGGAAGGAAACAAAAATCTGATTAGGAACGAAGGACATTGTCATTCAAAAATATTAATTCTAGATTTTATTTAATGCTTTAAGTTAATAACAGCAAGTTTTTTTCTATCATAATCATTATACTTATGACTAACTTCAGTTTGGAGCATTACATATTATTTCCAAACATATTATTGATTTAGTCTAGTAAATTGCTAGTAACCAAAAATGCATTAGTCTATACTTCTTATCTCTCTCTTCCAAAGAAAGGATGTGGATAGACAAGTCAGAAGCCATTATCCCTGCCTAATACTAGGTTTAGGGATGAGAGGAATGATAATTATGTTTTCTCTAAGCATATTAGGTATAACTGAAACCATGCAAGAATCCTTAAATTGATATAACAAAAGTAAAAAAGAAAATTTGAAATAAAGATAAGCTTACAATTAAAATTTAAAAACATTTATTTTCAGCATTTGTTAATTTTATCTATCAATATATTTACTAACAACAAATTGTTTGATATATATTCATTGTGATATGTATATGTGATATATATGTATATTAATGTACATATATATCAATGTATATATATGTATATTAATAACATTATTGGAAGACATTGAGTTATGATACAACTCAAGGCACTGAGAACACAATAGTAATCATAAGAGGTAAAGTCCCAGATCTCATGGAGCTTATATTCTGGAGTCACTGACAGCCAATAATAAAAAGACCACAAACAAGAAAAATAGCAAATAGGAATATAGATTTTAAAGAGACTGAAAGGTAGTATGTTAGAGTGGTTGAGGGGCTACTTTTCAACTTTGTGATCCAGGAAGGACTTTCAATGTTAGTATCATTTAGCTTGAGATTTGAATGACTGGAAGAAATCAGCATTTGCAGATAAGGATGAAGAGTATTTCAGGCAGTAGGAATAACCAGTCCAAAGGCCATAAAAGAGGGATAGGTCAGCTTGGTGGAGGGATCAAAAGGCCTATGGGACTGAAGAGTTGCAGGAGGGAAGCTTAGAGAGATAAGGCATGATATATGATTGAAATACAAGTAGGTACCTGATAATATATGCCAGCCTCAGTAAAGGTAAAAGATAAGGGCATTGAGTTCTAGATTGAGTTGAAGAAAAAGCCATAGAAGGCTTTAAGTAGGAGACCTATCAAGAAGGCATATTAGGGGCTAGGGCTGGGGCTCAGCCGTGTAGTGTTCTTCTCGCATGTGTGAGGCCCTGGGTTTGATCCTCAGCACCACATAAACAAATAAAAAGATATTGTGTCCATCTAAAACTAAAAAAAAAAAAAAAAAAAGAAGAAGGCATATTAGCTAAGCCATGGAATAAAGGGAGGACAGTTATTAGTGCATTGCAATATGCCAGATTTTAGTGTTTTAAACAAGGTAGTAGTTGTGTTTAGCCTTTTCTTTGTGTTTATTTTTAGTTCATTTTTTCCCTTTTTAACAGTTAAAATGATTTTTGCTTTGGAAATAGTAATCCTTGCTTTGTTCTTACAGGCACTACTTTTATACATCTAGAAACTGCTATTTCTCTTATAAACAATAATTATTCAAAATAATAAGATTTTTAGAAATGAGTAATAACATTCTCTCATTTTCACTGTGTCTAAAATCTTCACCAGTTTATTTAAAGGAGAAGCTCTCACTTTCTCAAACATTTTTTAAATGTGAACTGGGGCAATATACTTCTCCTCTGTGATCCTTGGTTTCAACTGATTTATACAACAATGACAGGTCTGTGAGACTAATACACCAATAAAAGATGCTGGTTGAGATATAGTTTGAAAAAGTAGTTTGTGAATGCAAAATTATTATAAAATGTAAAGAAAGATCATACTTAAAAATAACATTTTTTTCATAGGTTAAGTACTTTAACCATATCATATCAATTTGCATTCTCTCTCTCTCTCTCTCTCTCTCTCTCTCTCTCTCTCTCTCTATATATATATATATATATATATATATATATATATAATCCAACTCAAATTACCTCATTCATTTTTTTCAAAGAGTGTATTTAAGAATTTTTCTGCATGATCAGAATGATGAAAATTGCATTTGAAATTATTTTTTCACAATGAAGACATTTAAAATATGCACACAAAGAATTCAGTTAAAACATAAAAAATATTAATGGTTTTCCTTCCTTTCTTCCACTTTTTTTTTTAACTCCACTCTCATTTGATTCTTTCCTTCCTTTTTTTCTTTCCTCCCCAATTCTGGTACCCATGCATTTAAATTAATGATGAAGTGAAAACTAATACACTGAAAAAGTTTGTTAAAACATGCTATGAACTAGAATCACTATGCTGATATTGGTTACTCACGAATCTCTAAGCATGCCTATCACATGGAAATAAGAGAGTTAAGCGATACTGGTTTCATTAATCAAAACAAAACAATGAAAACAACCCAATGTCTGCTGACATTCTTCAGAAATCCTAAGTTAGAAAGAAGCTAAATGATTTTTGTTTTGTTTCCGTTTTATGTAGCATAATACCCTAAGGGTAGTAGGAGGTGAGGGAGAGAGAGGAAAAAGACAAAACTTCCAACTGTGGAAGTACAAGAAGACAACTGGTGTAGGGACAAGAGAAGATTTTCTTCTCTATGAATAAACTAATTAATTTGATTGAAAAATGCAACCTGCAGAGAGCAAAAGAGATTTACTGGCATTTCTACAAGGATTCATAAAGATAAGCACAGCAAGTTCCATCAACTTCTCTGATAATTGTGGTTAGGACATGCAGGGGAAAACTAAAACCTTTGTGCTGGTATGGGAAAAACATGAAACTAAGTCAGTAAGGAGGCCAAGTGAAGTTATGTTCTGGTTTATATCAGCAGGAGGAGTGATATGAATAGAATATGGGTAAAAACACAAGTGATAAAGTGGAAAGTCATTGGGAATTAACATCAACACATTGACTGGAGAGAAAACTATGTCTAACAAATATGGTTCATCTTTTTTCCCCCCAAATGTATGTTCCAATCTTGAAATGAAATAATATATGTGAGAGTGTATAGAGTAAAGGAGGAGCTGAACAAATGGTGAGTTGTTTTTCCCCAAATGAAGTGACTAACATATTACATATATGAATATATGAATGGATGGATGGATGAACCACACAATAAAATACTTCAGGTAGCTCTATGTTTGAACTGAATTTGTTGTAATTTTAAAGCTGCATAATCTCAACTCTTACTTGTAATATTATATCACAGTTTGGGAAGTCATTGATTTTCTTTTACTTCATCCAGTAATGTCAGAATGATAATTTCTTGCAGATCAAAGTGGCCCGAGGACTAGCAATATTAGCATTACCTGAGAACTTGTTAAAAACACACAGGCTTTGTTCTCAGTCTGATCTGCAGAATCAGAATCTGAAATTTAACAAGATCCTAGGTGATTCCTAAACATATTGATTTTGTGAAGCACTGAAATAGCTAAAATGATTACAAAATATTATATATTATATATATATAAATTATACATAATAATATAGTATATGTAATATATAGTTATATATACCATATACATATATAGAGAAAGATACATACATACATATATACATACATACATAGATACTGGTGATTGAACCCAGGGTTGCTTCACAATTGATCTACACTTTATATTTTATTTTACTTTTTAGTTTGTGACAGGGTGTTGCTAAATTGCTAGGGGTTCTCAATATGTTACTGAGGCTGGCCTTGAACTTGAACTTGAATTTGAACTTGATCTGCCTCAGACTCCCAAGTTGCTGGAATAATAGTGGTGCCCCACCATTCTTGGCATAAAATAGTATTAATCCAACCTCCTTTGTATACCTCTACTTACACACCTTCTCTCTATATTTTTCTATCAAGTAAGGTGGAACAAATATCTTATTTTTTCAGACGCTCCAGAAATTGTGCTAGTGATGTTTCATGCAGAGCATGTATTAATACCATTTCCCATAGGTAACTAATGGAATATGAAGACTCTGGAGCAAGAATATATAATAGATACAAGATAAGAGTATTGATAACATATTGCTGGCCTAATGAGAGGCAACAGTTATTTACATATTACCCTGGCATTTGGTCAAGTTGTAAATGGATATGGCCACAGTATCTTTTTTTTTCTGAAAACTCTGTTAATGTCAACAACTAATTCTGTTAATGTCAACATTCTTTTTTTTTACTAATATAAAGTATGTGTCTCTTACAGTTTAAATTATAAACAAGAAAGCCAAATCTCTAGAATTCATAGAAATGAGAGAGCAGCATTTTTGGCAGAATGTTCTCTCATAGATAATGATAATTACCAAATTAAGTTTAATCCCTATTTCATCCATCCAACTAACATTTATTACCTACCATAGTTCCAGTACTATGTTAGTTATTGAGTGAACAAGACAGATTCCATCTCTTATTGAACTTATATTCTATTGAAAGAAGACAATTTATATATATATATATATATATATATATATATATATATATATATACACACACACACACATATGATGTCATATTTGGTTAAATTATCAAAACGAAAATAAGGCAGAGGATAATGAGTGAAACATTGTTTAATATAAATAAAAGAAGGCCTCCCTGATGAGGTAGTATTTAAGAAGAGCCCTAAACAAAGGGAAGTAGAAAGCAATGCAGATAGTTAAGGCAATGGGAATATACAAGTGGAAATATTCTGAGAAAGGAGTGAGATAGGCATGTTAGAGAAACAATATACCCATCTGACAAATGGTAAAATGATTACATTCTGATTAAAAATGAGTAAAATTAATTTAATAAATGGTCTTAAAAAACAGATCTAATAGATGGTGACTTTTAAAAAAAAATTAATTGTAGATGGACACTATACCTTTATTTTATTTATTTATGTTTATGCAGTGCTGAGTATTGAACCCAGAGCCTCACACATGCCAGGCAAGCACTCTACCACAGAGCCACAACCCCAGCCTGAAGTTAGCATTTTTTTTGTAATCTTAATTCCAATATTTCTGATTGGAAAAGTGTCTGAATTATTGTATTGTTTCTTTATGCTTGGTTGATAATTAAGTTATTCTACTTATTCATTGAAGAAATATTTATCATGTGTCTAGCTGTGCCAGGCATTTTGCCAGATCCTATGTAGTGGCAAAATTAGTGAAGTTGAAAGTGGACTTCTATTGCCATATAAATGATTATAATCTCAGAGGGTCAACATTACCCATTCTCGTTAGAGGTAGTTTAAATAATCACCCAATCATTGTATCTTCGTAGTGGTCCTTGGTTTGTGATGACAATCTGTGAGTATCTTGATTCACTTTTTAAGTATTTAATCAAGAAGACTGAATTGAGGGTTGCCATAATGTATTTGCCACAAGAATCTTTTTCATCCAGCCATGTAGCTTCTTTATTATGTTACTGTTACTATTTTGAATTTATGTTTTCAAAATGCAAATGAATTTGTTCACATTTTGAAATTTAATCTTCCACTGGGTAGTTGAAGAATATTAGTAATCAAACTGTTACCAAGCAAAATGAATGAAGGAATAAAATAAATCGAGACTTTGAAAACAATGACACATTTTAAAATTTTCTCTCACAGAATCCTTTATAAAAACAATGTTATTTTCATATTCTATTATGAGTGAAAATAAATATTACTGCATGTTTAATGTCGGGGAAGATTGAAAATTTCATTTCCATGTGTAGGAAGAGGAATTTAGGTTCTTTTAAAAATATTTATTGTGAGGTTGTAGTTGGAAAACTTTGGCCTCTAAGATCATGTTACATGGTGTCACATAATGGTAACTATTATAATCATCAGGAATTTTCGAGAAATATAAATGGCCTGTTCTTGGTTTCTCCCTTGGCCTAAGATATCCATTAGTGGGAGAGGTAGTGTAATAGTGGTCCACTTCACCTTTTGAATGTATCCCTTGCTGCTTTTGTTAAAAGTGTCATTTTTTCTTCTTCTTCTCCCTTTCCCCATCCTTAACTTGGGAGCTGGGATCAAGATTACTCTGAGTTATCTGTTCTCCACAGGAAGGAGATGTCAAGGGGAGAACTAGGAAGTGACTATCTACCAAATTAACAAATGAATTTCACCTGGGATCCCCTGTAGTCAGGGGACACCTGGAATGTGGCCTTTGAATAGCTTCTTTAAAAACCCTCCGTTTTCCCTGCGGGGCAGAACCACAGCCTCTGGAATTGGAGTCCCCTGTGTTTCTCCTTTGCTAGCAAAGTAATAAAACTTCTTTTTCTTTTTTCTCAAAACCATGTCCTTGTTATTGTATTGGCATCAGGGATAAGGACCAAGCTTTCCATGACAGTAGTACTATAAAGAGGAGGATAGACACATTGCTTTTTTACAAAAATGCCTCCTATTTCAGTGTTTAAGTTTTCAGGGCACAAGAACAACATCCAACATCAGGCTTTGCAGCTGGGTCTTATAAAGAATGTCCAGGATTGGGAGGGAGGAGGATCTATTTGATGAGACATAATGGTACAAGAGGGTAGGAGGCATGAACTACCTCCACTGATGCTGAAGGCACACATTCAGAAATTTAATGTGGCAATATGAGGACAATGTTGATGCTGGTAGTAGTAATAAAATTATAGTAGAGTTAATAGTGGTGGTTAAAGTCTTACACATTTTAGGGACATTTTATCTACTTGTATTTTAGATTCAAAGTGTATATTTCATGGGGCATACATTGAACTTTGATAAATGTTACAACCTTGGGAGTTGAAAAACTAATGTGCTTGCTATGACCTATTCATTACTACCATACAACCAGAACACATTTATATACATTTGCATAAACATAACCAAAACTTTTCTTTTAAAAATTCAACATTTCATTCCTATTTTAAAGCAATGTTTGCATTTCTGTAACAGTGGTGATCTTCACCTTTTGAATAAACCCTTGGTTATTTTAGAAAGGACATGTTTTCTTTTTCTCTTCTCCTGCTCCCCCTTCCTAATTTGGAGTCAGGGAACAAGATGACCATTGAGTTATCTGTTCTGCACAGAAAGGAGATGTCAAAGGAAACTAGAAAGTGACTCTCTACCAAATAAACAAGTGAATTTCAACACACATCAGGGTGCACCTGGGACACCCTGTTAGGGCACACCTGGAATGTGGCCTTTGAAGAGCTTAAATTTTTATACCTTAATTTTTTTGTAATGTGGTGCTGAGGATGGAACTCAGTGCCAAGTCACACATACGAGGCAAGCACTCCACTACTGAGCTACAAGCCCAGCCCTTGAATAGCTTTTTTAAAAGCTCTCTCTTCTCCCTGATGGGCAGAACCATAGCTTCTGGGACAGGAGTCTCCTGTGCTTCTCCTTTGCTATTAAAGCAATAAACCTTCTTATTCCTTTTTCTCAAAATTGTGTCCTCATTATTAATTTGTCATGAATTGGCATTGGGGACAAGGACCAAACTTTCAGTATTATTTCTGGAATCAAATATATCATGTTTTCTAAATGCTCTATTTAATGATACACCTAACTATGTAAAATATTTGGTTATTCACTTTACATTGTAATCATGTTTGAAGGAGAAAGGGTCTCAGAATTATTGTGTTTTCTGTCATTAAAATAGAGCTTAGGCTGAGAACAACTATCTCAACAGTAGCAAATGTAATTGCATTTTGGTGTCAACAAAGTGTAAAATATCTGTTAATGACATCACTTTCTAAAATCCCATTGAATGATCCTCTTCTTTCTCCTGTTTTTTTTTTTTTGGTCATATTTTATAATTAGTGCCATAAAGAAAATGAAGAAGATAAATAAACTTCATTTCTACAAAATAAACCTTAGCATACATAGTATAGGATGATGGTGAAGCAGGCTCCAAGGCCAAATGCTTACCTCCTCTTGCTTGCCTTTTGGTTCATATAAACCAAAAGGCTAATTAGAGCTAATAAACTATCCTGCATGAGTAGGAATTATCATAATAATACCTCCATTATCTGACATAGAATATTATTTATCATAAAATTATATTTAAGTGTCAATTTTGCCAGGCCAAATTACTATTTAATAGATTATTTATGACCTCTATAGCATAGTTGATAAGTACAACAGTAATGACATAATTATGTGTCATATTCTGCCTCCATGTAATCTCCATACATCTGGTTCATGTTAACTCTGATATGCCATGATGACCAGACTCAACTCTCAAACATTTGCTAATTGTATCCAAAGGCTGAAGTGAAAATTATGGCTGATTCCTGAACACCAGCCCAGTTATTCTCAACCCTGGATGGTCATTAGAATCCCTGGCAGGAGATTTTTTTTTTCAAGTATCAATGCCTGGGCTCCATTCCCAGAAATTCTGATTGAACTGTTCTGTTCACAGGCTGGGACATCAGTTTGAAAAGTTCTCTCATTGATTCTAATGAACAGATTTTTTTTTTTCTTAAGGCATTATTTGCATAAATTCCACTAATCCATTTCTTCATGATAGTTGAAACTAAACCTGGTCTGAGACTCATATATTTTAATAATTTTCTTGATGGGGAAATGAAGCAAAAATCCAAACAAGGGTGTTAACATAGCTACATATTTAGCATATATTGGTGTTCTGGAAGCATCTAGTCGCAATTTAAATGATTGTTGAGTTAAAATCAAAACCATATGATCCAGCCATTGTAACCAGTTTGCTAAGCTTTTTGAATCATTTTCAATAAGTAAATATTTTTTTTAACTTTCATCAGTTTGATATTAGTTACTAATTGATGTATATTTGAAAGTAAAAAGTGCATTGAAAATTCAGTGTCTCTAATTCATACTGGTATTCCTCCAATAATTTATTTTGCCTGTGAGATATGTTAATTGAACACTGTTGGTAGTTCTTTTATAATGTAGACATTCAAAATAATATTTCACTCCCTTTAACTAGTTGTATTCTTATTTGAGAATAGCATATTAGCAGATAATAGTGAATTCTAGGAAATTGGGCCCAGGAACTGGTCTTCTTCCTAAAGAGTCCATACTTCTTGGTAATTTTTAATTATAATTCTCCAGGATTTACAAAGTCCATATATTTATACCTGTATTTGAATAGTGTCTAAAATATGGTTATATATTTTTTAATATTTTAAATAATTGTTTAAAAAATATTTTTAAGTTGTCAATGGACCTTTATTTTATTTATGTTTATGGGTGCTGAGGATCAAACCTAGTGCCTCATACATGCTAGGCAAACACTCTGCCACTAAGCCACAACCCCAGCCCTAATATTTTATATGATTTTATAACGAATTTATATAACGCTCAATAATTGCTATTAAGGCCATCAAATAATTGGCTAAAATTAATGAAAACAGATACCATTTTGCATTTACAAATTTGTCTAGAAAATTAAAATTTCAAAAAATTCTCTTCGTGTTTATTGTTAGATTCCTGATCCCAGGATATCATTCCTTATATTACAGGGTATAATGAAATGGTGTAAGTAAGGACTTAAATAATGGTTTGTAACTTTTGTCAGTCTATCTGTTGATTTAGAGTTGTGTGCTGTCCAATATTACAGCCACTAGCAATGTGTAGCTGAATTAAAATTATTATAATTAAATATAGTTACAAATTCAACTTCTTAGTTCACATTGACCCCACATGGCTAGTGGTAATCATATTTGATAGTGCAGAAAGAATATTGACATCATCATAGTGAATTCTTTTGGATAGCCCTGGTTAGAGAATGAATGCCTTTTTATATACATCTAACAGAGTTTCTATAAAACATATCCAGTGTTCCCATTGACTCCCTTCCTGTGCATATAGATATATTCCCATAGTAGGGTGTCAGCTAAGAGACAAATCTCTAGTAAATATTTTTAATATTTATTTTTTAGTTGTAAACAATACCTTTATTTTGTTTATGTATTTTTTATGTAGTGCTGAGGAATAAACCGAGGGCCTCTCATATGCGAAATGAGTGCTCTACTGCTGAGCCACAACCCCAGCCCTCTAGTAAAATTGTTTGAAAAATGGTATTCCCTAGATTGCCTTTTATTGCAACTAACAAAAACCCAACACACAGAGTGCATTATACCAGTATTCCTTAATGTGTGATATATAGACTAACCCCATAGGCATCCCTTGGGAACTTAGAAAAGTGAACCTCAGGCCCCATCATAAATCTGCTAACTTAGAATTTGTATTTAGACATACTGCATGTGGTAAAACCTTACTGATGTCTACTATGTTATAGAACAATAAATTCACAGGTGGGGTGACTCTAGGGACCATTAAGTCTCTAACTCCATGTTGTCCAAGTCCCAGGTTATTTTAGTCTATTTTGTTAGCTTTCTCTGTCCTTAGATGATCCTAGTGAGTGGAAGTTGGTTGCAGCAGTTCCTAGTATCATATCCTGCCATACTTCTGCTTTCAGGTATTGTCAGGATCATCTCCTGCCCTGCACTGTTTTATCCCAATTCCACTATCTCACTGTCATATATGTATAATCCATTTTCTTTTTGCTTTTATTCCCCTTCTACATGATCACTTGAAAAAAATAAAAGGAAATCAAGAAAAATGAAAACTTATTTTTTGTAGGTGAAAGGTAGATTTTCTGTGTGAATTTGATGATTTTTCACAAATTTATTTGCATCTTTAGAATGTTGGAAATGTAGAACTTGTCATTTCAATCATATTTTAAGTTGATCAGTACTGAAATTATCTTTTCTATGGACTAAAAATCTAAAATATTAGTGATTTGTATGGCCCCAACTAATACAGTATTATTTCCATGACAAAGTAAAATAAAAGTTTAGAGCACAGACTTGGATCACAAATAGTTTCCAATTTTTATACTGGTTTCAAATGCCACTCTGTCACCTTTTGCAAGTTTCTAAGACTTTTGAATTTCCAGTGTCCTTAGTAATAAATTAACAATAGTATAATATACCTCAGTTGGTGGTAAAGAGGAACAAATATGGTAATTCAATATTTGCCAAACACTTGCCAATTATGTTACACTTTCCTAATTTTTTTATTGTCAGCACCTTTTTTTATCATTATATATTTAATAATTTTCCTTAAATTGACTGATTTACTTTCTAAATCATAAAATTGAGAATATAAAATTTATGTACACTATATGTACCTAAAGCATATATATATATATATATATATATATATATATATATATATAATGTAAAACATTAAAATAATTTCCCTAATTTGTTTTATTGTGCCATCAAAACTATTTATTCTACTTTATTTTTTTTTAGTTGTAGGTAGACACAATACTTTTGTTTTATTTATTTTTTTATGTGGGGCCGAGGATCAAATCCAGTGTCTCATGCATGTGAGGCAAGCACTCAACCACTAAGTTATAGCCCTAGCCCCCAAAACTATTTTAAAAACTACAACTAAAATGCATACCGTTGTTTAGGAATCACTGAACTACTACATATAAAATATTTAATGGCAAGGTCATCACACCAAAGTGTTGAGTAAACATTAGCCAATTTATTTTAATATTGCATTCATGATATTTTAACCTAATGGTTAGTTTTCCCCTCCCTGAAGTTACCCCTTCTTTCACACCTGGCAAACAGGATCATGGTGTTTTGAGGGCTCCTAATCTGACCTTTTCATAGCACCCTCTCATGTTTACTACTTCTTCTGGCCTGCCTTGCCGTGGGAAACTCACTACTCCCTTCTTGCTGCTCATCCAGAGACCTGTGGCCTGTAATTCACATGCATTTATTGATGCTCTTTCTTTAGAGGCCTCAGGGAGGAAGAAAGCACAGCAACTTTTACTACCTGATAATTTGTTTCATGTAGCCCCAACATAGAAAGCAATAAAGACTGTTCAAACATTACTGGTTAATTAGGGTATCTAAGAAAACAATAATGAAAAAGCAAAAACTGTTTTGAATGTTATCTTAAACATAATTGTTCCTGTAATCCCAAGAAAAATTGTAGAAAGTTAAATTCTTTTCAGAGGTTCCCCGGGTGGATATTATTGTTTTTCTAAATTTGTCATACCCACCAGTGAATTTTCCTTTCAGAGGATGATCTTGTCATATTGTAATTGTTGATTTATCTATTCCTTTAAGATTCTCCAGGCTATTCAAAGACGAGTATAGGTTTTTTTGTTTGTTTCTTTTGGATACCCGAGATTGACTCAGGGGCACTCAACTGTCCAGCCACATCCCCAGCCCTTTATTTGTGTGTTTTATTTAGCGACAGGATCTCACTGAGTTGCTTAGTGCCCCACTTTTGCTGAGGTTGGCTTTGAACTTGCGAACCTCCTGCCTCAGCCTCCAAAGCAGCTGGGATTATAGGCGTATGCCACTGTACCCTATGAGGATAGGTATTTTCTTTGCCCATGCCTAACAAATAGGAGTTTCATGCATACATACAGAACTCAGTAAATACTTGTTGAATGAAATATCTATGTATAAGCTAAAATGTAAATGACATTCTTAAATGAATTCTGTTGTTAACTCTAATAAAACATATGTGTTAGACTAGAAACTTTTATTCAAGTGTAAGTAATACTGTGGGTTCGTTTTTTAAGTCTTGAAATGTGAAAGTTTTTAGCTTAACATAATGACAAACTGAGCAGGAAAAAACAACAAAAACATGTTATGATACTGCATCCAGTATTCATGAAATTTTATTCTCATAGAATCTTATTATCTGGTCCATTCTCAAATGATAGACTAAAACAACAAAGTAAAAGATTTATTTACATAACTTGTGATACTGGGATGGTATTCATTGTCTAAGAGGTTTAAACAACAACTTTCAGTTTTCCTTTCACTTAAATGGATGTTTCATCTCTGTTTCCATAAAAAGAAAATGTCTACATTTCTGTCTGATATCCATGTGCCTCAGGATATTTGTGCCTCTAATATGTAAATGGTTCAATCAAAATAATTTTATAGACTCCTTTATGAATATATTTTGCATTAATGTGCCAATTAATGAAAATTTCTAGTAAATATTCCATAAATAAGAGTAATAAATTTCTAATTAAAATTGCACCTGCTTATAGGATCAGTATTCAATATATTGTACTTTCAAAAATGCTTTAAATATGACTTTTTTAAAAAATGGAAAATAATATTTACCTTAAAATCAATGTTAGTATTTCTCATTTGAGTCTTAAGTTTTTGTTCTATCAGTGGATGAACTTATGCCATATTTGTATTTTCATCCTCACTATAAAATTGTGTAATTGACAGGCAAGGTATTATTTCATGTTCCTGATGCTGGATATGTAATTGAGAAGGTTTAAGAATGTGGTCTATGGGCTGGGGATGTGGCTCAAGCGGTAGCGCGCTCGCCTGGCATGCGTGCGGCCCGGGTTCGATCCTCAGCACCACCTACGAACAAAGATGTTGTGTCCTCTGAGAACTAAAAAATAAATATTAAAAAATTTCTCTCTCTCTCTCTCTCCTCTCTCACTCTCTCTTAAAAAAAAAAAAAAAGAATGTGGTCTAGGGTTTATCACTGGGCTATGAACCTAGGCCTTTGGACTTTAAATTCTTTGCATAGTCCATTATTTCCTGTGTCATTGAAAAAAAATTCTTTGTCTATTTCTGCATAACAAATGACTTTAAATTTTAGTGTCTTAAAATAATAAATTATAATTTCACTATTATCTTATAAATCAAGAAAATAGGCAGGGTTCAGGCAGGTTATTCCTCTGCTTCCAGTGATGAAGCTGGGATTACTCCTTGGGCTGCATTCAGCTGGAAACTTACTTCTAAGATAGCATTTCATATTCTAGGGTCATCCTGTACATGGTCACTAATCATTTAGTACTTTAGCCTTGTCTCTATTATAGCATGGAATCTGGGCTCTAAAAGAAAATAAAAATCCTGTCATTTCTCTTACAGCCTAAATTTAGAACTGGTTCATTGTCAATTCTATTCCATTGTATTGGCCAAAATAAGTCAGGGATGAGGAAAGGTTGATCACTGGATATAAAGTTATGGTTAGATAGAGTAAGAAATTCTGAAGTGCTGTAGCACAGCAGGGTGACTAGAAATAATAATCTTAAAAAAATAACATTTCAAAAAGATAGAAGAAAGGATTTGGGGAGCTGGGGTTGTAGCTCAAGGCAGAGCCCTTGCCTAGCATGTGTGAAGCCCTGGGTTCTATCCTCAGCACCACATAAAAATAAATAAATTAAATAAAGATATTGGGTCCATGTACAACTAAAAAAATATTTTAAGAAAGGATTTTGAAAGTGTTTGCCATAATCAAATGATAAAGTTAGGAGAACAAAAGTTTTACCTGATTTAAAGGTTATTAAATGTATGCATGTACTGAAATATCACACAGTTCCTCATATGTAAAATTTTAATATTTTTATGTATGAGTTTTAAAAGAAATTGATTTAACTTTAAAAATAATGATTTGTGGCCATCTTCAACCACCACACATACTAAATAATGGGATTTTTTTTCCTAATGGGAAATATTTTTTCAAATAGATCATAAATAGGATTTTAATAAAAAGATATATTACTGATTCAATTACCAAATATTGTTCACACTTTAGTTAGCATATGCATGCTTTGTTAACTATGGGAATCTTTCTGGAAATTGGGATGTATGATCTCTAATAAGCCTGAGAAATGATAGTTTCAGAGGTGATTGATAATGAGCTTTACTTATGCCATTCTTAATGTCCAAAAGATACTGAAAATTTTGAGTATGCCATAAATTATAAATATCAACTGTCTTACCTTGTTACATGTTTGCTAAAAATAATTTGCTTTACTAGAGGTAATAATAGACTTTTTTCAAATTTTCAGTTTACATAAAGTTCTAATGGATCTCCAGAATCAGAAACTGAAAGAGTTAAATGACTGGCTGACAAAAACAGAAGAGAGAACAAGGAAAATGGAGAAAGAGCCCCTTGGACCTGACCTTGAAGACCTAAAATGCCAAGTACAACAACATAAGGTTAGCATATTGTATGCTATGTGTTTTCTACTATAAAACAAGCG
Source organism: Urocitellus parryii (assembly GCF_045843805.1). Taxonomy (NCBI): domain Eukaryota; kingdom Metazoa; phylum Chordata; class Mammalia; order Rodentia; family Sciuridae; genus Urocitellus; species Urocitellus parryii. Next base: position 105,564,693 of record NC_135547.1, read on the forward strand.
TGGTATGTATATGTGTATTACATACACATATAAACACACAAGTCATGATTTATAGACAAGAAAGAATTAAAGCTTCAAATCAACAATAGTTAAAAATAAATTTTGCCAAGTATGTTTTGTAATCTTTGTTGCTATGGTTTAAATAGGACCCTGTAAAATTCAGTTGCCAATATGATAGTAGTAAACTGTGGGGCCTTTAAGAATTATCAGACTATGAAGGTTCTTCCCAGGTGAATGGGATTATGACCCTTATAAAAGAAGCTTCATGAGCATTTGGCAATTGTTTGCCCTTCCACGAGAGGACTCAGCAAGAAGATTCAACAGATGCTAACACCTTGATTTTTGGACTTCCCAGCCTTTAGAACTGTAAGAAAATTAATTTCTATTCTTTGTAAGTTACCCAATCTTAAGTATATTCCTTATAGAAACACAAAAAGAGCAAGATACTACTTTGTCAAATACAACATAACTAGGATTTCAGTATTTAAAAAACATCAAACTTATTTCTGGGACAGAATAATGCAGGGTATATGACCTACTAAAATTTTGGTTTCAGGGGACAGTTTCTGTAGGAACTACCTTCAATGCACATTTGAATATTTAAAATATTTTAACATATTTTTACCTTCAATTTGTAGTTATTTAGAACTTGCCAAATCTGAAGACAAACTGAGGATCTGTAACATTGCTTTCCTGTAAAATAGAACATTTTAATTTTAATATTTCTGTCATAGCTCTCTTCAATTTATAATTTTAAGTTGTCTGAAGGCATTTGTTGTTTCTGTGATTAAGATTTCTACAAAACTATTCTGAACCAGAATCTGAGTGTGCTTCATTTTAAGAAACACTATAAAATGTTAAATGTAGCTCTGAGTTTTATGGTTGGAATAGGGCATTGCCCAGTTTGTGAGGACACACTTGCAAATAAAATCTTGTTGACTGCCCCATGATTAAGGACACTACACTTAGCAAATAAAAATACAAGAAGTCTAGGTACATTTGAATTTTGGATAAACAATCAACATGTTTTAAAAGTTTATTTCCCCAGTTTTTCATTGCTTATTGGAAATTCACTTTTTTTTACTGGGTATCCTTTATTTTATGTGGCAATTCTCAGGATCCAAGTTTCTTAGATATAAGGGAATGTCTGCACCCTTAACTCATGCCTCCTAAAGCCATATTTTCTCCAACTTAATTTCCTCATTTTATAATGATTTGTCAGATCTAGCTTCACAGTTCTTCCATGAAGACAAAAGATACATGATTTTTAATTATTTAATAAGCTACACATTTCGTTAATAAATGGAGCTGGTTCTTGTTATTACTGCCCATAAAGCAGTTTACTGGTTACAGCAGTTTAGGATGAAGCATTTAAGAAGAAGTGGAGATATGGTAATCAGGGGGGGGAAGCATCAAATCTATTATAATTATCACATGGATGTTGTTAGTGATGTTAATTGCCTTATATCTTAATTGAACATCTGAGGAAGGAAGGAAGGAAGATCACTCTGGTGCTAGTTCTCTAATTGTACCATTTTCCTTGTGTGGATCATGCACTCTTCTTGTGGACCATTGTCTGTCCTCTTCTTTTTGGCCTGTGTTGGAAGTTTTATGTACAGAATTTGGGGATATGCCAATGGACTCATTATGTCTGAGAGTGTTACTGAGATGTAAAAGCATCTCTGCCAATTTAAGTGTGGACAGGAAGTAGTTGTAGCACTGCCAGTGCTGCCTTAACCTATGATTGATGGCAGTTGATAGATAAATCCCGTGGAATCCATATACCATGGTGGGATAATTCTAAGGTGTGTTCCTCATAGTCTCTTACATATTCATCAGCAAGACTGAATTCCAGTTGTCCACAGAGTAACTTCCTTCAAATTATTACACTTTCATAATGCATTATGAAATCAACTCCCAAATACACTGTTTCAATATTTTTCCTTCATGATCTGTTTTAGAGGAATCTAACTTAAGACAGCCTTCTTGCCCTAGAAATTGGGTTTGTAGCACTAACTAAATTTGTGATTTTTCTGAAACCACTAAGTCACTCAGGCTCTAAATATCTTCACTTAGGAAATAAGTGTGTTGAGCTAGTTGGTTTCTGTTTTTCCTGCCATTCGAAGTTTTAATGTGTTTAATTTGGGAATATGAAGCATTTCATGAAAATGCAAGATGAGCACTGTAACATTGATCTTCAGAAGGCGGGGTGCAGATGCTGAATGCTGGGAATATAAAGGGAGAGCCATGAAGAAGGGCTCCAAAAGATAAGTGTGAATAAATTAAAGCAACTCCAAGGAAAGGTCTTAGCTTGCCACTCTGAAAAGACTCTTTATTAAGGTTAGACAGGCCATCCAGTATCTTAATATTCTGACAATTACCTGGAATGTTTTGTACTTTTCTCCAGAAGATATAAAGTGAATGGAATGGAAAATATTTGACTAATATTGCCATAAAATTTGAATAGATTGTCCATTATTTCAAAACATGCTGCTTCTGATGAGTATGAAATTGCATTGAAGAAAATAATTTGAAACAAAAAAAAATCCAAAGGATCATATGCAAGCTGATTATGAAACATTTTACATCCAGTACTTATATTCATATAAAGTGTATAATGAGAAGAGAAGCAATTGGTTTGCTGGCTCAGTGAGGCTAACTCCTATCTCTAACCATTCAAATACACTTAAGGATGCATTAGTTTTTATAAAATTAAGACAAGAAGCTGGGTGTGGTGGTGCAGGCATTGGGAAACTGAAGGAGGAGGAACACATGTTTCAGTTAGCCTGGGCAACTTAGACCCTATCTCAAAATAAAAATATCTAGGGATGTAGCTCAGAGTACAATGTCCTTGGGTTAAGTCTCCAGTATCACAAAAAAGAAAAAAAAGACACATAGTCCATAAAAATTCTGACAGTTGGTAGCAATATTCTTCTGTTACTTGGAACTAATTTTGGTGAGAAGAAAATTATTTAATTCAATCTAAATTTAAAATTAAGTTGATACACTGATTTTATCATCACACATTAAATGCATATATCAAACTATCTTACTGTTGTGTATAAATATGTACAATTGTGTCAAAGATAAATTGAATTTATATATATTATGAAATATGTATATGAAAAGTATACATTTTTAAAACTCTTAGTTTTCATGTTTCATAAAATGAAAGAAGATTAACCTTCTTGGGCAAATGAGTTCAAACTAAAGCCTTACTTAAATAGTTGATTCACTTTGCTGCTTTTTGTTGTTGCTGTTATTGTTGTTGTTTTGTTTGTTCCTCTCCCACCATTTAAAACTTGTAAATCGAGGGAAATGGGGAATTTCTCTTTCTGGCAACAAAATACATCAGTAACATAAAGCTACTTCAAAAGGTATCTGCCCTCTGCTACATCAGTTCCAACCTAATATAAGATTTCAGTTATTTGATTTTTGTGTAGATAGACTTAAAATCATTAAGTCATCCCCCATTTTCTTACAATGATTATAGATGGTAAAATTAAAGACACAGGTTTTGTTTGTTGAAATTGATTTAAATTCTTCTCATACCAGAGGGCACATGCTCCCTTACTCAAATGAAGAGCAAGATAAAAATATTTGCAAATCTAAGTACACTGTGAATATTACAGATATGCTCCTGTATGTTCTGTGACAGGATCCTTTGCTATCTTCATTTCAACAGCATTTTATTATGGGGCATGTTAGAAATTCAACCACTGTGAAATGACATGAGGATAAGTCAGTTTTACTGAATCTGCCAATTAGGGAAGATAAGGTAATTGATCCTATATTGGCAGTTTTTATTAACTCTGGGTAACGGTGAGAATTTGGGGGCTGCAAACTTTGGAAGAAATTATTCAGTTTTTATAACTATTGTTTTAGAGAGAATTTTAGAGGTTTTATTTAGATTTAAGGTACCCAAGAGTGATTCTCTCTGGGGAGTGAACATATTGAACCTCATGTTCCCTGTGGGAAAAAAAAGCTAAATAATCCTGGCAGGTATAATCCTGCCAAAGGATCTGACATTTTATTTTATTCCATTGCATTCCATTCTGTATCACTGAACAAACATTCATTAAAATACATAGGTGCTTTGAAGAGTACTAAGATCATCCATATATAAAATCTTCCCCAAGAAACTCATATTCTAATACATCAGGTAAAGACTTAAAACACATGTGGAATATGGCAAATGGCATTAGAGTTAAAAATGGCAATTTGGTTGAGCAGAGGACATGAGGTGGGAAAATGCAAGATAGAGCATTTGCTTGGATCACATGTTGAGTTTAAATTCACACCATATGCTTAATACTGGAGAATTAAAGCACAATTATGGAGGGTATTGTATACATTTGTAATTGTCCTATGTGTGGCAGGGTACTATTGTTAAACTGAAGAGTAACAATTTAGGACAATTTATTTTTTAGGAAGATATGACTTGTAAAATACCAGAGCATGGAGAAGCAGCAATCAGGAGATAGGATAGGACAATATTGCAGAAGGCACATGAGGCTGAATAAAGGTAGTTCAATAAAAAACTGAACAGGTGTTAAGCATTTTGGAGCTCAGCAGCTGAGCCAACAGAGTTGGACTTATAGAATGAGTAAAGAGCTTGAAATAATAGATTGAGTCTGGGCAAGTGGGAACCCAGAGTTGAGATTAGTAAAGTAGGCAATGTAAGAGAGAAATGAAGTACTTTGGAGAAGGATGAGTGATTCATTTCAGCCCAAGAATGCCATAGAATCAAGTAGTGCTTTTAGTGCCTAGCAAGCTTTTTCCTATCTTCAGTAAGATTCAAATTACATATCTTAGTTATTGCTATAAAGTTCCATTTTGTTTCCTATCTTTTGCCCCTGTAAGTGCTTAATGAAAGTCTGATGGTTATGGAAGTAAAGATAAACAATATACTTAGGAGAAAATGCCATACTACAACCAAAGAGCCAGAGCTCATCTGTGCTTCTCTAATGCCTTATGGAGTGCTTAGCAAATAATGGCTCAGTAAATATTTTTTTGGTCATAGATGTTTTAATAATTCTAACTAGTTCTATTGCTCATCTTCATCATTTCTACCTAACAGGTACATGGAAATTTGATAAATAAAAATCTGTTTGTAGGGGCAAGAAAACAACTGATAAGGTAAAGTGAGAATATATCTCTAAGTGGCTTACCTGGAGGGATTATCTCTGGTGCCCTCTTATTTTCTTCCTATTTAATTTCCTTATTCAAATATCTTAATAGTTATAAACTATTGATGATGAAATTTAATTGTGTGGTGGTTTTCTTTTAACATAATTGGAATTTAATGTAAAAAAAGCATCACATTCATATAGTCTATATAGTAGGATATATGTGGTACTCAGTTATAATTTTTTAAATTCAGTGGAGAGGACACCTAATTCTCCATGAACATTCTGTTAACAATTAGATTTCAAGGATAACTTTGTATACTAAGTAATGCCATTGATTGTTTAATAATAATAATAATAATAATAACAACAACAACAACAACAAAGTCCATACTCACACTATTACTGTACTCATGTTCTTATTGTAATAAAGTGATTATAGCTCACTGATTACAAATTCATTCATTAGAAATTACTGCATATTGATTCAGTAACATTGCTCAGAAAATCAGTGCTTTTTTAAGTTCATCAATATATCTACTAAAGATATACCTGCCCAAGATTCACATAAGAGGCATTAACTCTATGATTTATACTTAATTGCTTTTGCAATGTTGTTTCTTTAGAAGTTTTTGGCCTCTGGAGTGAAGCTTTTAAAAAAGGAAAATATAGGTTCCTGTGTATTTCCCACTTAACAAATTAGCCTCACGTATAGTGTCTCTCTTTTCCTGAATCAGTAACAATTAATTTAAATTCCCTTGAATAGATAATGACAGTAAAAATGTAAATTAATTATTTAACTATATGAAATATTTAAGAATGCATTTTATGAAAAATCTCTTTACAAGAAAGCTACAACAGATATGATAACATGAATCTTAAGGCAATTATTTTCCTTGAAATATATATTAATGTACCAAATGAATAACTATAAATCCATTCCATGTTAAAAATAAGGTAGAATATGGCACCATATCCGTCTACAGAATATAAAATTGTTAGCTAAAGAATACTGTCAATTTATATTTATGTCTGTTATGAACAGAATGGTTTCTAGTAGGCCAACTGGTACTTCTGTGTTATTCAGTGAACTAATGATAATACACACTGCCTGGCATTTTATTGTCTATTAACAAAGATGTAGTTCCTATCTGATAAGATTAATGGAACTCTTTTTTAAAAAAATTTTAATTGTAGATGGACACAATACCTTTATTTTATTTATTTATATTTATGTGGTGCTGAGGATCGAACCCACTGCCTCACATATGCTAGGCAAGTGCTCTACCACTGAGACACAACCCCAACCCCAATAATAGAACTCTTAAATCAGATTTTTACATGATCTATAATTTCAGCACACTGAGAATATTTACTAATTAAAAGATAAACAATCTGATTACCAAGGATATTATAAATAAATACTAATACTCTGAAGGGCTGTTTTCATGCACCTTAGACTAAGAACAGAATGAAAAGGTAAAGATGCCAAATATAGAAGAAAATAAACATTTCATACCACCTTCTAACCCTGCTAAACACTATACTAACTAGTTGTAACTTAGTATCTTATTTAACCCCTTATTAAGCCTGTCCTGGAGGAATTTTACAGATAAATATGTTTAAAGCAGTTCAAAAGTTCCCTAAGGTAACATCAATAGTAATTTGTACACTCCATTTTTTATTTTATTTTTGAGACAATGTCTCAGTATGTTGTTTTGGGCATGTTTTGATATAGTAGTTTAAGTGATCCTTCCCAGTGTGTGCCACGACCCCTTGTTAGAGCCTGATTTTAACCTTGACCTGACTGCCTTTAAACCCAGAGACTTTACCTCTGTTCTGAGATTCCAGTGAAACTTGACTCTGGCTGTGACCCTAGAAGGTAGAGCAAATGCAAAAAAGGAACTGAGGTTTGGTTTATTGTAACATTTGGTTTCCTAGGATGGGGAATTTCTGGATGGACAAGAAAGAGACTAAGGGCATGGAAGTCTGCAAACTTGAAGTGAGCTATTGTAAAATGGCATGCTGGTGACAACTGGGCATAAAATGGTCAAAACCAAAATGTTTAAGGAAATAATGTGTTAATATTCGTCCTGTAGCTCTTTCTCTAAATTTGAACAAAAGGGACTGGAATGAGAATGACAATACTACCTGAGCAGGGAAATAATAGGTAGAACCGAACTTCACATATATATACTATGAGTGAATCAATGCATAACATTTCCTCTATGCTCCATTTGAAGTCTTCCTGTCCGACTTCTTTTCTCAATTTTGTTTTTCTTGTCAATAATTACTGCTAGACTAAAGGCATTTTATAATTATTAGACCTTACTGGTGTTCACATTAAACTGATTTCAATGGTGTAATTATTCAAGATGTATGGATATAGGTATGCATGGATTTGTTGAAGGAAGAAGGAAGGCAGGAGAATTAAGTGCTATCATTTAGTGATTAGGCTATTTTCTCTTTAATTCATGACATATCTCTGACCATGCAAAATTTTCAGCAGTGCATGATACCACTAGATCAGGTAGTTTAAAGCTATTTTTCTTAATATCATACATAGTATGCAAGCTTAAGTATAAAGATATGGAATTCATAATATAATTTTTTCAGACCCTCAAACTTTGCTTCAACCTCAACCTTTGTTTTTCTGATTTTCCCCAAACCACATTCCCTTCCTATATTTATGATATCTATTAGAAGATGGTGGTCAGAATGCATTAGATGAGACTGAATTAGGTGAATATTGGGTTACTGTAGTTTAATCATATCAATATGCCTAAATACAGTATTTTAGAACTCGGTGGTTTTTACCATTCATTGAGTTAATATGCTTGGCCAGGTAAAATGGTAAGCAGTTATACATTATCACAGTCTTAAAAACCACTGAAATAGTTATTTATTCCAATTATGCAAAGTAGGAAGCTGAGGTTTGGTGTGGTTGACAACTTTTTCATGGTCTCATGAGTGGTTATTAATGCATCTGTGAATTAAACCCAGGAAAGCTGACTTCAGATCATATATAGTTGACTAGTGTTTCCTTATAAACATGTGCCATTTTGTTAATATACTCCATACTGTTTTCTTTTCTCGCTTATATTATGAAATATGCATAGGCACATTAATTGTATACTGGTTTTAAAATAGTTTTTGTTCTTGCAGGACAGTCTCAAGATGGCTATAGTTAGGCTCCCTCACTGAGGCTTCCCAGAAGGGTGTTTTAAGTAGGTATCCAGGGTTATAATCACCTTGATTCAGCATATGTATTTGAGGTCATAAACATTTGCTTTTGATCATGCACCTACTTATGTAACCTGTTGGCAGTGTGCATTCTATGGCCTGCTTAGATAAAAATATATTTAAAAGGCCTATGGAAGGATTCAGGTGGGAAAATGGGGCTAGAGCTGCAGACTGGGGGCTGTGGGCTGCTGTTGCCACCTCTGAATGGAAGGGTAACTGATGTGATACAGCAATCTGTATACGGGGTAAAATTGGGAGTTCATAACCCACCTGAATCAAACTGTGAAATATGATGTATTAAGAACTATGTAATGTGTTGAACGACCAACAATAAATAAAAAAAAAAAGTTTAAAAAAAAATAAATAAAGATTATCTACTATACCAACTCCACCTCACATCTTCCTTCATCTGTTGGGATCCCAAACCTGTTTCCCAGGGTCTGAGCCTCCATCTGACACTTCTTGAGCTCCATTTCTGCTATTGGAAAGCATTTAGTGCTTTTACAATCTTTCAAATCTCTCCATTGATACGGTCTTTTAGAAACCCCTTTTAGTAGCGCAGGTATGGCAGAAACATAAACATTCACACTGACAAAAAGATCAAAACAATGAGTTCTGATATAAGGACTAATAAAGCTAAGCAATCACATTTAAGTAAGTGGATATCAAAATAAAAACTCTTCCAGGAGAACCTGTTGGGAGGTTTATTTAAAATACTCAGCAAATTTATAACAATTTATATGCCATAAATAGATCTTCATGGGGAGCTAGATAATACTGTGGCCACCCAGGCTTAGCAAAGTGAACATTTGACTGGAAATAAAAATGAAAGTCATTTCCAGATCATTTCATTCAGGGCAGCAGGGGATATAGAGCCTAGTCCAGTGCAGAGGCAATGAAAAAATGGAAGTAACATTGAGCATGAGAGGGAAAATAGAAAAGTCTAAATAGTTGTCCTTGCTATCATTTCATAAGAAATACACTTTCTGATTTGAATTTTAAGTTTATGTAAAATAATCAATTCATATTCAGATGTATTGCATTAGCTAATTGAGCCTTAACATCTTGAAAGTTTTTGTTCCTGAGACAGTTTTTAAAGAATTTACTTTCCTAAGTATTAAACTAATTAATCTCTATTCCTAGAAACTCTTCTGGTTTTATAACATCCTTTGCAAATTTATATTTGATAGAAATTTTGTTTTCATCAGTCTTTCCTTTTGTGGACATTCATTTTGCCAAGAAAAAACACTAAAAACTACTTAAATTTAATGCATGTAACTAAACATCTTTCTAATTTCATTAATTTATACTAATTTTGGGGAGGAGGAATTAGATAGCCTTAGATCCCCAAGCAGAAAACACGATCTCTATTGTGTGTATAGGTATGGGCCTCTAGAACATAGGACCTGAAAGTGTTTGCACTTTCATGTTTGTAAATTATTGAACCAGGAGGAGGCCTAAAATTATACAGAGGTAACCACTGCCCTTTCTTTATGCAGGTAGCGAAGATATACCATGGCCAAATGAATCATGCTACATCGTTCCATGGAGCATACAGTAGACCCAACCTTATTATATTTTCAATTATATTATCTTTCTATTAAATATTGATCTTCACCTTGAAACTCAAATTCAAAAATTAACTCTCCTTATGTACTTCCATGTGCATTTTCTAAGCATTATTTTACATGCATGCTAAAAAGGGGCAAAATAGCATGAATCTATTGTAAACACTGAGGTGAATTCTTTGTCCAGTGGTGGTTCTAAGTTGATTTTTTAAAAACCAATGTGACCTGGGCTGATGAAAGAAAAATGTAGTACCAATAATGATACAGAAGTAGAATAGTCATATTTAAATAATAAATTGTGGTCATGTAACAAATTTACTCAGATCCTATAACTAGAGAATTCTTCAGTAGAAAGAAATATTCATAGAGGTATAACAAAACCCAAGTTTGTCAAATATAAGCATTTTTAATGTTACATTTCACTGTTGGCCTTTTCCCTTGTCATAAGGAAAAAAAAAAGATTGTTATTTGACATTAGAGAACAAACATCTCTGACATTTGTATCTATCTAATAATGGTATAGAAATTTAATTAGGAGCATGACAGATTTTTTTTAATCTGTAAATGTTACAAAAGCATTACTTGAATAAAAATAATGGCAAGAAATACATAATAAATTAGCAAGTGTGTGTTTACATGTGTGTTTATATAAATTGTAAGTTTGTGATAAAAAACATTTTAACATTTATTACAGCATTTTGCTTTGAAAGTGTTATCTTCTAATAGGCAAAAAATTTAATCCATTTCTCTTGGGATACATTTGTATTTGAATATAATTTGGCTCATATTTCAGGATTTTTTTTTAGCAAATCAACAGTAAATCTCCATTGTATAAACTGCTTGTGAGAAACTAAAATCCATCTGAAGTCAATATTCAACTAAAGTTTAAATGAAAAATAGCTTAAGAAAACTTTAATGTGGCTTCAAAAATTAGTAGACATGAATCCATTATCTCAAATAAGGAAGCAGGTAGGCATCCTGCATACCAATGACCAAGGTCCTTATTCAAACATGCCTAGGTTGGTACAACAATTTACCTTTTTAACCAACATTTTTGTGTTTGGCAATTTTGTTAGTTGTAAGAATTAATTTTAAAAAGCAGACCATTTACTTTGGATATTTTATAATCTTTTGTATATTGAAGATATTGGAAAGATCACCTAATGTGATGTTCACTCATGTTTATTTTGGGAGTTGAAATCTGAGAAAAATAAAAATCTTGTAGTAGTTACCTTGCAGCCATTGAATGTGCTCAGAAAGGTCAGCTTAACCTTTTTAATTTAAGCTCTGATTAGAAGTGAAAGATGATATATAATTTTAAAGTCACTGAAGAATAAAAGAGATACTGGAAGTAACATTAAATCAAATATAGTTTATGCTAATCTATTCCAGTTCTATGTATTCTTCAAGATTTTCAGCCACGAATCTCATGTCCTTTTATTTCCCTCTGCTCATAGTAAGTCCAGTTGGTTCCTGAATTGATTTTTAAAATGATGGTACTTTGTGTTATCACTTTCACAAAGGCATAAAACTTTTATCAATAAATCTGATATTAGAATAAATAAGCTAAGCAGAATCAGACAACTCATACCAGAAAAGATACATAGTACATTTGACCACATATGCTTCAGATGGATTCATCCTGAGTTAGAAATAAAAGTGAATCAAACTAGGATATTCCCATGGTCCTTTAGTGAAATATTAAAATAGTGAAAACAATTAACATGTAAAACTATGAATAGTATGACATTATTCCCTTCTAGTTCTAACATGTAATTATATATATTTATATTGAGTGGTAGGAAAAATAATTATCTAAATTCAGTAAATCAACTTATGACAAACTGGCCACCAAATTATTTTAATTCTAAAAATTTCCAATTGACAAATATAAAACGTTCCCAGTCCTGGCTTATTTAACTCAGAAAACAGACTTGACATGATCAAGGACAACTCTGAATGTTAATATTTCCATTTTGAGCCTCATGACAGAAAGAGTTTTATTAACCAGTATAAGCTCTGGAATGTCAAAGGCTTGATATGAGTATAGACTCCACACACAAAATAGATGCATAGTCATTTTATCCTAAATTGCTTTACTTGAAAATGTAGCATGAAAATCTAGAAAGGATGTAAAAAGAAGTGATTTTACAGTGGTCTAAAATGTTTGGGCTTGAAAAAAAAAGTCCTGGAATAAAAATGCTCATGCATTAGAGGTTATAATTCAGCCATCCTAATAAGTTCTTCTGCACTTGCCATAATGTTTGAATAACTAGGAGCTGGACTGATGGGTGCCAACCATCATTGTTGTACAAGGTGAAACAGCAGGTTTGCCAGAAAATAGCAGGCCATATCTCAATCCTGGTTCTCCATTTTTGTGTTATAAAACAAAAATCATCTAAGAAGCAAACTAGTTAGCTAGAAGTTTGAACACTTACTCATGTAAATATCAATAACAACATAACAGGGTAAGGTCCTGGAGGATCTCTGTTTTTGTCCAACTTATGCTTTTCATCCCATTTATCTTTAATAAAAAAATGTACTCCACATTTTTTAAATGATTGTAAGTAATATTTTTAATGATATTTGATTGGAGAAAACAATGACCTTTTAGTCACTTTTATAAGTTAGAAAGCTAAGATTCAAATTATTCTGGTTTTACCTGAAGGTTCAGTTGAAAAAGTTTCCTGCAAAGGTTGATATAATGACACTAAAAAGAACAGATTCCCCTTAACCTACTGTAATCTTTGCATAATCGAAAAGGACCAAACTCTGGGCGAGCTAGGGCTCAGGGGTAGTGTACTTGACTGGTGTGAGTTGAGGCACTGGTTTCAATTCTCAGCACCTCATGTAAATAAATAAAATAACGGTCTATCAACAACTTTTCTCTCTCTCTCTCCCTCTCCCTCTTTCCCTCCCTCCCCCTCCCTCCCTCCCTATTGCCCTCCCACATGGCACCACTCATTCAACAAATATTTATTGTTCTCTATTTGCTTAGAATGTGTAGAAAAGAGTTCAGAGAAGATCTCTGTTCGGATAGATGTTATATTCTAGTAACTAGAGACAAACAACAAATGATTACACAATTAAAAAGGATAGAACTAGAGAATAATTTGGGACATTTTACATGCTGATGAAAAGTCACTCTGAAGATAACAAAACTAAACCATGAGTAATAAGGAGGAGAGAATATTGAAAGATCTGGAGGAAGAGTAATTCAAGTAGCAGGAACATTTTGACACATTTATGGAAAGAAAGAAGGTAACCATGTTCGAAAGGTAGTTATGAGAGGGCAAGAATGTTTTACAGTTATATTGGTGAAGTAGGAAAATGCTAGATCATATAAGTATTTTACATATAGAATTTGGATTATTGTTCTTAGTGTGATGATATTCTAGTGGTTTTTATGCAGAAGAATGACATCTTATGTATTGTTTGAGCAAAAGAGAAGGAACTAGCATGGGAGGATAATCAGGAGAGGATTGTACATAAAAATCAGAAGAGTGCCCAGAATGAAGAAGTTGTCAATTGATTCATTAATCAAAATATAAAATAAAATATTGCCAAAAATTGCTATTGGAACCAAGTTATGGAACAGCCCAGGTGCCTGTCAATAGAAAAATGGATAAAGAAAATGTGGCATATATACACAATAGGGTTTTACTCGGCCATAAAGATAAATGAAATTATGGCATCTGCTGGTAAATGAATGGAACTGGAGAATGTCATGCTATGTGAAATAAGCCAGACTCAAAGTCAAGGATCAAACGTTTTATCTTTCATGTGAAAGCTAGACCAAATTAAGGGAAGAAAATTTAGGGGGGGTTCAATGAAAATAGAGGGGAGATCAGTGGAACAAAGTAAGGGGATTGATGGGGAGGGAGGAGGGATGGGAAAGGAGAAGAAAAGTGGAAGGAAATTGACAGAATTAGGCTATGTGCATATATGAATATACTACAGTGAATTACACCAAAAAATAAAGCCCTTTATTTTATGTAGAGGAAAGAGAACAGGGCAGGGAGGAAAGGAGCGGAAGAAGTACTGGGGACTGAAGTGAAGCAAATTACTTTCCATGCTTACATAGTTATCAAAAATGAATCCCAATATCATTTATAATTATAATACACTAATAAAAACAGAAAAAGTGGCTATTGGATTTGAAGACCTGAAGGTTAATGGTGACTTTTACAAGAGATGTTTAGTGGGATAGCAGGCAAAGTGAATAGTGGGGTCATTAAGTTGAGGGTATAACTAGGAAAAATTGATTTCTGTGCAGGTGTACACATGACAATGGAAGGGGTTGTTGGGTCAAGAGAGCTTTATTTGTATGGTAATAAACAACTTTAATTTAAATTAGAAGGTATTAGAGATGCCAGAGGTGCAGGTAATTTAAGGAAAAAAGTACTTAAAAAGGTGAGAGAATGTGGGATAAGGAGCAGAATATTCTACTGTAACTTGCTCAATACATGACCTCTTTTTATACTTTCCAAATCAATTGACAGTTGAATCACGTAGATTTTGCTGAGTGCCATAGCAAAAATAGTACTTGAAATAATTCTAGTTTAATAAGAAATTATATTACCAAACACATGGCAGAAATAAATCACACACATTTTGGTGGGAATGTTTTCAATATATGAGATTGTTATTTTAATTTCATCTTTGACAAATTGTATCTTTTAGGTGCTTCAAGAAGATCTAGAACAGGAACAAGTCAGGGTCAATTCTTTAACTCACATGGTGGTGGTAGTAGATGAATCCAGTGGAGATCATGCAACTGCTGCTTTGGAAGAACAACTTAAGGTCAGAAATTTTTCTTTAATGAACTAAATATGTTCTTCAGAATATATAATTACAACTTGAAAACAGACAATTTAGAATTTGATTTATTATTAATATTTTAATGCGATATATTAAAGTAATTAAGATTGTTTCCCATTTGTGAATGTTTTCCTGTATACTGTTTGCTTATACTAATTTCCTAACCTTTGGAGAAATATACAAAGAAGGGTTCCTTTATTTTTGTTACAGGGAACTGGTTTAACCAATACTATTTATATCATCTTCAAGTCTAGAGCCTAAAAGGGCACAATTTTTTTTAAATCATAATTGATTAAATCACAAATTGAATGCCTTCAGTGTGTGTATTCCTATAGGCCATCAGTTGTAGTCTTGATGTAAGGATAGCAGGATTGAGTCATATATGTTGGCTGAAGTAGACATTTAGTCTTCCAAGTATTCTTCCAACCTAAGGTACAATATTTATGTTTTTAGAAACAAAACCAGTATGATTAAGAAAAGATAATGTGAACATTTTAATTTGCTTTGTCTTCTAAATTAGAAAAAATATTGTTAATGTAAAAGAATCTTAGAGTATATTAAATATGAAAATATCAACAGTAAGTGAAAACAATCACTTTGATGGACATATATAATTATATGTCCATCCAAATTATAGTAACTTCACATTCTTTTTTGAGACACTCATTTTACCTACCAAATGCCTATTTGTTCTTTGTGACAGATAGCAGTCACCAGTCTATGTCAAAGGATCTTATCAATGTGGGTTTAAATGGCTTTATCAACTCAAATTAGATCTAACATAATTTCTCCTACCTAACCTCTAACACAATTTCTTAAAACCTTATCTCAGTTTTATTCCTTTTCTTCCTGATTTTTTCTTATTCCAGTGAAATATCTTTTCCTCAGGTTATTGCTTTAGACTGCCAAACTTAAAAAAAAATGTTTTCTTATTCTCTGTCATTAAAAGACAAAGGGAATGCTTTTGAACTAACAGGTTGGACAGTGCTGCAACCAAAAATTTAATATATACTGACAATTCATGTTATAAAGTCACTTGACTTTCAATAAAATTGCAGGGATCTAAAAAGACCTATGACCTCAGCTGTGACAATATATCATTAAATATATAATCATTTATATTGCATACTCACAAACACACACAAACATACGGGTGTGCACTTTTGACCAGTTAAATTACTGAATTTTAAAGAATCCACAGAACTGATATAATAGTAACAAATTATAGGATAAAAATCTAATACTCAATATTTCCCAGAATTTTTCAGAAAAGGTAAAAGAAGACTGCAGAGTAGGGTTGTTTGGAATAGTGACTGGTTTAAAAAAAAAATAGGACAGGGAATTTTTAGGTCACTACTCGACCCAGCACAATTGGCTTTACAATATAAAATTGTTCCAGGTGATGATTGTGGAACTGAGGCATCTCAGAAAACAATTCATAAAACTCAGATAGTGACTAGATTAGAACTTAGGAAAGAGTCATTATTCTACACGCTTTCAGTTTTACTTATTTTTCTGCCTGTATTTCTTTAGTTCAAAGGTATCTACTAAATACCTGTGCATGTATTGGCTATTCCAAATTCATATAAACCCAGTGTGCATTTGTCCATGATTATCTTCTCCTTCAGCAATCTATATACCTCTTTACTGCCACCTTAATTTCAGATATTCTAGTGTCCAAAATGGAGTGGTCACTAGAGATCCCCAAAGGAGAGGGGAGACAGAAGAAATTAAGAGGACTTTTAGGAATTTGGAGGGATGCTGGGCAGCAGGGGAGGAGAGCTCAAGAGTGGAAGAAGGGTAGTTAGAAACAATGTATATATATGTATGTATGGAGATATCAGTGAATCCTATCAGTTTGTACACTTAATATGTTAATTATAATACATACTATAAGGGATTAAATAGAAAGAGAACTTCTGTTAAAAATTTTTCATTATTTATATTTCATCAGTTCTTCAATCCTAAAGAATCTGTATTTGATTTCATACTTTATTTAAACCATCAGTTGGAATTACCCTGAAATGCTTCATTCATTTGACTGTGAAATATAGGTGATTCTTTCTCAGATTCTTTTCAAGGGATATAATCTCATTTTACCTAGTTTAATTCTTAAAAGGAAGAGAAAGAGAATATGATGGAGGAGGGGGAGAATAAGAAAGGTAACAAAGAATAAAAGTGTAAATACATAAAAGTCCCTTTAAAAGCAACACAGTTATCTTGGACATGTGATAAAAATTCATGTGTTTTTAGAAGGAGTCTGGTAGAAGTAATTGGAAGAATTATTATAAGGAGGAGAAACTCACATATGGACCCATACAAGAAAATAAAATTAGGAGAATCCTGAGAATGGATCCTTGAGATCTTTTTTCAGAATAAGACCTGGTCATTCCTACTTTCTCTCCCAATAAGAATGTTCATGCCATGCCTTCTTTCTCCTCTATGGCCTCCCAAGTCACTATAATGCCTGGCTCTCTTTTGCTCCAATTCAGTTGATAAACCATTCAGAGGCTCAAAAAAGATACCCAGAGACAGTGATTTAATTTGACATACTTCTTTCTTTTTTTTTAAATAAAGGTAAACTAGGAAGGCAAATTCTTCATTTAGTAAGATAAGGGAGAGAGGTATTCTTAATATTCTATGATAGAACTAAAAGTTAATCTCATAGAATCTTTACATGTGCTCATTTAGTTCTGTGAACTCTGATTATAGAATTTCTTGAATTTTAAAACCTTTAGAAGTCTTTTTAAAAGAAGGCTTAAAAAAAAGATGGGTTAGAACATATGCTTAGGGATTCTGAAAGGCAGCACAGCTTATGAAGAATAATATTCTGAAAAGTACAGTCTGTTTTAAATTAATTTGTTTCTTTCTCCTGGAGATTCTGCCTTCCCCTCAGCAATGTCACCACAGGGTCAAAGCCTTGTCCTTAACTTTAGAGGTTTCCAGAATATCACTGTCCAGAAGGCCTGATTTATAAACAAATGCCAGTTAACTATTTTTAGATAAGTACCTGAGAATGATAATTTATGTAGAGTTTTCATTCCTGGAGCTTATTATCATATTCCTAAGCATTTCACATTCCATTCTTTTTCATTTTCCTAAACAATTACTTGTTATGTTCTTATAATGCCCAGTGCACTGTAATGGATAAAGTAGTGAGGAAAAAAAATGTCACTATCCCCATTGGTTGTGAGGAGTAATGTGCAAGCCTGTGACATTCCTCAGAACCTTGGATCAAGGGTACCCATTTCACAGGCTCCATCTTTTGGAACAAATGCAAACTTTGTCATTCACAATTACCATAGTAGGCATTGTGGAACTGATGACTGCTATTATGATACATGTGATCAGTTACAGGAAATAAGCTTTGGTAAAACAATACTTCTTAATAAGCAATAATTATTTTATTAATGCTTGTTTACTGTAACTGCATTTATACAATTTTCATAAATTTTACTAGTGAAAATGATCAAATATTTTAGAATGGACACAATATATTTCTGAATGAAAAGAATTATTTATTCTGTGTGTGTGTGTGTGTGTGTGTGTGTGTGAGAGAGAGAGAGAGAGAGAGAGAGAGATGCTGGGAATTGAACCCAGGGCCTTGTGCATGTGAGGCAAGCACCCTACCAACTGAGCTATATCCCTAGCCCCCCTGAAAAAGAATGATTTTTGATAGAAAGTTAATCTTAAGTTTGAAGGCAAGGAATGATTCCTGAGGAAAGTGATGTTTCCTCTAGAATCTAAAGAATATATTGGAGAAAACCAGATAAAGTGGGTGTGCAAAGAATAGTGGTGGAGGTAGGGAGAATTTCTAGGAAGGGAAAATGGTAAATCAGGTGAGTACAGTATCCTCAAGGAAATGGAGGGGCAACTGTGCTACAACACTGATAATTGAAGAGTGACCCTTGAAGAGGTTTGAATGGTAGGCAGGGACTTATCTAAGAATTAGAATTAATGTGATATTAAACTCTATCATAATTTATGCAGTCAGTAAATATATTGAGCATCACTTATCTCTCTGCCAGCATGGAAGCTGGACCACACTGATAGGGTGGGGCAGAGGTAATAGTTGTGCTGCCTGCCTTCATGGACTCACATTAATCAAATACAGTTAAATACATAAAATGACTGAATTCAATGTGTCAAAAATATGCAGTTTTCAATGACCTATCATGTTCTAGAGAGTCATGAAATACCACCATACATGACTTTAAATGATATCTGAAGATTTAAAAGAAGTAGGCAGCACTAGAGAATAGGTGTGTGTTCTGGACAGAATAGCATTTATTAATTAAACAAATATGTATTGAATACCTTCTAGGTACCAGGCTAGACTTAAAGGTTCAATTATGGAAAATAACTAATTATTTACTCTATGGATCTTATGTTCCAAGAAAGCATTGAAAAAAAAAAAAAAAACTATTGCTGGGCATGGTGGTGTACGCCTGTAATCCCAGCAGCTCAGGAGACTGAAGCAGGAGGATCACAAGTTCAAAGCCAGCCTCAGCAACTGTGAGGCACTAAGCAACTCAGTGAGACCCTGTCTCTAAATAAAATATTAAATAGGGCTGGGGATGTGGCTCAGTAGTCAAGTGCCCTTGAGTTCAATCTTTGCTACCAAAAGAAAAAAAGAAAATAGGCAACTATTTTCCAATGAAATGTTTTAAAAATAAATTGCAACACATCTAGTGTTGTAGATTTAATTGGTTTTATTTGTGCTTCAAGACTCCAGCAGCAGTGTGGACTAAGGTTATTTATAGCCAGAAAACAAGAAGTGACATATAGAAAATGGAAGTGAGGTAGTGACAGCTTACAATCTCACTTTCATTTGCCTGATTTGAACATGGTTTAAAGAGTTGGCCACTTGTGACTAGCCAAGATTCAGCTGTTCATTTTAAGAGTTCAGGTTAGTCTATTTACACATCAAATCAGGTTATAGTTCATTATGCTCAGAGAAAATGTTAGGCCAAACTTAAAATATAAATGGAGACATCATTAGGTAAATGTAATTCAACAGCTATATAGAAAAAAACCAAACAAACAAGGAAATAGTTTTAAATTGTGTGGTTAAGGGATATTTCACTGACAGGTGGCATTTGAATAAAAACTAGAATAAGGGAATCACTTTGGAGGTGCACAGGTTGTGTGCACATTTCACATTTTAAAAACTAAACTGCTATAAATGAAGCATAAAGGAAGCATATTTTTCCTGAGATAGTTATTTCTAATAAGCAAAGATCCAAGAGCATGGTTAAGCCCATAGCTTACAGAAGATTAATGAAAATATCTTACAAAGAAAAGGCAGAGCCATTCAAATCCATTTTTAATTTTTTTAAGATGTAGACGGACACAATACCTTTATTTATTTTATTTTTATGTAGTTCTGAGGATTGAACCCAGTGCCTCACACATGCTAGGCAAGCATTCTACAACTGAGCCACAACCCTAGCTCTCAAATCTAATTTTAATATATGTTTTTCTATATATGTGAAAACTTGAGAACCCAACTCAATATACTAATGTTTTTAAGGCCACAAACCTAAGAGTTTCTGGCACATAAAAGGCATTAAACTAATATTGTTAAATGACTAATACTATAGTTAGTCTACCATTTGGGATACTTAAAGGTATATATCAAAAGAATGGATAGAGACAAGTGTCCTATTTTAAAGAAGGATAACATTATAAAACAAAATTTTAGCAGATCATTAAACATATGCACTGGTACCATTTCTCACTCAACTCATAAAATTAATGAACATGTTTTTAATAAAGAATAATATGTGCTGGGGTTGTGATTCAAGTGGTGGAGTGCTTGCCTGACATGTGTGAGGCATTAGATTCGATTCTCAGCACCACATATAAATAAATAAATTCCATTGACAACTAAAAAAATTTTAAAAAGAATAATATATGAAGATGAGAAAGATTCCTAAGAGCCAAGATACATTGATTAAAATCAAGATGTTAAAACCAAATTTATATCAATGACATTAAACAAATTATAAAAATATTATAGAGTAAGACAAATTTTGTGAATTTTTGAATTAACTGATCCAGTGGAGTGAATGCATACAAAGTGTTTTGGTTTCCCTAAAGTATTTTTGCAAAGTCTCCCATGATATGTTTATGGATAAAGTAAATCTTATTTCTTTAAGGATTGGTGGAGAATGTCTTTGTTTTATTATATTATGTCCTAGTATCAGACTTTCATACTAGATAATTGTTTAAAAATTGATTGGAGTTTTATTTAAACTACATTATCAGAAAATTCTAGGGAAATAAGTTGTTCTGGAATTTCAGCTGGGTACTATGTCTAAGTTGTTATTGGAGGATTTCCTTCTCCACCTTTCCTTACACTGTTCATAGCAATGTCCTGTGGAGTTAGAATGTCATACACTAATTTAAAAACTCTTTAATTCAGTTGAATTAGTTTGGTATAAGAAAGTTCTGGCTTCCCATTCATAGATGCAAATGTAAACACATAGATATGTAAATGAATATAAATGCATATGAATTTATGTGTATACAGATATTCCTCTGTATCCATGGTTTCTGTTTACATAGATTCAACCAACTCTGGATCATTTTTTTTAAATTGCATCTGTAATAAACATGTATACATATACAAACATTTTTTTTGTTGGTATTAGGGAATGAATTCAGGGGCTTTCTACCACTGAGCACTTTCTATGTTTTCTTTTTTAACCAGGGATTTAACCCAGGTGCACTTAACTACTAAACCAAATCCCCAGGCCTTTTTATTTTTTTATTTGAGACAATGTCTTGCTAAGTTTCTTAGGCCTCCCTAAGTTGCTGATGCTGGCTTTGAACTTGATATCCTCCTGCCTCAGCCTCCTAAGCCACTGGAATTACAGGCATACGTCACATTCCTATGTTTTCTTTTGAAACATGGTTTTCCTAAGTTGTTGAGGCTGGTCTCAAACTTGAAATCTTCATGTTTCAGTCTCCTGAGTAGCTGGAATTACAGGGCTGTGCCACTGCACTAGTACAAACTTTTTCGTATCATTGTCCCTTAAACAGCACAGTATAACAACTACTTATCTTATACTCTATATTATAAGGAATATAGGTAAATTTGAAAGTAAACAGGATGACACACATAAGTCATATGTATATACTGTACCATTTTATATATGGAATTTGATTAAGGGGGCCTGGTCCCAAACCTCCACAGATGATGAGGGATGAGTACACATGAGTGCGTGTACATTCATATACATTTATATGCATTATATTTTACACATTATTTGTATACGTGTATATACACACACATGATAGTTGTGCAAGTTTATGTGGGTACCAGCTTTATAATAAACAAGTTCGAGTAGGATGGTGTAGTAAATAAATTTGATATTAGACAATGATATGATATGTGGACAAAAGAACTGGTAGTTGTGTTATGTGTTGGTTTAAATAGAATATTTAAAAAATATTTTTAAATTGTACTTGGACATAATACATTTATTTTATTTATTTTTATATGGTGCTGATGATCGAACCCAGTGCCTTGCACGTGCTAGGCAAATGCTCTACCACAGAACCACAACCCCAGCCCCTAAATAGAATATTTTAAATGTCTAAGACTGACACTATATTTTGACTGAGTTTTCTAGGATGGGAATGCATCCTGTGGAGAATGCAAGTGGAAACAGTTTTTCTTTAATTTTAAGAAAAACCTAAGCAGAGAGACTTGGTACATAAGCAGTATTGTTATGTTGAAAATGGAAAATTTTCTCTATACTTTAGAAGGTTTGCTATCAAAAATAGGCAGAAGTTGATAACTCTAAATGTCTTCTGGTCAGATTTCTTTTGTGCCCCATTTTCTTCTCTTTCATTCTTTTCTGAATATATCTGTGTGGAAGTCCAAAAGTCACTTGACACTCAGCAAGGTGAAACCTAACTCATTGTGCCCTATCTCTCTCTAAATCTGCTTCCTTTACTAAACTGTCCATTTATTGTTATACCATTAATGAAGACATGTGTGCCAAAAACCTGAAATTTTCGAGACTCATCCCTAATCATTTCTCTTATGAGCCTTCTGCATATAAGATCACAATATTTCTGAGCTGGTTTTTTTTTCACATTCATTATTTATCTTTGTTTTTGTCACCAATTCCCAACATAAAGCCAACATCAAAAGCCCCCTGGAAGTCCTTACCTCCATCCAACTCCCTTCCATTCAGAAATCAACGTAGGTTCTCCAGAGCATATTTAATAGTATCTCTTCTGCCTGAAATTCTGAGTAACTTTTCCCTCATCTACAATTTCAGGCCACCTTGACCTACACGATTTTTTATTATCTGACTCCTTACTCTCTCTAGACTTGTCTCCTGTTAGTCCTCTCATATCCTCAAACCTGCATTCTATTTTCACACTCTGTATATCACCACTGACTGTGTAAATACTACCCCTATTAATCAGAATGTTTTTCCTTGTAATGGCTACTCTAAAATCCCTACCACATATAGAAAGCTTGGATGTCATATTCCTCCATAAAGATGGCCATTTGACCTAGTAATGACCACTCTTATTCTGCCCCTATACCCCAAATATACTTCTATTTTAGCATATATCATCCAGTTTTCCAATTATTATTGTCTGCTTTTCCCTATTAATAGAATCTACCTTTATTACATTTTTGAATAGAGTCCAGAGAATGATCAGTAATGCTTGATGGATGGCTGAATACATCAATGAGCATATGGATGATTGGATGCAATTTCAAGATGGAAGATTTGACTTAACAAAGGGAGAATTTTTATTGCAAGGGAGTTAAGAACAATAAATCTGGAAATATATTCTCACTGCTCTGTCATTTATCTAAAATATATTATTTTAATTGGTACATGATAATTAGACACATTTATGAGGTACAGAATGATAATTTGATACATTTGATACGTGTATACAATGCATTATGACCAAATCAGTGTAACTTACATTTCCTTCCCCTTCAAATTTATCCTTTATGTTGGGAAGCCTTGAACTTCTCTTTTAGTTCTCTATAAAGTATATGATAAGTTGTTATGAACCATAGTCACCCTACTATGCTGTATAACATTAGACATTTTTCTTCCATATTTGTTTGTTATGCATTATCCAATCTCGCCTTTCCTCCTCTTTCCAGGCCTTGAGTGACTACAGCTTTACTCTGTGCTTTTATGAGCTCAAGATTTTTAGCATCCACATATGAATGAGAACATGTTTTTTTTTTATCCCTGTGCCTACATTATTTTACTTATTTTCATTATACCAGAACATTCTTAGAGTAGAATTGGAGTTGTAGGAAATAGTGAACTTTTCTTCATTGATAACATTCAGCAGAAACAGAAATGTCACATGTTCAAGTATGTTTTAGAAGATATTCCATACTAAGTAGAAAGAGTTAATAACCTCCAAAGTCCTTTCCAAAACCAAATCATATACTAGTGGACTTCAAGAAAAAAATGGTAATGCTTTCTAATATATTAAGTAGAAGCATAAATTTCTTTCATTATGCAGATAACTTCAAATTAAAAGGCTTGATTTTCAAAATTTAAGAAAAAACTCTCTAAAAGCAAAGGCAAAAGATAAAGAAGTTGAATGCTGTATACTGCCATTTATTTTTACCAACAATTATAATTATCAGAAGTGACAAAGTAAATCTAGAAAGAGTTCCAGACATTTAATGACATATTTTACACATTGTTATCATTATTGTTAATACCATTTATAATTTTAACTGGTGAAGTATGTGAGCATTGTATGTATGACAAAAGAAATGTGCCATCTCAGTTAATCTGAAAATATTAAAATAAATGAACAATGAAAGTTGATTGGAAATAAAGTAGTATACCAAAGAGTATTTGTTCAGAAAGACTATACTTCTCATTTTCTATCATGACTTAAATTTGGAGAGCGTAACTGAAAGTATTTATAGTAAGTACTTGGGATAATATAGGGAAGGAGAAAAGTCTATAAAATGTTAAGCCCTATAGAATTAAGAAATAGAAATTATTTATGGAAAGGAACATGGATGAAGAAATATATTGATATTTTCACCTAGTTTATAATTTTACATTTGGTGAATAAAATACATTTTAAAATTGTAACTTTTAAAAGTATAGAAACAATCCACCAAGTCAAGTGTTGATAATTGCTGCCAATGAAGCACTACTTATCATTGTTAATGCTTTTATGATCTTATTATTTTGTGGTAGTTTTAAGTAATTTGTATGACATGCAGCTTCAGTATCACAAATGAGAAAGCCAGTACATGATGAAGTTACATTCAGGTTCATGTAGCTTGTAAAGTGACAGAGCTGGGACTGCTACACAGATCTGTGTGATACCTCAACCTGGGCTTTTTTCTAAGCTCTCAATTTCATGGGAGAAAATTACTATGTGACCCTGAGAAAATCGTGCAGTTTTTCTCAGTTTTGTTTTACCCAGAAGCAAAACGGGGATAAGGAAACCTACTAAAAAAAGTAATGCAGTTTTATCTGTGAATTCAACTCTTACATGCACAAGCATGCTCTCTCTCTTTCACTCTTTTCATATATACCTATAACATACTATTGTGATAAGTATTTAATATTTTCCTCTTCTAGGACAACACTAATAGGGGAGCTACTGTACACATGTGGATATTTAGAACACTTGAACAGTGATTAGGGTATATGAGAATCTGCAGATTTAAGTTAATTTTAACTTTATAAAACTTGTACTTAATTCAACTATTAGAAAACTTTTGGGGCTGGGGAATAGCTCAGTTTGTAGAGACTTTGCCTTACATACACAGGTCCTAAGTTCAATTTCCAGCATCACACACACACACACACACACACACACACGCACACAGCTTGTTTTGTACAGCTTAGATACATGGATTTAGTTTTTAAATGCAAATTTTATGTTGTCTAAATTAATTTTAAATATTTCTAATGAAAATTGAACATCAAAATCCAAAGGCTTTTAAAATTATTTTTCCCTTTTTTTGTTCTAATTAGTTATACATGACAGTAGAATGCCTTTTGACACAGCATACGTAAGTGGAGTATAACTTCTCATTCTTCTGGTTGTACATGGTGTAGAGTTACACAGGTCATGTAATAATATATGCACATAGGGTAGTAATATTTGCTTCATTCTACTATCATTCCTACACCCATACCCCCTCCCCTCCCTTTACTCCGCTCTCTAATCCAAAGTGCCTCTATTCCCCACCCATTACTGTGAATTAGCATCCACATATCAGAGAAAACATTCAGCTTTTGGTTCTTGGGATTGGCTTATTTCACTTAGCATGATATTCTCAAGTTCCATCCATTTCCCGACAAATGCCATAATTTCATTCATTTTTAAAAATATATATATTTATTTTTAGGTGTAGATGGACACAGCACAATGCTTTTATTTTTATGTGGTACTGAGGATCAAATCCGAGTCCCACCCATGCTAGGCAAGCACTCTACCGCTGAGCCACAATCCCAGCCCCATAATTTTATTCTTTAAGGCTAAATAAGTCCATATATACCACAACTTCTTTATCCGTTCATCCATTGAAGGGTATCTAGGTTGATTGCATAGTTTAGCTATTGTGAATTGAACTGCTATAAATTGTGATGTGGCCATGTCACTGTAGTATGCTGATTTAAAGTTCTTTGGATATAGACTGATGAATGGGATAGCTGGGTCAAATTGTGGTTCCATTCCAAGCTTTCTCAGGAATCCATACTGCTTTCCAGAGTGTTGCACCAATTTGCAGTCCCACCAGCAAGGTATGAGTGTACCTTTTTCCCCACATCCTCACCAATATTTATTGTTCCTTGTATTCTTGATAATTGCCATTCTGACTGGAGTGAGATGAAATCTCAGTGTAGTTTTGATTTGCATTTCTCTTATTGCTGGAGATGTTGAACATTTTTTTATATATTTGTTGATGCATTGTACTTCTTCTATGAAGTGTCTGTTTAGTTCCTTAGCCCATTTGTTGATTGGGTTACTTGTTTTTGGTGGTTTTTTTTTAAGTTCTTCATATATCCCGGAGATTAATTATCTATGGTGTGTGTGGTAAAGAGTTTCTCCCATTCTGTAGACTCTCTCTTCACATTATTGGTTGTTTCCTTTGCTGTGAAGTAGCTTTTCAGTTTGATTCCATCCCACTACTTGATTCTTGATTTGACCTCTTGTGCTTTAGAAGTCTTGTTAATGAAGTCAGGTCCTAATTGGACATGGTGGAGATTTGGTACTACTTTTTCTTCTATTAGGTGCAGGGTCTCTGTTCTAGGGCTTAAGTCCTTGATCCACTTTGAGCTGTGTGCAGGGTGAGAGATAGGGGTTTAATTTCATTTTGCTACATGTGAATTTCCAGTTTCCCCAGCACCATTTGTTGACCAATGTATGTTTTTGGCACTTTTGTCTATTATGAGATAACTGTATTTTTGTGGGTTTGTCTCTGTGTGTTCTATTCTGTACCATTGGTCTATGTACCTGTTTTGGTGCAAAATCATGCTGTTTTTATTACTGTGACTCTGTAATATAATTTAATGTCTGGTATTACGATGCCTACTGCTTCACTTTTCTCACTAAGGATTTCTTTGGCTATTCTAGGTCTCTTA
Organism: Urocitellus parryii; assembly: GCF_045843805.1. Lineage (NCBI taxonomy): Eukaryota > Metazoa > Chordata > Mammalia > Rodentia > Sciuridae > Urocitellus > Urocitellus parryii. The sequence goes on from NC_135547.1 coordinate 105,592,080, forward strand.
ATTTTCCAAATGAATTTCATAATTGCTTTTTTCTATATTTATGAAGAGTGTCATTGGGGTTTTAATAGGAATTAACTTCAGATTGTATAGTGCTTTTGATAGTATAGCCATTTTGTCAATATCAATTCTGCCTATCCAAGAGCATGAGAGATCTTTACATTTTCTAAGATCCTTTTCAGTTTCTTTTAGTGCTCTATAGATTTCATTGTAGAGGTCTTTCACCTCTTTTGTTAGATTTATTCTGAAATTTATTTTTGAAGCTATTTTGAATGGGGTAGTTTTCCTGGTTTCAGTGGATTCATCACTGATGTATAGGAATGCATTTGATTTATGGGTGTGAATTTTAAATCCTGCTAATGTGCTGAATTAATTTATCATTTCTTGAAATTTTCTGGTGGAATTATTTTAGATCTTCAAAATATAGAGTCATGTCATTTGAAAATAGTGATAGTTTGAGTTCTTCTTTTCCTATTTGTATCCCTTTAATTTCTTTTATCTGTCTAATTGCTCTGGCTAGAGTTTCAAGGTCGATGCGGAATAAATGTGGTGAAAGAGGGCATCCTGTCTTGTTCCAGTTCTTAGAGGGAATACTTCAATTTTTCTCCATTTAGAATGATGTTGGACTTGGGGTTAGCATAGATAGCATTTACAATGTTGAAGTATGTTTCTACTATTCCTAGTTTTGAACATGAAGGGGTGCTGTATTTTGTCAAATCCTTTTTATGAATCTATTGAGATGATCAAATGATTCTTGTCTTTAAATCTATTGATGTGATAGATTATGATTATTGATTTCCATATGTTGAACTAACCCTGCATCCCTGGGATGAACCCAGCTTGATCGTGGTGCACTATCTTTTTAATATGTTTTTGTATGCAATTTGCCAGAATTTTATTAAGAATTTTTATGTCTATGTTCATCAGGGATATTGGTCTGAAGTTTTCTTTCCTTGATGTGACTTTGTTTGATTTTAGTATCAATGTGATACTAGTTTCTAGAATGGTTTTATGGAAGGGTTCCCTCCTTTTCGTTTTCATAGAATAATTTGAGAAGTATTGGTCTTAATTTTTCTTTGGGATCTCTTCTGGGTTCCACTCCTGTGATAGGGAGAGCCACTTCTTAATGCCCTACATCACCTGAGGACACCAGGTTTCCTGTTTTCAGGTTCAGTCTCCAAATAATCTCTCTCACTCCACCCTTCTGAGTTCATGGCCAGATGTCTCTCTCCCAGCAAGTCCTGCAAGCAGTCATATTGGAGGGGTAGGGGTAGAGCCAAGTGGGTTTCTATGACCAGGTGTCCCCTGTATAAACTTCTCTCCATATTTGATTTTCTTCTGGTCACTTAGGCACATTTTATATCATGCAGTGTGTGTTTATTGGGCCTATATTTTGGGCCAAACTCAGGTTTGCCGGGTACTGGCTTCCTCAGCTCCTAGCTCTAGTTCTGAGGCTGCAAAATGGTTCCTTCCTTTATCCTCTGCAAGCTGCCTGGAGAGATGGCGGCTTCTTTCCATGCACAGGGATATTCACGCAGCATGTCCTTGTCCTTCAGTTTTATTGGGCAATTTCCTTGATCATTAAATGCTGCATACCCAGACAGGCCTTGGGCCTGCCAAAAATGAGGGTTCTTTTAATTCTGTTATCCTTCTACTATGCTCATGGAGGGACCTCTCTGGCTTATGCTTTTGGCCTGGCCCTGGAAGTGGTTGTGCTGCTGGGGATTTTTTCTTTATTATATCCAACCTCCTGTGTTCCCGGTTTGCTTTGAATGTCCAGTTTTAAATTCCAGTAAAGTTCGCCACCCCCAACTTTTTTTTTTGTTCACCCACCTTGCAAAGAAGCTTTCCTGTCTCCTTTCTTGGTTTCATACCACAAAGCATCCAGGAAGGTGACCTCCTCTATTCTGCCATCTTGGATGACATCAAAATCCAAAGTTTTATAAGAATACAGTACATGCCAGATTTTGATTTTTCCATTGATAGGTGACTTGTGGTGATTTTACTTATCCAGGTGGGTGTTGGATAGAGTTGAAATAATATCATCTCTAGATTTCTAGAGCTGATCTCAATCTTGATTTTATGACTTATTAATTGAGCAATAAGCTCTCTTATGCCCAATTTATCAAATGGACTCAGATATTAATAATTCCCACTATATAGAATTACAGGAGCAATATAAGCAAATACATTGGAACAATAATATTCATTTTTTTTCTGAGCAATAATATTCTTTATGAGTATAAATTCTAATTCTAATACATTTAGAATTAGAATGTAATTCTTTTTGAAGAATTTCAAAACTTTTTGTCTCTGGGGAAAACTCTAAACATTATAATATGACCCTTTTTTAAAAAAGTATTTTTATTAAAATACCCAGAAAAGCACACATAAATATAGCTTAAAGACTTTAAACAAAGTTAACATACTCATGGTTCTATACATGAATAGTATGTTATTAGTAACTAATATATTCCTGTCAAACCTATTGTAGTAATAAACTCATTCCAATTCCTCACAGGCTACCTCTATCCAAATTTATGATACTTCAGATAAGTTTTGCTATATTTTTAACTTAATGTAAATACATTTGTATGGTATATATAGTTTTAGCTTGACTTTTTCACTCCTTTTATTCATGAAATTCATCTATGTTGTATATGACATTAATTCATTAATTTTTATTGCTGAAACATATTATTTGTATGAATATATCACACTATAAATAAGAAATTATGGATTGCCAGGTGCAGTGGCACACACCTGTAATCCCAGCAGCTTGGGAGGCTGAGACAGGAGAATCAAGAATCCAAAGCCAGCCTTTAGCAACTGTGAGGCTCTAAGCAACTCAGTGAGACACTGTCTCTAAATAAAATACAAAATAAGGCTGGGGACATGACTCAGTGATTGAGTACCCTTGAGTTCAATCCCAGTACAAAAAAAAAAAAAAAGAAATTTTGGATTTTTTTCATGTTTGAAATCATTACAAACAATGCTGCTATTAATGAAAGTTACAGATATCTTTTTGTGAAAATGGATGACTTTATGTTGGGTATGTACTGAGGATTGGAATTTCTTGAGAGTTGGGCATGTGTGTATTTAGTATTATAGATATTTAAACAGATTTTTTGCAAGTTGATTAACAAGTGTATACTCTCACTAGCTTATTTAATTAACTTATTCAATACTTGGTTGTTAGCTTTTCAAATTGAGTCCTTCTGTTGGGTATATAATGGTATCTCTTATTTTTCAATTGCATGTACTGATGACAAGTGATATTGAGCACTCGTTCATTTGTTTAGTGGCTATTCAATTGACTTCTTTTGTGAAGTGTCTATTTTGCTGTCTATATTTCTCTTAGTGATATATTGAAGCTATTTTTATTTTTCATTGGTCCGTTATAGTTTACATAATAGTGGCATTCATTTTGATGTATATATAGAACTCAGAAAACTTAATACCAAAGAACCAACTCATCCAATAAATGGGAAAATGAACTAAATAGTCATTTCTCAAAATAAGACATTCAAATGGCCAACACTTTCATATTCTCGGTAGGAATGTAAATTAGTACAACCACTAAGGAGATTAGTTTGAAGCTATTTTTAAATACATATTCTGAATGCTAATCCTTTTTTTGGTTATTTACATTATAATTTCCTTATTTAATAGGTATTTTGCCCTTTTACTCCTTAATGATATGTTTTTAATAAATGGATGTTTAAATTTAATATGATATTCTGCATTTTAATATTTAATACTATGGTTAGTATATTTTTGCCCTGAGTTTTAAAATAAAAGTATCCTCTCTAAAATCATAAGGTAATGTACCATATTGCCATATGGGAAAATTATTACTATTCCTTTCATAATTTCAATCCACCCACTATGGATGGTGTGTGGAAGAGGTGAATGTCCATATTTTCATATAGATCCAACTAAAACAACACTATTTATTGCAAATGCCAACTTTTTGCCAATGTTATGCAGGTTGCCTTTGATATAAATATAATACTCAAATGCTTATACATTCATGGCTCAAGTTATAGACTCTGATCAGTTTAACTTGCCTGTTATCCTATCTTAGGCCAATATTATATCATTTAAGTTGCTATAGCTTTATAATGAATTTTTATATATGGCAGTGTTGTAAAAGAATAATTACAATAGACAATTAAATAGACAAGATTTTATTTAATACTAATGCAATATGGATCAAGACTCTTGCCATTTTGGGAAAACACTGAACTAATTTCTGTGGAACAAAATGTAGGAGTGATTTTAAGTGCTGAGCTGAGCAAATGGAGAAGTGCTGGAGAATATTAGGGGGTTGTATGATCCATAAGATTAGGCTGTGTTTGCTTATTTGTGTATACTGAAGTGAGGCTCCTACACTACTATAGAGACTAGAAGATAGATGTACTATGTTTCTCAATGACCATCTTTCAGAGATTGTGCTGAGGTCCCTGAGAATGGCATTCCTGAATTATAGATTTTTATTTTTATTTATTTATTTTTTGCTTTCTAAGGCAGAGAATTAGTTTATAATAGCAAGTTTTCTAAATCAGTGTCCTAAGAAAAGGGAGATCAGGGGTTTAAGAAGAAAAAAATATGATTTAGTGATGCTAACTTGCCAAACTTCCCAAAATTCCCTGCTATGGTTTAAATTAAATTTTATTGAATTTGTGGACCAGTTTGTGGAGAATTAACATTTTTATCTTATCAAATCTTTAGATCCATGAATGTCAAATAGCTTTCCATTTATTTAGACCTTTACTTTCTCTCAATATTATATGTGTTTTCAAGGTAGAGAATCTTAGCCTTTTTTCAAGATATTTTCTAAGCATTATTGCAATTCTTATTAATGATATTTTTTAAGATTTCATTTTGTATTTGTTCTGATATGGAGATATGCTTTTGATGTTTTTTCTTGTTCTTGTATCCAAAACTATATGAACTTTACTTATTAATTTGAATAGTTTATTTGATGTATCTATACAGCTTGTGAATTAGTTTTATTTCTCCCTGCCAGTCATTATTCATGTTATTAATTTTCCTCGCCTTATTACACTGTGTACATTCTCTAGTACAATTGGATTATTGTGGACATTTGTTTCTCAATTTAGGAGTCAGGAATAAGGTTTTTAACCAGTCCCCCATTAAGAGTATTTCCTATAAGTTTATTGTAGATGGCTTTCATTCCTAATATTCTAAAAAGGTTTTATTATAACTGCTGAATTTTATCAAATGTTTTTCTGGATCACTTGATATTAGTTTTTTTTTCATTATTGTGTTAATATATCAAAAAAGACAATTGCTTAATTTTTTGATATTAAAATACCTTAATTCCAAAAAAAACCCAATCCTGAATGAGATGTCTAATTTCTTTAAGTATTGCTTAGTTTTCTTTGCTAATGTTCAATATTGATTTAGTTTTCCCATTATTTCCATGAAAGTGGTTGACCTGTATGTTCCTTTCTTATAATATGCTTCCTAAGTTTAAGTATCTGATTGAGCAGGTTTAGGGATTTGCCTAATCCTGGATTACACAAATAGTAGTTTCAAATGAAAATTTGACACACTAATTGACATATAAATTCCCATTTTTATTTGTATTTTTTCGTTTTTTTAAAAATTGATTTTCAAGATTTCCATTTGTCAGTTTCAGTAGTTTACATCTTTCTAGGAATTGGTCTAGTGCATCAAAAAATTGCAACCATATTCATATAAAGTTCATTTGGTACACATGATATCTAATAATATATTATTAATATTTGAAATTGAGGAGATGTGATATAAAACAAGGGATTTCTAACTTCTCTTATAAAAGTTGGTGCTCTGATTTTTGCCCTTTTTTTCCCCCACATATTAACCTCAGTAGAAATCAGGTAACTCTACACTTTTAGCCATAATCTCTTTCACTACCCATTCACATATTTTTAATCTATTTAATAGATTTTATTATGCATAAACATTATAATTTGGGATTTTGTAGATGGATATTTCCAATGCCAAGAGTTAGAATGCTACATAGAGGGATATCTGTTCTCCATGCATTTTCTTTCAGTTAATAGATGTATTAGAACATGGTCCTGATTTAAAAATTAATAGTCTGGGTTGGGGATGTGGCTCAAGCAGTAGCGTGCTCGCCTGGCATGCGCGGGGCGCTGGGTTCGATTCTCAGCACCACATAAAAATAAAATAAAGATGTTGTGTCCACCAAAAACTAAAAAATAAATATTAAAAAGTTCTCTCTCTCTCTCTCTCTCTCTCAAAATCTTAATAGTGACAAATTTCTAGTATGTTGCTTCAGTTAACAGTTTATAAAAACATGCAAAATTGATAACAGCCTATTAAAATATGAAAATGCTGTAATTTTAGTGTCCTGCAGAAATATTTCACTGTGTTCTATATTAAAATTCCATAAAGTTTCAGAATTCTTACATATGGAGGAAATTCTGATTTTTCTGTCAACTGAACTATAAATCCTTACCAATCACACCCATTAATCAGTTTTCAGAGAACTTTCATATTTGTTGATTTCTCTGATCCTTGTAGTGACCTAACCTTGAGGGTTATTATCTTCATTTTATTAGGGGAACATGAACATGTGCCAAGATTAAGAGTTTATTGACAACTGTTAAAAAGTTGGAAAACAGAATAGCTAGGGCAAGATTTCAGGCAGTCTATACTTTAAGACTGGGGATGTGTAAATCAGCAGATTCAAAGATTCTCCAGTATAGTTAATGGCCATGGTAAATTTTCAAGATTTGGAATCTCAGATGTTGAGTATAGAACTTCAAAAGTAATCTTTGCTTCCTATAGGTTTTCCAATTCATCATATATGATTGGTAGGTGTGTAGGTAAGTCATGAAGTAAGAGAAAGTGTTCCAATGGAATAATTGGGAAACAGTTACAATGATGGAATTCAAATTTTAGATGTTCATGCACTTCTTCTAAATTCATGTATTACTCTATTAGACTTTATTAACCTCAAGGGCTAGCAGCCTACCTCAAGGAGTCTAGAGCTTGTAAGGCATAAAACCATAAGGAACAGTAAAACCTCAGACTATCGAGGAATTCCTGGCAATGTGATGAATGCTGGAAAGGACACAGTCCCCTGAACTGCTCCTAGGACTCCACCTGCTCTTTATTTTCTGGTATCCCAATTGAGTAGACTGGAGGGAGCTGGGAATTACAGTTTATTAAGCTACCAAATCACATTAAGTAATAGCCTACAAATAATAACAGCAATGGCAACAACAAAAGGGCCTTTCCATATTTATTCATTAGCACTTTGTAAACTATTAAAAATAATATGGGGGCTGGGGTTGTGGCTCAGCAGTAGAGCGCTTGTCTTGCATGTGCAGAACCCGGGATCGATCCTCAGTACCATGTAAAAAACAAAACAAAACAAAACAAAACAAAACAAAAAAACAAATGAGTGAAATAAAGGTATTGTGTCCAAGTATAAACTAAATATTAAAAAAAATATGGAATTGACTGAAAGATCACAGAAGAACATGCTTCTTCAACTTAAAAATCTCACTACATTTTCAGCATACTCACCATGGGAGAATTTCATTAATAAATCAGACAGTCATGTTTGCTTTTTAAAAAATAAATCTTAACAGGGATGGGGCTGTAGCTCAGTAGCAGAGTGATTGCCTAGCATGCATGAGGCATTGGGGTTCAATCCTTAGGACTGCATAAAAAACTAAATAAGGACATGCTGTCCATCTACAACTATAAAAATAAAATTAAAAAAATAAATCCTGACAAAGAACATACATTCTTTATCTAGAAGTGAAAGTATTTTATGATTTTTTCTTATTGTACTTAATATGGAACTATGATGTCAAATATGATTTCAGATCAAATTATAATAACAAGATTCAAATTTTTATGAACTGGGTCTAGATAAAATATTTAGTAAAGTATATTCAAACTTCTATAATAAGAACAGCTATATATAAAAAACTCAAAAGGGATTCAACACCTATACATCTTGCTGTGGATTATGTAGCAGAAATTAGAAGGCATAACTTTTATGTCAAATGCCCTGCTTAGTAAATGGCATCATGAAAGAGCATGGGCCTGTAGTCATATTAGATCTGAAGTTGAATCTCAGATACTCAATACTGTGGGCTTAGACAAGTTAGTTAACCCATCAAATGTAACTTTGCTCATCTGAAAAAATACACCTTTAGAAGTAAGATCACACAGTTCTTGAGTTCACTTAGGAGATAAAACAGTTGAAGAAGCATGTTCCTCTGTTCTCTTTCAGACAATTCCATATATTATTTATTTTTAATAGTTTAAACAAAAATAAGAGTGATACTTTCTGAGAATCCCTCAGTAATTTTTTTCCCAATACATTGAAATAACATTTTTTCTCTCACTGGATCACATGTTATTGAAGCTATAAGGCCTGCCAATTTATAGTATGTTGCTTCAGTTAACAGTTTATAAAAACATACAAAATTGATAACAAACTTACAAATTGGCTAAACATTAGTTTGTAGGACTCTGCCACTTATCTTCTCTCATCATGCAGTTTATTTTCTTTAAGTTACTTGATATGATTTCCATTTCACTACTGGCAAAATGAAGTTGCATATGCCTTTTAACTTCATGTTTATAATGTAAGAAAGAACCAAAACTGTTTTTCAGAAGGCCCATTACACATAAAATTCATTTGTCTGGGAAGTATAGTATTGGTCGGAAACTGCCATAAAATGAGCTGGACTGTTCCTTGCTGCTTCCCTCTTTTATCAACTCCACTGTGTGCTTCATTGTGTGGCCCATAGTACATAATTGTTTTTCATTAGTGGACATATGCCCAGGAACAATTTATTTCTTAATGTCAATCCTGATGACAAAATTTGGTCTCATATTCTATGAGACTTATATAAATTCAAGGATCACCATATGTATTTCAGTTTTACCTTCCACGTTTGTCAAACTTTCTTCAGTTGCCCTTATCCAAATGTACTTTGGTAGACATTTTTTCATGTTTACCTTGAAAGCTCAACTCAATCAAAGTAATTCAGATAAGAAATGTTCTTGGCATGGATAATGATATGAGATATGAATTAAATGGAAGGGAAAAATCCTCTCCATTGTGGATCTGAGCATGGATAATGGAGTTGTGATTTAGTCCATGAATATTTGTTAGAGTAAGTGATGTGACCTTTAGCTCCTCTTACTGTTGAGCCAAAATGAGAATATAAATAAAAATTATTTTTTCTTATCACCTTGAGAGATGTTATAAATCACTAATTTTGCATTTATGCTTATAATATCTACTTAGCTCTACAAAAGTATGCATTATTTCCTTAAACTTAAGAACTCAGAAAGCATTGAGTAAATGCACATTTTTTTTCTCTAGACAGTTATAATCCTAATGTAGTTGTTCTTCTGACACAGGCAAGTATTATATGTTTTCCCTTGTGTAGAATCTAGGAGGTAAACAACATGAAAACAGAAGGGAGTCTATTAGAGGAAAAGGGGGGTGGGGGACGGGGGAGTGGAAAGGGGATAGATAGGATTAAAGTATCTTATATGCATGTACAAATATAGTGCAATAAAACTAATATTCCATATAACAAAATGCACTAATGTATTTTTAAATTGAGCTTTTCGTCAGTCCCATTAAATATAATTCTTTATACTTGTCTAACAATTTGGGTGTTCATTTAATGATAGGAACCAGCATCTTTGAGGGAATCTAGAGGTGAATGATAATCTTCCCATTGCTTAGCTTCATTCTTTGTAATTCAAATGAAGGCCAATACTTTTATGCAATAAAAAGAAATCCATTAATTCAAACAGTATTTACATGTATGATTATGCTTATATGTATAGTATGTAAGCAAGCAATTCCTAATTCACTCATCTAATTACACTGAGACCAGTAAAAAGCATTGCCCACATTGCAACAAAAGTGACTTAGATTTGATTCATTTAGAGTTTTCTGAGAACAAGATAGGTTTAAGTAATGGAATGTGTTTTTGAAGGACAAATATTTAAATATATTGGAAGATGAAATATCTTTTAGGCTTAATAAGTGCTTTTTGTTTTATAAATCCAAATTATTTTTAATTTTTTTTAGTTACATGTAACATTAGGATTCATTTTGAAATATCTATAAAAGCCTTGGATAACATTTGCTCTAATTCAGTCCCCAGTACTTCCCCTTTCCCTCCCCTTCTCCATTCCTCTGGTCCCTTCCCTCTACTCTAATGATCATTTTGCTCTTGTAATTTTTACTTTTTAATTAGTGTCTTGTGGATATACGTGATGGTGAGATTCACTGTGGTGTATTCCTATATGTACATAGAAAAGTTGGGTCAGATTCATTCCACTGTTCTTCTCTATTCTATCCCTTCTCCCTCCTCCTCAATCCCCTTCATGTAATCCACTGATCTTTATTTTTGATGGGCCCCTCATTTTCTTTTCTCTTTTTTACAGGCAAAAAGAGTAAATGACCATTGGCATTTATTGGAAGATTTGATTTTAAACATGTTCAAACAAAATGTAAAAAATCACAATACTTACATAACTTCAAGTTAACAACACTTTTCAATACATGTTTTTATTATTTATGTCAGTTTTTATAAGATATTGGTATTTTCTTTAATAGACTTAATAATTTGGCTCTAAGTTTCTTCCAGAAGAGCCTTTTTCAGATATGACTTCTGTATTAGTTTGTAATTGCTGCCATAACAAATACCAGACTGGGTAGCTGAAACAATAGAATTTTATTTTCTCAATTTTCTGAGTGTTAGAAAGTCCAATATCAAACCTACTGACTCAATTGATGTCTTCTGAGTCTTTTCTCCTTGGCGTGTAAATGGCTGCCTTCTTCCTGTGTCCTCATGTGGTCATGTGGTCTCTCCTTTACATACTTATTCCTGGTATTTGTGTCCAAATTCTCCTCTTAAAAGGCCACCAGTAAAACTGGATTAGAGACTACTCCAATGGCTTCAATTTTAGACCTTCAAAGAAGGCATTAGCTCTGAATATGATTTCATTTGAGGTAGTGGGTTAGGTGTAGTGCTTCACCAGTAGTTTTGGGGAATACAATTAAACTCACATAATTATTTTGTTCATATTTAGCACATGTAGGTTTTTTTCACATAGATATTTGAATAAATTTCATGATTGATGAGTGAGCAAATTAGAATCTATCATGAACTAAAGATAAATATTGGCCAACTCATACCAGGTTCAATGAATTATCAAAATTTGAGTCATTATTTGGATACAAAGGACACTTTAATAACATTCTTAAAATAGTGTCTTAAGTAGGTTAATCATATATCTAAAATTCTTAATCATTAGTGGTATAGTATTTATAATGGAAAACACGACAGTATACAATGCATCACATTAAAGCATTTTATAATTTTAGCTAGCTATGGTGGCATATGTCTATAATCCCAGCAATTCTAAAGATTAAAACAGGAGGATCAAAAAATTCAAGGTCAGCCTCAGCAAATTAGTGAGACTCTTAGCAACTTAGTAAGACCCTGTCTCAAAGTAAAAGGAATAAAAATGACTGGAGATGTAGCTAATTTCATTGATTTAAGTTGGCTTATCAATCCTCGGTACCAAAAAGTATATATTTTAGAAATTTTTAAAAAATTAAGTAATCTAGAATAGGAGGGGTTTTATTTGGATTTGTAGAATCCTACAAATTTTTCTAATAACATTAATAAATTATAATTTTTCAGCAGTAGGATCAGTTTACCTTTGTTTTTTGCAGCAATACATAGGTGCTCTATGAATTTAAGTCTCCATTTTCTTTCATTTATAAATGCTATAGTTCCTTTGCCCTTTCCCACCTTTATTACAATCTTTATAGGGCTATAGCAAATATACCATGTTTTGACCTTTTATAACTATACAATCTAATAAGGAAGATGGTACAGTTTATAGCTAAGGCATAAGGTTTTCTGTTTGAAGTTATTTTTTTCACAACTAATCTATGAAGCATTATGTTACATGAATCAGTGTATCTGATACATATATAAACTGTTACTAGATTTCACTAAAAGAACTTAAAATATATATTAGGATAAAACCAATTTATTTGTTTGTAATAATTAAATGGTACTATTTTTAAGTTCATTGATTTAAGTTGGCTCATTTCCTGAGGGTGTCTTGCATTTCTATTTCAATGTTATGGTTTTTGTGATAACCTAATGTAATTCAAAAGGAGTTGAGTAGAGAATGAAACTATAAAAAATAAGAAAATCAGTTACATTATGCTGAAAGCAATAACATTTTTATTGACACTTCTGAAGAAAATCTGAAAACTCACTTCTGACTGAGATGCATATGAGTACATGATCATTTTAATATTGTAGTAAAATGTTTATTGCCTACTGTTTACTCATGCGTGGGATTTCCTTTTTGAAGTAGTAGTAGATTAAACAGTGTAAAAAATTATGGAGATATCCAAGTTACCTAAGGATAGATGGATTTTTTTTCATAACTCTAATTACATTTGCATTGTTTGAATCCCATAATAATATCTTCTAAATGAATTGATCCAAATATGCAGCATCAAGATAAGTAGAAACTTGTGAGGCTTATTTTAGATACTGGATATATTTTCCAAAATATGAGTTGTAAACACTTTTATTTTAGTTTTGATTCCATACAAAATAAAGCATTCCACATATTGTGATACCTCTATCTTTAAAGATCCAACAGCGATGAGACATTAATTCTCTTTATATTAAAAAAAATCATAAAAGTTTGAAATTTTAGGCTCTGAAGTGCATCATAAAGGAGTGCAAGTAAATGACATACATTTTTGTCTTTCAAACATGCCCTGTGCATTAAAATCATTATAGTATATATTTCTGACCAAAAAGCATTTGTATTTGGTTTATGTTATACATTAAATTACTGTGTACACTTAAAAATTAGTGACATGCTAAAGGTATGGAGTTCCTATTCAGGGACTATTATGATTTTATCTCAATGTTTTTGAGATAGCACATTTCATAGTCTGTAAGAATATAGATAATTTAAACTTTATATGGTAATATTCTAATTATGCAGAATTTAAATAAGAGTCCTTTTAAGGTCTTTAATTTAATAGTCAGACTTTTATTCTTTGGAGCATTTTTTCAGACCTAAGGAATATACAGAGTTTATAAGTTCTCATTGGAAAATCCCCTTCATGTTTTTAGCATTGACACATAATAGTTGTACATCTTTATGGGGTATAGTATTGTTTTTGTACATATATTGTGTATTGACATTATATAATTTTATGTTTATATCTTTGCTAATGTATTGTTGAGATAGTGGTATAACTGCTTCAGACTGCTTGTAAATTGCTTTTCAAGGAAAGGTGAAAGACTGAAATAATCTGAAAGGCACATTGCTTACCTAATTCAAAGCAGAAGCAGAAAGGGTGTTATTTAAAATCCCCATTATACATAGGAGACTCAAAATCGAATACTTTGTCAAATCATTTATACCATTTTTAATGAAATTCAGTTAAAAATTGTTTACTGATGTGTTCCGTCCTCTCTTCCCCAGGTACTAGGAGATCGATGGGCAAATATCTGTAGGTGGACAGAAGATCGCTGGGTTCTTTTACAAGACATTCTTCTAAAATGGCAGCGTTTTACAGAAGAACAGGTGAGTTATGTGGAAATCATGTCAGTTAAAGACATGGAGAGGTATTAATTTGAAAAAAAAAAAAAAGGTCTATATTTTTTTTAAAGAGAGAGAATGAGAGAATTTTTAATATTTATTTTTTAGTTCTCGGCAGACACAACCTCTGTATGTGGTGCTGAGGATCGAACCCTGGCCACACGCATGCCAGGCGAGCAGGCTACTGCTTGAGCCACATCCCCAGCCCAAAAAGGTCTATTTTTAATAATTATTTTTCTTCTCTGAAATTTCTTTCAGTGCCTTTTTAGTGCGTGGCTTTCAGAAAAAGAAGATGCAATGAACAAGATTCAAACAACTGGTTTTAAGGATCAAAATGAAATGTTATCAAGTCTTCAAAAAATGGCTGTATGTATATTTTAGCCTTCAGTAGTCTTTTAAAAGCTTCGTAGTATATTATTACCATTTTTTGGTATTTTCTATCAAGTCTGAAAGGAAATGTGCATCTTTTTTGCTTACTTTATTCAAAGATGGCATATGTTACTATTTAAAATGGGGAAGTCTGAACATAGATTTTCACATTTGCTTTTCAAACAAAATTGTGCTCATGAAAAAATAAGTATACCTATAATAAAACTTTATTTAAAACATAAAAAGTAATACTAAGAAGTATTTGTGAGCCAAGAGTTCTAAGCATCATCATTGTAAACTGATAAAGTTCATACTCAGAGTAATACAAGTATACAAGAAGTATAAGAGATGATTATTATCACATACATGGGTTAAACCTTATTTTGACCAAAAAGGATAATCAAATGACATTCATTATATGTACCTCATGTATTTTGAGAAATGATATGACATTGGCAGTAACATGACTCCAGGGAAACCTTCATTGACACATCTGGTTTCAGTTGAACAAGATTAAAAAAAATAGAACTCTACAACTTCTTGATCTTTTGGAATTTTATTTCTTTCCAGGAAAGGAGAGGTCAATCTAATATTAGGAACTTAAATTACTAAGTAGAATATTCTAAATTAGAATTTATTTACATTTTAGATATATCAATTTTGTGAAATGCTAATTTGTTATTAGCTACTTAAGAAACAAAATTTTATTATAATAGTTCATGATTTTACCTAAATTAATATACTTTTATTTGTATTGATATTAGATATTATACTTATATTGATGCTTGAATAATTTCTTTAAAGCTAAACTTAAATAAATTTCCCTGGTTATTTTAAATATGTGACATTTTACCAAATATTTATTTGCATTAGATTTTTTTGTTTCATATGTACTGATACTCATTGGGCATTTAATTTAAAATAGGTTTACTTATTGTTACAAGTTAGCTTTTACATAAATCATGGGTCAAAGAATAGATGCTTTTGAAGTGATGCAATGCCTATGGAGTTCAGAAAAGTAGTTTATGTAGTGGAAGATAAGTAAAAAATGTTAGATATATTTAAAAATTTCTTCATCAACTGATGGGGGCCATTGAGAGATTGAAACAATCATGTTTATCTTTTTGTAATACTCTTTGGTAGTAATATTTCTGGTAGTAAGGAGATTAATTAGAAGTTTTGAACTAAGTAGCACTGTAAGTGAGATGAGAAGGGAGACATGACAAATGTTGATGGAATGAATAAAACTTACCATAAGAGAGAGAGATCAAAAATGATACCTATACTTCTAATTTGGGTGATTAGAGTCCTAGAAAGGTTAGTAGACTTAAAAGGAAAATGGATGAGAAATATTTAGAAGGCAAAAATGATAATTATTTGAGTTTTGATAATATTGAGTCCAAAATGTCTTCGGGACATCCAAGTGAAAACATTCATTTCTTTAGCCAACTAGATATATATATACCAGACTCTCAATAATGAATTAATAACTAGATACCTATAAGTAATAGAGAAGATTCAGGGAGAATTTTATAGAGTGACACAATAATTAACAGGGACAAAAACTGAGGGTGCTTCTCAGTTCGGAAAGAAGGGACAGAGGATAAGAAGCTCAGAAAGTAGATTTGATTAATTCAAATAATTCATGGTACAAGAGGGAGGAAAAGAGTGGTATTACAAAATGAGAATATTTTACACAGGTAGAGAGTAGTACACACTGTCATATGCCACAGAGAAGAAATTATAAATTCAGGGACAATTTTTAGCATATCTAGGGGAAAGGATAGTTGGGCTACATATTCTTAAAATATGGATTTTTTTTTTTGAGAGAGAGAGAATATGAGAATTTTTTAAATATTTTATTTTTTTAGTTTCGGCAGACACAACATCTTTCTTTGTATGTGGTGCTGAGGATCGAACCCGGGCCGCACGCATGCCAGGCGAGCGCGCTACCACTTGAGCCACATCCCCAGCCCTAGAATATGGAATTTTGGCAAATATTATTATTCTTGAGCAATATATGGATCCTTTAAGTCAATATTATGGTGAACACTGATTATCAACATATAGTCATGCTGTCTAACTCAGAACCAAGCTATACTGCTGTTCAAATGCAGAACCATAGTTAATCATAATGGAAATGCAAAAGCCTCATTCAGTTGTAGTCTCCATTAATATAGGCACTCTGCCCCTTTGTTTACAATTGTATCCTTAATGTTAAGAATGGTGACTTACACAAAGTAAACCTTCAAGAAATATTTACTTGATAGAACCTGTCAGGGAAACCTCATCTTCACAAGGATGAGAGATCAAGAAATACACAATGGGCAGACTTTTTAAAAGGCAACACTTAGTTGTTCTTCCAGTTAACTATTGCTGTGTAACAGATACTTTAAAAGTTTTAGCTTAAAATGAACTTTTTATTATGTTCATGGATTTTGTTGGTCAGTAATTTAGAGGACATATAGAGAATGGCTCATCTTTGCTTCACAATTGTGGGACTTGACTGGAATACCTACATGACTGGACTCTAGAATCATCTGAAAGTGTTCATTCACTCATACCATCAGGCTCCTGTGTTGGATGCTTTGACTTCTGGAGCTGCTCACCAAAACATGTTCCCTCAGACTTCTCATGTTGTTTGGCCATATCACAGCATGGAGGCCTTAAATTAGTTAGAATTCACAAATGGAGACTAAGGACTCAAAGCAGCATTGTTTCTGTAAACCAAACTTAAACTTCATATAGCGTTAATACTACCATACTCTTCTGGTAGAAATAAACATAAGCCTGCTTAGATTCAAGGGAGAGGAAATAGTATTCCATATCTTCATGGAGAAGCACCAAGGTCAAATCATCGTAGAGCATCTTGAACAATTTTTTTTTAAAAAAACATATCTGGAAAATACCACATGCTAAAAACATTTTGTGATAATAAATTCATAATTTCACTACATAGTGCAGGTTGCTATGTAAATCATTGATTAAATTTACCAATCAAGAATGTTGTTCTTAGGAAGCAACATATTGACAAAATCCAATTATAGTAAAACTAGAAGGAATTTTGAAAATGATCTAGCTTATCTCTGATCCAATTACAAGTCTAAAGTTCCTTGGGATCAGCTACTCGGGTTATGTCTAAAGAGGAAAATGAGGTCCAGAAAGAAACATATGGCAGATACCAGTTATTATATAACATTAGTAGCAGAGTTAAAAGGAGCACTAAGACATCCAGATTCTAGCCCAGGCCTTTCAACCCATTTTAAAACTCCTCATATCATTTGATTTCTTAGAAAAAATTAACCGCAATTGAGAACTCTCATTTCTAACAATCATGTGCCACTATTTGGACATTTTCACTACTAAAAGATTTTGTCATCCTCGGAACCATGAAGAGACAGTCTCTCTTAGCAAAATCTCAATAATTTTTCAATATGATTAAAATTCACACTATGTCACCTTAGTTGTGAACAAAGTAAAAATATGTTTTGTATAAGTCTTACCATTTGATAGTTAAGCCAATTAACAAAACCTGACAGCTGGTCTAGAATTTGAGGTAAAATTCCCCTGCTGACTCAGGCAGTGAATAAGAATTTAATGTTCATTAAAATATGTCACAGTCTAAGACCCAAAACAGGTACCATCTGTCACTCATTTCTACTATATACCTGGGTATAGATACAGTAGCTAAAACTCTCTTTTATTTACATCAGAGTAATTTGTTTTAAAATATTATTATTAATAACCCATGGGATTGCCTCCTATTTTTCACAAGGAATGTGAGGTAAGGAATTTGATATTCCATTTCTTCTAGATCTGTGGGATTCATATCTATGGCATGTAGATCTATTATTTTTATGATTAGATCTATTTTGGGGGGTGTAAAGGAGACAAAGGAGAAAAGGAACTTTGGCCTTTAAGAGGTGAATTAGAAGACTTACAGAATCATGTAAGTTATGGGAAGACCCAAATGCAGAATACATCTGTTTCTGGAGAATGTTGGTATTGCTAAAGAAGGATAACTCTGGGGAAGCATGGTGATCTAGGAAAGTTAAAACAGATAATAATATTAAACACATAAAGAATTATTTCCAGTGTAATAAAAATATGTCTTGGCACTATTCTCTGAGGCATACTACTTATGATAATAGAGTGAAGGTTTCCTGGGTCTTTTGTAAGTATACATTATTTTATTCACTTCAATTAATCTTCTAAACTTGACCAGAAAGAACTTGTCTATTTTTGTCTTATTGAACAAGTTATCTTTCTCTTCTTTATCTCCTACTGACCCAGTCTGATTTATTAACTGTAGCTTCCTTCCTTCTATGTAAGGGCTATGGCAATACTGTACTCTTCACTGGCTGTGGAATCAAGTGACAGGATTAGAGTGCTTATGGGAATTCAACAAGTCCCTGTTGATAATCCTCATCTCCTGTAATGGCCTTCAAAGAATTTATACACATAGAATCAGTGTTTTATAAAGTGTGATCCCCAGACCAGCAGCATAAACATTACCTGGAAACTTATGAGAAATGCAAATTTGTTTGCATACAAAAACATTTTTAAAAAAGATAGTGTGCGATGATCAAATGGGGTTCATCCCAGGGATGCAAGTTTGGTTCAACATACGGAAATCAATAAATGTAATTCCTCACATCAATAGACTTTAAAGACAAGAATCATATGATCATCTCAATAGATACAGAAAAAGCATTTGACAAAATACAGCATACTTTCATGTTAAAAACACTGTAGAAACTAGGGATAGTAGGAACATACCTCAACATTGTAAAAGCTATCTGTGCTAAATTCAAGGCCAATATCATTCTAAATGGAGAAAAATTGGAATTATTCCCTCTAAAAACTGCGACAGTTCCCCACTTCTATCCAACATAGTTCTTAAAACTCTAGCCAGAGCATTTAGACAAAAGAAATTAAAGGGATATGAACAGGAAAAGAAGAACTATCATTATTTACTGATGACATGATTCTATATTTAGAGGATCCAAAAAATTTCACCAGAAAACTTCTAGAATTACTAAATGAATTTAACAAAGCAGCAGGATATAAAATCAGTACCCATAAATCAAATGCATTTCTATACATCAGTAATGAAAGAGAATTTAGGAAAGCTATCCCATTCACCATAGCCTAAAAAAATACTTAGGAATTAATGTAACAAAAGAAGGGAAAGACTTCTATGACAAAAACTATAGAAAACTAAAGAAAGAATTGAAGGAAACCTCAGAAGATAGAAAGACCTCCTATTTTCTTGGATAGGAAGGATAAATAGTCAAAATGACCATACTACCAAAAGTGTTATACAGATTTAATGCAATTCCAATTAAAATCCCAACAACATTCCTCATAAAATAGAAAAAGCAATCTTTAAATTCATTTGGAAAAATAAAAGATCAGAATATCCAGAGCCATCCTTAGCAAGAAGAGTGAAGCAGAAGGCATCACAATACCAGATCTTGCACTATAACATAGTGCTATAGTAACAAAAATGGCATGGGAGAATAGAAGAGAGACAAACCCACATAAATATAATTATCTCAAACTACACAAACGTGCTAAAAATATACATTAGTGCTGGGAAAAATTAGAAATCCATATGCAGCAAAATAAAATTAAATCCCTATATCTCACCATGCACAAAACTCAACTCAGTGGATCAAGGTCCTAGGAATTAGACCAGAGATCCTGTGCCTAATAGAAGACAAAATAGGCCCAAATCTTCATATTGGATTAGGTCCTTACTTCCTTAACATGACACCTAAAATGTCAAGAATCAATAAATGGGATGGGTTCAAACTAAAAAGCTGCTTATTAGCAAAGGAAGCAATCAAGAATATAAAGAGAAAGCATACAGAGTGGGAGAAAATCTTTACCACAAGCACATCAGATACAGCACTTATCTCCAGGATATATAAAGATTTCAAAAAACTTATCACCACAAAAACAAACCACCCAATTAATAAATGGTCTAAGGAACTGAACAGATGCTTTTCAGGCGATATACAGATGATCAAAAAATATATGAAAATACGTTCAACATCTCCAGCAATAAAAGAAATGCAAATCAACACTGATTTCATCTCACTACAGTCAGAATGGCAGTTTTTAAGAATACAAGCACTGATAAGTGTTGGTAAGGATGTGGAAGAAAAGGTGCATTGCTGGTGGGACTACAAATTGGTGCAAACACTCTGGAAAGCAGTATGGAGATTCCTCAGAAAACTTGGAATGGAACCACCATCTGATCCAGCTACCCCACTCTTCTGTCTGTAACCAAAGGACTCAAAATCAGCATATTACAATGACACAGCCAGTTCAATGTTTATGGCAGCTTAATTTACAATAGCTAAGCTATGGAACCAACCTAGATACCCTTCAATGGATGATTGGATAAGGAAACTGATATGTATACACAATGGACTATTACTCAGCATTAAAAGAGAATAAATTTATGGCCTTTTCAGGTAAATGGATGGAGTTTGAGAATATTATGCTAAGCAAAGTAAGCCAATCCCAAAAAACCAAAGGCCAAATGTTTTCTCTGATCAGTGGATGCTGATCCCTAACGGGGGAGGGTAAAGGAAGAATGGAAGAACTTTGAATTGGACAGAGGGTATTGAGAGAAGGGGAGGAGGCACGAAGGTAGGAAAGATGATGGTACGAGATGGGCATCATTACCCTAGGTACAGGTACCATTGCACAAATGGTGTGACTCTACATTGTGTACAACTAGAGAAATGAAAAGTTGTGCTCCATTTATGTGCAATGAATTGAAATGCATTCTGCTGTCACGTATTAGAACAAATAATAAGAGAAATGCAAATTTGTGGGCTTATTCCAAGCTTGCTGACATAGAAACATTAGAGGTAGCACCTAGCAATCTGCATTTTAACATCTTTTGGGCGATTCTAACGTTCTCTTAACTTGAGAAACCCTAAATAAGACTAATCTACTTAAGTTCAATAACTGGTGATTAGAGCAAAGTGAAGTACTTCTTCCATTTAGATAAGTAATTACAGATTGAGCTGATAAAATTCATTTTTCTAGTGTAGTAAATATTATCTTGGCATTATTCTCTAAGGCATACTCCATATGATAATAGGGTGAAGGTTTCCTGGGCCTTTTATAAGTATATATTTGTTTTTCCCACTTCAATTCATCTTCTAACCTTGACAAGATAGAACTCTTCTATTCCTACTTATTTAATAGGGTATCTGTCTTCCCCATATCTACTATCAACCCAATCTAATTTACTGATGATAGCTTCCAGCCTACTTGGAGGTAGGTCCAAGTGAATGGATTCTATGAAAATAAAATATATGTTCTTTTAATATCCCAGCTGATCTTTACCTGTTATAAGTTTTCTAAAGTTTACTTTTGTTGCCTAGACTTTTTAGAACTATGTGGGTTTCTGGCACTCACAGACCCATTATCAATTCTTGATATGCAAAATGACATCCTCTAATTATTAGGAACAGTTAAACCATAATTAATAGTCTCACATAAGATCCAAGCTTAAAAGAAAGACAGGAGAAGGTAATTCATTACTATGATCCAGTTTATCTGGCATAGCCATGGATTTTTTTCTTATCCTCCCTCTGCTAATTATTGTGAGAGAGTCCCTTTAGGAACTTGGAGATTATGGAGAGCATCCAGGGAGGTGGAAAAAAAGATAAATATTGAGACCAAACAATCTGCCATCATCATTTTAAAATATTTACATCTATAGAAATTTTATTTAGCCAGTGTTTTGTCATATTGATTTATATGAAAATGTATTCAATAATTATACAATTTCATTATAATGCTATTTTAATTTTACCTTGAGTGTACTTTTCCTCATTGTGTTTTAATGGTGCCTTTCAATATTATAATTTCACTAAATACATCTTCATTTGATTTCATATTAACACAGGAGGCTTAGTTTCATTTGTTTAGATAGCACAAGGTTACCCATAGAATTCCAACACAATTTTCTTGAAACAACTCACAAATTCCTTTTTTGAAATGTTTCCAAATCATTATATATTTAGCTTAAATAATGAATGTACCTTTTAGCCCTTCACATAGGACTATTTAAATGGTTCTTTAAGCTCTGAGATAGTAAGCAAAAGAGGATTGTACTTTCATTATTTTATTTTTAAATGTATGTCTTTATTTATGTCATGCATCTTTCCAAAAAGAACTCACAGTGGTTCACACAAAATAAATGCATGCCAAAAGTTAATAAATAAAAAAATATAATGAATCTCCATAAAGGAATCTGAGGAATATATGTTTGAAATTCAAGTTTGCCTCTCAGCTCTATTCAGGTAGTATAATCTGTTGTTTTACTACTAGTACAAGTATGCACTTAAATTTTATGGAAAGGTAACATGTGAATTAAACAAAATGAATATAAAAAATCTATATACTACTGCACTAACATTCTGAGAGTTTTATAGATATAACTCCAACTATTAATATTTTTCTGCAATTTTTTTTCAAACTGAGAAATTATTGAGGAAATATATTACAAATGAACTTTAAAAGTTGCTTCCCCTCCCCTTAAAATGACAAGAAAACTGAGATATAAAATATGCCAGATAAACCCAGTTCTGAATAAAGGATGAACTATTTGAACATGAAACCAGAACATTTTATAGTTCATACCTATCCATGTAAGTAACATGCTAAAATGAGCTACTTTGCAGGTGGTGTATTGACTGCTCTATGTGGATGACACTTTGGTTCATGAGCAATTGGTACATCTGTTTCATGATAATTTATTTTATTTCCATATGTAATGTTAGTTGTTCTTAAATAAGCTTGCATTTGTTTTAAAAAGTCAGATATCAAAGTTTAGCTTATATTCATTGTACTTGCTACTGCCAGAAGAATGGGGTCGTAAAAGGACTATAAAATGATTTTTCTTCCTCCTCCCTATTTCTTTCCTGTGTTTATAAGTTAAGTCACAGGCTAGCATTTGGTACTTGGAAATTGGATTTCCCTATGAGCAGAATGACCTTAGTGGTAGATAAAGTGAAAGAATAAGCTGCCATGATCTACTGATTTCACATAAGTCACTTTGTTTATTATTTCCAAATCAAACAAAAGGCAATTGTGAACCTTCATTGCCCACAGAAACTTTGGAAATATGATTGGTATAAAAAATTACTCTATAAGGGCTGAGGCTGCAGCTCAGTGGCAGAGTACTTACCTAGCATGTGTAAGGCACTGGGTTCTATCCTCAGCACCTCATAAAAATAAACAAATAAAGGAATGCTCTCTATTTACAACTACAATCTTTTTTAAAAAAATATTATATGAAACATGTAAGTATTTAGAAAATAAGCAGATAGCTTCTGAGGGATGTGGATCATACTCCATGTTTTTCTTTTTACTTAATGAGCTTCAAATTAACATTAGAAAATAATTATTCCCATAATCTAACTTTAATTAAATAATAGATGCTAAGGAAGCTTAAGGTCTGTTAATTGCATGAAAGTTTTTATTTATAAATAATGGAATATTGAAATTATAGAAATAAATAATATTGCAATTTTCTCCAAATAAACAGCATTTCAGAAAGCAAAGCCCTTTAGACACTCTCATCTTCTCAAGTCACCAGTACTACTGGCACTTTATAGTCAGTTTTTGTTAGAATTTTGTCAGAGGAAATTCACTACCATCCAAGAGCAATGCCACCCACTCCCAATTGTTAAAAAGTAGTTTCTAGCTTAGGGTGGTGGTACACTTTTGTAATTCCGGTAGCTCAGGAGGCTGAAGCAGAAGAATCACACGTTTGTGGTCAGTCTTCGCTAGGATCTAAGCAAAATGATGAGACCCTGTCTCAAAATTAAAAATAAAAAGAGCTGGTGGTGGTGCTCAGTGGTTAAGCACCCTTGGGTTCAATCCCTACTACCAAAAAAAAAAAAAAAAAAAGACAGTTTCCACATGTTGATCTTGTTTTGACTTTAGAAGAGCTTTTACTAATTGATCACTAGGCAGTCCTTCTAGCTCTGAAGTGCCTCTTCATAGTCTTTATTCTAATGTCTCTATTTTATAATCTCTTCAACCTTTATTGAAAGATTTTTTGAAGTTATTATGTGTATGTTTATGGATGTTCAATAATTTGCAGAAATGATTGCAGTCTTTGCCCATCTATAGAAATGAGTGAATGCATAAAAAATGGAAACAATAGTGTTTTAATAAAATGTTACCTAGAACCTAAGACTTATTCTGTGATCTGGTTTTAACAGGTTTTAAAAACAGATCTAGAAAAGAAAAAGCAAACTATGGACAAACTCAGTTCACTCCACCAAGATCTTCTTTCAACACTGAAAAATAAATCAGTGACACAAAAGATGGAAGCCTGGATGGAAAACTTTGCACAGCATTGGGATAATTTAGTCCAAAAACTTGAAAAGAGTTCAGCACAGGTAAGTGATACCAATTATCATACTATGAATTATGCTGGAGATTTTGAAACCTGCATTATGAGAATAATGCTATGACCTTACAAAGGATGTCATAGGATAATTCTGTGCCCAATGGTAAATTGAATTTAAAAAAAAACATGGCTTCTGCCATGCACACTGGCATGCACCTGTAATCCCAGTGACTCAGGGAGGTTGAGGCAGAAGGATTGCAATTTTGAGGCCACCCTCAGCAACTTAATGAGGCCCTAAGAAACTTAGTGAGATGTGTCTCAAAATAAAAAAAATAAAAAAAAGCTCGGATGTAGCTCAGTGGAAAAGCACCCCTGGTTTCAATTCCCAGTATAAAACTAACTCTCTCTCTCTCTCTCTCTCTCTCAAACACATTCTCTCTCTCTCTCTCTCTCTCTCTCTCTCTCTCTCTCTCTCTCTCTCACTTCATTTGTTATCTAATAGATTTATTTTAGCAAAAAAAAAACACAACAGGCTTTCTAGCTTAACTTGTTATTGGAGAATCATAGGCAGGGGAATGAGCACTGATTGATTAAATTAGTTACTATACTCCAGTTTAATAGTAGTAGGGAGCTGCATGACAGAGCAGTTGACTCTGAATCACAGATTCCTAGAACCATGAATGCCATTAGTTAACCTCATTTTACATTTGGAAAAAAAAATGAAACCAGAGAAGAAAAGTGAATTATACAAGGAAATGTAGTTGTAGGAACAAGACTATAGCACAGGTCCTTTAATTTCTCTGAAGGCTTCTTTTATGAGGGCAAATGATGGTCTAATTATTGGGTTTTCAGCCACAGACTGCTGATTTCATAAAATCATGAATGTTGCTTAATTACATATAGGCTATAGTTTAGGAAAATACAAGCTATAGTTTAGGAAAATAACAAAGTTACAGTTCTGGAATGTGGTTGTATGTTAGTTATTTTAGAAGTTTTAGTAATTTAAAAATCAGGGATTGTTTTTTGGTCTCATTATCAGATGGTAGAAAAATAGGTAGCCATTTAAAATATTGACATTATATATATTCTGTCACATCATTTTGTATTACAAGGGCATTTGTTAATTGATCACTGTTTACAACTCAAGGCTATGCATAAACACTTATTAAAACAATGATCACATTCAATAGATCTTAGGCAGATATCTCCTTTGTTGTGAGACAGGTACAAGGAATTTGTTTTTTTGACACTTGATATTTGATATGTAACACTTAGGAAACATTTATTGAAAGATGAAGAAAGGAAATTTGAGGTGTTAACTTCCATAAATACAATAATAAATATTAATCAGCCATATATGATTTCATTCCCTGTTCAATTTTCCTTTTAAATCCAAACTCATGTAAAAATTAAAGAAATACGAGACTTTATTTCACTAATTTCTCATGCAATTAAGTAATAATAAAAATCCATTTAGGGCTGGAATTGTAGCTCAGTGGTAGAGTGCTTGCCTAGCATCTGTGAGGCACTAGGTTCGAAACTTAGCACCACATTAAAAAAAAAAAAACTTAAATAAAATAAAGGTATTATGTCCA
Organism: Urocitellus parryii; assembly: GCF_045843805.1. Taxonomy (NCBI): domain Eukaryota; kingdom Metazoa; phylum Chordata; class Mammalia; order Rodentia; family Sciuridae; genus Urocitellus; species Urocitellus parryii. Next base: position 105,618,114 of record NC_135547.1, read on the forward strand.
TCTACAACTAAAAATATTTTTAAAAATTCATTTGTTATCTAATAGATTTATTTTAGAAATTAATTTATTGAATAGTAATTTTACTGTAGGTCATATTTTGTTATTATGTGTGATCTGCCTAAGGCTACTTTTAAATTTGCAATATCCCTGGTATTTATGTCACAAATACATGAGGTATTAGTAAATTTATAACTTTTAACTCAACAATTATTTTGATGCAATATGTACTCCTTGATCCCATAGGTTATTGTTGCAATAAAATTGATAGTATCTATGTTAACTATTGGCATTATTTGATAAAGTTGTTTTAAAATGCATTCATTCAAGTGATATATTTATGGAAGTGTAACTGCTAAATTGTAGGTCATATTTGGTTCACTTGCACCATATTCAGTTGTTTTCAAGCTTAAGTGTGCATGACAATCATCTGGGGAACAGAATAAAATGCATATTCCTAGACTCAGAAAATCTCATTCTCAGTAGGTCCCGGGAAGGACCCATGAATATACTCCTTTAAGAAGCCTTTTGATACAGACTGCATATATACCTTATTTCACTGCATAATTGTAGCAGATTTTATAACATTTTTCCCCAAAAGTGAGGTGCATGCTTTTTTGAAGAAAAAAAATGGGCTGGCAATACTTAAAAATCATTTTTTGCTAAACTGTCTTTGGTGCAACATTAGTATTCACAGGATACTTCTGAGTATACATTAATGTGATGATTATATAGTGAAATATGACATTTTTATAAACACTGATTAACAAAGGCGGTGACATACTTATCAACCTGTGCCTTCTGGTTTTTTACAATGCTGGCTGAAATGGGAAAAGGGAGACCTTCCTGGAGATGCAGTACTTAAATATACTCATTCCCTTGGAATGGTACTACTTTTCAATGAAGGTTGTATATATCTCTTCAATGTGTTACTAATTTGGTTATTCTAGTTGGTGGAAAAATACTAGAAACCTTATTTTTAATGGCCTATGAGTTATGAGACTAGTACCTAGGCAATTTACTTAACCTCTTATTCAGCAGTAAAGCAGTACTAGCTTTGATTTGTGTAGTTCTTCACAAAATGATGTTCACCAGACATTATAGCATGTATCTGTTCTGCTTGTTCACTGGGATATGATGAGAATAAAACAAAGCAATAGAAATAAAATCATTTTTGAGAGAAGAGAAAAGGTGATCTTAATATATAAGTCATACTGATTAGAAAGTCTGTAGGCTTGTGGTTCACCATAATTTTTATTTTTTCAAACAGTCGTATGTTCCTATACTAGACCAGGAACAGATAAAGAGACCTACACAAGTTGTTTCCTAGAACACTAAGTTGGAGCTTTTATTTTTCATAATTCTTCACTGAATTTTCCCCAAAATATACCATCCATATCTTTTCTAATACATATCTTTGCTGGGGGTTATTGAATTCCTAGGAAGATAGAAATGAAGCTGCCCAGGGAAAGAGGAATTAAAGGAAGATAAAGACAGGGAAGAAAAAAGTGATAATTTACAGTTAAAAAAAAAGTGATTTTCTTTTGTGAATGTCAAATTGAACTTGATCAAAATTACATTTATGTAATCCTAAGAATGTTAGGATGAGGTTGTGACTTTGAAGAACAGAACTCACTTGTGTGTATTTTCCCCTTATGTTTATTGGGAAAAAATCTGTCATTAATGATTACTTTATATCTAGATTTTTTTTAAAAAAGCCTTTTGAATAGTGAAAAAAATGAGCAAAGTTTGGATAATAATTTAAAACTCATAATAGTTAAAACTTGTTATTTTTGAAGCAAGGATAGGAATTGTGACTGAGAGGACAAGGCATCTGATTGTTCACATATAAAGAACACTGTGTGCCTGTGACTCTGACAGCTATTCAGGTCAAAGCTTTGAGGGATTTTGACCTTATGAAACAGTTGCATGGCAAGAGATCAAAGCATGATTAAAATGAGCTGTGAGGGCTGCTCTCTTGCATTTTAAAGTCAGGTTTGGCTTGAATAATACCTGGACACAAGCTGAGGATGTTAAACTTGATGAGAAGGCAGTCTGAGAAAATAGAAATGCTTTGTCTCTGAATGTTGGAAGGATAATAACTCTTGTTAAGTGGATACTTAATAGGGAAAAAGAGGGCAAAAGAAAAATACCCTGGGTTGACTTCTGTGAAAGCTCAAATGATCCTATACCTCTCCCTATTTTTTAAATGTATATACTTGTTGAGACTTGGTTTATTTTTTCAAAGCCATGACACTCAAGAATATATTCTATGTTGATTGTAATTATGAAATATGATAGAAATCCATTCTAATGGGGGGAATAAAATATAATTTAAGTGTTTTGAAACATTATGCCCATTTAAATGAAATAATATGCACTGTGTAAAGAACGTATGTTTGATAGATTTTATAATTCATTATGATAATTTATATTAAAGTTGGACATTAGGAACTTAGATATAAAATATTTATCTCTCCAGGTAAATCTAAAAGTTTTATAGTTTTATGACATATTAGCAGAATAAATATCTCCTTTCATGGGAATAAGGAAAATTCTTTGACTCAGATAAGTTTTAGGATCTCATTCCCATTTTGTAAATATTTTGCTACATGACCGATTTTGCAGTATTCTCAACTTGAGCAAAAATACCTTAAAACTAATATACTCAGAATCCTTCTCTCCTTGAACATGAACACTGATGTTCATGCTGTGTGTATCTCTGCATGATACCCAAAAAGGAATATGATTATATATATATATACCTATTCTATATCATTTATGTCCTGCTGAATGATTTAACCCTTGACAGACACATGACTAATGTAAAGCATGGCTAGATATGATAAGCCAGTGATTCTCATTATTCCCAAATGCAGATTGAAGGATGCAATCTATTAAGGTGGAAATTTATTTGTCCTTTTTTCTAATTCAATTTTTATTCTTTAAATATTTTAATTTTTACTTGTGACAAAATATTTCATATTCACATTCTGGCTATATCCATTCAAAGCATTCATTAGGCTGTATCCACTCTCAAAGCATTCATTAGATTGCAGACTTATTGATATATGTGATGTAGTTACAATTGGTTTGCCTCTATTCTTTTTTTACTAGTAATTTTAATTAAAATACTCAAAAGGCTTTTAGTTGACAAGCCTTTTTAGTCATTTCTGAAAGCTCGCCAAGCCTTAGAAGCCTGCTGCCAATTAAAAAATATGTTTTTATAAAAACTAGAATTAAAACAAAATTCCTTCACTTATTTTAGGATTCCAATTTGTTGAAATTTATGTATTAACTGCCTCAACTTTTAGAGTGTTCTTTGGTTCATTTATCAGGGTATAAGTTTTATTAGAAAAATTTGAAATTACAGTTCAAATTACTTTGGAAATTAATTATATACTTTTGCTACCTACAACTGTAAAAAGTATTTGGAATGGATCTTCTATAGCGGTGCAATAGGTTTATGTAATAAATTCATTACCTACAACAATATAAAACACTGTGAAAATTTAATACATTAGGGCTGAGTTAACTCTTGGAATTGTGAAAATTTAATACATTAAGGCTGAGTTAACTCTTAGAACCACTCCTTCTCAATTTACAAAATCAAAATTCAAGGATAGACAGATATCTCTATGGTCCTCATAGTCCTAAATGTCTAATGTTTCTATTTGCTGGAAATTTTGTATTAAAATTTGGATTACTGACAAGATTCCAACTCTCTCACTATATCAACTTCAGAGGCAGCTGGACAATGACTATGAAAATAAAATCCTCTTTCTATTTAAAATAGACTGGCCTCAAAAATTATTATATTTCACTCTTGAATATGTAGTTAATATGGCATAAGGATATGATACTTAACATCTATATGATATATTCAATATCTACCGATAATAAATGAAGTAACATATGAAGATAAATGTAAGTTCTTTTCCTAACCATGTACCTGATAATATTCATCACTAGTTATAGAATTTATTTCATTACTTCCATGTCAGATGGTATGTAGAGGAAGGTCAGGTGGATGAGAAAAAATAAATTACATTGCTTTTCAATTTTTGCAGGTGCAGTTAATTCATACAGTTGCTCAAATTCTGTATTTAGTATGAATCCAGAAGCTAAGATGTATTTCTTCTTTCTGACATATTTTGTACTAAAGATAATTTGAAATGAGGAACAAAATACATAAAATGGAAGAGGCAGTTTTACAGAATGAACCTTCTTAATTATCCTATATTTTATTTCAAAGGGAAGAATGGTTTCTTTTATGATGTCTTCTGAGTATTTGACTCTAATTGTGCTCATGATTCCAATGTCAGTACCTATTCAAGAAGTTTTATTGCCTCATTATCAATATCAAAACAGGACAGTAATTAATATTAAAATTTAGTTACCAAGCTACTGTCATGAACTTTAGAACTTATTGTATGCTACACTTAGTTATGGCAGTTGCTTTGTCCTCTTTTTTGAAATAGAGCATTTTATAACCTTGTGCTTAATAACAGCCTTCTTTGTGAGCACCTGATCTTTTATCCCACGATTCTCCCACAGCTCAGCATATAAATTTTTTCCATTGCTTAGAGATATAAATCTTAACACCATCAGATTTTTATGCCTTGTGCTAACATGTTTGTGGAGATACCTTTAAGCTTGGTTAACAATTACCAGCTAAAGATGTTGTTACAATTGTGTAGTATGTTTTAACATGTATAAGTACAATCCATGAATACTGATTAAACATTAATGAACACTCAAAATGTATGTTTATACATATGTGTATATATGTACATATACAAATATATTAAAACCTACATATGATTATATATAAACAACTTGGGAAAACTTTCCTGAAGCTTTGTAACTTTCCTATGCTTATAAAAGCAACATTTTGTCCAAAATATTTTGTGGTAGAAATTTGGAAACTCAAAATAATACAGAAATATATACTATACATGTAAATTATAATTTCTCTACTTAAAATATGTACCAGTGTTTATATCTTCCAATGTTTACTCAATGCAATCATGCAAACATTTTCCAAAAATATTGAAATAGTAGCAATATGTATATTTTATCACATTCATGTACCATAATTTACTTAAACCATCACCTACTGACTTAATGTTGTTTCCATTATATTACTGTTAAAAATAACCCTATGAACAGGGGAAAATGTTATATACAGCCTTCAGCAACAAAATAAATTGAAATGTTAAAATGCTCAGGGAGGAAAATCTGCTTTTCTAACATTTCAAAAGAAATTTCATTGATTACTGTATGTTCAGTACATGTAGTTATTTTACATACTGAAAATTTTCATATGGCACACATTTCACAATTATTCTTGTGATTATTGCCTTCCCTGCTAAAATTCCTAAAGGCAAAGATTCCACTCTACTCATTTCTAAATGCCTTCCAATGTGTTCCTGTTCAACTTAATTGGAATTTAATTGAAACATTACAGTTTAGGTGTTGGATAAATTATACAATTTTAGATTGCTTTGACTGAAGATGGTGTCCAAAGTCAGGAAACTGAATTTAAAGTATCAGTCATATAAAGGTAGTTCTAGCAAAAAAAACCTGACAATATAAGACTTGGAAATGAGATTTATTAGAGTTGTGATTATCAGGCTTCAAATTTTTTAAAACTGTCATATAGAAAAAATACTCAATTTCTTATGTGTTTCAAGATTCAAAACATATTTTAACTGGAGGAAGTCACAAGACTTCCATAAGTTGTTAACACCTTTGCCCCTGAGAAAGATTGCTGCCATACTAAGGAAAACATTATCAGCTTCTGGAAGTAGCAAATCTTATAGTAAGCAGGAGGTTATGTTAAATGGCCTCCATAATCCCTCTCCTGTCTATATTATAATGATTCTAACACATAATTGAGTCATTTCTAAAAGCCGTGGGGAAATTTAATACATGACCAATTGTTTTATATTCTAATCATAAGGAGTAGGTTATGAGAATAGTTATTATTTTCTTATATATAATGACTACAACCTTGTATTTACAGGGTCAGTGTACAGTTGTTTTCTTATTTCTCTATCCCAAAAGAAATGAAATAGTAATTTCAATTATAATGTTGTAGTGATGAGAGTATAGAACAATTATTGATCCATGCCTTACTGTTGGTCTATTAAAAATTAATATTTTCTTCTTTTCATAAGATTTACTATATTCTTAAATGCAGTTTCATATATATTATGGTGTCATTTCCCTTTACTATACCCTCCATAGGCATATCTATCCAATTTCTTAATACTTACCAATAAGAAAATATTACTAATATATGTAGGAAATAATTTCAAAACTAATGTTTAGTAGCAAAGATTAGATATAACTGTAAAAGGAATAGTTTTATAATTTCAGAATCTGTATTCTGCTGCTTGTACATTCAAAATTAGATAATCTCCTAATCTGAAAGTATTCTCTTCTAGGAGTCATTGTATGCAAAGAAAAGTGTGCTCATAATTAAAAAAAATTACAATAAAATGCTCTTGGAATCCAAATATGAATTACATTTTCTTTTTAACTACAAGTGAATTAAATTTGTTCATGTAATGGTCACTTTGTGTTGGATGCAAGTATGTTGTTTGTATTTTAAGCATTAAAAAAAACAGTTGCTTTCTCTTTTTATGTATCTTATTATGGCACTATATAATTCAAGTTGCTTGAGGCTCAGTGATTGATTCTGAATGACTATGAAAATCTTAGAGAAGATAAACTGGGTGCTTCATACATGTAACAATTAAGTATCTCTTAGTGTCCTTTTATTGGTAGCCTAAATAGTTTATCAAAATAGAAATTCCTCCCCCTTCACCTATGTAAAGCTGTGGTTTGTATAAAGGATAGCATTTTACCAATATGTATGTCAAAGTGATTTTTACATGGGGTACCATGGCAAAGGAATTCATCTCTTCACTGCTAATTGCCAATTTGGAAACGAAAATAACAAAACCCTGAGGCTTCTATCATTTCTTCCCTTTGAAGGGATCAGTCATCATTGGATGAGGCAGGGAGATTATTCTAAACCCTTCCCATATCTCTTGAACTTCAGAAAAATCAATAAAACTAATCTTGACCCCAGCCAGATTATTGGCCCTGTGCTTGTAACTTAAAGCCGATCCAATGCAGGCCTTTTGTTGTTTCCTTGGAAACAGATCTTCCAAATAAGTTGGATTACCAGAAGGGTAGTGTTTAATAACCCAAAGGTCACTTTATGGCCATAATATGAAGAATATTGTGAGTCAAATAATATGAAGAATATTGTGAGTCAAATGTATATTATATTATATAAAATATGAGGAATATTGTGAGTCATTATACAACTTCTCAATGCTGTGTATTGAGATGATGACTGTCCATGATTTGTGTCACAATCCATATTATTCCAGAGGCTGATGAACTATGTCACCCCCCCCAAAAAAAAAAACAAACTATGAATGGAAAATGAAATTGATTACAAACTGAATCTCCAATGATGAATTTGGAACCTCAAATATTGGAATATATTTACTAATTTAAAACAGGAGTATTATTCTTAGCATTTGAGTAATGTTGATCATACAAACATGTATGAAATAATACTTTGTTTTAACCTTATATAGTAATTTGAAAATGCATTACATGTATTTGATTAAAAATAATTTATAACTATTTAAAAGTATGTGACAAAATATTCATTTTACATGATAATCAAAACTTTTTATAAACCATTTTTATTTTATATTTTTTGGTTTTATACATTTGCTTATATCCAGGTATTATTTTTATTTTTAGTATAGTTTTTCATTAGTTTATTATAGTTATATATAATGTTGGGGTTCATTTTACCATAAGCATACAAGCATGGAATATAATTTGCTTCACTTTAGTCCCTAGTAATTCCTTTTTCTTCCCCTCCTCTTGTCCCCTATTCCCTTTCCTCTTCTCCATTGGTCATTATTCTATTTATTTATAGCTTTTTTAAAATTAGGTTACACACACACACACACATACACACACACATATATGTATTTTAAAATTAGGTGATTATATATATATATATATGAAATTCACTACAGTTTATTCATATATGTGTATAGGATAGTTTGGCCAATTTAATTCCACCAGTATTTTCATTTTAAATTATTAATAATCTATTAGTAAACATCTGCAGTCTGCCACATGTTGGAATTTGCATCCAGATACTTGAGTAAAATTTCTGTAAATGTAAACACTTTAAAACAATGTGGCATTATATATCAGAATAGCACCCTAAATTTTTCTCCTTTGCCCCTTTATTTCATATACTTTGACCAATAAATTTAAGAGGCTCTAAATTTGCTTCTGGTTTTGAGATTTCCTTGCTTTGTTATTTTAGTCAACATAACGAAAATCAGATAAAACAATTTGATTTGGGTTCAATATGGTGCTATTTTGATCTGAAGGTCAATCTACCAACAAGCAGGAACAGTTTCTCATTATTTTCCTTCACTACTCCAAGCAGTCTTTACTGAAGTCTTTCAAGCAATGTCTGACCTCTGTTTCAATACTTCTCACAGATTTCACAGACTGTCACCACCACTCAGCCATCACTAACACAGACAACTGTAATGGAAACGGTAACTATGGTGACCACAAGGGAACAAATCCTGGTAAAGCACGCCCAAGAGGAACTTCCACTACCACCTCCCCAAAAGAAGAGGCAGATCATTGTGGATTCTGAAATTAGGAAAAGGTGAGAGAGCATTTCATTCATGGCTTTACTCTCAGATGAAGATTCATTGTTAAGCATGAAAACTCATTTTACAGCTGTTTTGATGGTGGTATTTTTGCTTAAACAGCATTTCTAAGTCGTCTTTGCCTATAATGCCAGTTAATTCAGAGAGAAGAATAATGAAGTAAGTTTTAAAATTTACCCAAGAAATCACTATCCCAACAATAACTGAATGCTTAATGAAAACGCTGTTTTCTGAATTAAAAGAAGAAACCACAGGCAACATACTGCAATGGATACATTTTAATCCTGAAAGTGTCATTTTTTTCTTATAAAGGGACTGCCTGTTCAGTCCTTAGTTTTGCAATAAGTTGTCTTTCTTGCAGTAATAGAAAGTGCATTTTCATGAAGAAGTATACCTCTAATAGATGAGATCCATTCTGCTAGTTTATGAGAACATAATGTCTCAAGCTGCACATCCTAAATCAGGAGTAATTACAGAACAGATTTCCTGTTCTTTGATATTTATAAAGTCTTATCTTGAAGGTGCTAGAATTTTTAACTGATCTTTTTGTGGATATTTTCAAGTAGATATTTTAGATAAGTTAGGTATTATGTAAATCTGTGGATATATTAAAATGATGGCAATAAAATTTCATAAAAGCAAAGCTAGCATGAAAATCATAAAAATGGTACAATTTTCATTTTATTCCAGTTATTGTAATTCTAAGATGAAGAAAGAACATTGAAATATGCTTCATTTTTCTAAGCAGCATATGTTCAGGAACGCATGGAACACTTGACATTAGAATTTTCGTATACCAGGGAGTAGAAGTATGGGAAGAACACATAACTAAAAATAGTGTGTCAGATGTTCTAAGCAAAGAAAAAGAAACATCTAGAAAAGTTATTTGAATGTGTTATTTAGGACTCCTCCATTTATTCATAACTTATTACCTCCTACTTCAAAGTAAATCATTGGGCCTTGTCTTCCTTGGTAGTGTCTGCTTGATGGAACAAATTCTGTAGTCCAAGGGTCAGCAAACTAAGGCCTGCAGGCCAAATCTAGCCTATAGATTTTGTATGGATCATGAGCTAATAATTGGTTTTACATTTTTAAATTGCTGAAAATAACCAAGAGAAAAATATATTTTGTGATATTTTCACATAATTATGTAATATTTCAATGTCTATAAGTGAAAATTCCGTGGAACACAGCTGTACTTATTCAAACATGTTCTATCTGTGGTTGTTTTCACATTACAAAGTAGTGTTGGAAGAACTGTAACAAATTGTACAGTCCAGAGAGCCTAACATATTTACTGTCTGACCCATCATTAAAAAAAAAAAAAATTGTTGGTCCTTGCTATAGTCAAATAGTTCTCAAACTGAATGTTATCATTCAGTTTTGGGCAACGAATTCCATGTACTGTACTCATGATGGTAGTTTAAATGTTAATGGTTATTGGTGGAGGAAAAAACAATAATGGCACAAACAAATCAGTAAAGCTCTTACTGAATTAATTCTAGTAGGATATACATTCATTTATTTAACATCAAATTAAATACTTGTCTATAGACAATGCTTAGTTTGAACATGGATTTATGGATATTTTGTAAGAATTCAACAACTTTCCAATAGTTCTTCAAACTGAGTAAAACCTAGATGCCTACTCCTCTGAATGCCTTCAGAGATTGCCTCATACAGAAAGCAACAAAGCAAGTTGACCCATGTCAGTCTGTTTTCCAAAGGCTTACTCTTAGCTCTTGTTTTGACAATTTATTTGGTTACAAATGTTTATTTTGACTTGTTTTGTTTTCAGGACATTTGCTAGTTGTGAAATACTTTGTCTCCTAAATTCTTTTTGTGTCATATATTCTTAGTAGTTATTGTAATTGCTAGAATTAGAGGTCCAATTTGGAATATAAAGATTCCTTAAATAAAAACTAATACTTTGGAGGACTCATAGTGTGCTCAGCACTAGATTCAATGATTTAAGTTCATAGCATTTATTCTACCCAATAACCCAATATACACATGGCTATTATTAATTTACAGACAACTATAGAGTACCTGAGCTAAAATTTCAATTATGGTGGCTGGGCTACAGAGTCTGAATTGTGTAATAAAATAAATCTTTATTATGTATATGACTCAGGTGATCTTATTTCTTGGTTTGCCTTGAAGCTACCTAATTATACCTATTGTCCCAAGGTAGTTTTATTTAACACTAACTTTCAAATGTGTCCTGTTTTAGACAGCATAATCATATGGATATTCTATCTATGACTCTAGATTGATGTATTAGACTGAATAAAGAGAGCTAACATTTAGAAATTATTAACTTCAGTAATTGCTAATTGTCTATAGGATGGAATCTGGTTAAAATACTGTAACAGTTAAAAAGGCAACATGGAAAATGACATCTTATGTTAGCCAGTATCCTGCTCTCATTTCATGTGAGAACCACTAGCATTTCATTGTGAATACCATAATTTTGACAATTTATTAAATTCATTTCTTTAAAAAATCATGTCATCTTTCAGTTGCTATGACACACCAGTCATCCCCTTACCACGCTTCACTTGACTTGTTTTTCTCTCTACCTTATTCATATTGGAGTATTTCATAAATCCTTCTTTTTTCCCTTCTGACTTCTTTATCTGAATAATCTCCTTTCATTGAGTCAAGTCTGGTTCTAAGTGACTGACTCTCATATCATAAAACTTTACATTGACTGTCTCCCTCAAATTTCAGCTTTAGAGTTCGAAAGTTATGATTTGGGTATTACCATTTCTACACACAGGGGTTACCTCCATTTTAGATTTTTATTGCCCCAAATTAACCATATACACTTGTACGTTGCACACATATTTTAGTTATAATTCATACCCTTGGTATCTAAAGAAGTAGCAAATATTGGAAAAATCATGTCCTTTGGAATCAAAATTACTCAGGTTTGAAATTTGCCTGTTTAATAACTAGTTTGTGATCTTAGGAAAATTACTTAAGGTCATGCTTCAGATTCAATATTCTCACTTTATAAAAACACTGAGGATTAAGTATGAATCATTAGATATGGTGGCTATAACAAAATATGCATTCAAAAAATGCAGTATCTTCTGGTTATTTAGTTATGGTAGGAGTGGAGGAGATGGTGAAATTAGTATATGTGGAAGTGATGGTGGTGAAACTATAGGTACTAGAGGTGATGATAATGGAGTTTGTGTTGGAGATGGTGAATATGTAGAATTGGTGAAAAGAATCCCATAGTAAACATTATCTCAAACTGTGTTAGCTTTTCATTTCTGTGACCAAAATATCTGACAAGAGCAATTTACAGGAGGAATATTTATTTTGCCCCATGGTTTCAGAAGTCTCAGTCCATGGTTGGTGGAGTCCATGACAGAAACATCATGATGTAAGGGCATGAAAGAGAAACGCTGCTCTTCTCATGGCAACCAGAGGCAGATATCACACACACACACACACACACACACACACACACACACACACACACACGCCAGGGATAGTCCACTAAGGCCTGCCTGGCGACCTAATTCCTTCAGCTGTGCCCCATCTGCCTACAGTTATTACATAGTTGAACATTCAACTTATTAATCCATCAAATGGATTAATCCACTGATGAGTTTCAAGCTTTCAAATTTATTCATTTCCTAAAAGTCTCACCTCTGAACCTGGCTGAAATGGGGACCATGTTTTCAACATGAGCTTTGGGTGACATTCAAGATCAATACCATAACACAAACTTTAAAAATATATCAAATACCTTCTAGTTTTCTTCTTCATATTGGAACATATCACCAAGTTTTCCAGTTCCATTGACCCCTTTCTCTTCTTTCTTATTATTATTATACCATATTATTGGGCAGGTGCCATCATTTCAGTTATTTTTCTGATCATAATGAGTGCCTAACTCTATAACATAAGCCATTTACCTCATTATGGTAAGGCTTCTCCCCCTTTCTAATTAATCTCCATACAATTAATTTATCTAACAATATTGCCTTTATGCTGTCCCTTCAGATATGAAATGCCCATATTTTAATTACCTCCAAAACATCACAAAAAACACAAAACAAGTTTATGTCTAGCTTCTCCAAGAGCTTTTCACTTCTGCTAGTACATTATGTTCCGTTCATTTTGGTATATGCTTTAATGACATTCACACAAAATCTCCCAACACCAATTACAATATAGAAATCCTGTTATTATACTTATTTATATTTTACTTAAACTTTATTATAGTTAGTACCACACATGCAATAAATAACCAGTAAATATTTGTTGAAAGAGTGAATGGCACAGTTCAACTAATTAAAGTAACTATTATTTAACATTCCAGTACAATTTAAGAATTTTATGTAGCTTTTCATGAAATTTTTAAAATAAAGGCATGATCATTCTAATATTCTTTAATAATTATAATTTTACCCATTAGGATATCATTATTTAATCAAAACTATTAAGGGATTTAGAATGCAGCTTTGTACTATAGTTTCTTAATTATCTAGGGTACATTTACTTGATTCCTTAATAATTATATTGTTTCTACAAATGCAGTATTTATTGTATAAATTGTGCTCTTTTTTACTAAGAATTACAAACATCTTTGATTTGGGGTCACAAAGTAATGATTTCTAACATTAAATTATCCTATAGTTCAGTGTAATTATATAGGTAATTATCAGTGTATGGAACTCAGACTATATTAAAAATAGATCTATTATCTGGTTAACAGGCATTTATCCAGGAGATTAGTTCATAATCATGCGGTAGTTATTTTTTAGAGATTTTTCACAAAAAACTTCATTTACATTTTTGTACTAACCAGGTGAAACCTATGGCAAATTAAATAGATTTTTAAAAATAAATGCCAGTTCAAGAAATAATTTCCCCAAGTGTTAATAAATGAGCATCTTTGACCTCAAGGATATTCCTGAAGCATTTAGAAATACCTAAATTCTCCTCATGTGTTTTTCTCATCTCCAGAATAAGCAGAGTATAAGTGTGCTTTCTTTCGCCATGTCCTACATTCATACTTAATGATAGAATAAATTGGCTGGACTATAGACCTAAATTATTCTTTTATATTCTATTTTTCAGTTGTTGATTCTTATGTCATTTTCTTTTTATAGTTGCAGCCCAGGTCAAATTAATTAGTGTCACATCCTTGGAAAGATTGATAAGTATTAGATAAACATTCTTGTTTTGCAATTTTATCGCATTCATGCCTAAAACATTATTATTTTAACTTGGATCTACAAATTAAAAATCAGGAAGATATACATTAAAAACAGCAACTTATTCAGAGAATCAAATTAAATGATTAACCTATGAGCTATTTTTTTTTTAATTTCTGTGATAAATTGATCCTAAAATACCTGGGGTTTTGGACTAACTAATGACATTTTGCTCTGTGGCAAAGCCCAGAAAAACAAAACATTTTAGATGATTTACTTCTTTTTTCCTAAGGAAACTAGACTTGTCCGATTACAGGTTAATTGAGGTCTTGAAAGGTTAAATAACTTGCTTTCAGTTGCAAAATAAAAACTAGTGCTGAGTCTCCTCATTTCCATTCTAGTGTTATAGCTACAAAACCTTGAATTTTATAGTTAAATGACCTTGGTCATAAACTCAAATTTAATTCATAACCTATTTTTGATGAAGAATAGAAACCTACATACTATCTTCAGATCCTCAGAGATAATTATCATTTTAATGTTTTAAAAATTATTTTGTCATATAGGTCAAAATAAGTACATAACCATGTTTTGAAGAATGTAGTAATATGAATTCTAGAGACAAACTAAGGAACTCGAGAATACTTAGAGAAGGAATACTCAAAGTGCAATGTATCAAACAGCGAACAGCTCCCATGCAACTTGGGAGCTTGTTTGAAATGCAGATTTGGGGGGCCTTTCCAAACCGGATATATCAGAAACTCTGCTAGTGGGCCAAAGAATCTTCTACAAGCTCTGCAGTTCATTGTGATACATTATCAAGTTTGAGAACACTTGTATAAGTACACTGGTTCTCATACTTTAGGACATATCAAAGTTACCTAGAAGGTTTATTAAAAGATAGCCTCAAGGCCCCCTTCAGATTTTTTGATGGTTGGTCTGGAGTGGGACACTAGATTTTCAATGTCTAACATGTTCCCGAATGATGGTGGTGTTGCTGGTTCAGGGCCTATATTTTGAAAATCAGTTCAGTAGAGAGCTCTGTTACAACTTGACTTCTTATTTACTTTCTCCATACCAGACCAAATACAGGGAATATCTACTACAGTTAGTCCAAGTGATGCCATTGTTCCATCTTATGATTTTATTCCTGGTTTATGTTGCAATGATCTTATTCAGATGACGGTTTCATCTACTAGATACAAAGCTTCCCTGGGCTTGAGTCCATTTCTTACTCCTGATCTGTCATGGGATCTTCTATATAGTCAATGACTAATGGGTGTTTTCCAACATGACAAAAAAGTTTTGGTGTTCTGTTATACAATAGGGTGTCCACAGTTAACGATAATGTATATTTCAAAATAGGTAGAAGAGAGAATTTTGAATGTTCTTCCTACAAGTAAATGAAAAATATTTGAGGTGATGGATATGCTAATTACCCTGATAGGATAATTACACAATGTATAAATGTATTGAAACAGCAATTATACCCCAAAATATAAACAATCAGTATGTCTATTAAAAATTTAAAGAAATGCAGTATAATGGGAACTGGTCCTATGAGATACTACATATAGCTCTGAATATCTAGCTATTGCAGCTGTATGAAAATGTACTGTTTCAGAATGTAAGGTATTAAAAGAAACCAACAAGCAGGAAGACAGAGCCACATTTCCAGAGCTGTAATATGTATAGTTTGGTTTGTTTTCTGAATGAGGAAAATGATAATTATATTTACTTATTCATCTACAAGAAGAAGCATAGTTGAGTGTGAGCAAAGCCAAGTTTTATTCAGAAGATCTCTATTCCCTTACTTTTGATTCTTTCCTTCACCCTTCATTCTGTATATCAAGCACTGAAACTGCTCTCAGCAAGGTCGCCAGAGAGCTTCTTAATTGCCAGCTCCAAAGGTCACTCTTCAGTTCTTATCCTTCTTGACCTTTGTGCTGTGCTTGACAGTGATGATTAGTCCTTTCTTGAATTTTTTCCTTCCCCTCAGTTTCTGGGACATTGTTCTCTCCTGTTTCTTTTCTCCACCTGGCTTTCTGACTGTGTCTTGTCAATCTCCTCCTCTTATTCCTTTAATGTCAGTTTCCACAAGACTCACATTTTGATTTCATTTTCTTTTTGTGGCCCTTTCTTTTCCCAAGCAATATTATTAATAATCTTTGATTTATCAGTCATATATATCATCTAATTCCAAAATTAATATTCCTAGCTCACCCTCACCCCTGATGCTCATACCTGTATAATACAAATGCCTATTGGCTAAGTATACTTGGATTTCTTACAGGAATCAGAATGTGGCTCTTTAGTTGGGATTGGACAAATCTAGAGTCATTTACATGATAGTCTTGAAGAATGCTGCCCCTAGACTTGCATAATAAGCATCCTATGCAGCCATTCACAGTTGTCTTGTTATCTGCCACATCATTAAATCCCTCTTCAGATATATCTGTTAAATTCTCTTTAATTTATTCCTTCCTCTGCATCAATACTGGCTTCTGATAATTTTCTGCATGAAATTCTTAACTGGTTTCTCTGCCACTAGTCTCACCTTTCTTATCCATACTCTTCACATACTCTTCACAATTTCCTGGGAGATATCTTAAAATGCAATTTAACTAGATCATTCCTCTGCCCATAATTCTTGAAATGCACATCATAGAATTCCTTTATGATCTTCCACTGCCTAAATCTCTAGCTTCACTTCCTTCTCCCCTGTCTTTTTTTTATATTCCAGTGATACTCAAAATAGTTTGAAAACTGTTTATTACCAGTCCATAATTAGATAAGGAACTTGAGCTGAATATAAATCAATGCACTGCTTCCTCCATCAAGAAATTTGGCAATTAAAAATAAAATCAGATGGAATAGTGTGCTTAGTGACTTAATTGATTAATTCTCTGGTGAAAACTCCTTTCCTCTCACAGACCGGTAAACAACGGTTCACAGACTGTCCACAGACGACATTTGGAGTGGCACTACCCTACACTTCAATTTTAATTAACTACTCTTTGATCTCCCAAAGTTCTATATTCTCCAAGGTTGCTGTTTCTCTTTTCTAATGTTCTCTTTACCTAAGATTCTTTTTTCATAACTTTCCTTTTTCTATTTCTATATTCCTTGCCTCCCAACTGACTACCTTGTCTCTGAGAAAGTAATATCCCAGGCATTTCTCAGCTTTTTAAATATTTCCATTAAAACACTTTCCAAAATTGTATTATAATGACTCCTTTTGTAATCTTGTATTTTTGGTTATCTTTTTTAGGTCAGTAATCATTTATTTTCATCTTTAAACTGCAGTGTATTTTCCAGAAGTTAGCACATAGTGGGTATTGGGTGACTCTCCATTGGATATTGAACAGATATTTGTCAGAATTTTGCCATAGTCACATTAGTAAAACAGAAGTTACTTTAGGTGTTTCAAAGAGAGGAGACATAATACTGGGTATTGATTAAGCAGGTGATAGGGAATTTGGAAGCAACACAGGAGATGGAGAGGCAACTTAACATTGTCAGCATCAGAAAGCTACTAAGATTCCAGAGCTGGAGTAACAACAGTATAGGCCAAGTTATGTGACCAGAGCCCAAGGGCTGGGCCTTCTAATAGGAATTTAAACACAGTTAAGACTGCCAGGTGAGAAATTAGACTGGGAGCAGGGGGCTATTTAGAGAAAACTGAGTTACTAATTATTAATTTGAAGAGTTATCTTCTCATTACTACATTTACATGATAATAGAAAATGTTATTTTTACTCTGGCATCTTCTGTGAATATTCTTACTACAGTGTTTTCTAATTAGAAATCTGTATCTGTGGAAGTAAGCATACATGCCACCACATAGATACAAAATGATGAATGTCTGCTTTGGACTGAATTGAGTTCTTCCAAAATTGACTCATTGGAACTCCAATTCTCAGTGTGGGATGGTATTTGGAGATAGAGTTTTTGAGACTTAGAGTTAAATGAATTCATGTTGATGGGCTCACCATGAGTGTATTAGGACTCATATAACAAGAGACTTTGGAAAATGTGCTTGCTTTCTCCCTACCATGTGAGGACCCAGCATGAAAGAAGCCATCTTCAAGCTAGACAGCAGACTCTCACCAGAAACTGACCCTACTTGGACCTTGTTCTTAGAACTCTAGCCTATAAAACCATGAGAAATAGATGTTTCTTACTTAAGTCATTCAGTATTATATTATGGCCGCCCAACTGACTAAGAACAGGCTTTGTAAAGCAGTGAGATTTACTTTGTGTTTTAAGTAAAGTTCATAGAGATGCTCGCTAAAAGAAGTAGATGGATTGAAACAGGTCATGGTGCCAGGGAAGTGGCAGTGGGGCAGTAAGAACACATCAGATTTAAATGGCTTTCCACATTGCACTAGATAGTTTCTGAACCCTGACTAGAAGTTATTTAAACTTTAAAGACCCACAACATAAAAGCATGTTGAAGTTCTTTAAACTCAGCCAGCTTTCACACTGAGAGTGTTTAAAGTTTAAATTGCCTCCCACAGGGTCCAAGGCACATCCAGTATGTGGTGGGTTTCTTTGAATTCTTCTGTAGTCAGTAGGAGTCCACAGTATTTCAGAAAGAAAGTCACAGCAACATTTGTTTCCATGCTAATTTTTCTAATCAATCAACCAAGAACTAATGAACCTCTATGATTTGTAAAGTACTCCAGTTGCTGTGACTGTGAACCTCCCTTACGTAAGTCTTCCCTCAGAAAGCTTACATTCTAACATAAACTAAGTCATGAAACAAAAACTACCAAAAAGATACTAGAAAGTTTCAGGGAAGAAAAGCTCACTCTGGCTTGACAGTTGGACATGGAAGGCTCCTGTGAAATTAGTATCTGTGGAGAGGCATGAGACTGAAGATGATCCAAAATAATAATTCAAATACAGAGGACAGTTCATACACAAACACAGCTTACATAGGATTGTAAGCATTTTTGCTTGCCTTACAGCAGAAGTATGGTTAAAGGAAGTATATGATAGGTTGGTTGAAAAGGTATGTTGGGTTCATTTAAAGAAAGGAATGCCAAACTAAGGAGTATAGACTTTAATCTTCTAAGTCATGGAGATCCAGTGCTCTTTAATGGGGTGGGGGAGGTGTGATGGAGAGAGACTCTCACAATGCAGTATGACCAATGTGAATAATACCGTTTAGCTCTCACTTGAGAGTTGGAAGCAGCCATCTTCCCTTCACTGTGTACAGCAGGACAGAGGTCAGCAAATTTTTCTCTGCAGGGATAGAGAATAAATATTTTAGTACTTCTGTACCATACAGTTTCTTTTCCAATTGCTCAAGTCTGCTGCTGTAGCTAGAAAGTAGCCATAAGCATATTAAATGAGTGAGCATGGATGTATTCCAATAAAATTTTATTTACAAAAACAGTTGGTGGGCCATATTTGTTCTTTGGATCATAATTTGCTAATTCCCGCATTGAAGGGTAAAATGAATGAAATTATTTTACCGTTGATGTTTTTTCTTTGTTTTTTTATTATCTTTGTTTTAGCTGTGTTTGTAACTTTTATTCTTGTCATTTCAATAATGACTTTTTTTCTTAACCTTATGAGTTCTTAACAAAATAACACTAAACCAAATATGACCACCCTCACACATGAGAAAGTTAGAAGTGGCTTAAACCCAATTAAGAAATGTTCCTAGAAGTACTAGTCACTGTAATTAGCATGTATGTGGCTCTGACTATATATTACCCTCTCTTATCAGCATTTTGTGCATATTAATGTATTGGGATAGGGAAAGAAAGTAGAATTTTACCCTAAAACGACTTTACAAAATAAATTGTATTATTGTCCTCCTTTGCTAGTGAGAAAAATGAGTCAAAAGTTTAGGTGAGGGGCTGGGGATGTGGCTCAAGTGGTAGCGCGCTCGCCTGGCATGCGTGCGGCCCAGGTTCGATCCTCAGCACCACATACCAACAAAGATGTTGTATCCACCGAGAACTAAAAAATAAATATTAAAAATTCTCTCTCTCTCTCTCTCTCTCTCTCTCTCTCTCTTTAAAAAAATATTTAAAAAAAAAAAAAAGTTTAGGTGAACTTTCTTCCCCAATGTGATATAAGAAGCAATGCAGACAGGCTTTGGACATGGACAGCCTTGCTCAGACTACTGCATTTGCAAACCCTATGCCTTCCTATATTGTAATGAGATAAAGAGAATTTTTATCAAATTCTGTAGTTGTAGTTAAAGCTTGATGGAGACTGTTAAAAATATGCCAAAGTGTCTCTATGAAAACTGTGTCCTTTAGATTATGGCCATTGTACATTTTGAAGTTTTATGTAGACTCTAGGCTCCCTTGGGAGTATATGGCTTTCTTTAAATACAGGGATCTTTTTAACTGGAAAAAAAGTTTCTTTCAATTAGAGAAATGTAAAAATGAAAACTACACCGCAATTTCATCTCACTCTAGTAAGAATGGCAGCCATCAATAATCGGGTAACAATAAATGTTATCAAGACTGTGGGGAAAATGTACTCTCATACAGTGTTGGTGAGCCTGCAAATTAGTACAACTGCTCTTGCAAGCAGTATGGAGATTCTTCAAAAAACTAGGAATGGGTCTTAACTGGGTGTTAACCCAATTAAGAAAGGGTCATAGAAGTACTAGACACTGTTATTAGCATGTATGTGGCTCTGACCATATATTACCCTCTCTTATCAGCATTTTGTGCATATTAATTTATTGGGGTAGGGAAAGAAAGTAGAATTTTAATTATTGATTTGACCCAGTTATCCTACTTATTGGTATATATCCAAAGGATTTAAAATCAGCATACTACAGTGACGCAGCCACATCAATATTTATAGCTAAGCTATGGAGCCAACCTAGGTGCCCTTCAACAGATGAATGGATGAAGAAGATATGGATGTAACTGGAAATTATCATGCTATGTGAAATGAGTCAGTCGCTAAAAGTCAAAAGGTAGGATGTTTTCTCTGATATGTGCAAGATGATCCAAAAATGGGGTGAGGGTAAAAAAAAAAGATAGATGAAAGGTCAGTGGAGTAGACAAAGAGCAATGAAGTAAAGGGAGGATGATTGGGGTAGGGAAAGAAAGTAGAATGAATCTGACTTTCCTGTGTATGTATATTAAACACCACAGTGAATTCCAATATCTTGTACATCCATAAGACGCTAATTAAAAAAAATAAAAACTCTAAGTAAATAGCAGAAAAATCAGAGTATCAGGAATGAAACAGGGATAGAAAAAGGAAGGGGAGAGGAAGAAGTATTGGGGACTGAATGAGAGCAAATTATATTCCATGTTTTTATTATTATGTCAAACGGAATCATATTGTCATGTATAATTAAAAGGAAACAATAAAAATTTTTCAAACTTAGGAGTCATCTTCAGCATTAAGGCATGAATGAAAGTCTCATATAATTGAGCTATTTTTTTTCCTAAACGTAAGACTTCTTATGTCCAGGTGTTTTAACCTTATCATATAATGCCATAAGTAACAAATGGCCTTTGTCATATATGCTTCATGTTAGTTCTGATGTCAGAAATTACATGAATAGATTGTACTTGGAGGAATTGTAGAAAATTAAGGAAGACTCCATAATGAAAACAAATTTGGAAAAGTATTTTATAATACCATGAGGGCATACATTATGCAACTCAGGATCATAGTTTAGGTTAATGAAGAGTCATGTCCTGATGTTAGAGATTCCAGTCAAATTTTAACATAATCCAAAAATGGCACACTTGTAACCACTGAACAGTACTATACTGTATAGCAACAAACCAGAATTTCATGTTAAGTTTCTTTTCTTAAATATGTGTTTCCCTTTCATTTGGAACAAAATAAAACTAGTAGAGTGGAAATCTTCATATTCAGGTAGACCTGGTTTTTAACTTTAACTCCATGTTTCACTGTGTAAAACTAAAGGAGTTCTCTAAAGTTTTCTATTCATGGTCTACCTATGAAAATGAAAACGACTGATGGTTTTCAGAGTCCAGAAAATACCACTAGATTATTTGAATTATGCATATCTCCCCAAAGTGCAGACTTATTTTCTCAAGAGATTCTATTTATAAGACTTCAAGATGTATGTATATGTGTCAAAATGGCTGAAAGCATTTAACTGTGCATTTAAAGATGTCTTACTAACATGTTCTTTGTACACCATTTTATCTGTATCTTTGGACATTTTATGTTTTTGTAAGAAACCTCCCATGAAAAATCCATTTGTCATAATGTTATCATAATGTAGATAAGAAAATGAAAGAGAAGCCAAACTGATGAATAAGCAAGGTGTGAAAGGGAATGTGCGCCCTCTAGTGACCCACATTTATTTCTCACAAGGACATTTACAGCTTTTCTTTTAGGTTTCATCATTTTAAATAAACTTCAAATTTGATTTTGAAATAAATGGCTCAGGATTTTCAAGTGAAGCATATTACATTGTAGGAACATAGATTTATTACTGTGACAATATTCCATCTATCACTTAAGAGAATATTTCTATTAACCTGTGTTAAGATGATTTTCTTGCACAGAACTGTGTTTCAAAGGGATTTTCAATTTATTGAACATGAAAAATAAGCTTGGAGCATCTGTGGCTTAGCAACATTTTATTTCCAAACCTCTGGGTCATGAAGTTTTTGTCCATGTGCATTCACACTCCTCGGCATTATAATTAATTCATTTTCTATAGCTAGTTCTGACATCTTAGAATTCAGGGGATTTCCTTATTTTTTAATTTTTAAGAGAGTTTCTGTGAAAGTTATATGAACAGAAAATGTAAAAGCGAGTTCTTTGAAACCATGTCAAACTCTAGAAATAGACATTCAAAATGATTAATATGTGATATCAATTTGAGGTAGGAAAATTATTTGAAAGTAATTTTTATCGTTAATATATTTTGGTGGTTATATATTTTTCAAAGAAGAAATATTTTTCAGAAGTTTTCTTCTGTTCAATGCAATCAACTATGCTAGATGTACAAAGATTAATACTAAAAAGAGTTCTGGTATTAATAGCTTAAAAATATTAGCCACTGAGTTTGTATCCAAGGGCATATATCTTAAAAGGCAATATTCATTAAACATATAATTTAGTACACCACAATTAACAATATAGAATATGTGCAATTTTATGGACAATATTTTATGTTTGGAATAGACTTCATATTTTGAGGCATGCGCTAAATAGGCATATTTTAGAATAAGGTAAACCACACAGAAATGGATTTTTTACTGTCTTTTAAAGATGCATTTCAGTGCAATCTGGAATCATTAAATTTTACTGTACTGAAACATTATTTTATGAGTAATGTGCTAAAATTTGCACATATAAAACTAAAAAATACATTTAAGACCATGCAAACATAAGGAATTTGTTGCTTGATAGGAATGTTGA
The DNA here is from genome assembly GCF_045843805.1 of Urocitellus parryii. Taxonomy (NCBI): domain Eukaryota; kingdom Metazoa; phylum Chordata; class Mammalia; order Rodentia; family Sciuridae; genus Urocitellus; species Urocitellus parryii. The sequence goes on from NC_135547.1 coordinate 105,641,428, forward strand.
TGTAGCAGTTTATACTAACTGAAGATGGTATTCTTTCTTATATATCATATTGTCTTAGGTGCTATGCAAACTGTTAAAAGGAATTTTTAGGCTTCTTATTAGGCCTTGGAATTTAAACATCCTTGGATTTTATTTGATTGCTACATGAATGGACTAATGTGATTAGAATATCAAAGCCACAAAATAAGCAAAACTGACCTCAGCTTTGTGTTTTAGGTCAAATCTCTTTAATTAGAGGTGTAAGTATATACGCATGCATTATTGTTAAAAACTACTGCAAGTTTTTACATCATGACCAGTTATTTAAATAAAGGACAGAGAAATTAAGTAATTTTCCCAAAAATTCAGCATAAAGATCAGAGATTAAAACATGGCACCTTATGGTTCAGTGTATTTTTTAATGCATAATATTTCCTTTACATTTATAATACATTTAAGCATGTACACTAAAAAAATGCACACACATCCATCATGAATATTAAAATATATAAGACAATAATTTGGCTCCCTATCTTCATTCCTTCCACTATGAAAAAATCACATGATACACACATCTATATATGGGTGTGTTTGTGTATAAACTATCTAGATTGGGGAGGGCTATTTATCTAAATGTTGGCTTGTTTTTATTGTGCTTAAGTAGGATTTTCATTTGTAATCTGTATTTACAATTTAACAGTTGTCATGTACTTAGAACATCTCAAAGTTCTACAAATATTTTTAGCATTAATAGTTTATACTAAATTTCATTTGATATTTTATAAGAACAGTCTGATTCATATTCAACTTGTATCCTACTTATTCATTTTTAAAAGCAAACATTGTAGAGGAAACAGGGAAGAACTTGCCTGTTTCCAGAAGGGAAGTTACAGGGGAAAGAGTGATGAGAAGGTGATCAAGAAAATTACCCAGAATAATTGCATCTTGAACTTTGTCTTGGAAGATGAATAGGAGTTCATGAGGTACTATGGGGTCTATGAAAATGAAACATATCATTTTATAAACAGCTGATGAATAAAAATGACTAGGGGCTGAGGTTGTGGCTCAGAGGAAGAGCACTTGCCTAGCATGTGTGAGGCCCTGGGTTCGATCCTCAGCACCACATAAAAATAAAATAAAGGTATTGTGTCCACCTACAAGTAAAAAATAAATATTTTTAAAAAAGAAAAATTATTATTAAAAATAGAACAAAGTTTTGAAATTTTTGCCCCCCAAATATTCATTCCTTTATTAATACTAACAAAAACAAATTATGTATATTAAATCTTGCTTTGTAGATAATGAAAATATATATTTAAAATTTGATTTGATAAATTACCTGGTGTCGCCTAAGAGCCCTGGGACTCTGCATAAGTTATCATGTTTCACAGGTGTCTGCACTTTACTTCCAGGCTTATAAGGATAAGTCTCATAGGTATTTTATGAAATTCTATGTGCGAAGATATTTAAGTATGTAAAGTGGCCATTCATAAATGGAGATCACTAATCGAATTAGTTAAGTCTGGGAGCTTGGAGGATTTCCTCTTGCAAAGTTTACTCATTTGGGAATGATGAGTTCCAAATGGTAAATTGAAAGTGACTGAAATGAAATTTATATAAATGTGTCATCTTGGCTTACTATTTTACATAGCATTCACTGTAAAGATAATCCAAACAAAATCAATGTCCATTAAGAAGCTCCTCTAACATACTTAGCATAGCTATCATGTAATACAAGATCCACACAATGGTATACTGTTCATAATTCAAAATTGACGACTTTTAAAACTGCAAGTATTTGTTTCTCTAGATCTTTTTCTGTACTTTTACCTTTTAATTTAAATGTTTATATGCACAGCAAGGTATAATTGATGTGATTTGGATCATCTTTATGGGAAATTCACCTATATGAGATTAGGTCCATTTGTACAACACATTTTTTAGGGAAAATTTGACTTTCTGAATATTTGATATATGTGTACCATGCCTTTTGATATTTTTGAAAAACTTCCTATAGTTTGAAATTTTAGGTTACACTTTTAGCTCTAGACAACCAAAAAATAAAAAGTTTTTCTAATTTAAGGAGAGCTTTCAGAAAATGGAAGATTTCTATTTGGGGCAGCATTTTTTTCTGCACTGGGGATTGAACTCAGGGATGCCTTACCACTGAACTACACCCCCAGCACTATTTGTTTTTGAGACAGGGTCTCACTAAGATGCCAAAGCTGTCCCTGAACTTATGATCCTCCTGCCTTAGCATCCCGCATCATTAGGATTACAGGTGTGTGCCACAGTTCCACTTTTGGAAAGTCTTTTTGAACAATAATTCTGGTTTAGTAATAAATTATTTTTGCACAAAAGAACTCAAACACATGGTTGCCTTGTGCTGTGGGATTTAGCAAATTTTAGTTTTAGGAGTTAGCATTGGGTACATTTGTCAAGAAGGGGAAATTGTCACTTTACTGTTAGTCATAATAGGGTAATAAAAGTAAAATTTCAGTAATATAGGTACAATTTTAGTAATAAAGGTAAAATTTTAAGATGAACAGAGGATGGAGTATATGCATCAATAATTATAATAGAAAGAATTATTTGTGAACAGATAATATAAAGTCATAATTTTCTTAGCAGATTAATGATCTTTTAAGTTGATTAGACTATATAGAAGGGATAAGAACCATGATGATAGACATACACTGACTGCAAAGTGTATTAGAAGAGTATGATAAGAATAAGCAATATTTTTTGGGGAGGGCTGATTCTGAGGGCATAGAGGCCAGTTATTAGCAACTTACCATGTATCCATTCATTTACGAGGAAAAAAGAATGAGTGAAGTAATTTTATGAAGAAGGGAAAACACATGCACAGAATCCAAAAAATAACTTATCAGTGTTTTCTGGGAGCAGTTTTAGGAAGGTAACTTATCTTAAATTCATGATTAGATACCTAGTCTCAGGTAATAAGAAGTTTTATAGAGAATATCACGAGCAAAGCACTGGGATGAGTAGATAACACCTAATTTATAATCATGCATAGGTTTAAATTAGAGGGGTCTGTTAATTTGACAGGCATCTCAGTAAACATCTGAACAATATTCTGTAGCAGTGGAAAATGTGAGAACTACATGACATACCATAAAAAGCAATGAAGAAAGCTGCCAAATTGATAAGAAATAAAATAAATGTACAATTGTTGCTTAGAAGCCAGGGTCTGAGTAGGATCCCAAAAGGAGACTGTGCTCATTGTGCAGTGGAAATGTCACCAAGCCTAAGCACTGAATGTAGGCCATTGGCACTCAGTGAGAGTGCATGGGAGGCCTTTTGAAACCCTGCTTCTGCTTTCCCTTCACCCTTCCCTCTTCAGTGCTGGCACTAAAAAATGGGGACGTCTACTGGCACTATACAGGATGGGAAACAATGCTAGCAGCTGACACTTAACTCCCAGAACTCTAAGGAATGGTGTTGAATGTTAGATGTTGGAGTGTAGGTGGATTGAAAGTTACATTGGGACTAAAGATTTAAGTAAAGAAATCAGAGTGATGGTTAAAGTAACAGTCACAAACAGAAGTAACAGAAGACAAAAAGATGATTAAGTCATGAATAGTTTGCATATTGAATCATGTAAGAATAGTGTTTACCTTCCACCTGTTTCCTTAGGAATCAAGATGTCACAATGATGATAGACAAAAACGATTCCAACCTTGGGAATAGTATAAACTCATATTTTGTTTCATTCCATTTTGGAAAGGAAGTGTGACATATTAAACTATGTGTCCATGCATACTTCTTCCTAGGCAAAACACTTTACTCAAAACTACACTAGCAATATTTGGGATCCTTCATTAAAATGTGTAAATTAAAAATGGGGTGTAATCATGCTCTATAGCATCCATATGTGAAAGGGAAGTTCAAGCACCTGGTGCAATCCCTTTTCAAATTTATAAAATCAGACCAAAAAATTCAATGAGAAAAGACTTCTTTTGTAGAATTTTACATTCTGTTGCCTGAATCGATCTGAATTAGTAGAACTACATGCCAACTGGTGTCTAGGCCTCCCTTAAAATCTTCTCAGAACAGCAAGCAGACGGTTACCATGGTGTTGACTCCACAAAGCCTTCTTTGTGTGGAGATAACCAATTTACTTGGCAGAGCCTCCAGTCTAGAAGCTGATTTAATCCTAATTCACTGAAAAAGGTGTTTCTTAAAAAATTATCTTGAAAAAAAAAAGTCCTAGTGTGAGCTGAGCCCCAGTTCTCTAAAAGCTTTTATCAAATAGATACTTCGCTAAACCAAACTCCTAGATAATGTAGACTGATGTATTAATACCATATCTGGCACACAGTAAGCAGTTGGTATATAGTTTGTGTCAGAAAAAAATACATATTTGAACTTTTTAAAAGGAAACATAATTTCACATTTTGTTCAGAAAGATGCATGTCTAAAAGTGTTATAAAATATCTTGGATAAAAAAAAATCTACTTCCTAACTGAATATATATCCTTGTTTATTATGTTTCTTTTCATTGGTTAGAAGAGGCTATAGAGCTTGATTATGACACATGCATACAAGACTAACACAATGCTAGGTTTAATGGAAAGCTTTCTTGAACAGACCTGAGAAGAGTTCTCCATGCTGTAATGCTAGCATGGAGTGAGTCAAGTTGGGGTTTCACAGATGAATAGGTGAAAGGGTACAATCTTTCCTAGAGACAGTGTCAATCAAAACAATATAAGATATAATTTAGTGTGAATTTTATGGTGATTGGTGCAGGTTCACTTTTCATATTCATGAGTCAGATTATTTTGTGTGTAATTTAGCCTGATTAATTTAAAAGTAATGAATTTGATCAAAATGGTGAAAATGAATTATATTAACAGATGAAGTTTTTAATACAGTAAATGTCCATTGGGCAGGTGGTTAAAAGTCAGTGATGGATTTCCGTCCATTGGAGAAAGGACAAAACTTAAGTAAAGCTCTTGGCCATCCTAAAAACCTTGAAGGGAAATTTGTATCTAGAAGAAATGCTTTAAAAAGGACAAAGTAGTTTGTTTCTTTACTCTAAGAAAAATGTAAAAGTCTTTAATTTAATAAGTGAAGCTAAGATGATTAGGTATATATATATTTTTTTAAATGATGATTTTTGATACTAGTACATAGGATAGAAAGTTCCAGAAAGACTGTCCAGAGACCAACTGAGAATCAATTATTGCAGCAATTTTGTTACATTTAATGGCAGCACAAATTAAGGTACTGGCTGTGGAGACTGTGAGAAGCAGACATTAAGGATATATAAAATGTGTGATAGATTAGACTTTGCATTTTATTAAATGTGGGAAGAAAGGATATTTTATTCTACACAAGCTGCTGTAACAAAATACCATAAACTGAGTACCATATAAGTTAACTGATCCAAGATTAGAATATAGTGGAAACACCCTGAACAGCAGAAATTTCCTCCTCCCTTTTCTGAAGTCTGGGAAGTCAAAGATCAAGGGACAGCAAGTTTGTTGTTTGGGGAAGGAAGGCTGATACACACATGTTGCCTTCCATGCCTTCACATGGCAGGAGAGAATATCTTTGGTCTTTTCAGCCCCCTTTAAGTGTATTATTTCCATTCATGAGTGTTCCACCCTTATGAACTAAATCACTTCTCAGGCCACATCTCTTAATCAGGAATTGGGTAAACACAGGAATTTTCAGTGGAGACAGACTATTAGCAGAGAGGATGGTAATAAACATGATAGATGGTGATGTCATTCAGAGATCCGAGAAATGCTGGTAGAGTTCTAGTTTGGGAGAAAATATCAAATATTAAGTCTTAACATCTAATTTTTAAAATTTTTATTCTAATTTGTTATATATGACGGCAGCACAATGCATTACAGTTCATATTATACGTATAAAGCACAATTTTTCATCTCTCTGGTTGTATACAAAGTATATTCACACCATTGGTGTCTTCATACATGTTCTTAGGGTAATGATGTCCATCTCATTCCATCCTCATTTCTATTCTCATGCCCCCTCCTTTGCTCTCCCACCCCTTTGCCCTATCTAGAGTTTGTCTAATCTTCCCATGCTCCCCCCCTCGCTACCCCACTAGGAGTCACCCTCCTTATATCAGAGAAAACATTCAGCATTTGTTTTTTGGGGATTGGCTAACTTCTCTTAGCATATCTTCTCCAACTCCAACCATTTACCTGCAAATGCCATGATTTTATTCTCTTTTATTGCTGAGTAATATTCCATTGTGTATATATGCCACATTTTTTTAAATCCATTCATCTACTAAAGGGGATCTAGATTGGTTCCACAGTTTAGCTACTGTGAATTGCGCTGCTATAAACATTGATGTGGCTGTGTCCCTGTCGTATGCTATTTTTAAGTCCTTTGGGTATAGACTGAAGAGTGGGATAGCTGGGTCAAATGGTGATTCCATTCCCAATTTTCCAAGGAATCTCCATACTGCTTTCCATATTGGATGCACCATTTTTCAGTCCCACCAGCAAGGTATGATAGTGCCTTTTTCCCCACATCCTTGCCAACACTTATTATTGTTTGTATTCTTAATAGCTGCCATTCTGACAGGAGTGAGATGAAATTTTAGAGTGGTTTTGATTTGCATTTCTTTAATTTCTAGAGATAATGGACGTTTTTTCTTGTATTTGTTGATTGATTGTATATCCTCTTCTGAGAAGTGTCTGTTCAGGTCCTTGACCCATTTATTGACTGGGTTATTTGTTTTTTGGTGCTTAGCATGTTGAGTTCTTTATATACTCTAGAGATTAGTGCTCTATCTGATGTGTGAGGGGTAAAAATTTGCTCCCAGGATGTAGGCTCCCTGTTCACCTCACAGATTATTTCCTCTGCTGAGAAAAAAACTTTTTAGTATGAATCCATCCCATTTGTTGAGTCTTGGTTTTAACTCTTGTGCTGTAGGAATCTTATTAAGGAAGTTGGGGTCTAATCCCACATGATAGAGATTAGGGCCTACTTTTTCTTCTATTAGACGCAGAGTCTCTGGTTTAATTCCTAGGTCCTTGATCCATTTTGAGTTAACTTTTGTTCATGGTGAGAGATAGGGATTCAATTTCATTTTGTTACATATGGATTTCCAGTTTTCCCAGCATCATTTGTTGAAGATGCTGTCTTTTCTCCAGTACGTGCTTTTGGCATCTTTGTCTAATATAAGATAGTTGTAATGTTGTGGGTTAGTCTCTGTGTCCTCTATTCTGTACCATTGGTCTACCAACCTGTTTTGGTGCCAGTACCATGCTGTTTTTGTTACTATTGCTCTATAGTATAGTTTAAGGTCTGGTATAGCTATACCACCTGTTTCACTCTTCCTGCTTAGAATTGCCTTAGCTATTCTGGGTCTCTTATTTTTCCAGATGAATTTCATAATTGATTTTCTATTTTTACGAAGAATGCCATTGGGATTTTGATCAGGATTGCATTGAACTTGTATAGTGCTTTTGGTAGTATGGTCATTTTAGTACTATTAATTCTGCCTATCCATGAGCAAAGTAGATCTTTCCATCTTCTAAGGTCGTCTTCGATTTCTCTCTTTAGGGTTCTATAGTTTTCATTGTATAGATCTTTCACCTCTTTTGTTAAGTTGATTCCCAAGTATCTTTTTTTTTTTTTAAGATATTGTGAATGGTTGTGGAGAAACATACATGGCTTAAAATGTACGATTTTAACCATTTTGAAGTATGCAGTTGTATTAAATACATCCACATCAAAAAAAAAAGATATTGTGAATGGGGTAGTTTTCCTCATTTCCTTTTCAGAGGATTTGTCACTGATGTATAGAAATGCCTTTGATTTATGGGTGTTGATTTTATATCCTGCTACTTTTCTGAATTCATTTACTAGTTCTAGAAGTTCTGTTGGAGTTTTTTGGGTCTTCTAGGTATAGAATCATATCAGCAAATAGTGCTAGTTTAAGTTCTTGTTTTACTATAGTTATTCCTTTAATTACTTTCACCTGTCTATTACTCTGACCAGTGTTTCAAGAACTATGTTGAATAGAAGTGGTGAGAGAAGGCATCCCTGTCTTGTTCCAGATTTTAAAGGGAATGCCTTCAATTTTTCTCCATTTAGAATGATGTTGGCCTGAGGCTTAGCATAGATAGCCTTTACAATGTTGAGGTAAGTTCCTGTTATCCCTAGTTTTTCTAGTGTTTTGAACATAAAGGCGTGCTGTATTTTGTCAAATGCTTTCTCTGTGTCTATCCAGATGATCATATGGTTCTTATCCTTAAGTCTATTGATGTGATGAATTACATTAATTGATTTCCATATGTTGAACCAACCTTATATCCCTGCCTGGGATGAATCCCACTTGATCATGGTGCATGATCTTTTTGGTACATTTTTGTATTCGATTTGCCAAAATTTTATTGAAGATTTTTGCATCTATGTTCATAGGAGATATTGATCTGAAGTTTTCTTTCTTTGAAGTGTCTTTGGTTATGGAATTAGGGTGATATTGGCCTCATAGAATGAATTTGAAAGTACTCCCTCTTTTTCTATTTCCTGAAATAGATTGAAGATTATTGGCAATAGTTCTTCTTTAAAGGTCTTGTAAAACTCAGCTGTATATCTGTCTGGTCCTGGTTTTTTCTTGGTTGTTAATCTTTTGATGGCTTCTTCTATTTCCTCACATGATATTGGTCTGTTTAAGTTGTGTATATCCCCCTGACTCAATCTGCGCAGGTCATAGGATTTCAGAAATTTATCGATGCCTTCACTATCTTCTATTTTATTACAGTATAAGGTTTCAAAATAATTTCTAATTATCTTCTGTATTTCTGTAGTATCTGCTGTGATATTGCCTTTTTCATTGTGTATGCTAGTAATTTGGGTTCTCTCCCTCCTCCTCTTCATTAGCATGGCTAAATGTCAATCTTATTTATTTTTTCAAAGAACCAACTTTTAGTTTTGTCAATTTTTTCAATTGTTTCTTTTGTTTCGATTTCATTGATTTCAGCTCTGATTTTAAGTATTTCTTGCCTTATACTGCTTTTGCTGCTGATTTTTTCTTCTTTTTCTAGGGCTTTGAGGTATAGTGTGAGGTAATTTATTTGTTGACTTTTTCTTTTTTTAAGGAATGAACTCCATGCAATGAATTTTCCTCTTAGTAGTGCTTTCATAGTGTCCCAGAGATTTGGATATGTTGTGTCTGTGTACTCATTTACCTCTAAGAATTTTTTAATCTTCTCCTCCTTGTCTTCTATAACCCATTGTTCATTCAGTAGCATATTGTTCAATCACCATGTGATGCAGGAATTTTTCTTCTTTATTTTATCATTGATTTCCAATTTCATTCCATTATGATTGGATAAAATGCATAGTAGTATGTCCTTTGTATGTGCTAAGAGTTGCCCTGTGGCATAGAATATGGTCTATTTTTGATAAGGATCCATGTGCTGCTGAGAAGAAAGTGTGTCTGCTTGATGCTGGTTGATATATTCTATATATATCAATTAAGTCTAAGATATTAATTGTGTTATTGAGCTATGTAGTTTCTTTATTCAACTTTTGTTTGGAAGATCTGTCCAGTGGTGTGAGAGGTGTGTTAAAGTCACAAAACATTATTGTGTTGTGGTCAATTTGACTCTTGAACTTGAGAAGAGTTTGTTTGATGAACATAGCTGCACCATTGTTTGGGGCATATATATTTATGATTGTTATGTCTTGTTGGTGTATGGTTCCCTTGAGCAGTATGTAATGTCCATCTTTATCCCTTTTTATTAACTTTGGCTTGGAATCTACTTAATTTGATATGAGTATGGAGACCCCTGCTTGCTTCCAAAGACCATTTGAGTGTTATAATTTTTCCTAACCTTTCACCTTCAGTCTGTATATGTCTTTTCCTATCAAATGAGTCTCCTGTAGGCAGTATATTGTTGGATATTTTTTAAATCCAGTATGCTAACCTATGTCTTTTGATTGGTGAGTTTAAGCCATTAACATTTAGAGTTACTATTGAGACATGGTTTGTATTTCCAGCCATATTTTTTTAATTTTTGTTATTTAACTCTACTTGGTTTTCCTCTTTGATTAGTTTTTCTTTTAGTGTACTACCTTCCTCTACTGGTTTTCATTGTTATTCTTCTTTTCCTCTTCATGAAATGTTTTGCCAAGGATGTTTTTTAGTGCCAGTTTTCTAGCTGTAATTTCTTTTAACTTTTGTTTATCATGGAGGGTTTTATTTCATCTTCAAATCTGAAGCTTAATTTTGCTGGATACAAGATTCTTGGTTGGAACCCATTATCTTTCAGTGTTTGAAATATGTTGTTACAGGATCTTCTAGCTTTCAGGGTCTGTTTTGAAAAATCAGCCATTATCCTAATTGGTTTACCCCTATATATAATCTGATTCCTTTCTCTGTGGCGTTTAAAATTCTCTCCTATTCTATATGTTGGACATTTTTATTATAAGGTGTCTTGGTGTGGATCTTTTGTAATTTTGCACATTCATTGTCCTGTAGGCTTTTTGGATTTAGATTTCCATTTCATTCTTCATGTCTGGAAAGTTTTCTGATATTATTTCATTGAACAGATGGCTCATTCCTTTGGTTTATACCTCTATACCTCCCTCTATCAAAGTAACTCTTAAATTTGGTCTCTTTGTGTTATCCCATAATTCTTGGACATTCTGCTCATGTTTCTTACCTTTCTCACTGTGTTGTCAAATTCTTTTCAAGATGATATACCTTGTCCTCGTTTTCTGAAGTCTTACCTTCTAAGTGGTCTACCCTGCTGGTGATGTTCTCATTTTTAATTTAGTTTACTATTTCTTTCATTTCCAGGATTTCTGTTTGTTTGTTCATTTTTAATAACCTCTAACTCCCTGTAGAGGTGATCTTTTGCTTCTTGGATTTATTTATGTAATTCATTGTCAAAGTGATCTTTTATTGTCTGTATTTGTTGTATAATGTCTTCCTTGAGACTCCAAAATATCTGATTCACATGTATCCTGAAATGTTTATCTGTCATTTTTTTCTGCAGTAGATTCTAATTCTTCTAATGATGTGTTGTCTTGCATTGTTTGTGGTACTTTCTTTCCTTGTCTTTTCATGTTGTTTCTTTACAGCTCTGTGAGACTGTTGTGTTATTGTTTTTACCCTATAGATTTGTAGCTCTTGTATAGTTCCAAGATCTCTCCTTTGTTGCTAAGAACAATGTTAATAGTTCCCAGTATCAACAATACATCATCTATGAGCAATTTTTTGTTATGAAGGCATTTATAATTAGTCTCTATGTCTAGAAGCATTGGATTCAATTTTTATTTAAAATATAGTCAGTAGTTTCATAAAAGGTGTACAGTTTCTGGTGGTGTATAGAGAACTGGGGTAGGGCGTAGGATGTTTTGTTAAGGGGGAAAGATGTGATGGTATGGGGTTAATGTATCTTAGCTACTTTGGAGGAGAACTCTAATAATGGGGGTTAGTAGCAGGAGAATAGACAGGAGGTATTTATGGTAGAAAAATATGTGGGAGGACAATAGGATTCATAAAAACAAATACATAAATGTGTTTAGTAAATTACACGCAGTAGAAATAGTAAAGATTAGGAGGTTCAAAGAGGAAGAGAGGGAGGAAGAAAAATAAAAAGGAAAGAAAAAAAAGAAAAAAAGAGATAAAGAAAAGAAAAAGAGGGCAGGGGTGTGGCTCAAGGGGTAGCATGCTCGCCTGGCACGTGTGGCCTGGGTTCGATGTTCGATCCTCAGCACCACATACAAAACAAAGATGTTGTGTCTGCCGAAAACTAAAAAAATAAACATTTAAAAATTCTCTCTTTCTCTCTCTTTAAAAAAAAAGAAAAGAAAAAAAATGCCCTCTTAGAATTCTGTTTTCTTCTCTTCCAGTAGGTGGAGTTGTCTATTCCAGCTTGTGACTCTGCCCTCAGGGTGGTGGAAGTAACCAGTGTGAGAAGGCTCTCCCTCTCCTGCCTGAAGCCTCCCTGATCTTGGTCTCTCTGGGTTGCTCCCGGTTTTTAGCCCCCTCCCCTCTCTTGCTTATCAGGTCTCAATTGCAGGATCTCTTGCTCACAGCCCTTGGTTCACCCAGGTGGGCAACACCCTGGTTGCTCTGCGTTCCTGATTGAGCGCTGTTTGGTGTTGGATAGTCACTGAGTTATCACAGCTGGGGAGAGGGGGAGCTGGAAACCAGCAACCTGTTCAGTTGTACTCCCCTCTGATAGCCACACCTACCAAAAGCTGGCAAGAAGGTTTTGAGTTATTACAGCTGGGGAGAGGGGGGGTTGGGAACCATATACCTTTTCAGTTGCCTATTCATGCTGTTAGCCACACCCACCAAAAGTTGAAGAGATACATTTTCCAAGATGGACACCGACTGTTTCCCTCGCAGGGGTGTCTGGTGAGGTGGAGGGAGCTGGACTGTCCCTGTGCTGTGTCCAGAACTCGGTCCAGTGTTCTGCACTGAAGTGGATCATAGCCTGGCGTACTGCATCTTTGTAGAAGTGCTGACCAGGCATTTCTGCTTAGCTGCCAAAGAGCCACAGGAGTGCTCAATCTCAGTCTGCAGAGGGCTCCTGGCACCTGGATTCCCACTGGCAAAGAGCGATTCTGCTTTCTGTGTGTTTTGCACTGTGCTTGTGTCTCTGGTGGATTTTGCAAAAATCTGCTATTTGGGGTCCTGTCATATGCTCTGAGAAGCTGCAGTTTGTCAAGGCAAGCCCCTGTGGAGATGTCATCCAATCACTCTCTTGGAATCATGCACAGAGCAGCCAGAAACGGAATCTCCTCTACTCAGCCATCTTGGATCTGTCCTCCTGATTATTGATTTTAATTCTTGTGCTGTAAGAATCTTATTAAGGAAGTTGGGTCATAATCCCACATGATAGAGATTAGAGCCTCCTTTTTCTTCTATTAGACACAGGGTTTTTGGTTTAATTGTAGGTCATTGATCCACTTTGAGTTGAGTTTTGTGCATGGTGAGAGATAGGGGTTTAATTTCATTGTGTTGTAAAGGGATTTCCAGTTTTCCCAGCACCATTTGTTGAAGAGGCTATGTTTTTTTTCCAATGCATGTTTTTGATCCCTTTGTCTAATATAAGATTATCATATTTTTATGGGTTAGTCTATGTGTCCTCTATTCTGTACCATTGATCTACAATTTTGGTGCCAATAACATGCTATTTTTATTACTATCGCTTTGCAGTATAGTTTAAGGTCTGATAAAAGATGGAAAGATCTACCTTGCTCTTGGACAGGCAGAATTAATATTATCAAAATGACCATACTACCAAAAGCACTATACAGACTCAATGCAATTCCAATCAAAATCCCAAAGGCATTCTTTACAGAAATAGAAAAAACAGTATGAAATTCATCTGGAAAAATAAGAAACACAGAATAGCTAAAGCAATCCTTGACATCTGATATTAAAGATGATTTTGCAATTTATAAATGGATACATCCATAAGGTAATTGGTTATAAGCTGTGGGGCTCAACAGAAATGCCTTATTTTGAAATAGATATTATCAGTCATTGATAAATAGATTATAGTACAAGTTATGAGCATAAATAAGATTGCTGGTGAGAGAGAATTACATGGTTATGTAGAAGATGATTGTTAATGTACTAGGTCTTGAACTCCACTACATTCTAACAAGATGGAGGAGGATCAGCAGCAAAGAAAAAATAATAATCAGCGATTATAGAAATAGAAGGCAAATTAGATTAGAGGAGTATCATGGAGGCAAATGAAGGAGAATTTCTAAAAGCAGTATTGTCAATAGTGTTAAATGTTATTAGGCAGCAAGAAAGTAAAACTCTGCATTGGCTTTAGTGACATGATCACTTTATCAAACAGTATTTTTGTTGAGAAACATTAGTGACTGGGTTAAAGAGTGACTAGGAAGTAGGAAACCTATTCAGTAAACTATATAACTGTTGTAAAATGTTTACCTTTATAAAACACAAGCAAAGAGAAACAGGAAATGTGAAGGTCAAGAGAAGCTTGATAAAAATAGAAGTCAATAAACTATGTTGAATTCCCATATAACAATGCATTTGTGATATGGATGGGATTGAATTTATAGTAGATAATAGAAAATTGATGGTCTTTGATGCTTGAGAAATAATAGAACAACATCCAAAATGCAAAGTAGTGGGATTTATTTATGGTAAAAGAATGGAAATTCACTCAAATGTAAGAGAAGGAAATGAAAAGAATGGCTTCACATGCAGGTAAGATGGAATTTTTAGATATAGCAAGTAGAAGAAATTCTTATATTTGTATTTTTCTCTGTAAGAGGGAAAACAAGGTCATTTACTTGGACACCTGAAGGAACAGGATGGGTCAGAGACTTGAGAGCTCTGGGAGAAAGTTTTAAATAGTTCCTGTGGTGAGTCCGAGTTCAAATTAAAAAATAAAATGTATGGTAGAATGCTGGATTCTTTTAAGGCTGTTGATCATTCCCTTAGTTTGAGGTTCCCTAAGAGTAGATCTGGAGACAAGTAACTAAGTGCAAGTAGTTTATTTGGACAGTGATCCCAGGAAGCAAATGAGAGAAGTGAGATAAAGAAAAGAATATAGACAATAAAATATGATACCTGAGTAGGAATCAGAGAAATGCTGGTGGTAAATGGGGCTCATTCTTGCCAGGAACCTCTGAGAGACAGAATACAGTATACTTCAAGATGGTCCAATTGAGTAATAAGGGGTTTGGGATACATAAACATCAACTCAAAGCTCTCACTGGTTAATACTTGTCAAATATTCTTGGTCTGTCCCATGAACTGTTCAGTAAAATCTACAGGCAAAGAGACACAAGGATTTTTATGCCGGGCCAAAGAAAAACAACAACAAAATCTAAAGTCAATAAATATTAACAATTCATGCACAAATGAAAAAGTGTTGACATTCAATTACATGAGGTTTAGAGGAATTCAGATCCCTATTCTCTCAATATCTAGTTGGGACTCTTTGGTAAATAACAAATCAGTAAATATTTATTACTAGGAAGTAGGCTCTCTTTTTGTTGGAGGACATAGAGGTGAGCTAGATGATCTAAGTTCCTATCCCATGATGCCAAAAGTCCAAGGTCAATTAACTTAAATTCTCTTGAGTCTCCCTTTCCTTATATAAGGAAGGGTAATTGGGCAGGGTAATTGGTAATGTATAACTATAGCTTTTTGTAAGAATATAAGATGTGTATATTTGTAAGGGTTTCTGTTTTATAAAGTTCCATATGAGTTTAATTTTAAAACAATAGCCTGAAAGTAAGTAAAACATTCTAAAAGATTCATACTAGTTAAAACCTTGAAATACTGGTTTAAAAAATCAGTTCATGGGCCTGAGGCTATAGCTCTGTGGCAAAGCACTTGCTCAGCATGTGAAAGACACCGGGTTCTATCCTCAGCACCACATAAAAATAAATAAAGGCATGCTGTCCATCTACAACTACAATAAAAAAAAGAAATATGACTCTCAAATATAAAAACATTAGTCCATATGTTTGTGATAGCTAATATAATTGCGTGTGATGGAACTAGCTTAATAATGTTTTATGAAAAATTCCAAAAAGTTTTAGGTCAAATTCACCTCAAGGTGTGTTGAAAATCTAATATTGACATGAAAACATTAAAATAATAGACTATCATAAAAGTATTGTAAGAAGATAGTTGTCTCTTTTTCCTTGATTATACTGTACACTGCTCATGTGTTTTCTTTAGGTGCCAAATTATAGGGAACCTAAGATATGGACAAACCATGGAAAATACACTGAAATAATTAGGAATAGGCAGGATAACCTTCAGATGTCTTTTGGTGCATTTAAATTGTTTATTTCAAATATTTGAAGACAGGAATAAAGAAGTAATAACATGGTGATTAAAATACCTTACTTTGTATCTTAAATTTTATATTTTCCTTGTGCTCTAAAAAGGTCCTCTAAAAATTGTTCTTTTTTTCCCTAAGAATGTCTATTTGGTTTGTTTGGTTTGCTATGCTCAATAAGTTGTTGGATTAGATGATCTCTAAATTCCCTTGTCATGGATCCTTCATTGATTTTGATAAAATCTAGGAGCTCTTTCTGAAGAAAAACACATATACCTTCAGAATTTCCAGTGATTCATTAATTCATTCATCACTCCTGCAACTCATCTATGACTACCCTAAAATCTATGCTTTTTTGAAGTTTTAAATTTTCTTTTGTTAAACCTACTTTCAATTTTTAGATTAAAATAATATATATTAATGATATAAAACATGTTTTAATATATGTATGTGTTATGGATGGCTAAACCATGCTAATGTACCCACTATATCATATTTTATCATTTTTTTCTAGTGAGCATGTTTCAAATCTATTAACTTAATGATTTTCAGATGGAGAATATTGCTAAAAACTACAGTTGCCATTTTGTGCAGTAGATCTCCTGGACTTATTCCTTCTAACTGTATATTTTCATACTTTGATTAACATCTTCCTTACTATGCCCTCCTTCTTCCAACCTCTGGTAACCAGCATTGTACTCTCTGCTTCTATGAGTTTGAGTATTTTAGAGATCTCATAATTAGTGAGATCATATATTATTAATCTTTTTGGATCTGGCTTATTTCACTTAGTATAATGCCATCCAGTTTCATCCATATTGTCACAGATGATAGAAACTCCTTTTATAAAGCTGAATAGTATTTCATTTTGTGCGTGTGTGTGTGTGTGTGTGTTTATTACATTTTCTTTATCCTTTGATCCATTAATGGACACTTGAGATTCTTCCATACCTTATCTAATCTAGATCTGAATTTAAAAAAAAGTTCCAAATAACATGGTAATTGATCAGATATTTCTTGCAGCAAAATACCCTACACCAAAACTTAGTAGCCTAACACAGTAGTTGTTTATCATTTCTCATATCTCTACAATGTGGGAAGTGTCCTTTGGGCACTGATTTAGCTATAATGCAGTGTCTGCTAGAACATCCATTATGCAATATTCAGCTATTATTCAAAGGGTCAGAAGGTCAGAGAAGGCCTTATTCATACGATTGTTTCTTTATGTTCTTCCATGTATCCTGTCCACATGAATACATTAAACTTCCTTAAAGCATGGTCACCTCAGAATCATTGGACTTCTTATATTAATTACATTTGCGTTCAACAAGTGTGTATTTTAAGAGGACTACAGTATGCAAGTGTTTATCAAGCCCTTACTGGGACTATCTTACTAATATCCTATTTTCCATAACAAGTCACATGATCAAACCCAGAGACAATATGTTTAGAGAGTATCAGGACAAGGATATCAAAAGTATGGTTCAATGGCTACCACCAACCAGAATTTCAGTTTCTTATAAATACTTCTCAAAAACAAAGAAACTCATCTTGGGAAGTAGTAATTTTGCAAATAGTACAAACATTCAAGCAGAGCCTGGGTAATAGCTTATAGGAGATACTGTAGAGGTGATTGCTGCATTGAGGGGAATAAAATGACCTCCATGATCATAAGACTGTACATCAAAGCCGACTTCAAATTTGAGCCTGCCTAACTAGGGAAAGAGTGGGGCTATTAACAGTAATAAAGACATCAGGAGGGAGTCTCAGATTGGGAGGAAAATGATAAATGTGAATAAATTGCTTTTCTTTCCATATAGAAGAAAGAGATAATGACTTTTATTCTTTGCTGTCTTAGGTTGGATGTCGATATTACTGAACTTCACAGTTGGATTACTCGCTCAGAAGCTGTATTGCAGAGTCCTGAATTTGCAATCTATCGGAAGGAAGGCAACTTCTCAGACCTTAAAGAAAAAGTTAATGTAGGTTCTGCATTAAGTTTTAACATTTTTTTTCTATTTTGTGCTACTTGTAAACTCTCTGCCTTTTTAATTCTCTGATTTTTATTAGAGGTGGTGCGATTAAAAAAATCTGATACCATGCTATTTAATATATGTTTAAAATTTATTTTAGATGTCAAGCAAAATCAAATTTTAGCTTAGGATAATCTTTTCCAGATTCTGCTGTGACAAGAAGTGTTTTTTATATATTAGAAGATGAACTTCTGTTGATTTCCCATCATATATTTTTATGTTAGCTCAAGTCTAGCTAGGCTTTAGGAACTTTGCAGAACAGAACAGAATAGAATGAAATAGAGTTGAACATAATACACTCTTAGAAATTCTATGGCTGAGGCAGGAGCATCACGAGTTAAAAGCCAGCCTCAGCAATTTAGCAATGCCCTAAACAACACAATGAGACCTTGTCTCTAAATAAAAATATTAAAAAAGGGATGGGGATATGGCTCAGTGTTTTAGTGCCCCTGGGCTCAATCCCCAGGAACCACCCCCCCCCCAAATAGTTATTCTTTATAGTCAATAATATATGTCATAAATTATAACAGGTTTATAGTTCATATATATATTTACCTTAATTAAAATATGTCTATCTTCCTTCAGTATTTACTTATGATGAAAGATGGCTTGCTTGTTTTTAATTCCTTTCCAAGACATTATAATTTTAACCTTCACAATAGGAAATTTTATTAACTTAATAATAGCTGTTTCATCTTCAGGGAAGTTATCAGGCTTTTATTTTTCAACTTCAACAATTATAAAACATTCATTTTAATTTACAATTGACAGCAGTTTTGAAAGAATTTCTACAAGGCTGAGTAAATAAAGGGGATAGGGCAAAAATATGAATGTTAAATAATTTTAGTTATATAAATGTCACATGTAAGTGTACACGTTAGTTCTGCTTTAGTTTTCTAGCATTTAATTCATGAACTACAATAGCTATTATATTATCAAATACAAAACTACCTCAGATATAAGCTTATATTTGTTGTGGGATTGGAAATTTTGAAGAAAAACAACTGCAAAGAGCTTCTGGAAGAAAACAATGCATTTTTAGACTGCTTGAGGAAAGACAATAATTTGTCAAATATTCTTAGAATTGGCTCTTTATATTTACAAATTGGAAAGTTATGTTAAATTTCTTATTGGCTTTATAAAATATGCTGCTATTAGCATTTTAATAAACTGGTATAAATTGTTTCAAGAAACGGGAAATATAATTACATTAGTTTCAAAATTAAATGAATAGAAGATAATAGTATAATTATTTATTATAGAATTATAGTAGTATTTGCCTTAATGTGAAATTAGCAGAATGTCTTTTTGTAATGTGTAATTTTTTAAAAGCATATTCTTTGTTATGATATTTGAAAGAAAGTCCAAGTAGAAAAACTACCTAGAAAAGATACACTCTAACTTTCAAAGCTCATGTGATATATTTAACCACTAAAAGTATGAATCACATTGGGTATTTCATTAGCTAATTAAAATACTTTATCTGATTTATATAGTTTTCTGTTTGTCATCCTATTTCTGTATCTTAAAGCAACTTTGATCAAGCAAGAAAATTGAGTTCCTGCATTTCAGGAATATAAATTCAAAAATTTTCTGTTATCATATGGTTACCTAGAAGCAATTTACATTTAATAGATTGTGTCAACATGACAAACTAAAAGTGCTAAAAAATGTGCAATATTGTATAAGTGGTTTTCTGATGCCTAGCAAGTCACCTTTATCAACTTGAACTCTCATTTTCTGAAATAACAACATCATTCTTAATTGTCTACTAAAATAGAATGTGAAATGATTTACCTAGACATTTCCTTCAGGCTAAGTATAATGTATATGTGTTAAAAGTCCTTGAGAGAAACACATAGTAATGATGATGGATATGCAGTTCAGATGTACATTAATTTTATTAACTTCTTCACCTGTCAGTTTATGTAAGTTATTTTGAACTCATGGGAGGCCCATCTCATGAACTTGAATGGTATTAATTTATTTTTAGGCATCCATTAACAATGGCTAAACATTATTAACTCTTTTATCTTTTACTTGATTGCTTCATTCATTTATACCTTTCTAGTGTTTTCCGTGAACAATAATATTCAAGGCCATTGCCAATACAATTTTGAGTATTTTCAGATATGAACCCTTTAAAGTAGAGCATAATTTCTCTATCTCTGTTGACTGTGTTTTATTAATATAAGTCAAAATATGTACTTACTTAAAAGTGGAGTCTTATGGGATCTTACTAATCAAAGTGTGTCCCCTGGATAATAAATATTAGCATTATCTGGTAGCTTGTGAGAAATATGGAATCACAGACCTAGTGAATCATAATCTGCTGTTGGAAAAGTTTCATACATGATTTTTATGGCCAGAAATATTTGAAAATCAATATTCTAGGACACAGTCTGGAGTATTACCAGAATTCTAGATGTTCTTTCATTCTGTGGATGTCAACATGATTCAGAATTTTTAATTGGACTAATTCTAGCTACTCATATTCTTTTAAAAAAATTTTTATTAGTTATTGACAGACCTTTATGTATTTATTTGTTTATACATAGTGCTGAGAATAGAACCCAGTGCCTCACCCATGCTAGGCAAGCACTCTACTACTGAGCCACAACCCTAGCCCCATAGCTACTCATACACTTGATGCGGGTACTTGGTAATATAAATTAGTAATAAAATAACAAAATAGCCTCTTCTGACCACAAGTCAATGTAGTAGATGTCTGAGAATCAGGAACTTATACAAGGTTCTTTTGAAAGTTTTCTAATCAAGCTATTATGGTCAAAAGGCCTTGGGCTCTTTCTAGGATCTGTGCTTTCTTATACTAATCCTAAATACAAGTTTTCACCAGGTTGCAATTGGAATCTTCAGGTCAGTTAAATCTACTTTGTCTCCTATGTCTATTATCTGTGTTTACCTCTCAGAATAGGTACCTCTGTTTATCTGTCCTCCCTTTGTCTTTATGCTCTTCCCCACTCCCTTTCCTCTGCCTCATTTCCTGTGCTTTGTGCCTTCCAATAGTCTCACTGTGAAGTCTTAAATCTGTTTTTTGAGACACGTCTTTCTGTTCTATAATAAGTTCATTCTGTTTATACATGGAGACTACTTTGACTCTGAAGAACAACACTGTACCCATCTCTCTCTTATATCCCTACTCCTTTTGAATTGTTTTCCTAACTTCACAGAGCCAATTCCAAAGATACTCTTGTCTATACATGTGTTTTTCCTTGCAATTTGTGTCTGGTGGCCATCAAGAGGCCCTATTAGCCACTTTAGCTTTAGTGAAATTCTTTCCTCCTTCAGTTTATGGCATACCATGTACTTACCACTGTATTCTGTTATTTTCTCATTGAAGACTTTGGTACTAAGATCAGAGTCCTTTCTGCCCAAGTTGTATATGTATTCTTAGTGATCTTAGTACCTCTCTGAGATGTCTGCTCTTTGTAAAACCTTCAATTTCCCTACGTTCTTAAATTACTCATGCAGTTGCATAATCCTACTATAGATGTTATTACCCGGAATTTCTCCTTTTCTTAAATACACACTTTAACATAATTATTGATAGTTTTGTACAAACTTTCCATGCATTCCTACTAATACTTCTCCTTATTTTTTCTCAATTATTTCAAATGTTAAGTATCTTCTATGCCTTTATCACCATTTGTAGTAGATGACTTTTCCTAATATTTTAGTCAAAATAATGTTTCTCAAATTATGTGTATTCATTTTTATGCTCATTGTATCTTTCCATCTGCTTTAACTTAGCTAGTTAAGCTAGTTCAGCTAGCTAATCTCTTTCTCTCTTTCTAATGTCATCACTGTCGTGTATTAAGCACCCCTCCTCTATTAATCTGGATATCCATATCTTCAGTCCCATTCTATTTTCTGAGACTTAATCATCAATCTTTAAATAGTTTTTTTTTAGTATTTGAGGAAAAATTTTCTCTCCTAGAAACATAAACTTTTATATGTTATTCAACTTTTCTATAGAAATAGACCCTATTAACTACTTTATTCTTCATGAAATTCTTTCCTTTCTTAGCTTATAGCATAGCACTAGGTACTTATTACCTTTTTTATATTTTGATCATTTGTTCCAGTTCATTTTTCTTTTAATAATGTTATTCTCCACAAAACTTCTCCTATTATTTTCCTCCAAATGTCACCATTTCTTCCCATTTAAGTAACATCTAACTTATATGGATAGATAGAAGTATGTAGATATCTAAATATATAATATTAGATCATATATTTCCTTTAAAGCCCACAGTGGGCCAATAAATGATTTACTATATGAAGGAATTATTTTTAAGCCTGCTGGAACATTTTAACACAAGCTTTGCTACCAATATGAAAGGTATAACAATTTCTGAATAAACATTTGAGTGAATAAATTATTTTTCTGTCAGAGGATAAAACTTCATTATAGAATGTTATGTGAATAGAAAATTAATTGCTTCTGAAGTCACTGTAGGACCATAGGGAATCTAGAACTTACTTTTCATATTATTAGAGAAGATGTCATTGAAAGGAGGAGGCTTTTAAGAGATGCCAATACAGAAAAAGCATGAAAGATCATAAAGGGTTTTTATAACCTTTTTTGAAGAAGTAATGAACTTTCTTTTTTGTAACTCTTAGAATTTCTTAACATTTTTATCTTTTCTTTTATATTATTATATAATACAATTTAATTTTAGTTTGTATGTCATTATGTATTCTAGAAGTAAAAATTTTGTGATTACTAAGAATTTTCTTGACCCCTTACTGTATTATTAAGAAACCATTCCCACTGTAATTATTTATGAGCACATTTTTAGCCCATATATTCTTCACTTGAAGTTGTGTATAGTAAATATTTTAGAATCTTAGTAGTTACTTCTAAATCTATGATCATATATTAATCAGATACTGATAAAGTATTAAATATTCTACATATTAATAAAATATTATCAAAACTGTTTTATTTTATTATATGAAAAGCTTTAAGAAATAGTAATTTTATGTATGTATGCCCAAACATTCACATATATGATAAATAGATACATAGAGGGAAGTGGACAAACACAAAAGCCCTTTTTTTATTTCCTGGAGAAAAATATTAGAAAAATATACTAATGCCAAGGGAAGATGTGTGTTAAAAAATAAGGTGACTTCATTGAGATAGTTGTAATTATCAATATTTAATGCCAAAATAAACATGGTACCTGGCAAAAAGAAAATTTGCAATTTTCATGAAAAACCTTTCTATGTAGTAGCAAGAATTGAAATCAGACTATAAATATTTGGAATAATTTTGAAGATGAAATACACAGAAAGTAGAGGCCATGGTTGAAAATTGTTCAGATGATTCTCTTGACCTTGAATACATGTAGAAAGCCAGATGCCATGGCACACACCTGTAATCCTAGTGGCTTGAGAGGCTGAGGCAGGGGAATTGTGAGTTCAAAGCCAGCCTCAGCAATTTAGCAAGACCCTAATCCTAAAAAGGTTTGGGGTTGTGGCTCAGTGGTTAAGTTCCCATAGGTACAATCCCTGGTACTGAAAAGAAAAGAAAAAACAAATGGAAAGCTTGTGTGTGTGTGTGTGCTCGCGCGTGTGTATGTGTGTGTATACGTATATATTCTTTATATAAAAATATGCATATGTGTGTGTTTGGTGGGTATATATACAGAGAAAAGGCATGATGGAATAGGAACATTGGGGTAAGACTTATTAAGTTTTGACTTACTGATTGTATATGCTACTTTTGTTTTCTATTGGATAATTTTTAAAATATTATCAGGACATAATCTGGAGATCAGGGTGATATGCCTAATTCCCAATCTGATTTGCAGTTTTTAGAAAACTTTCTTTTAATCCATTCTTACTTTACTGAGCTTGCAGCATTTCTCCCCATGGGCTGGTTCTATGATTGCTCTCTCTCTCTCTCTATATATATATATATATATCATTGCTAGAATTTGTTACCCATTTTCTCATGCATCCAGGAAAAGCAAATTGCATGTGGCAGCACTATGCTACAATAGACTTCATGTTCTGTATTGACTATGTATCAGGCTCTATTCTAGATATTGGAGAGAAAGTAGAGAAAGAAATAGTTGAGGATATCTGGCATTATATGGTTTATATTCCAGTAGAGAATATGTAAATAAAGCAAGATTAATATACAAAACATTTGGAATGTTAGTAATAAATGCCAAAGAGAAAAATACAGGAGAAAATAGGGCCAGGTGGCATGTATTCATATGTGTATATCAGTGTGTGTAGATAGAATGCACTCAAAATACTGAGAAAATATTATCTAAGTAAATATCAATGAGCAGTGACAAATTTACAGATAACCAAGGTAGGAACTTTTCATACATGAGGGAGAGTGTATAAAATATATATATATCTGTGTAGCACGAGCATGCCTCTGGTGTCGGAGAACAACAAAGTGTGAGGCTGGAGCATAATAACCAAGGTATTTGGTAGCAGAGGAAGAATTCAGAGAGTTTAAATAGATTAGGGTCAGGCAGAGCTATCATAAGGACCTGAACTTTTACTCAGCTGTAGAGTTAACCCTTTCATGACTGGCATTCTCTACTGCCTTGAGAATATGTCACTAAAGAGCAAAAGTAGAAGTTAGAAGACCATACAATAGTAAATTTTGAAGCATCCTAATCTTCCAGAGATGTTGGGATACTTTGACTGATACATTAATAGTCATAGTGATAACATCTCTTTCTGGATAGTTTGGAGATTGGAGACAACAGGATTTTTTTTGCAGTGCTAGGAATGGAACCTATGGTCTTGCACATTTGAGGCAAGGACTTTACCCCTGAGCTCCATCATCAACCCAAGCCAAGAGTATTTCTGATCCTTTTGTGAGGTTTGGAAGAAAGAGAGCATTCAAGAAAGATTCTAACTTCCTGAGCAGTGGTTTTTTTTTTTTTCTGCTTTTTATTTTGCCTGAACAAATGGATTGAGTCTCAGAATACTCCAAATTTCCAAATCTAGAATTTAGGGAGATGATTCAGAACCAATCAGGGAGAATGAATATAGGTGGCTTTTGAGGTTAGAGGAAAACTGTGTGCATGTGGTCCAACAAGCTAACTTAATAAATACTTTCAAGAAGAAAATGGAATTCTCTGAATCAAATTATGATAAGTAAGCTGAGGTCTGAGAATCAGCCATTGACTATAGTAACCTGGAAGTAAGCGTTGACTTTGATATAGTAATTTTGATGGGAATAAATAAGGGAATATGCAGGAGGACTAAATTACTTTGTTTTTGTGTTTGGTTTGCTTTGGTGTCAAACCAGTTTTTACTGTGCAACATAGATCGTTAGAAGGCCAATGTCTTCCCTGATGGCACATAATTCTTTAAAGGAAAGCATATATCCTTCTTTTTCCAACAATGTATTTCTCATCAGTCTTTGTTTTTGTTTGTTGTGTGATGTGACTCTACTTTTACATTTTCTGTATTTTAATGCATGTTTCTGTAAAAAAGGAGAGAAAGTAGAAACATTTGGAACTACTGATCTAAATTATTTTAAAACAGAATTCCATATATTTCATTTGAAGTCAAATACCTGTGTGGTTCTATCCCAAGAGAAAGCAGTTTCAGTGATGTTTATTTAATCAATTTTTTAACACTTAAAATGTGGTTATTTGGACACTTCTTACACATTTTTGTAAGTCAGGTGTTTTAATCAGATATTGATGTCAGAAGTTATTCCTGAAATTCTAAGATTATGAAGATGACTTTTAATGAGAACAAGTACATATTGTCATTTGTCTGATACTGTTTCAGTTTATGTCACAACATTTGTATCAGCTTAATAATTCCTAGTTTGACATTTTACTGTGAAAATTTTCTTTCTTTAAAAAATAAGTTATGTGAAGAGCCTTTTTTAGTCCCCTCAGAAGTTCTGGATGGTAGGTATTCTATTATTTTACACAGAAAACATTGTGGCGTGGCTGGGGATGTGGCTCAAGCGGTAGCGCGCTCTCCTGGCATGCGTGCGGCCCGGTTCGAGCCTCAGCACCACATACCAACAAAGATGTTGTGTCCGCCGAGAACTAGAAAATAAATATTAAAAATTCTCTCTCTCTCTCTCTCTCTCTCTCTCTCTCTCTCTCTCTCTCTCTTAAAGGAAAAAAAACATGTGGATCAGAAAGTTTGAATCACTTTGTTAAGGACAAACATCTAATAGATAGATGTAGACAGAACTTAATTCAAGTGAGGGAAAAAAACAGTTCTCCAAAACATTTCTTTTCATTACCTTTTTTACCAACTTCTTGCTACCCTATGATTGATTATTTTTAATTGACCATCTGCAACTGTATCTGAAATGAAATATTTGCTGGACTCTTAATTGCCATTGACCCTTTGCACTATTCAAGGCATATTTGTGACCATATTCTTCTTCATTTTCTAATACTCCTCTATGAAGGGATTCTCCTGTTGATAGATAACATAATGAGGATATCATCTGCACATAGATATTAAAAGTGCATTCCCTGCTTCTTTCCAGGGCCTTTGTCTCTATATATGCACCAGTGATGTGGTTTGCAAATAATATACATCTAATAATGCAGCCAGGTAATTGAAGTGTATAGGGCCTGGTAATCAGCCTGTGGACTGTCAGTGTCCATTATGAGTAGTCAGGCATTCCTTCTGTTATTTTGGGGTCCATGCTGAATTAATAATGCCTCAATTATTTCAATATTCCTAACTACCTTCAAACTAAAAACTCACCCTTGCTGAATTGTGTCCTGTTAGGCTCAAGTCTGTTTGATTTTCTTTTTTTTCCCAATGAAACATCCCTAGAAGCAATAGATTATGTTTGAAAGAAACCTGAATTTGAAATGGAGGAGCATGGTACTAATATTGGACCTAAAACTTTTCAATTGTGTGTCCTTTGATCTGTGATTCAATTTTTTTGATGCCCCATTTTTTCTTATATAATATTAGATAACATAATGCTGGCTCATTCTTCCTCACACTTATTATGACATGCATTTAAAATCATACCTATAAAAAAACAGTAAGAAATTTCATTTTAACATGATTATTCTGAAGTTTTCAAATTTTCTATAAGTTTCTTTGTGCCTCACTTTCTTCTTTTATGAAAATGGGAGAGTAATAGTAACAGATCCATAGATTGTTATTATATCATGGTGGTGGTTGTTATTGTTATTACATGTATTAGAATTACTAGACTAACGTGGTCAACAGAACAAGATATTTAAGCTCAAATATTATCCATGAGATATTCAAAGTTTGGCTGTTAGCATTACTATTTGGTTATCTCATCAGATGCTTAGAATAAAGAGAATATGATCATGGCATTTAAAAAGCCATTGTTAATTTATTGTCATTGTTTATGAAGACCAGATGGTGTTCTGAGTCTTCCCTTTATGTAATTTCATGTAAAACATAAGAAAACCCAAAACACATAAAATACAAACCATTCTGAGAAGAGAAACTCTAACTTGCAATTCAAAGAATACCAGCTGACTCCATTTTTTTTTTTTATTATTTGCCTTGTTCACTTATGGCATTAGTATTTTTTTTCTCACTGATTTATTTCCCAATGTAGTTAAAAGAAAGAATACCCACATCTTCTTGTTTTTAAGAGATGTAAATATTATAGATTTACTTAGAATATGCTCATTTTTCTCTAATAAACTGGTTTAAAGTTCTTGGGGAATTATATTTACCTTTTAACAGGGAATATGTTAAGTGTTAAAAAATGTGCCAATTCAATGCTAAGGACAGGGAAGTTAGAACTCAAAAGTTAAGGAATTGAGGAAATAGGAATTTTATATTCTTCTTTGGGCTTTAACTGGATGTTGTTTGTGGCTGCCTTATTTTCATGGAATTTTCAGTTCAACTAGCCAGTTGGAACCTACCATATCTGTCTGCATGTTTGTGGAAACAATTCAGTACTAACTTTCGAAAGTGAATTTCAAGACAATCCAGAATGTTAGCCTGTTGATTAGAATGAGATTGTGGGATCATAAAATCAAATACCAATGCAACCTGTGTACTTTGAAAGTTTCAAGCAGAATCCAAGATACTAAAATTTGCCTATCACCTTCAAAATTTGTTGACTTGTGAGGAAAAAAGTGTTTTCTTTTGCTATTATTCACAGTATAATATAAAATATGTATTTTTCAGTTGGGATGTCGTTATTAAAAATAAGGCTATCACATTATGTTTCATTTCATTCTTCAATTATTCTAAACTTTAATATTTTATACATCCTTTTATTTGCTTGGGAAAGAGGCTAGTCTAGATGAATGCTTATTTCTATGGAAGTATTTCTGATACTGCCATATTTTTGATATTTACATTCATAACTTTATATTT
This sequence comes from Urocitellus parryii, assembly GCF_045843805.1. NCBI lineage: Eukaryota > Metazoa > Chordata > Mammalia > Rodentia > Sciuridae > Urocitellus > Urocitellus parryii. The sequence goes on from NC_135547.1 coordinate 105,669,620, forward strand.
ATTTGATTTCAAATGAAAGACACAAAATCTGCATTGTACAATTACAGTTAACTCTGGTCATGTGTAGATATTTAAATTTAAATTAATGAAATGACATTAGATAAAATTAAGTTAAAATGTAATTTCCTCTGTCATCCTGGCTGACTTTTAAGTGTTCAGTACCAACATGTAGCTATTGGCTTCCATACTGGACAAAACAAATATTGCACATTTCCTTCCTTGCATAAGTTTCTGTTCAACAATGCTGCAAGTGTGCATGTGTCTATTATACCCCCTCCCACATATACTCCAGTATTATACTGTGTAATATTTGTTTAAATGCCTGTAAGTACGAATATGATTTTGAAAAATAGTCCTTACTCAAACTCAAGTAAAATCAGTTTTATAACTATTATTTTATCACAGAGATTATTGTTCTTACTATATGCAGATTGCAATGTAGCTTTCTTTTCTGTTAGTGGTTATGATTTAAAACATATGACATATGTTATAGACACATCTTTTTATGAGTATAGTAGTGTAGAGTTCTGCATTTTGGTTTAAAAATTGAAATATTAGCTAAAGTCAATGGTATACAATACTACTTTTTAATAGATTTTTTTAATATTTATTTTTTAGGTGTAGATTGACATAACACAATGCCTTTATTTTTATGTGGTGCTGAGGATTGAACCCAGGTCCCACCTGTGCTAGGCGAGAGCTCTACTGCTGAGCCACAATCCCAGCCCCAATACTATTTTTTGTTGATTTAAATTTTGTAACTTTTGTTTAAAAGTTAACTGTGATTAGGAGGGATGAACAAAGGAATTTAGAAAGTTCTTTCAAACTGAACCCAATGTTCCTGGAAATTGGAGTATGTAGGCTATTTTACATAAAAATATTAGCCTAAGGTCTTGTATTTAAATCTATTTTTATGCTAAATTATTCATACTTATAGCACTTTATACTTTTTCTATATTAGTGGATTCTTAATTTGACTATTACTGAAAACAGAAATATATTTAGTATCAGTGATATATCTTTAAATGATTAATTTCATTTTAATTATCTAATATTTTGTCTTTCATTGTTATGATTTGCCCTTTTACTTCCTTCTTTTTAAGTAGTATAACATTATGATGTATCAGAAATAATTACAAAAATAAGTTTAGAAAATAGAAATCTTATTAAAAATAGCAATTCAGGATGAAAATGTCTTTTGCTTTTACTGCCATTTTGATGCTTTTGGTGACAAAGGAGTTGAGAAAAATATCTGTTGATTTCTGCAATAAGCTGACAGTGAAATATCTTATGGCTTGAAAGGGCAAATAGAAGTTATAATTACTGTGTAGATTCACAATCCTTGTATTGAAATACTCACCTTTGCTATCATGCTGCAGGCCATAGATCGAGAAAAAGCCGAGAAGTTCAGAAAACTGCAAGATGCCAGCAGATCAGCTCAGACCCTGGTGGAACAGATGGCGAATGGTAATTACATGGAGTTGATTTAGATAATCTTCTTAGGGATTTGATAAACACATAGGTTCATATTTATCAGCTGAATTATATTAGACAAGCACTACTTGAATACAAATTTAAATTAAAGGGAATTTGTTTTTTCATTCTTTCTTAATGCTAAGCAAATTATTAGGGTAAATTCAACTTGTGTCCATTGGTAGAAAATGTGATGTGGTAGAATATTTTAATGCAAATATGAATAATTTAAGAAGGTTTATAGAACTAATTGGTGAGGAAGGCAATTGTATATAATACGTTAAAGTGAGTATAATCTGATTGCAAGTAAGTTTTTCCAATACATTTTTCCAAAAAGACTAATATTATATGGAAGATTTTAAACTAATACCTGTTGTCTAGCTGTATATTTACATTTTCTATATTAAGCTTGTGTCTTTCTTCACTTAATAAACATCTCTTGGAGGAATCTCATTTTAACTAATTGTTTTATTTTTTATTTTTTGTATTTTTTAAAAAATAATTTGTTTTAATTAGTTATACATGACAATAGAATGTATTTTGACACATCATACATAAATGGAGCATAAACAACTTCTCATTCTTCTGGTTGTACATGATGTAGAATTACACAGGTCATGTAATCATATGTACACATGGGGTAAAAATGTACAACTAATTCTAATGTAGTACCCCCATACCCTCACTCCTCCCTTTACTTCCTGCTGTCTAATCCACAGTATCTCTATCCATGCCCCTTATTATGAATTAGGATCCGCATGTCAGAGAAAACATTGGGCCTTTGGTTCTTTGGGATTGACTTATTTCACCTAGTATAATTTTCTCCATTTCCATCCATTTATTGGCAAATGCCATAATTTCATTCTTCTTTAAGACTGAGTAATAGTCCATTGTGTGTGTGTGTGTGTGTGTGTGTGTGTGTGTGTATATATATATATACACACACATATATATATACATACATACATACATACATACATACATACTACAATATCTTTATCCATTCATCTGTTTTGAATGGCACCTAGGTTAGTTCCATAGTTTAGTTATTTTCGATTGAGCTGCTGTAAACATTGATATAAGTTAATTTTTAGTGAGATAAAAATACAATGTTAATATATTTCTTTTTATGAATGAAATAAAATTAATCTTTGCTAACACTAGATACCTCAAAGTTATCTGTGTAAAACATTATTGATATGAAATATGAACAAATTTTCAAAATTTCATTGCTATAGTATTATATTTATTTTCAGATAAAAGTAATTTTATGAAAATAATAAATGCCATTTTATTTTGTAAAGGATATACTTATAATAATATTGTAAACAAATATAACAAATGTTTTTGTTTTACATGTCAGCTTTTTATGGAATCTTCCAGATTCTGCAACATAAATTCTGTATATGAATTATTTTTTACATTAATTGCTACATTGGCACTATAAAAATTCAATGAGTCAATGATCTTAATAGGAAATCAATTCATTTTTTTCTTCTAATGAGCCACATGACTATTTGCTTAAAATAAGAACAAGTTAATATGACAGCTTAGAATTGGGTTAATAAGTTAATTAATATATATATAATGAAAAGTATTAATAGGTTATTGTTTAGATTTGGTGATTTTAGTTGATGGTTTAACAGCATATTCATGTTAAATTATATGATCTAAAATATTATTTTAATTGTTATATAATCCCCCCTAGAAACTATATTATTACTTTTTCATTTGAATAAGCTAATGTAATGTCTGTATTTTCTTTTTTCATTGTGTTTTTAATGATGGGAACAATAAAAATAATTTAAAAACATCTAAAACCAATATGGTACTAGGAATTGAAATCAAGGCTTACTGCATGCTACACAAGTACTTTGCCACTGAGCCACAAGTCCACAGTCTTTATTTTTTAAATGGTCTAATTTTTTAAATTATTGATAGATCTCCATTTTATTTATTTATTTATATGTGGTGCTGAGAAATGAACTCAGTGCCTCACACATGCTAGGCAAGTGCTCTACCATGGAACCACAACCCCCAAATGGTCTAATTTTAATAATTAAATATCAAGCATAACTCACCTCAGATTATCTGATATTAGCAGACACTGAATTATTTTAAAAAGTATTTAAACACTTAGAAATAAAAGAAATGATTTATATTTTTTGGTATGTGAAACTATTTATAAGTGTTGAAATGATCATTGACTAGTGAGAATATCAGTTTTCCAAACTGTTGTCGTATCTCTAATTTTTGGAAGCATAGAGAATAAAACAGGACATTTAGTAAATCCTTAGTAAATATTAACTGATTAAATTCTGTTTCACAAAATAAAATTAAGATGATAATTAAGATAAAAACATTGGTAATGTTTTTAGACAACAACCATGCAGTAGCAAATGCCTATAATCCCAGTGGCTGGGGAAGCTGAGGCAGGCAGATATCAACTTTAAAGCCAGCCTCAGGAAAAGCGAGGCACTAAGCAACTTAGTAAGACACTTTCTCCAAATAAAATACAAAATAGAGCTGGTGGTGTGACTGAGTGGTCAAGTGCTCCTGAATTCATTATCTGGTAATAATAATAATAATAATAATAATGAGGAGGAGGAGGAGGAGGAGGAGTCGTCATCGTCTTCTTCAAGCTACCTATATGTTATATTAGTGAAGATATGATTAATTGATATATGCTTAGGCTGGAGTTTGGTCCATAAACAGGATAATTATTTAAAATGACCATATCTCTGCTCTCCCATTAAATAAAAATAATTTACATAATTACTATCAAAATATTCTGAATTCTGCTTTCATCCTTTTTATCTTTCAAAAACATATAGTATTTATTTTCTATGATTGTACAAATAGTGAAATAAGTCAGACACAAAATTAGTGCCTTGAGTACCTGTCTAGGTTTATTTAAGAGAAACTCCTAACCCTAGTTTTGAATACTTCTACCAGAGAGCCAAGAACTAAAGTTCACTGGTGTAGTTCAAGAAGCTGAAATGTAAATTAAGCTTTCTGTATAACAGGATTCCCAACAATTACCTCACTAAATCACTTAAACAAACAAGTCCAGAATCATCTTTCTTACATTTGTTCTATGGGGTTTTAATTACCATACTTCATTTAGCATCTCATGCAATTAGGTATTCCTTTGAACCATATATACTTTCCACAAAAATTAAGATAAAGGCAAATCATTTTTACACAATGTTATAATATTTTTTTATTTTTTATTTTTTATTTTTTTTAGAAACTTGCAGCTGACCCTTTAGTTTGGGGGATCAGGTACCACTCAGCTGCAAGGTTTTTTTTTTTTTTTTTTGTTTTTTTGTTTTTTTGTTTTTTTTTTTTTTGAGAGAGAGAGAGAGGATTTCAATATTTATTTTTCAGCCTTTGGCAGACACCACATCTTTGTTGTATGTGGTGCTGAGGATCGAACCCGGGACGCACGCATGCCAGGCAAGCGTGCTACCGCTTGAGCCACACCCCCAGCCCACAATGTTATATATTTATGTTGATGGTATAATATTATATCTATAATATATATGCATCTATATGTCTATATGCATGAATTCTATTTTGTCATGATGAAACACTTAATATTCATAGTGTAAATATGTGTATGAAGACCAAGTATAGCTATTATAGTTTATGAAAGGAAAACATTTTATGAACTATATATGTTCCCATTTATAGCAAATTGAATTTTCTACTTAAAATCATTTTCTAAAAGATTAAATTATTTCTTAAAAATTTACAGTGATTTTGGAACTCTTCTTGTCTACAAAATGGAACTCCAAGACATGACAAAAAATTGCCACAATTTACATTTTTACCTCAGGTTTGAACTGAAATAGTCCATTAGATTTATTTACAAAAAAAAATCTCTCCATTTCCAAATACTTGTGAAACACCAATGTTTTAACACACTTAAAAAATACAGAAAATTAAATCCATGGTGCTGACAGCACTTTACTGAAGAATTTAAGAAATGTGCTGAGAAAGAGGAAGTGAAAAAACTGCAAAAATATACCAATGTAGAGAAATTTGGTATGATTTAAAAGTGATTCATCTCTTTATTAAATCTGTTTTTTGAACTAACATTAAAATTTATTCTTTCTATGCCAAAATCAATTGGTTAGATAAGGATGGAGAGCAGCTTGAAAGGGTATTGGAATAGATTTTGCATACATATAATGTTTGTGAGTTTTATCATTAATATATTAAATTAGGATCGTACATTTAGCTTCAAGACATTGGTAATGTCCTAGAGCTTTAGTGAAGGTAGGTAGGAGACTAGTTTTGGTGTATAGTGAACTATTTATATGTTCCTCTCACTGTTACACTGAGAGGGGAGTTTCTAAATTCTTTATTTGCTTTCTTTTTTAAAAGGAAACAAGACAACCTTCTTTAAAATTTAATTTCATACTTTTATTTAAATGCATAAATGGTATAAAATAATTTAAAACTTAGAACATTTTCCCCATTTAATACAGCAAATAATCTTGCCAATTCTTCAGTAACATGTAACATAGATGACTCAGTACTGGGGTCCTAAGGCATTATTTTGAGTTGTTTTAAACTGTTTACTTCAAGGCAAACTTTTTCAGTATGTTATGGAGATTGTGGCATTTTAAGACAATCCAAATCTCATCATGCACATTTTTATACCTAAACACATGTACTTTGTTTATATCTATTTATAAGGATATTTCATTCTTAATTTTTGTATCAATTACTATTCTTGTATGAATACATACAACCTCTTTATCAGTCAGGTATAATATAAAGAAGGCCCAGCTTACATAATTTTCCTTTATTAATGTTGAAATTACCAGTTATATCAAAATATTAATTTGATATATATCCATAGCTCAAGTTTCCAATCCTTAAGCTAAAAAAAGTGGTTTCATCACAATTTCCAGAGGAGATACTACAATATCATTATATAATAGGGTAAATGGTGTTTTCTGCATTAAATTGTGCTTCATTTTCAACTTCTAAGTGTGATTTTCAGTGTATTAGTTAAGCGCCTGAAGGCAATCACATTAAGGAAAAGTTTAAATAAAAGTAATGATTATTAGTATATTAGACTAAAAGAATACATCAAAACTATTATCCCCTGAGTGCTAGATTATAGTACTTAAGGTAACACCTAATGGTAAGTGTGTTAAGGATTGTAATTAAATAGCAGAGAATGATAATTCAGATAAGGGCTTCTCTTATGTATAAGGTTAACTAACTCCATTTTTAAATACTTTGGTTTATAGTTCCTTAAATATTTTCAAATAAATAATGATGTTTAAGCTTAGGCAACAAAATTTTATCAGATGTGCTAAGGAAGAGATCTTAATCAGTTTGGCTCATATCAAAATCACACCTCTCACAATTTTTTTTTCACATCACTGAAGGATTTTCAGTAGTAACAACTCCTATAATTATCTATTTTAATATGAAGACATTTGGTAATAGGTCTTTATGGAGCATGGATATAGTTCTTTCTCTGGTAATCCAGCCCCTTCATTATGAATAAGTACATAAGTACATATATAGTACATAAGTACATATATAGTACATAAGTACATATAAGTACATAAGTACATATAGGTCTTGTTTTATCGCTTCTTTAGTTCTGGGCAATTTGTGTTTCCTCTTTGTACATGACACTTAGAATGAAACTCAACACAGAGTTCATGTATAATAAATGTTATTTGATATATTTTTCTTGGATTAATTATAATCACCAAAAGGTAGAGACTCTGTGCATGTGTTTGTGCATGCATATGAAAGGAGGGCATCATGGTGTCCACTGTTGTTGAGGGGAATCAATGACAAAACCAAATACCAGTTGCAAAAACAAATAATAGGAACCCGACTTCTTTTTCTAAAAATTCCATGGAAATAAAAATGGGATAGGGCTGGGGTTGTAGCTCATTGGTAGAGCATTAGACTAGCATGTGTGAGACACTGGGTTTGATCCTTAGCACTACGTAAAAATAAATAAAAGTGTCCATCTACAACTAAAAATATTTTTTAAATGGGATATATTAGTAAATCTTTGGTTTGTCTTAACTAGGGTCCCAACAGTTACATACATACCAACATTCATACATACATAAATCTACAAGTACATACATACACACACACACACACACACACACACACACACACACACACATATATATATATATATATAATTGGTTTTTAAAAGGAACTGTTCTTAAAAATGGCCTAGCAGTTGTATAAAAGTTGGTATAGTCATGGAAGCCTCTAGAATTTAGCCTCAGAATTCTGCCTTGTCTTCATGGATTCTGAATAAATTTATACTACATGATAGACTGTTATTTGAATACCAAATGGACTTGTAAAGACCCTCACTTAAAGTGCAACAAAAATAGGATACTGTTTTAGTGACTTTAAATTTTTATTCCAAATAGTATTCTAATTCAAGAGCTCTGAAAACACATGTTTTTGCATTATTCTACCCTGGCTTCATGGCTAATGATGAATATACTTGATGAGAAATGCTTCACTTTAAGTGGCAGTTCTGAAGTACTTGCATGGAAGGTGGTGCACAATTAAAATTATTCTAACAGTCTGTTATGCACTGTACATAAGTAATAAAATTAATGGATGCACTTCAAGTAATGATCCATTTCCTCTAGGTGCAATATATTTATTCATAGAATATTTCAGGGGTTGTTTAGAATATGAGATGTGAATGGATTATGATCCATTATCCCTGAGATTATAATGTGCTACTACAAAGTGGTTTCCACAAGTATTGTTCATAATGCCTGGTGAGTTAGTGTTTGTATTCTTAAATAGCTAACAAAAATTAGAAAATCAGTTGCTCACAAGATTGATACTTAAATTTGGCAGGTAGTTATTCTTACAAACTACCATAAAACTTTGTATTTTCTGTTAAGGAGAATAATTCTATGAAATGTTTATACATAAAACAATTACATATAATAGTAAAATTTTTCATATGCATATACTCATATGAAAACAAATTCATTACTTATTCTAGAAAAGTTTTAAGGGCTCTTTTTATGATATTACCAGTAGAACTGGCAAATGTATTACCAATTCTTGAAGTAATGACCACTCAAATTTTAATTGAAGAGAGAAACATTGAGAAATCTGAAATGTGACAGTGCTTCCAATCCCTGGTCCAAGTATTGTAAAGCTTACTTGAAGCAAGAGAGGACTGCATGATTTTTGCTTCTTATATATAACTCTCCTAATGTTTGTCTTTATAGGAAGTAAACTATTGATTTGGTGTTCAGTGAGTTCACAAGTAAACTGTAGTTATTTTGTTTTTACTCTGAGCTGAGAACTCCATCAGATACTGCCAGTGGTGACACATTTCTTAGAGAGGATTATAGTTTAAAATGATAGGCAGTCTCTAATTCAGCAGAAAGCATAATCACAAATTAGTAAAAGGTACAATGTTTTATATATATATATATATATATATATATATATATAATTCATAATACTTTTGATTCTCTATGATTCATATTTGCCAGGGACATCTAGAAATTTCTCTAATTTTTGGTGTGGCTGTCCTTAATTTTAAATTACATTAATTGTATGACAAATAATTCCAAAATTCTCTCTTATTAATACATGACTAGTTATTGATAAAATTTCTTTAAACAATTCATACATATTTTTTCTATATCCAATATTTATTTATATGATATACTATTATTACTAATTTTAAAAAATAATTATCATTGGGACTGGGGTTGTAGCTAAGTGGTAGAGTGCTTGCGTAGCTCATGTTGGGCACTGGGTTCGATTCTCAGCACCACATGGAGGAATGGACAAACAGAATAAACTTATAAAAATTAATAATCATCAATTTGTTATAAAATAGTTTTTTCAATCATTAAAAAACTTCCTTTCCCCAAATTTCAGTGTTTCAGAGAACTGGTTCCTTTTCTTGCTTCCTGCATGTTTTTTTTTTTTTTTTAAATATCCTCTATGTTAACAGTTTCTAATATGTATTGATTGCTTATTATATGTGATAATTTATGTAAGTACTTCATATATGTTAACTTACAACCCTAATAAACTTTGTTCTATTTTAATCATTTCATAGATAAGAAATATGAGTTCACTCATGAGGTAAATGGCATTCTTTTTTTTTTTTTTTTTTTTTTGATATCAGAGGCACTTGACCACTGAGCCACATCCCCAACCCTATTTTGTATTTTATTTAGAGACAGGGACTCACTGAGTTGCTGAGGGCCTCACTGTTACTGAGGCTGGCTTTGAACTCCAGATCTTTCTGTCTCAGCCACCAGAGCCACTGGGGTTTTAGAAGTGCACCACTGTGCCTGGCCAATGACATTCATTTTGAACTCAGATCTGTCAAAATCTAAAATTCTGACTCTTAATTTCTATACCTTTTATCTTGTTTTCTCATTTGTCCTAATGTGGAAGTCTTTCTCCTTTAATTCCTTTTCAGGCATGTTCAACATCTTTACTTTTTTTTGTTTGTTTGGACACAGCATAGAATTTTATTTAATGATCAACAAAATTCATTAAAATTTGTCACTAGGATTTTAATAGATACCACATAACGTGTTGTGCTGATATTTCATTATAGCTTGTTTTATCATTTGGAAATAGTCAACTATATTATTTATATTGAAAATTAATTCATGGTTATTTTTCCAATTTATAATAGGGTTGGTAAGGTTGCACTTTCTCAAGAGCACAGAAAGTTTTCTCTCTGTGTTGGCTTACATTTAAACAAATGTTAATTAAGGTATAGTCCAGCATAATCCCATCAGTACCTTTAATTTTCTTTAGTATCTCTTATTTGCCTACTCAATATCTGGTTTCTGTTGACTTTTTACACATCATGGACTTCTTTCTTCTAAGTGCTTTTTCAACACATGCTGAAAATCTTTCTCTTAAAAATGTGATCATTTAAATCCACAGCACATTTTTAAGACATTGCCTAACAATTAAAAATTCTCCAGTGTGTATTTTTAATTTTTGCCCTTTCATTTTCCAGAAACAATTTGAACATTCTATCATAATACCTTTTCTCAAAAAAAGTACCAGACATAATCAGAGTTTTATATTCTTTTCTTATACTTTATACCAAACATCATTATTTTACAATTACTTAGTAGCATTCTTCAGAACATATTTTGGTATAATTCTTGTTCACTACTAAAAACCAAATTATCATGAACAGCATATAACGCCATACTTCCACATGTCTCAATAAGATTAATTCTTCCCTCAAATATTAGGAAGGAATTAGGAGAGTTTTTAGTTTCTCTAATCTATGGGCTTTCCCATAGCTCAATATACAGAGACAGGTATGTATTATTTTTTATTATTTTTTCCTCATTTTACCTATTTAGAAAAATATCCTCCAAAAGAAGGATTGAAATGTTTGTTTCTTGAGTAGCAGATGTTATCTTGAGTAGTATCATACTATGAATTTTATTAAAATTAGATTCATGTTTGGAAGAAATTGAGAGATTTGGTTTGCAACAAATGGAAATTAAAATATCTGAACAGAGCAAAATTTAACGAGATAATATAGATGTAGAATTGAAATCCATATCTTTAGTCTTTAAAAAGGATGAAGTGGGAGGCATGTACAAGTTAGCAAAATCACCAGCCTTATGTTTGCTAGAGATGTCCTTCAGACTTTTTAAGAATTTAGTTTCTCGAATAGGAAAGACAGTACTATGAATTGGACATAACTTTCATATATAAATACACGACCAGTGAAACTCCACATCATGTACAACCAGAAGAAAGAGATCCTAATTAGAATGTGTTATACTCCACGTATGGATAATTTGTCAAACTACATTCTACTGCCATGTACATGTAAAAAAAGAAAAAAGAAAATAGATTACAAAAAAGGAGTTTAATTTCCATTTACATGTAGCAGAAATTTAAGTAAAATGAACATTCAAAAAGAAGATTCTCTTAGGCAACTTAGTCTTCTACTAAATAACTTTACCCCTTAGATATTTTAATCTAGAAGAAGAATTTGTGGGTGAGTTATTCCTCCCTTTGAGATCCTAGGGTATAAATATGGGAACATGAAACATTCATATATTTAGTATTTATAAGTAGGGCATGATGGCGAAAGCCTGTAATCCCAATGGCTTGGGAGGCTGAGGTAGGAGAATCACTTCAAAGCCAGCCTCAGTAATTTAGCTAAGCCCTAAGCAATTTAGCAAGATCCTGTCTCAAAACAATCAATCAAACAGAAAACATAAAAAGGTTTGGGGATGTGACTCATTGTTAAAGAATACCTATGTTTAATCCCTGGTACCAAACACCCCTCCCCTCCCCTCCCCTCCCCTTCTCTCTCTCTCTCTCTCTCACACACACACACACACACACACACACTCTCTCACATACAAAATAGTATATTTAAAGTTGTTATTTTAAAATTCACAAAGTAATTATTTTCTACTTAATATAATAGCATTTATTAAAGGGTTAAAGGGGTTCTATATAAACTGACATATCTAAGAAAATGTAAAGTTTGTGAACTAATTTTGAGAGGAAATATATAACTCATAGTATGATGTTGGCATACTTTCATGCTGTGTATAGGATAATATAATACTGGGCTTAGTTATATTTCAAATTATGAAAAAAGATTATCTAAGATGTCATCTATGAAAAGACATAGCACATTCCCTGACACATAGTAAATATTCCAAAAGAGTAATGGTGTGCTTATGTTTCATTTTTGCTGCTGATAGAGTTTTCCTGATTTTGGTTTTGGTGTAGGTGATTTTAAATCTTTCAAATGAGCTTCCATATTTATAAGTAAAAATATTTTTCATACTAGAAAGATTATTTTTCTGAGTGCTTAATATACTTTCTTGGTTCAATGGACAATCTGTTAATTTCTAGATAACCAATAGCAATAATAGAGAATAATGAATTTTGGATCGATGTTTTTATCCTTTTGTAAAATCATAGAACTCATAAATTAGTTCAGCAAAGTAGCAGGATATAAAATTATCACCTATAAATCAGTTGCATTTCTGTACACCAATGATGAATCAACTGAAAGAGAAATCAGGAAAGCTGTCCTATTCACAATAGCCTCAAAAATATAAAATATTTGGGAATCAATCTAACAAAAGAGGTGAGACACCTCTACATTGGAAACTGTAGAACATTAAAGAATGAAATTGAAGAAGACCTTAGAAGATAGAAAGATCTCCCATATCCTTGGGTAGGCAAAGTTAATATCATCAAATTGGCAATACTATCAAAAGTGTTATACAGATTTAATGCAATTCCTATTAAAATCCCAATGACATTCTTCACAGAAGTAGAAAAAGCAGTCATGGAATTCATTTGGAAAAATAAGAGGGCCAGAATAGCCAAAGCAAACCTTAGTGAGAAAAGTGACACAGGAAGCATCCTGATACTAGACCTTAAATTATCCTATAGAGCTATAGTAACAAAACAACATGGTACTGGCACAAAAACAGACATGAAGACCAATGGAAAAGATTAGAAAACATAGTCATTCCCACTTAAATATAATTATTTCATATTACCCAAAGAAGCCATAAACATACATTGGAGAAAAGATAGCCTCTTCAACAAATGTTGCTAGGAAAACTGGAAATCCATATGCAGTAGAATGAAATTGAACCTATATCTCTTACTCTGAACAAAACTCAACTCTGAATGGATCAAGGACCTAGGCATTAGACCAGAGACCTTGTGTCTACTAGAAAAAAAGTAGGCCCAACTCTCTAACATGTCAGTTTAGGAACTGACTTCCTAAATAAGTTTCCTAAAGCACAATAATCAATAAATGGGATGGTATCAAACTAAAAAGCTTCTTCCTAGCAAAGGAAACAATCAAGAACATGAACAGAGAGCCTACAGAATGGGAGAAAATCTTTGCCACTAGCATCTCTAATAGAACATTAATCTCAAGGATATACAAAGAACTCAAAAACTCTTAACCTGCCCCCCCCCAAAAAAAAGTAACCCAACGAATCAATAAAAAAGCTAAGGAACTGAACAGATACTTCACAGAAGAGGAAATACAATCCATCAACAATCGTATGACAAAATATTCACATCTCTAGCAATTAAAGAAATGCAAATTAAAACTACACTGAGATTCCATCTCACCCCAGTCATAATGGCAATTATCAAGAATACAAGCAACAATAAATGTTGGTGAGGATGTAGGGGAAAAGGTACACTCATACATTGCTGCAAAATGGTCAATAACTCTGGAAAGCAGGATGGAGATTCCTCAGAAAACTTGGAATGGAACTACCATTTGACCCTGTTATCCCACTCCTTGGTTATTCCAAAGGACTTAAAATCAGCATTCTACGGTGATGTAGGCCCTTTAATGTTCATAGCAGCTCAATTCATCATAACCAAGCTATAGAACCAACCTAGGTGCCCTACAATAGATAAATGGATAAATAAAATGTGGTATATATACATAATGGAATATTACTCAGCCATAAAGAAGAATGAAATTATGGCATTTGAGAATATCATACTAAGTGAAATAAGCCAGCCCCCCCCGAAACCAAAGGCAGAATGTTCTGATATTTGGATGCTAAACCACAACAAGGGAGGGCAAAATTAGGAATTCATTGGACTAGACAAAGGGAAATGAAAGGAAGGGATGGGGGGATGGTAATAGGAAAGACAGAGAATGAGACATATCTTTCTTAAATAATTATACAATCTTTGTAATTCCACATCATGTAAAACCACAATAATGTGATCCTAATTGGAACAAGTTATACTTATCTATATATGTATAATATTTCAAAATGTATTCTATCATCATCTAAAAAATAAAATTAAAAAGCATGCAAGTTATATTTCATTCTCAGACTCATTTTTAAATATAAAATGCAATTCAATTTTATAAAATATATATTAATAAAACATCATATTGAACATTTACTTGGAAATATCAAAACATTTTCTCAATTATCAGCCTTCCATCTCCCCCATCAGAGTTTTGATCACTTTATTTTTTACTTAATACATTCTACTCTTGTAGGTCACTTCATTTATTACTTTATGAAATTCACATAATGTGATACTTATACAACTTTTATTATTCCCTATGGACAATCAGAAATCATCTCTATACTTTTAGATCTCTATCAGTAAATAAATGTTGTTGTTTGAAATCATTCATATAGTGAATACTTGTAGAGTAGAAACATTGGTTTTCAGATCATTTCTTTTTGTCTGTGGCTTCAGGGGATATATTTAAATTTCTTTTTCTTTCTAGAGGGTGTTAACGCTGACAGCATCAAACAAGCCTCAGAACAACTGAACAGCCGGTGGATAGAGTTCTGCCAGTTGCTAAGTGAGAGACTTAACTGGCTGGAGTATCAGAACAACATCATCATCTTCTATAATCAGTTACAACAATTGGAGCAGATGACAACTACTGCTGAAAATTGGTTGAAAACCCAACCCACCACCACATCAGAGCCAACAGCAATTAAAAGCCAGTTAAAAATCTGTAAGGTAAGGATCTTTCTTTCCTCCTTCCATTTGGAGCATGATCAATAGAGTCATTTTAAGGCGATTTTCAAGAGGTAAATAGAAAAGTATTTAGTAAGAAAATTTTCCCCTTCTCTGGATTTATCTAAGCATAGTAAAGATTAAACTATAAGCAAAGAAAATCAGTTTGAATAAGCAGTGTATGGATGTTGAAGTCCTAAATGTATATTCAGCAAAGATATTCATGGCTAATTGATGTTGTCACTATGCAAAATGGTTAGTGTGGAAACCATGGTAGTCTTAAAAAAAGGCCCATATTTTGGAGCTCTTTCCTTGATAGGAACAAAATTCAATCATGTGCTGAAAAAGTGGATCCATACAAATAGCTAGAAACACAGGTCAACAACAAATTGCTATGCTATACAATTGGATAAACAAGGAAAATTTTAAACTAAAGGCCTACTTAAATTAGGATAATTTAAGATTTCATTGCAAATGTGTTGGAGTATATAGGAACCTCAAGGGAGAGTGTATCAATCAAACAGCAGAGTTTTTACCTCTCTTAGGCCAGAAAAAAATGAGGGAGAGAGCTTATAGAAGCTCAAAAAGAGTTAGATTCCAGTAGTAAAAGGAGGATGAAGATCCAGCCGAAACTACCCTGAAGGAAATGAAGCCCTTAAAATAAACTACTTTACTTTACTACCTACCTTCAGAATCAAGACAGGGCTTCACATTGATTAATGTTAATCAGAAGGCAAAGTCAAGGGAATTGTAATCTGTAAATATCTCTCTTGAGTCAGAGAAGAAGAGTGGACAGTAGATTGGGAGGGGCAAACAAGATGGTACTGGCACAAATGGGCCTGGGAAAGAGATTAAAGACCATAATTGCAAATGATATGAAAACTAGAGATCTATAAAAATGAAAATAGCTTGAATACTTCCCATCATTACCATGAACTACACACTTTTCCTGGGAAATGGAAAATTGATTAAAAGATGGATAGAAAGGTTCCTGGATGAACCATTAATGATTGAGGTGAATGTATTCAATATGAATGGAGGTTACTTTGAATACTCTTAAAAGAATGCTTTAAATAAAAGGGACTGGAGATGGAGAGGTGACAGTACGGTCTGGTAAAGATATTGAACCCAGAAAGTAGTGGCGAGCTCAAAGTTACTTTTTTAATTTTTAATTTTTACTTTTCAGTGGACCTTTATTTTATTTATATGTGGTGCTGATAATCGATCCCAGTGCCTTACACATGCTAGGCAAGCACCTTACCACTGAGTCATAACCACAGTCCCCTAAAGTTACTTTTAAAGGTGGGTAGAAACTGAAGGGCTTGATGTTTTTTTCTCTAAGTATTAGATTTACAGATTTTCCAGGAAGTAAATAATCTCAAGAAGTATGTTTTTAAAAATAATGAAGAAAATACTACAAAGGCATTTAGTTTATTAAACAAATATGTAAACTAGGAATTTTCTATATTTGCATGTGTTTTATAGTTTAGTAACAGAACCCTTGGCTTCTTTCCTGTGAATTGGAGGACTAATTCACGTTAGTTATTTCTTAAAAAATATATAATGATATTACCTTAACCTGATTCTTGAGATTCAAATATAGAAATTAGTAGTAACATCCACAAAGTATGTTCATCCTTAAAATATATATTCAGTATCTCTAACAGTCAAGAATGATGCTAAGTAAGTTAGCTACCTTGGACTGCTATGACAAAACAAACAAACAAAACTAAGTGATTGATTTCAACAACGTAAAGTTCAAGATCAAGTCTGGTGGAGTTCAACTTCTGTTAAGAAGGAATTCACTGGCATGTAGATGGCTCCTTCTAAATGCAACCTTACATACTTTCCTCAGTGCATGTATGAAGGTAGAGGGAGGGAGGGAAGGAGAGAGAGAGAAAGAGAGAGGTTGATTTTATAAAGCCTCCAATTCTATAGGATTGTGACTCCACCTTGATGACCTCTTTAAACCTTAAATACCATATAAAAGCCCTATATCTAAGTAGGGCCTCATAAAGGGTTAAGGCTCCCACATATAAATTTTCAAGAAACACAGTTCACTAAGAGAAACACAACACTAAATTTTGGGGAATAAGAGTGAATATTGACCTTGGCTTATTATATGTACACAGAGTAGGGGACAGGTACATTAAGCAAATGAATAAATAAATAGCTGTAAAAATCACTTCTTGGACAAATTACCTCTGAGACAAATACTTTAACCAAAAGTACATAGTTTTGGGAGAATGTCTAACAGGGAAAACCTGACCTAGATGCAGCTACCAAGAACAGCTTCATTGATGAAGATATATTTTAGTTGAGACTTTTATGATGAGCTAGCATTAAATAAGAGAACAGTGCAGTAAAAAAACATTCAAAAGGAATACAATGGGATCCTTGTGTGGTGGCACATGCCTGTAATTCCAGCTATCTGAAAGGCTGGAGCAAGAAGATCAAAAGTTCAAGACCAGTCTGGAAATTGAGTAAAACACTCTTGTCTCAAAAAATAAGAAGAGTTGGATATGTAGCTAAGTGGTAAAGGATCCCTAAGTTCAGTCCCCAGTATTGCAAAAGAAAATATAAAAACAAGAAGGAACAAGGTGGGAGGGTGCAGTGAAGACCAAGCAACTAAATAAAGGCCTTTGTGAATGTGGAACATAGAGGAGTAGGGAACTAGGATGAGCAATGAAGGTGAAAAGGCAGATGTATACAAACAAATAATAATTTGAGGGGAATATGCTAGAATTTTGATCTTAATCTGAGGAGCAACGTGAAATCCGTGATAGGTGTATAAACATTCTCTCAAGGTTGTTGGAGTCATCCAAAATGATTTTTTCTTTTTTTTTTGTGCATCCAGCCACAAAGTTTCGGCTTATGATGACACAATCCCATTTCTCTTTATCAACCATTACTCTTTCTCCTTGACCTTTGGGTTCCTATTAATTTTTTAAATCAGTTTAAGTAAAATATTTAGCAGATAAGCTTAATATCACTCATTCAAGAGATACAATTATAATATTTGACTATGACTAATGATAGGTAAATAAATTACATCATCTGATTTGTTAATTGTTTCTTTTTAGTTTTCTTTTTTGGTACTGAGGATTGAATTCACAGGCACTTAGCCACTGAGGCATATCCCCAGCACCCTCTTTTATTAAATACCTTTCTTTTATCTATTTTTATGTGGTACTGAGCATCGGATCCAGGGCCTCACATGTGCTAGGCAAGTGCTCTACCACTGAGCCACAAATCCAGCCCTCCCCAGCACTTTTTTATATTTTATTTAGACAGGGTCTCACTGAGTTTCTTAGGACTTCATTAAGTTGCTAAGTCTGGCTTTGAACTCACAATCTTCCTTCCTCAGCCTTCAGAGCCCCTGGGATTACAGGTGTGCACCACAAAATTCATTCTTTCTTTCTTTTTATTTTTTGGAGACATTTCTGTATTATAGATGTAGCTTACAATCTAATGCTCAGCACAACTGGTTCTTAATATGTTGTGGTTTAGAAAACCTTTTGAGAATTAGAAGGAATTCATGACCCTTTCCTGAGAAAAGTACAAAAATTTTCATCAGGTAAGCATATTATTCTAAAGGATAAACAAGCTCAGAAAAGATCCCTTATCTTGGAGGGAAGATCACACCAAGCCCTTTTATAAAACAGTGGCTAATTGTTAACATATTTTAAATGTTGAATAGTTCAGTTCAAAATGATTTATCCTCAGAATTTTTAGTCTCGAGTGAGCATTTGTACAAATGTTTTATTGGTTTCAAAGTCAGCTTTGTTTTGTGCAACACACTTGATTGTACTTTAGGATTTCTAGAGCCCATTGAATGGGAAAAAATGACTGCCCTCCGTCTGGCATAATGTAAATCAGTTTCTTAAATGTTCACAGAAGATGTCAATGCTGCCTTTTGTGAGTCTAGTATACAAAGTGTATTATGTAAAGAAATAGTAGAATTTATCCTTTATCTATTTAATATTCATTGTCCATGGATATGTACTAATCTTCTAGCACTTGATGAAAGGATTTCTATTTGAATGAATAAAGACCAGATGGGTTACCTTCCAATTTGTTTAAATGTCCTCAGTCTTCAACTATCCAAAGATTTCAACTGTTAGAAATTAGCCTACCTGAATCAACTAATGATTATAACATCATACTATCATTCCTCGGAAAGTTATCTTAATATCTTCTAAAGCAGAACAAGTAGCATTGACTGTAATGTAGTCTTGCTGCTGTGAAAGAAGTTTTTAGGTGATAAATTCATTTCTAACATCCCAAGACAAATTACTCTCTCCAAAATAATATGCCTGCATCCAAAATTAACAATTGATTTTATTTTGCCTTTTCTCTGTGATTACCAGGAAGCTCAGATTTAAATTTAGTTCATAATTACTGTAATTCTTTTAATTTTTCCCTCCTTGTAATTGGCTCATGTTCCAATTTTTAATGTTAATTATCCTGTTTTTTACATATTAAATGGTAAACAACCCCAAGTGCTTTTTTTTTCTAAAGGTAGCACAGGTATCAATTACAAGTAAGCAACCATGGTGATATTTTTAAAAGAACATTTCAAAATTTCTGTTTGAGTTAAAGTTATGTAAGTATCAAATACAAACTAATTAAAATTTCACTGGAAACAAGGGTACAAAAACATTTATGTAGAGAAAAGCACTGTCCAAAACAAATACAAGGCAAGACACAAACTCAAACCATATATAAACTTCTGAATGTTGTAGAAACTATATTTAAATATAAGAAACTGGTAAATTAATTTCATAGGGCCTTTTATTTAACCTGACTTGTCAAAAATATTATTTTGAAGTTTAATCAATATTTTTAAATGATGAAATCATTTGTGTTAATTTTTCACACTCAGTGTTAAGAATTCAGTGTAGGGACTGGGAATATAGCTCAGTTGGTAGAGTGCTTGCTTCACATGCATAGGGCCCTGGGTTCAATTCCTAGAACCACAAAAATAAATAAATAAACAAACAAATAAATAAATAAAATTCAGTGTGAATTTTAAAATTTTGTACATCTAAATTTCAAAAAGCCATATTTCCAGTGTTCAGTAGCTGTGTGCTTCTGGTGACTACCATTTTGGACAGCACATCACTATCCATGTGATTTTACCATCTAAACCAGAGTAATATCAAGAGTGAAAATGGGTGCTGTTAATAATCATATCAGGACAAAAGAAAACTTAGACAAATAATCAGCATATTTGAAAAAGTGGAAATTTCTTGATTGGTCAGGAGAAGCAATGAGGCCATACTAAAGGTAGAGGAGGCATATAGATACAAATATATGCATTAACTATGTGTGTGTGTGTGTGTGTGTGTGTGTATATATATATATATATATATATATACACACACATATATATGTATATGTGTGTATATATATGCAAATATTATATATGCATAAGATCTACAATGTTTATGTATTGTAATCTAATACAGTATGGATGTATACATATATCTAGAGAGTACATATAATTTATATTTATACACATGAAATAATAAATATTATTTATTGAATGAACTTAGAGTTTGAAGCAAAGGCAAACAATTTTGAGATAACAGGGGTGCAGTCAAACATCTTTTTATGGAAAACATTTAAGATCATTCATAGTACTTTTCCAGTGCATACATTCATGCCCATTAATTCTCTAAATGATATCATCTTGAATTTAAAGATCATCATATATGGTAATAGAAATTGAAAATAGAGCCCTGGCATTCTTAAATTGATGATTAGTGGTTTAGATTTTCTTAAACTATCATGGATGTTTCTTATCCAGTGTTTGTTAAAGGTATTAAGTTAAGCTTGCATCGCTGCCTTTTAACAATTTAGTTTGCAAAATGTAATGTATGCAAAGTAAAAGTGTTATTTACTTTTAATACTCTAAATTATGGTACAGGATGAAGTCAACCGGCTGTCAGCTCTTCAGCCTCAAATTGAGCGATTAAAAATTCAAAGCATAGCCCTGAAAGAGAAAGGACAAGGGCCAATGTTCCTGGATGCAGACTTTGTGGCCTTTACAAATCATTTTAACCAAGTCTTTGCTGATGTGCAGGCCAGAGAGAAAGAGCTACAAACAAGTAAGTAAAAATACTATAAAGTACTAACTTGAAATTCTTCAAATTGATTATTTGTGTGGAGAACAGAAAATACTAACATTAAAGAATAACTTTTTGGATAGAACTATTTCTCTACAACCTCTGTTAATAAGTAATAAAATAACTTGTGTTGGCAAACAACATATTTCTTCCCCTCCATAATAATTTCACAACTGCACTGAAAAGCAAATAAAACATGTTTTTTATAGCTATAACTTATCCTTGGTGGGTTGCAAATTTCAGAATCAGGCATTTTGAATATTGAAGAAAATAAAAGAGCAGTTGAAGCCATGTGAGCAGGCTTTCATTAAATCCAGTTTGTTCTGTATAAAGATATTTTTGTAGGCATCTTTTAATATGTCTATCAATTCACATGGAGAGTATTATAGCTATAGCATATATGTGGCAACTGAAACTCAGCTATGGAAAAATTATACTTTGGGCTATATTTTACTTTTGGATAACTATAATTATATAAATTATCCTTTTCTCCTTTGATGATAAAATGAAAAATAAAGTGGTTATACAAATGTATACCATGTGACTAGCAAATTTTTCAAGATCTCTCTTTGTCTTTCACTAATTTTCTCTTAATATACTAGTATCTGCTCAGAAATCTCTATCCATCAATTTAAATTTTAAGATAAGTTTCTTTTGAGACACATGTTTATTAACAGTTTTATTCTCCAGTAAATGTGTTTTTGATCTGCCACACACATACATACATACATATGTATTCATGTGAATATACAAAGAATTATAGGATATATTTGGGGATTAAGGCATAAAGATAAAATATTTTTAAAAATCCATTTTATAACAAGTGTAAGGATATGTGTT
The DNA here is from genome assembly GCF_045843805.1 of Urocitellus parryii. Taxonomy (NCBI): domain Eukaryota; kingdom Metazoa; phylum Chordata; class Mammalia; order Rodentia; family Sciuridae; genus Urocitellus; species Urocitellus parryii. Next base: position 105,691,609 of record NC_135547.1, read on the forward strand.
TCCTACAAAAATTTCAATTAGTTGGAAGATATGTTTTCCCGTTGCATTTCTTTGTAAATATTTCAAAAAATGTATTATATAATAACATTTCTAGAATTAATATGCTGAAAAAGTGAAGGTTTCCTCATTTCCTAGCTTTTTATTTTTAGAAAATGAAATGAACTACATAAAGCAAAATACAAAAACAAATTCTCTTATACTTTCAAAACAGTTTTTGCTAAGGGATTTATTTTTTCTGATGGGGAATTAAGTTATAAAACTTTAAAATAATATCAGCTCCCTCTAGTGGATTTCAGTATACTTCTTGCTTTGCCTCTATACAACCAAATTTTGAATCTTCTAAATTTTTATGTTGTTTTATTTAACAAAAATGTATTTTATCTTGTCATAAAAATCCATAAAACTCCCTTCAAATCAAGAATGTTTGAATGGATATACTGCAACCAATGGGCAAAGAGCATTTTTACTGGAAAATATTTTGATTTTCATATGCCTATTAAGGCTCAACTTGTTTCAATTTAACAATAACTGAGATTTAACAATAACTTGTGTTATTGCTAAATAACACAAGTTATTGTGTCTTTTATTATATTGTGTTTTTATTATATTGTGGTTTTTATTATAAAAAATAATAAAACATGCTGAATATTCATATACTCTTCAATATATCCATCCACATTATCATCTCTCTTCCTTTTCTATATACATGTAATAATTGTTTATGAAATTTCCAAAATTTCTCACTCTTTTTATTTCCAAATTAAAGTTCTCTCCTCCTATTTGATTTATCCAAACATTTTTAATGTTTCTACTCACCCTTTTAGAAAGCCTGCCTTGATTGATTGATCCTATAATAAAATATTAAATACATCTAATAAATGAAAATTTTGCTGCATTTAATCACATGGGAGGTTATTTTGTTAATTCATAAGTATTTCAAAGAATTATACATGTATATGCTATACTCACAAATTGTTACCATGGAGTAAATCTCATTTCTTGTATTATTCCAAATTACTTTGAATATATTAAGTAATTAGCAAATGAGAGCTAACAATATCTCCTACACATCTGCCCTTTTATTTCATTTTTAATTTTTTTCTTTATTAGTTTTCTCACAGTAAAATAAACTGACTTTATACTTTAAATGGTAAAAAAAGCAGTATAAGGAATTGGTGTTTATAAATTGGCAGAAATTAAATAAGAAATAAAAAGATAAAATGCACCTTATTTTTAATAAGTTTTAGTCTAAAATAACCTTTTTGTTAATTATATTACTTAGTCCTCAGGGAAAAAAAGTCTTGAGTATATGTTTTATTATCCCAGTGTCACATGTGAGCTATTAGGATTTGAATAACTGAAAGAATGGACAACAACATTATTCATTATAGTCAACTAGTGAAAGTAACTCAAATACCCATCAACTGATAAATACATTTAAAAATGAGTATATTCATGCAATGCAATATTATTCACTAACAAAAAAGAGTGAAGTACTGATTAATACTACAACCTAAATAAATCTTGAAAACATTGTCCTAAGAAGCCTGTCACAAAAGAATATGTATTATAAGATTTCATTTATATGAAATGTCCACAGTCTTTAGAGAAAAACAGATTATTTTTGGCCTAGAACTTGGAGACAGAGGACTTACAATTGTCTCCCAAAACAATTGCTAAAATACTTTTCTAATAACTAAAGACCAGGAAAGCTATGCTGTACTTCAGATGAATATTAAAATAGGACCTAGTTTATTATGAATAATCAATTAACAAAGAAGATATACCCTTTTTCTAAATGGAAATTTAATCTACAATATAATTTGAGTTTATTTCAATAGTGAGGTGAAAATTGTGTCAAGAATATAATAGGGTTTTTGTTGGTTTGATTTGATTTTAACATTAGTTAATGACAAAGAAAGTGTTTTCTTTGTTTTAAAATTTCAAAAGGACATTATTTTGTTTTATCCCTGTATATTGCTGGCACAGCATTGTCTTGTTCATTCACTCAATGATTAATATTTGGAACATCTCCTATGTTCCCTGAAAGTGCTGGGCATCAGGTACTTAGAGAAAACCAAAAGTAATGTTTATGTCCTAATGTAGCTTACCAAAAGAGAGAGAATAACAATATCTAAATAATATCATAGATTAAAATCATTTTGGTGACATACACCATGATGCTAGGGAGATTATGTTTAAACCAATCCTATATAATATGTAGGTGCCAAAGGTGTGATAAGTTGGAGAAAAGATGTTAAGAGGAACCGAAACCAGGCAGAACGCCAAAGTTAGTGAAGAAGGGCTTGGCATGTCCATGAGACAGAAAGGAAGACAAAAAGACTGGAACCTAGTAAATCATGGAAATATTAGGACAAGATTAGGGTAGCATTTCTGAAGGCCCCTGTAGCTTACATGTAAAATTTGTGTTATATTAATAATAGTTGAAATCTCTAAAAGAATTTTCATTGGAGAAATTAGTCTTATTTGTATTACTGAAAACATTAGCCCCTAGCTTATATGTGAAGAAAAAAATGAAAAATGATTCCAAGAGGAAGCAGGAAGATAGCTAAATATAATAGCCACAGAAGTGAGAGTCCATTTCATGTTGAACTAGCATTTTGCTAGGGATGATAAAGAAAAATAGATGTAGCTCTTGAAGAAGTAATGATATGAGAGAGTGTGTTGAGTGGACACTCTTACTATAATTATAGGAAATAATGTCCCCTCTCATTGGGATAGTAGAAAAAATAGGATATATAGCAAATATAGTTTATGACCATGATTTCAAGTTCTGTAGATAGTTGCTGCTATTCCATATTAAGACACTGAGATTGAAAATTAAAATGGAGATTGACTTGAATGAACTTTTCCAACTCCAGGTTAGAAGATTGACTTAATTTGCTGTCTTAGAATTTGCATATTTTAACTTTTATATTTAATATGTCTAGGTAAATGCATCTTTTATTTCAGTAGACACACGCTCTGTTGATTTGCTTCTTAATTCCAGAGACAATTATGAAAAAACATACAATTTTTAAAAACTGAGTATAAATAGTACTTTTTTTCATTCTTTGTCATCTATACATCCAACAGCAAAAATAAAAGACATATTTATTTAAACTAATTATGTGGTTGATATAATGAGGTACAAGAATTGCTCCTTGGCCTTGAGAATCTTGGCAAACATGCCAACTTGCTATGCTGGAGCATAAAAAAGTGTCATCTTTAAAATTTAACAGGATGGGGTTGAGGTTGTGGCTCAGCAGTAGAGCACTTGCCTAATGTGTGCAAGGCCTAGGGTTCGATCCTCAGCACCACCAAAAAATAAATAAATAAAGGTATTGTGTCCAACTACAACTAAAAATAAATATTTTTAAAATTTAACAGGATGTCTTGAAGACAGAATTGTTGAAAGAATAGGGATAATTTTAGACAAAAACCTGTAACAGGGAAAATTCAACAAAAACACAAAAGAAACTTGTGTTTTAATAAACCACTATTGATACAAACTTGTTTAAAAAAAGTAATTAAAATGAAAATACACCTGTAGTTCCAAAGATGAATATTAGTAAAGGACTCACATTTTAGTGTTTTTGTTTGTTTTCTTAAAATCTTACAGGTTTAGGGTGTAGTTTAGTGGCAGGGTGCTTGCCCAGCATGCACAAAGCCCTAGGTGCCTTTCCCAGTATTGAAAATACATATGTGATGATCTTAGATATAGTGCCTATAAACCCATCTATATTTTCCTCATGCCAGACCTTATTTAGGGCCTTTTGTGAGAATGGAACTTAAGCATCATGGACATTTTACAGATTGAGTGACACTCATACCATCCTTTAACATTTCCATCCTTCATGTAAAACATTAAATGGTATCTATAGGTTATAATATGATGCTATAGAAGAATAGTAGAAATTGTCATAAGAATATTTTGAGATGAAAGTTATATTTAGAAGTATTAAAAAACTAAATGGTAAATCATTTGGCCATATTTTTTATACATCTGGATTGGGTAAAATGGTATCAATAGCACACTTGAGGTCTTTTAAGATGGTCACAATATTAAATTATACATATTTATTGACTTATTGTGTAAATAAACTGCAATTTGGTTGAATTATTAATATGTATTTTTATACCAAATGAATAAAGTGAATTTCCCTATATGGACCTGGACTATTTCTGCTCCTAGTTTGGGATTACAACCACAGCACCCACAAAATATCTGAATGACTAGGAGGTAGAGCTGCTCATATTCAATTTGCCTTTGGGGATGTTGGCTTACATACAAGACTCTTTTCTTTCTTTCTTTTTAATATAAAACAAAATTAAAAGACTTTAATTGGGATTCACTAGCATATCTCTTTATATGGAACACAGTGTTCCAAATTTGTAAAAGAATTTTCTAAGCATTGATAGCAATCCTTTTGGGCATTATGTGGTATTGTTACATTCCCAGAAAGGATAACAATTAATTCATTATTTTAATGTTATATATATTTATAGTTGTTGTTTTCTACCTTGCTCCAGAAACCATATTAGATAGTTTGATTGCCAAACTATTCTGAGAATTTGTTTCTTTAAAAACACCTCAGAACAATGCCCAACAGATTAGCTTTTTCACTCTGATGAATTTCAATGAAATGCCAACTTTGGTTGAGGATTGTAATTCGGGGGGAATTGAAAAAAATATGTATGTTCAGCAAAGCTTATCAATATGAAGTAAATCCTGTGAAAGTTCTTTGTCAGGTTGTTTAGCACAAATACATGCAATGAAAGTCAGATTCATTAAATAGAAAAGTATTAAAAATTCAGAGGATCCCATCCCATGTATGTTGCCCATATTCAATACTCAGAATTAATGGAATGAAAATTACCAAGCCTAGTTTTATTAGATACAAGAGAACAGAGTGCATTGAAACTATGAGCTTTGAGCCATGACTATAATAAAATAATAACTTTATTTTAAAAGCAGTGCATAAAATTTTGACAAAGGTATTGATTCCCTAACCAGTTTGAATTTAAGTATGATATTTCCCACTTAAACATTAAAAATAACCTATATAAGGAATAATTAGTACTGTTAAAATGTAAATAATAACAAGATCACAAAAATATTGCAAAAGAATAATGATTATAATCACATTTATGATAGATTTAAATATCTACCCTTTTGTTAGCCTGATAAATAACCTCTGAAACACACTTGGTATTCTGTTGCTCAATAAACTAACCTTTGGAATGTGCATCTCATTTAACAACTATTTCTTCATTATTTTCTGATGGCCTACATCATTTCCATAGACTTTGGGAATAATATTTTCTGCATTTTTCTCTTTCATAAGTTGTTCTGTCTTTTCTCAGAACAGAATGGAAAATTGACTTAGTAATCAGTGGGGGACTTCAAGTCCTCTACCAGAATACAGATTTGAAATGGTGATAGAAAATAAGATTGACAATTCTAATTGAATTATTTCACTCTGTATTAAACAGAGACCAGAAGGAGTCTAAAGGGGAGAATCTAACAGGTACTTCCTGAGACATAAGTCCTGTAGACTTAAGGGTGTGATTGGAGCTCATTAGGTAACTATTACCATAGTTCTTCAGACATATGTCCTGGTTGGTGAACCTACACATGAGTAACAAGGTAGCTATTTCAGGAATTGTAGACTTTGAGCAATTTTGAAATGCATAATGCTTTATTATTTATTATAGTCAGCATTTTTTTGCAGTAGAAAAATAAAGCTGATTTCTCCTGTCTAACTGAATCTTTATGCCCTTTCCCTGTCTTCCCCATTCTGTCTGTCTCTAGTAACCATCATTCTGTTTTCTACTTCCCCGAGTACAAATACTTGCCAATATAAACCAATATATACAACTATCATTTATCAATTAAAAATTTTAAAAAGAAACTATGGTCTTGATAAGTCCTTTTTAAATTTTATCTCCCTGCTTTACAATTCATCTGTGAAACACTCAGAGTTGACTCAGGATCCAAGTCGGAAGACAAAAATATGTCCAAACATCCTCAATCAAAATTTGAAATATTTTACATTAATGCAAAGAACACAAACAGTGCCCACATAAAATGATAATATAGATACCTTGATACTTGATCAAATTTTTAAAGAGAATCTGAAACATTAGATGTAAATTATTCTTTGGATAATATAAACTAATGTGTATATTTTTAGGTTTTCCGAGAATTAATGGAAAAACAATTTATCAAGTCATATGATTATTTTAATATTCAGCTAGAACTATTTTGGTTATCATGGGAAAATCTATCAAATATGTAAATGTTCATCTTTTTCCTAGATTTTAGAGATGCTTAATTCATGCTATCCTATGCTTTAAATAAATTAGTTATTTGACTTTATTGCATTTCCTTCCATCTTTACATCCCTCCTTCCTTCTTTCCTTTTCTCCTCCATAGATGGATGCCAACTGAATTTGGGAAATATATGATATTTTAAAGTATACCTGTATTTTAAGTATTGGTTATATACTCCACCATGCTCTTGTTATCTTATTTCTTTGAATCATTTGATAAATAGGAAATCTGCAAGTCTGTATTTCCTTTCATTTAACATAGATACAATTTAGAAAACAATTTAAAATACATGTTCATTTTTAATTAACTTATTTTAAGTATACATATTTGTAGGGTATATTTCAGTACATGTATACAATATGTAACAAGATGAGTGTAACTGGCATACTGATCACCTCAAATGTTTACTATTTCTTTACAAAAATCACTATTTTAATTGTATATATTTATGGGGCACAGTGTGATAGTTTAATACATGTTCACTCTATACAGTGATCACTCCAGTATAATTATTGAAAATATAATTTACTTTTTCTCCAGGATGCTAGTAATGCCAAGATTCTCCTAAACTTATTCTTAACATTTTTACAAATTATTGGTTAAATATTCTTTGCAATATAATGACTTATGCCTTGGTAATAACACTGAAAATATGTCTCTGTGTGTATGTGTGTAAAATCATTAAATATTATCTGATATTCAAACTATGTTGCTTAAGTAAACCTAAGGACATGAAACATTTTCCTATAATTTGGCAACTTTTCTCTTAGTCTTTAGGAGAAAAGTTGCTGTTCTTCCAGAGTCTGTGTCAAAATAAACATGTAGGTGTATTGTGTATGTTTATGAGTTGATGTGTGTGTTTGTAAATTATTTCAGAATAGTATATTTGGATTTGGCAGAGGATCTGATTTTGCCAAACTAATAAAAGTAAATATCTCCATTCATCTTTTCCTCTCTTCCTGAACAGGAAGTTTTCTCTATTGATCGAATGAAAAAAATTATATTAAACCCTTAGAATTTCTACTATAATTCAAGTGTGTCTCCTATAATTTCCTATTTTCTAGTGTCACTTTTCATAGCTAATACTAATAGTCATAGCAGATGTGCTATATACTCAGTAATGAACTAAGTAATTATGAGATATAGAATAATATAGAGTAAAATACAGCATGTCATTATCATCTTCATGGGTCCTCATCATCATATCTCCCAAGGGAGACTCCCATGCCCTTGTGTCTGACCATACTCCACTTAGGTCACATTGTTCATAATACACTTGCTCCTTGCATTGATCCTACACTACTACCAATATTCTTGTCTCAGAAGATTTACATTTATTTTTATCCACTTGGAAAACCTTTCCTATTGCTATTCACATGGGTTCTTCCTTCCCTTATTTTATATTGTTCAAGTGGTACTTTCACAGAGAGGCCTTTTGATCACTGCTTTGTCACTTGCTGCCCTTTTTCTGTTTATTTATTTATTATATACTTTTGTTCTATCTAAGGAAGCCCTATGACATATAAAAGTTTGAATAATGAAAAAAAAATCTGCATACCAAACAACTAAACTTAAGAAATAGCATACTGGAAAAAATATGGATGTCCCTTGCCTCTCTTAATCAAATTCTATTTACTCCCCACCATGGTCCTCATGCAGATCATTTGTCTTTTTGCTTTTAGTGTCATTCCCTGTTCTTCCCACTAAAAATTCATTGCTCAGGATTCTTTTAAAAACAGGCTGTTGGCTTGGGTTGGTCAGTGGAATGCCTCATGAAATACTGAAGGTAGGAAAAGGAGATAACATAGGATATGTGTCTTACTGCATTAAGGTGTTGTTTTAGTCAGTTTTTCCACTTCTGTGACTAAAGGATCTGACCAGAACAACTGTGGAGTAGGAAAAGTTTGAGTGTGCACAGTTTCAGTGGTCATGGTCCATAGAAGACTGGCTCCATTCCTCAGGGCCAGAAGTGAGGCTGAACATCATGGTGGGAGAGTATGAAGGAGAAAATCAGCTCACATGGTGATGAAGAAGCAGAGAGACTTCACTCTCCATATACAAAATATATCCCCCAAAGCCATGCCCCAATTCCTACCTCCTCCAGCCACACCCTACCATTTCAGTCACCACCCAGTTAATCCCATCAGTGATTCTCTGATTAGGTTAAGGACATAACCCAATTGTTTCTCCTCCAGATCTTGCCTTGTCTCACACATGAGTTTTGAGGGACACCACATCCAAACCATAACAGGTGTGTTTCCATCAGTGGCTGAGAATGAGTCCTCCAAGGTTCTAGCTCCTTTTGGAAATGTCATATCTCAGGGTCTAACATCCCAACAGGGAAGTTCCTTGTGAATCATGATCCTGAGGGCTGGCCCCAATGACTGAGTTCTTGTGACATTATATCCCAGCTCTTCCCATGTACCTCTAGCACTTGGGATGGTACTGACTCCCTGCTGTTGCAGACCTATAGGCTGCCCACCATCATTTGTGTAAGTCCTCATGTGTTCCAACATTTTATGAATGTAATTATATATCTTAAGTTGTTTTTAGTGCAAGATCTGAAATGATCTCTCCCCTGCCCACAGCCCTGGTAAAATCTTCTTACTCCTCAGAAATTTCTATTTGTTATTATGATCTATTTATTTGTCTGTTAGTTCATTTACTGACTTACCAACTATTTTGAATTATTGAGAACTTAGGTTTTTATTGTCTTTTATTTTTACTTCTTGAATTCCTGGTGCTCAAAGTACTGAATAAATTATTGCCAAATGAAGGAATAATCAATGAATGACCTCCTTTAATCGCCCTCAAAGTATCATCATCCTTATTTCTATTAAATAAGGTCTAAGGTACTAAAAAGTGAAGTAAGTTCCTGAAACTACTAAATAGATAATCAAGTCCAAAGCCAGGTCTTCTAAACTGCAGGATCAGACTTTCTAATTGTCATGCTACACAGCTGTTTCTGAAAAAAGAGAGAAGCAATCCCATTAGACGTTCATAAAAACTTGTTGATCTCTTTCTAATAAAAAGTAATTTGAACATCTTCACCAACACTTTCTTATCTCTTCTACTGACATATACACTCATCATCTGGATAAAATTGGGCTGATTAATAAAACCTCTAGCAAGCTTATAATACACGTTTGTTTCAGCTATGGTCACAAGGGAAACGAGCACTCTTTTCCAGAATGTACATATTCAATTTCAATTAAATCAGTCTTCTTGCAGTTTATAATCCATCCATCATATCCCCTTGCCTCTGCTTTCTTTTTCAATATCTCTTGCTCAAATACCTTCTCAGACACATCCTTTTACTTCATCATAACAAACTATTTCACTGAGAATCGAGAGGTACCTCTTTGTTTATTATCATCTAACATTCAAATAAAAATATCTGGTTTTATTTATATGAAATGGAACATTATTAATATGAAATGGAACAGTGAAGTCGAAAGTACCATAGAGATAATTTAATGAGAAATCAGAAATGCTCAGATTAAAATCTACTAAATTTGAGCATGAGCTCTCAGATAAATGTAAATAATTTCCTATTTCATGTAGAAGGAATTGGCATATAGAATCGACACTCAATTCCTAGCTATAAAAATGAATGATATTTAATTAATGATATAATTGTGTAAACTTGGACCTTGGGTTATGTTTTTTTTCCATTTAGGACAATAGCTATTATCTCTTCATATATAAATTGTGCCACATTCTTTCTGGGGTACATTTATGTTAGACTATCATACTGGTGTTGTATTATTTTCTAACCTATGTGTCTATTTCATTCCAAGTATTCATTTCTCATGTATCTTTCACTTTAATGATTGTTTGTTCTTCCTTGTCTAATTTACTGTTATACACATCCAATTTCTCCTGATTTTCACATATTGCATTTTCCTGTTCTAGAAGTACATTTTGATTATCCTTGAAATCTGTTATGTCATTGTTATGGTTTCCAATTGTTAGCAAAATTCTTAATTTTAGGTTTAATTTCATTGAACATGGTCACTATAACTAAAGTTTTATGTATACACACGTACATGCTTCAGAACTTAATAAACAAACATTGTATATGGCACATTCCATAATACATAGTATATATTATAAAAGGCCTAGTATACACATATATTTTATCATATATTTATTATTACAAGGCATGTACACAAATATATATATATATATATATATATATATCTTTTTTTGTCAAAACCACTACCAAATGCCTTTCTACAAAAAGCCTCAGATTCATCAATTTCAGATAGTTTTAACAATGCATATCTCACAGATTTAATTATAAGAATTAGATCTGGTAATACTTATTGGCTTAGTATTAGCATTCCTGATATATACTCAACACACATCAGTTGGTTTAGTTTTATTAAAATCAGAGATGACTGATAAAATTTAAAATATCTAGGACTTTGGGTAATTATACTGTTTTCTTCAAAGGCAAACACAGAAAGAGTAGCCTCTGAAGTTAGGTGTAGTTAGAGACTGCTCATTTTCTCTGAATATAATATATATGGCTCTAAAATAATAACTCCAGTTGTCTGTATATTTGTTCCCTGACCTTACAATCTGAATTTATCAATATAGAGTTTGCAAGAATGATTTCAAAATTCAGTACAATTTTGACATTCCTGACATACCAGACAAGTGGTAGGAATTTATTGTCATAATTATACTCTATGTTTCAGATTTCCACATTTTGTTAATAGTTAAACTTAGTTTCATGGGTGAGTTTGACACTTGGGTAAACAGGACAAAATTTTCAAATGGTTAAATGATTCTCTCTTTTTTTTCCCACTTTTGGTAGTTTTTGACACTTTGCCACCCATGCGCTATCAGGAAACAATGAGTACCATCCGGACATGGATCCAGCAGTCAGAAAACAAACTTGCTATACCTCAGCTTAGTGTCACTGAATATGAAATCATGGAGCAGAGACTTGGAGAGTTGAAGGTCTGTGGATATTTGAATATCATAAACAAAACAGTGAATCTCTCATATCAAGATACCATGTTGATGTAATTTTAAATTAACATTAAAATTAAAATGACAAGAATGATAGCTTACCAGTGCAACAAATGAAGAAGAGATTTTGAGAATATAATTTATGAATTTTTGCCACCTTTCTCTCTCTACCATAAATATATAGCTAATTTATGTACTGTGTATATACATATATGTATGTGTATATTTAGACATGTACATGTGTACATATAAAATACTCTCATTTAAAACATTTTGTTGATGTACAAAGTATATTTTTAGTTTAGTACACAATTTCAGATTTACTGGTTTCAATTATTAAAAAAAGCCACTAAAAGTTCCCCCATTGGTTTATTGTTTACACACAAAATGGAATATTACTCAATTATAAAGAAAAATGAACTTACAGCATTTGGCAGTAAATGTATGCAGATGGAGAATATGGTGCTATATGACATAAACAAACCAGTCCCCCCAAACCAAAGGCCAAATATTCTCTGATATGTGGATGCTAACCCACAACAAGGGACGGTGAGGAGGGGAAGAATAGAAATGCATTGGATTAGACAAAGGGGAATGAAGGGAAGGGAGGGGTGGAGAATTGGAAGGACAGTAGAATTAATCGGATATAACTTTCCTATCCTTGTGTTTGTATACACACCAGATTAACTCCACATCATGTATAACCACAAGAATACGATCCTCATTAGAATTTTACTCCATCTAGGTATAATATGCCAAAATATATTCTATTATGATGTATATCTAAAAATAACAAATAAAATAAATATTTCTCAATTCTCAAAGAAACAAGGGTAAAATCAGTACATTTGTAAAATTGACTTGAATGTAAATACTCATCAAATATAATATTTAATTTTTTATTTGAGTTCTAGTAACCATTTTTAACAGCCATATATCTGGAAAGATAAACATACTAATATGAAAGATGAAAAAATATATGATATTTGCTATACTTTTCCTATTAATTCAAAAAGCCTAAGTTGTATATTCAATTTTTTAAAGATGTGAAAACATTCATTACTTACATTCAGGAACTTAAATATTATATTTACATTTGGAGATTATGAAAAAATAAGTTAAAATTTGTATGATTAGTTCTTCTAAGAAATAATTTTAAAGAAATTTTAAAAAGTCTTTTCTAGTATATATTGTTCTGTTTAAACTACTTACTATAAACCAAGCAAAATGTAGCTGTTTAATCTTTTATGGTTATATTTTGTTATTTTTAATATGTGGTATAATGATTCCAGAGTTTAGTTGAAAGAAACAGTTATGACCTAATAGAACTAATAAATTTTCAAGAATTCTTAGAAACGCATAGCAATAGGGAAGTAGAGAAAATTACACAGGAAATGCAGAGTAGGTAAGTACAAAAGAATATTTCCACTAAAAAAGGAATAGGTGAAAGATAATTATTTATAAATAGTATTTGGAAAGTGTAAGGATCCTACTTCAAAAGTTACACCAGAAATAACATATAAAATACAGAGTTGAAAATATTTTGGAAATTAAAAAATACAGATTTGTAAACATAATGAGGATGCATAAAAATCAATGGATGCAACAACAGCCATTGTAAAAACACCAGAGACAATTTTAAAGAAAAACAAGTCCAAGGAAAATAATTTTTGTATGAGTAAGAAAGTCTGTTGTCAACAAAAGTGGGCAGAAATGGCCAATAAATCTATGAAAAAAATATAACTTGAATTGTGAAGAATGAAATACAAATTTACAAAATGAGATACCATTTTTCATATACTATTTGGGCACATATGCTCAAAAACTCTTAACTGTTTTTCTGGAAGTGATAAGCTAAACATTTTCATTTACTGTTAGGAATATAATTTTTATTTTGTGGAGGAAATAATTTCAACATTTTCTAATAAAATACATATTCATTAATATATATATGAGTATATAATTTGCATAAAGTCTAAATCTTAGAGTAATAACCAGAATATATTCAAAATATTAGTAGATAGGTGATAGATGTAAAAATAATTTACAGATGAGGAAAGGTAGAAATGAATTTGTAGATCTAATGGAAATAATTAAAACTACTAAAACATATGTTTAAAAAAATACCTGGTGACATGGGAAATGGCTTACTTACAATGATTAACTCAGAATATAGTTATATGCCAGATAGTGTCTAAAAAGTCACTCATGGAATACCAGTTTAATAAAGTAAACATAAGCAAAGTTAAAGGTAATGTTAAAAAAAAATCAAGTGTCACAAAATAGGCATAAGGTATTATCAAACTATAAAAGTTACACATTTGTCAAATTTTTTGCATGATATAGGTCATATTATAAGTGAAGGAATGATTGTGCATATAACATGGTTGAGAGTCAATATTTAGTTATGAATAAAATGGAAAATTTATATAAAACCCTAATGGTTCTGTATATTTTTTCATTCTTAAATCATGAGCCTTTATTGCTTTATAATCAAAGTTACATTTAAAAAAACATTGAGTAGGAGAAACCTATGCAGGTTAGATGTAAAATAAATTTTATAAAATTTTCCCAAAATTATCTTAGAATTCCAATTCAGTACTTAAATAAAATATCACCTTTTGAAAAATATGAAACTTGAGTTAACTGGCATCAATAGGCCCCTAATCTGGTAATTTATTCAATTATTTTTACCTTATATCAAAATAATTTAGTATAGTTTTAAAAAAAGACTAGAGATAAGTCCTCCTAAGAGTTTAGTATAATTAAGTTAAGCTCCATTAACTATCATAAATGTAGTTATTTTATACCCCTGGTTCAATGTAATTAAATGTTCTAAAATTCTTTGGTTCAGTAAAATAAACTAAAGATTTGGACATGTTTGACATTGTTTTTTAAAATGGCATGAATTGTTAAATATCACTATATAATGTTTAAGTTATTCCTATAAAGAATTTAAATTATCAGTAGATATAACTGATATTAGAACATTTACTCACATAGATTTCATTTTAAGTATGCTTAATTTCTTAATTTATTGGAAACTTATCAATGTTAATTATTTAGTATAAATGTATTTTTTATTTTCAATTTTGAGGCTTTGCAAAGTTCTCTGCAAGAACAACAAAGTGGCTTAAATTATCTCAGCACCACTGTGAAAGAGATTTCAAAGAAAGCCCCCTCTGAAATTAGTCAGAAATACCAATCAGAATTTGAAGAGATTGAAGGACGCTGGAAGAAACTCTCCTCGCAGCTGGTAGAACATTGCCAAAAGCTAGAAGAGCAAATGAATAAACTTCGAAAAATACAGGTAACTCCAATTTTGACTGTTACATTCACTTATTTACTTATTTTCCCCAATACTGCATTGTCAAATTTAAAGGTAAATTGATATTGGAACCCCAGAAAGCTTTGAAGACATCAATAAGATCAAACACACAAACCTTTATCAATGGAGTATAATTTGTATATTTTACCTAAAAATGTAATTAATAGCTCTGGTTCTTAGATTTTCTTTAGAATTAATTATTTTATCAATACAAATAGGACTTGGACATATTGTTAGCTTAATAATTTTAAATACAAGCTATTCTATGGGTAATGTCCTTTTTGGTTGATCAATTGTGAAATATACTAATGTCAAATAGAAACTTTGAAAGCATCATGGTATGATAGAAAAGCACTGGAATAAGATGCTTCTGAATTTAAATTCCAGTCCAAATGCTTAGTTATTTTTAATATTTACAATCTAAAGTACTATGCAGTCCTAAAATATTCTATAAGCACAATATGCATATTTACATGTATGTATTTATAAACATATGTGTACATATATACATACATATAGCATACATGAAAAAAAAACATTTCTTTTTTGCCAGGAGCTGCATGCATTCTTTGGTTCATGACCTCATCCTCCATCTTCAAAGCCTTATGGTGTAGTGCATTAAACATTATAGGAATAGGCAGGAAAGAAGTCCAAATCAAGTGAGAACATATTATCTTAAGTATACTTTGATCAGGAAAATTTTAGTCAGCAAATAAACAGGAAGAAAGCTTCAAAAGAACTAGTATGTTCAACTCACTGGAGATATTATGTTTAAATATTAATAAAATATATGATTAGAAAATGCTCTGGAATATCATTCTTTGGAAAATGTATTTTAAACAAGTAGTAATGGGATTAACATCAACAACAGCAATAATAATAAAGGATAGTTACTAGTATATTCAAGAGGGAAAGATGTAATTACATTTTTATTTTCAAAACATTACCATGGCCAGGCATGGTGGTGCATGCCTATAATCCCAGTGACTTGGGAGGTTGAGGCAGGATTGTGAGTTCAAAGCCAGCCTCAGCAAAAGTGAGGTGCTAAGCAACTCAGTGAGACCCTGTCTCTAAATAAAATGCAAAATAGGGCTGGAAATGTGGCTTAGTGTTCCAGTGCCCCTGAGTTCAATCTTTGGTACCACCCTTTGCTTCCCCCAAAATCATATTACCATGAAAAGGAAAAAGAGAAGAGGAGATTACTGTCATCAATGTACAGGAATGATTTCAGTGCACTAAGACTCAGGCAGATACCAAAAAGTGATAATGCAGTAAGGAAGAAGTCAATAAGACTGGAAAAAGAGCAGTGTAGATATGGAAGAGGCACAAGTAGCTTTGAAAATGTGAGGAAGGTGGTAATGTTGAAGCTTCTAGATTTATTCAAGTGTTTTTAATAATATTACTAATTATATTAAAAGGCAAACATTCTGTGAAACATATATTTTCAAAGAAATTTAAGAGAATATAGTGCATCTAGACAGTGTGGTTTAATCCTATAGAAATAACAAAGTGACAGACATGTTTGAAAAATAACCAAAAAAGCATCAAAAACAATGTCCAACAAGGAGGAAAACTAGGAGGTAGTTGGCTATTTATGAATGATGAAAGATGAGATGGATTTTGTTTTGTTTTGTTTGGTTTGGTTTTGGTACCAGGGATGGGGTTCAGGGGCTCTAAACCACTGAGCCACATCCCCAGCCCTTTTTATTTAGAGACAGGGTTTCACTAACTTACACATGGCCTTGCTAAGTTGTTGAGTCTGGCTTTGAACTCACAATCCTCCTGCCTCAGCCTCCTGAACCACTGGGATGACAGGTATGCACCAATGCACGCAGCAAAAGATAAGATTTTTTTTCACCTGATCATTGTTTCAAACTGGTCAGGCAAATAAGAAATTAAAAGCAAAAACTTATTCTTTAAAATTGACAAAATCTTGGTCTAAAAGTTCCCAGCTGAAGGGACTATTTTAAAGTGTCAACTGTAGAAAACAATTTGTGGAAGTTCGGGTTTAGGGAGGCTATAAAGACACTATTACATTGAGTTTATTGTTCATAGTTTGTTTTATGTAGTGTAAGGGCACATTGTTAGTATTATCATGAGTTGTTTTGTAACTTAAAATTTCTCTAGAGGGGGATATGATTTAATGTTCTCGAGAGGAACATCATAAAACCACATTTGGTAGTAATTTTTTATTTTTAACAATAGCAGACTTCATACACCAGTGCTCATAGAGTAGACCATAAAAATGCAGTCTTAGTAAAAATATTCTTTTCCTGAAGAGCTACTTAGCGACATCCTTCAAACATGGGAGTTGTTTGTGGGCTTGTGTTTAGACATATCATCATGATGAACTATGTAAAAAGTAATCAGCACCCAGTAATGCCTTAAAATGTTCTCTTATTCCAGAATCACATAAAAACACTGAAGAAATGGATGGCTGAAGTTGATGTTTTCCTGAAAGAGGAATGGCCTGCTCTTGGAGATTCAGAAATTCTAAAAAAACAGTTGAAACAGTGCAGAGTAAGATTTTATATGATGCCTTTCATGTGAACACTTTTATATGGTAATATTTCATTAGATCAGTATTTTTTACTCAGAGGGCATTTAGTAATATCAGGAGAAAGTTTTGGTTGTTGCAACATGCTAGGGATGATATTAAGGCTGGCATCTAATAAGGAGAGGCCATGGAAGCTGATAAACATCCTACCAGTCCCTTCACAACAAATAATTACACAGACTAGAATATCAATATTATCGGGGGGCCAGGGTTGTGGCTCAGTGGTAGAGTGCTTGCCTAGCGTGCGTGAGGCACTGGATTCAATTCCTGGCACCACATAAAAATAAAATAAAATAAAATAAAATAAAGGTATTGTTTCTACCTACAACTAAAAAATACATTAAAATATTAAGAGTATCAACTTTGAGAAATCACTGGTATAATAAATGAGAAAGTATTGACTTTTATGTAAACCTAACTTTATAAAATAATATAAATAGGCAGATAATTTAAAGAAACCTTTGACTACTTCTTATATCTTATTACAGATTATTATTCATACCATTACTCCTTCCATGTATAGTGCACTATGTTATATTGCACAACATGGTTTTATGAAATGATATTCATTATACCATTGTGATACAGCAAGAAGACAATAATATAGCTTTTTAAAGAACTTGCTTTGGAAAAAAAGCTAAAAAAGTAAATCTGGGTTACAAATAACCTTCACACCCGTCATGCTATAAACAATTACTGTAATATCCTGTGTTTGAAAATGAAAATCTTTTCAAAAGTAGTAATGTATGAAGCCCTTCATTTTCACACATTTTTTCTACCAAGAAACACTAAATTTATTCCCTTTGTTTTTGAAATAAGCAGCACACAGATAATTCCCTACTTCATTCATGCCATAAAAACACTAAAAATTTTTGTAAGATCTATATGCAGATATCAACTGAATTGTCTATTTCATATTTTAAAGGACAAAATTCATATGCAATGTCATCATTCTTATACAGTTCCTATTTATGATGCATTTATAACATATTGTGATATTTTTCAGCTAGATTAAATAGTATTATTTCCTTAGCTTTTAGTCAATGATATTCAGACGATCCAGCCCAGTTTAAACAGTGTCAATGAAGGTGGGCAGAAGATAAAGTATGAAGCCGAGCCAGAGTTTGCATCCAGACTTGACACTGAACTCAAAGAACTTAACACTCAGTGGGATTACATGTGCCGTCAGGTATGGACAGTATCTTTCATTGGATTTGGCTCAATTTAATTAATTGAAAATTTTTAATGTCTCCCTTTACCATTATCTTCATATAAAGTGTTCTTTCTAGCTATGTTCATGCTTTAAGGCAGAATTTATTCAAATGAATAAGCCTCTCTGGAGTACAGAAATATTTTCATAGTAAATATTTTAAATATTACATTTTTTTTATTATTTTAGTTTTAAACTGACCTTCTTGAACTCAGTTGTGACACTGAAAAATGAGATGTTACTCATAGCAATTATTTTCATTTAGTCTTTTCTCCTATGCATAAATGTATAATAATAATTGGTATAACAACAGATAGACTACATATCCATATTTGATACAGAAATAAATTGAAAAAGTTAAATATTTGTATACACAAATGTATATAATTTTTACTTCTGATTGTTAAGATTTCAAAGTTTAGCTTCTTTAATACCTTTATTTCAGTCAATGAATTAAGACTGAAAAATGATTAAGAATAATAATGAATAAAATAAAAAAAACTAGATTCACATCTGAGTTACTTGTTTTCATATAGCAATATATATTATAGATATTCATTTTAAATGTAAAGATTAAACTATGGAAAGTAAACTATTATATTTATTAGTGGTATATATCAAATATTTCTTGTACAAAAGATAAAGTTTTGACCTACACCAGGCAGTGATTACTTTAACATTCATCAATGCCTTTTTGTTTTATTTTGTTTTTGATATTAGGGATTGAGCCTGAGGGCATGTTACCATTGAATTGCATCCCCAGCCCTTTTTATTTTTTCTTAGTTTTTTCACCCTTTTAAAAATTTTGTTCTAATTCATTATACATTCTATAAGAATGTATTTTGACACTTTAAAACTTAGGGCCTTGCTAACTTGCTGAGGCTGGCCTTAAAATTGTGATCCTCCTGTCAGCTTCTTGAGTTGCTGGGATTATAGGCATGTGCCACTATGCCTCGCCATTAATAACTTTTTTGAAGTTAATGAGAGTTTTGTTTATATGTGTTAGAGATAGTCAGCCTTTGGTTATTTCTAAGTAATTTTTAAAAATTAAAAAGAAATAATGCCAAAAGGTAAAAGTTAAATTTGAAAAAGAATTTAGGAAACCAATGGTCAAGGCAAGTTGCACATCTGACGTTTTAACAGTTCTATTAACTCACAGATAAGATAACCTTGGGTCAACTAACTTGCATGCTTCTCCTATAGCAAGTCAGTGGTATAAGGGTTGTTCATGAAAAAATCATCACTTAAATAATGGATTGTACCATTGATAGTTTCCTGGAAGACCTGTGTGAAATGTTTTTGTTTTTGGAATGTTCATAATGGATGAGTTGAAAAAATACCACCAATTTATTTAGAGCAAAGGGAAAAACAACAGCAAAAATTTTATGAAGGTCACTGATGTTACAGAAATCTCAATATTTTTACAATTTATACAACTATAATGTTAAAAACACCTTAAATCTTAAACATCTTGGCTTAAGACTTATCTATTATAATGCACACTAGAAAATTTTTTGTTCAAAAGAAGTATTTTGAACACATCAGCCCCTGCATGACAAAAATATTATAGAACCCAGCCATGTTCTGAACTTTTTTTCCCCAATTCTACAAGGTTTTACATCTTTCTGCTTCTCCTTGGAGTATCATACTACCCATGCTCTCCCTGTGGAAAAAAAATCATCTAGTTTTAAAAGGAAGAAATTATCCACTCAGGTGAAGAGAAAGATAGAAAAGTAAAAGAAGTGAAGCTGGGCTTGGTTGTTGATACCACCTCAGTGGTCTAGACAAAAGAATGGAAAAGTAGTATAAACCTATGTATCATAGAAATATCTACATAAACAATAATGATGTTCTTTCTTGGGTTAGACATGACTTGTTACCTAATATTAGATGTCAAGGTTCAGAAAAACACAAATAGAGACAAAATTGTCAAGTATTTGAAATACTTGAAGATATTTGGAGGTCTCATCATGCAATTTTGGAGGTATAAAATGGTTAAAATTAACTTAAATTCCAAACATCATGTACCCAAATGAAAAAAATCAAGATTTTAGCTATTTATAAAATAAAACAATAACCTTTACTGAAATATCTCACAAATTGCCAAGCAGAGTGGCAAGAGGATGGTGTGGGCTGGGGCAGGGCACAGTGCCACACACCTGTAATCCCAGTGGCTATGGAGGCTGAGGCCGGAGGATCACAAGTTCAAAGCCAGCCTCAGCAAAAGCAAGGCACTATGCAACTCAGTGAGACCCTATCTCTAAATAAAATACAAAACAGGGCTGGGGATGTGGCTCTTTGGTTAAGCACCCCTGAGCTTAATCCCCAGTACCCCCCAAAAATATTTCATAAATTAAGCAACAACATTCAAGAGAAGGAAAAAAGGGAGAAAGGGAAGGAGAGAGAAGGAAGGAGATTTATAATTATTCATATATTTACATTATTATATATATTTATTAAATTAAATGCATATAGGGGCTGAGAGTATAGCTCAGTTGGTAGTGTGCATATTTGAACCCATCAAAGAAAGCCATTGGAAAGAGCAGCTCAAAGAGAAAAATGGATGGAAAATAAGAGTCACGAGCTCATTCAAAAATCACATTGATGATTTAGTCTGTATGTCAAATGCATTTGGGTGCTATCAAAGATATTTAGATATAATAGTGACATAATTTAAAGTAATTATTTAAAAATTACTATGTATTCACATTATACAGAGAATAAATTGAAGGAGCTCTAGTAGAAGCAGTTAGGAATGAATTGCTGTTGTTCAGATTGAGATAAAACTGGAAAAGTAAATGGAAATATTAGTGAACATTGAGAGACATGAAGAAACTTGAAATATATGACCCTCTTGTGACATTATGTTTTATTTAATGTCCAAACTTCTCATAGCATTTTTCCTCATTCTTACATAGAAATGGATCTGGTTTGAATACATATTGCTCTGCTCATTACTGTTTATTCTGTTTTGTGGTATGTATATTTTCCTATTCTAATAGTATTTACCCAAGGAGGGAATATGTTGTTCTGAGCAAACTGGAACAATGTGCTGACCACTCAATGTGGACATATTCTATGGATCAGCCTTCACACTTCTCTGTTTCCAATCATTGCCTAGGTCAACTCATACAACATCATTATTTCAAATATAATTCATAAATTCTACCTTCCGCAATTTTTGTTATATTCTGGAAATTTCTCCTGAATCTTAGGACTGCATATTCATTTTCCCACTCAATCCATACATGTGAATGAAATATTAGAGTGTGTGTGTGTATGATATATATAAAATAGCTCCAAAATATAGACATGCATTACAATAGATATAAGCTGTATGCCTACTGTATACAGTAAATATAGCATACCCAGACAAAATCTCTGAAATTTCTGATATACTCAACAATCTGCTATCTGGGTAGTCGCTCTGGCATCCCTATCCTTTCAGCTACCCAAGTCAAAGTCCTTAAGGTCTTCTTGTCTCCTATATTTTTCTCACACCCAAACATAAAATGGATCAACAAATGCTGTTGGTTCTAACTATACAATTCCCAAGTTCCAGCAATTTCTCAGCATCCTTCTGCTCTTACACTAGATGAATTCATTATTCTTTTTTAGACCATTGCAGAGGATTCCTAACAAGTCTCATGTTGCCATTTTTTGCCCCTTCCCACGGAGCTATTATCAGCATAGCAGCCAGAATGATGGTTTCAAAATATGTTAGATATCACTCTTCTACTCAATAACTTTTCAAGGTACTCTAAAATTTAAGCCTGTGTATTGGCCTAGGAATGCATCTGAAAGAAAGAATTAAAGCATAATATGTTACTAGTATTGTGCTGATTAATGTTTGACAATTGGTATTATGAAAGTAGATCAAGGATATAATCCTAGGAACAGATTTGGGAGAAAATATAGGCATATGGAGTTCTGATGCATATAATTCACTTAGATATAAATACACAGTTGGCAGTAGGGAAAAAAAGTGATCTGAAACACTATTTTAAATGTAAGAAAGAAATGGAATAAGAAAAGGCCTTAAAAATAGAGATTGGAATGATACAAGAAGAGGACCAGCCACAGAACTCTGGGAAATATTTAAATGTCAGCAAGTAAAAGAAGGCCAACAGAATAACTGAGAAAAGAAAATATGTGCAAAAATTGGCCAAGAAAGCTGCAATGTCAAGAAAGTAGGGGTTTCAAGGAGCCAAATATAATTATGAGACTCAAATGCTACAAGAAACAAATTCTTAAAAGTAAAAGAAGATAAGAGATGGTTTGGGAGATATATATTAGATCAAGAATCAGGAAAACCCTAATGTTCTTAGAGTTACAGTGGATTGGTGAGGATAGAGACAGATTATATTTAAGCAATTTTCTAGAGGTCATTAAGTAGAAAAAGGAGAGAATGCACTTTAAAATTATGAACTGTATAAAATTATGATAAGATGGATGTTTGCTTAATTTAACTTCTTAAATCATAGGATAGTCTGTGAACATATTAATATGGTGGCCTAAAAGAAACAAGAGAGAAGAGTTGAAGAAATATAAATTCAGGAAAGACACAGAGGAAAATAAGGGAAAGATACAGGGAAGTACAGACCTCAGAGCATTAGCTCTGAAAAGGACTCATTGACCCTGGACAAGACCAAAGTCATCTTTTGCTCTGAGATCGGAGATTAAAGAAAGTGTGGTGGGGAGTAGTACTAAATGTTTGATTTATAAAGTATATAACAGGAAACAGAAAGAAATTCCTGTTTTATCTATTTCGAGAATTTGCTGTAATCAGCTGACACTGTTGGATAGATTGGACAGTTCGAAATAAGCATATTGGAGTCACTAAAGATATAAAGCAAAATTGTAATTTTAACCAAAATCTTTTCACAGAAATTCTTTTTAACATATGAAAGCAAACATTGCATGTCTTACTCTTTCCAAACATTCATAAAGCTGTAGTAGATCAAATTGGAAAAAGACCTTGGAAATTGTCTAGTTATAAATCTGAACTACAGAGAAATGATGTTAGATTGCTTAGCATTGACTCTAGGAGTCTGATTCCTAAGTCAATGTTCTTCCCAATACACTTGTACTATCATCTCAAAATGGCCTTATAACCTTTTTTCTTAAGGAAAAAAAATACTTCTGATCCCTTTCCTCTAGTTTAGTTTTATAGCATGCCATATATCTATATCTATATCTATATCTATATCTATATCTATATCTATATCTATATCTATATCTATATATTTACTACAAGTTTGGACTAAGTTTCATTAGTCTCTCCAATATTTTTGTAGCTTCTCCAACTACTTCAAATGATTATAGTAGAGTAGATTGTCTACATAGAAATTTAACAACCTGTTTATTTAGGCTTACTATAGGTTTATTAAATGTGCAAAATAGTATTTATACCTTTACTAGAATAATGATTAGACATATTGTTCTTGATGTGTCAGACTGGAACAGTTATTCATATTTCAATAAATTATTTTCTATATTCATCTAGAAAAGGAAAGCAAAAGTGAAACATTGATCAAATTCAACATGGTTGGGTTATGAAATGTAAGGGAAATAAACATGGTGGCATTTCTACACATATTTAGTATTGAGTAAAGTACCATGAAATTTTTATTTTATTAAAATTATGCAGTATATATTAAAACTTTACTATTAGAACTCTGTTAGTTAAAATATCAAACCTTGTTTAATCCCAGATAAAAGAATTATTTTGAGTATAGTTACATTTCAGAGGGAAACACTATATATAATTACTATAATACTACTCAGTACTTTGAAACAAGATATTTGTGTATATGATTTTGTTTTAGATGTTTTATGTTTTGCTGTTTTTTAGTTATTGAGTAATAAATTCCATGGTAAACATTCTTAATATTTCCAAAAATTATGAGGGTTTAAAAAGCAGATGTTCCATATGACCTCACATATTGTTTGGCAGCTTGCTATTTAAACTTAAAAATATATGGTCTTACATTTTATTTCAGTACACAAATTGATGATATGTGATATCCCATGGTTTGTATGTTTAATTAATCCCACATGAAAGCAAATTTGGATTTATCCCCAACATGCTGCTTTCTTCATGGCTGAATTAAACAATGTACATGCAACTCGGTACACTTTGATATGATTTACTCTTAAAAGGCCCAGAGTAGACTTTGGTTCAAGAACATTAATATTTTAAATATATTTTATCAGCTTGCTATGAAAGGTTATGTATTTCCCTAAACAGTATGAAAACTTTTATATCCCTACACCCATGCCAAACTGAGCATCTTCATTAATTTTTTTGCCATACTATTTTACTTATGAAAAAACAATAATTAGGGCTGGGGTTGTGGCTCAGCTGTAGAGCACTGATCTAACACATGCAGGGCCCTGGGTTCGATCCTCAATACCACATAAAAATAATTAATAAATAAATAAAATAAAGATATTGTGACCAACTACAACTAAAAATAAATATTTTAAAAAGAAAATACAATAATTAATTTTCACTTGTGATTACTTACATATAAATAGTATTGGAACATCTTTTATACAGACATAATTTTTTCTGTGAATTATCTGTTTATCTTATACATTTTCATTTTTTGCTTTGTTTTATGAGAATTTTCTGTAGTTGTTTCATTTTTCATTACCTAAGATATTTAAAATCATAAAAGCATCATCACAAAACTGAAAGAATGATCAATTAGTTCTACATATGCCAATAAAATTATTTTACAACAATTATTTTTTCTACTCACAGAAAGAAAAGAATTGTCAAAGACAAAAGCTAACTTATTGTAATTAGGGCAAACTGGTCATTTTATTATCTATTCCAAGTAAATGGCTATATTGTATTTTCACACTTATGTGAGATTAAACATGATCCCCATGAGTTACTTTTCTTATGGATATAATCCTTTCATTTCATCTTTACTATCAAATCTTAGTTATTTACACATTATTCAATAGCATGGTAATGCTAATGTCTTGGCACTGTCAGTATTTATGCTTTTCTTGTTTGTTTATTTTATGGAAGGTCTATGCCAGAAAAGAAGCCTTAAAAGGAGGTTTGGATAAAACTGTAAGTCTCCAGAAAGATCTATCAGAAATGCATGAATGGATGACTCAAGCTGAAGAAGAATACCTAGAGAGAGATTTTGAATATAAAACTCCAGATGAATTACAGAGAGCAGTTGAAGAGATGAAGGTAAAATAAATCAAATAAACCAAAGAAATAATGGAAAGGAATGCAACATTGCTTAAAATTGTGCTTATGACAATCTACTGTCTTCTGGGTTTAATACTAGAGATTTATTTTTAATTAATTTTAATCAATTTTGCTTTAAATTTTGTTATATTTTCTATTAAAGTCTTAAAATATTTATTAATTTAGTGCATTGTGGTCAAAATGTCAACATTGGCAATCCCAGTTTAAAACTTCATTCTTTTGAAATGATATAGTGTTGAGGATTAGAATCAGCTGATCACATTAACTGTTTTTAGCTGTTGCAAATTCAAGTTGAAACTATGACAAAGTGTTCTAGAATAGACAATATAAAATATATTTAAATGCTTTGTTAATTTGGTAGCTTAAGGGATTTCTTTGAATTTGGGAGTTTTAAGTATTTTAACAGGTAGCTTTTAATATGGATAAAAAGAACTGAGTTTACATGCATATATTTTGAAACCATACAACAAAAATATAGTAACTTTGATTTAGGACCAGGAGAACCTGTATATACCACAGTCTTAGAAGTAAAACCTCAAGTTGAATATATAAAGTGGCATTTCAGTGTGGCTTTGGGAAACTCAGTATCAATACAGTCTTCTATTTTATGCTGTTTATATTGTTGTTCTTCCTAACTTGACTGTATGTACTGAATGCTAATACTTAGATTTAAGTAAGTTGCCTAGGTCAGTGTGAGTACTCAATGACCTGTAGCTGTAAAGACAGCAACTATTTTTATGTACTAATAAGAATGCATACGCTGATAGAATTTTTCTATGTGAAATATTAATAGGTGCTTATTTGGTTTGAGGCCTCATGACAGAGCAAAATTAATGTGGAACCAGACCCTCAGTTTCAAAACCTGGTTTGGTTCCTTGCCAGGTGCATAACCTTGGGTGAGTTACATAAGCTCTGTGAGCTCCAACTCCCTCATTTGTGAATTTAGTACTAGAACACCTCCCTTCTAGAACTGTTTAAAGCATGAAACATAGAAGTCCCAAATACTCAGCCAGGTGCAAAGCAAATTTTTCAAATTTGATAGCTATTGTTGTAGTTATTATCATTGCTGCATACTAAGAAATTAAGTGTACTTTATAAAATATATGATCAGTCAGATATATTTCTTATAGTTAATAGCAGAAAGCACTCACATGAAAAATCAAATGTTTAAGCAAATATGGAATGAGTTAAATGCAGAACGTATAATTAAAACCTGTAAGAAAGATTGAATTTGGATATTATAGAGCATTACAACCTATGAAATATTCTAATCTAGTAATACCATATATCATTCATTCATCAACAAATACTTATTGCACACCTATTATATGCCAAATATCCTTCTAGCTACTGAGTAAAGTGGTAAGTAAGACCACAGTCTGCTTTCTTTAAATTTACATTCTATTGTGGATGGATAGGGAACTAACAATGAATTTAGGAACAAATAAAACTCTTTGGGGTCATGGCAATTTGCCTAAAACACAAACCAGGTTTGTAGAATAGAGAATAATTCGTGTTTAGGAGGAAGTTGGGAAATGGTGAGATGTTAAAGTTTGACTTGTAGTACATTTGTGGAAAACACTATTTAATCCAAGAGATCTGAATTATGGGGGAAAAAAACAACTATAAAAACATTTCATGGGGACTGGGGATGTGATGAGGCTCAAGCGGTAACGTGCTCCCCTGGCATGCACAGGGCGCAGGGTTCAATCCTCAGCACCACAAAATAAAACAAAATAACGATGTTGTGTCCATCAAAAACTGAAAAATAAATATTGAAAAATTTTCTCTCTAAAAAAAAAAAACTAAACACCTGTGTTCATTTTGTGAGCAAATTTATCTTTATTTTCAGAAGTTGCTAACAGATATACTTTGAAATCTCTCCCTGATTTATTCAGAGAAAAAGTAGTAAACTTTTGTTTCTTTATTTTCTTCCTTATGTTTTACTGGGAAATGCTAGTGATATTTTGGTAACTTATTTCCCCCCATAAAGAAAAAAATTTCTGTTTACATAAAGGAACTGAGGGGAGTGTTTGATAAGAAACATCTGACTCCAAAACTCTTCTGGAGATCAGCAATGACTATATGCAAAAGCTATAAAATAAAACCTTGTTAAAAATCTTAAATTTCTTTTTTTTAAAGAGAGAGTGAGAGAGAGGGAGAGAGAGAGAATATTTTTAATATTTATATTTTTTTAGTATTTGGTGGACACAACATCTTTGTTGGTATGTGGTGCTGAGGATGGAACCCGGGCCGCACGCATGCCAGGCGAGCGCGCTACCGCTTGAGCCACATCCCCAGCCCTTAAATTTCATTTTAAATGTTATTATTTTTATTTGATTTTTTGCTATTCTAATTTTACTACTAAAGATTAGGAAAAAACTATACATATCATAAACATAGTAAATATACATGTTTCTTCAATCACTAGAGCAGGATCCCTGCACATAAATGAATATCAGAATAACCTAGAGGACTATTTGAATAGACTTTTGGCTTCTCCCTGTAGATTTGGGATTCAGTGAATGTGGGGTAATGCCTGAGATTTTTCATTTCTACTAAGTTTCCAGGTGATTCTAAGGAACAAGTTCCAAAGTGGTTCTAAGGAACCATACTTCCTGAACATCTGGTTAAAGATACTGTTCATGACCCAAGTGCTAGTATATTATGGATAGATACATGGAAAGAAAGGGTGCACGAGACAATATTTTTATGAAGATTATGTCTAAATTATACTGGTCATTTAGCTTTTGTGCCATTTGCACAGTAAAGAAAGCCATCACAATCTTTTTCTCATGTTGACCTAGGAAAATAAATTTTACTCTTTCTCTTTTCTGAAACTATCCCAACATCTAAGCCAATTTCACAAAAGAATATAGGAAGGATTAAAGATTGAAGAAAGGTGTTTTCCATGTTCTGCATTTCTAGATAGGTGCATGGGTTGTTTTTAACTTGTATAATTTGTAATTGCATTCGTTGCATCCAAAACAATAAGAGTCTTTCTCATCTCAATGAGAATTTGAAACTGACATAACAAACTATGAGAAAAATGTAACATCCAGAATCTTTAAATTCTGAATCTGTTTTCTGATGTTCAGTGCAGATATAACAAAACACATGTCTGAAGGTTTTGTTAAAGATCCAATAAGGTAGCAGTGTGGCATAGATGGCATAGCAGATAATAGCACATGTTGAGTGATTAATAGTTGTCAAAATTATTGATCATGCTATAATTATTAAAGTCAAAATATGGTGTGTATAGAAACACACTCCATGTTCAGTGATGCAGAAAAACTGATTTATTTAGAATATTGAACTAAAAGTTTCAATTAATTAGAAACCATAGAGGCTAATGTTTTATAGTCACAACAACTTGCATTTGCCATTGTACTGCATACTGTGGAACTAAATCCAAAGGATAGGTTGATTATATTTAAAAATATAAAGGCATTTTATAGCTCAATTTATGTCCTTATACCTAAATTCTCACCAATATGTTATATGCAGACCCTTCCACCTGTTAAAACGTGATATTTTTTTTAACCTGAGGGCTTTTTTTTTGGCCACTAAATTCCACTTTCTCATCTTTGTGACAACTTTTAAGTATTAGGAACCTAAACATTTCCCAACAGCCTTCAAACAATGATGGATTGATGTATATATAATGCTTTCCTTCCCTCAATTCCAAATGGGATGACCCTCAGAGTTGTTTCCCATAGATTTCCAATAGGACTAAACTTCAGTCACTGACAATAGTTCCTGGGATTAATAACTATGTCCTTATATTCTTTATTCCCTTTTCTATCAACATTCCTCATTGTGCTACCAGTATTTGTCACTTAGTACATGCTCATCAACTGTATTTGAAAGGTCCTGTCATAGTTGGCCTCTGGAGGAACCCAAACTGTGTGTGTTTCTAAAATATACACACACATTGGATGTTAAGAAAAAAATATATGTCCTATAGCTCAAGACCACCAACATATCTCTTTATTAATTCAAAAAATTGTGTTTATTCCTTTTTACAATGAGGAAACTTATGCACAAAGGGGAACCATGGAGTCTATGAACAAGTAAGAACCTTAGTAGGATATTGGCTCTTGTTAGGTTATTTGAAGCATGGATTAAGGGCTTTGCTTTAGATTGCTTGCTAATGAGTGTAGGTAACCACACTATTGGGTATTTTATCTTGTCTAGAAGGAAGGAAAATTAGTGAGGCTGAAGTTGTAATTGATAAAGAAGCAACTGTCACTCATATTAACGAAGACAGGGAAATGATTGCTATTTTGTGGTTTGGCCAATACTGATGTTTTGGTCTGCATTCAGACTTGATTATAGAAAATCCTGCTGTTGTCTCCATCTACCTTAGTAACAAAGTGGTCTTGTCCAATGAACTATGGAACAGTTTATCTTCCAAAGGAGAAGATCAAGGCATAGCTGTGAATGCTAAGTCAGGTCCTGATGTCAGAGGCTGCTTTTATCTTTTTATTATCTCTCATGTATTTTCAGTTGCCAAACAGAGCTTTCATCAATATATGGTCCCAGAGATGGCATTAAGATGGCTTTTATGTGTTAATTATCTTTTGACTTAAATAATGATATTTCTACTAATTTTAATATTATTCAAATGTCCTGGTTTAGATCTGATTTCAATTATACATTTCTAAGTATCTTTAACTTAGCTAATATTGAAATATTTGGTTCTTGTATATGAATATAGATGTATACATAACTAGTCACAATACATACCCTTGTACAGAATACTTTTCAAACTATTCCTATGAAAGACCTGTTATATTCCAATTGTAATCTTTCCTTCAAGTTTTCAATTACACTTAAATCTAAATGTATGGAAGTAATCAAAGTCAATACTAGATTTACTTTTATGAATCTCATCCTAACAGGGATATTATTTTTAAAAAATTATATGATACAAAGGAATGCATTTTGGAATTGAAAATTTTCTTTGTTTTTCAGAGAGCTAAAGAAGAGGCTCAGCAAAAGGAAATGAAAGTGAAACTCCTTACCGAAACCGTAAATAGTGTCATAGCTCAAGCTCCACCTGCAGCACAAGAGGCCTTAAAAAAGGAACTTGACACTCTTACCACCAACTATCAGTGGCTGTGCACCAGGCTCAATGGGAAATGCAAGACTTTGGAAGTCAGTTGCTTTTCTTGTTCCTTATCAATTTTATATCAAAATGTGGCCATCTGTGAAGCAAACTGATTAACATGAGTTCTGTTATAAAACTACTTAGGCTTTTTTAAAGTCAGCTTTTCATCATTGTGACCAAAAGACCTGACAAGAGCAACATAGAGAAGGGAAAGTTTATTTGGAGCTCACAGTTTCAGAGGTCTCAGTTGACAGATGACCAACTCCATAGCTCAGGTTCTGAAGTGAAGCACATCATGGTGGAAGGGCATGGCAGAGGAAAACTGCTCAGGACTTTGCAATCAGGAAGCAGGGAGCTCCACTCATCGTGGACAAAATACAACCTGAAACATGCACCCCCAGTAACCTACCTCCTCCAGCCACTCCCTATATGCCTACATTTACTACCCATTTAATTCTTACCCACAGATTAATGTAGTGATTAGGTTAAAGCTCTCATAACCATATCATTTCCCTCTAAGAATTTTTGTGTTGTCTCACACGTAAGCCTTTGGGAATCACCTAATATGCAAACCATAACAGGTTTGAATTCCTCACTGAAGCACTTTCAAGTTCGATGACTTTGGGTCAGTTGTTTAACTTGCACAATACTGTTTCCACTTTGTTAAATAGAAAAATAATACCTACTTCACAGAGTAGTTGAGAAAATTAAATGAATTCGTACACTAGTACTCAATAAACAGAAGCAAGTATTATTCTATTCTTTATTTTTTACTATTATGAATATTAGGTAATAGAAATTCTTAAAATAAGTTATTTTTAGATTTTTAGAAAGTTTTTTTTTCATGTATTTGAATGTGTATAAACTTATTTAAGTATCTTAGTGGGAAAGTATATTTTGGAGATGTGTATGTTATTTTAATTATCTATAATAATTGCTGGGCCCTGTAGAGTTCTTTACAAGACATGTTTCCTAACTAGCTCTTTGTTTGACACTTTACATTATATCTATTCATTATCACAAGCTCTGTTTTCTCTTTCCCACATGCCTTATTCTCTAGACTGTGCTTATCTGAATATAGAGATGAGTTCAACTGCCTCAAATGATTACCATGTAATTATATATAAAAAATAAGCTATGGTGCTACTTTTTCAAATACTATGCTAAGGAGTGCAAAACTTTACCTATTCCAAATGCCCATAATGCCAGACACTGCATATAAATTGGACGTGGCTTTAAGTCCTCTTCCACAACAGAGGATTGTCTTTGTGAATATAGCTGAAAAATAATTCAGGTGTCTCATTAATACTAAGAGATATCATTCTTAGTTATTGTTATATGTTAAAGTGTTTGATATTTAAAGACAGATAAAATACAGACCTAGAGTAGAGCTTAAAAATATTTAAAAATATAACTTTCACCTGAAGTGCCCTAGATACATACAATATTATAACTTTCTAATGAAATCTTTGGCTTTCTCCATCATAAATTTCAATCTCTTCTTTGTCTACCAGCCCTCTTTTTTTTCAAATCCAGTTTACTTCTCAGACACAGGACAAGAGCATTCTCTATGCCAGAACCTGTTATATTTGCTGAGGACATACACACATCTTTTTTATTAGTGGTATGTGAATGCTAGAGAAAATAAACAATGGGAAGGGAGGTAATGGCCACTGTAAAAATCTCAAAGTAAAAACTAATTCACTACAAAGCTACATAAGGGAGGAACTTCTTGTATCCAGGAAATTGTTATCTGACAATAAGTAAAACACTTAAATATTATTATGTTCTTAATTCTTTACATCAGCATTATCTTTTAATTCCTTGTACTCATTTAATCTTTTGTTCATTCAAAATTTATTTTAGGTACATTTTCAAAAGGGAACTTTTATTTTTATCTTAACAAAATTTTCAAAAAGTTTTATTAATTTTTCTATTTTATCTGAGGTGATGCTTCTATACTTTCTTATTTGTATTTTACTTAACTAGTTATTTAGGCCTTTATTTCTTGTCCACTGATTTTACACATATACTTTATCTTATCAACAACCTTATGTGTAATCATGTATACCTTAATCAGTGAAGTTCAGCAATAACAAATATAGGTCTATACACCTCTTCAACAAAAACATGGCATAAACATTAGCATCATTTAATTTTGAATTTGTGTCTCCCATCTTTTATAATATACATATATATAGATATATACATATGTACATGTATACACACACACACATGCTTAGAACTTCATTTACACCTTCTTATTCTTCCCAAATTAGTTAGTTATTGCTGTTTCTATTGTAATTTTTATTTTATACAATAATAATTTAGATTTACCAATATTATTTTACTAGTTTCTGCGATTAATTTTGCTTTTCATCTTTTCTTCTGAATTCAGTTTCCTTCTTTCTCTTTCCTTCAATGTGAGTAGCAAATACTCTTTTATTTTGCATGATTGAAAATGCCTTTGTTTTGCCCTCAGCATCAGATAATAGCCTACTTGAGCATATAATTATGTCAGGACAGTTATTTTTTGCAACACTTAAAATATTATTTCTTCATCTTCTGAAATTTCTTTTATTAAGAAGTCTGCTGTCAAATTATTGTTTCTTATAATTTTTTTCTGGTACTATTTAAATTTCCCTTTGTTTTCCAAGCTCTGCAGTTTGTCTCTATTTTGTCTATGTGTACATTTGCATTCATTTGTATTTTGTCACTTGGTATGCTTATAAGAATAGATAAATTATTTCTTTTTTTATCAGTTCTTCATTATCTTTATGAAGATTTGTCTTTTTTCCAGTCACTCCATTCCTTCCTAAGGGAACCTTTATTTGATCTGTGAAGAATAGCCTCACCCTATATTCTAATTCTTGATTTCTCTTTACAAATTTGTGTATTCTTATTTCTGTGTGTCTGATTCTGTGTAATTTTTTTGAAATCTTTCAGTTCTAAATTCTTTTTTCAACTCCCTATAGCATAATTTATTTTATTCTTCAGTAGATAAATCTACTCATCTCTGTGTATACATTTACCTATATATCTCTAAGTATACTTATAGATCTATAAGTATATTTTCTCAAAGACCATATTTTTCATATTTCAAGATTTAATTTGAAAATCTGCCTGTTATTTTCAAGATATCTTGATTTTTGTAATAAATTGCATTTCTTCCTTTAAACATTTTATAAATATATAATCTGATAAGTATTGACTTAATAATAAGCACAAAATTGTTTAAATTTTCCAGTAGCCAAACCAACCATGTAGTACTCCACTTTATGACTAGTAGTTGGCTTCTTAAATAATACTTGAGTGTGACTCTGTAACTTTGTATTCACTCTTAGTTATTGAAATTTACTCTAATTTAAATTTCTTATGCTGTATACAATTCTGACACCAGTATAGTTTGATCTTACAGCTTTGCACATTTTTATAGAAGTGCAAGTAAGAAAAAGGGATCTGACAGTGCCCTCCTTTCACCCGGTTTCTGGATACTGATCTTTTAGTGTTGGTGTAAGGGAGAGTAAAGAGGCAGAAATACTCTGTTCATGCTGAGGTCCTGCCCTAGCGGGGTCCAGGGGTCCTGAAGGATGAGTGGCGTCAGCGCAAAGAATGGGACAGGCGTCATTCCATTGGAGCAATCTCTAGAGAATGAGCTCTAATGCAGCTTTCTCTGGGTCATCTTTTACTGCATTTTTTCTCATCATTATGGATTCAGAATAAGTCATTGATTATACAACTTCCAAATTTTGTCATGATGTGACATTTCCTTAACAATCACTAGGGGTATAGAAAAATGTGACATCAATTTACATTTTTCCAGGATGTGACATTTACTTATGAATTATTATGGCTACAAAATCATTAATAAAATATGTCACTAATTTACATTTTTTCAGATTTTCCCAAGATGTACTATTTTCCCCAAGATATACTATTTCCTTATTAACAGATGCCAAACTACATAACCAGACTCTAAGTCTCCTACCCTATCATTAACCTTTAAATTTAAAGTACACCTTTATTTTATTTCTAATCTAAAATTTCCATCTAAAGAAGTCCCCTTAAATCTTATACTTAAAATATTCTAAAGTCTATAAACTATTCTTAAAGCATATTAGGAACTCATACAGCTAAAATTTAAGAATTCTAAACCCAAGAATCTAAATAAAATAATATTTCTAACATTATTCTAAAAGTATGTCTTATAAAACTACTTTAATTAATTCCTACATTAATTCTCATAAAACTTTCTCAAAGAGTTTCTTTGTTTCTTAGTCAAGGTGCGCTATTTCTTATATTTTTGTAATCTCACTGAAAGGCAAGTTCTGCACATTAGTTCACATACTGCCAATATTAACTATGCCCATCATAAGTCCCTATATGAAGTAAAAGAGGATTTATAGAAAAGAGGAGAATGTATCTTTATATGCCTTAACTTTCCTAAGTATATAACATAACTTTACCTTAATCAAATAAAACTACATATGGTGGGCTTTGTGCAATAAGCATAATGACTAGGCTTTCTAAGAGGCCAGAAATATGGGCTTGGGTTTTTAGTTGATATAATCAATGTGGTACCTAAAATTCTCATGACCTTTTTGAGAATGATTGTTGTCCATTATCAGTTTTGTCCTCAATGTGCTGAGATAGAAAAGCATCCTTCTTATTTTGTCCTTGATATGCTGAGGGGTACTAGAACATCCTTCAAGGCATGAACTACCTGTTATGTTCTAGCCATCTAAAATTTAATTTGGTTTGGCATTAAACATACTCATGCCTCCTGTCAGGAACATGAGCATAAAAATGAAAAGTCCCAATTACATAAAAAAGGGTCTCATGGTTTCAGTTTCCCATCAGCACAGCTTTGCCAGCACTTTTCCTTACAGTGACCTTGTCAAGACAGTGGGAGGGGGAGCACCTTCACCATGTTCATGAATATTCTTTTCTTATCTGGTCACAATTGTTCTTTCCTTTTGTTAATGCTCACATACATCTGTGATCAGTCTCTTGTCCTCTTTCTATATATTATTACCACTCTCTCTTTTCTAGGACTCTGTGGAATCTGCTAGGAATCTGGGTTGGCTTTATTCATATGGACTTTGAACCCTAAAAGGGCTCTCTTAGGCACTCATGATTCATTGTAATATTTGACAAAAATTCCAGGCCAACTCTTGCCTATAACCTATACCACCTACACTTTGAAGATTGTGTGTCTTTTTCAAGAAAAAGACTCATGGATTTTATTATTTGTTCTAATGCAAATCTGTCCACTTCTACATTTTTTTTTTGAGAGAGAGAGAGAGAATTTTTAATATTTATTTTTTAGTTTTCGGCGGACACAACATCTTTGTTGGTATGTGGTGCTGAGGAGTGAAC
Organism: Urocitellus parryii; assembly: GCF_045843805.1. Classification (NCBI taxonomy): domain Eukaryota; kingdom Metazoa; phylum Chordata; class Mammalia; order Rodentia; family Sciuridae; genus Urocitellus; species Urocitellus parryii. The sequence goes on from NC_135547.1 coordinate 105,727,753, forward strand.
CCGGGCCGCACGCATGCCAGGCGAGCGTGCTACCGCTTGAGCCACAACCCCAGCCCCTCACTTCTACATTTTTATATATAGTTTTATGTGAGTTGTGATATATCAGTATTTCTTTATTTGGGGGATACACACAAGTAGTTTACTCTTTTTATTTTTATTTCACACATAGCAGTAGGATTTATTTTGACATAATTATAAATGCATGGAGTACAGTTTGCTTCAATTACACTTATCTTTCCCCATTTCCCTCCGACTGTTCTCTTTTCTCTTTTTTTCTGATATTTCTATTTATTTACATGTTTTAAAAATTAGTGTCTTGTTTACATACATGATGAAGTTTGCATCTTTTGGAACAATGCTTTAGTGATCCCCTAAAGCCTTATTTACCCACCATGCCTCAACTAAAACCTGTGGGCACTGGAAGAACCCATTTCCCATTCCTCCCAGAAATTGAAAAGCTTGAAAGTGTTTTCCTTTGATTCCTTTTTGGTCATACCAATATCTTAAGAGGAAAATTAGTATCAGTTACTCATACTTAAATATACCCACCCACTAGATGAGTCATTCTCCTTTAGATCCTGTAAAAGAAAAGGGATCTACATGAGTTTGAGTTGGTATAGCTTCATGGTAGAGCACTTGCCTAGCATGCAGAAGGCCATGGATTTGATCACCAGCCACACACACATACATGTACACACAAATGAATGTCACTAATTTCCACAAAAATATGTGAAAGAATTGCATAACTTCCCAGACTTTCCTCTTTTCACTCCTCTCGAACAGCTTCTCCTTCAGGCTCTATTTGGAACAGGGTTTATAAAAATGAGTTATTAATGTACTCCCCAAATAGAATGTAGGTAACGTATCCCTTTTATGCCTTAAGCATAAAAACTAGTTGTCAAACTCAAGGAAATAAATCCTACTGGACACATATATGATCAGACTTAACATGTTTATAGTAAAATTGTCTAAAATTGTTCTATTATCTCTGTATCATAAGATATAGAAATTACAATTCATTACAACTTATGACTTCCTCTAATGGCAATGAATTTTCTTATGTGTCCAATATTTTTTTGTTTGTGAGCTCACATAATTTTTTCTACTAGAAATATCTTTTGTTTTCTATTGTTGAAAGTTTTTTTATTAGTCCTTTTATTTATTTCTACCAGGATCCTAGAGATTTTATCATCATGTGTGATACAAGTTTGAGTTTCATTTTCTAATGGGAGGATCCTTATTTTCCTATTGAGAATCTAAAGATTTATCAGCCTCCTTGCTAATTTCTTACAGTGAGTAGGGGTTTTCTAGTTCTTGTATTCAAGATGAGTAGCATACTACTTTATTCTTTTCCATCTCTCTGGCATGCAGGCGACCATTGCCTCATTTCATATCCCAAGTTAGTGTTAAATACCCCAGCTTCTATGGAATGTATCCTGTTTTGATAAGCCAGTATTATGTTAAGCTTGGTTTCCCACTATTTACACTTCTTTTCTCCTGACACTTGAGTTTTTCTGAAACAAGTTTTATACATGAGCTTTGAATTTCAAAAGTTTCCTTTATATTTAACCCAGCATTTCAATATGACTGAAATAGGGTGTGAGGTTGTTACCACATCAGCTCCATGTACTATTTTGAAAGGAAATTTGCTTTATAATTTCTACTTTCCTTAAAGGCCACTTAGAATTCTGTGATTTCAAAGTAATTTTAAGTTCCAAACTGTTAAGTTTAACAGTTATTCTAAGTGGCTTTTAGCTCCAAGTTTGGTTTGGGGACTATATTTTATTTTGTAAAGGTGACCTGTAAAGCTGGTACATTCAGCCTCTCCAGCTGTGTCCTTCAGATGCACTGAGGACAGAAGAGGCCATCCATCGTGATGGTTAAATCAGCAAGATAGTTCATTACCTCAGTCTGCACCAAAGTTAATAAGACACATTACCAATTGCATCCCCTTATCTTTAAAGTTCTAAGGTACCCTTGGGTATTTAAGGAGATATTTATATTTTCCCACTGGGATCTTTGCCCAGAAGGAAGACAGCCTGCAGTCCAGCAAGAGCTGGAAATGACCCAGATTTAAGATTTCTATCACCTTTTAAAGCAAAATACTTAATTATACTATTTGTGATTAAAGTATTTATAAAATACCAAGCACATAAGGAAAAGTGGGAGGCTTATAGGACCTCTTAGAATGATATTTGTCATCAGAAGAAATAGAATATCCTCCATCATTTGTCAGAGCTAAGAACAAAGGAGAAATATGGATATGGGAAAACTGAGTTTTATTTTTTTTCCTGAAATCAAAATTGCTTTCTAAGCTTGTATTTTGGTGGTCCCAGCCCACTGATAGCAAATGGTGATGATTATGCTACTATAAATACAGTATTTATAGGTTTACTCAAAATTTACATTACAAAAGCTACTAGAAAATGACTGATTTAATATTTAATATTCATTCTCTCTTTCTCAGCTGTCTGTCTTTTCCTCAAAAGATATAATCATAATCTAGAAATATGCCTATATCATTCCTTTGCAATCTTGATATTGTTCTCTTTTGATTTTCTGATAATTATAAAATGGCAACCTGTGATATATAGGTTACTATGATTTGATATGTCCATCTATTTTGTTCTGTTCATTACCTCAGTGTGCTCCAAAGTTCTAAGGTACCCTTAGGTATTTAAAGAAATATGTACGCTTATAACCCTTAATGTCCCTTTATCTTTTAATCAGAGATAGAATATCCTACATCATTTGTTGGTATTTTTAATATTTTTTTTTGTGCATTATAATAGTTGCAGTTGTTTTTCTTTATATTTGAGGCTGTATTTTCAATTTCTTTATGAGGTATCTTCTGATGATTATAAGGTATTAATTTTTATGTAGTCAAATGTATATATCTCTTTTCTTATACTCATTTTTACAAAATGTTTTATTTAAAATGTCCTTCCATATCCCCCAAGTCAGAAAGATCCTTTTCTATATCTTTTAGAAATATGAATTTCTTCTCCTGATTAAGTATGTATACAAGTCAGTTTTACAATATCTATCAAAGGCCCATTTCACAGGAATTATACCTGTAAAATAGTAGTTGTATTTTGTGATAATATACCTCAAGGAAATAACAAAAATATGAAAAAGAAATGTATATTCATGAGCTATTCACTCTACATTTATAAAAGTAAGCAAAACTAAAAGAGTCAAACTACCCAATAAATATCTATTGTTATGGAAACAAAGATATAACCATTGAAATGAAGTCTTAGATTTTCATTAAAAACATGGCTTCCTGCTAAAATGAAACAATAAGATATAATAGTGAAATGAGAACTAGAGTTAATTCCGTATTTTAATTTTAAATATCAAATGATCAATAGACCATAAAGTTTAGAAGAGATCAAAACAATGATAATGATTGATGTTTGAGAAATTGGGGCTTTCATATTCATTTTTACATATTTTTTAAATTTTTTAATTCCCAGGCTTTAATGTTGGTGAATATAATATTTTAAAATGGAAATCTCTTGATCTTGAATTTATTCATGTGATAAAATGTTTCCTTAATGACTTATAATTACAGAGACTTTAGATGTTCAGAGTAACTACTTGTACTTTAAATTATTACTGCAAAGGGAAGGTGAAATATATAAAGTAAATGTTATACTTTGAGAAATTTCAATGATGGAATGACAGCTTCATGTTCACTTTCCTACCAAATTATTTTATCTCTGATATGTGTTTCTTTCTTAGGAAGTTTGGGCATGTTGGCATGAGTTATTGTCATACTTGGAGAAGGCAAACAAGTGGCTAAATGAAGTAGAATCAAAACTTAAAACTACTGAAAATGTTCCTGGTGGAGCTGAGGAACTCTCTGAGGTGCTAGAAGTAAGTTGTAAAGTAATACATGATGATAATTTATATGCAGTATTGAAAGAGGATGATAATTTGTATGCAGTATTGCAAGAGGTCAGGTATCAAACAAGTAGAAGAATGTAGTTTCTATGTATCACTCAGTGATACTGTTGATATAGCTTTTTTCTCTCTCTAAGATCCTTCCAGTCTCAAGGTTTACAAAAAAGGGTCTAAATTATTTTTACAAAGTACTCTTTCTTTGTGTTATAACACTGAATTCTATATAGACATTTTATCTGCTTAAGTCTACTACAGACCTCTAAAGACAGTGAATGTACAATTATGCTTTTTTGGAGTAGACCTAAAGTATGACAGTATGAGACATAAATTCCACTTTGAAATCTACATGAATTGAATTGCAGCAACACTTTAAAATATTCAAATTTAATTTCTAGGAATTTTTACAGCTTAGAGAATATGTTTTCTGGTAGTAAATGGACATGCATTATTACTATGAATACCTTTAAAATGTTCAAAAATTTTAGTAAATCTTCAAGTTTTACTTTGGAAATTTGTATTAAGTGAATTTCAAAAGGTTTTCAAGGATAAAATTTGAGTTGTGTTAGCTTCTAATATTTAACCATTCATGCTCTATGCATTTTACAATGCTTTTGGCTTATCATTTACATGTAATGAATATGTATTTTAGCATTTGTAATACCTATAGAATTATATGAATAGTGTAGCCCCTGTGTAAGTCTACAAATTAGACCTAAATTATCTGAGATGTGAACAAAGTGTGAAATACTTTTTTAGATAAACTAGAATTAGAATCTTAAATATCAGGGCAGATAATTTTATCCAATTTCCTTTTTTTTCCCAAGAGAATTATAAGACCTGAATAAGTATCAAGAACCATGAGGACAGTCACAAGTAGACTATAATTTTGGCCCTGTCCTATTCTAAGATATTCATGGGGCAAACATTTCTTGTGAAATAACAATGTGATTTATCTTCCAGAAAAGATGAAACCAACTTAAGTGATGTACTAAAACTCTAGGGCATGTTAAGGAATGAATAATGAGAAAAGGTAGAAAACCTGAGGCAATACCAGAGAATATTTAGAAAAGGAAGTAGGGGAAAGGCTTATTATTACTATTTACAATTCTGTTTGCTAAAGTAGACTGACAGTGTTGCTGCTCAAAATTCAGGAAGACATTTTTGAGTAGCACAGGCTAGACTATCAATTGTCAAGAATACAAAAACTGTATGAACTTTTGGCTAGGCATGGTGGCACATGCTTGTAATCCCAGTGGCTTGGGGGGCTGAGGCAGGAGGATCATGAGTTCAAAGCCAGCCTCAGCAAAAGAGGTGCTAATCAACTCAATGAGACCCTGTCTCTAAATAAAATACAAAATAGGACTAGGGATATGGCTCAGTGATTAAGTGTCCCTGGGTTCAATCCCTGGACTCCCCCCCAACAAAAATAAACTGTATGACTTCTAAATTTCCTTAATCCTTAAGAATTCTATAATTGATTCCTTATTTTTGCTTTATTTTTTGTAGTTCCCGTTTTAAATTAACAGCCTATGGATTTCATTAGGACATAGAAGAAGAAATGTGTCTATGAAAATAAATATCTGCAAAGTTAATGAGTGTTAGAAGTAATAAAATGTTTAAATTACAAAGAAAATTACTGATAAAAACATTTTTTTATACTAAAAATATGTCTTGTTAAGTGTTTTGGAAGTCATAGTTATATTTTTTACAAAATCATTCAGAAAGTCTCTATTATTTACATTTCCTTAAATTTATCAGGAAAATATGTTGAGATTCCTCAGAATTTGAGAAAAATATAGAAGTTACAAATATGTATTAGAACATTTCAATTTTTTAGCATAAGCAAAAAATAGCATTGAATGAATTGATGAAAACATGTCCATCCTTTATTTTATAAATACTTTTGACACTTAGTAAGACAATATTGAATCTATTGTTTTCTCATACACCTAAAGTTGGCACTAGCCAGACAACTTTTTTGGTTTTAAATAGTATGTCAGTTCATTATTGGTGGGCAGCTGTAAATAACAGAAAATAAGGCAATGGCTAAAGCTCAAACATTTTTTTTTCTTCACAAAAAGATTAACTAGAGAGAAGTTATACAGAGATGATAATGGTTCAACCATATGATGAGGCACCCAGGTGCTCTTTCTTTTATGATCCCTTACTCAGCATGAGGAACCATATCATTTTTATCTGCTCCTCAGCAGGTGGCTACTTTACCTACAGGCTGTGTGTGTATGTATGAAAACATGTGAAAAGCAAAAGGATTTATTTTTCTTCCTCTTTCTTCTCTCCTCCAATCCTGTCTTTTCTTTCCTTAAATATTACAGATTAAATCAAGCAGCAATCACTCTACCACTAGACCACAACCTCAAACATTTATTTTTTTATTTCGAGAAATCTTGAACTTAAGTCTTCCAGCATCAACTTCCTAAGCAGTCATTTGCCATGGCTCCTGGCAGGGATTTCTTGAGATAATGTTCTTTCTTTTCCTTCCTTCCTTCCTTCCTTCCTTCCTTCCTTCCTTCCTTCCTTCCTTCCTTCCTTCCTTCCTTCCTTCCCTCCCTCCCTCCTTCCTCTCTTTCTCTCTTTCTCTTTCTCCCTTCCTTCCTCCCTTCCTTCCATCCTTCCTTCCTTCCTTCCTTTTTAATTTGAGGAGAGGAACTCTATTCTTGAGCTTCTACCTACATATATTTTTAGAATGATGTCATTTGCATACCACTATGTATAAGAGAAGTTAAGAAAGTGAATATTTTATCTTTCCAGGATTTAGAGTAAAAGATATCTTAATGAAGGTAAATCATTTTTAAGTGTTCAGTTCATAATGCTATCATAACCCCATAAAAAATCATCGATCAACACACTATTTTTTGAAGCAATAGTGTTCCTTCTTATTTGATTATCCCAATTAAATTTCACTTTAAAATGCTTTTGGCTTAATTATATATAAATCAGAAATGTTGAGCATTTTTTGTTAATTAAACATATTTGGAAAGAGAAGAAAAATATTAATTATTGCAAATGTATTTCAGTCTCTTGAGAATTTGATGCAACATTCAGAGGATAACCCGAATCAGATTCGCATATTGGCACAGACCCTAACAGATGGTGGTGTCATGGATGAACTGATCAATGAGGAACTTGAGACTTTTAATTCTCGTTGGAGGGAACTACATGAAGAGGTATGAAGATAAGTGAAAAATGTCTTTAATCTTATTTTCATAAATGTATAGCAGATATAGAAATCTCAGATAAAATGAGGAATAGTTTCAGTGCTAGCTCAACTTCCAGGTGTTTGAGCAGCACCAGAATCTGACTGAGTTCTTTACACGTGTATATTATAATTTATCTTCATTTATGTAGGATTTTTTAAACAGGAAACTGAGATATACCAAGAACAGTACCATACTAAAGTCTACAAAGTAATGAATAATCCAGTATTGATACCAGTCTTGGAAATCAGGATCCAGTCCTCATTCACCCTGTGTTGAAGATTAAACACCCAAGAAACACCTAGGCAAGAGTAGAAGCAAGTTTCATTAAAGATAGAGACAGAGATAGATTTCTTTGGAGAGAAGGAGCCCCAGAGCTGGAATCCACAGGAGTGGATGTGTCTTGCCTTTTTATAGATCTTAGATTTTCTCTCCACTCCACCACATCTCTTTGTCCTGCCTATGTGAAGGTAGGAAAATAGCAATCCAGAGCATGTTCATTTGCAGCTCCTTACATTGGGAAGTATGAATCTCCCAGATCTTTGGAGGTGTGTTAGCATTGCGGTGGGAATAAAATCCTGAGGTTAGCTGTTAGCAAACTATTTCCTTTCTTTGATAATGAGCTACCTGTCCTTTGCCCCTGTCTCAGTATTCAAGTCAGATCTTATCTGAATCAGACTTGATTTCCTTACCCAGGAATACCAATATGGATTGTTAGTCTTTATATGCTCATCTGTCTCTAGTACACAAAACCCCATACACATTTGTTATACTCACATATAATCTCTTAATAATACATATGATTCCATTAGGACCCTGGATATTGTTTATTCCTCCCAAATAACACAACAACTTTTTATATATAAAATAAATTTTCATATTTCTGAATTCACATACATATACATAACTTTTCAAATCAAACTTAACATATTTCTCCTAATCAAATACTGTTTTCATACTCCTTCATAAATAAAAAATGGATTTTTAAAAATAACCTGTTTCATCATGATGTTTAGTTTCATATCCATTTACTGAGAGCATCTACTATATGTGAGATACTGTTCAACACTTTGGCTAATACATAAGAAAAATTATCCAGCATAATTTATAGATTGATTGTTTAAGCCAAAATTCATTGATTTCCTATTGTGTACAGGACGTAATCAATACTATCCATATAGGGTGTGAAGGGGAAAACAGAGACTAAGTGCAGTGTTCGCTAGGGAGACCTTCAGGAACCCTTTTGATATTTAAATGGATAAGTTTTACATGTTTTAAACTAGAAGAAAAGTCCTGAATAGGACCTCTTCTCTCTCATATCCTGAAGAGAATTAGCTGACAGTAAAATAGATCTGTATAGGTGTGGTAGGAACAGCCTCCAGGTTTTAATCCTGACACTGTATGCCAGTAAGTAGTTTATCCATATGAACATAAGGGATTGGACATTGGAAAGGATAAATTTGAAACAATTCATTGTTTGTTCCTTACTATTCTGTTACTGAATGTGAGTCAAAGTAGATATTCCTAGGTGGTAACTAAATTGATGGTAATTTAAATTTGGATTTTGCTCTAGAGTTATAATATTCTTTTATTTATATTTGTATATTATTTTCAGCTAAGAAGTTATAGTTCAAGTTAAAAAAATCAGAAATCCCATTGTGAAACTGGCTTTGGCTAAGGTCCAACTTTAGGAATACCCCATTCCCTAATCAGATCTTGGCATAAGCCTTATTCATAAAATAATTTTATAACCATTTATAAACACAAACTACTTATGGCCTTGTATTTCAAAGGTCTTTGATATGAAACCAACATAAGTCCATGCTAAGCATCTATAATCTGAAATCCAAAATGTTCCAAATTCACAATTTTTTATTAGAGCTTTATGGTTATACGTAGTAATTGGCTTATTTTTTTTGCTGATCCTTTTTGAAAAAATTGAACCTGATTTTATATGATGAGATGCAGGCACACTATAAATGTATAAAATTACTTTCAAGTTATGTGTGTAGAATGTATATGAAATTAATAATTTTGTGTATGGAGCAATCCCCACAATATCTCATTAGGTGCAAATATTCTAAAATCCAAAGAAATCTAAAATTTAAAATATTTCTTCTCTCAAGCATTTTGGGTAAGGCATACTCAACTTGTGATAATTCAACTAAGGACACTTTGATAGAATAGCTGCTCTACCATAATACTGTACTGCATTGCTAAAGCATGAAATTTTGAATAAGAAAAACTTAAGATAGGAATAATCCCTGGAATTAGTCAGGGTGCAGAAAGGGCACCAAAATTACATCATCAATTAAAAAGGAAAGATTTCCTAAAGAAGTATTATCTGTTTACTGGGAATTAATTAGTGTGTGTGTGTGTGTGTGTGTGTGTGTGTGTGTGTGTAACAGCTCTTTTCATAATTCTTAAGAACAATGAAAGAGAACTCTATAAAGAATGTCCTGGTGTGGGTGCATAAGCATGTGTGTGTGTGTGTGCGCGCGCACACACACACACACACACACACACACAATGCCCTGGGAATAAGGGATAGTATCAAAGGAAGGAACTGAGTGGGAAAGGGAGGATCTCTACCCAAAACTATATTCAAACCTCTTTGTTAAGCCTATTTCTGGGATCCATAAGATGGCAATAGAGTTTGCTGCCAAGAGCTAATTTGTAGTTAGGGTGCTCAAGTTACTATGAATGGACTATTGGGATTGGGTGCTGACAAAATTTATAGGAAAGTAGCTTATAATGGATGTTATTGTTTTTTATTTTTATTTTTTTTGTTTTTTAATCAGACATAATACCTTTATTTTTTTATTTTTATGTGATGCTGAACATTGAACCCAGTGCCTCACACATGCTAGGCAAGCATTCTACCACTAAGCTACAACCTCAGTCTTCTTACTGGTTTTTTTTTTTTTTTTTTTTGAGAAGCTGGTTGTTTTACACATTAAACTCCTTAGGAAACTGCCTGTAGTGGTTGCTTCTGAACTTGGGAGACCAGATGGGACTCCAGGAAGCTCCCTATGGATTTGCTACCCATGTTGAATTCACCACTGGAGCACCTATACAACATGCCAAATTCTACCTTTTCCACAGGCTAACCAGAGTCACAGGAATGAAATGTAAAAGCACACTGGAACATAAGAAAGTTAACCTCCTCCATTGTCACTCCAGTGTTTTCTACTGAGAAAGCTTAACAACATGCCAACTGGCTAAGGGAGAAATATTTCAGTATCAAAAACAGGACAATATTGGCCTGGGGCTATGGCTCAGCAGTAGTGCACTTGCCTGGCATATGTGAGGCACTAGGTATGCTGCTTAGCACTGCATATAAATAAATAAAATAAAAGTCTATCAACAACTAAAAAATATTTTTTAAAACAGGACAATATTGAAAGATAATTCATTTATAACTGACACATCCCCCTGTAATTTATTTGCTATGTGTCCTTGGGTAGTATTTCAAGGTTTCTACATCCTCATATATAATAATATATCCTGTTACTTAGGATTCTTGTGAGAAAAATATAAAATACTACATTCAAAGTGCTTAGTATTATTCTAGGAACATAGTTAATAGTCAGTAAATGATTAGAACTTTTATTTTGACTAGGTCATATTCTAGAGTACCTATTCTCTAGAAATGTGGGCATATACAAAACTATGTATATATACCATTAAGAGCAAGAATAGGCAAACAATTATATAAATTCTAATATGAAATATAATTAAATTGAACATATTTCCATTAACTAGATGTTTCCAGAACAGGATCAAGCATAATTTATTTCTTAAGGAGACAGGAGGTTATTGTGAAAATGTTGAAGGCATAAGCACAGACTCAGAAAGTTAGTGTTTTTCTTTTTTTAAACTATTAAGCTTTTGCTGGGATTCATGGTACCTGCCTGTAATACTAGTTGCTCAGGAGCCTGAGACTGGAGGATCAGAAGTTCAAGCCCAGTCTCAGCAACTTAGTGAGACTCTGTCTCAAAATAAAAAATAAAAATAAAAAGAGCTGGAGATATAGCTTAGTGTTAAATTGACACTGGGTTCAATATCTGGTATCCCCCAAAAAAATTAAAAAAAATGAATTTTTTGAGTGATAAAAAAGAAAAGGAAAGCAAAAAGAAATGAATCAGATAGGGAAAAAAGAATTTATCATTCTCCTAAATCTTAAAATTGGAAGGAGTTCTCTAGCTCTACTTCAATGATCACTTAAGCAGAATGCAATAACAACAATAAATAAAACCTGAATGAATAGAATTGAAACTGTCTTGGCTATGCTTATATAGATATTTGATCAATACTAATCTGAGAGTTATTTGGCAATAAAAACAACTTTTGAGATTAGAGTGGATTAGGATGGGCTCTAAATCACATGACTGGAATTCTTAGAGGGCCAGGTAAAGACAGAGGCACACAAAGGGAAGAGGGCATGTGAAGACAGTGGCAGAAACTGGAGTGATGCAGCTACAAGCCAAGGACTGCCAAGGACTGTTGGGAGCCAACAGTGCCAAGGAAGAAGTAGGGAAGGATCCTTCCCTAGGTTTAGAGGGAATGTAAATTCATTCAGTTTTGACACCTTGATCTTGGATTTCTAGATTTCAGGACTGACAGAATGGTTTCTGCTATGTTAAGCCAGGCCCTTGTGGTACTGTGTTAAGAAAATTCTTGAAAACTAACATGAAGTTTCTTTTTAGGGGTAATGAGAATGTTCTAGGGTGGATGGTTGTATAACTCAGTGGATATTCTAAAAAATACTAAATTATATACTTTAAGTTGGTGAATTTTATGGTATATGAATTATAGCTCAATAAAGTTATTATTAAGAAATATTTAAAGTTATTTAAAATGCCAACCTTGAGTGACCCCAATATGGAGAGCTTCTATTTTCAGTCTATCATTGAAGGTGAGAGGAAGTTGAGAGGTAAATATTAGATGTTAGTCAAATAGGACTGGCTGCTAGGTCTGTTGCTGATTTGCTATAGGGACTTGCAGCCTTTTAGACAGAGCTACATCTGCAAAGACCTTATTCTAAAGTCACATTCTGAAGTTCCAGGTGGACATGAAATTTATGGTGGATGCTATTCAGTCTAGTACAATACCTATTAGCACTCAGTCCTCATTTTCTCTCAACCCCCGCTCCACTCCTTTGGCAACCAATAATCTGTTTTCTGCCCATGGATTTGCCTGTTCTGAACATTACATGTAAATGGAACAATACAATATGTAGTCTTTTGTGACTTCCTTCTTTCACTTAGCACAAGGTTTTCATGATTCATCATGTTGTAGCATAAATCAGTACTTTATTCTCCTTTTTATGAAATAAAATATTTAGTTGTATGGATAAAAATAACTTTTGATGCTTTAGGTCTGTGATTAAAACCATATCACCTTAAAGATCATATCCTTTTCAAATTCTGTAGGGCTAGAATTTTGCAAGATATGATATTGAGTCCGAGTTAAGATGATGGGTACAAAGAGTACTTTCTTATGTATAAGGTGTAAGGCACTTTAATCAATTATAGACTACTTATGTAATAGAGAAACACATAATAATTCATCACCTAAATCAATCCTTTGGATATTCCCACTGATTATCTAGAGACAATGATGGGTGTTTTGATGCAATAGAGTTGAAACTTTGAGATACATATTCTGAAAGACTAGAAAAACAGAATGATTACACTAAACAGAGTTTTTAAATAAAAAAGTTTCCCCAAAATTCACATTATACATTAATAAATTATAGTCAAGAATTCTGGGGGTTGGGGTTGTGGCTCAGTGGTATAGCACTTGCCTAGCATGTGTGAGGCACTGGGTTCAATTCTTAGCACCGGATATAAATAAATAAATAAAGATACATTAAAAACTAATAAAAATATTTTTAAAATTCTGAATTTGTTTTAAGCCATTATTTATGTGATTTTTTTATCTGAAGAAAAACAGTTTTCCCATTAATAAAGTAAGTGCTTTTTCATTTGAAGATGAGCCTCAACCCATTTTCTTCTCAATTAAATGCCTGTGTCAGAGGTTTGTGGTTTGTTTTTTTATTGCCTACCCATGTTTCTTATAGCTACAATTATGCAGAGTTAAGGTAATATTCAGTTGCCTGTTAAGTCAATCAAACAGCCAGAATTTTTATTGCCTATGAATATTTAAAAGGGACAGGCTAGATTCCATTCCTAGTTTCAGAGTGTGAGTTTGCATTCAGATAAGTAATAAATTATTTCTGTCACTCTAAAAGGCATCTTTCACTCTTCATAATCATCTGGCACTATATTTTCTACTCAGAGCAATGATTTGAAGGATGGTTAGCAAACCAGGAAGCAGCTCCAAAAGTCATACCAATTCATATAATTTTTATGACTACTATAATAGCTTTATTCTCCACCAGAGTAACCAAATCACAGAAGATCTTTTAGTAATATAACAAAATCTATAATAATAGTAATAATACTCTAATGGTTACAAAGACCCAGGTACTGTTCAGACACATGTGTTCTCATTTTCTTGTTTAGTTTTCATAGTATCCCTATGATATGGAATATTTTTTCTACAAGTAGTTTTAGTTTTTATAAATTTTTTATTATACATGACAATAAACTATACTATGGCATAATTGTAAAACCATGGAATATAATTTGTTCTTATTCAGTCTCCAGTACTTCTCCTTTTCCTGGCTTCTTTCTATTCTGTTCCCTTTCCTCTACTCTACTGATCTTCCTGCTTGTTACTCATAGTTTTTTTTTTTAAATTAGTGTCTTGTGATTGTACATGATGATGATATTTACTGATATTTTCATATATGTACATATGAAATTTAGGTCAGATTTATTCCATTGACTTTTTCCTATCCAAACCCCTCCCTTCCTTTTATCCTCCTTTGTGTTCCCTGATCTTCTATTCTTTTTTTAAAACCCCTCCCCTTATTTGGATTAGCTTCTGCATATCAGAGAAAACATTCAAACTTTGATTTTTTGGAACTGATTTATATTACTTAACATGGTATGGAATCTTTTACACCTCCTAGTCTATACAAATGAAAAGGGTATTAACAGTAATAAGGTTAGGAAAAGGCTTGCAAGCATTTAGATCCAGTTATCTTGGTAATTGGAGTCTAGCCACATAATCATTTCAGGATACTACTTCAAATCTCTGGGATCCTTTGTATTTTTTTAAAAAAGCTGCCTATTGAGAAACAAATACAGTAGATATTTGTTATCTGCAGATTTTGTGTCTGCTAATTCAACCACCTGCTAAACAAAAATATTCCAGGTAAAACTATATTCCAAGTAAATGTATACAGATCATTTTTCTTCTTGATATTATTCCCCAATGATACACTATACCACCTATTTTCATAAAATTTATATTATATTAGATATTATTAGTAATTTTGAGATGATTTGAAGTATAAGAAATGATGTATGTTAAATACAAATACTGTAACATTTTATATAAGGCACTTGAGCATCTGCAGATTTGGGGTGATCCTGTAACCAATTTTCTGCAGCAGCTGAGGAATAACTATATTGCAGCCAAACAATTTTCTTATTTTTTTAAAGAGAGCGAGAGGAGAGAGAGAATTTTTTAATATTTATTTTTCAGTTTTCAGTGGACACAACATTTTTGTTTTATTTTATGTGGTGCTGAGGATCAAACTCAGCGCCCCACCATGCCAGGTGAGCGTGTTACTGTTTGAGCCACATCCCCAGCCCAATTTTCTTATTTTTGAAAAAAAGCTACCAGTATGAACTTTAATGTATTAGGGGTGACTAAAATGAAACACTTTAGAGTCTTAAATATTAAAACTATACAGAGTCCATTGCTCTTACCAGTTCTCTTGGTTTTAGTAGTTATTTCATCTTTCTATGGACTTTTGTCTCTTTCATAGTTGTCTGTAAATTATTTAACTTGTATAAATAGCAGAGTAAAAGAGAACAGATAAAATATAAATTGATTAATTCTTCATTAATAATAACTTTAATGATAGGTAACTAGAGGAATCCATTAATTGTTCCAGATTGTTATAACTTTGAATTATTCACTCAGTGTCACATTCCCCTTAGCATAGCTAGAACAGAATAGACAAATATTGATTGAAGAAACACTGTGTAGTAACCCAGGAAAATAATTAACATTATATAAGTCATGAGGTCTAATTTATTAGAAAGCTCTTTGTCTAATAAAAGAATATGCTTTGTGATTTTCAGCTTATTAGATTAGATTTTTGGTTTATTAGAAAGTGTTAATCTATAATAAAAACAATAGTGACTGCTGAGCAGTTTTGTAAGTTGGTCTTTAGCTAAGTACTTGTAAACCATATCAAACTTAATTCCCAAATTAGTCTGGTAAGATGAAATTGATTAGCTTACTTTACAGATGTGGATATGAAGCTGACTTCCATTCCTGGGAACAAGGCAGTTTATGTCTCCTAAAATGCCCTCTGCAAAACACCAAGGTGTTAGACAGTGCCCAACATACATACTTTTAAATATATCCTCACTTGCAAAGAAGTATAAGTGAACCTTTAAGGTCAGAGCAAAAAAAAATAGATAAAAATAATGTTTTACAGGTAATACAATTATGAGTTCTGACCCTTGTATTGCCCTGGAGTTAAAAAAAAAAAAAAAAAAAAAAAACAACAACAAATGTTAGGAAACCAGATTTTGAGTGACTTAGGTTATTTATTTGGTAGCAAAGATATCTCAGCCTCAGGCTCAAGCAAATGGGAAAACAGAACAGAAATCCTACATAGAGTAGAGTTATAGTATCAGTGAAATGATAAGCAAGGGGAAATCTATTTGTCTCGGGGAGGTTCCAAAGTAAAAATGCATCTCTCTTCTTACTAAATGAAAAGGAGTAAGACTTATGACTGAGGGTCTTTTCTTGTAAGGATCTCTTGATTGTGTAAATACCTAAATAAGAGATAAAGTAAAGGGGCTCTAAGTTCCTGACACCCTAGCACTACTCAGAAGTGAATATAAATCCTTTATAAATAAAAATGTTCTAGTATCCTTACAGAATAAACTCAGTGAAATTTGAGCTCACAAAGAAAACACACACACACACACACACACACACACACACACATACATACACACACACAAGAAGCCATCATGAAGCACATGAAGTCAGTATATACAATTTAGAATAAATTTAGACAACTCATTCTTTAATGTCAGTTATTACAATTGATAGATATAGAGTATAAAATATGTAGTTAAATTTTTAAAATATTTTTTTTAGTTGTAGATGGACACAATACCTTTATTTTATTTATTTATTTTTATGTCATGCAAAGGATCGAACACAGTGCTTCATAGGTGTGAGGCAAGTGCTCTGACACTGAGCCACAATCCCAGCCCTGTATTGCTGTATGTATACACATGGCTGTATAACCAATGTGATCCTGCAATCTGTACACGTGGAAAAATGAGAATTCATACCCTATTTGAATCAAATGTATGATATGTAAAGATCATTGTATTGTCTTGAGCAACTAATTAAAAAAGAAATGTTTTGAAAATTTTAATAAGGAATAAAATACTGTAAAATTTGGAGAATATTTGAAAAGTCAAAATAAATAAAATTAAAATATATTCTAAAATTTAAAAAAATAAATGAGTATATTTAATGGATGCTAAATAGGTTTTAAAAGTGACAAAAAGAGGTCTGGGATTGTGGCTAAGTGGTAGAGCACTTGCCTAGCATGCGTGAGGCATCGGGTTCGATCCTCAGTACACATAACAAAAAAGAAATAAAGTTGTTGTGTCCATTTACAACTAAAAATATACTTTAAGAAAGTGAGAACAAGGGAAAATTTAAAAGTAACACACAGAATATGTTCTCAAAAACTAAGGTAGTTGAAAATATTCACAAAAAAGCAATATATATGGAATAGGAGTGGAATATAAACATCTTACTTATGTCAAGTGTATTTGAGGAAGAGACATAAAGTGAAAATTCCTGAAACACAATACCAAAAAGCAATTTAAATTGTTTTCTAAAAACATAAAAGTGGGTAATTGAATTAAACAAAGAAGACATTCAAATAAATTAGACATAAGAAAAGGTGCTCCATGTCACTAGTCATCAGGAAAATGTAAATCAAAACCAAGTGAGATATTTTCTCACCACTGTTAGGGTGGATTTTGTCAAAGAAAAGATAACATATGTTAATGAGGGTGTGGAGAAAAGGGAACACTTGTCCACTGTGAAAATATTCACTGGTGCAGCTACTATGTAAAGCAATATGGAGGTTTCTCAAATAACTAAAATACAACCATCATATGATCCTGCTGTCCTACATTTTGGCATATACCAAAGAAAATCAAATTGGTATCTCATAGAGATTATCTGAATTCTTTTGGTCACTGAAGCATTATTCACAATTACCTAGATAAGGAGACAATCAGTCCAGTGAGGGATGAATGAGAAAAGGAAATGTTATATACATACAATGGAATATTATATTTTATTCAGTCATAAAAATGAAGAAAACCCCATCATTTGTAACAACATGGAGAACATAATAAGAAAAGACAGATATAGAAGGAAAAAAAAAACTGCATGACACAACTTACAAGATGAATCTGAAATAGTTACACTAAGAAGCATGAAGTGAAACATTGGTTTCCAAATGCTGCAGGGAGGGGTACAAAGTTTTAGTTATACTAAACATAGGTAATCCCTAGAGATCTTTAAAGCATAGTGCCTATAGTTAATAATACTGTATTATATACTTAAAAGATTTCCAAGAGGGCAGATCTTAAGTGTTCCATTACAAAATAATAGCTAATACAAGGGCAGGAGGAAACATATGAAGGTGATGAATAGGTTTATAGCATAGTCTATCATGATTTTTTAAAATTATTTTTTAATTGTCGATGGACCTTTATTTTTTATTTATTTGTATGTGGTGCTGAGAATCAAACCCAGTGCCTCACACATGCTAGGCAAGCACTCTGCCACTGAGCCACAACCCCCACCCTACCATGATGATTTTATTAGGGGACAGACAGATGCAAGTAGTGGGAACACAAAGGTAAGATAATGGTTCTCTAAAATGGGCCCATTGTGCTGACCCCCACATACTTTCTTTTCTAAGAAGCAATTCACCTGCAGCCTTGCCTAGCCTAAATGGACAGGATATGTCACATTTCTCACCAAACTACCTGCTACCTGCTATCTGCAGGAGAAATGCAGGCCCCAAATAATAAGAGGAACCCAAGATACCCTGTATGGGGAGACGTTTGTGATCATTTTCATAGATCAAATCCCAAAACTCAGATAAGAATGATTAATTCCCCCTAACCATAAAAATCTGTAAGAATTTATGGTTAAGAATCCAATTAGAACTGATCAGCAAGGGCCAAAGGTGACCTAGGGATTTCCTGACAGTGGGGAATTGAAAGTCTGATATCATCTTGCTGTCAGTCCAAAGTTAAGAGGTGGACAAGGGCAGGACTCTCTGAAAGTTTCTCTGGGATTCCCAGTGAAACTGGAGTAAAGGAGAAACACACTGTCCCCTCTTCCTCTCTGAGAGGACTTACTCTTTCCCTCGAGACTGTTTCCTTTCCCCTTTCCTATGACTTCTAACCAACTCATGCCTGTTAATCTAAGCGACATGTCTGGTGTCTGAAATCTTTCTTACTTCATTGCAAGAATTGGGTTTGAAGGGCACATTTTTGTGATGCCTCAGTTTCCCCAGCCCTATAACAGTTTCATGGGTGTAAACTTATTCCCAAACTCGGCAAGTTGTATATATTAATTATGTATAGTTTTTTTGTATGTCAAAGGAATTTTAAAAACTCCTTGATATTGGTCCAAAACAACCAAAAAGAAAAGTCAGCATAGTATAGGGATGCATGCATACCCATGTTTATAGCAGCACAATTGTAATAGCCAAGCTATGTAACCAGTATGGATGTCCATCAGCAGATGATTGGATAAGGAAATATATGCAGTGGAACTTTACTTGGCAATAAAGAACAACAACATTATGTCATTTTCAGGAAAATGAATGGAACTAGAGAACATCATATTAAGTGATACAAGCCAGAATCAGAGTCAAGGGTTGTATGTTTTCTCTTGTATGTAGAAGGTAGAGAAAAGGAAAAAAGCAAAAAGATCTCATGAAAATAGAAACCAGTAGACAATGGGCTTCAGGGGGAAGGAGGAGGGGGCAAAAAGAGGAGATACTGGGAGTGAAAGTGACCAAATATCACAATGAATCACATTATATATAATTATAATGATCAAACACAATTTTTTAAAGAATTTACCTGGAAAACATGGTAGTTTTTAATCAAATACTATATAAAAGTATCATAGGATCTGGAAAGGAGTTATTAGATTTGAAATATTAAGAAGTCTTTTATTGTTTTCAAGAAGAGTAGAGATATTGACTAAATTTAGGCTTAATTCTAAATTTTCAAGGATAACTACAAGTGGAGTATGTAGCTTCCAAGCAATTAAAATAAGAGATAGAATATTTAAGGAAAAAAAAAAACCTTTACCAATAGACAATAAGGCAAGAAAGGAGGAAGACAAAACAGAAAAATTTGAGATGAACATAAACAAACAAAAAAGATAGTATAAAAATACATGAGTAGCTACAATACTATTTACTTGTATTCCTCATATTAAGACAGAGGTCTAAAGATTAGGATAAAATATAAAAAACTCAAAATATTTTTTTTAAAAAAGATGTATAAAAGAAACAATATTATTGAAGCTACCTTCAGTGGACACAGATTTTTCAGAAAGAATTAATCAATGCAAAGTTTGATCACCTAATTTATACCAATATAATAGATACCAAAGTCATTGCCATTATTAGTAATAATGATTCTATAACTCATATATACCTGATAAAATAGCTTAAAATTGCATAAGGCAAAAATTAACAAAATAAGAAACGTATAACTTCGTTAGTGTGTAGGAAATTTCAACACCTCTTTCTTCCAACTAACCAAACAAAAGTTATTAAAGATAGTGATGATAATTAATAAGTTTAATATAAAGATCATAGAAAGAATCCAGACAACACTGTATAACATTGGTCTCATGTACATATATACCTCCAAAAATTTTATGCATTTGGCATTCTTAGAGAAATAGTCTTTTATATCAATAGCAATTTAGAGTCAAAACAAAAAGTAAATAATTCACGAGCTAACTATGAAATAAAAATGGATGGCTAAATTTAACAGAACTGAGTGATAATGAAAATAAAAATATCTATTAAAGCTTATTTACTCATTTTAATACTTAGAAAAGTAAATGCTGAAAACTAATGAGCTAACTTCCCATCTCAATAGATATGGAAAAAGAGAAAAAATCAGAGAAAATGAATGAAAGAGAAAAATTAAGATAAAAGATAAATAAAAGATATGCAATCAATAAAATTAAAATGCCTGTGTTCATATTTTAATTAGTTGAAAAAACAGACGAGTTTCTGATAAGGCATGTGGAAAAAAAGAGAAAAAAAGAGAAAATGTTAAGGATGCAAATGTCATAGTAACTACAAATACAATATGTATTTTAACAATAGCTAAACTGTGGAACCAACCTAGCTGCCCTTCAATAGATGAATGGATAAAGAAAAATGTAGCATGTATACACAATGGAATATTACTCAGCAATAAGAGAATAAAATGGCATTTGCAATTAAATGGATGGAGTTAGAGAAGATAATGCTAATTGAAGTTAGCCAATCCCAAAAACACAAATGCTGAATGTGTTCTCTGATATAAGGAGGCTGATTCATAATGGGGTTGGGTGGGGTAGAATGGGAGGAATAGACAACTCTAGATAGGCCAGAAGGGTTGGGTGGGGGAGGGAGGGGACATGGGGTAATTAATGATGGTGGAATGTGATTATCATTACTATCCAAAATACATGTAAGAAGACACAAATTGGTGTGAATGTACTATGTATACAACCAGAGATATGAAAAACTGTGCTCTATATATGTAATAAGAATTTTAATGCATTCTGCTGTCATATATAAATAAAAATTTACATAAAAAGGAAACAGGAAAATGCTAAAAGTTCTATGCAAATAAATTTTAAAAACTTACTTTCTAGAAAACATCACAACAAAATTCATGGAAGATAATATAGAAAGCCAGAGGAGAAATGGAAAATTAATCACAAATCAAAAGTCTTCCCACAAGGAATATATCAGATTGAGATTATTTTACCAAATTGGAACACACTTTCTAGGAATAGATAATTCTAGTCTTCAAATTCTTCTGGAGAATACAATGAATTGGTAATATAGAAGTCTGGAAAATAAAAGATTAGATTTTTTTTTTTTTTTTACCAAATTCTGGCATAAAAGAGTACCAGAAGGAAAATCCCATGCCAATCTCATGTCATAAAAATATATAAGGAAAAGTCCTAAAATAAATTATTGGCAATGTGGATGCAGACATATATAAACTATGCTAATTTTAGTTCTTTTGAATAAAACTAAGGAGTAGGATAACTGGGTCAATAGTGGGTTCATTCCTAGGTTTTTCAGGATCTATACACTGCTTTACAGAGTGGTTGTACTTATTTGCAGTCCTACCAACTATATTTAATAGTAAAATATTCTTAGCAAAAATATTAAAGGAAGACCAGTAGAATAAAGTAAGTAAAACAGGGGTAAGGCATAGAGGAGAGAAAAAGGAAGTATTGGGGACTGAAGTGGAACAAATTATATTTCTTGAATGTATGATACTATCAAATTTAATTCCACTATTATGTGTAACAAAATGCACTAATAAAAATATTTTAAAATGTTTTAAGCTACTGAATTTTGTCTAAAATTGTGCAGAGTTACCAAACTGTCAGTCAAGTTATAATATTTAACTCCCCCATTAGCTTATTAAAAATGTTCAAAAATTTTTACATTCCCTTTTCTTAAATTTTCCATATTTGGGGAATTACTTAAAACAAGAGTTGCTGCTAGCCAGATTTTGATGGTTAACTTCCATTTACTCCTTTAATCAGTGACGGTTGTGTTTACCAAAAGTACTGGAAGGAAAACTGAGAAATTAAGGTGACTTAAAAGAGGAAATAAGCAGTGGCAAAGTAAAGGCATTTTATAAATGTTGGGTGATGATAAAATGAGAGAAGAGGGCCAGTAACTTAAATTGAGTAATAGGACAGAGAAGACATGTTGGTTTTCAATGAAAATTTAAGCATTCTTTCAATCTGAAGAACATCCAAAAAGGGAAACATTCATAATATGTAAATTCAAGACCTTTTTAAATTGTTCTTTTGAGATATACATAATAGGAGTGTATTTTGTCTTGTTATATATACATGAAGTAACTTATTCTAATGAGGATCCCATTCTTCTGGTTGCACATGATGTGGCGTAACAGTGGTTATGTATTCATATAGGTACATAGGAAACTATGTCTGATTCTTTCTACTGTCTTTTCTATTCCTATCCCCATTCCCTTCATTCCCCTTTGTCAAATCCACCGAATTTCTATTCTACCCTTCTCCCACCCTTGTTGTTTTCTTGAGATTAGCTTATTTCACTTAGCATGATAGTCTCTAGTTTCATCAATTCAATGGCAAAAGTCACAGAGTCATTCTTTTTTTTTTTAAGTTTACACATTAGCCTTTATTTACTTAGTTTGAAAAAGCTTTATACAGTAATGCCTTACATAACAGTGACAATAATTTTGTATTTTTTATGTTCTTATAAATAGAAAAATCATGATTTTAATATATGAAATACTTATAAAAATATATGTAATCAAGGGAGTGAAGATATTATCCAAAATATCTCTGTTGCTTCAATTAGTTCATAGAAAATTAATCCACAAACTGATATTATTCAGCAAAATTGGGCATACAATTTATAATCTTTTTAAAATTATTTATTTTTTGTTTATTATGTATCATATTATTACCTTTCTATTTTTTCTTTTCTTTTTAATTGATTTTATTTTTTTAAATACATGACAGCGGAATGTATTACAATTCTTATTACACATATAGAGCACAATTTTTCATATCTTTGTATAAAGTATGTTCATACCAATTCATGTCTTTATACATGTACTTGTTTTTTTTTCTTTACAATTCTTAATACATGTATATACCACAATTTTTCATTTCTGTGTTTGTGTATAAAGTAGGTTGACACCCAATTTGTGTCTTCATAGATGTACTTTGGATAATGATGTCCATCACATTCCACCATCCTTGCTAATCCCCTGCCTCCTCTCTTTCCCTACATCTCCTCTTCCCTAGTTAGAATTCATCTATTCGTCCCATGTTCCCCCTCCCTACCCCACTATGAGTCAGCCTCCTTATATCAGAGGAATCATATGACATTTGTTTTTTGGAGATTGGCTAACTTCACTTAGCATTATCTTCTCCAACACCATCCATTTACCTGCAAATGCCATGATTTTGTTTTTTTTAATGCTGAGTAAAATCCCATTGTGTATACATGCCACATTTTTTTATCCATTTATTCACTTAAGGGCATCTAGGTTGGCTCTGCAGCTTAGTTATTGTGAATTGTGCTGCTGTAAACATTGATGTGGCTGTGTCCCTGTAGTATGCTGTTTTTAGGTCCTTTGGGTATAGACCAAGGAGAGGGATAGCTGGGTCAAATGGTGATTCCATTCCTAGTTTTCCAAGGAATCTCCATACTGCTTTCCATATTGGCTGCACCAATTTGTAGTCCCACCAGCAGTGTATGAGTGTACCTTTTTCCCCACATCCTTGCCAACACTTACTATTGTTTGTCTTCATAATAGTTGTCATTCTGACTGGAGTGAGATAAAATCTTAGAGTAGCTTGATTTTCATTTCTCTAATTTCTAGAGATGATGAACATTTTTTTCTTATATTTATTGATTGTATATGCTCTTCTGAGAAGTGTCTATTCAGGTTCTAGGCCCATTTATTGATTGGGTTATTTGTTTTTTTTAAAGATTTCTTTTTTTTAAAAGAGAGAGGGAGAGAGAGAGAGAATGAATGAATTTCAATATTTATTTTTTCAGTTTTCGGCGGACACAACATCTTTGTTTGTATGTGGTGCTGAGGATCGAACCCGGGCTGCAAGCATGCCAGGCGAGCACGCTACCACTTGAGCCACATCCCCAGCCCCTGTTATTTGTTTTTTTATTTTATGTTTACCTTTTTGAGTTCTTTATACCCTAGAGATTAGTGGTCTATCTGATGTGTTAGTGGTAAAAATTTGCTCCCGAGACATAGGCTCTCTATTCACCTTACAGATTGTTTCTTTTGCTGAGAAGAAACTTTTTAGTTTGAGTCCATCCCATTTATTTATTCTTGGTTTTAATTTTTGCACTATTGGAGTCTTATTAAGGAAGTTGGGGCCTAGTCCCACATGATGAAGATTAGGGCCTACTTTTTCTTCTATTAGACACAAGGTCTCTGGTTTAATTCCTAGATCCTTGATCCACTTTGAGTGGGTTTTATGCATGGTGAGGGATAGGGGTTTAATTTCATTTTGTTGCATATGGATTTCCAGTTTTCCTGGCACCATTTGTTGAAGAGACTATCTTTTCTCCAATGTATGTTTTGGCCCCTTTGTCTAACATAAGATAATTGTATTTTTGTGGGTTAGTCTCTGTGTCTTCTATTCTGTACTAGTGGCCTACCAGTCTGTTTTGGTGCCAATACCATGCTGTTTTTATTATTTATTATTGTTCTGTAGTATAGTTGAAGGTCTGGTATAGTGATGCTACCTGCTTTACTCTTCCTACTAAGAATTGCTTCAGATATTCTGGGTCTCTTATATTTTTCAGATGAATTTCATGGTTGCTTTTTCTATTTCTATGAGGAATGCCATTGGGATTTTGATCAGAATTGCATTAAATCTGTATAGTGCTTTTGGTAGTATGGTCATTTTGGTAATATTAACTCTGCCTATCCAAGAGCAAGGTAGATCTTTTCATCTTCTAAGGTCTATTTGATGTCTTTATTTAGGTTCTATAGTTTTAGTGGTATAGGTCTTTTAACTTTTTCATTGATTCCCAAGTATTTTAGTTTAGTTTTTTTTTGAGGCTATTGTAAATGGAGTAATTTTTCTCATTTTCATTTCAGAGGATTGTCACTAATGTACAGAAATGCCTTTGATTTATGGGTGTTGATTTTATATCCTGCTACTTTTCTGAATTCATTTACTAGTTCTAAAAGTTTTCTGGTGGAACTTTAGGGTCTTCTAGGTATAGAATCATGTCATCAGCAAATAGTGCTAATTTGAGTTATCTTTTTCCTATCAGTATCCCTTTAATTTCTTTCGTCTGTCTAATTGCTCTGACCAGTGTTATAAGAACTATGTTAAATAAAAGTGGTGAAAATGGGCATCCCTGTGTTGTTCCAATTTTAGAGGGAATGCCTTCAATTTTTCTCCATTTAGAATGATGTTGTCCTGGGGCTTAGCATAGATAGCCTTTACTATGTTGAGATATGTTCCTGTTATTCCTAACTTTTCTAGTGTTTTGAACATGAAGTGGTGCTATATTTTGTCAAATGCTTTTTCTACATCTATTGAGATGATCATATGATTCTTATCTTTGAGTGTATTGATGTGATGAATTACATTTATTGATTTCCATATGTTGAACCAACCTTGCATCCCTGGGATGAATCCTACTTGATGGTGGTACACCATCTTTTTGATACATTTTTGTATTTGATTTGCTAGAATTTTATTGAGAATTTTTGCATCTATGTTCATTGGAGATATTAGTCTGAAGTTTTCTTACTTTGATGTGTCTTTGCCTGGTTTTGGAATCAAGGTGATATTGGCCTCTTAGAATGCCTCTTTTTCTATTTCCTGAAATAAGTTGAAGAGTATTTGTATTAGTTCTTGTTTAAAGGTCTTGTAGAACTCTGTTGTGTATCCATCCTATCCTGAACTTTTCTTGGTTGGTAGGTTTCTGATGGTGACTTCTATTTCATTGCTTGATATTGGTCTGTTTAAATTGTGAATATCATCCTGATTCAATTTGGGCAAATCATATGACTTAAGAAATTTGTTAATGCTTTAAATATCTTCTATTTTATTGGAGTACAAGTTTTCAAGATAATTTCTAATTATCCTCTGTATTTCTGTCATGTCTGTTGTGGTATTACCTTTTTCATCACATATGCTGGTAATTTGAATTCTATCTCTCCTTCTCTTTGTTAGTATGCCTAAGGGTCTGTCAATTTTATTTATTTATTCAAAAAACTAACTTTTAGTTATTATTTCCTACCTTCTACTGCTTTTGATGAGTCTCCTGGAGGCAGTATGTTTTGGGGCCTTTTTTTTTTATTTGCTACTGATGTCTTTTGATTGGTGAGTTTAGGCCATTAACATTCAGGGTTACTATTGAGACATGGTTTGTATTCCCAGTCATATTTGTTTATTTTTGTTATTTATCTTGACTTGTTTTCTTCTTTGATTAATTTTTCCTTTAGTGTACTACCTCCCTCTGCTGATTTTCATTATTGTTTTTTGTTTCCTCTTCATGGAATATTTTGCCAAGGATATTTTGTAGTGCCAGTTTTCTAGCTGTAAGTTCTTTTAACTTTTGTTTATCATGGAAGGTTTTTTTTTTCATCATCAAATCTAAAGCTTAGTTTTGCTGGATACAAGATTCTTGGTTGGCACTCATTTTCTTTCAGAGCTTGATATATGTTGTTCCAGGATCTTCTAGCTTTCGGGGTCTGTGTTAAAAAATATGCTGTTATCCTAATTGGTTTCCCCCTGTATATAATCTGATTCCTTTCTTTCTTGGCTTTTAATATTCTCTCCTTATTCTGTATGTTGAGCATTTTCATTTTCATGTGCCTTGGTGTGGATCTGTTATGATTTTTATACATTTGGCATCCTGTAGGCTTCTTGAATTTGGATTTTCAATTCATTCTTCATGTTTGGAAAGTTTTCTGATTTTATTTCATTGAAGATATTGTTCACTCCTTTGGTTTGGACCTCTATGCCTTCCTCTATCCCAATAACTCTTAAATTTGGTTTTCTTAAGCTATCTCACATTTCTTGAATGTTCTGCTCATGTTTTTTTTTTTTTTTTTTTTTTTTTTACCGTTTTAACTGTGTAGTCTACTTTCTTTTCAAGATTATGTATTTCTTCTTCATTGTCTGATGTCCTATCTTCCAAGTGGTCTATTCTGTTGGTGATGCTTTCAATTAAACTTTTATTTCCTTTATTGTTTTTTTTAAGAACCTCTGTCTCCCTGTTGAGGTGATCTTTTGTTTCCTGTATTTGTTTATGTAGCTCTTTGTCAAAATGATCTTTCACTGCCTTTGTTTGGTCTCTTATATCTTCCTTCAGTTTGCAGAACACTTTAATCATACATATCCTGAAATCCTTCTCTGTATTTTCTTCCGCTGTGGTTGCCATTGATTCTAATAATGTGGTATCTTGATTTGTTTGGGACACTTTCTTCCCTTGTCCTTTCATGTTGCTCCTGTGTCTTCCCTTCTATCTCTCTGGGTCTGGGGGTGTTATTGTTTTTACCCTGTGGATTTGTAGTGCTCCTGTAGGGTTCCAAAACCTCTCCTTTGTGGAGAAGGACAATATTAACAGATCCCAGTATCAACAATATACCACCTATGAACAATTTGTTGCTATTAAGGCATTTACAGTTTCGTCACAATATACAGAAATGTTGGATTCAATCATTATCTATAATATAATCAGTAGGTTTGTAAAAGGGTTTACAGTTTCTGAAGGTGGGCAATGAAATGGGGGTGAGGTGTAGGATGTTATGCTGAGGAGGTAGGATGTGAGGATATAGAGTTGATATATTTTAGGAAGTATGAAACAGAAATCTTATGAAGAGGGTTAGTAGCAAGAAAATGGACAGGAAGTAGATTTGGGTAGACAAGTAAGTAGGAAGACAGCAGAGTACATAAAACAAACCCACATATGTATTTAGAAAAATAAAGAATGTTAAAATAGTAAAAATTGGAGGGGAAAAGAAAAATAAAAGAAGAAAAAAAGGCATATACAATATTATTCAGGTGTCCCATTTCTCAAAATCCTAATTTATGCAAAGTTCTTGATTTCACATATGTTTGGGACGTGAAGGCAGGAGGATTGAGGGGGAGAAGGAAAAAGAAAAAAAAGAAATTCTTGAAGGAAGAAACCAGTGTTAAGTTTTTTGAGTTTTTGTTTTGTTTCAAGTTTTTCTTGAAAGAAAAAAAAAAAAGAAATTCTGTTGCTAGTTTTAGAGTTCCTTATCTTTCCTGATTCCCTTCTCATCCAGTAGGTGGGGTTGTCTATTGTAAGCTGGTGTTTCTGCCCTCTGGGTGGTGGAGGTAACCAGCGTGGCAAGGCTGGTCCTGGTGCACGGCACGGCACCTGGAATCGAGGAGTGGGACCTGCCAGTCCCTGCAGAAGAACTGCACCTCAGGGGTCTCTTTTTGGATCTGCTTGTATGGCTTGAGCACCTGGTCCTATCTCCCTATCTTTCTTGAAGATTTCCTAGTTCCTGGTCTCTGTTAGTCTCCAAACTTTTACCCCATCTTTCTCTCCCTTAGTAATTCCCAAATGAGGGACCTCTCACACAGGGGCTCCCGTGGGTGGCGCCCTGGTAGCACTGCGCACCCATCCCACTGAGAGCTATTTTGTGTTGGGAAGCTACTGTGCTGGGTTACCACCTCTGGGGAGAGGGGGGTGTTGGAAACTAGGTGCCTGGCCAGCTGAAGATCCAATCTGGGAGCCACCCCCACCAAATATGGAGAGGAAGTTGAGCCAAGTTGGAGGCAGTCTGTTTTCAGCACTGGGGTCCGGTGCAGTGGGGGTAGCCCTGCAATGGCATTGTGCTGTGGGTAGGTAGCAACTGAGTGACCTATGTGGGAGCAGTGTGATGTCTGAAACTTCTGCAGAGGTGCTGATAGGTGATTCTGGTAAGGTGCACTCAAGCCCTGCTTTGGCTAGAACTGTAGGAGTTGGGTGTCGGGAGCCAGGAGTCCTGCTGGAATGCTGAGGCCTGGAGCCCTGCACAGGGGCACAACACTGGTGATTTCTGCAGCAGAGCTGCTGTATAGGGGTCCTCTATCACTCTCAGAGATGCAGTATTCCTACTAGGTAAGATTTGGGTCATGGAGCAACACAGAATGCTGCCTCCCTCTGACCCACCATCTTGGATTCCCAGTGTTAAGTTTTTTGAGTTTTTGTATATCTTGGAGATTAATGCTGTATCTGAGGTGCAGGTGACAAAGGTTTTCTCCTTGTTTGTAGGTTCTCTCTTCATGCTCTCGATTGTTTCCTTTGCTGAGAAGAAGCTTTTCAGTTTGATACAATCCCATTTATTGATTTTTGATTTTACTTCTTGTGCTATAGGAGTCTTGTTGAGGGCATCAGGTCCTACTCTGACATGATGGAGTTTGGGCCTAAATTTTCTTCTACTAGTATGAAATGGAAGGTCTTATGAGACAGAATACAGTAGCAAAAATGGCAGTGCTGACTTTGCAAATGGGAAAGAGAAAACTGATAATGAAAAGATATTTTGAGGTAGAGAATAGTGAAGTTGAAACAAAGAACTTATCCATGAAGGATCCCATCCCAGAGGAGGAGATAGATCTTTAGGTTGAATAGGATTTAGGTTGATTAGGTTGAGGAATGAGGAAAGGGGGGGTGAAATAGAGAACTGGTGCCACTGAGTAAGTGAAAGTTGGAAATATTTGAAATAGGAGCTATTTCATCGTAAAGATTAATTTCAAATGATCAGTCATGTTAGCAAATGATTCACAGCAAAAGAGCTCCCATTTCAAATACTTTCCTTCAACAAAATGATTTGAAATAGGAACAGTAAGTTATGTGAGTTTCTCCCACAATTATTTGCAGAACAAACATTTTATTTGGAACCACACCCCTATGCATACCTAAACAATCAAAAAGGACTTCTACTTTTATTGTCTTTAACTAACATGTCCAGAATTCATTTGGTTTTATCTAGAAACAACTAAAAGGCAAGTTTCTGGAGTCTTGTCTTCCAATTATATTTATATTTGGAAGTTATTCATTTGGTATTCATTTGACCTCAGTATGTCACTGTGTCCTGGTGCATCTGGTGTGAATTCCATTTGTATTTTTCTCTAAATTATCCAATTTAGTTTACATTCTTATTTCAGCCTTTTATCAGTTGGCCATTTCTCCCAAATTATTGTAATCGGGATTAGCTGCATACTTTTCAGCGTCCAGTACAAAAGAAAATGCTAGATACGTTTTTTAAAACTTAAGAATTGCAAGGCAGCAACAACAGTGCATCAAACCAATCATAGACTCTCCTAAGTAAATGTTAGGTCATGAATGCACAGGATGCATGCCCAAGAAGCCAATTCTGAGTATAGCTTTGTACATTCCATTATTTTTACATCTAAATTATTTTTGAAAATGTTCAGGAGTTAAGAATTTATCCTTATTACTGTAGAATATCATCACTTAAAAATATTTCACAGGAGATAATCAACAATACATGCAATAATATTTTTAAATGTGGGTTTTTAAAAAAGACATTGCTGTATTAATAACAGATACAGCTTCAAGGATTGCATTTTCTATGTTTTGAATTGGGTGCTTTCTTTCCATAGAAGAAGAAAACATAATAGATATATTGAATCTTGCCTTTCCTAGGTTGAATGCTCTGTGATAAATCTATTATCTTCCTATAAAAATTGCACCGCAAGCAGACTGTAAGGGCAAACATCTGTGTTCAAGGTGACTTCATTTTTGAGCTGAGTAGTGGGCTATGCAACTTGTTCTCATAATAATTTTAATTGAATGATTGCAGAAGTGTGATTACATTTTGAGGAAGAAATCCACTTGTGTAAAATTTACACACAGGTAATAAACCTAATAAACCAAGCCTTTTTAATGTAAAAAAATACACATGAAATTGTACTCTACTTTCTTGGTAAATTGGAAATTTTTATTCTCTTTTTGCTGTCTCTTCCTTTATTATCCAAGGAAAGTATCTTTCTTGTCCTACCATTAATTGTGTGGGTTATCTTAATTCTAATTTTTAATAGTACTCCAACATGCTCCTTTTATTTTGAATTTAATTGCCCTGTATTTTATGAATAGAATGACTGAAAGAATATATAACCTTCACAAGAAAAAGGCTCACAGAAAACATGTTTCATTCTTATTCTGATCACTATGAATCATGGAAATTTTTATTTTGTAAATAGTACTTCCATCATTACCTTTAAATATAACTTATGCTACTCAATAAGTCATGTTTCCTTGGCCGCTTACATTGACATTTCTGAAATGTTTTATGATGCACTAGTTAATTATTTCTCTTTTTTGTATATAACCTCATTATACTACATTTGCTTTTTTTCTTTATTTTTCATAGTGAAGATCAAAACCCAGGAGCACTTTATTCCTGAGATACAATCCCAGCCAAATTTTGTTTAAATTTTATTTTGCAACAGGGTTTCACTAAGTTTCTGAGACTGGTCTTGAATTTGAGGTTCTCCTGCCTCAGCTTTCTGAGTCATTGGGATTACAGGCATGAACCTTTATGCCCAGATGCATATTAACATTTTGGTTCATACACCAGGGGACACATGAACACACACACATACGTGTGTGTGTGTCTATATACACATATATGCATTCATGGATTATATTTTGATCTGATTTATATTTAACTTTTAAATATTCTAGACAAATTATGTTTGTTTTGAGACAGCATTAAACCCTTTTTGAAAGAGTGTGAACATATCAATTTAAGGGTATCTTGTCTTTAAATTTATTATAATTTGCTGGCTGAGCATCTTCATCTAATGTTGAAATGGCAAAAGAGGGAATTAGTATGTAAATGAAAAACATGTGACGTTAATACCTAAAAACTAGGATTGGGGATATAGCTCAGGTTGTAGAGTGCTTGCCTCTCACGCACAAGGCCCTGAGTTTGATTCCCAGCAACACACACACACACACACACACACACACACACACACACACAAAATACCTAGAAACTAATAAGTTGTCAAAACAATCAGTAGAATGAATTGATAGATTACATTTTGTGAATGATTTTTTTGAGTTTGAGTTTTAATTTTATTATGTATATACTTTTCAGGAAAAATCTTTTACTTATGATGCCTCATAGTTTATAATTTAATATTTATTCCTATATTGTAAAATATTTTTCTTGAAATAGATATTTTGCCTAACTGCTCTTACTTTATCTCTCAAGACTCTTTTAAAATTATTTTCTTTTCAAGCCACAGCATAGATTCTAGCAACTGAATGATTATTATTTAATATTTATACAAAAATGTACTAAAACTATTCATGTTTTTAAAGAAAGAAATGGGTCAGTGAATATTGAACAACATGTTTTTGCAATATATTCTAGTGTATCAGATAAATGAACATGTGGAATGAATAATAAAGATATTTTTAAGTTCATCAAGCTATTTAGTCATAGAATACACATATTAATTAGTAAATTTCTGTTAAATGTGTCAAATATAATTGGAGAATTGCTTTAGTTTTTCTATCTTGTGAAAGTTATGTTTTCTGATTTGCACTGAAAAATGCCAATTGTATAGCCCTCTGCCCTTTGCTGTTTTTGTTATAAGATCAATTAATTGTATTTCTCATCCATTAATATTGTTTTCTAATTTAAATTATCTTTCAAACTTCACTCTTAATAAGTCTTCTAGATTCTGTCTAATCATCAAAATCACACATATGGTAGGGCATAGGAGCTTTAGTCAACACATATTCCCTTTTGTCCTCTGAATTTCTAAAGTAGAAGATTTTGATTGAGCCTGGGAGCTGTAGTTGGAAAAGTTCCTCTACATTCTGATGATTATTCAGGTTTTGGAACCCTGTTCTAGACCTTTAACAAACAAGGTTAAGGCAGTCACTATGCTAATGCTCCCTATGCCTCAGATTCTTTCCCACTGTGGACCATTAACATTTTTATGCCCATCCACTGCTCATCACAGCTGGGTGATCTCTGTATTCCAGAGATGAAACTCATTTCCAATTCCTGAACAATTAAACCAAGCAGGGGAAAAAGTGATTGTCCTTCACAGCCATAGTTCCCTACTGGAGTGAAATGAGAGAGCACTTTCTAGGAAACCACAAAAAACTTTGGATGGCATAGAAAGCACATAACTGTGGTCCTTACTATAATACCTCTATCCCCATAGTGAACCATGATTAAATGAAACAAACATTCCCTGTGGGTATACAAAAAAACACAAAGCAGTTCTGCATAACTGTAAACATTTTCCAAGCCTAATCTTCAGCTATCTCTGACTTAAAACCAGTACAACAATCCTATAGGTGAGGGCCTACCACCTGAGACCTGCTCACTCCTCCCACTGGGCAAATAATTCCAGCACAATGAGCTGAGCCACTCAGGGGAGAAGAGATAGGAAAGATGAGATTTGAAATCAATTTATATCTGCTTTAGCCAGCTTAATGTTTTTTCAAGTATATACCAGAACAAATGACCATGTTGTCTTACAAGGAATTGAATGTAATATACCACTTTGCCAGGGTTAATCTGTTCCCTATGCTCATAGCAACACACATGAATCTTCTTTTTGCACTCCCTACTTACTGCTCAAGTACTGTACAGAATGTTTGGAAAGCAGAAGGAAAAGCAGCTATTTCTTACATCCTGCTCCTGCTGTTCAAGGTGCATATCCCAGCCAAATGAATCGTATCAGAGCCAAACAACCTGGCAGGAGTTCTTTTGTACAAAACTGTAGACTTGTCTATCTTATCTGTTTGGGGAATAAAATATTGCAAAGCCTTGAAATAACCTTAGGACAAAACCGGTGAGATATTTACAGAGCTAGACCTAAGGACTTTTTCAGTGTAGTCTGGGTAAGTAGGGGATCAGGAAATCATGTGTATACTTTACCTTGCACTCCATCTTCTCCAGTGCCATTTAAATCACCTGCAGTATTATCTGCAGTATTTGTAAACAAAAAACAAAAACAACAATAACAACAACAACAACAACAAAACATTAATCTTCATGCATTTGGAAAGGATGAGAAGAATCAGGCATCCAGGAAATCCCAGGAGAGAGGGAGACTTTTTTTCTCAGATATAATTTCAAGTAGAAAGCAGCCCCAATGAGATTAGTTATTGAAACCAACAGAATCCAAAGCATTTTATTTCAAAAGAACCTGAACATTGACCTCAAACTATTATGGGCCCAAATCATAGTAAAGGAATCCAGCAGAGATCTCTGTGTATGTCACATAAACACCATCTCTAGTTATCAAGACTGTATGTGAGACTACTTGATGAATGTCTAAAAACTGTTTTATTCATATCCAACCCTTGTGGCCACTTTTGGATAACCTACAAAGGAGACTGTGAACAATGTACTTTTCCTATATTATGTAAGTCCTGGAGGTCAGAAACACTGTGTCATCTCTTTATTTTGACATTTCAAATTCCTAAGTGAAGATATTGAGTGGTACCGAAGTGTCCTCCACTCTTGAGTTCGTTGTCACATGGTTATGCTGACTGGTATCATTACCCTTACCTACCATTACCCTGGGAGTATCTACTTGGATAATTTATTTACATTATTACTAGCAATAACTAGTTGATTCATGACCATCAACTCATCTGTGGTTGGTCTAAGCAGTCTCTCTCTCTTTCGGCTACTTCTTCACTTGGTTAATTACCAAGACACCTCTGCCTAGATGAACTAGCTGTAGGTTTTCCTACTGACTCCTTGTCTTTACCTGACCTATACTTGAATCAAAAGACTGCATGTATTTGTGGCTTCCTGGGCTAAACATAGAAGCAATTTCCAGAAACCAACTAAATTGTTCAGTGGTTACATTCCTGCCTTTGTTTCTGATCCCCACTAATAGCGTCTTGCTACAACTTGATTTCACTCCCTGACTAGGATTTTTTATTTATATATAAACTAGATATATTGCTTAAATATTTAGTCTCAATCCTGACTCAGTTCTTCCCTAGTCTCTGATTATGTCTCACTATTCTATACCAGGAGACATTTTTGTTGATATTTTAATTATCTGCAATATCAGTAAATTATTAATTTGCTAGAGTTGAGACTTTCATATTATGAATACATATTTCATCAGAGAGCACCTCACCATTGGGCCAGAGGAGGAAGGCATCTGAACTTACCTTTAGAAGGCTTGGATAAGATTAAGCCTGTAGATTCCTCCTATATTTACTGAATTATACTTCCATTACTTTCTTTTTGAAGTTAAAATTAGGTGTCAGTTTGCTCCTGTCAGAGGAGAAGAACAATTTCATTTTTCTACCTATAAAGATGGATGGATTCAGAAAAAAATCCAGAAATGCCTTAGATATATTACTATACACCTCATTGACCATTATATCAGTGCTTTACTTGAGGGTGATGGCTATCTGATGTCAAGTTCCATTGATAAAGTGATTCCCTAACATCAATCTCACGTATACTTCCCTCAGAGGTCATAGAGGAACTTCAGTGACTTGCTAAGATCTAAAACAAATGAATTTGCACTAACATGCCACCAGTATTTTTAACATTAATATTCCTTTTCTATAAAGGTAATTATAGAGTGCCCCATGCACATGATTTTTTAATTCTCTCAGTAAATTTAAAGTGACATTAGCAAAATTCCATTATTATTATTATTATCATCATCATTATTCCTTGTGTATAATGTAATATTTAAAAACCATGTATATGAACACATATGCATATCTATGTGATTATTTATAGCTTACATTCTTATCAATTCCAATTGCACCAGTACCCCCTGTGAGAGTTAAGTCTAAAGTGGCATAAAACAACACAGTTTATGTTCATTTGGTCTTTGTTTACCAAGGAAGACCCTAGGACCTCCTTTCTTTATTAAAAAAAAATTGTACAGATTAATTTGAAAAGAAAAAAGCAACAAAGCATATCTTTTCATGTTTGCTGAGACTGTGAGCATCAGTAAGTTGTTCCTCCTAATATAAATTCTCTTATTCTCCCTCTGCTTTTCTCATAATCTCCATTCAATTTCCTTTGCAAATTCCTAACTCTATTCTTCTTGAAAAGCATTATTTCCTTAAGCTATTTTAACCAAGTCTAGACATTCAGAAATTTTACAGGCAACTTTGTAGAGATCTGTAATAGTAAGTTCCAAAATGTACATCAAACTTTAGCTTCTCTGAGTATTTCCTTCCTGCTAGTTCTAAACAACAAAAAAATTCGAGAACCTGTTCTAGATAAAAATAATACATTCCTAGATTGATACTTTCACAGTATGCCTCTTAAAAACCTTAAAATTGTGCTTTAGAAATTTAAATTTGTTGTTAAGTAAGTTTATCAATCTGTAGGCAAATTGTTGCATTTGGTAGAATAGTAGTTCTCAGGTTGACTGTTTACATCCACTGATATTGGTGGAAGGATATAAAATGTGCAATTGAATGAGACAAAAGCATCAACATATTTTTCATAGCCTTCTAATTACATACTACCATATTGCTCACTGTTTCTCAATATACTATTTCTCAAGTCTGTCATCATCTATACATCTTGCTTTCAATACTCTATTTCCTATCTTTTCCTAGGCCACATTCTATCTATTCCTAATTTCCATTGTTTTCCTCCAACTCCATCAGTTTATCAAATGTTAAAGTCCTGGACTGTTAGTAGTAGGATGCATTGTCTCATCGGGCACACACGTGCAATGATTTTAGCTCAACCAGGCAGTTGCTTTATCTTTCTTACTGGCATCTTGAATTGATCCCATTGTTTTTTGGCCTCTGATAATAGTTAATTTTATTTGGTTCTACCTAAAATGTAAATATTTCATTAAGCTTAATGTTCTTCCCCGTTTTCAGCTCAAGCGTAAACCGTGGCCTAAGTTACCTGTCCTGGAAAGAAATAGCAATAGGTTTCTCTCCTACACCTATATCCCCTTTATTTACCCTATCTAGGTCACATTGTTTACTGGTCTAGGAAGAAGGAATGAAGGAAAAAAGACAAAGTCTTCCATTAACTAGCCTTTTTGTAGTGTTCTTGTCTTTTGTATAACAGGGACACAAACGTTTGGCTTTCTTTGGGGCTTAAAACTGCACACTTTAAAAGCTCTTTCAGATGCTTTGCCACCTTCCCATTTCTTTAACCAAATATAAAGTCTCTTGACTTTGGTTTACTCTTAGACTACAATGTTCTTGCTAGCTAAAAGAAGTCTGCCTTGTCCAGTTTCCACTTGACCTATGGGAAAATATTTACTACACTTATCATTGGGAAGTACAGACTGCCCACTGTCTTTATCCCATCTTCAGAGAGTTTTGGCACAAGTAGATTTGGTGGAGTGATGAGGGAAGGTCAACTTCCCTGCTTCTTTTGAGATGTTATATCCATCTGGTAGAATGGGAAAAACTTAGTATTTATAGTTTCACCTGAAGACTATAGCCAGAATTCTAAAACAAGAAAGAACAATGTTCATAACCATAATGATAAAGCTTCAGACTAGCTCTTAAATTAAATACAGATCCAGGTCAGCAGGAAAGCATTTATTAAAATGCTTTCAAACCCACCAACATGATTCAGTTGAATTGAATGTCCTTATTACTTGGTGCTTGATAAACTACGTCCTCTTAGTAGGTGACAAAAAAATACTAATAAGGAGTTGCACCAATTGTCAGGCCCAGTAAAGCTCAGACTACTTTATTTAGGAAAGGAAAATTCTTCGTCAGGACTGTTTGTACACTGAAATGTGCCTGTCAAATAATTGAAACTCATGTATTCACATTGGTCTTCTTAGTTTCTGAAGACCCAGATAAGTAGGATTTGGTTTTAGCACATCTTTTACAGGACACCTATGCCCATCTTAACATCAGTGTTAAGAAAATATTCTTTCTTGCTGTAAATTCTGCAAGTATGTATATTCCAGATGTAGCTAATTAATGCTGTCCCTCAAGCAGCAAATCGAATAATTTGTAGTTTCTTTTCTCTATTCCCATCTGAATGTGCTACTTAGTCTTGAAATTCACCTACTAATAGTCACTGAAAAAACTGAGACTTAATATTAGCCAAAATATTTCATTATTAAGAAGAAAATAAAAAATGCTGTAAATAAAAACCTTTTATATACCCAGACTGCACTGATGAATACTTAAAAACAAATAAGTTTATTTTATTACAAAATGATAAGCAATATTCCCATTTAAAAAAAAAAAGTCATCTGACATCTGTTCCTTATTTCCTAAAGAAAAAGATTAGTAAATAGAAATTTAAAGATCTCCAAGTGATATGTCTTCACAAGGAGTCTTGAGTTTGTTTTGTTATGTTTTTCATTAAGTTGAAACAGAACACACAAAAAAACTACAACTCCTGAGAAAATCCATATCTCGCACATCTCAGAAGCCTCATATCTCTTGAACTTTCAGCACATTAAAGAAAAAAAAATGATATAGGGTAAATTAAAAGGTATATTTTATAATATTAAGCCTAGATGCACTAATTTAAAAAAGAAACATAAATAACCAAGAATCTCTGATATCTGGCACATAATAGGTGCTGAAAACATGGTTATTACATTATTGGATGAAAACACTGGCTTGTCAAAGATCCTAAGAAGTCAAAATGCATTTGGGGCACAATCATTCTTCCCATTCCATAAGACTTATCAGATTCTTAAGTCCTGTACACTGGACCCCACAGCAAGGAGATAACAATGAAATCTTTTTTTCAAGCTCTTGCCCAAACAGAACTCAGTTATCAAAGCTCTCTTTTCCTGTTTTGCAACCTCAAATAAATACCATAACAAGAAAAAACACTCATTATAAAAAAGAAACAAAAGACAAGTCACTTGCATCCCCACTTTTGTTCTCATAGATATTGAAAGAAAATTATTTTCATAGATTCAAACCAATTCATAGTGTGAATTATCTTTTCCATGAGAATTTCTTTATTTTGGCATATTGATTTATAAGATTTATATTTTATATAATGTCTATATACAATATAATGTGTATACATTAGGCATATATGTAATTTATCACCCTATATAATGTGTATATATAATGCCTATATATAATGTATTCAGTGTTTTATGCATGTTTATACATATGTATGTATAAATATGTGTATGTACATGTATATATGTATACGTGTGTGTGTGTGTGTGTGTGTGTGTGTGTGTGTGTTGTGGACTGTGCAGCAAAGAAGGGAATTATAGCCAGTATTAGGTAATTTTAGGCAGGAGAAATTGTTCACACTAACTCATGAAATGTTTGATTTTCCAATTTTTCTGTTTGGCTAAAGAAAATGTTTTATCCTTGAATGCTACAAAATTTGTCACTGCATTCATTGCAGCCTTCCTATGGAAAGAGACAATGTGCATATTTTAATTCTTTAAAATATGATGTGCTTAATAAACATTTTCTACTAGCTAGAAATCTTACCCATAAGGAAAAAAGATATTTATAATTCTTTTCACAGCAGATTATATTTTAGTAGTGAAAACATCCACATTTGTAATTTATTTTTTTCATGAGCTTACCCATCATCTCCTAAATGAAACAAAAAAAAATATGTCTTTGTATTGAGTTTAATTAGTATAGGACATATAGCTTCTTTCAGGAATGTTATTTTTTGGAAAAATGTTATTGGATACTTTTCTAGTTTTTATTTATATTTAAGCATGCATTCACATTCAAAATTGATTTTTTTTAGTTCCAAATTTCAATTGTTTATTTCACGTGAAGAAGTTGTTCTTCTATAGTGTCTTAGGCATGCTGCATTTTGACGTAACTGTTTTTAATATTGTGACACAAAGGTTAATGTATTATTTTGAAAATGGGAATGTAAAGAATAATCAATTCACCATGGAGATGACTTTCCTTTGCCAGGAAAAGTCATTAAACTTTTGATTTTTTTATTTTTCAAACTTTTTATTTTATATTAGAAAATTCTTTGAAAAAATACTTCATTTTCATGTTTTTTCTTAGTTTTGTTTGATTTTTCAAAATGGTTGGAATAAAATACATCATATTTTTGCTTAGGAACCATTACTGTGATTCAGATTTCTATTTCCTTATTCTTGTTGTTGAGTACAAATCTTTTAGTGTGTTTCAAGTTTGCTGTTTATGTCTATATAATTGATTTCTTTTATTTTTAATGATTAGCTAAGGACATAAAATAACATTTTATTTTAAATGTTTTTAGTGCATTGTAGTTATACATAATATTTGTGTTAAATTTGATGTATTCATACAAGTGTGGAATATAATTTGTTCCATTTTAGTCCCAAGTACTTCCCCTTTCCCTCTTCTCTTCCCTCCCCTGTTTCCCTTCCTCTCCTCTACTGGTCTTTCTTTCATTTATTGATAGTTTTTTTTAAAATAGTGCTTTTAAAATACTCTATGGTATATTAATATGTGTATATAGCATAATTTGGTCAATTTCACTTTATCATTCTTCCCTTTTCTCAATCCTCTTCCCTCCCCCTTCCCCCAATCTCCTTCCTCTACTCTGCTGATCTCAGTTCTATTTTCATGGGATCCCCTGCTGCCCTGACACAATTTTTTCCCCTTATTTTGTTTAACCTTCCCCTGGGTTTAAATTCCACTACTGAAAAAAATTGAAATTAGAAATAACATTTTAAAACAACATTTGATCACTATTTTGGAATAACAACAAAAATTTGATTATGGTTCAGGAGTTCTACCATTCCATTCAATGACACAGCATAGGTGAAGTGGCATAGACTCTTAGAACATTTGCAGACCTGACATCTCATCAGGGTCTGCCTAATAAAATATTTAGAAATAGAAGCCAGCTCATGCCATGACTAATTCAAAGAATTCTGCAAGCTTAGATTGACATCAGGTCTTTCACTGCCTGGGATGAAGCTTAGATTGACATCAGGTCTTTCACTGCCTGGGATGATCAAAGAATTTGTGTAAAACAATGTCTTATTGACTGCCAGGCCAGGCAAAGAACCAACTCACCTGAGGTCAACTCTGCCATCATCTCTTAGGTCATACTGTTCCTTTCAGCCCATATGATCTCATGAATATGGAAAGTTAGATTTCTAAAGATTGAGGCTAGATATGTGGATTAAGATATTATACCCTGTTCAATTACATTGAAATTCTACAGATGTGCACTGAGAAGTATGTTGTTTTTACTTTTAGCCAATGAAGGACTAAATTTAAACAATGCCTGAGCAGGCAATTGCTGCATTGTGTGATTGGAAAGTTTCTTCAGCCACTTGTCACAATGCTGACATTTTATCATTAGAGATCCATTTCTTTGGAGGAGCTCTGGATAGGCTACAGACTCTTCTGCAATAAAGCTCTGATTATAACCAGAAAAAATGTTTTCTGAATTATTATGTGATGCAACTTCTAGTTGAAGTTTTGACTGGAAAAAAAATAAACTATATTTGAATTAGAGTATAGAGCAAGGTCTTGTTCATTGATCATGGATAGAATATTTTAATAGAAATAGAACAAAGTTGCTTGAAATAATACCCCATCCTATTCTGATATTTTTCATACAAAAATAATAGGGAGATTTATTCTCCAAAGGATTTATCTCTGAGTGGCAGTCACCTTTTTAAATTATTATTATTATTTTTTGTAAATCCATTTTGGACTTTGATACTTGAACTATTTTCCCCATTAAATCCCTCT
This sequence comes from Urocitellus parryii, assembly GCF_045843805.1. NCBI lineage: Eukaryota > Metazoa > Chordata > Mammalia > Rodentia > Sciuridae > Urocitellus > Urocitellus parryii. The sequence goes on from NC_135547.1 coordinate 105,769,549, forward strand.
TTTATACCATTTACACTATCACAAACAAAGCTATCGGGCTGTGTTTTAGGAACTGATATTGAGCAATGAATATGACAGCCATCATCTCTGAGCAGATTAGAGCTTACAGTCTAAAGTAAATAACACAATTAATGAGAAATTACAATGTGGCTTGGCACTTTTTAAAGCAAATACAAAATATAACACAGAACATGGGAATGATAAGTATATGAGATAATGCATGTGTTTAATACCTTAATCTGATTCATTCTCTACCACATTTATATATGAAAATATACAACATAAATGTGTACAATTTTTACTTGCAAAAATTAGTAAACCATTCCCCCCAAATTCAAGGAGATCATAGAAGCATTTCCCTAAAATGAGAGCACCTCAGAATAGGTGTCTGGAAGAGATGTCCTCATTTCTGAGGCAAGAGTCAGAGGACAAATATAAATTAGTAATTAAAGAAAATTGGGTATGATATTGTTCTGGGAAAAGGAAACAAAACTTTAAAGGACAAAAATAGAGGGGTACATAATATGTTGAGAAATGAAAAATAAAAATAAAAAAATCTTTATATCTAAAGCAAGAAATAGAGAAAATATTGGCATGTAGCATAGCATGAAGAAATTTTTAAGCCATAATAAGGAATAAAAATTTATTCTATGGTAGAAAAGAATTATTAGAGTATTTTAACCAGACAACCATAAGTTCATTTTCAAGGGAACACACTGTAACTATTTTACAGGTGGGTTGTTGGAGGTTAAGATACCAGCCAAAAGGCAGGTTCCAGGTTTGAAGAATGGTGTAGTAATGATCTCAACTAGGTTAATGGGAAAATGATAAAATCAAGAAATATTTAGAAGGTATAAGAAAGATGTAGTATGGAGTATGGTAGTACGTGAAGTGTAATTGAAATTAATAGTATGAGGAAAATGAGAAGAAAGGGAAGTCTAAAATAACATGTTGAAGAAGTCAAGATTTACTGTACAGAAGAAAAAAAGGAAAAACTCTCTCCCCTCCTGCACCACCAAACACCAGTTTCCTTTCCCTTAGTCCAAGATCCCTTAAAGTTTATTCTTCCTCAAGCAACACTGAATTATAGGTTAGCTTCACTGAATATCTTTTATGCTCAAGAATCACCATTTATAGGATTTATATAATATCTAGTGTTCTGTGTATAATATAAAAACAAAGATAATTTTTAAAATCCTAATGATAGTCTTTGGGAAAGAGATTTATGTTGTGCCAGATAATTAGGCTTATACCTCATATACTATATGATACATGACTTAATGAATTGCCAGTAAGTAGGCCACCCTGTTCTATACTTTTTAAAAAATATATTTATTTTTTAGTTGTATTTGGACATAATACCTTTATTTATTTATTTTTATATAGTGCTGAGGATTGAACCCAGGGCCTTGCATGTGCTAGGTGAGCACTCTACCACTGAGTTCCAGCCCCAGCCCCTGTTCTATACTTTTAAAACTACTTTTTTAAAAAGGTGAACACATCCTTGAAGGGAGACTTTGCAATCAGTTCAACATTCTATTAATACTTGAAAAGTGTTAAATTATCCTAATCATACTTACAGTAACAATCAAAATTAATTGCAGCTATATTAGGATTACTTATTATTTGTTCTACTTCTGCAGTAACACAAATCCAATTGTACAAACAATTTCCATAATCCAAATTGTGAAAGAAAGAACGGGGTAACAACCATTCAAAGCTGGTTGAAATAGTATTCCAAACAAATCCTTAACCAGATGGTTATCTAAAATTCTCTTTTTGAAAAGGAGCCGATTCTGAACAGATTGTATATGTGTCTCACTGGTGGAAGTGGATTATCTGTCTTGAATTGGATTGTGATGACGATGACCCTATTCTAAGTAAACCAAATCTCTTGAACTATATAATGAGATCAGGAAGAACATTCAGCTCGAGAACGACAGATTGCAGTGACTGAGATGATTTTGCTAATGTTTTTTTCCAGCCTCTTTCCTTGATGTACATTATCCTATGTTGTTATTTTTTTTTTCCTACTGAGATTCCTGGTTTTTAGTTCTATGTGCTAATTTTTCTTTCTTTTTATTTTATTATTTTTATAAGTGGAGCTGAATGAGTGGCAGGAAGCTGCGAAATCTATCTTACAAAAAGGTGGTGTGGAAGTGTAGAATCTTCATTTACTGTGCAGCAGGACTGCAGAACAATCGCCAAGAGTAGACATTTGACCGATTCATTCTGATTTCTTCTCTTCTGATTTCTTCTCTTTAGGCCGTGAGGAGGCAAAAGTTGCTTGAACAGAGTATCCAGTCTGCCCAGGAGATTGAAAAATCCTTACACTTAATTCAGGAATCCCTTGCATTCATTGACAAGCAGTTGGCAGCTTATATTGCTGAAAAAGTGGATGCAGCTCAAATGCCTCAGGAAGCACAGGCAAGTACAACTAAATGGGAATGAGCTTCTGTTCTTTCATTTTTATTATCCAAACTGGAGGTTGCTGAGTTTCTAACTTAATGATTATTTAACTAATTATATAGAGGGTTGATTTGATTGAGTTTACTATTTGGAGATGAGAGGTAAAAGAGGGCTAGGATAGTACTGTGAAATTTACTTTTCAAAGTATATACAAGAATTTCAAATAGAGATACTTAAAAGGCAGGGAGATCTGGCATTTATCCATGTCTTCAAACTATGCTAAACATAGAAACCATAGTAACGTAGATGGTAAAGAAAATATCTTTATGGTACTCAAAGTAGTCTCCAACATTTTGTTATCATGGAATTATAAGTCATCTTTGTTATCATGGGATTACAAGTCATATGATTTCTGGTTCTATGATAATGTATTGAAAGTAGTTGATAGCACTAAATTAGGTAAATTTGCATCTTATCACTACTGATCATGATGGTTACACTCATATGGGCACACTGAAACATTCACTCATATTTAATCCAAATTGTGAAATGTATTTAATCAGATTTTCTAGAATGAGAATTAAAATAATAATGAAATCACATCTAAGTTGAATTTAAAATGAGTAAATTTATGTCATCTCTAAATTTCCTTTGAACTTTGGAAGTATTTTTAAACTGCTAAGTATTTTAAAACAACTTCTAAATGCATGTAAAGTATCAGAAGGTATTATTTATCAAGTGTCTTTAGAATTGTTTGCTATTAAGGTAATCTAGCTACTTTTTTGAGTACTATATGCATATTATGAACCTATGAGCCAACCTATGAGCTTGTAACTTAAATATACTAGCAGTGATGTCAGGGGCATTAGAAGATAATCTATAAATTCTAAAGGCCCTCTCTGTGCTGACTGCTAGAGATACCGGAAGTTTCTCACTTTACAATCAGTTTTGAGGTAAAATACTAGATTGTAGATGATGGTTCCAGTGCAGTTACAGTGCATTGAATCACAGTGAAGTTGGTGCCCAAGGCATCAGTGGCCATAATAGCATGGGTTAGTATACCATATTGTCTATGTTTGACCTAGAAAGTTGCTCAGAATGTGGGGAAGAGGACAGGTAGTTTTGATAGGCTCAAAAAGTTCAGAGCAGAGGAATTCCTTATGGAATGCACACCATTTCAAAGTAGGGTGAAAAAGGGGAAGTATGGGGGAAATCTTGATTTTAAAAACTTCTTATCTTAGATTTTCACTGGGACAGCAAGAGTAAATACAGTAGTACAAATGGAGGATGGTAGTAAACATGATTGAGCATCTTAATGTCTCCAGTCTGTACATTTTTTTTAATAAATGCAAAAGTCTAGTCAAGTTCTCTAACATTAACTCTTCCTGGTACCATCCCAATTCGACTCATACAGAAAATTTTACAGTCAGATCTTAGTGAAATGCAAGATATTGAAATAAGAAATAATTAGCTGAATTGAGAAGGAATTCACAATTATAAAATAAATACAAATAAGTAGTTCTTTTTCACAATTTAGTGATATGAACTTAAATGAATGTTTGATTAAAGAATGCTCAAAACTTTCTGAATGGGAGTGAGGAAAAAATTGTCAGAATAAATATTAAACTTTAAAATTATAAATTTGTACTTTAAAATATACAAAGAATTAATCATGAGGTTTGTAGGATGAAAATATAAGTAGCAAATCCAAAATAGACTAAAGATTTTTTTTTGGCTTAGAAGAAAAATGGAGAATCTGGGAAAACATTTTTCTTTAACTGAAAAGGTTATGGTATAGGACCCTGCATGCATTCTTTTACTTGGATATGAATATGATATACTAGTTTTTAATATATTTTTATACTCTTAAAAGTTGATAATAAAAGCAGTATTAACTGTAGCAGTTGAGAAGTACTTGCAGCTCAACATAGGTAAATGAAGATAGTTCCAATCTACTTCAACAAAGAGATTTTAGAGTACTAAGAAGCTCAAATTCATTTACCATATATTTCTGATTTGCACTGGCATTGTCAAGATACTTTTTAATATTGAATCCCCCAGTGGTAATATATAATATTGGGAAATGGAAGCCATCTAAAAGCTACTGAAACATTCTTCTTCTTTAAGGTTTTATTTTAAGATGAGAATAAATGAATTATTTCCTGGAACAGTTATCAATACTTAGATTTTCTTCAAGGACTACATTTCCTAAAGCTCAATTTGAAAATCCCATGTAAGAAACAAATAGAGAGTAAAAAAGTCGTTTGTTAAATAAGAACTTAATCACAGTGTGTCAAACACCAGTCCTACTTAGAATGCCACCAAAATGACATTTTTCAAACTGTGTATATATGACATACATACACAATAGGTGAAAATTTAATGTTTTATGTTAACAGCAACAAATGTGTTTCTTTAATGGGGGTAAAATTTTATTCTAAATAAAAGATTAAATGGCTTTGTTTTCCCTTTTCAGAAATTGCAAGTTAATTTAATTCATCTCTGAGAATCAGGACAAAATGAATGACATTGCCATATTTAGTGCTCTTTTCAATATGTGCTTACATTTTCTGTGAATACTGATAGAACAGATTTGTGGATATCTTACTCCACCGTGTGGTATACTGATAGTTTTGCTACTAAATTTTAATCTGTTAATAGACTTGCCTTTTCCTGCCTTTTAAGATTGATTGAGATCCTCAGCTATAAAAACATTCCAGAATCAAGGAAATGTGTGCCATATGTATAAATTCCTGATTATTACTATTATCTATAAAAGTAGATGTAAACCAAGGTACTTCATTTCATTCACATTTGACTAACTATATGACCAAAAAGAGCTTCCTACTTCTTCAGCATGTGCATTGACTCAAAGTTATCTGGCATAATTAGAAAATTGAGCCCTTTGTTTCTGAATTGGATTGAAAAAATTACTTTTTTATCTAGAGATGTGAACTCACAAAAGCAAAATTTAATCACTTAGACAATAAAACTAAATACTACAAGAATATCATCATAGCATGACCTATGAGTATTTTCTTTCGAATAATAGCCCATAACCAAACCATAATCTTAAATGGTATGATTGCAGCTCAGCTGCTCAGTGCCAGCTCACTTGCCAAGTTTTATTAAACTATAAAACCAAATTGGTAATGTATTGATTCAAATGGAATAAAACACATAGGCAAATATTTATATATCTAGAAATATATCTTCTATAGTAGAAACCAGAAACTGAAGAACTAGTTTAAAACCATTATGATTAAAAATATAAAGCCATGTGTTTCTTTGAAACAATTATAAAAATAAAATCACAAAATTATGTAACTGCAAATAAACACATGTCATGATTATATTGTGTATGTCTTAGTTTTCCAGCACTATATACTGAATACAGGTTAAGTTTTGGCACCTAAGATGCCAAAAATCAACTATCCAGGCTGTACCAGTCAAGTCAGAATCTAGGTATACCCAGTCATTCCAAATTTTAAAAACTCTCCCTCACCCATGGCTTTGTCAAGATGTCAATGAAAGGAAGTGAGAGTGATAATCAAATTACTATGATTTTCTCTCATATTTCAATTGTCTTCTCCCTCTTATAAAAATGGGGGAAGGTAGAAAATGTAGAGAAGGTAGAAAAATGGCGAGATCTACTTCACAAAATAATTTAGACCAATAGGATTTTCAGTAAGGATATTTTAGACTGAACTCAGTATGTTCTTCTTATTTCCATTTTTTTCTAATATCACATGTGTTAATTGGCTTGGATGTGCCTCTAAATAAATTTAGGGGTCACTGATAAGTAGGTTTAAATAGCTACTCACATGTCTATAATTCTTGAAATTACAAAAAATACTTCAACACACTTTTTCTCCTTTTGAAGTAATTTCAGTTTTTGAATGTAAGAATGATATGTATATCATAGGCAACTGTTAAATTTATACATGTCATTATGTGTTGCTGATTCAAATTTTGCAAAGGAGAATATGACCATATTATTTAGATTATTGCAAGAAGCAGGGAGTTTCCCAGCAGCAATTATAATAGCATAACATTTTATTTCATGTATTTCACATATTTCAGTTCCCATATTTTGTAATCTCCCACAGAGTAGATTTATGTTCATGAATCAAGAAATGAAAATAGACTAATTTAGAAAACAAATTATTATCTACGGAGAAGACATCAAAATAAATTAGAAAATTGGTGCTAATATTTCATTGGCCATGCTGGGACTTTTGACATCCCAGGGTATCTACCACAGACTCAGTTTCTTCCTTCCATCTCTTTTGCTTCCCATATAGTACCAGTAAATAGAAAAGAAACTTTTTAAACCAAAGTTGTTAATTTAAGCTGATTACATTAGCTTTTACATTAGAAAAATTCATAATTGAGGTATTCTGTTTATAGTAGCTAAACCTTTTACTCACATTGAATATACTCGATCATAGATACATGAAAACATTGCAAAATATCAAAATCAGCAGCTTAAAAATAAAGACATGAATGTGTCTTTTGGTCTATCAGATTGAGTTTATGTGATAATTAACCAAAGAAGAAGAAAAGGAGTGACTAATATAGAGGTTTGGCCCAAGTATTTCTCACCTACCCATGACAGAAATAATTTTCTTATTCTTAAAAGTAGATACAATGGTAAATTCTGTGCATTTAATGTCAAATCTGTCATAACCCTGCCTACTACCTCTATGTGTTAGTATATAGAAGTGATTATTTGCCAACTTAGAATGACTGTTTTTTTTATTTTGACATGTTTAGTTGTTGGAAATAATCATAACAAAGAATTGGAGAAGAGTTACAAGATTAGATACATGCCACACATCATGGACTAAGAAAAACTCTATAGTAAAGAAATGTGAATTTTATATGATAAATTCAGAAGTGTACACACTAAATCTACAATTAAATTCTAGTATCTTATTGTAAAAAATACCTCCACAAATTCTAAATATAAAGATGAAACTAGAAGCTTCATACTACAGTCACAATGAAGATTCTCACAGTACTCTATATTTTGAGGCAATTCAGATTCAATGTATTTTCTCAGTTTCTCTTATATAAAACAGAATAACTTACAAAGAATAATTAATCCAAAATGCACATCCAGTTAACACCATCATGCCAGAATTTGTTTTTTTTTGTTCTTTTAACATTTATTATGTGAAATTTTATCTCTAATTTGCTTTTTAGTTGTTTTCTATGTCTACCTGCATTCCCCTCTATCAATGTTCAACTGAAAGAGGGTTGGATCACCCAGCAGATGCTCAATAAATATTTTTTAAAATGTACTGAATTCCACAAGTGATTAGTTACTAATGTTCTGTTAGAGAAATGTAATAGGTAATGCAAAAATTTTAAAGAGTGAATAAACCCAAAATGGTCATTGCCATCTTGTAGCTCATAAGAGAACACAGAAGATCAACATTAAGAAATTGATGGCCAGCCAAGTTTACCATAACCATTGAAAAACATTTTTGTAATGGAACTTAATAGTATCATGATACCTTGTCATAGTGTCTTATGATATTGCCAAAGTTCAGAGCTTTGGAAGAATTCCAAAATATAAATGTACAAAATGTAAATTTTCACATAAAAAGTAATGATGACTGTGAAGCATATACTTCAGCCTCTTCATGTATTACATATTTTTCAAGTACTACACAATGTGAATATCTAATATTTCAAAGCATCCACATAGTTTTATTTGACCATTACAACTGACAAATGATTAATAGTTGATGCTGGAGGTAAGAATGGAGTGTGACCACAAATGGACACCAAGGATGTAAAATTCAATTTCTAGATGGTATTCTTTCTAATTTATCTAATCAATTTAGGAGGTTTTTAAACAAATAGTGATAAAAGCTGTGTGAATTTCTTCTTTTATTGCTTGTCAAGTTATAATGAAGCATGATATAAAATTTTAAAAATAATGTGCCCGTGATCATAGTTATATTTTTTTCACATTCCCATGTTTGAAAAATGCGTTTTCCTCTTTTAATTTTGTAAGTATATGTTATATGTGGATATTTCTTCTTCTTGAGAATACAGTATGTTATACTGCATTATTAATCATTAAATGGACTCAACATGATATCTTTTAATATTTTTCTTTCTGAAATATTTTCTCTAGAATCATTTCCTTTCTTTGACATTACAAAAGCTCCACTAATTATTTGATATCATTTCCTGTATTCTATTAAATACTTTAGCCAACTACAGCTTCATTTTATTTGCCACTTTCTGTCATTAATTTGATATATGAGAATGGTCTGATGAGGTAAAACATGATAAAAAAGCTCTGCTCTTAGCTCAGTTAATTGCAAAGTGCTATATTGGAAATGTCTTTAATGTTTGACTGATTTTTTTGTTCTATAATTTTTCCCTTTACCATCTTTAATAAAAAAAAGGATTATATTCATTACAATTGTTACTTCCTTTTTTTAACTTTGCATATGTAGTGTTAATTATGTACATGCTTGCTATATGATCACATGTATTTTAGTTTTTTGCAATAGCAAGATGATATAGTTGGCTTTATATTACTTTTATGAAAATATCTAATTAATCCAAAAGTAGTAGATGGAGAATTCCTGTTAGACCATAAATAGTTGTCCTCTATAAGTAACCTCATTTTGCTACTTTAACTATGTTTCTGTTGAAATTTACTGTTTCTATTATTTATGAATCATGAAACCAGTGTGATTCTTTAAGGAAAATGTGAAATATAACATCAGGAGACTTGTATCTCAATTATCACTCAGATTGTCCTTGCTTTGTTTTGTAACACCAAGCTTTCAGAATCTTGACAGATACTCTCTAAGAAAAATCAACACAGAGCAAAAATTGAAAATTAAATGATTAGTTATAGGTTTGATAACTTCACATTGATTTTTTCCTCTACACTGTAGTTCTTACGTTTCCCACATTCAGTATTTCCTTCCATAAAACTATGCATACACACTCTTCATATCTAAAACCTCATCTTTGCTGCTGTGATTCCCACTGGCTAGATTGAGATCACATTTTCTTAGTCTGTACCCTGTCAAAACCCCTTTATGGCTATATACAATTTCAATTATGCAAGCATCTTAAAATTTTACCAGGTTTTATAATAAATATTAACATTCCTCTTTGCATAGAATTTTTTCAATAATATAACATATATTTCTGCTTTGTAATCTGCTTATCTTACTCCATTCTGCCTAAATAGGATAAAAAACTTTTTTCTCACTTTGTGAAATTGAATAGTGCATGCTGAATAACTTGTTAACACTTACTTACTTAATTCAGTTATCAATATGCAAGCTAGATTACATTTCTGTTTTGTGTGATACATGTCCATCTGGGAGATATTTTTAGTTTTAAATTATAGTTTAACAGTCAGTATAATAGTTTAAAGGTAATTGAATTTACTTTGTAGCCATGTTTCCTTGAGTATGTTAATATTTGTAAATAAATATGGTAAATGCTTACAATAATTTGATTAGGATATAGGAAAGGTCTCATCCTTATAAGAAAATATGTAACATCACTGACAATTTGTGAATAATTTTTGCACAAACAACTTGAACAGATATTTTTACATAGACTACCTCATCTATTCTTTTGGTCTATTTATGAGAATTTTCAAGATGTGCTGCCTACTCATTCTAATCAAACCCCATTGCTGAGTTGTCATCTTTTTTGAAGATGAGAAAACTGAGACTCAGAACATTTTAGTGCTTTGTCCTAGGTGTCAAGTCAGAGCCCGGAGACCTACATTGTTATTTCTCCTGATGCTATTCCAATCTAATTACTCAAGAGCATCAAGTAGGAAGAATTCAACTTCTTGCCTCTCCACATCAAAACTTATTTTTGTATTGTGGTTTCTGAAGAAGTGCTACTACTTCCCCTATCAATATTTGCCACTATATATGACCTTTGTTCTTTATTCCAATTCCCTTTCTTTCCATAGGGTTTTTTTCCAATCACTTCTTAGATTTTAAAAATGACTTTACCCATTAGCTGCCTTCATGTAGCCTTAAAACATATTCCAATCTGATTGACCTGAATTTCAATATGTGTTGAGTCAAAGTCTTCAAAAACCATTAAAATTATTTTCATAAGGATGCTTCATGATCCTTAATCAGGCTTCATCCCTTGAAAATCTGATTTCAGCTCTCATTATCTACTGACACTGTCCCAAATACAGTGCTCATTGACCAGCTAATGTACCCTTATTGCTACTTATCTCATTTGATCTGTCTCAAAACTGAAATTGTTGACCTCCCTCGAAGTCTTAAAATTCTTACATCACTTGATTAAAATGACATTCTCTCTGTCCTGGTTATCTTATTCTTCTAAATAGATCCCCCCATTTTCTGGTGTTCTTTTTTTATATGCCCCCTAAATGCCTGTGTTTTCCATGAGTTCTCATTTCCCTCCCTTCCTTTTTCTCTTTAATGTTTGAAAACATCAAAATAAATACATATCATACAAAGATACATTGACACCCTCTCCTTAATTTTCTGTATATATGCATACAAATACATGATCTATTGTGATCAAAAATGTATCAGCTTATTTCAAAATATTGCTGATTGATAGTGACACAGTCTCACTGTGAGTTTCTTCAGTTGCTTTGAGTATTATCAGTAACACTATTATTTATAATTATGATCATTTTATTTTAAAAATTATTTTTGATTAACATGTATTAGTTGTATATATTAATGTGGTTCAGTGTAATATTTCAACACATATCTTCATTGTATACTGATCAAATCCAATCTTCCTTTGTGCCACAGTCTGGCTGGGCACAATTCAGGAGCCACTTGTCAAAAGAAACTAACTTTATTTTTAGAACTACAAACTCCAAGCAAACCAGCTCCTCAGGAAAAAACCCTCAGAGCCCAACTGCCACCACCGGCTTCCACAAGCCTCTCCACCTCCCACAATCCTCCTGTTCTTGAGGCCAATTGGCTGGGTCATGTGGGCGGAGCCAAAGAAGTCCCCCAATGAGCAGCTCCGTGGTCTGAAAGGGCAGGGAAACAGCCCAATGAGCAGCTCCATGGAGGAGCCAATCAGCTAGATGTTGCTGGGGCCGCTGTGAGCCAATCATCAACTGGCAGTCTGAAGGGCAGGAAAACAGCCCAATGAACATCACCGCAGAGGAGCCAATCAGCTAGATGTTGCTGGGGCCGCTGTGAGCCAATCATCAGCCGGCAGCTGCAAGTTTGCTGGCAGCTGGAAGTTTGCTGGGGCCCCTTTGGCTGTGGCTCTCAACACCTTTGTCCTTCCTCCCTTTCACCCCATACCCTTCCTACCCTCTAGTAATCAGTATTCTACAGTTGTTTTTTTCTAGTTTTCTAAAAAAATACTGAGTTGTTTTTATGGGGATTTCATTGAGTATGTAAATTACTGTGTGTAGTGTAGACATCTTAATATTATTCTAGTACATGAACATGGGAGGACTTTCCATTTTTTGTGTCTTTTTCATTTTCTTTTATCAGTGTTTTGTAATTTTCATTGTAGAGGTACTTCACTTCCTTGGTTAAATTTATTAATAGGTTTTTATTTAATTTGTAGCTCCCATGAATGGTATTGCTTTCATGATTTCCTTCTCAGCAAATTTACTAGTGTTGTATAAGAATGCTAATGGTTTTGTACTGATTTTGTATTCTGTAACTTTACTGAAATTATTTTTCATTTCTAATAGTCTCAAATTTTAAAATGTGCTTCATTTTCACAGTACTAAAAGACATTCATTTAGGACATAAAACCATTTAGTTGCTAATTTCTACCTACATTTCCAGTTATATTTCTGCCAAATTCCTCGTACTTTTTAGTGCCTTGTCTCCACATCTTGTTATTTCTCAACCTGAAATGCTTTTTTAAAAATAGAAATTATGTTGCCTTACATATCCAGTACATTAGTTTGGAATCCTGTGTACACAAAAACAATTGAAATAACTAAAGCCAAAAAATTGGTTAAGAAAATTTTTCCATAAGCATATACGATGTCTCAAGGAAGTTGTGGGCAACAGAAAAGCTTTTACTCAGAAAGCCTCTAGAGCTCATGTGTTGGTCATTGGTAACAACCATTCATCCTTATCTGTAATGGTTTTGTGTACTTAAAAAAGGCTCAAGTGGATGTTCTCCCTTGGGGTATCTACTATATTTATACCATATACCCCAAGGGGGTATCTAACTATAAACTATAGTTATCTAACTATATCTAACTATAACTATAGTTACTTGTTAGCTGATAGTATAGTTACTTGGTAGTAGAAGAACCTGTAAACTCAACTGGGTTGGACACCAAAGTGACTCACTCGCATGGCTAGCAGTTGCCTGCTGTCAGATCACTTGATATTATTTACTGAAGTATTTACCTATGGCCTCTTCATGTGGCTTGGACTTCTTGGAACATACTGTTTTAAATGGATTCTAAGAGACAGAACCCTAAAAGTGAGGGTTCCAAAAAGACAGAAGTAGGAGCCATCAGGTCAGATAAGGACTTTTGATGTAACTGATGGAGAATCGCTTCTACTGTAACTGTATTCTATTGTCCCAGGAAGTCCAAACACCAATTCAGATTTAAAGAAGTGAAGAAATAAACCCACTTAACAGGGGAGTGGTGAGAGTAGCCTGTGTTGTGGGTACTGCAGTTACAGTCCTCTTTGGGAAATAAATTCCAGTTCAAACATTCTGTTAGTAGATTTTGCATTTTTTAAATCAGCACCATAAGCTAGAATTTCATAAGCACAATTTCAAAATACAGCTTTAAATATCCACAGAATTTGGCCAGACTTTTTACTGTTGGTTCTAAATAATTTAGAAGAAATCTAATGGATATATCTCTACACATGCATTTTCCATGTTCTAATTATTCATGAGGTTGATGGTGGCCAGAATTATGTGACACAGACATGGTTGTTATGTTCCATATTTTTGAAGGGGTTGAGCATTTCATAGATGAAAAGTATTGACCATAAAGTTCCTATAGCATCTGCTATTCCCTGCAATGTTTACTAATCAGTCACATTTCTACTTTACCACTTTCCCTGTGGCAACATTTAACCCCCCTGTATAAGTGTCACTCCATCTACATACTCCCACTAAATTTTGTAGATTATTCAGCATTTCTTGTTCTGAAAATATCATTGGATATCCAGATCAATTCCTATCCCCCAGATTATATGGGTTCTGAAGAATAAGAACATATCACTATTTCCACACATGATAGTTATTTAACCAATGAAAATATTATATATATATATTAAAATATACATTTACCTTAGCCTATAATTTAAAGGCAGAATTTTTATTACTTAACTAATTCATAATTGATTTAACTTTGTGATTTTAGGATCATTATGCTACCGAATTATATTAAGATATGTCTGGAATTTGTAACCATACATCTGAAGGAACTCATCCAACACTGAGCCCATTTTCTTATTATAATTTTCATTACTCAATTGAAGGCTATAGCTCTTTGTAGTAATTGCTAAGCAAAATCAATGATATTTTCTAATAATACAAGAATTGACTTCAATTGTTAAAAATTATTGTATACTAATATACAGTGCACAAATTGTTTTGCATGATAATTTTATGGGCACTGTGGTACATATTAAGATTATTCTTCTCTCATGTATGATGATCTGGCAATGAATTTTAAATTAAAACAACTTGACTACTAGCTGATTTTTGCTGGAGCTGACAGAAAGAAATGAATGAATTTATTGTTTTCTGCACACTGCAGGATTTGATAAATACCTATAACTGGGTTAAAAATTCATAAGTCAACTAAAGATATATTTTTGAGTGGAAATTTTAAGGTCCTGATTGAGTATAGAAAATATGGAAATAAAATTTACAGTTACTCAGAGTTTATAAATGAATATCTGTAGGAAGCTATTAAGTGTCTATCAGACAAAGAGAAATGACAGTTGAGACATTTTACTTCTCTTTTCTAGATCTATAGTTTCCCTGAAATTTAAATGAAATATGGCAAAGAATGATCGAAGATCACTATTAAGGAACATTATCCATATGCAAATTTCTCATCATATATTATCCCTGTAAAACAGCTTATTTATAAATATTAACAACTTGTTATTGGTCATTTGGGGGTGTAATTTCAAAGATAAAACAGTATCACTTCTACATATTAGATATAAATGAAAATTCCCTGGTTGCAAATGATGTCTGACATAGCTGGTTGTTATCATTTAGTCAAAATGATCATTTAGTTTTCAGTATTATCCCAATAGGGAAGTAGTAAATGATTGAGTTTTTGATAATTTATGATAGGCAAGAAAGTGGTTACTATCATTTTAAAGGAGACTACATTTTAGTAATGGTTTAGGAGAGTTTTAAAATTCTATCTTCATGAAAAGTGTATTGTCCTTTGTAGTAACATTCAGATTATTCTAACTAATAATGCTGTTCTCCCAACAGAAAATCCAGTCAGAATTGACAAGTCATGAGATCAGTTTAGAAGAAATGAAGAAACATAACCAAGGAAAGGAGGCTACCCAAAGAGTTCTATCCCAAATTGATGTTGCACAGGTATATTTTATTGCATAAACTAAGGATCTTGTTTCATCTACACATTAAACCTCTAGTGTATATTAGACGTGTTGATTTTTGCAACAGTGATATTGAAAGCATTATTCAAAAACTAGACTATAATGCCTCTCTGTGTGGGCTTTCTTGATTTGGTGCCTTTTAAAGATAAAATATTAACAGATTATTTTTTATTTCATATCAGACTAAGAAAAAACACTGCATTTTCTCAAATATGTGTATTCTTTTGTTTGATTAGAAAAAATATTTACTTTTCATTTTTGGAAAGAAAATGCATTAATAAAAATATGACTGATTGTTTTATGGAAGGCAAAATAAAATTGGTGCCTCCTTACATTGTTTTTACAGAAAAAATTGCAGGATGTCTCCATGAAGTTTCGATTATTCCAGAAACCAGCCAATTTTGAACAGCGTCTAGAAGAAAGTAAAATGATTTTAGATGAAGTGAAGATGCACTTGCCTGCACTGGAAACAAAGAGTGTTGAACAGGAAGTAGTACAGTCACAGTTAAATCATTGTGTGGTATGTATACCTGGTGGCAAGTAACCAGCTATCCCTTGAATTTCCTTATTATGAAAATTGCTTTTAGATAACTGCAATAAATAAACTAATTAGGTTTAAGGTTAAGAACAAAAATTGGCCATGTATTGAGAGACAGTAACTCTTACTGTAATTGGAACCACTTAAATGTCATTCTTTAAGTGTCTTTTTTGAATGTAAAATTCTTCTAAGGACTATGAAGAATGCAGAAGAGGTCTTTATATGATTCTTATGGCACTTTATACATATATTTAAATGAAAATCAAGAAAGGAAGCATATTGATCTATATGGAACAACTATATCACTAGTTTCAATATAAATCACGATTTCAGAAACAAAGGGGGCCATGTAAGCTAAGTAATGTACACAAGTCATCTCTATTCTTGAGGCTAAGGATTACGTAAGAGGATACAAAGACAAACAACTGTGAGGGGCATAGCAAGATTATATCCCAAGTACTCTTACTCCAAATTGTGTTTTAATTTGACTTTGGAATATGTTCTATTCTCTCTGTTATTAGAAATTCACCAAGTCAGGTGATCCCTTTGACAACATAAACTGGAGTGTGAGGGTGTCTAGGAAAACAATATAAGTATTATTATAACTGTATATTCAGAGTAATCATGGTTTAAATTCACCTAAAATGAACCACTGAATATTATTAGCATTAAAAGTGGAAATGTTTATTTAGCATTTTGTTCTTTAAGTATTATATATATGTGACTTTCATCTAAGATAAATGAGTAAGATATTTTTCAATATAAAGAATAAGACATTTGGAAATATCTCTGATTCCAAAAGTCATATAGTTGATTGCCATATAGCAAGGAATGATCTCAATGTTTCCAGATGCCTATATATTTTTTGACATCTTCTAAGACAGAAGGAAGATGAAGTAAAAGTAATCTGGAAAGCCCAAACATAAGTCATAATTGATAAAGGAATATTACCATCAGATATCAAACAGGGAATTAAGATGGAAATAGACTATGCCCATAGCCTTAATTAATCAGATAATTTTTCAGCCTTTACAAAGTGCTTCTTTTGCACATTGATTTTAAACTGAAAAGTGAAAACAAACCCAGTTTTATTCTGAGACTATTATCTACTAGCAAGTTTATTTCTTAGTAGTAATAAGTAATTTGTGTTTAGTGCTGAACAAATTATATTATAAAACATTATATATAGTGTACATATACAAACATACATGAACCTATACTACAAACACATATTTTTCCAGGAGAAATGAAAGATTAATTTATTTAATATTAAATTAATGGCATACATTCATAATCCCAGTGGCTCAGGAGGCTGAGGCAGGAGGAACATGATTTCAATGCCAGCCTCAGCAACTTAGCAAGTTCCTAAGCAACTCAGTGAGACCCTGTCTCTAAATTTTATATATATAGGCTGTGGATGTGGCTCAGTGGTTAAGTGCCTCAGTACCAAAAAGAAAAAAAATTAGAATTAATATATTTAAATTTAGTTCCCATTCTTATATATGACAATATATTTTGAAACTATCATCTGAAAATTTTACCCTAAGCACCACGAGGACAACAGTGAACATGTTGATTTGTTCACTGCAGGTTCCCTTGTGACTCAAATACTCTATGGTACATGATAGACACTAATAAATATCCAGTGATTGAGTGAATTGATTCATCCAAACTCATGGCTAGGATTATTTAACGCTTAACAAACAGAAATCTTGTAATATTTAGAATGACCTTTATGCGCTCGGACTAAAGAACTAAATATGTATGATGCACTCCTACTATAATAAGAAAAGCTGCAAATTATGCATGATTTTATATAATATATATATATAATCACAAATAGAAACATTAAATTAAAAGAAATGCAAACATTAGATACTGACAACAGCTGCAAATACTACTCCATTAAAAATGGAAACCAAACAGCCTTAAGGTGAAACCCTGTATTTTTTAATATTATGAGTTGATTTTACATTGTTTCTTATGTTTCATTTTATATTTTAACTTAGAATTTGTATAAAAGTCTGAGTGAGGTGAAGTCTGAAGTGGAAATGGTGATAAAAACCGGACGTCAAATTGTACAGAAGAAGCAGACGGAAAACCCCAAAGAGCTTGATGAAAGAGTGACAGCTTTGAAATTGCATTATAATGAGCTGGGTGCGAAGGTGCGTGCATGTTGAGATCACAAACACTACTTTTCCGCTTTCCTTATAAACTGCACAAAAATCCTTGTTGTCATTCTCTTTGTCTTTTTTTCTCACACAGGCATGTCTTTTTTCATGTGTAATTTCTTTCTTTTTTTTCTAGTAATAGGGACTGAACCCAGGGGCAATCTACCACTGGCCTACATCCCCAGCCCTTTTCAAAATTTTTAATTTTCAGACAGGGTCTCAATATGTTGCTAAGGCTGGCCTCAAACTTGGGATCCTCTTGCACTAGCCTCCTGAGTTGCTGGAAATAGAGTCATGTGTCCCTGCACCCAGCTTATATGTAATTCTTAAGAAACAATAATTAATCAGTGAGGTTCACCTTGGTACTATATTGAAAAGTATATGAACTCAGGGAGGTTTTTATAGGCCCATCAGGTAGTTATAAAATGTTCCTTGTTTTAAATTTGCCTTGTTTCCCTTGTATATATCTATGTATGATAACTTGGAGACTGGTGAATATTATAAACTATCATGTGTTTATAATTGTTCTAGTAGAGCTGATACTTTCCATGTAGATCATATTTAGTGTAATGGAATTGGCTCATGCCACAGAAATTATTTCCCCATGTGGCCATATCTTGTATAACCCACTCCACATAGCTAATGAGATAGTATGAATAGGCAGTTAAGTCCTTTATATCTTATATAAATATATAAGTCCTTTATATATTTATTGTAACTTTTATAGAGATTTATTGAATCTACAGATCACTTTGAGTAGTATGAACATTTTAGCTATGTCTTTATGAACATAGGATATATTTCAATTTATTTGTGTTTCTTCAATTTCTAGTCTTAGGACTGGAGATATAGCTCAGTGATAGAGTCCTTGCCTAATGTGCACTGCCAAAAAAGTAGGGGGACAAAGAGGCAGAAATCTCTACTCTCTAATTATAGATCAAATAACCTCTAATAATAATCCTAATGGTATAATTTATTAAATTAAGAAGACCTGTTATGTTTATACTCAACAGTTTATCATTCAATCAGGGTGCCTTACACTAAAATTGTGTCAATGAGTATCAATTTTATTTAGGGTTCTGGGGATCAGACTCAAAGTCACATAATGCTGTGTAAATATTCTGCCACTGGGCTACATCCCAGGCCCATTTTATTTTATTTTGAGACAGGGTCTAGCTAAGTTACAGAGGTTGGCCTTGACCCTGTGATCCTCCTGCCTTTTTGCCTCCCCAGTAGCTGATACTACAGGTTTGCACAACTGCATCTAGCTGAGTCTATTTATTTAAGAAAAAAATATTTTGTAAAAGGTTATTTTCTCAGTTTACTTTTTCAGATATAAATTGTTATGTGAGCTTTTCCTTGATATAAAATACTTACCCCAAATTTTTGTCTTTGCAGCAGTAAATTTGACATAAAATGGCATTGAGTGAATTGCTTAAAATTTAAAACCATAAAAGTAACATTATTAAACTACTAGTGCACTGAGTTTATTATTAAGAAATGAATGACTCCCATAATGATGTAAAGCTTTATTTATCCCTGAAAATATATATTTGAGAGCTGATATTTAGTTTTAGCCATTTGGCACTTAGTCATATCATTAAAGAAAAACAAAAGAAATACTGAGAAATTATGCTTTAATAGCATTGCAGAGTACAGCAAAAATAAACATAGAGCAAGAATTTATGTTTTGAGTAAATAGTAATTTAGAAACATTAATGATTAAGGGATCATGTGTAAATACTATCTCATAAAAAGACTATAAGTCATGTATTCTTTGGCTGAGGAAAAAAAAATTATTGTCTGCATGTTGACTTTCAAGACATCTTCAAAAACAGTGCTTTTACTTAATAAAATGAAAGGCAATAAAGCCTATTGTTTAAAAATGGGGAACCCTTCTAATTTAAACATCATCAGAATTCACATAGTTGTATTTGTCTTGTATCTCATATATATACATATATATATTATATATATATATACACAATATATTATTGTAACTTTTATAGAGATTTATTGAATCTACAGATCACTTTGAGTAGTGATCTGTAGATTCAATAAATACACATGAATAACAATACTTATATCGTCTCCCAAATATAATGTTACATTTTTGTAGTAGATAACTCATGCTGCCATAACAAAATAGAGTAGACTAGGTGGCATAAACACAGAAACTTATTTCTCTAAGTTCTGAAGGCTGGGAGTCCAAGATCAAGGTGCCATCACAGTCAGTTCCAGATGAGGACTTTTAGTGGCTTGCAGATGGCAACCTTTTCACTGTGTCTTCACTTTGCAGAAAGACAGAAATCATTGTCTCCTTCTTATAATACCACCATCCTCTCAGATTAGAACCCCATATTTATGTTCTTATTTGTCTGAATTATTTTCCAAAGACCAGATGTAGTGACTCAATTTAGTCATACAGGGGTTAGAATTTTAAAATATGAATTTGGATTGGTGGCTCAGGAGGCTGAAGCAAGAGGATCACAAGCTCAAAGCCAGCCTCAGCAAAACCTAGGAACCAAGCAACTCAGTAAGACTGTCTCTAAATAAAAAACAAAATAGGGCTGGGATGTGTCTCAGTGTTTGAGTGCCCCTGAGTTCTATCCCCAGCACCCCAAAATAAATAATTTAATAAAATAATAAAAATAAAAATAAATGAAATATGAATTTATGGTTACACAATTAAGTCCATAGCATATTTCTTACAATAAACAATTATGTTATTTTTGTACATGGTCTTACCCACAGGCATCCAGAAAAGTCCATGGGGGGAGTAACTATGATAATGAGATTAAAATCATATGCTAAATATTTAAAGGCAAAATAAAAATAACAACTTATTGTTTAATCAATAAAATAGTTTCTATGTCTAATTAATTTTATTGAGAAATATTAAACCTAACACTTGTAGTAATAACCGTAATCCATTTTCTAAGTCTTTCTATGCTTTGATTGTTATGAAAATATACATGAATAACAATACTTATATTGTCCCCCAAATATAATTGTAAGTATTCATAAAACAATGACTGCTGAAACATTTTACTGCAGGTGGCACTCGTTTAAATGTATCTATTCTCCACATGCATAAAAAAGTATAAAACTCAATTTTCCTTAAGGTGGCAGTGTCTCCTGATTTTTCAAAACCTATTTAGCTAGACAAAAACAAAATAAAATAAAGAGAAATCAATAATGCATTAGCTCTGGGAAGATAGAGTTTCTTTGAAATATTGAATCTAGAATCCTTTTCTACCAATAGTATATAGAAAAATAATAACTATGCATATAAACACACCATAAGGTATGCTTTTTCCTCCCCCACACAAATAAAATCCTTGCAGTCAAAAGGGCAGATATCATTACTTCCCCTAAAGGAAAAATAGAAGGGAAAAATCAGTTTAAAAAATGAATTTGCAACCTCAACAACTAAGTATTTTTTTAAATGCATACATACCTCTTGTAAAGGAACTAATAAACTTGGTTGAATATTTTGAATTTGTATTTGAGTTTCAGGATGTTTATTTTAATTTTAGCATTTTCAGTTCTTTATGTATATCTTTACCTTTGGTGTTGTTTTAATGCTTATAGATGCATTCTCTTTTGGTTGTATGCATGTATACAATTTGTGTGTGTGTGTGTGTGTGTGTGTGTGTGTGTGTGTGTGTGTGTGTACTAGTGCTACTTATTACATCTAGGGCATGTTGTTCAACTGGGCAGTTGTAGTGGTGGTAGTGTTACTGTTTTAACCAATTTCCTTATGGGTTAGACTAATTTGAAATCTACTTTTCAGATCACTTAGTAACAAAGCCAAATCTTTTCAAGATTTTCTTTACCAGTAAAGTAATAAATTTAATATGGCATAAACTTTTGCCATGAACTTTCAGGTACCAGTTTCTTTGAGCCATCCCAGAATGGAAATAAAGAAGTAATTTAAGTAATTTATTTCAAACTGTTGCCTATTTTGACCCTCAGCATAACCCTATCTGCCAAACAGAACAATTCCATTTGATGGATGTGAAAATAGGAAGATGAGGTATCTTGCCTCAGATCACAGGCAGGTTAAAACTACACTGGGCATCATAGAGTCTAACATGCATATGCTTTATTATACTTCCTCTACTGAGTCAAATATTATAAATCTAATGCTCAGTTTCCCAGCCTCCATGACAGAATGTTTTTTTTTTCCTATAGTTAAAACACATAACAATCAAAACAGAAACTTTAATTTCTTTACTGGTTATCATTCCTGACTTGCAATTAATACTTTTTTGGGATTTCATTCATTGCTTTATTTAACTTGTACAATATACTTAGTGTGAGATGTTTCTTCATTCAAGGAAATATATGGAGTGTAACACACTCCAATATAAAGAGCCATGAGTGGAGGGAACTTGTCTTTGAGTATTTGCAATTTATCTGGTTTTGCTAATGAGTTGACTACTGTTTAGGAAAAGACCCTGGGATTCTTATTAAATTGACCAACAAAATTAAAAAATATAGGAACATTCTGGGAAGGTGGTAGAGAAATACAAGTTAATTCATTCTCTATGTGAGAATGTGAAAGAATTTATTTTTAGGGGGTTTTGGGGTTTTTTAATAATATTTTTAGTTGTTGATAAACCTTTATTTTATTTATTTATATGTGGTACTGAGAATTGAACACAGTGCCTCACACATGCCAGACAAGTGCACTACTACTGAGCCACAACCCCAGCCTGGGTTTTGGTTTTAAATGCTGAATAGAAGAGCAGAGAAGATTAAGACATTATTTTATCTATTGATGAGAGTGAAAATTTTGTTTTCTCATTCATTTTTCCCCCTATTTTGTGGTAATTACATTTAAGGAGGAAGAGACCTAACCTTGGTGATGTTGTATACAAAAGCAATGCACTTTAAAATTGTATTGATGATGAAATTGAAAATATCACACAAATACTTTTGCTTTTTGAAAGGAATATGATTTCTCCATTTTGATACCTTACTTGCAAGAACAGGCCTCATTTATATATAGAAGATTATGAACTTGCTTGCCTATCTCTTTGACAAATGACTCTAGGTTTTCTACAAGAAATGAGACATATTTCATTTTGACTTATATCATTCCAATTATTTCAAATTTTGTCCATAAATTATTTTTATTCATATTAGAGACAAGCTTATATGGATTCTTTCCCTACTATGACAGCAGATATAAGATACTATCTTTTGGACAAGAAATCTTATCTGCTCAAGGCTGTTTTTATTTACTATTAATGTGCAGAATACATTATTTTTTTCTAAAACACAATTTTAAGATATGGAAGGAAATTGTTAATTTAAAATGACAGAAATATGAAAGTTCCAATTAAGTAGCTGTAAGTAAACATGAGTTGGAAAGTAAACCATATTACATTTTATTATCTTTCATTTCAGGTAACAGAAAGAAAACAGCAGTTGGAGAAATGCTTGAAGTTGTCCCGTAAGATGCGGAAGGAAATGAATGTCTTGACAGAATGGCTGGCAGCTACAGATATGGAATTGACAAAGAGATCAGCAGTTGAAGGAATGCCTAGTAATTTGGATTCTGAAATTGCCTGGGGAAAGGTAAAACACATATCACTGCAGGTTATATTTAACATATGAAAACACATAGTAATATGATTTTATAAGGAAGTATTAATGTGAAACAATAATAGAATTATAAATATTATCTTGCTTAATTTTTCCCTCTCCTCAAAGATTAAATAGTAGTTTTTGTATATTTCAAGACTATAATAAAGCCAGTGGTAAGTTTTAGCAAGAGTCTCCTCAAAGTTTATTTGGAATCAAGTTGGTTATAAATAAGTTCTTGATATATATATATATATATATATATATATACATACATACATATATAGATATAGATATTGATATAGATGTAGATAGATCTTAAGAACGTTTTATATATATATACACACACATACACACACATATATATACACATATATGTGTATATATATATACATATATGTATATATTTTATTGGTCAGCTAGTCAGTTCAGAAATGAGGCTTTATATTCTATTAGCATACCTAAGAACAGACTGCACAGGTGAACACTACAACCATGAAATGGAGAAGATCATAGTGACTGCAGACAATTGGACTGGATAGAACTTGAAAGATCAGCAAATTGACAAGGTCATAATAAAAAAAAAATCTCTAGTGATTTGTATCATTTCCATCACCAAAGGCCATGGGGTGTCCTTTCATTATCACCTGATAAATTCTTACTATTTCTCTGACAGCCAATCAGACATTTATCGCTGCCTAGAATTTAAGGTAATGGCACTCATAGCTTAATTTTTTTCCAGATGATTTGTTACTAGATTATTTGAAAGTGGGCTGATATAAAGGGAATTTGTGATATTAATAGCATATTTCCCATCTCAAACTTTGCCAAGGCATTAGAATATTTTGTTAAAAAATTAAATATGTAATAGAATAACAACCATCTTGATTTTTTTAAAAATTAAAAGACATGGATGCATGCATTAACTAGGTTTTAAAAGGATCTATGGTTTATTTTTAATTCAGTGTGTCTATTCAAATTATTCATAGTTGGAAAATTTTAAGTACATCATATAGCAACTTACAATCATAATGAAACCCAAACTGAAAACTGTTTTTATTTATGTAGGTTTAGAGGATAACTAGTGGTTAAAAGTTTAACACATAAAAAATTTCAAATAAATAGTAGTGAATAAAATTAATTTTCTTCCCATTGAAAATAGATTAAGTGCTAGAGATAAGATTTTGAGTTATGGTTATTAATTCAGGAGCATGTATTATGTGCGATTATTATAATAAGAATACAGAGTGCAGATTAATAATTACATTGGTCTTATTTTCACCTTATCATTTAAACATGTAACTCATTTCTATTTTATTTATTTTTTTGGTTATTTTCATTAAATAATTATATGCTTAGGTACAGCTTGGCTACTACAAGAAATAGACCAACAATGTAGTCACTCAAAGAAGATAGAGGTGTATTGTATCTCAGGTGAGGTCAGTAGTTCAGAGTAAAGGAAGTAGTTTTGCTATATGAAGTCATTCCAAAATTTAGGTCCTTTTCATTCCATCATTTTGCGCTCTTCTATGTATTTGTACTCACAGGGTGTGAAGCTTGCTTACTAATGTCACACCTTAACTCCAGTGTACCACAGTAGAGATAGAGAAGTGGAAGACAAGCTTTTCTCTCTTGTGATTACATTATAAAAGTTCCACACATATTTCTGCTCTTACCTCATTTTCCAAAACTTGTGTAACTCTTATCTATCCCTCAGGGAGGGTGACAAAATATGGTCTCTAGCTGAGTGGTCATGTCTCCTTTCTAAATGATGTTGTATTTAAATAAATAAGGAGAAAATGCATTCTGGGACGCAATTATTTTGGTCTGAGTGGTATCATGCATGCCCTTTACATCAATAGTTACATAAAGGCAGAAAAAGGCTTTATGAGCTGTCTCTCTATTTAAAAGAAAGCACATGACCTACAAATGACAGTTTTCAGCATGAGTGCCCATAAAACATCAAACACACAGGACCCAAAATATCCATGACCCATCAAAATATGAAATATAGTAACACGTGCATGGAACAAGCAATAGTAAATTTTAGGGATTCATGAAAATCATCTAAACTTTATTTTCAGAAATCTGCTTCTTGCCACATGGATAATATCTTACATTGCTCCTTTCAAATTAAGCAGGAATATTAGATTGTTATGGCTGCTAAAACAGAATACTATAGGCTAGTGGTTCACACAATAGAAATTTATTTTTTTCACAGTTCTGGAGATGGAAGTCCAAGATCAAGGTATAAGGAGGATTCCTTTATTCTGAAGCCTGTCTTCCTTAGCTTATAGATGCCCATCTTGGTCTTCATACTCTTTTTTTTCCATACATGTCTGTGTCCCGAATTTCTCAATAATTTTACTGGATTAGACATCATCTTGATTTCTTGTAATACACTTATACCTTTAAATGCCATTTTCCAAATATTTTAACATTCTGAGCTACTGCCAATCAGGACGTCATGAGTTTTGGAGGCTAGAATTCAGCACGTAAAATGGAGTAGCTCTATAAATATAAAGTGGAATGCGATTATAATATTGTATAGAGGAGGAGTGATTGGAAAAAATCTGATTATAGTTTACAAACAGGTTAAGAGAAAATTTAAAAGTATGCCATAAATTAATTCTGTGTATCAGAATCCCCAGGAAGTTGCTGACTAAATTACCTAAGGAGATATAGTTTCATGGTAAAGTTCTAAATTTGCCATAAAATCAGTAAAATAAAAAAGAGTATTTTCTGCAAATATTTCTAGACTCTCTTTGTCACATAGAAAGCTTGAGTGGTATGAAGATGTGTCCAGTTAAGTTTATTCTTATTTCACGTGCTTTCTTGTTAGATGGGGAATTAGATTCAAGCTGCAATTCTCACATATTTCAAAGGATAGATATCAGTTTCTTTAAAAATTAAGCTAAGCAAGCATTTAAATTCAACATGTTAACTACATTTGCCAGTTATTCCAAGTACTTAATAACTGGAGAAAATTTGAGTATGTATAGTTAACTTATTTTTAAACTGTTTTATTTATTTCTACTGAATTTCTATCAGTTCTGTTCATCCAAAATATATTCACTTAGTCTACAAATATTTGAATGTATAGGTAAGTATTTTTTTGCACACATGAAAATTTCAGTTACCACTATAGTGATTGTTTTACCCTAAGTTTATCTAAACAAACATTTCAAACATTTCAATTGTATTGATCACAGCAAATATTTTCAATTTTATTTTAAAGTATTTTAATTATAGTTATTGTATATATATATATATATATATATATATATATATATATATATATAATTTCAAAAAATATTTTGCAGGGCCTAAAGAGAGAAATTGTGGAACTGGACAAGCATAAAGAAATTAGAAAATGAGGGAAAACTACACTAGGAAGATAAAAAAAAATCTTTTCACACAAATATGTTCACAATATCTCATGGGTGGTGAAATGGATAGGAAAAAAGACAGCCATGAATTTTGCTACAAGCTTCTCAGCAGACAAAACCAGGAACTAAACCTATTTATGAGACTCCAGGTGTTCAAGTTATCAAAACAATCATTAAAATAATTTTTACTAATAATATGATACCTTTTTCTAGGACTTAGATTCAGAAGTAATAAAATGGATTATAAATGAGATAGTATCCTTATATTAGTGTTTATATTGCCATATTTTTCTATCAGCATGCCTGTGCATAAAACAAAAAGAGTGCCAAAGTACCATTCAAGAAAATGATTTAGTGAGAAGACAAAATATTAGGGCACAAGCTTAGAATGCTCTGAAGTCATCTGTTCATATTTTACATTTTCCAAATAAGTAAATAACCAGCTATTCTTCCCTTGAATATTATTTCAAACACCTAAAGTTTTAAATAGAATCAGGCAGCAGAGAATTTAAGTTTCTCTTCCATGGACACAGGAAAAAAATGTCTTCTGTGTCATTTGTCTGTCTGTCTATATATCTATATCTATATCTATATCTATTTTATATCTATATCTATATATCTATATATCTATATATCTATATATCTATATATATATATATATATATATACACACACACACACACACACAGGAATATATGTTATCTATATATAGCCCCCAAAGGCTTCAATAGACAAATTTTTTACCAAGAGAGATTTTTGTGTCTGAAACAATTACAAAGAAATTGGTCATTGAAGAGTATTGTCAAGCACAACAAGGAAACAAAACTCACCATCAACAACTCAGAAGTACATTGACTTATTGAAAAAGCTCAGTGAATAGATTTATTTATAAAACAGTTGAACTGTTACTTTAAGGATTGAGAATTTAGTTTAGTGCAAATTAATATATTGGTCAATAATGATAATGCTAAATCTGACTCTGTTACTTTATCCTAACAATGAAGTGAGAATACTGGAATGTGCTTGTCAATACCTAAACTAACAAAAGCTTTGGAAGTAATATAATACTCCAGTTGGAGAATCAGAGGAGTCACCCTTAAAATACACAGATTAATTTATAATAATATAGAACTCACCAAGTCTTCATGTAACATAAAAGTTTTATTAGAGTTTTGGTTTTTAACTAGCCATGTTATATAACTGATAAAATTTTATATCCTAAATTAGAAAATTATTGGGACCTTTAAATTTCACTTTAGTTTTTCTTGTAGTATAAGATGAAGAAGAGAAATCTAACAATATATAAAAATCTATCTTCCATGTCTTTGCTTATTGTCATATTCATGTCAAATTATATATCAAAGTCTCTATTAGTCAAAGTTTTTCCACAATGATCTGCCACATTTGAGTTTTGTGGAGAAAAAAAGAGCTAGATTCTTCAATATTCCATTGTATAATTCATAATTTTACTGTAGTTATGGGTAGATCCAGGTGACCCAGAATAAATAATACAGTATATGTTGGTGAGTACTAGAGCAACCATGAATCTTTGAGGCTTTTCCATGTGGGTTCCATTCTTCCATTCATAAACTAACTAATTGATTTTGAATCAAACATTTATAAAGCCATGGCCCATGTAAAAGCAATTCACCAATATCGTCCAAATTTTAAATAAGTGGGGCTGAAGAGCTCAGTGATAGAGCACTTGGCCTAGCAAATGCAAGACCCTGGGTTCTATCCCCAGTACTGCCCCCTCTCCAAATTCTTAATATGGTCCCATCAGAACCATTCAGAAAACTGTCATCTAGGTCTCTTTAAAATATACAGAAAAAACAAAATGAGACAACCATTCTAGTGTGACAATCAGTGTATTAGGGTTATCAAGCAGAACAGAACCAACAGGATTGTGTGTGTGTATGTGTGTGTGTGTGTGTGTGTGTGTGTGTATGTGTGTATGTGTATATATATATATAATTATAAATATATATGATTATAAATATATATATATATATATATGACTATAAAAGAGTAATTTACTAAATTGGCTTACACAGCCAGAAGCTACATAGTCCCACACTGGCTGTCTGTAGATTGGAGAACTTCGGGAACAAGTATCTGTTCAGTCCAAGAGGGATAAATGATGCTATCCCAGTTTGAGGCTGAAGGCTTCTGGAAACTCCCTGGAGAATCACTGGCAGAGTCCACTTTGGAAGAGTGAAGGAGCTGGAGTCTAATATCCTCAAGTGATCATAGCAGCAACAATCAAGAACCCTTTCAAGAAGAAGAGAACTTGCATCTGCTGCTGCTTCTTTGTTCTTCCAACTTTTATTCCACCCTAGCTTCCAACCTGTTGGAGAGTACAGCACACGTTTAGGGAGGGTCTCCACTTTACTTCCCTATCCCACATGCCAGTCATTCCTAGACTTACTTTCATTGACACACCCAGAAGCCTCTTAATTTTAGGCATCTCTTAATCCATTCAAATTGACAATTCAGATTAACCTTTGCAGTAAATTAAAATTGTCACTGCACACCTTCAGAGCAGTGATGCTAGCATGGAGATGAATTACTTGGAACCAATAAGGGAACTAAATAGATTCTGAACCTTTTCTTATACTGGCCAACCAGATTAGCTGTGGTCTTTCCGAACTTGGCATAGTTTGAGGGATCAATTTACCATTCCTCTTTTAATTCTGTCACTTAAAAAAAACCCTAAAAAATAAAGCCTAAAACCATGAAAAGTATATTACAAAATTCATGCTTCTTGAAAAATATAGTAAAATTGGAAGCACCTTAAATGATGCAATGTGATAACATGTAAAAAATGTAAAAGGGATGTTACACATCATTTAGTGATAAATTATATAGTAAAAAAGGAAGATATGAATGAGAATTAACATCAGTTTGAATATAGAACAATACCTATATCTGTGAGAACAGTAAAGGAAGGAAAATAGTGCATAGGAAACAAACATATATTTTTATCCTTAAAATAGGTTATGAATAGAGAAGTAATGATTGTATTTTTTTATATTTTCTGTGTTTCTAATATCATATACAGGAACTTAGGAAAACAAAACATAAAAATGTCAAATGATTCACTAAGATTTTTTCCTTTGAACATCTCTGTAACCAGATTCTGTTTGAGAAGTATTGGTAATGAACAAATATATACTATATCAATAAGATTCATGTTACTGTAATGAAATAGTTGAGGCAGTTAACTTGAGAAAAGAGAAGGTTTATTCTGACTTACAATTCTGAGGGTTCTAGTCTTAGAATGGGCATCCTCATCACTTTGGGCCTCTAGTGAGGGAAGCACATCATGGCAGAGACTCATAGCATAACATACTGCTTACAACATTACCTAGGAAGAAAAGAAAGACCCAGAAGAACAACAGAGTCCCATAATCCCTTTTGAGGACATACTGCAGTGACCTACTCATCTCCTATGAGGCCCCATATGCGGAAGGTTTTTTGTATCTCCCAGTAACATTACCTTGGGAGCCAAACCTTTAATTCATGGACCCGTGGGGGAAACTAGCCATATTCAAACCATAGCATCTATGTGTTGAAAATCACTAACTTCAAAATATGCCTAATATTCCTATGACTAAGCATCAAAGCTACTCCTGCTGAGTAAGCAACAAGACAGGAACCTAGGAGATCAATTTTCCCTAGGCCAGTAAAGAACATTTTCTTTTCATTTTTTAGTGAGGGTGTGGATATTGATTTTCTGGACCTCATTAACTACATTACAGTGGGTTTGACTGATTCTCACTATTTCCTGTTCAAACTGGAGTCACAGAAATGAATGGCACAAAATGAAAATTGAGAATTTGCATCAAACTGGAGCCAAAGGAAGCATGTGAGTGGTTAAGTTTGTGTGATAGAAGTGCAGGTACTGCAGTAATTAGAATGCTCCTACTTGGAGGAAATCAGTGTCACAGAGGAAAGATGGGCAAGTCATCGGGTGAGAAATAACGTTAAGTCTTATGGCCCTCTGAAGATGATGCTGTTTCCCTTATTGTAAATATGTAATGAATGCAAAATGTTCCATATACCTTTCTCTGAATATTGAACACTTTCTTAGGGTAATCCAAGACTAGCAGTATAGTAGGCATTCACTTTCCCTAAGGATGAAGCAATCATATGTGTCTAGGCTACTTATTATGAGGAGTAATATTACTATGGGAATCATTATAAGATCTGGCTTACTAGTGACCATCCCAATTCTAGTGAACTTTTTGATCTTAATTAAAGGGAAGAATTTCTTCAGAGACTCACTCATCAAGACTAAAGTAAATCAAATTAGATTTGATGAACTATAGCAGAGATGGAATGTAGCCAATAGACTCATTCCATTCTGCCTGAGTTTTTACAGTCTCCATGCAAACTATTGTGTTTTTGTATAGAAATATTTGAGAGAAATCAAAAGAATGCTTCATGATACATAAAAAATTATATGAAATTCAAACATCAGTATTAATACAGTTTTGTTGTATCATATCTGTTTATTACTATTTGTGGCTACTCTTATGCTACAACAGCAGAATTGAGTAGTTATGATGGAAATGGCACAGCCCACAAAACTTAGAACAATTGCAGTATGGCTGTTGACAGAAATAGCATGCCAATCCCAGAAATGGAGGAAAGCTAATGTAAAAACAGTTCCATATGCCTGATCCTAGACTTTGCCCTGTCTCCTTTTTGGAAGGGTATCAGTAAGTTGGCATTACTAGGATTCTTTGATTCTTTCGATGTATTGTAGGAGTTGTCATTCCTAAGCATATTCAGTAGTCATACATTCAAAACCATAAATGCTAGTGCAAACACATAGTCTTCTCTTAAAATACTGGATGATACATGAAATAATTTCAGATATTTAAAGTTCCCATCTACTTGGAAAGAACTCTAAACCTGAGACTATTTTAGATCATCCATGTAAGATTCTTAGTGATCCCATAAGAAAGAATGGGAGAACTTAGAGAAGTAGGTAGAATGGGTGCTGGGCTGATTATTGGAAGGACAACTGCAAGCAAGAAAACTGTCTCCTCTGGTTCCATCCTGTAATCGTGCTTCCAAATTACAGTTCTAGAAAAATAAATGAATACATTTAAATTTTGATTTTTTTAGAAAGGTAGAAGAAAACATTTTAAATGAAAATAATAGGAAGGAGACATTTTAGAATAATAACAGGAGGAAAAAGTTGATAATGAGAATTTAAAAGTTAAACTGTTAATGATATTTTGAAGTTCCTAAAGTGAAATATTCCTTTCTCTGGTTTTTACAATTCCATCTGTTTCCTTCAGAATAGTGTTAAAGAGGGAATAATTAATATTAAATGATAGAAGAATGGATTATTATTCCTAGCTGCATGGCCTGGACATTAAAGATATTATGAGGGAATGGTAACTGATTATTTTCATGCCACAAATGTTGAGACATTTTAGCCTTTCATACCTAACAACTCTATTAATGGAATTTGCCAGAATGAGGTCAGAAGCATTCATGTCAATAGAATAGAATTGATGGAAGGAAATAATAAGGCAACCTAGGTGAGATAAAAGCACCTGAACCCACACTGCACAGGATCCTTGAATTATCATGATAATCTCTATTTCCTTGAACAATTACATAGGCATTAACATTTCGCTTGACAAGAGTACAGGGAAAATGTCTGTTTGATCACTGGTATTTCCTATATGCGTTACATGGAGGGTAACACATGTTCATTAAATGTCTGTTCAAAAATAAGTTGAAATTGAAGATAAAAATTAAAAATGCAATTACCAAGCGGTTCTTGAAAGGATAAAAATGCTGATGTGCATTTAAAATCATTCATATTTTAGAACAAATAGAAATATGAACATCTGACCAAATGTTCCTATTTTTACATGAGAAAATAGAATTGTTTTTATGACAAAGCCATAAATAGAATTCAATACTATCTCTGATTCCAAAGGCTTTTACAGTATACCAAATTATGGTTAGAAATCTTATTTTCTAGTAATTGTTAAAACACTCTACCTCTGAAATAATACAAAAGGTATCCATAAATAAATTATGAATGCATTTAATATGCAGAAAATATAAGCCCACATTAAAGTAATAAAATAAAAAAATATGTACATGTATCACTTGTTACATTGTTTTCTGTCCCCACTAATGTGATTGTAGATCTCAAATAGTATTTTAATGTCTTAAATATACTCTGACTAGTTAGATATAAGTAAATCAATTCTGGCTATCCCATTAATGGCCCAAATTGTTTAACATTACAAATTGAGCATGAAAATACAGCCATAAGAAAGTAAATATTTATGTGATTAAATAAAAGTTTATTTCTCTAATGATCATTATGGTTGGAAAATATAAGCTACAGTAAAGTTTAATCTATATGATTTTCTGATTTAAACACTAATTTATTTCACCTATTTCTAATTTAGTTTCATTAATCAAAAACTCTATGTCAGTTGAATAATTCAACTCCATTAAACCCATTCAATATCCATAGTACCATCTAAAAATTAAAATGATCAAATACAATTCCCTAGGAAGATTCTTAGGTCCTATAATAAATTAAGCCTACCAGGTTTTAGATAATTAACATCTACCATTTTTTAATAAATTGAGGAATATATTTTATTAATAGTAGTCCTAGCATACCAAGCGTTTCCTGAGAGAATCACAAACAGGAAATACTTAAGTCAGAATATTAAATAAGGGGGCTGTGGATGTGGCTCAAGCGGTAGCGCGCTCGCCTGGCATGCGTGCGGCCCGGGTTCGATCCTCAGCAGCACCACATGCCAGCAGGGATGTTGTGTCCGCCGAGAACTAAGAAAAAAAATGAATAGATGTTGAAATTCTCTCTCTCTCTGTCCCTCTCACTCTCTCTTTGGAAAAAAAAAAGAATATTAAATAATACAAAATAATTTATGTCTAAATAGCCATTTATACAACAAGTTATTGTGCTTTTTACATTTATTTCAGGGAGAAGTTTTTGTAATATTCAATATGAAGAAGAACAATTATTAGTTTCCTCAATTACCTTATTGTTGCCGATTCATTTCTAAAATTTAATGGCTATTACCCAATAAAACCTTATAACAGAATATGCCCTTCTGTGTGCCACTCCTTTATAACATTGGCCACATGCTAAAGTCACCTGGGAATCTTGGAAAGCATACCAATGACTGGAGTCCACCCCTAGAGATTCTGATTTAATTTATCTCTCAGAGAGTAGCCACTGACTAGTAATATCTAGCAAAGTTGAGAACCACTTCATAAAGTCATAAAAGCAAGATCCATGAATTTCAAACAGTCTGATGGGATCTCCATTTGATTCAGTCAGCTATGTTTTGTATTTAAAAATAAAATCAACTTTCACCATTTCTGGTTTCTGCTCCTAGATTATCTGGATAATTGCTTCAACTCCTCACTCCTCTTATCTATAAAAGCATGAGAAATATTACTTATTTTTAAAGTCTGTTATACTATCATTCTCATGAAAAATTACATAATCTTTTTTTTAAAAGAGAGCACAGTAATTTATCTGTGAAGTGAAATAACACTAGCAGATCATTAACTTGGTACAATGAATGCATCAAGCAGCTGTTACTTAGAAAATAGAACATCTGTTAAATGCCATTGAAGTCACTATTCACTGTCATTGTAGTTATAGCTATAATTTCTGTTTTGCACATTCTGCTTTTATGAAATTTTTCTTTAATAGACAATACATTATTAATAAAAAGTCAATACACATTGCTATAAAATCTACTATTTAATGTTTTATATTCTTCTTTAATCTATCATTATATTATTCCATCACATTAGCCTAATAGGAAAATATGTCCTAAACCTCGAGCCATAATGGATTAGTGCAAAAGCCTGATAAGGCAATTAATATCAAATTTCATCCATTTATGACTGTATGATACACTGATATTTTGAATCCAGCTGTTTAGAATGCCCCCCCCCCCTAAAAACACACTAACATTGTAAAGGTAAATTGTATGTTTCATTTTAAATTCAAAAAACAAATACACATCTTAGAATTGTGCTTATATGGTAATTTGTTATCTCTCTTCCTTTGGACATATTATGCAGCTAAAACATGAAAGAACTCTTCTATTTCCAATACACCAGAAGTGGTATAATATTTAGATAGACCAACTATGTGTATAATTCAATTGGGTAGAGGAATGTTTTAAGATATCATTTATGAGTGTGTCAGTTAATCCTTTATCCATTTTAAAGCAAACATGCAAGAAATAAACAGCTAAAAAACCCCACAAGAATCTAGAGTATCCTAGGAAAGGCAGAGAGATATAAGGAAATGGTGTTAAGGCACATATTGAACTGCATGTAGGGCCAAGTTAGATAAAATCTATAGGATTGAGACCTGTAAGAAGTTAAAAAGAGGGAGTGAGAATAATAGCATTGCAGTTACAGAAGATCCTAGGATTGTAAATTCCTGGGATACCCTCGTCCTTAAAATATGTGGGTAGTGTTGGAAAACTTAAGAAAATGTTATATAGGTGTGCAAGTGGGTGAAGCCCAAGTAAACTATGTTTTCTATCCCTGGGTAAAAATATCTAAACATATGTACAGATAAATATTACAGTTCTTTTATTTTTCTTGAGTTACATTTAAGAAAATGTTGCCATCAGTGATGGTATTATCAGACATCAATGGAGCAGGTTTTCCCATACTGTAAGGACATCAGTGAAGTGAGGTGATGGGTTAATGTCTGAATCCTAAACCTAGTATGACACTTAAAATTTCAATAGTTGTTTAACTTATGGATATCAGGAGTCAATCAAAATATAGTTTTCATAATTTCCATGAACACAGAGAATGTTTACATAAGAAGAAATTAGGTAGCATTTAAAAATCATCATGGCTAGAAGGTAGACAGCAAATTTGTTTATTTGAAATCAGAAAAGTTAGAACTTAATATTCATAATATTCTGGTATTATCAGCTGTTTTAAATTAAACACATGGAAAATAAAAATATGTTCTATTTTGCAACAGTTTATATTTAAGTTAATTCTCCTTGTGTCAGATATTTTTCCTATGTCATAAAAACCCTTAGTGTCAGATAAGCTGCTCTTGAATCTCCAAAAGCGAACTTGTACAACCTCATATAAAAATAAAATATACTGTATACAGCCTTGCTTTTTCTTCAGACTTAAAATCCATCCTAGTAGTTGCATGAGTAGAACAATGAAGGGGTTGAGCTATAACTTAGTCAACTTAGCTATTGAATTTCTCATTTCTCCTTGAGAAAGGTAGACCTTTAATAACCCACTCCACCCTCACTTCACGAGACAAGAGAAGAAGTTCTGTGCACTGAGAATTGGATCTTTTGAAGATGAGGAATTTCCAGGAATGATTAGTTCCTTCTCCTTATCTTACTAGCTCCCTTAGAGTGGAATGAATAAGGATATAAAGAGAATGGCCAAAGTGATGCCTTTAGTTTATTTTCTCATCCATCAGCAGTCATAGGCATTCTTCTCTTATGGGAAAATACTAGAGCTAGAAGAAATGTTTTTTTGAATAGTCTCATAAAATGTGTGCCTTTAGTTTTCACTAAGGATCTGATTTTCCCCTTTTAGTGGCTTTTTGTTTTTACCTTCATACCTTATAATCACTTTTCACTTTGTCTTCACTTCACACCATCCAATCCTCCAGCTTCAAGTGTCACCTTTCCCATGTTGCCATTCATGGTTATCTTAGCCATTGTTCATATTTATTTTTCCAAAACCAGTTTTTTTCTAGTTTTTTTTTTCACACTTTAGGCATGATTACAGTAGGACATGTAAAGATTACTTCCTTTTTTGTGGCAGTAAATAGCACAGTATAAAGTGAATATTAGGCCTCTGGTATACATTAACTAAATGAATTATTTTTAGCAAGACTCTCCAGAAAGTAAGGTCAATATATCATTTGAAGTCTAAGATGTTATTATTTGTTTAGTTATACCTTTGATTGAAACCCTATTTGAAGGGGAAAATAAACCCCATTAATGAACATAACGTTTCCCTAACCCAAAATGACACTTATACAAATGATTATATATTGTATTTTTTTGAATGTCAATATAAATGTTTACCTATAAGTCTCTTTTTTACAATCAGAATAAAATTTTTCTGCGAATCACTTTTAACAATAAGCAGTTATGTACAAAATGACAATCATTGTTTTTTTTCAAATATGTCACTATGGTGATAACTTTAACAAAATTTAGCATGTTATCTTGTGATTTTGAGGAACCTAACAAGTAATCAGCTCATATTCCCTATTTTATTATTCCTATTAACTAAATTAACTATGAATGGATGTTAAAAATTTCCTTTTGAAAATCAGTTCAAGGATTTGGGCAAATGTTTGATACATAATAGTTATTTTGATCTAGGACCTATTTGCAATATTTCCCAAATTCAAAACTACTATGACTTCTTCTGAGGTTTAGAAAAGTTTTTTGCCTTTAATTGCATTGTCTGGCATGTAAGAAACAAAGATATGTATACAAAATAATTTTATATTGATGCTAAAATTTAGGGTCATCTTTATGAAGACATTTAGAGATAATTAGTGATCCTAATATAAATTAAGAAGTTGGGACTTTGTGAGGTTTTTTTTTTTTTTTTTTTTTTTTTTTTTTTGGCAAATACATCGACTGGAGTAACAAATCATTAGTGTGGTGTATAGGAAATAGAGAAAGCTCATTTACTGATATTTCCTTGACAAACTGTACTCATAAGGGTTTTAAAGATAAGGAATTACCTTCTCATTTTATCCACAGTGACTAGAACACTAACCAATATCTGTGATTGTAGAGCTTGGACATTAACCAAGGGAAAGGCAAATAATTGAAAAAGGCTGAAATCTAGTCCAGTTCTACTCAAAAGTAATGCTCTAGAGGGATTGGGTTCCCCCAAATGGGGCACTTTCCATAATCTTCCAAAATACATTGAGTAGTATCACTTATAACACTGCTACGAAATAGTAACTGGCATGTAATAGGGGTATAATAAACATTTATGATGGATATGTGAATACATTGCTTTTAGGAAATGATAAGCTTACTCAAGTGCAACAAATGACACCTACATTGCAGATAACTCTATTATAATGTATAAGTCTACTTGGGTTTAGTTGCCTCAGTTTCAGGTATTTTTATATTAGAAATAAAAATGCAAAAGCATAATATAGAGGGCTGGGGTTGTGGCTCAGTGGTAGAGTACTTGCCTAGCACATGTGAGGTGTTGGGTTCAATCCTCAGGACCTCATAAAAGTAAACAAATATAATAAAAGTATTGTGTCCATCTATAACTAAAAATGTTAAAAAGCAAAAATATACAATTGAAACAGTTATTCTTTCTTTATAAAAATTTTAATTGGATCCTTTTATCTCATGTATTCTTTCCAGCTTACCTGCTTATTGATGGAAAGGGCAAGAACAAAAATGAAAAAAAACAAAAACAAAAACTCAGTGATAGTGAGTGAACCAGATGGTTTGGAAGAATGATAGTGACAAGGAATATTTAGGTATATTTTAAAGATAGAAAAGCCATATTGGGAGCATCGAGGAATAAGAAATAAGATCTTGCTGGGTATGGTGGCCTATGATTGTAATTCCAGCAACTCAGAATGCTGAGGCAGAACAATGACAAGTTCAAAGCCAGCCTCAGCAACTTAGTGAGTCTCTAAGGAACTCAGCAAGACCCTGTCTCTAAATAAAATATAAAAAAGAGCAGGGGGTGTGGCTCAATAATCATGTATCCCCGGGTTCAATCCACAGTACCAAAATAAATAAATGAATAAAATAAAATAAGATCTAGACTTGTCTGTGTCAGAGATCACCTCTTTCATATGGACTACTTCTATTGTGCATATATTTTACTTGCTTCTTTGCAGGTGGACTTTCTATGCTTTCCTATTATTGCTGCTCATCAGTGATTTTTGTCCTGTTTTGACTTTGGCTTTCTGTGATAAAGATATCAGCTTCATTTGCAAATGGCTTTCCCACTTACTTTCTAATTGTAGTAGCTGTGTCTCTCAGTTAACCTTTTTTGAGAAAAAAATCTAATGTGTGCTGGCTTACCTCCCTGTGAATGTTCAACACCTCACTGTCTAGGTAGACAAGGGGAAAAACTGAAGACAGAGACAGGGAAGCTCATGGTGGTCAGTCATTCCTCATTTCAAGAAAGGGGCTGTAGGGGCTCAGGATGTGGCTCAAGTGGTAGTGTGCTTGCCTGGCATGCATGAGGCACTGGGTTTGATCCTCAGCACTACATAACAATAAAATAAAGATATTGTGTCCACTTAAAAAAAAAGCTAAAAAATAAATATTATAAAAAAAGAGAAAGGGGCTATAAGTTGTTCAGGCAGAAAATATCTGCCCTTGGATCCAGTTTTCTAACAACTCTTTGTGTATTTTTTCATATTAAAAATGATTCTTAGGGTTAGAGTTTTGGCTCAGTGGTAGAGTACTCACCTAGCACATGCAGGGCTTTGAGTTCGATCCTCAGCATCACATAAAAATAAAATAAAGGTATTGTGTCCAAGTATATCTAAAACAATTTTTTTAAAAATGTGATTGTTCTCAAGTTTTGTAAATCAAGTCTTAGGAATGTTAGTGCTTTATTTAGGGCTTTTATCTAGGATATACAGGTATAACTGAGGTTTGTGAAGTTGTTTTGGAAAAAAATTACATCTTGAAATTAAGTATTTTTCTATTATAAATGTGAGTGACAGTCCTCAGTAATAGCAATACTTCTGACTTTATCACCAACAGAAATGACAATTACATATCATGTCTCTGTATATACTGTATATACTTAAAAATACCATTTATGCTTATTACTGCTCTGAAGACATCCTAAAAATCAGTATGGTAGGCCTTGTTAGTTAGGAGAGAAAACATGTACTACATATTACAAAATTAATAAAATATTGCATATGCTATGTTTCAGCATAATTGATTTGATTTAAGATCCTGTTAATTTTATTCCTTTAAAAGCATTAGTATTAGAAGGGGTTTAATCACCATATGGCAAACAGGTTAGTGGTACCAAAAAGCTGAACCTCCTTGCTGCAGAAATGCAATAGCACCATACCTGTTGAATTTTTTCAAAGCAGATCATTATTTGTGGATGTGTCTTCAAGTGACTATTTGTATTCATTACATGTACAAATTAAATAAAATATATTTAATTAGATGCTGTGTATGTTAATTAAATATATATTCATGAATAAATAAGAAATTAATGATGTTTATATATAAATATTTTTCCTGTATCGCTAATAATGAAATTGCAATCAATGTATATGATGTGACTTCATGCTTCATAAGCATATTTGTTGTAGGTTTAAAAATTTACAAGGTTTAAGCATAGAAACTATACACACATTCCCATCACAAGTATGCAATGCTAATGTCATCATATGTTACTTAAAGCTCAGTGCTGTCCTTTTCACAGGCTACTCAGAAAGAGATTGAAAAGCAAAAGCTGCATTTGAAGAGTGTCACAGAACTAGGAGAGGCTTTGAAAACGGTGTTGGGCAAGAAGGAGACCTTGGTAGAAGATAAACTGAGTCTTCTGAATAGTAACTGGATAGCTGTCACTTCCCGAGCAGAAGAGTGGTTAAATCTTTTGTTGGTAAGAGACTGGAAGCTTCTCCACCCATCTCTAACATGAGAAAAAGATTATGCAAGCATTAAGTAATAATATTGGAAGACTCCACCTCTCCACAGTCATACTGGCTCCTAAATTTATATCTGTAGATCTCTATAACCACATTTTAACATATTTTTGTCTGTCTATGCTATATTCTTATGGAGATCTCACTTAAAATTAATTTGAGGGATACTATATTTTTATCTTTTTAGAATTATAGAAAGAAAGTAGGACACATTATTTAAGAATATTGTTTAATCAAATAACGTTATAATCTATCTTTGTACAATTAAGGAATACCAGAAACACATGGAAACCTTTAACCAGAACGTCGATCAGATTACAAAGTGGATTATTCAGGCTGATATACTTTTGGATGAATCTGAGAAAAAGAAACCCCAGCAAAAAGAAGACATACTTAAGGTAGCAAATAAAATATTGTGAAAAGTAATTTTCAAACTGCACAACAGTTATGTCAATTATGTTTGTCCTAGAAGATACCAAGGACTTAGTAAGAGTGAAACAATCTTTCTTTCCTTCCTTCTTTCCTTCCTTCCTTCTTTCCTTCCTTCCTTTCTACATTCTTCTGTGAATGGGAATTAATGACATTGAAAAGCTCTATAATCTGGATATATGTCCAAATTCATCTCTTATCTAATCACACCCAGTGTAAACTCTGGTTAGAAAAAAAATTCCATGATCTATTTTGTTACTGTATTGCAAGTTCTTGTCTATTTTAATGGTAGTGCTATTATATTTTTGCATCTAACACAAAACACAGTTTCTCTTCATTATTTGTAGAACCCATCTTAGTAAACACCTAAAATGCAATCATTAGGATATTTTACCTATGCTAAATCCCAATCTTTGTACAGGCTGAGCATCCCTGATTCAAATATCAAAATTCAAATTGCTCCAAAATCCAAAACTTTTGTGTACCATCATGATGTTACAAGTAGAAAATCCCACACCATGAAACTGTCTCAAGAACAAAAGTATTTTAAAATTATTATATACAGTTGTATTCAGGTTAGGTGTATAGATGTACATGAAACAAATGAATTTTGTGTTTAGACTTGGGTCCCATCTGCAAGATAGCTTATTATATGAATGCAAATATTTCAAAATTCAAAAAATATTTCACAAAATCTACTACATTTCTAGTCCCAAGTACTTTGGGTAAGGAATATTCAACCTCAAATTATTCATAATCTGGGCTAGATAAAACTGAACTTTTCATTTTTTAATCCCATGAAAAGTGATCATAGCTTCAGCTCCCTCTGTTTTTGAAATACTTATTAGGGAATCCTAATTCTTATTTTTCAAGGATAACAATCTGTCTTCTAAAAAATTATTCCTATAAAAGGGTATGAGAGGTATAATGTACAAATATATCTCATTGATACTACATTGACTTTGCTGGATGCTATCCCCTTTCTTAATTAAATAGGAAGAATTGAATTTTAAAGCTCATATACATTAATAATTCTTAATTGAGTTTTGCTGAGCTCTTCAATAATATTAGGTGCCTAGTGAGTTGCTACTTAAAGAATGCTCATAAAAACCAAAGGCCAAATGTTCTCTCTGATATGCAAATGCTAACACACAATAAGGGGGGATAGAAGTTCAATGTATTAGACAAAGGGGAATGAAGGAAAAGGAGGGGAAATGGGAATTGGGAAGACATTAGAATGAATCATGAATCTGACATAACTTTCCATTGTTCATATATGAATACACCACCAGTGAAACTCCACATCATGTACAACTGCAAGAATGGGGTTTTAATTAGAATACTAAGTCATACTCCATGTATGTATAATATGTCAAAATACACTCTACTGTCACGTATATCTAAAGAGAGCAAAAAGCAGCCACTCATGATTTATTTCTCTGCACTTCATTGTTTTTTTTTTCTTTTTATACCATGGATATTTCCCACAGTTTATGATTCCATTTTAATGAAAAACTCTAAATGCATTTTAGGCTATCTCCAAAACATATTTACCCTATTGTCTGGAAGTAATTTTGATATATTTTCCATTCTTTCTGGAAATGCAATCAAAGATGTCACCTTATGATGAAATCTTTGAGATAATAAGAATGGTATTTATAAACTTACAGTATCTGTGATCCCTTGGGTTAGGCAGAAAATTCTTCAATACCTCTGTATGTAACACAGAATCCGTGTGTTAGAAAATTAGTTTTTTCACTGATAGTCTATATAATAAACCAAGAGGAACTCCAAATGAGTAGGAAGGAATAGAAAAGTGTG
Organism: Urocitellus parryii; assembly: GCF_045843805.1. Lineage (NCBI taxonomy): Eukaryota > Metazoa > Chordata > Mammalia > Rodentia > Sciuridae > Urocitellus > Urocitellus parryii. Next base: position 105,812,217 of record NC_135547.1, read on the forward strand.
CTTCCCTGGTAAGTACATATTTAGGTTATTCTACAAATATTAAATTTAGTCAAGATAAAGTAAGACTAAATATAAAATAATATCATTTTTGTGGACAACATAAAGTCAGAAAATAGGGTTTGTCCATCTCAGGATAAGTAAAGTTTAAATTTACACTCATCATACTTAATCAAAGATAGGGACCTGTTTTTCATATCATACATGTTGATCACTCTACTTTTTATGGAATTTGGCTTTTCCCCTGCCTTTTCATTCTTTTGTTTGCCTGCCCCCCCCCCCCTCTCTCTCTCTCTCTCTCTCTCTCTCTCTCTCTCTCTCTCTCCTTCCATTACTAACTTTAAGCCCTATTTCTTGCTCATGGAATATAGCGTTTAAAGGCTGAAATGAATGACATACGCCCAAAGGTGGACTCCACACGTGATCAAGCAGCGAACTTGATGGCAAACCGCGGTGACCACTGCAGGAAAATAGTAGAACCTAAAATCTCAGAGCTCAACCATCGATTTGCAGCCATTTCTCACAGAATTAAGACTGGAAAGGTAGGAAGATCTACTCCAAGGTGGAAAGTAGTGCTAAATGATCTCTTGCGAAGGTTGTGCAGTGCCCTGAAGGGGGCAAGCAACCCCCACAGCAAAGTTTTCAAAAGGAAAATGAAGGCCAAATTGCACTTAAGGAAATTTTACCACTGACTTTCATGAGAGATAAATCAATCTCCTCACCCCCTTCTCTCTCTCTGTCTCTCATACTTCTTTGCTGCCACAGCTATTTTAGAACTGCATTCTGCACTGGTTTACATATGTACTTTCAGGGGTCACCTACAGCAAAGTAGCAAATAGCATGCTGCAGGCAAAAATAAAAAAAAATACAAAAGCACAAAAGACTAAGAACACATTACTGATATTGATATATTTGATAAATATAATATTGCTTGTGTGTAATATAGATTGAATATCCAAAATGAGGCCTTGTACATTTCCTGCATGATATAGGGTTTTTGTACTTCTTATTGTGCACATGTGTGTATTAATGTGTTCTTGCTAGTTGCAAACACTGTGACAAAATACATTAGGCTATAATGAAATGCTCAAGCCATGAAAACAAATAGTTGCAAAGCTTATATATCCTAATTTTTGTAATTTTATATGTTTATATTCTATTTAATGAAAGACCAGGGGATATGGTACTTTTGCATGAAAACCTTTATATTTGTGTAACATTTAATGAAGATAAAATCTTATGTTATGCAGAAATATATGAATATAGCATAGAATTTCAACTCCTTGAGGAATATTTCAAATGCAAGGAATTCCTGCAAAATTGATATAACGCAGTTTGACACATTTTCAATATAGTATACAATTGCTTTCAAATATAAAAATATGTATGAAAATATATGTATTTAGACACACAGATAATTGCTGGGGGTTTAAGTGAGAAAAACCTTATTGAAATATTGTGAGAAAATATGATACAAAATGTCAGGTAAGTATTGATTCCTAGACAAATAGGAGAATGTGTTCAAAAAATTATTTTTGAAATTATGGACACCTATTAAAGTCCGGTTTCACAATTGCTACAGTACCTAGGGCATTATAGTAAGTTATCATGTTATATATAATATATATTTGAAGTAGGTTTCAAAATATATGAAATCTGATATGAAGAATTCTAAATAGATTATGCACGAGATAAAGTTATCATCAAAACTCACCTTGCCAAATATATATATATATATATTCATTATCACTTGCAAGAAAATCTGACAGATTCTGAAATTTTATTTTCAGTGTATACTTAGTTCTTTAAGAATTTACTTTGATACTTAAATAGACTATTGCTTTTACTTCTAGAGACAGCAATGGCTTAAGTAATACCTCAGTAACCAAGAGACTTTTATTTCAATCATCTAAAAATATTAATGCTTCAATACTAAGTTTTATTTTCTTCCCATCATATATATACAATTTCAATAAATTATGACATTCTAGAATATTTAATAGAAAATGATTTTATTTTGAGATAAATTATGTTAGAAGATTATGATTTCCAGACACTATTGAAAAATGGAGCAAACTCATCCTCCACCATAAATGACAAATATAGCTTAGGCAAGTTTGTAAATGATACAAATTCATGAGTGTTTATACTGTTTTGCAAAAATTTGTATTAGTTCTGAAAATCATGAATTAGATAAGCCACTCAGTGTGCTTCTTTTATTTATATTTTTCAGGGTAAGATATAGATATTTCAAATCAGTATTTTCAATTGTATATTAATTTTCAAAATAATCCCATACTTGCTTGCAAAATATTCCTTTTTCTCTGAATTAGTAAAGATAGCTTGGTGCAACAGTAATCCCATATTGACAATCTAACCAGATAATTATGCTCTACCATCAGGATGGAAAGAAAAACCACAGATAAAACAAATTTAATACTTTGCTTATTTATTCATTGCATCAACAGATGATATAGAACTTCCACTAGAGAGTGTGCATAGATATGAGAATATAAAGATACTTGCTTAAGAATTATCCTGCTTACAAACACAAAAAATAAATACTTAGCATAGTCCCAAAATGTTTAATACTAATGGAACTTCATGGAGATGTTCAAATACTGCTGAGGTAATCCTAGCAGAAAGATTGAGCAGTGGACTTAAAAGACGCAACTCTATAGCTGAATTTGTCAGCAACAGAGAAAACATGAAATTTTTCGAAGTATCTGTTTGAGTATTTGTATGATAAGGGAGTTACATTGGATTAATAGTTTTTAAAAGAAAAACTAGCCTTATCTCTGAAAAGTTACTCCAAATGAAATGTGTAAAATGGAAAATAGCAATAGTGCAATTACTTGTTGGGGATATTTCATTTTCTCTTTTCTGTGCCTAACTTCAGAAACTACACGTTATGCCCATAGAATATGCCGTCAAATTTCTAGCCTACTCAGAAGTCACTGCTAGTTCTAAATTTGACAGTTCAATACTCTTCTGTTGATGCAAAAACACATTTAAGATAGTTGATGGCTTATGTGTGTATATATTGAGTAGGGAAATTCTGAAAGTGCCAAAAATCATAAGGATGGCTTTTCATCTCAAAATTTGGCTCCTTTATAATAGGGTTTATGAAGGATATGGTTAGGTAGGACTATGACTTTACTATGGTTGAATCTTTGGCTTGATTTTGCAGAGGAGAATAACCTGGGGGAAAACCTATGGTGATAAAATAAATAAAAATAGTTTGGTACTGAATATGGGTCAATTATAAACTCAGTGTAAGAACAAATTTCATGATAATCTTTTAAAGGTCAACTATAAATGGTAACTGAGTGAATTTTTTTCCTGAAAATTCAATGGTAGCTGCTACTATTGCTACTTGGTGAAGAATGCAAAGTTGAGTACTCCTGTGTCTCCTATGAGGACTGTCCATGGAAGAAATTCTAAAACACAGAAAGCATTAAGCACTGGAATCTTGCTTTCAGACTAAGAGCTTTTCTGTTCTAGTGCCTCTCTCTATAGTGGCAATTTTAGCCCTCAGTGAGAAGCAGTATGGCGAGAAGAAAAATTCTTAACTGGAAGCCACAAGATTGTTTTGAATAGTAGCTGAGAATATTTATATTTATATGATCTTGCATATTTCCCTTCTAACACTTAGAGCCCATTTCCATCTATAGAATTAGATAGATGGTATCTTATTTTAATCTCAAAATTGTAGTGAGGATCAAATGATGTTAGGTATATACAAACTCACACTTAGGAAATCTGTTGATTGTTATGCGAAGATGAACTGGTAAAATCTCATCAATATCAATAATCATTACCACAATTAGATATTATTAGACTTGAATGGCCAAATTTAGGATTGAGACAAATATCAATAGAAAAATGAAATGGAAGAATTGTTGACTACTTCTTCCATCCTTTGCTGGAATGAGCTGGAGCTAAAATAACATGTATCTTCTACTTAAATTATAAGGACTATCCTTAAAGATAATCAAGTGAAGCAACTTAAGAAGAACTAGCAAGTTCTACCTGTCCCTAATACAGTCCTTAAAATACATGAAATACTGCTTCATGTATCATTTAGATTAATTAAGTGTATTCAGTGGCTTTGAAATACCTTAATCTTTCCTAATATATTTGAAATCAGAGTAAGGAGATGGTAGTTTTAATGGAGAGGGTCAGAATTATAAAGAAGAATCAGGAACTATTTTAGAGTTCTAAGTAAAGTAGATGGCATCAAAGAAAAGATACACTTTGTCTCAATTCTGTTTTATGGCATCTGAGCATGGGTGTGGGGCTGGTGGAGAGGGATCCTATGAGGAAAACAAACTGTCAAGAAACAAAAGCATAGAAAAGAGGTGGAGAGGCAATAAACAGCATTGTTTTGTTGCCTATGGCACCTCTATTCTTCTATATCTTCCCAGAAACCAAGTTGAAGAAGGGGAGTTGGAAATTTGGGGGATATGATAGTTGAGGTGGATCTTAAAGAACTAAAGAAGCAAGAATTTGGAAAAGGGAGCAATCTGGATCAACCATGACCAACCATATGCTATTTTTAGGTCACAATATTTGGCACTGTCAGGACTCTTGCTAGGTAAGATGTGACAGATTTAAAGGGGTTTACTGTTTAATGGTGGAGCAAGATGTATTCCTGGATACTAGATTGGGAATGAGTAGAGCGAGTAGATGGAGAGTTCCATGTTCCAGCAACACAAAGAAGGAAAGAATTCTAGAAAGTCCTATGAAGAACCTCAAGAGTATAGTTTGTTCAATGGAGGTTCATTTTACTTATGGAATAAAGGGCATGTGGCCTAAAGCTTAAATGTGGATATGACTGAAGAGGATGGGTAGACACAGAGTGAAGAGGTCATGACAACAGACTAATAGATTATGCTTGGTTCAGTGGGCAATAAGGAATTTTTAATTTTTTCCCACGCACTGTTGAAAGATTAGTTTATGAGTACTTTGAGGAAAAATCACCTGAATGCGACAGAAAGTAGGAAAACTAGTTAGGAGGCCATTACAATAGTTTAGATGAGACGCAACAATCATCTCAATATTGGAGTAGCTATGGGACTGGAAAAGAGTTGTCAGTGTAAATCGATGCATCTCAATCATTTTCATGTACTGGAAGATTGTTAAAACATAGATTACTGTGGCCTACACCTAGAGATTATGATACAGTGAAACTTGGGAGTAGCCTGAGCATTTGCATTCCTAGTAAGTTTCCAAGTGAGATTGATGAAAATGATCTGGAAACCTCGCTGAGAGAATGACTGATCTAGAGGCATTGAGAACTAGTTTAGAGTTCAATTATTACCTATGAGGGCCAAGAAGATGATGGAATAAGAATTGGTTTAGGATTCAAGTCTGATTGAGAAAGTCTACATAAAATTTCAGTAATCAAATGTGCATCAATACATATCTGCCATATTGTAATACTTATTTTCTAAAGAAATTTAATTCACCAGACTTCATCTAGCTATGCACTATAGATATAGGCAATCATTTTACTTTTTACAAGATATTATGAAATTTATACACATAATTTGCTTAGATTGTGTAATTGTCTAAAGATTTAGGAATAGTTCATCTTTCTAAGTAGCAGAAAATTTAAATATTGGTCCTAAATTTCATACTAACCAAAATAAAAGTGAACTTGTTTTTTTTTGTCTTTAATGCTTATCTAAGACTTATGTGCTTTAGAGGGTATATACCATATGTTCTTCAATTTCCACATGGGCCTTGAAAATGGCAACAAAAATTCATATAGCAATTTCTTTATATATGTATTACAACTGAAATGTGAAATTAGGACAATCTGGGATCATGTATTTAAATATTCATATTTTATTGTGTTAATTATTAGGAAGTATCAGATTTTGTGACCTCCAATGTAAACAGATGTAAAAATATTGTTTATGAATCAGAGACTTGTGGATATTTATAGGGACTATGAGAGAGCCAGTGAGTTTTCCATATGATGTAGAATAAATCAAGAAAAAGAAACACATGGTTGGATCTGATCTATCTTAAAATGTGGTTTTATATGTGAAAAGAATTGAATAGTAGTTTAGGCAGATATTTTGGATCTCCTAAACATCAATGTAAAATAGATTATGTAACTCATAAATATAATCTAAAATGTCAAATTGATACTTATTAGATTTGAAAAATTTAATTAAAATCTAAATTTCTGTGATCAGTTTTATTAGTACATATAAACCTTTTCCCTTTTGCAATCTGTTTCTAATCATGTTCTAATGTGATACCTTTTCTGTCAGAAGACAGCCCTTGATTGGTACAGTTATTCTTGTTATATAAATATACCTTTTTAGTAAAATTTTCTACAAAGTAATTGTAAAAAATATAGATTAAAACTATGGTATAAAATTTAATATTAAAATGTATAATATTACAACAAATAGCCTCAGGTAACAGTTACAGATTAATACCCAAAGAATATAATATACCTGCTAATTTTGTTTAACTTAAGAAAGAAATGAACCTATCAACAGAATTTCTATACTAACATTATTATTTCACATTTGCAATTGGCTTTCCCTATAACAAGATTAATTCCATTGAAACTTTGGTAATAAATCTATTTTACAATCATCTGAAATGTTTTTAAAGTAGATATGTAATTGAGTTTGGTTAGCAGTCATTTGATAAAACTAACTGGGTCTTATTAGCACGACATTTGAAATGGTTGAAGCTATTTGGTGATTCCGGATTGTGGTCCTTTAAAAAGGAAAATTATTTTCCTGATCAGTGTCAACAAATTCAAACTATATGTTTGGACCAGAGACTTTCATATATTTAGATATTTATACAGGAATGTGAGAGAAGCATTGTGTTGCCCAAGTTATCACAGCGTGCCCACTCCAATTAGCTGATTCTCAGCAGAGTTTAGTACATCTATTTACGTCAGCAAGTATTTATTGTTGGTCTATGATGTGGTATTATGAACACATTCAATTTTATTTCAAACACAGGGATTTCAGTATAGTCCTTTATTTTAAAAACAAATGATTGAACAAAAAGTAGAAGGGAGTAAGGAATAGAGGAAGAGAGGGAGAAAGCAAGAAAAATGAAAGAAAACTAAATAAATACAGAGGAAGTCAAAAGTATGAAATTGTCCAAAGTGTTATATTTTTGCTTTTAGTTTATCTGTCTCCCTCATATATTTTAGGATGAAACCTTTCCTCTTTAATTTCATTTGCAACTACCAAACTGACATAATCATGAAATAGATATGTGTCCCCACTTACTCTTTTTTAAAAACTTTATTTTATTCATTTATTTTATTTTTAATATGATGCTGAAGATAAACCCAGTGCCTCACATGTGCTAGGCAAGCACTTTACCACTGAGGTACAACCCCCAGCTCTGCCCCCCAGTTACTCTTAATAATTGTAGACAGTGGGCTTATTTTTGACCTGCCAATGTATATTAACCAACCAATATAGTTTTGGTTGATTTATAACATCTTGAGATGTGTACCCATGAAATTAGTCACATCAATTCAAAATCAATAGGTATGCATGGGTTAATGTCCCCAAGTTACCCTCACAACTTAGCCACATTTTCAAATTTTCATCCTCAAAACATTAAACCAGTACCTTACCTAATAGCAAAAGAATGTGACCAGTGAATTTCACTATTTTGAGTTTTTGTTTCATTTATAAAGTTATTTTTTATATTTTCTTATTGTTTACTCTAACTTTAAAATAAGAGAGTGAATAAGTCTATACATTATTGAGTTATCTTTGTTCTAACATAGATGTAGTATCTTTACAATACTCTTATTTATGTTTGTGAGTTTTATTTCCTCTTCAGATAGAATTATTTGAAATGATGCTTCATATCATGTCAGCAGTCTGTCTTTTCTGTATTACAGGATGTTACTTGTCCTTGAAACTTTATTCATTTGGTTGCTATGGATTATTCTTTTCCTATTTTCTTATACTAATATTGTAATGATAAATAAATTTTCAAAGCTGCAGAATGGAAAGAGGAGATTGATTGATTTGAAACAATTTTAAACCAATCTGTAGCACTTGGATTATTTATTTTCAATTTAGATTTTAGTGTAATTCTAATATAGTGGTCATTAATCATGATTACTAAGATTTCATAGTCCAGAACAAATGTTTATTTTGCTGTCTGTGTGAACACAGTCATTATTTTGCTAGTGTATCTATGCACGATGAAGTAATATTTAACCAACGGAAAACTTAACATTTTAATATTGATAAAAGTGTATATGAGTAATTTTGAATGCTTTCAACTTTCTAATGAATCAGTTTGTAATTGATTTTGCTTTTATTCAGTCTGTTATTCGTCGTTAACATGTTTATAAGTCACCTTTAATGCCAAAACTTCAAGAAAGCCTTAAATTTCATTAATCCTTAAATCTTCCAACAAAGCACAATGAATAGTTGTTAAGCAATTTGAAGCAACATTAAAATATCAAGGAAAACAAAGTGTTGTCTTTCTCAGTTTCTCTGTCTCTTTCTTTTGTGTCCATTTATCTGTTTATTAAATTTCTCTATGTTCTACTTCATATGTATTTTGTATAACTGCACAGTCATGCTAAAGTTCTTAAACTAAAAAGGTAAGTAAAAAATATAATTGTGTGAAAACTATGTTTGGTGTGTACATTTTCCAACAATATTATAACTTCTGTTTGATTATTTTCTATATATTCTAAAGCGTATCTTTCGTGCTCTGTCCAACTATGTGATATAATTGTGATTCTATTTCTTCTGTGGTCATGTTTTATTTAATATCAATAGAAGTAATTTATCTAGTAATTAAGATGATTTATCATCACTTTCAACTGCTTTATACTGCATCATAATTCTGAATTGAAAAGGCAGGTATCATATACTACATATATTTAAATTTGGTGACTCAAGAGTGAGATTTAGAACTATAGATGCTTCCTAATGGTGCATTTAAAAATAGTTTCTGCCAAGAATACACCAAAAATAATTGGAGTGTTACTTATGATTATTTTGGTTATAAAGTTGATCATTGACAATCAATCTATAGGTAGTTCTAAAACCAGTAACTGACTGAGTAAAGACCCTTTCTATTCAAAAAGGGGATCATATTTGTTTTGGAAAATACAGAGTACTGTAAGATATATTGCCAACCTCAGAGACTGAAATCCTCTTAGAGAAACAAAGCATACATCCTTAACAATAAAATAACATCATATTTACATGTGAAAGGTAGTACAACACAATTTAGGATTACACATAAATGAGACTCCTGACAGGAGATCAAACACACTCCTGTTAGTTTTCCTATATACAAATCCCTCTCAGAAAACATAGTGCAAATGAAGAAGACTAACTTTATATGGTTAAACTAAATACAAAAACATTGATTAATAAATTGTTCATATTTTTACTTTTTTGGTAAGATATTATTCCAACAACATTTTTTGAACAAATAATAAGGTATTTGCTTTGATCCATGTTGTGATTTATAGAGTATGTACATATATACACCACTCAATAATGTTGTCACAAACTACATGTGATTAATAATCATTTGAAATATGGATATTACAAATTAAGATGTGCAATGAATATAAAATATACATGGATTTTGAAGACTTGATATGAAAAAATGAATGTAAAATGTCACATTAATAATTTTATATTATAGGTTTGTCCAATCACTTGTTGGATACATTGTGAAAGAATATATATTATTAATTTTCCTTGTGTTTTTTATTATGACAAATAGATAATTTGAAACTACCCATGACTTTTATTATATTTGTTTTAAGCTAAACAACTCTGGTTTTAGAGGAAAGAATGTACTTTAAAGTGAAAAAATTTAAGAAAATTATCTATGATAAAAGGGTCATATTTCAATATTATGATGTAATCTATTATCATCAAGACTGTATATTTTTAGCAATGAGAAACTCACTACCTTAAAATTACTGCTTAAAAATATTCCAACCTTAATAAATTATTATCATATTTGCCTAAAACTCAGGCTCCAAATAATTTGTACCCATTTATTCTAGTTATTCCTTTTGAACTACACAAAGTAATTCAAACCCTAATCTGCATAATGACCTTTTCCTTGTCTTTGGTCAAGGAATCTAGACCTCATACATCCTTCTAATGAAGTCTAACCCTCCATTATCTTGCCTGAATAATTACTTATTTTTAATAGTACCTAAAGTCTTCTCACATCTTCTGTTTTGGCACTAGATGGCATCATGGTATTCCTAGCATTTGGCCATTTGTTAATATATTTCCTACCTAGACAGGTCTTTTGAAAATTCTACATGTAAATTGTATTATTTAAAGGACTCTTCAAAATGTTTACTCTGCTACCCCATCATTAGTCATTCTTTGTTTATTTTTTCAGAAAATATTTTTTGAGTGCCTACTATGTGGCAAGAATAAATTTTGGTAGAATAACAAAAATGCCTCATTTCCATGGATATTCATGTAACTCATCTCACTAACTTTGTAATTTTTGCATAAGTTTTGTTTCTTCAAATCTTAACTGCTACCCAGGGAAAAACAAGTGCAAAGCCCTTGGCATCTTCCTCAAGATCATTTTGTATATTATTACAGATTAATAAATCAATAGTTTTGTTGTCTAGAGTGATACAACATAAACTGGTGTTTAAATATTTTCATTTTCATCATTAGAACTTCATGATTTTGTCAAATCCCTCAGTAAAATAAAAACTCACTACATCAACAAGTATTTGTTTATTACTCAAAATCATGTTTTCGAAAGAGGAAGATCTTGAACTAAGGCAATATGTGGGTATTATTTCGAGAGGAAACAACAAGAGCTAAGATTTTAGTCAACATATATTTATATAAGATATATATATATATATTCTTACCCTTGTGTTACAAATGAAAAAGCTGAGGTTCAAAGAAAATAACTTGTCCAAGGCCCCTTACCTCTTAAAAAGTGGAACACATTTCCAATCTGTACATTCTTACACAAGACATTGTGTTCTTCACCGTAAGATCAAAGGAATTTTAAGGTACTTGAGGAGGGATAACAGACCATCAAATGGTGTGCAACAAAAGACTATAATGATAACAATTAAATAAGGTCCATGGGACAAAATTGAGGGAAGCCTTCACTATCATCCTGGAGTTTGAACTTTATTCTTCCTGTACCCCCCAGGTACGAAAGGTTCTGGAACAACATAGTAGTACAATGAAAAAGATTTGAGGACATACTGACCTGATCACTGTGCACAGGCTGGAACTGGTTTGGCAGGAAGGAGATTTTATTCTAGTCTGAAAGTAATTGCCTGTCCTATGTGAGGGCTCAGAAAGATGATGGGCCTGGGAATACAAAGCAAGTGGATCATAGAAAACTAATTAACACTTACTGATACTTATTAGAAAAAGATATTCAAGAATGAATGACATGACTTATGTTTTAAACATGGATGACTAAGAAAAATGATCTATTTACAGAACTAGGAAAGTTAGTGTTGTAAGAAGTTTGGGGGAAGTTAAATAGCTTAGTTCTAGGTAGATTGAAATTCAGGTGAGAAATTAGCTAATTTCTAGTCTAGACTGGAATTCAGAAGTGAGATCACAGTTTGTCTTTATAACAGTTTGAGAAGCACAAATCTTATAGTTAAAATCATGGAAGAAAATATATTTTATTATGGGAGAAGCATTGGGAAAGGGGTACAGAGGTCCAAATTTAGGGCCTTTGAAAATACTATCAGTATATGGAGAGAAGATAAGCTAGAGAGGATGCAGGCAGACCAAAAAGGTAAATCTGACTGCAAATATATCCATGTTATTTTGATATCCAAGTACTCAATAAAAATTATTTTAAACATTTATCATTGTATGCTCACAAAATCAAGTAGAAAAAATGTAGTTTCTCTTATTAAAATCAGCAAACGTGAAGAATAGTTTAATAACATAACACTATTAAATTGGTATTGTGTAGTTAAAATTCTAAGGGATGGTATTCAAAACAAGGGTGGTAATAATTTTACCTTTAAAATCCTTTGAACAGTATTTGAGGATTGAACTAAGGACTATGTTAGTAATATCTTGAAATATTCTTAAAGCTTATTTTAAAAAAAATGTATTGCCGTGTAAAAATTATATACAATATTGGGATTCATTATGCTGTATTCATACATACACATAAGATAATTTGACCAATATCATTCCCCAGAATTTACTTTCTCTCTTCTCCTCCCTCCCCCTGAACCACTTGCTCTAATCTACTGATCTCCCTTTTACTATCATTATTGATATTAATGTTTTTGTTAGTTCATTATAGTTACATGCAATAGTGGAGTTCACTTTGAGATATTCCTACATGAATATAATACAATTGGCTTGATTTAAGTCCCAGTATTTCTCTTTTCCCTACCCTCACACCTCTCTCTTCTCCCCTTTATTTACTGGTTTTCCTTCTATTTATTTGGGTTTTTATGTGCTTTATAGTTATACATAAAATCACAATTCATTGGGACATATTCATGCATGCATGTAGCAGTTTAGTCAGTTTTATTTACTGACTGAATGAAATTCCCTTCACCTTCTCTAGTTTCCTCCCTTCTCTAGTTCCTCCTCATTTCCTCTTACCCCCCTTCATCTCCTCCCTTCTCTTCTGTTTTCATGGGATCCTGTAGTACTTCAAGTAACTATTATTTCCAATGACAATGATTATTGGGAATTAAAAATGAGTTTTTACTAAGTCACATTTTAAAAGACTCCATAGATCCTTTCTGGGGTATATAGAAATGCCTAGATTATATTTTTTTATGTTTATTCATGTTGCATGTGAGAATCATGCTCCCCCATGAATACCATTTGGTTATTCACTTACTCATTAGTGACAGACTACCATTACATATTTGATTTGTCCTTGAAAACTTACCTTATTGTCCTTTGGCTGTTTGCATCTAATAAAGATAGGAAAGACCTATGGCTGAAAATGTGACTGGGAAAGAACATGTGGGGATCAAAGTTGATGAATGCAATCATCCTGGGCATAAGACACTAAGAGTTATTTCTGAATTAGTTCTATTATGTAAAATAGCTCTGAAGAAAATCAGATTTCTATATTTCATCTCTGGGTTTTAAAACTATATTCAGCATAAAGTTATTTTCCAGTGTTATAATTAATGGGAAGAAATTAAATACAGAATAAATATCAGGAGAGTAAAAGTGTATTTTATTAACAGAACTTTAATGATTAAATGTTGCCCCATCTTTTGAATTTTTGAATTTGAATGTCTTTTCATTCATCACTCCTTTTTCATGTGTTTCATGAAGCAAATCAAAGGATATTCAAGTTTTTTGAAACTGGTCAATATGAGTTTCCAAATTAAACTGTTATGTTTGAAAAGGTTGAAAACATATACTTAGACTTTTTATGTTAAATATTCTAAGTTCATTCATGTGAATATATATGTGCCATCTAAGAAAACGTTGCTGAAGGCAAGCTAATGGCATTGTTTGTCTTAGAAGACCATGCTTGTCAATTTTGCCATGCAAAAAATGACATTTAAGATAGCTGAGCAGATTGCCATGTAGTTTTTCTAAGGATAGGGTGACAATTATACATTTCTACCTGAGGTTACTCTTATTTGATGAATGAAGTAATTTTTGATAAGACATTTTTGCTCAAATGATATCTATATCAGAATATTTAATATAAGATTGAATTTGAGGTTAGAATATTAAAAATTAGTACAGCGAAATTTATGTAAATTGCCTTTTTTGATACCACAGAATGATGAATTGCATTATCTTGCATGTATGTTCAGCTCTGGTGATGTTAAATGTTTGTCCTTATTTGCATCTGCAGGTACTTTCTCAGTTGTATTTCAAATCCTTCATAAAATATGATATGGAAACATAATGCATGTCATTAGTTTAGCCACAGGAGGTTGAATAAATGTATTTCTTTTGGTATGTGTTTCTAATAAAAAGTAATTTTGATTTAAATTAGCACTATCTTTTTTTTTAGGCCTCCATTCCTTTGAAGGAATTGGAGCAGTTTAACTCAGATATACAAAAATTGCTTGAACCACTGGAGGCTGAAATTCAGCAGGGGGTGAATCTGAAAGAGGAAGACTTCAATAAAGATATGGTAAATTGGTTGTGATAAAGTGTGAATGAACTAGGAGTAAAAATGAAAAAAAAAGTAGAAAGAAATTATATACTTCAGATCTCCAACTGAATTCTCAGAATATACCTCACACATTATATGATTCTACTGATTTTTAGAAATGCAAAGTATTCTTGTTGACCTTTTATATCAAATGCCAAATTACTATGGTCTGGTCATATAGGAGCAATTACACACTCTAAAATATACTTAAATTTATTTTGACCTGTGCTGTTTTTGAACTTGGAGGGAAATATGTAATAGAAATAGTCAATCAGAAAATAAACTAGACATTTAATAAGAATTTCAGCTATCATAGATAGCTCATGTTTTGTGTCAGTCATGTGTTTGGTCATAGAAGGTCCAAATTTACACAATATATATTTTGTTTACCAAAGTTTCCTACAAAGTTATTTTAACAAAAAAATAAGTAAATAGTATAGTATATGATTAAAATATGCCATGCTGCTTATTTCATAGGAGTAAAGAAATATGACCATGTGGGCTACTTATTAACTAAGAACATTCTCCTTCAATCACAATTTCAAGATGCCTTTGATGTTTTGCTCTGGCTTAATTACTTCTGTATCACATCCCTATTCACTGACTTTTATTCTTCCCTTCACCCTCCTTTCCACAGTTTTTTTTTTCTCCTTGTTCACTGCCATCACCTCTGTGGCATTCTTAACCTTTACATGCATCATTCTGGAGATTTTCAGAGATGTATTAATGCTAGAGTCTTCTCAAACAATGCTTGCAAGCAACATCAGAAGGCAATATATCAATTTTAGAAAATAGCCATGTGAAACAATAGGAGAAATATTTTCACCTACCACTCTTAGTTCCCACTGGTATCACTTCTGATTTCCTGGAGCTGCCCAAGTTCATACTTGCCATGAATGGGCTTTGGTGGTCTTGCCAACTCAGCTCATGGAAAGAAAGACAAGAAGAGCTTTCCAAGATACTGAATTCCAACTATCTCTACTTCATGTTAAAGAAGAAAGCAGAGGGCACCAAGATGAAAAGTACTGCTTACTTCTTGGCTTGATCACAAACACTGTCCTATAGCCCTTGCCTGGTTAAGGGGAAATAAGTGAAATCTATTTTGTTTAAATTTTTTTGTCCTTAGAAAATGTTGCAGATTTTTGAAAGGCATAATAAAATAAGTAAGGTCTTTTATAGACTATGAATATGTCCATATTATTGTATATATTTCAATAGACTATTAATCAGCAAATCTCAGAAAAAAATCCCATTTCTTCTAAGCAAAATCAGTAGGGCCTGAGTTGCGTATTGAAGTTCAAATAGGTATTAAAGATTTAAATATTATTACATCTAATACCATAAAAAATAATATAAAATTACCCAAACATATGATATGGTCATTTTTTAACCTTAGCATTTCATACCTTCAGTAGCATTGCATGGAAAGCCTCCTTAATAGATTGTTTCATATTTTAAATTGAAAAATACAAAATTAGGGATAAAAAGCCAAATAGTCACATATATACCTATATTAGACCAGCATGTACTCAAATTATTTCACTTTTAAGTATATAAAATTAAAATATTGTTTTAGAGTATAAAAACAAATTACACATTAAAATATTTGAAGCTATTTTCTCAATCCATATTTTAACACTTATTTATTTAAAGTTCACATACTATCACATTTTATAAACAATTTGCAATATTTGACAGCAATTCACTACATCATTTTTTACAAATTCCTCATGTCCTAAATCTGAATGCTGAGATTTCAAATATAAAACAGATTATTAGATTTAAAAATTTCTATACATTTAAATGTATTTTCATTTAGTAGCATATTAGTATTTAAATTTTTTACCATTTTTCATACACATACACACATCCATTTAATTATATGGATGAGTTAACATTACAAATAACAAGGTTAGTTTATTTGTACAAACTTTAATTTCTAGAACTGTACTAAAAAAGCCGAAACAAACTTTCAAGACAGTTCATTTACCTGATGAGAAAGTACCTTTACTCCTTCATTTTCGTATATATGCCCCTAAAATTGTTCTGTAGAACTAGATGGGGGAAACTTACTTCTTTTAAACTCTAAAGTATAAAAATAATAAAAGAAAAGGTATAACCATTGTATCTTTTAAGAAAGTTCCCTAAAAGTTTTAAAATTGGAGTTTTTGTGTGTGCTTAGATAACATGTTTTATTATCTCTGTTAACAATGTACAGCTTTAAAAAAAAAAAAAACCAAAATGAAGACTGTACTTGTTGTTTTTAATCAGAGTGAAGACAATGAGGGTACTGTAAAAGAATTGTTGCAAAGAGGAGACAACTTACAACAAAGAATCACAGATGAGAGAAAGCGAGAGGAAATAAAGATAAAACAGCAGCTGTTACAGACAAAACATAATGCTCTCAAGGTATTAGAGCTAAAATTATAATATACCTTGCCTGTGGTTTTTTTCATATGTAGGGTAAAATTTATTTATTGTGCATAAATAAAATCTGCTTAAGAATCTTAGTCACAAAATTCAATTTTTTCTGTTCATACGTGTGCTTTAGATAGCATTTTTGTGTGTTTTCTAATTTTAAAAGATGTCACTTAAAAGATGTTTTCAGATTTTTATGAATAATATTGAAAGGTATCAAAATGTATCATTCATAGTATTTATACATTTAATTTTCTAATATAGTTTATAAACATTTGTATTTGTATTGAGAAAGCTTCCTTAACTGCCAGAATAACCAACATATATTTTGATTTTTCCCTGCCTCCTTTACTCTATTTTTTTTCTTAATGTTATTGTAAGTCCAGGGTTTTGGTGTCCTAATATTTATTTATTAAGGCCTGGATGTTCCTCATTTTTCTAAAAAATAAAGTTTATTGTGCCTTTAAGAGAGTCACTCTTTGCAACTAACTAAGCATCTATAAGAGTCTAATTTCATTTATATAGGAATCCTCAAAAATATTTGTAATGCCCTTGAAGAAGAACTGCTACTTTCACGTAACCATATGACTCATCTGGATTGTGCAGAAAAACAGAATACATTGTTGGTTTTTTTCCCTATTATAATGAATCTTTAGGAAGTTCTTGAGACTGGATGTATGAAAAGTTTTGTGAAACAACCTTTTTTGTATATGCTTTGCAATATTCACTGTTTGCATGCATGGCTGATTTTCTAATACTGTTAATTGCCAAGCTCTTCATTGTAAATCACTCTTTTAGAGCTATGTAGCTGTATAGGTAGGTCCGCCTAGTAGGTGGCTGGAATCTGCTTTCTGTATGCAAATGAGAGGATAAAACCTGTTTCCCTATAGTCAACCAAATAAACACTGCTGAGAATGTAATTACACAATATTGTGCCTGTAAGGAATCCATGAGGAAAGTCTAATTGGCCAGCAGGTGCTCAGAAGGTAACTGCTGATAAATATAGTAAATAGAAAAGGACTCTTCCTGGAGGGAAATGCAAAAGCAAATCAAATGGATTCAGAAAATCAGAAAACTCTATAACTCACACCTTTGTGACTGTGACCAAGACTTCAAAAGCATTTATACTGGTCACATGATGACACGTGTCCTACCAAACAGCAGTGTTTAATGGTTATCTGGCATACCTATTAAGAAATCTATATAATATCTCTATTTTTGCATATTACACATCATTTTGTGCTTACAAAATCGAAGGAGTTTCAGATTTATTACTACCAAACCCTTTTCTCTTGGCAGAGATGTGAGTTGTATCACAAATAAGGCACAGCTCAATTTTAATTCACGTGGCTGTATCTTGGTACCTTTGAAAAAAGCAGCATCCCTTTTGACTCTGTGCAGGCATTTATTACCTCTACAGGAGGGTGAGAAATACAACATAAAATGTAAACTGCACTAAATTTCATATCCCCACTTTTAAACAAAATAAAGCAGGAGGTCTTGATCATTCACACAAATGTATCCTACAGGCGATTATTGGAAATCATAAATTGTACTGGCCAAAATAATTTACACCACGAAATTCGGTAAATATATTAATCCGCCAAGAAGTTCCCATGCTAGTCCTTATGAAATATTTCAAGGAAGGTCAAAACTTTCCAAGCCAATGAATTTTTCAGCCACCCTTTGATATTTGGTATTTTCTTTAGTTGGAGTTAAATCGGTACATAATATCCTAATTGCTACCTCTTTGAAGAAATGAAAGCTTATTCAGAGCTTTTATGTTCCCATGAGTTATAAAATGGCATTCCAACTAATTCCATTGATCATAAAAGACTCTGAGTGTGCTTGTAGGAGCAAAATGATTGATTTCACCCCTTTGTTGATTCATTAAACCAGTCACCCTTGTTTGTCTCATCAGGTTGATTTAAAACCACCTTTGTCATCTCTTTTTAAAATAGTTAATCTTTTCATATTTTGAACTTGATTTGGTATGATAATACAAAGTTGGCTATGTAAGCCTTGAAAGAAAAATAATTTGTATATTTAAAACACTGAAATTTAAAATATTTAAATTGCTATCTTTATGTATATTTATAATTATATGAACAATAGTCATTCTTCTACACATATAGCTTGAAAAATTCTTATAATTAAAGTGACTTTATATTTTCAATCATACAGTGTTACTGGCCTATCAAACTTTTATTTTCAGGTATTTCTAAAACCAGGAATGTATGCTGCATGGCTATATAAACTTAACATTTTGTTTATAAGCCCAGGACTTAACATGTAAATTTTAGAATCTTATGTATTTTAAAAGTCAAATAGAGACTCACTGTTTTTGCAACTATCTAGTTAAGTGAATTGTGTTAATATATTACACTGTTCCACATAGACTACCCAACAATTTATTTAGCTCACTAAAACTATGGTGGGATTTCTAAACAAGTTTAAACATGCTAAGAGAAAATACTTTAAATGTGTTGTTCAGGTTTCTTAGCTTCTGTATCTCGGTGTTGCCATGTAAATACATAATTAAATCATTTGTATTTTTAGCATTTAAATGTGATTTAACAAGTGTACAAAAAGATGAGGGACTCAAATTATTTTTATGAATAACTACAGCCAGAAGTGTACTGTACTTATATATTGATATTTTAATAATATCTGCATCATGAACAGGATTTGAGGTCTCAAAGAAGAAAAAAGGCTCTAGAAATTTCTCATCAGTGGTATCAGTACAAGAGGCAGGCTGATGATCTCCTGAAATGCTTGGATGACATTGAAAAAAAATTAGCCAGTCTACCCGAACCCAGAGATGAAAGGAAAATAAAGGTAATGTTGTTTTAGAATGTCAATACTAGATTTTATTGCTACAGTTTAATTACTTTAACTTAAACTGTAAGGATCATATTAAAAATATTAATGTTCCTGTTGCCTCTATTAATGTTCTCTTTGATTTGGTGCATTTCTTTGTATTGTGTTTTGTTTTAGTAAATGTACTGTATTAAATGTTATTCAGTTGACATAATGTTGAATGAATAAAATGTTTTGCTTTTAGACAATGTAAAATGAATTAAGAAATGTCATGTGTTTTCTGGTAAAATTGTAATTGACTTTGTGTATCTTTGTTCCAGATGAACTAATGACTTATCGGTATATGGACGACTTCTTTCTCATGTTAGCACATTCATTTCATCAGAGCATCTTCACACACCACTGTCAAATCTCTATAGATTTATTTGCATATTGTCTGAAGATGTGTTTTCCATTATTATTTTACATTTTTTTGCTTCATTCTCTGTTGAGTTCCTCAAAACTTTAAAAGAAAATAACTTATTCACTTACCCTCTAAATTACATTCTATATGGATGGTCCCTAAAATAATGAGTAATCACTCCAATGTGGGTCAACCCTCAAAGCACCAGAGGAATCAGAAGAAAGAAAATGTTAGATCAATTTCATATTTTCTAATTAGAATGTCTAAAACTGAGCATTCAAATGATAATTAAAATAATATTTGGATTCTTGAGTGAGGATGACAGTGACACCTTCCATATTTGTAAATTTTGAAAGATGACAATAAAGGAACAACAGCCTATGAAATTTCTGAGAGAAGTGTTTGCTACTTGCAGGTTGGTTGATGTGGTTAGCTAACTGCCCTGGGCCCTGTATTGGTTTTGCTCAATAGGAAATTGATCGTGAATTGCAGAAGAAGAAAGAGGAGCTGAATGCAGTGCGTAGGCAAGCTGAGGGCTTGTCTGAGGATGGGGCCGCAATGGCAGTGGAGCCAACTCAGATCCAGCTCAGCAAGCGCTGGAGGGAAATTGAGAGCAAATTTGCTCAGTTTCGAAGACTCAACTTTGCACAAATTGTGAGTTGTTACTGGCAAACCCACATAAGTGTTTGCAACTACTACTCTATTAACAGAGGCCTACTAACAACAACAAAAAAAAAATCCAGGTGCAATTTCAAACTACTTATGTGCATTTTGAAAGTGAGCAGTTTCTCTCACTTTGGGCTTCTGTAACACTAGTGCTTCATTTAGAAGTTTAAAACATGATAAATTAACAGCTAATAGGAAAAGCCCCCTTACCGGAAATGAAAGATACATCTTAATTTTTTTTTGCTGCATCATTTTTCATAACATTGGCAATGTGAATTTGTCAATTTATCATACATTTACTTTACTTCAGTGTCTAATCCAGAAATATGTATTGCTTTCCTGAGATCATCCCATGCTAATTTTACTTTCTTACTGTATATATGGTAAATAACAAATATTTTGTGAAACATCTTATATCAACCTGCCTAAGGCCATATCCTATTGACTCAAAGAATAATAGTTTAGTCTTTAAACCTGGTTAACTTCTTAGTAAGTCACAATGATTATTAGAAAAACTTGGTGCCTAGCAAGATGGTTGGAAACTGATGTCAGATGAACAATACCATATAATGTCATTACAGAAATGGTACAAGCCAAAATGAAAAGGAATGACTTCTTTTTAATAACTGAATGGAAAGTTTGTGTTTCTCTCTTTCAAAAGGCAATTTAAAATAGTAATCTTGGACTTAGATTTTTATTTGTAATAAGGTACAAACTACAAAGATTTTCTGACAAATGCATTTTCTTTTCCTATTCCGGGTTCTTGTAAAGTGAAGAGGAATGAAGACAATCTGTAAATATCTAACAAAATACATCAAAAGACCAGATTATAAAAGTCTGAACAATAAGGCTTTATAATTATGTTGGATTGAATAATATGAAGCAAACAGACATTCAACCATTTTGACCTATGTAAATGACAAATGCATGTGGTTCAGCCCATAAATGAGATTTCTTGGGAAATTTTTATGATATTGTTAATTCCATTTAATAGGGCATATACTTTAAATTTGTCTAAGACAATTAAAATAACTATAAACATATACAGAAAATATGCTACATATTATTATTATTTATTTTTATACTTTAAGAAAGTTCACTTATATACTGTTTTCTATGAAATCCAGTGACCCAAAGTTTAATAGCAGTTGAATATTCTGAGTATTTGGAAAGAATAATCTAAAAAAGATTGAAACTGTATTACATTTTAAGTCTAATTCTAACTGATTGAACGTTTCAGCCTATTATTCTTCATACTAGATGTTATGAACATAATGTCATTAATCACTCAAGCTTACACTAACAGAAAACTGTATCTGCAGATGCAAAATGAAGTGAGAGATTAAAGCAACCATATAGAAAAAAAAACTAATAAAATAGCTTTGTCTTGATTTAATAGGTCATTTACGCACAAGTCCCCTGCTTTGAATGATCTGACCAACTCTTTTCTGCATTTCAATTTTCCCTGTCTGAATACACCCAGTATGAAGCATCCAATTTGTTAACAACCTAGTCAAGTTAAATTACTCAAGCTTTATGTTTAAATAAATACAGAATTAAAAATCTTCATAAATCACCCACTTAAAAGGATGTATATCCCTAGACATAGTAGGCTCTTAACAAATATTTGTACAACATAATGATTGGTGAAATAAAAGAAAGATATGAGAAATGGTTTAAAAATTTAAAGTGAATTATAGTAAAATAATGAGATTTATTTTATTAAAAACTATTCTTGAGTTCTGTTTATGAAAATTCGAAAATTTAGGTCTGTGTGATGGGGGCTTCTTTAATGTTAATTCTTGATTGTCCATGATGATAGATGTAATCCCAACATGTATGAATTATAATCAATATCACAATTATATTTTAATTGGATTTAGTTATAACTGAAGGATGATAGAATATAGGTAGATATGTAGAGTGATGCATAAATATATAAATAGAAAAAGATATATCCAAGATGTATCTTTGTATTCCACTGACCACAAATGTATTTGAAAAGTTGATTTCACCATACACATTAATTAGAATCTTGCTTCCCAATGCTTTCACAATGGAATCACTTAAGATAGCTACAGGATAACAGTTTAAATGAGAAGTTGTGTCTGAAATAATTCTACCATGGCCTTCATGCAGTATAGATGGTCATAGCTTCAAAATTCCTTACCTCCCCTTCATTCTCTTTCTGTTTCTCCCATCTTTATTTCTCCTAACTGGTCCCTTTCTGATCACTCTAGATATAAACTTGAGATTTGTAGTTAGTCTTCCATGTCTTGACAGTAGCAATTCAAGAGAATAGACAGCACTCTAAAGTGCCTAGAATTTGAGAACTAAGTTTAAAATAAGAAGTTAATTTTCTTTATTTCATAGATGAAGACTCGGAAATTGGCTAAGCGGTGTAAATTTAATGCAAGTAAGTGTCTGTGTCAGAATTAAATATGACTGTAGTAAATCTCAGAAAAGCCCTGGGACTTTGTCTGAGGGAACCATGAAGCAGCCCACAGCCAGACAGGAGTGCAAACCAGTGCATGATAGACTATATCAATAAACAGTGGTTCTCAGGACAAACTAGGAGCCCATTAAGAAGGGACAACAGACCAGGAAGAAGGCAGTTTTAAGAGTTCCCCATATATTCACCAGGGGAAAACTCTCATTCTACTTAGAAAATAAACATTCAGGTTTTATTTCCTATTGATTTAGAGACTAGGTTGCTCATTATCAAGCACTGACTGGAAACTGAACATAAGGAAATTTTTGTAGGATTCATTACAACAGCAGTGTCTAGTAGAAAGAACAATCTTTGCATTGGATAATCCTTAATTTAAATCCCAGTGACTTGTTCTACTAGCTGTATGATCATGGGTTGACCTTTTTAAGCCTCATTTTCCTCATCTACAATGGTATCAGTGATGATGGAACAACATAATATTTGTAAAACATCTGCTGCATTGTGAGCTCAATGAGTCAATGTTTTCTTTTTATTTCTGTACAACACTGAAAGATACATTATTTGAAAAACACAATATGTGGGGCTGGGATTGTAGTTCAGTGGGAGAGTGCTTGCCTAGCACATGTGATGCACTGGGTTTGATCCCCAGTACCACATAAAAATAAATCAATAAAAGAAAGATAGTGTATCCATCTACAACTAAAAATTTAAAAAAATATATATTTTATCTCATTAAGAGAATTACACTCAGCATGCTCCATTTGTTTAAAAAGTTAACAGATATCTGATACATTTTTTTTTCAGTGCTATTGCACATAAAATTCCATAATCCATGGACAGATAGTTTTGTCCAGAGTCACAGAATATTTGTTGGAAAGTTCATGCAAAGCTGGTGACTCTATCAATGAAGGACATGATTCTATATAAACTTGCTGTTGGAGTTATATCTGAATTCTTATTTTCTACAGGAAGGTGAAGAGCAAGATAAGAAAATAAAATAATAAGTACTCTGAAAAATTATAATACATCTTTGGTAAACTGCATTTGGCAATTAATCTCAGATGCCCAAGGAAATGCAAGCACAAAATTCCACAATAAGGATACCACCATAACTAAATGCTCATGTGGAACTTCTGTACAAAATAAGCTCATGGACTAAAATTTACAATGAATGTGGAGAAATATTATTTTTACAATTGGTGTTAGCAGAAAATAAAAAAATCAAATATACACATAAGGAAGTTAAAGATGAGAGGACAATCAGAAAATAATTTTGAAATAAACATTTCTAATGTCCAGAAGTAAAAAGCAAAATAAAAATTTTCAAGGACACGCCATTTTTAAAAGTTAACAGGCAGATATAAAAAAAACAAAGTCTATAAATAAAAAATATTGAAACAAACAGCTTTTGAAAAAGTGAATCCATAGGTAGAAAGTAATATATTAATGAAAAGATGCTGAGAAAATTGCTTTGCTAAAAGTCATACAGGATGTGGATAATAGAATAAAAAACTTAAGCATATGCATAAAAAGAATTCCAGATTGCAAATATGGAGAGCATGGAGAATAGAAAATATTTTATATAAATGACTGACACTTAATAAATTCCAATTTGCATGAATCCTTAGGTTGAATAAAGCTCTACCAGTGTGGAACAAACAAAAGTGAATCCATACTTAAATAGCTCTGAATGAAATTCAAAACATCAAATGACCAAGATGGTATAATAAAAGCTACTAAATACAAAAGACAGAATACTTACAGGATAACAATATCCACAGCAGACTTATCATCAACAATAGGTATTAGAATATAATAGATGTTAGAAAATCTTTAAAATTCTAGGCTAAATTTCAACTTCCAGGTGAACTGTAATTTAAGAATAAAGGCAAAATGTATTCAGACATACAACTGATTTTATATAAAATAATACAATGAAAATTTATTATTTATTCATGATGAAAGAATTACTAAAGAATATGCTTCTGTAAAAAGGAAAATAAAGCCAGAAGGAAGGATAAAGATATAAAAAGCTATATTAAATTATTTTCACTCTATAAAGAATATTTTAAATATCTTGTAATTAACTACTAAAATTCTCTTCAGTGCTGCAAAGGAAAATACAGAGTACTATGAGAAGGTAGAAATTATTTGACCTCCATATAAAAAAAGATACAACAAATATGAGACTTATTCTGGGTGGCATCAACAAATATATCTTGTATATAATATGTTCAATGTAAATTATTATCAATTATTATGTTTCTTGAGATAAAAAAATGTTGTAAACTTTTAGAATAGTCATGTATATATGGCCTTTCCTAGGAAGGAGGAGCAAAAAATACAAATAACTTAGTGGAAGAAAGAAAATAATTGTCTGGTTTCTAAAGACAACAACTTCAATTGTTCTGGATAGCCTATTGCTTCAAACACTAAGTATATGATGGTAAATTCAATGTTTGCCTAATAAGCTTTTCAAATAGACCATAGCCACAACAAGAATCCACCACTCTCTCTCCCCCCTGTCTACATTAATTGGCATCTACTAATCTCTCCAAACATTAGTAAATTGCCTTATCTTACATGTAGGTCAAATCCCTAGACTACATCTATGATTCTCCTTACCTTTTATATTAGTAATGCAATGTAAAATAGTTCAAATCCTGTTCAATCTATCTGCAAAATATATCTTTTTTTCAGAACAATCCTTAATAGCTGCAATACAGAAATTTGCCTAAATATCATGGTCTCTTACTTGGGTTATTTCAATATCCTACTTGCAGTATTTTTTCATCTACACTATTATTTCTGGTGAAGCAAGAAGACTCTATCCAATGCATAAATAAGGTTATATCAAGCCCCTGCTGCCTATTACCCTTTTGTTGAAATCCTATGAGTGCCTGTATGATCTAGCCACTGCCTATCACTCTTGTTACTCAAACTTTATCTTCCTTTGTGCTATTTTACTACCATAGAGGCATAATAATTTTTATTTTACACTTAAACACATCAACTTCATTTTCATCCCAGGACCTAAGCACATTTTTTAAAATATTTATTTTTTAGTTGTAGTTGGACATAATACCTTTATTCTATTTATTTATTTTTATGTGGTGCTGAGGATCAACCCAGGACATTGCACATGCTAGGCAAGCACTCTACCGCTGAGCCACAACCCCAGTCCCTAAGCACATATTTTTAATGGAATATTTTTAACCTATATTTCCATGTAGATGTTATAACATACTTAACCATTTTTCCATTTTGGAACAATGAATATTTTACCAGGACTTTGGTGTATACTATGGATGTGTAATGTAAGTATTTTCTATTACGAAAATAATATATTCCTTATAAGGATACATTCAAAACAGAATTTGAAAACTTTTCAGAACGGCAATTTTTATTACCATTACTTCTGGAAGAGGGTATACTGAGGAATGTCAAAATTACTGAAATTAAAACTGTGATGTTGAAGAGTGAAGATGAGAAAGGTTTCAAAAATGTATTACAAAGGAAATCTTTTACTCTATATGAGAAATTGCAATGATATTTTAACCTGAAAAGTACACATTTGCAAAATATACAAGTTCCTTAAAAGTTGATTGGAAGTTAATGTTTTTAATAGGTTCACTGTAAATGACACTAGAAATGTTATTTAAATTAGTCATTAAGTGAGTACCTTGGTAGAATGAAGATTTCTTTATACTATGAATATTTTCCTTAACTTTGTAAAAAAATTTGGATTTGAATATAAAATTTACATCTATAAAGAGTTTTCTGATGAATCTAGTTTGATCACAATAATGACTTTCTTGAGTATTATTTTCAATGTCATTGAAATCTATCTAAGGATACATCCAAGAGATGGAAGACAATAAACTTCAACCAAATACTTCCCAAAGTATCTTGAGAGTTAGTCAAAAGAAAGTAAAAAAGTTCTATTGCTTAAAAAAAAATTGAGCACACATTGGAGTAAGCAGTTTCCTCAATCTAGAATATTTCAGGGTGTTTTATATGTTAAATGTAATTATGAATTTTTAGGAGGTAGATAGATTCTACATACTTTCACATCTGGACAACTGCTCTAGAAATGGAAAAAATCTCACTTCAGATTAATGATGGGAGTCATGTTCACATGATGGTCAAGAACTAGTGTTCTTCAGAAAAAAAGTGAGAAATGTATCACAATACATTATGTTTCTTGTTGTTTTCAATCATCTTAAATGGAGATGTACAAGCAAATTGATCACACATCTATTTGCTACCACCTTATATAAAATAATGCCTGAAGCTAGATTTGCTGCTCTATAATGCATCTTTTTTAAAAATCTCCTTTCACACAACAAAAAGCAGTTCCATTTGAAAACTAGAAAAAAAATTTCTTTGTGTAATTGCCACTAAGATTTTTTTCTGTGCTTTGAAATATAAACAAATATTATCAACTACCAATGAAATATCCTTGGATAATTTGAAAACATTAATAATTTTCTGATTTATAGACAATATTATTTGGTAAATGGAACTGTGAATATAAAAGACTAATAATGTTTGCTAAGGGAAATGTTGAATCAGGAGTTAGCTACTTAAAGAATATTCCTCCACTCAGTTTCAGTTTTGTTTAACATATTACAAGGGTTAAGAAAGAATTTAGACATATAAAGATTCTTTGTTTTTTAGATTTGTAATGATTACAATTGTTGCCATTGCTATAATAATGTTTTTGTTCCAGTCTCTAATTATGTAGTATAATCAATTTAATGGTAGTTTAATAAAGAGACATGTTTTTCAATAGAATCAGCTTTAACATTACATATTTTCTCACTTCAAATGCATGGAAATTCTGGATAAAATATAAGGTTTAAAAATCTACCTTTCCCCTTGGTGTCATAAATGTATATACTTATGAGATACTGAACTTGGATAGAGTGCCTAATGACTAAAACAAATATTTCAAGATCATTTAGGTAAATATTTATGTAAACTTCTGCAAGATATAGTACAGAGATCAAAATGTAACTCCTGCCTAAACTTAGAACCTTCAAAGACAACCCTCATCATATGAAGGAGAATAAAGAAACCCTACCCACCAAGGAAAAAAGGCAATTTAATTTTTTTTTGGGGGGGCAGGTACCAGGGATTGAACTTGGGGGGCACTCAACCACTGATCCACATCCCCAGCCCTATTTTGTATTTTATTTATGGATAGGGTCTCAATGAGTTGCTTAGTGCCTTGATTTTGCTGAGGCTGGCTTTGAACTCGAGATTCTCCTTCTTCAATCTCCCGAGCTGTGGGGATTACAGGCTTGTGCCAGCACACACAGCTAGAAAAGGTAATTTTTTATTTGATAATTACATAGTATTTTTCAAAATTAATAAAAGCCCCCATATTTGGACTGGAATTTGAGAAAAAGTCAAAGGAAAAGTATACTGATAAAACCATCATGATGAAATTAATGAATTCCAAAAAGAAAAAGATAATTCTAAATGTATTATAAAAGACAGATTACTTTGAGTTAATGACGCTTAAACTGACAGCTGATTTTAGAGCAAAGATAAAATCCAGAAGGTGGTAGAACCATATCTTAAAGAATGATGATAGAAAAATAACCCCTATGAACATAAAATTGTATACTCATAGAAACCCTTTCAAGGATAACATTGAAGTAACAATCTTCAGACAAACAAAAACTGAGTTTATTAGCATAGATTCTTATTTAAAGGACATTGGAATTGTTTTTTAAGAAGGAAAATGACCAGAGATGGAAGATTTAAGCAGCAAAGAAGAAAAATAAGCAACAAAAATGGTAAACACATGGAACAGCCTTAAAGAAATATTTACTATGAATAAAATTACCTAATTTCTACATTAAACATAAGAGAACTAATGTTGAACATTAATGACAGCAACCTTGAGTAACATTGGTGTTCATCTGTTTTACCTTCAGCCTTTCTGCATATTTCTTGTCTTTTTCCATTGATGGTACCTCCTTCTTTCCTCTAATGCTGAAATGCTGTGATGCTCAGTTCTTGGACATTTTCCATTTTCTATCTTTATTATATACCCCCTTCCATTTACATCCAATCTCATGACTTTATAACTAGCTATAAACTGATGACCACTACATTTTTAAAATCAAGAATATTCTTCTTCTCTGAGCTACTTTGGCAACACTGTCCATTTTTTTAGGTAAAAAATATCTTACCATACTTTCCTTTACCCATTCTCAACACAATCAACAAGGACATCATTTGAAAATTTATATCAGATATAAATCTGATCAAACTGCTTGAAATACTCTTCCCTCATCTCTTCACAAGTTTTCTTCCATTTTTGCCTTCAAGTCTTTACTCAGAAGTGCTCTTGGTGAATCTCTTTCTCTGACATCCGGTGCCATACACACACACTTCACCAATGCTTTCACCATTAATCACTTTCTTCATAAAATCCACTACCAAGGAGGTTTTTAGTATTTCCCACTTAATCTGAATTAATTATTTATTTTCCTCACTAGAATGAGAGCTCCAATAATGCAATAAATTTTGTCATTTTTTCCCCAGTGCTCTCTTCTTAAAACCAATAATATTGACTAAATACCCAATATACATATATATGTATATATATGTTAAGTTCATTAAATAATAAAGCAATTTTAATATTCTTTAGTGCTCAGAAGGACACATTACATTTCAAAATTCAATTTTAAAGCATAATTTTAAAGTAACCATTAACTGCAGAAAATTTCTGAACAGGAAAGGGAGAACTACATACATAAACTAAGATGAAGTAAATAATCCAAATAGGAAACTAAGGTTTACAAATATTAATTGAATTGTCTAGGTGTAGTAATTAACTATATTGACACAGGACTTTAGGATTTCTGAATCTTTCTAGTTTAAAGCCACTACTGCACATGAAATAAGGTGTCAATTACATTTAATATTCTTTAACTTAAAAAAAATATCCAGAAGATGTATCCAACATTTTACCACATAAATAAATATTATCTCAAATAGTTGGCTCTAAATAATGCACTAAATGAAAAACATTAGGATAGATGTGTCAAGGAGGTGGGGTTGTAGCTCAGTGGTAGAGCTCTTGCCTCGCACATGTGAGGCAGTGTGTTCGATCCTCAGCACCACATAAAAATAAATAAATAAATAAATAAATAAATAAATAAATAAATGTGTTGTGTCCATCTACAACTAAAAAATAAAAAATAAAAAAGACATGTCAAACTGGATTGACTATTCCCAATTATTTTATAGTTAGATCACAGCTACATTAAGTACCTTGTATTGTTCATTAAAGTTGTGGCAATGGACTACAGTAATAATTTAATGTCAAATATAAAAACATAAGAAAAAATGTTACCATTCCTATAGTGGTGTG
Organism: Urocitellus parryii; assembly: GCF_045843805.1. Lineage (NCBI taxonomy): Eukaryota > Metazoa > Chordata > Mammalia > Rodentia > Sciuridae > Urocitellus > Urocitellus parryii. The sequence continues at coordinate 105,842,532 of NC_135547.1, forward strand.
CCAAATTTTGTTATGAGTTGGAACTGTATCATATTTTTTAGGCAGTACTGATGTCAGATATATTATGAATTATATATTTTTTCAGAAATATTGGACATAAATCCAAAATTGATACATTATTGATAATGACAATTTTATCTAATTTATTGGTAAAACTAGAATATAATTTTTGACATAAGATAAAGTAACTTGTTTCATTAACGTTAATATTGTCTTTCTTCGGAATGCCACAAGGCTGAAAAAAAAAGACTAATTTGATAGAACTATTTTGAAATGATTTGTTATTTATTTTGAATAAGTAGATTAATTTTATCTTTACTTAGTAAAATAAAAATGGTTATAATATCAGTTATTTTATTGTATGAAATTACAACATTCTGCAATATCAGATATTCAAGACTATATCTTTATAAAGGATATCCTTAATCTTCATAGAAGCCTAACAGGACTAAAATCTGTCAAACAACTTACCTATGTTCCCATAAAATTAGGGGCAAGTGTTCCCACATGAAAATAGAGTTCTATCAAATTAACAAAGAGTTTTATTAATGTTATTTTCTTGGTAGCAGTGGGTAATGGAGGTAATGTGAACCTCCCAGAAATAGCGAGGATGAAGTGAAATTGGACCCTTACTGAAAAATGATAAACTCGAGTTTTATGTTGGATATATTGAGTTGTTACTTCTTTCATTAAATATACATTTTTCTAGTGCCTCCTATGTGCCAGACAACACAAAACATAAAATAACATTGGAAAATCCATAGTACACATACAAAGATGTAATATTTGACAAATATAACTAATACAATGAGTAAGAAAAAAAAGAACAAGAATTTCTACACAGCAATTTGACCTGTTGCAACACAACAATAAAAAGTGTAATTTTCTCCAATCTAAATTTGCTTTGAAAATATGGAACACCAGCTGGAAGGGAGCTCAGATGGCTTTTGCAGAATTGGAAATATCCTTCTGAGCATGCCCAAAACAAATGGTTAAAAATAATTAAATCACTGGCACCATCTGTGAATCATTCCAATTTTCAATGATTACTTAAGACTCTCATTGTATGGAACATATTCTGAAAACAGATGAATAAAATTAATTCAAGTATATAGCTTTTCCAACTTTGAATTTCACTAAAAATGAATTACAATATTTTCAAGTTTGCTAAGTTATTTTATAATTCTTCTGTCCTCCTTTATGAGACAATATTTTACACATTGATATATGTTTGAAATTTGTTTTATTTTAGAAATAAAAATGAAACTTCATTATAAAATGATTTTGTTTGAAAGCATTCCATTTTTTACTGTTTTATTTAATCTTTTAAGTATAGTTCAGTATCCATTGAGTAACAATTTTCTAATAGAAAACTTAAAAGTCCAACTTGATTGCATTCTTAAATTTAACACCATATTCTATAATGAACAACTTTAAAAATTATTAAATGACTAATTTTACACAGTAAAAAAGAAATCTATATTTTGTAACGACAAATTTATTAATAAAATATACATGGATTATATGAAAACAGAGAGGTTGTGTCCACACAAGCTTAAGATATGCAAATTAATTGATAATTTAGAGGTATTGTTAACTGTTTATCTGGATAACAATGCATTGGTACTTGTTGCCAGAGTAGATTAATTAGGAAAGTTTCTAGTAGTTCCTTGAAAATAATGTTCATTATAGTGTCTTCTTAACTAATAGAATGTCTATGTGGCAAAAAGCAATATATGAATTGCTCAACAATAGAGTTGGCTATAATGTTTATAACTCCTTTTGTGAAAACAGACAATATTCAAAATTTGTTAAATGATTACTATCTAGGCAATAGATATACATGAAGCATGTGAATGATATTAATCACACTGTATTTTAGTTTCTTAGTTTATAGATATATTTGACTATTTCTTATGTGGAAAATCACTATAACAAAGCTACATCCATTCATATATTATCTTCCTTAGTGGGAAATGGACTTTTAACTGCCACAAATTTACACAATGCTTTCCATATCAGTGTCTTTGCATTTGTGTTTCTTTTTAATTGATCCTGCTTTTCTGCTCTGTTTGTTTATTTTGTTTTTGCTTTTTTGCTGATCTCGGATCATCTTCCAAGATGAAGAGTGAATATAACTTGTCTGATGTCATTCACAATATTTTCTCTATCTGCCAGGTTTTCGCTTAAAATATTTATTGCAATCTTTTATGTTTACTTGTTTATAATAAGTTGTTTCCTACAATTTGAATGCAAACTGTATAAATGGAGGGATTTTGTCTCTGTCTTGAACCAGTGTTTCCCAGTAGAGAGAGTCTGGCTCAGAGCAGGTACACAATAAAAATATATTGAATGAATGAATGAAATTAGCATATTCCTTTTGGAATTCCTTGCAGTTTTAAGTTATTTTTTTTCTGTATTCTTAATCTAGTGATACCCCAATGCTAGTCTTCAAAGTTTTCATTGGTCCACAAGGAAAGAATAAACACACAGGTGTGCACACACACACACACACACACACACAACAAATTTGAGCTTTTCATAGAGCTAAATTCATATAATAATTGTCATTTGTTATATACTTGTGGCCTTCTACAGTTTGGAAGGTATTAAAATGATTTTCTACTTTTAAACTTTTTTTATTATTTTCTTACTGTGTTCTGTACTATAAAAAGTAAAGGGTGGAACTTTGTGAGGTTTCCTAACATTTTTTGGTGATATTTTTATTGATCGATGCAATAAAAAGTTTTCAAACCATCAAGTTAGAGAAATTTATTCACATGAAGGGGCAATATTCCTGCCAAGTTTCTGTGTTGGTTGCTTGAAGCTTTTAGAATGAGGAAGGGAAAGCACTAAAAACCCATCATCACCTCCAATTTTAATGATCTTTGGGGCAAAAAATACTAGTCCCACAAGAGTTACTCACTGGAATGAGATGCTGGAATTTTCTTTTATTCTCTGTAAGGAACAAATACAAGAAATATATAGAGGATAAAATTAGGGTATCACAACATCTGCCAAATATATTTTCTGTACAAACACAAATAATAAATGTACCAAAATAGTATTTGTTTATATTTTCATCCTCTGGATTTAAAACTGTTTTTGATTGTTGCAGTGATCTAAAGAACTCATAATAGTATCGTTTGTTAATGCTGTTTAGATTCCAAAAGCTAAATTTGTTTATTTTAAAACATGAGAGCTACATTTACTGTGCTTTATCCAATTTGAAACTGAAAGCATGAGGATTAAAAAAAAAAGACTGGGCAGATGCTGTGTATTTAGGTTAATACACATACTTTCTTTATATTCTTCATCCAAATAGCTATAACAAAAAATATTTAACACAGTTGTTTCTAGTTAGCATTATTTTAGTTAATATTTTAAAAATACTTTGATACAAAAAGTATGAAAACAATAATATGACAAGTATTGAGTGGAAATTTTTTTTTAATTTGACAAAATACTTTATTATAACTGTCTTTATAAAAAGATTTTGGGAAAAAAGTTATATCTAAGACCTCGGGTAATTACCATTTTAAAACATATGATTGAAAATGGATCTGAAATTGATCATTGAATATTATTTCTTAGAGTCAAAACTTGTAAATTCACTGGGAAGAACAGTAGGGATTAATATTGAGATTCTTGTCATGTTAAATACAGTGATAATTATTAATTGGAATATTAACAGAGAACAAACTACCTCAAGAGGAGCTAACATGATTGTAAACCATAGTTCATTAAGTGAAGGTGTTATTCTGGAAACCCTAAGAAAGTATTGAGTATTATTTTTAGTAATAGAAATTTTTTTCAGTGCTTATAACCTGGTAAAATAGATTATATGAGGAAAATACTATTAAATACAATAGTTATTGTATACACAGCAATACATCATTTATTCAGAAGTCAGATGAACATATTTATAACTTAACTGGAATCAAGAAAAGTATTTTTTTAAATGCCTCTGGATTATAAGTTCATTTTACAAAGTTCATAAGCTTACTTGTATTTTTATAACATGACTTTTCAAGTTCTTTTTTGAAAATCTTCTTATTTTGCTCTAATTTTTAGAGATAACTCTAATGAACTTAATTAGCTTCTTTTTCTACCCCTACTAGAATAGAAACCAAAAGTAAATGGAAAGAATAAGTGACCAAAACAATAAATAATAGCTGCAATCCACTAAGGCAAAAAGAGTCTAGATTTTATAAGGAACACTTGGTCTTCTGAAAATCTTTAGCACAAGACAACACAAATGCCAAGGGGTAGGGAATGGGGAGAGGAGAGAGCAAAAAATAATTTGTCCTTATCATCGTTTAATGGATTTGATTTATAGCTATATTACTTGTTTTAGTGATTTATACACAAAGGTAAGAAAATCATTCAATTCTTGCCTATATTTAAAAACATTCAAATACATCACAATATATGGCACATTAGCTCTCTAAATCAAACTACTGCTACCAACTGAACTGTACCTCTATGTGTATATCTATGTGTACATGGGCACACATGCATTTATCTTTTTATGTTGCATATAAGCTTATTTATATAGTTATACATGTTTAAATACAAGGTTTGTAAATTATACACTTTTCTTTTGAGAAAATGACTGCTGAACTCATCATGGTAGTGATATTTGTAGTTTATTCTCCATCTTTTATTCACATTCCCCAAAGTTCTGTTTTGTAACTCCCTATGTTTTATTGCAGGCATATAAATTATTGGAAATATTTAAAGGAATAGAATGTGGGATAATAAACACATGTTATTTGGAATTTGGTCCTGTAATTTTATAAATACTATTATTTATAAATCACAAAGCTACTATTGTTCCTTCTAAACAAGGGCATTTGGAAGATGGCTAAAACTATTAAGACAAAAAGGAAAACTCTTCTGCTTAACAAACAGCAATTAAGAACACATGGGAACCTTTGAAGCTATCATTTTGAAACTGCAAACATGCACTAGCTGTCATTTTATTATTCTTAGCTAAATTTCTACTTTGACTTGAGTATTTTGTCTCCTTAGTTATATTCAGGTTAATTGATTGTTTATAAATTGAACATTCAAAACAGATTTAACATAGGAGGCTTTCATATAACAATGTTCTTTTCCATTTGCAATTCCTCATCCATGTTCAGGATTCTTTAGTGCCTAAGGATAATTCTCTTTTCTTTGTGTGCAACAGCAGCCTCTAGTCTTTGCCAGGACTCTTCAGTCAATTGGGTATCCATTGAGCATCAATATTGTTGTAGGTGGTATTATAAAATTCTTTCAAGGTGCAGTCATCCTGCCTTCTTATGTGCTTTGTCTTGGTCTATGTTCCATAACTTTCAGAGTCAATTACTAGTTTTTGCTTTCTACAGCTCTGATTGAAGTAATAACAGCCTGTTTTGGTAATGCCAATTGGAAGGGTCCATGCTTAACTTACAACCATGTTTAAAAGAAATTCACTACTGCAATCTCTTATCATTTTGCTTCCATTATATGGTTATTTTTAATGCATTATAATATTAGCTTACAGTTCAATCAATATAACCATGTATTCAGAAAACATTGATACTCTTCATTTCTTCCTACTGCCAATTCCATTGTCTCTGAAATAAATGTTCAATTTAGTATTAATTTTGTTTAGTATATTCTAAACTTCTTAACTATAAATATATATATAGATATAGATAGATAGATATAGATATGTTTTCACTATTTTCTAAAAGTATTACATCATCCTGTATATGACTTTTAAGAATTAAAGTCTATCAAAAACATTTCTTCAGTTGCTACATGCAAATATAATACATTATTTTTAAAAGCCTTAAGAGATGAACCAAAATTTTTCCTAATGTTTCTCTACATCTTTGGATTATTGGTTAATAAAAAGTGATGACTTGTAGAATATCTATTTTCTGTCATTTTAAAAAATTTTCTTTGTGGATATATCATCTTTTTTATAATGTCCCAGTACTGTATAAGAATAATATCCTTTTATAATTATACACAAAATATGAATGAAATTTAGCTTGTTGTTTTAAATAAAACCACCTCTATCCTTGATTAGATTTTTATCTGTTTTCATCTGTCAAATTATATGCAAAGTGCCAATTAAAGCTGTGATTTTTACCATATTCTCCTTTCATTTCTAGTATGTTTTACCTTATGTAGAATGCATCCAAATTTTTGGTGCATAAGAATTAATGATTGCATTAATTTTTTAAAAGAAATATATCTTTTATTATTAAAATGATTCTCTTGAATCCATTCAATGTTTTTGGCCTTGAACTATACTTATATTTGGTATTATTATGATGACCCTCACTTTTTAAAAGCTGTTTTCCTGATATAGCAACTTCTTTCATTATATAATATACCCTTGTATCTTTGATATATAATGATTTTTGGTGTTGTTATTTAATTATTTAAAATTGATCTCTTAAAACCAGTCAAAATAAACCTAATATAGGGTGTTTTCATGTAACAGTGCTATTTTCCATTTGCTAGTCCTCACTCATATTCAGGATTCTCAGACACTCAAGTATAATTCCAAGATTATAAATGGAGTGTTTACTTTAAATCATTCTGACTTTTTAAATCTTTTGATACAGAATTTAACCAAATTCATTTTTAATGATAATTTATAACCATATAGTTGTTTAAGTTCATTCTGGTCATAATTTTATCATATATTTTATGTCTTTCCATCCTTTGTCCATAATGTTTCAATTATCTTTTTTATTGCATTCTTCCACCCCTTCCAGGTAATTTCAGAATACTGCCCGTATTCCCTTTTTACTAACACTTAGTTTCTTAACTTGAATAATTTTGAACCTATATTTCTGACATGTCATGCCAAAAAAAATAAGATTACTCTTCCCACCAAGATGATTTACTCAACAAATTTCTCATCCTTTTCAAGCCAAGATAAAGTCTTTTTAAAACCAATAATTTGGTATTTGAGTCCTTGGCTACTGTTGTTTTCCCTAATGGCATCACTTCTCTACTTCAAGTTGCATCATCACTTAAATTACACTGAAATGTGCTAGGAGTGTAGCTTAGTGATAAGTTGCTTGCCTAGTGTGCTCTAGGTTCTATCCTAAATGTGTTAAAAACATTTACATTTCCACTATTATTGACCCAGAGAACTTAACCAAAAATCTTAGAGTTTACTGTATATCATTTCTCTGTATTCTTTATTTCCCCTTGTTGTGAAATCTCTTATTATAGATTTTTTCTTTTTTTTGTATATTAGGCTTTAGAGTTATATATAATAGTGGGGCTGATTTTGACATAATCATACTTGCATGAAACGTTAGTTACTCCATTTCAGTCCCTGTACTTCCTCTTCTCCATCCTCCTGCCTCTCCTTGTTCCTCCTGCCTTTACTGGTCTTCCATCTTTATTTTTAATTTGGTTAGGATGCTTGAGAAATTTCCTCACAAAACCAAATTAGAATGTGCATTTGTTAAATCTTCAATTTTCAAAGTGTTCTTTCTCTTTTAGTCATAATAATGGATTTGTTGGGTAATAACAGAATTCTTGAATTTCTCTCCTCTATTTTCAATGGGTGCTATAAATTGTGTACCACCATCATCTGGTTTTCCTGTTTTGCATTTTTACTGTTTCTTAACTTTCAGGGAGAAGTCTAATTCTAGCCCAAGTCTCATTTTGTACACTTAAACTCCACTTTCTCTAAAATTCTGTAAGGTACTACATATTTCACCCCTTAAAGTTCATAAATTTAGGAAATGATTCAGTATATTTCTATTTATGTGCCTTTACTTATTCTGTAATCTTTTTTAGTACTTGGATAACACTTTTAGATTTCACAAGTCAACTTTTTAGCTCAGGGAATTTCCCTTCATGATCATTGCTTTTATCTGCTTTCTTTTGTCAATCTGGTACTGTCCTCTAAGTCTGTCGTTGATTATTAGGATTTCTATTTCTTTCAATTTTTCTTTATGTTATAGAATACATCCTTTCCTCTGGCTGATTCTCCAAAACTCAAAATTTTATTTTTATTAATAACCATTCTCTTTTTTCAAATCATTTAATGAACTTTTAAATACAAGATAATAAGCTTCCTGAACTCTAATGTTATTTTTTAAACTTTCTCATTTTTATTAAGTCATTCTTCTATTTCTTCTAGTGCATTTCTTCTATGGACTTTCAATTTTGTCTAATTTCTTCAAATCCTTGTAACCCTGGAAGTAACCTGTCATTTTTGGGGGCTGGGGGGTATTTATTTATTTATTTATCATCTCATGCTTAAATCAAAGAGTTTGAGATGTCTTAACACAAGAAAAATTCAGGGTGAGGGTTTTGATGTATACTGAGTGATTGGGAAGCAACAAAGATAATGTAAGTATTTTTTTTCCTGGTACACTATAGTTTAACAAGCTGAGACCTCTCCAGAAAAAAGTATGTATCGGAAAACATCTCTGATGCCATGAATGGGGGTTGGAGGTAAGGCTGTTCTAAGCCACTTGGTACAGCCACTGTTCAATAATGCTCACATGAAAAACCAGCCAGTACCAATCCATTCTTGGGTCAAGTAGATCTTCTTAAATCAGTGGTATCCCAGAAATCATACCACCTACACATTCGAAAATCATCAGAGATTATCTTTGTGTCAATCAAAATCCTTTTTCGTTCACTTCTCTAATAGGCCATATTTAGTGGCTGAAATTCTACCAAGTTACTAATTTATGTTAATTCACTGAAAATTCTTATTAAAATGCAAATGTTGTCCTTTGAAGGATAACACTTTAAACCACTATAAGCCATTAACACATTTTCAAGATTCAGTTTATCAGTTTAATTAGATAATAATTGAGCTTGCCCCTGAGGAATTAAGTAAATTTAATGATGCAGAATGGAAGAATCAACATGAGGCAGGTCAATGAGCAGGTCCATCCAGACCTTTAATACAGGACACTATACATGTCTGGCCTCCTAGAAGTATTATATACTTAAAGACTGGCAAATTCAGCTTTCCTTGCAGATCTCTTTTACTGACAGTCAGCCTGGATCTAAAAATTCATTCTAACTTTGGAAAACAAATATTTGTATAAAAGATGATTTTCTACAAAATTTTACATTGATTAGTTTATGTATTTTTAGTGAAATTTTTAACGAGAGGTAAAATAACCTTATCACATTTTGTTGATCAATCAATTAATGAAAATTTGGGGTTGATACCCCCTTTTGTTGTTACATAAGTTTACATAAGCATATTTTTTACATGGTGGAATAAGTGGAAGGAGATTATCAAAGATTGAACATTTTCTCATTGCTGTTTTCTCTGTGTAGGGTCATAACAAAATTGTTTGGACCCATTAGACTCAATATTCAAAGACTTTCTCCCAATGACTTAATTAAAACCTGCAAGTCCAAGTACTGTTGGAATACTAGTACTCTCATATCCTTTGTGTGTATACAAAATACTGAACATGGCTGAGTAAACCCATAGTGATTTAATTTGTACCATATTTTTGTTTCTTTTTTCTAAATGCTTTTAACATTTGAAATGTTCCCCCTATAGATTAATCATTTTTTTTTATTTTTGCAAAAATTTAATTGTTTGCTTTGCTTTTTTCTCTGTACAAAATCTATGAAGGATCCAGGGGAAATAAATAAAAATAGTCCATCTTTGTTTATTACTCTGGAAGTATCTCTGGAAGTAAATTTGTATTTCTCTGACAACTTTGAGACTAAGAGAATGGACCATTTATCTAAGATGACTTATGTCATTTCCATTTAATTCATTAAGCACCAGAAGCTACTTAAGGCCTGGAATCTTATTTGGGTTTCAACCAACATTATATTATTACTTTTAAACATTCTACAATAGTTAAGAATGTCCTTTAACTCCCCTTTTTCTTTTTTTAAAATTTATGTATTTTAATTTATTATACATGACAGCAGAATTCATTTCAGTTCATATTACAAATATAGAGCACAATTTTTCATGCCTCTGGTTGTACACAAAGTATAGTCACACCATTCATGTCTTCATACATGTACTTAGGGTGATGATGTTCATCTCATTCCACAATATTTCCTACCCCCATGCAACCTCCCTTCCTCTCCCTCCCCTTTGCCCTATCCAAAGTTCCTCCATTCCTCCCATGCTCCCTGCCCCCATTATGGATCAGCATACACATATCTGAGAAAACATTTGACCTTTGGTATTTTGGGATTGGCTTACTTCACTTAGCATGATATTCTCCAACACCATCCATTTACCAGCAAATGCCATGATTTTATTCTCTCTCAATCCTGAATTTGTGTATATATACCACAGTTTATTTATCTATTCATCTATTGAAGGGGATCTAGGTTGGTTCCACAATTTAGCTATTGTGATTGTGCTGCTATAAATATTGATGTGGCTGAGTCATTGTAGTATGATGTTTTAAAGTCTTTTGAATATAAACTTAGTGGGATAGCTGGGACATCTCTTTTTCATGAAGTTTTAGTATATACGAATATATTTTAATATATACCAATATATATCTGTGCTGTAGTGGAATCTTTGGTTTTGCATCAGAGTAAAATAAAAGAAAATCACCAAACTTGGAGAAAAAAGAATATGATAAGATATAAATTAACAGATTTTCCTATCATGATTCAATTTATTAATAAATAAATGTATTTTGAGGATTCAACATCTTTATGTTAGCACTATGAAGTAAAACGATGACCCCATCACTATATTAATTTTATTTAGACAATATCCTTTATTAGATTCTAAATGTATTGACATATTTTCTGTGTAGCATATTTATATGAAATATATTGATATTGTGAGGCATATGTCTTAATAATATGGCATATAATACATTTTTCTTCTTAAGTATCTTTGACTTCATAACTCATAAATGGGCCACTAGCCACAATGCATTTGAAGGGGAGAAAAGTTCTTTAAATCATGGAGGAAGACATTTTCTGTTAAAAATCCTGATATAATGCATCATTTCTTTCAAAACAAAATTGCCTTTATCTCATGCAGTTATGTGACCCTTCAAGAAACAAATTTTAAGTAATGGAAAAACGTGATAACTCAACTTTCAGAGAAACTAAAGTTTATTTAAAACTTTATAACTGATGCCTATGCCTACTTACATAGCTCAAACTCTCAAAACCATTTTGACTTCAACTTTAGTTCATACAAATCATAGTTGTGTTCTATAATAATCCTTTATAAGTATTGATTAAACTTTCTATTTTTAAATAAAAATAGGCAATTTTGGACTTTTGACCTTTGTTACTAGAAAGTAGGATAGTGTATTCATTTGGGTATATATAGTTAAAATGAAAATGAATAGAGAGAAATAAAAATGAATTAGTATGGGTATAGCACTTCCTAATGATGCATGAATATCTATAATGATATAAGATGGTAAAGAATGTTACCAAAAGCAAAAGGTTAACCAGGATTTGTACATATCATAATTCAGGAGGATATAATTATTCAAGGAAGAACTAGTGAAATTCAAATGAAAAGGCTTAATCTCAATATGAGTGCATGGGTTTTGCATAAAGAAGAAAAACTGAACATGATACTTCCAATTACACTGATTTTTAATAACTTTCTAAAATTGTTATTAAACCAAACTGGAAATTATTCAGTGGATATAGTTTATTCATTATAAACATGCATAACTGTGTCAAAAAGAATGATATACTTTTGTTAGGGGTGTAAAGGGATTGAGCCCACAGGCACTTAACCACTGAGCCATATCCCCACCCCTTTTTAAATTTTTTATTTGGAGACAGGTTCTCACTAGGCTGCTTACAGTCTCGCTAAATTGCTAAGGCTGGATTGGAACCTGTGATACTCCTGCATGTACCACTGTGCCCAGCAAAATATACTTTAGAGGAATAAATAGTAAACTAGATCTCCAAATGTCTGACTCTCTTGATTTAATTTTTGGCAATTTCTTGTATATGAAAATTATGATATGTTCCTATATATTAAAATTATCATATGTATTAGAATATTATAATAAATTAGAATATTATAAAAATTGAAATTTTATAAAACATTTTTCTTGAAACTGAGTTGATAGTTTCATAGTAGTATCAGAGTTATTTTGAATATATCTATTTCTCCCCAAATTTCACATAATCCTACTTTAGTTTTCTCTATTTGGTTGATCTGTACTACTTAACGTGTTATCTATGATCGCTGGATGCTATATATCAAGATAGTAGAACAGAAAAATCCTCCCATAAATAAGTATTCATTAAATATATGGAATGCATATTTGCTATTCTGGGTTTATTTTATAAAATATAGCTGAATCTGTGACCAAAGGTAATTTTAATAAGAGACATTTTAGGAATTAAAGGCATACTAATATATTTTTGGTAAGAGGAAAAAGATTATTTAATTAGCAGTAGTTTAGGACAGCAAAAATTGTAATGGTTTTCTCAATCAGATCTTTTCTAAAGTAAAAGATTCCACCTTTCCTTTTCTTTGGTCTTATCAATTGTAAAGGTTTAAATATTTCTAAATGTTCAAGAAAAACTCTTCATGCTGTATCTGAGCATAGGATGGACAGGATGTGGCATGATTAGTCCATTTATTTTCACGAAGGGACACCAATTGCTCCAAGACCTATCTCTGATGATCTTGAAAATGATCTCAATATGCATATTAATAGAGCTTTCTATAAAATGACCAATGTTTCTTTGAAGGGTATCATAATAAGGTTAATAAAGGCTTCAGTTTTAAAGAATATTTTTAAAATAACAAAACTTGTTTCTAGAACCAGATGTAAAATTTCAATTATTTGAAAATTTGGGGATTTGAATAGATGCCTTATGATGTGACCCTAAAAGAGTATTCCATTGAGACAGAGGTGAAAATGCTTTTTATTTTGATGTGTTTTTCAATGTTTATTATGAAGGGGAAAAAGTACATTAATTCGTAGGCAATAAAAAAAAATCTATGTCAGACACATGTGATCAAGTAGAGAAAAGCTTAACAAATGAGAAGCCAGAGGACAGTGTGCTGCAGATATTCTCAGAGCCCTAGTTTGGAACTGCAGCTGACCTTAGATATTTTTTGCTGAGACTCAGCATTCCAGTCTTCAGAGCTGTGTGGTTAACACTAATTATTAAAGTAAAACTCATTTAAAGTTCCTCTGTGCAAATTAAAATATAATTAATTACAAATGCCAAAGAAGTAGAAATTTGGGTTTTAAATCTTTTTTTCAGAAAGTGAATCTAAGTTAGTAGTCATATGTGAGTTTTAGTGTCTCCTTTCTTTATTGTATTTAGCTTCTCACTTCCTTGCAATCTATAATTCATAATTACTATGTTTATAAGGCACCAATATGCATCTAAATAGCTGAGATTATGCCACATCTTGGTACTGAACATTAAGAAAACTGCATATCAATAAAAAACAGAAAAAAAGATATGAAGAACTGTCAATTATTTTTCTTTTAAGAAAAAATCATGAGAATAAACTTCAAAACCTTTTGGAATTCACACATTTTTTAATGAGACTCAGAAGTTCTTTAAATATTTTGAAGTTCTGTCTAATTCACAAACAACATCTTGGTTAATACAACAAAATAATTATTAAAAGAAAAAATGTAATCTGTCCTCCACCCAACTCTGTCCCTAATAAAACTGTTTTCTAAAAGTAGGAATAAAATGCATTACATTACAAACAAATGTAATTGCATCATTATATAAAATGTTATAAGAATTATGCTTGTTATTGACGATGTAGGTTTTTATCTCAGGGGTTAAAGCAACTTATACAATTAAAATCACAAATCTATTAGCTTGGAGATTTTGTTAAGAACAACATAGTCATCTGACTGATGGAATGCATGTGAGTTACAATAACTTTGTTTGACTTGCTCTACTGACTCTAATACTTAAACTCCATAAGTCGGTGGATATTTTACACTCAAATACCCCCTGAATTTATATATAATATATATGTATATATATGTGTATATATGTATGTATACATATATATGTATATATATGTTGTACATACATGCATATATATACATATATGTCTATATACACAGATATGTATGTATACATATATACATATACATAGATATATGTATACATACCAATACATATACATATACACATAGACCCCCTGAATTTTATATACACATATATATGTAGTATGCATATGTATATGTGTATATACATGTATGCACATATATAACATCTACACATGTGATATATATATGTATGTACATACAAAAAATTCAGGGGGCTATGTGTATAAGTATAAATCTATTTTTTAATTGTTGAAATGTTTGGTTTGTAATGGAGAATTTGAGAATTTGGATTTTGAAATCTATGCTGAAATGTTGAATTGTCTTCATCAAACTTTATCTCAAGTTTCTAATATCACTCAAAAAGCAAATTAGAAATGTATATATATTTCCATTGATCATGCAGAAACATGTGTCATGGATTTGATTATGATGTATACAATAAATCAATTTTGTAAAATGTATGACTATGTCACTTAAAGTTTAATCTGTGCAATTCTGTGAATTTTCTACATCATAATTAGATGAGACATCTAAATTATCATGTAAGTATTGAGTATAAAGAAACCTGGGCCAGATAAATTAAAAGAAAATAAATTGATCAGCCTATAATTTTGACTCATGTTTGTGTAGGAGTCAGTCTGGGATCAAAAAGTCCATTTTATTATAATTATTGCAAAAATGAATATGGTATTGTTGAAAAAGTCTGTGTAGTAATAAATGGCTGTGTTAGCATGCTTATTGTCCAGCTTTCCCCAGAGACCCTGCCACTTAAATCCTCAGCTGACCCTATCAACAGACAGGTGGCATTTGATCAATTCAAAACAAAGTTACTGGGAGAATAATTTCAATTACAAAAAATGTTGCTGCCTATACTGTAGACAGAAGGGGGCAGAGGTCATCCATCTTTATAAATTTGCGTGCCAAATGGTATTTATTTCTTGCTCTTAAAAAGAATAGGAAAAGAGACACCACTTGCAAACCCTCAAAAAACTGCAAATTCTGATCACTCCTAGCACTTGGATGCCAGTGAGGAAAGTGAAGATACAGAAAGAATTCTCTCTTAGATCTCAGGACACTCTGGAATTCTTATTAAGATTTGAATTCCAGAGTCACCCTACTCATTTAGCATCTTAATTAGCTTAATTTAATAAGAAACTAACATTAATGAGTAGGGTTAAAAATCTGGGATTTGGGGTAGGGTTGGGCTGAATAGAAAATTACATACTAACTAAAACCACTTTATGACTCCTGTACATAAATCAAGAATAGGGAGGAATAAGGATAGAAAGTGTTCCTTTGTTATAAGTAAAACAAATGCAGAAACCTCACCCCACCCCACACCTAAATTTCCAGTAAGCTTAGAATTAAAAGGTAGCTGTAAACATTATTTTTTTAGGGTAAAACTATTCTCCTCTCAGCCTTATGACTGTTGGTCTTTCATCTTATATTCATGGTGCTAGTGTGTATGTATCTCTTATTATAAAGTGCTTCTAACATTTTTTTGAAGAGGGTATATAAACAATAAAACTATTTTACTAGAGTTATCATAATGAGTTTCTTTGTAATCCATTTTCAACCTTCTGTCAGCTATACACTGGAGTCTATAACAACTCAATGAATGACTTTTTATTATAAGAAGCTAAAAATATTATTCTTTTGTATATCTATACCAGCACACTCTCCGTGAAGAAACAATGGTGGTGATGACTGAAGACATGCCTTTGGAAATTTCTTATGTGCCTTCTACTTATCTGACTGAGATCACTCATGTCTCACAAGCCCTATCAGAAGTGGAACAACTTCTCAATGCGCCTGACCTCTGTGCTAAAGATTTTGAAGATCTTTTTAAACAAGAGGAGTCTTTGAAGGTAAAACAAAGCTCTTTCATTTAGATTTTACAAGATGATCACATCGGTCATTTATATTACCAGAATAATTGGCTTAAATTGTATACACAATGAAGGTATTTTTATTTACTCATGGAATGCTTGTTTTTTAATGTTTTTTTATTCCTGCATTATAGTTATATATAATAGTTGGGTTTATTTTGACAAAATTATAAATTTTTATAACAATTCTAAAAATATAGAATTGGTAGCTTGAGTAATAAGGTATAGAAATTGAAACATAAATTAGAAATGATCTTTTATAATATTTAGGGTCAAGATGCTTTCCAAAACAAAGTTTTTGGAGGTACCCAGGGCAGAAAGTGTTCACAAAAAGCAAGCTTTGATAGAGAAACATTTCATTTCTAACCAATACTTTAGTTTGTTTTCCCCAAAAAGGCAAATTAGATGAGATTTAAAGTTGTATGTTATGTGTTGTTTTCATTTTTAAAATTTCCACTTATAATATAGATATTTTATTATAGATAAATGTCAACACATATGCTATAATATAGGAAATGTAAATAGAAATCAATTAACTATTTTAAAACTACCAGCCAAAGGCTACTACCCAAATACAGCTTTTTTTCTTTCAAACTAATAACAGCATGTTACTGAATTCTGAACCAAGACAAATAATGGTGAGGGAATATGCAATGAATTTTAGAAGGCAGTGTCTGAAGATAAATTAAATGTAGTATGAAGAAAATGTACATAATAATGTGTGTCTTCAAGATAATTTTTGTGATCATACATTTCACACTCAAAATGAAATATTATAGCATAACCAGAGCTTGGTATTTTTTAGTGCAAACAGCATAAGAATATAGACAGAAGATGAGTTTGCTATCATCAGTACATATTTGTGAAAGCATTTTTACTCTAAATGATTTCTTAGGAGCTCATTCCATGTCACACATTTGTCTGCCTAAGTACACAAATAGATAATGCTGTTTGTTTTGGAAATTGGTGTTTCAATATCTCGAATGAATTGACTTTAATATCTTATATCAAATAAGCTATAAAATTACAGAATAAAAATAAGAGCTATATGTATCTCTGGAACTAGTCCTTTCATTTCAATGTTGTGCTGTTTCTTATTCTTTTTGAAGTAAAAGTGAAATCACTTATGGATTCAGTGAAGAAAAGAAATCCAGTCAATTGATAAAGGAGTAATGCCATCATACCTGTCATTACCCACACTAACTAAATTTTTATATCAACACAGTTTCTAAATGCATCATTGTCATTTGATATGTGAATCACTGCTAATCAGCTAATATTCATTCCTTTTCGTGTTTTGTTGACATGATGGTCAGGAGACTAGTGACCCTGCATTATAGTTATATATAATATAACTATATTTAGTTACACACTAAATATCATTGTGTCCGTGCATCTTAACCTGGCACACATCGAATGACAGGTCCATGGCTAAACTCATAGTTAGCAATTTGTTCATACTGATAAATTTAATATTAGTATAGTTGACACCAAATGTAATAGTATTGATTACTGTGTTTGTAAGGAGCTATTACTGCAAGTTGAATTTAGCTAGGTTATTGAATCCTCATGAGATGCAGTTCTGGGTATAATTCCATCTCTCTCTCCACAAAATTTCTGCAGCAGGAAAATGGGCTTACTACCTTCATGGACTTTTTGAAGGGGAATAGTTTTGAGTTCAGTTATTTCAATGAATATGTATTTCCTCTTAAAGGCATTCATCACTGTCATTATACAGTAGTAAAAATAGAAAAGTAGTGCATACATTGTACAGCTACTGGTTGGGAACTTTCAAAATTAGATTACAGTTAATTTTATTTTTGACAGAAGTGCATGGATCAAATCACACAACTATAGTAGGTAATGCTGTGGTGTAATATACATGTTCAGTGAAGGTACAGTGCAACAAAAATATTGTGTAATAAGTTAAAATAATTATTTTCTGAACAAAACATAGCTAAATTAGTACCCCACTAGATATATTAAACATAAAAGTTATCTAATCATTTGGACAGAGATTATATAGATGCCTACCTATATCTGAAAATCTTCATTAACAGCTAATACACTAGCTAAGGTATAACTAAAGATGAGTGAGAAACAATACACATAAGTAATATTTATTCTTATTTCAGAGCCAATATTAGCATTGCTAATCAATTGTGATTCTTATATGTAAGAAGTTAATAGTATTCATAACATAGACAATGTCACCATAATTTAGAAACAATTAAAACCTTTGAAAGTTTTAGATTCTATTAGGAATAACTTGTACTTTGTATTTTAAGAAAAACATTGTCTTAATAAAATTTACCAAAATAAAATTTCTAGGTTAAATCACCAAATCTTGTTTTGAAATATTTCATATAAAGCATGAACATAGAAATGTTTGCATTACAGCTTTAACTTACCAAAAGTTTTGCAACAAAGGCTTTTAATAATCAAAATCTCATCATGAAAGTAGAAATTATCCATTTAGGAGTTCAAAACAAAATAATTTATCCTAATGTCTCTGTATAACTGATTTTACTGTAAGTTACCATTTCATTGGTATATGATACAACACACTCTTGGGACCTCAGCCATACCTTTTCCTCACTCACCTTTCCCTGAACTCTGACTCTTTGCCTTCATTTTCTTTCTAGTCATCAAAGCCTAGATGTTTCTAGGAGTTAAATCTTAGCATGTTCACAATTTCCAGCAAATCTCTAGCCATAAGTGATGGCTTTGATGAATAAGCACCCTTCAGTTGGGTTAACCCAACATTCAGAATCAGAACAGAGATCCCATTTCACTTAGCAGAAATCTGCCTCATATTATGTTCTTTACTCCATCTCTTAACCAACTCCCTTGTCACTGTTTCCTAGGATCATTTCCAAAATGAATTAATTGCATGCATATTCTTGTCTTAGGGTCAGCTTGTAGGAGAACTTTTACTAGGGCAATTATAAAAAATAGTAATAATAAAGGCATATACCCTGTGGAATAAACACTTGTCAATAGAAATCCTTGGAAATCCTTTATGCCACTAGTGTAGAATTCCCCAAATATGAACCTAGCTTATAAGGATGAGAAGTAGGCTTTATTTTTTTCTATAATGAGAATCAACCTAGGTTCTCAAGTTTTAATAACTTACCTCTATTTACTTGCTTAATTCTGCCCAGAAATCTATGACATATTGAAGCAAATATAACCATTTTATACATGAAAAAGTAAATAAATATAAAGTAAGCAGGCAAAGTTGACCTCACTAGTATTAGTGAAGCCAGGACTTTAACGTAAGCAAAACAACCCCCAAATCTCTGCTCTTAGCTACCTTTCATGTAGTTATTTCTAGGGTGTTATGTTGAGCATAGTGAAGGCAAATGTGGATAAAATAAGGTAGAATATTAAGTCTGTAATGCCCAATTCAAAGGAAAATATCCTAGAATCTAGTTCTAGATGATTTGATGTCAACTTAGAAAGATTCCATAAAAGAAAGGAAGAAGGGGAGAAGGAAAGGTATAAGAAAATAAAGAAAAACAAGTAAATAAAGGGAAATAAAGAAGCCATTCATGCATCATTTCAATTGGCTTATTTAAATTGATGATAGTATAGATGCTGTATTGTGGATAAAATACGCTGTATTTTTGGTAGACAGGTGTGTTAGCCAGATCTTCATTGCTGTGTTTAAAATATCTGAAATAATCAACTTAAAAGAGGAAAGCTTTAATTTGGCTCATTGTTTCACAAGTTTCAGTACATGTTCAACCAGAAGCATTGCTTTGAGCTTGAGGTGAGGAGAATATCATAGTGCAGGGCATGGCAGAGGAAAGCTTCTCAGCTTAAGCTAGCTGGAAAGGAGAGGGTATGGGAAGGCAGACAGATAACAGAGAAACAGAAAGAGAGAAAGAAAAGGAACAGGGACAAGTGAACCTACTTGCTCCAATCATGCTTCACCTGCCTAAAGTTTTTACTGCCTCCAAGAAGTCCATTCAGCTATCATTAATCTGCTTATAAGGTCAGAGGGCTCATGATCTAATCAATTCTGCAAAGCACCACCTCTGAACATTGCTTTATTAGAGACCAAGCCTTCAACACATAAGACTTTGGGGGACATTTTAAATCTACACCATGCTATCAAGAGTGTGACAAGAATAATGAACATATGAAGAAAGCTCACAGGTGACAGCAGAAGATTTGTTCCTAATATATACTTCAAGTAGGATCAAGAAATAAAGGCAGCCCTTGTTCAACCAAAACTGCACAAGGAAGAACTGGTAGTAAACTCAAAAAACAAAGGTGTTCAAGTTTTATGGATGGCTATTGAGACTTATAATGAGTTGATAGGATAAGTAGTAATATAAGGAGTGAGAATTTATCTTTTCCAAAATATTTATTAAGTTCTTGCTATGTGCCAGGCATTATTTCTATGTGCTTAAAAAATGGTGAACAAAACCAATGTATCTTTCCCTTTAGACAGTTTTTATTATAGTAGTAGGAGATAGAACATAAGGAAGTAAACAATAAATAAATAAGTAAATATTGAATATTACAAGGTAATATATATTATTTTTTTTAAAAAAAAACAACGTAGAGTTCAATAAGGGAATGCAGGACCATTAATGAGTTAGGAGTAGATGGAATGGCAAGAGATGGGTTTGTACTTTTAAATAGATTATAAAGGACATTTGAGCTAAACTGGAAGAAAATAAGGGAGTCAGCCCTGCTGTCTGGGTAGAGGAAACAAAGACCCAAATGTGGGAGTGAAATGTGGGAGTGAACCCTTCTTGATCAAGGAACAGCAAGAAAGCCAATGTAGCTGGAGTAAAGCATGATATGGAGAGGGAAATAGGGGATAAGATCATAGGCTTTTTGGGAGTCCCAATTATGGATGACCTAGTGGGATATTATAAAGATTACCTTTCACTCTGAAAGAGATGGGAGCCATTGTTGGTTTTGGAACAGGTGAGTGACATGATCTGATGTATGTTTTAATAGGATCACACTGACTCTTGCGTTGAGTATAGAAGTATATGGAACCAAGGGTAAAAGAAGAGTCCAGTTGAATGAGAGATAGATCCTGGTGGCTTGGACTAGGTAATAGTAAGAGAATGTTAGATTATGAAAAGGTTTTCAAAGTAAATATAGTGAATCCATACCTATATTTATATAGAACTTGAGAATATGTGAATAAAAAGACTTTCTCAGCAGATTTGGGCCCAAGTAGGAAAATGCTGGTGTTCCTTGAACTTGAAAGAGGATCTCTTGAAGATTATAAAGTTTTTCTTTGATATTTTTGTCTTCTACATTTCAGTTTTGCTTTGAAGTAGGGACAAAAGTACTGGTAACCAAGATACTATAACCTGGTTAAGATCTTTTGCCTGTGGAATCTACTTCATGCTATTTAAGCACAAATTTAATAATGCCAATCACTTAAATGAAGACAACATTGCCATGAGCAAAGTGACTATTTTTATATTCTGGTACTAGGGGAAGTAGATAATAGCAGGAGGCACCATATGTACAAATCTGAACAAAATACCTGAAGGAAAATAAAAGAATGATTGTTTATGTGCATATTGTAATACAGGGCATGCTAGAAAAAGCATTGGATTTTTTATCAATTTAATAATGTAACAGCTGAAAGACTTTGCAGTTATTCTAAATTAAATAATCATGGATCGTATAAAATCTCAAAGCCAATTTTGATTACAAATGCCTTTTGAATTCTACTTAAAATTTCTCATTTAACAGTTTAGTACATGGAAAATATAATTTTTATTAATGTATTATTACCACATTGTAAAACTGATCTTTCAGCCTATATATAAATATTTTGAATAATGTAATCAGCTAATGATTTCTCTGAGGAAAATTGAATTCTTTCAACTAGCACATTTATTTAGTTATAAATATTTTCTTCATCTGTTTGTATGATATGGGATATATTTGTTTGATTTGCTATATATATATATATATATATATATATATATATATTTCTGTACTACATATAAATATTAATTTATCAATTATAGTATGAATCCTGCTTAAATCATTGGTAGAGTACCTAATTTTTCATGTGTCTTATAGTGAAGAGATTATAAACATTGTATTATGGACATATCTGGCTCATATTTATATGTGCTTTGATATTGTTTTATTTTACATTTTATTCTTATCTCTCTTTTATAGAATATTATTTTTCCTTTCTCCCCACCATGATTTTATCATGTCCAACAGTTGTGCTACATTGATTTCTTGCTGCAATTTATTCCCAATGCAGCTAAAATATATTTTAAAAACTCACTCTTCTGGGCACAGTGGCACACATCTGTAATCCCAGAAACTTGGGAGACAGAGGCAGTAGGATAACAAGTTCTAGGGAACAAATTAGTGAGACCCTGTCTCAAAATAAAAGATAAAATAAAAAGGACTGTGGAAGTACCTCAGTAATAAAGCACTCCTGATTTCAATCCCCAGTGCTAGAAGAAAAAGAAAAAGAACAACTCACTCCTACTCCTTCCATTTTGCTAATGGAAATTAAAATTTAAAAATCATGAGGCTGATAGAAATTGTGAGGTTGCAACTTAGTTGTAGGGAGGTTTTCCTTCTATTCTTGAACTATTCAAGCTATGCTTTGACTACTTATGCTGCTATTTTTATCTGTGATATATAATTAGTGATTCATTATTTGCATGAGAACAATATATCATTGTATGAAAAATATTTTGGAAAAAATACATAGTTATGCATACAAAGTATTTTTCACATGTAGATTATAATCTATGCAGAACAAATTCTAAGGTCAACTTACTTTAGTCACAAAAAGTAAATTTTCAAAAATCTTCAGAAGCTCAGGGAAACATAATTAATAAATCCTTTAATGCTTTTTGATTGAACATACTTCCCAATTTGATATGCCATTAATGTATTGCTTGGCAGCTGATGTTACATATTAAGTATAAGTTTTATATAGGGTATTACCTTCATCTTCCAGATAAAGACAAATTCCAGAAAGTGAGAATGAAGTAGAGTTTGAGTCTTTGGCACTCCAATTTCTCTTCTTCAATTTTAAGATGATTTAATTCCTAAAGGCTACTGCCAAAGGAGATACTAATGGGGTTTTCTATTTTTTTTTCTTAGAATTAGAGGTTGTATGCCTCTTTGTTAACCAAGTTACAAAGTGTCTCAAGGCATTTATGATACCTTAAACTGCTCAAAGCTATTATTTTCACCCCCCCAAATGTGAAAATAATAGTTCAGTGCTTTATAAATCTAAAGCACATATGCATGCTTTTACAGGTATGGATACCCATTGTATGCTACATTTATCAAGATGATGATGATGATGAATCAGCCATAGCAAAAAATAAAATTTTCAGATTTTACAATGGATTGCAAAAGAGCCATCTACTCCTGACCTGTTCCCGGTGGTAACCAACATCCATCATATGCCCAACCACCAGGAGGAAAAGAATAATATCTTTTTTTTTCTTCTTTAGTAAAGATGCATCTTCCTCTCCTGTAACACTACCTGGCACCCAATAGACACTCAATGTATATCTCTTAAATGAATGTCTGACAGTCTGGCACATCCTAGAATGAACTCTGTGATAGAAAAGGACAGAGTAATGTTAGTCTATTGGTCCCAAGATTAAAAGAAAAAATAAAATTAGCCTCTTTTATATTATATCCTGAATCATCCTGGCATTTGAGTTCTTAAAAAAAATATGCAAATATCACCAGGAAGATATTTTAATTGGGTTCATACATTCTGAAATTTAAATCAATCATTGATGAAAGTATGTGGCAGGCAACCCATATATAATTCAAACATTACTAATATTTTTCCTAATCACTGAAATTTCATTATATGGCCATAACAAGCATTAGGCTAGAGAGTTTGTCAAAGCACGGGATTTGAACCTAAAAGACTTGGATACTGAACCTGATTCTTAAAAGCTATGCACTTAGGCAAGTCAAATAAAATTGGTAAACCTCCCTTTTTTGGTACCAGAGATTGAACCCAGAGGTGCTCAATCACTGAGCCAAATTCCCAGCCCTTTTTATGTTTTATTTAGAGAGAGGGTCTCACTGAGTTGCCTACGGCCTTACTAAATTGATGAGGCTAGCTTTGAACTCATGATCTTCCTGCCTCTCCCAAGCTTCTGGGAATACAGGTATGCACCACTGCACCCAGCTTAACCCTGTTTTCTCAGTATTGAAATTGAATCAATGACAATACCTGTTGTGAAGATAGTGTGAATTTAAGTAAGATTATACAGAAATATTCTTATTGAAATTCATGACTATGTAAATTTCAAGGTTTGTGTTTTAATTAGCTTTTTCCTTGCTGTGACTAAAAGACCCAACCAGAAAAATTTTAGAGAAAGAAAAGTATATTTGGGGGCTCATGGTTTCAGAGGTCTCAGCCCATGGACTGCCAGCTTCATTCCTCAGTCTTGAGATGAGGCAGAACATTATGGCAGAAGAGTGTAGCAGAAGGAAGCAGTTTCATGATGATCAGGAAGCAGAGAGTGACTCCACTCTCCAGATAAAAAATATATATCCCAAAGCCATGTACCTATGGCCCACCTCCTCCAGCCACATCCAACCTGCCTCTAGTTACAACTCAGGGATTAATTCACTGAAAATTTTTCCTTCAAACCTTCTTGAATTTTCTCACACATGGCTTTTGGTGGACACCACATCTAAAACATAACATTCAACCCCTGGCCCCCAAAAGCTCAACAATCATCTGAAAGCACAAAAGACATTTACTCCATTCTCAAGAGTCCCCACAGTCTTAACAGTTCGGAGATTGCTCAAAGTTCAAGTCCAAAGTCTTCTCTGAGGCTCAAGACAGTCTCTCATTGTGAGCTCCTGTAAAATTAAAAGGAGTTTACAAGTATAAAATATATAAAGATAGAGAATAAACATTTTCATTCATAAGAATAGGGACATAGAAATAAAGGATAGAATATGTACCCCAAAGCCCCCAATGACTGACCTCCTCCAGCCACACCCCACTTGCCTCCAGTTACTACCAGTTAATCCCATTAATGATTAATTTAATAATTATGTTCAAGCCATAACTCAGTCATTTCTCTTCCAAACCTTCTTGTATCTTCTCACATGTGAGTTTTTTGGGGACATTACATCTAAACAATAACAATTTGTAAACTCCATATTGCTTTATCAAATATCCCCAAATCATAAAAATTAGTGTAAAATAAATTTCCATGTAAACAACTCTGAAAAAGAAATTATATTTAAGAATGTATTAAAACTTATATAATTGCATATTCATATTTTAAAACTTTAAATAAAATGTTAACAACCACATGAAATATACATAAAGGTATTTCCAGTGTTGGCATATAGGTTAAAGTTTAAAAAGTTTAAAAGAAGAGAACACATGCAGACTAAAAATGTTTGCTTTTGATAAAATTTCTCTCAGAGAATGTTATATATTTTCAATCATGTTTCTTCATCTCCAGAGCTATTTATTCAGGGGTAATAGTTTCCATTCACCTATCACTTTTATAATATTCATCTTAATATGCAAAAGTGCAAAATCTAAATCACGCCAAGTCTCCATGTACCATAATGTTTAACAAGAAGAGATTGTTGTTTTCTTGTTTGTTTGTATATTTCTTTCTTTATAGCTTTGCTTTTTAAATGAAATATGTAAAATTCATTTTTTCAATTTCTATATCAGCAGTTCAAGACTCTGTGTTCTAAGTTTAGAACCATGACTTAAAATTAGTGAAGCTCTAGGTGAGGAATAATTGAATCAATAATGGGTTTTTATCCCCTTTTATCTTTGGAGACTTGAATTTTGCCCTTATTACTTATTTTTGTAGTTTTTCCTTTACCATTTTAAAAAGCTAGTTTGTATTCATTTTTCCTGCTTAAATGTATAACCACGAGTATGTTAATACTGTAATAATTTTAAGCTGATCATTATGAAGTGCCATCATGTCAGTTAAATGTTCCAATACCAGCAATTTCATATAGTTCAACTTGGTATAATTCCCTTTAGTGAAGTCTGATTATTTTTTAGTATTATGCATATTATTAATCATTTTCAGAAAACAAATTAAGATCTTTGTGTTTTAAACCACATATGACTAAGGGGCACCAATAACTACCAATCACCAAATTTAATTTGCCAAATTTTAGACAAAAGGATAAAGTCATTCTTATCATTAGAGTAAACTAAGTGGTAAGGAAATTGAGTAGAGAGTTTGGATCCTGCTTCCTTTCATGTTTTTGGTTTGTTTGTTTCTTTTGGGGTTCTAAAATTGTTTTTCTTTAGACTTATGAATTTATGTTCAGATCAATTTATGAAAGAGTAGTTTTTCTTTTCTATTCCCCTATGGAAACACCACAATAAAGTATGTTGCACAAACATCAAGAACATGAGTTATTTAAAAACTGGGCATAATTTTACCAAACATGTTTACAATTTCAAAAGTAGTCTAATATCATTTGCATTAATTTGTGCACATTTGGTTACATTTTATCATGTATAAACCTGCTTGATCATTCATAATGGATTTTCAGTTCTTTATAAAAAGAGCAAGATATTCCTGACTGCATATTTAAATGGAATAAAGACTATAAAGTGAAAAAGAAGAAAATATCCTGCCCTCTTTTCTTCATTCCATTCCCTTGACCATTATCAATTTTTGATATTTCTTTGTATCTTTGAATTGCCTTCCAATTTCTCTCTATAAACCCAGCTGACCCTCCTCTGCCCAGTTAAAAAAGACTTAAAAGTATATCCTGGTTCTAAAAAATTTGGAAAAGTAAATGCCATATGTCCAATTTTCAAGTAAGAGAAAAACAATTGCTTCCTTACATCTCTCCTTTGCCCTATGTAAGTCAGTTTTTCTATTAGGATTTTCTATAAAATGATTTAGACAATGTGCACAACTTAATACAAAAGGCATCTATTAATAACTGACTTGTGGAATAGTTTTCAGTTTAGTTGGTGCCAATGGACTAGACTCGTTGTGTTTGAGGAACCCTTGGAACAGTGCACTACAGGTTTTGTGTTTTCTTGTTGTTTTAACTGATGCCCTGTGACATCTGTGAGTCAGGGGCAGACATAATTCTAAATGAAGAACTTTGTTTGTTGTTAGGTATTTAAGGTACTGTGAGGAAACCAGGGAAAATTCAGGCATAAAATGCAGATATACTATTATTCTTCAATTTCCTCTAAGTGTTAAATAACCAGTAAGATTGAAAAAAAAAATCTAGAGTGATATCTGAACAACTCACAGCTGTTCAAGACTGAATGTATATCTGTAACAGTTGACAAACAATGTAACAGATCTTAAATTTCAGTGACAGCATTCAAATGGTATTTTCATGAGCAAGTTCAAATCAACTTTTCATTTCAATTCAGCCAATATTTATTAAGGTCCATATACTTTTCCCAACACTCTAAAAATAATAGAAAAATATGAGATGTGATCATTCCATTTGGGCAATTTGTAATATTATAGATTACACATAGTTATGCAAAGTTATGCACAGAATAGTTATGCAAAGAAGTTGGAAAGTAATAGAGGCATGAAGAACATAATCCAGACGAAAATATGCATGATAGGGCAGAAGTATAACTGAATTCATGAAGAGGAGAAAGCAATGTAGAAAGAAAAAACTGGAAGAAGGAGAAAGAGGGAAGAATCAGAAACAGAGGAAGAAGCCTTATATTGAGGTTGAATATAATTGTTTGAACAATGCTAATAGCTACCACATATCATTTATGCCAGGTCATGTTCTAAATTCTTGTAGTAACTTATATTATCACCATAACTACCTTATGAGGAAGGCACTACTATTATACTATTTTCAGATAGAAAAACTAAGGTCAGCAGCAGGTAAGTAACTTGCTCAGATGAATTTATAAAGAGAATAGTCCCCATCCAAGGTGGTCAAAGGATATAGACAAGGATAATCTTTAAAGTGGCAGAATCAATCTGTAGTAAACAAAAATAAAAATATGAAAATAGGAGATTTTTTTGCCCTAGCTGGGCCAATTTAGAAACTATACTCTTAATCTGGGTCTGTGTGCTAGTGCTCACATTATTAATATTCAGTAGAATGTCCCCCAATATCTAGATCACCTTCTTTCATATGCTGGTGGAAAAAGTTGTGGGATGAATTCTCAATAAATATTTATATTTGGCTATTAACTATAGTTGGTTGTGGAAGGGTTTTCTGTAAGGAATATATTATCCCAACCTGGGAACAAATTCAAGAGTATCTGAGTTTTCACTAATCTATGGAATGAAATTCCCTGCACTTTCTTCCTGCTCCTGCTATTTTTAAAAATCTTGATATATAAACTTAAACAGAATCAGTCATTAACTGGTTAACGCCCTCCACCTGATAGATGCCTCATTTATTAGGCCCAATAATCTGTGAATCTGTTGTACCATCTTCAGATCTTGCTTATCTGTTTTGCCACTTTCACTAAATAAGTTTCCTATTGTGTGAAAGTCATAGTTTTTAGTCATGGGATTGTATACAGTTGTTCACTGAGATGGGGTTAGAGGAAAAGATGGATGGGAAAGGAACATAAAAAGATAGCCAGATTTTATGAGTAAGTATGGAAGAAGAAAGAAAATATTACTCCCAATTACTCCCCAAATTTCTGTCTCTAGTCAAAAGACTTCTCACCTAAACTCAGATACACACAAGCACACACATTGAAGTCTAATGAACACCTTAAACTTATCCTGCCCATACACCTTAACCTCATTCTCCTGTAATTTTCCACATTGTTGGTAATGGCAGTTCTGTTCTTCTAGTTGTTCATTCCAAAATTCTTAGTGTTATCCATGAATCTTCTCTGTACCAATATGCATACAATTGGTGACCTAATACCAAGGGCTCCACTTTTAGAATGTATCCAGAATTGCCACCAATTTAATTTCAAACCACCATCATCTTCAATATGGATGATACCAACAATCTATATAAACAGATCTCCCACTTTGTTTCCTTGTCCCTCATAGAGGAGACTCTCAACCCACTAGCCAGAAGGAGCCATTTAAATAAAAACTTAGATCATATCACACCTCTGCTGAAAACCTCTAAGGTTCTCCATCCTCTTCTGAGTAAACAGGAAGCCCTTAATATGTTCGCAAGGCCACACATGAGCTGCCCACTCCATTTTC
This sequence comes from Urocitellus parryii, assembly GCF_045843805.1. Classification (NCBI taxonomy): domain Eukaryota; kingdom Metazoa; phylum Chordata; class Mammalia; order Rodentia; family Sciuridae; genus Urocitellus; species Urocitellus parryii. The sequence goes on from NC_135547.1 coordinate 105,871,644, forward strand.
TCTCTGATATTCCCCTGGAAGTCTCGGGCTCATGTGCTTCAATCATAATCACCTTCTTCATGTTTTGACACTCCTTCCACAAAGACACATTCCAATGTCAAGGCCTTGTGATTGCTTTCCTTGCCTTGAAAATCCATGTGATTTTTCATGTGGCTCACTCCTTCATTTTCAACAGGTCTTTACTTAAAATCAACTTTGCACATCCTAAGATTCTAAATCCCCACTTAGATCTTTGATTTCATCATTTCCTCCTTTGGTTTTGCTCCTTAGCACTTACGACTATTTAGTTGGCTAGAGTTTATTTATTTAAACTGTTTATTGACCTTCCAGGCCCACTACTCTTACCTCAGGACATAAAATGTGTCTGCAACATGATAGGATTTGAACAAATATTTATTGATTAAATGAATGAAGACAGAGCTGTAAGCTCAGAGAAAAAGAAACCTTCACTAAGGAAATGAGATCTATGTGATGAAAGCCATGGCATAACATTACTGAATGCTGCAAAGGAGGAAAATGATGTAATGAAGAGGCTATTAATGAATGAGTAAATAGAATTTCCTTCAGGAAATAAATATGGTTGTTAAAAAGTGAATTATAGGTGCTTCTGGCCATCTGCTGATGTGAGGCATTCAGATAAATGAAAACTGAGGAATCAGTAGAAAGTAAATTTGCATTTGTTTACAAAAAATGAAGTTAAGTATATTTTAAACAGATTATCTTTGAGATATAAAAATCAATATGGGATAAGACACACTGAAACATAATTTCATATTTAATTTTAACTAACATTTTTTATGTCTAAAATTTTATCATTTCATTTTTTCTTGTAATTTTTTTGACCAAGAAAACACCAAAAACTTATTAAGTAAATATTTTATTAGCAAGGACAAACTATCGAAGATGAATTAATGTTTGTACACACAATTGACTTATTTCAAATCTAAATAATACTTAAAAACTTAGGAAGGTGTGTTTGAGCTTATTTCTTGGCACAAAATGTAGGAGTAAAGACACTTGTAAATTATGGATACCCCCATTTAATAACAGGGTACTGAGTTTTAAGAAAGCGCTGAATTGCATTCCACATTTGGGATCTGGGAAATGCTTTTATTTTCATAAGCATAGAGAAAACATAGCAGAAATTATGCTATTTTAAATACCAGGCATCATATTGGCACTTTTCAGAATGTTTAATAAATAAAGAACTTTGCTGTAGGTAATAGAAAACACTTAAGAATTCAGTAAGTTCTTCTTAAGTTTACTTTCATTAGAAGCAATTTAAATGAGTCTGATTTATCAGCTATCACTATCTTTTACTCTAGACCTGTTTGGTTTCTACAATATCTATTTAGACATTCATATAAATAGGTGTACCATTTACTTGAGTAAAGGCAGGCCTGTAATGAAATACTGTGACATCAAGGGATTTGTTGTCACTTTACATTAAATGGAAGAAAAAAATAAACAGTAAAAATCTACCCCTTATGATAGAGAACAGGGCATAGTTAAATTAAGTGTTACTTGAGACCTTTATCTCAACTTGATTACCTGGCAAATTGGTCCCTTGTTTGGTTCCCTAGATAAATTGTTTGTAGTTTCCAGTTTCTCTTCTAAGCGTGTTGAAGACATGTATTCCACAATACTCAAATAAAGAAAGTACTTTTAGGTTCAAATTATTTGTGTATAAATCTCCTTTAAAATGGATTTTCTTCTGAAAAAGAGACTCACATTTTAAAGTCTTTATTTTTATATCTCAAAGTTAAAGCCTGTATACTATTGTCTTTATTATCAATGCACCCTTATTTAAACAATAAGCTTTTCAAATAGAAACATGAATTGAAGCAAAATGGCTAATACATTCATGTTTTCACTTACTTTAGGTATATGGATTCTATCATACATTTGTGAAACTATTTTGCTATCTAATTTTTCCCTACTCACAGTATACATTTAAACTAGGGTCTTATTGATACAATTTAATATTGTGAACCAGAGTTGTAGTGATGCTATTTTAAAATAATAAACATTTATATTATATAAACTTTAGTACAAGCAACTTCCAGAAATTAAAATTTTCATTTTAACTTTTTACATTTAAATTTTCTTTTTAAAATAAAGATTTTATAGAATTGCATTTAGGCAGTGAGGAAGTCAACTTACCAGGACATGCCAAAATTCAGAAGGGAGTTCACTAAAAAGTAGATACTTCATCATTTTGACATCATATTTTCATCATTTTTATCATAAGATAAGGAACTATTCAGGGAGATAAATGTAAATGCTATAATCTATAGTGATCCTACAGATTTTTCTATCATCATAGCAACTGTAGGGATATAGTTTCATTTTTATAAAGTCAAAAACTATAAAGATCACTTATTTCTATTTTTTTTTACTTAAAAATCATTTATTATTAGACTGACTTTGGTGCAAGATTAGGATTAGAAAGTACAGAGTACTCATAAATATATGTTAAAACTGAATAGTCCAAATGGACACGTATCAATTCTTCCACAGTTTAGTGAACATTTCTCTGGTAAACTTTAATCTTCTGTCTGAAGATTAAGTATTGCTATCATTGGTTTCCTTATCTAATTCATTACCCAGAACACCACTCATATAAGATGGGCTCCATCCCCCAGGTGTGGTGACACACCTCAGTAATATCAGCCACTCAAGAGGCTCAGACAGGATGATCGAAAGTTCAAGGCAAGCTTCAGTAACTTAGAACGATCTTGTCTCAAAATAAAAAAAAAAAAGAAAGGACTGGGAAAAAAAACAAATGCAGAATGTTTTCTCTGATATAAGGAGCCTGATTCATAGTGGGGTAGGGAGGGGGGAGCATAGGATGATTAGACCAACTCTAGATAGGGCAAGGGATGAGAGGGGAGCCGAGGGGCATGGGGGTAAAAAAGATGGTGGATTGAGATGGACATCATTACCCTAATTACATGTATGAAGACATGAATGGTGTGAATTTACTTTGTGTATAACCAGAGACATGAAAAATTGTGTTCTATATGTGTAATATGAATTGTAATGCATTCTGCTGTCATATATAACAAATTAGAATAAAAATAATTAAAAACCAAATATATACATGAGGAAATAAAACTGAATTAAAAAAAAAGTAAGGATTGTTGATGTAGCTCAGTAGTAAAGCACCCCTGGGTTCAGTCCCCAGTATCGAAAAAAAGAGAAAAAAAAGATGTGGCTACCATCAGTACTGTAGTACCAGAGTGCTCTAAACAAATAATGCATGTAGTTGGCTTTAGGAAATGAACCATCAATACACATACCCTTAGAATTCTAGGCTCACCCTTCACAGTGTGCAAGAAGAAAAATGTGCATCCATGTAACTCTGATGAATTCATTGCTTGTCTGTCTACCTTTTAAGCCGTGTGATAAACAGAATTAGACCATGTGAAAATTAGGCAATGAAATGTTCTAAGCCAATTTTTGAACTGAAAAAAATCAGGATGCTCTTATTATGGGATGGCAATGATTATGCAAAAGATTGCTTATTTCTAGACAAACTAAAATAGTAAAACACTATAAGAGATCTCATCTCTGACTTTAAACTATGGAATGTACTACAAAAGTTTCTTCGATGCATATACCATTATTCTGTGTGCAACGTCTGGGAAACTAGAGTATGTGTATCTATGTTAAAAGGTATTTTCTGGACTCCAACCCATTTTGATAGTATTCTTTAAGAATATACCAAGGAGCTATTATCTAGATATCCAGGAAGTATGATATTCCCTGCCCCAGTTTTTGCTTTTTGCTTTTCTCATTTAAGATAGAAAGATTTCCTGATTTTGCAACATGCTGCCCACCACTGCTAAAACCATTCATAACTTGATTCTGAGAAATTCTACTGCTTTTGAAAGAATTGAGAGCCCTCCAGAGACTTGGAGTAAAATAAGGAAGCTTTGCAGGCACAAATCCTTAGAGGGAGGGAGGGAGGGAGGGAGGGAGGGAGGGAGGGAGGGGGAGAGAGAGAGAGAGAGAGAGAGAGAGAGAGAGAGAGAGAGAACCTACACACATGTATAAATTATGTTATCTCACGTTACATCAGAATTATAACTCGGTGGGTATGATCCTTCTTTCCTCTCTCGAATTTTTCCTCCCTAGGTGATTAGAGCTATGCATTTTAAACATTCGTGCTTCCAGTATACACACAGATGTGACTGCATGGTTGCCCAATGTGAATTTAAGTACTCAGTCAGTGGTCTGCTTGGTATCAAGTAAAGGACTTGTGAGAGTTATAGATCTTTGCCACTGGACTAGTAGTCAAGGAAAAATAAAGTCCATGACAGGGGAGTGGAGGGGGCATGGGCTCAGGATATATGGTGGAATGAGATGGACATCATTACCCTAGGTACATGAATGACTGAACATACGGTGCAACACTACATCATGCACAACCAGAGAAATGAAAAATTGTGCTGCAATTGTTTATAGTGAATCAAAATACATTCTGCTGTCATACATACCTAATTAAAATTAATTAATTAATTAATTTTTAAAAAGAGAAGTTAAATCAAATAAAAGTGTTGATGAAATCAGGCTGTTCAGGTCAGAAGAGTTAATAGAAGCAGCAAAGAAGTCACACAGATTTATGTTTCTGGCACCTGACCAAGTAAAAGTAGTGGGACAGCTCTAAACCTGCTGAAAGTTCTAGGCTCAAATATATGAAAACATGGTAGTAAAATTTTACCAGGTGAATAAAGATAAAGAATATTATTGGGGGCTAGAGTTGTGCCTCAATGGTAAAGCACTTGCCTAGCTTGTGTGAGGCAGTGGATTCGATCCTCAGCACCACATAAAAATAAAAATAAAGTTTTAAAAAAAGAATATTATTGGTACACTTAAGTCCAGTAACTTTTAGAACATTGATAACAGATGGCAAATTCACTCTATCTTTTCAAATTTTTGGTTATATCATCAGTTTTGTTTTTATCAATAGAAAAATTTTCTTTAATAAACAAGTGTTTGATGTCAAATGCATTTAATAGTAATGTAGTAATAAATTGTTTTCTACTTGTATTGAAAGAAGTTAAAGACAATCTGCTCTGCCCACATTTATATTTTCCACATCCAGCATTTTGAAATTGCTCTTGATAAGATCACTGGTGACCTACTAAATTGCCAAATTGACTTTTCATTCCTAGTCCTAGCTGCATTTAACTTGTTGGCAGCTCTCTCCCTTTCTACTATTCTTTCTTTTCTTGATTTTGAAATAGTAAATTATTCTTGTTCTCCTATGTCTGAAGACAATCTAGCCATTTTCATTCCTTTCTGCTCCTGCTTTTCACAGAGGATCCTCCTTAGACAACCTTTATTCTTATCATTTCCACTCTAAAAACCTTCCTTGAGCAATTTGACCATCTCTCATGCTATTACAACACATATAATTACAAACATGTAATACTGGAAGACAGTTTTAACCTGCATTTCTGCAGATGCATAAATTCACAAGATATTTCTCCATTACCACATCTACTCTTTCTACTATCATTTATCTGACCTGTCAGATAAGTGCTTTTACCTAAGAGTTAAGTTGAGATGCTGAAAAAAATAATGATGGTGATGATGATGATGATGATGATGATGATGATGATGAAGGCTTCCCATCACAAGATGTATGTAAACTTGAAATTATACATAAACCTTTCTCTGTTTGAAGTTAATTCATATCACCCATAAATATTCTGAGCTGCCTTGTTTCTGAGGAGATAAGCAAGACCTGAAAACACAGCTGTTTTCTGTTTTTTAGCACTCAATGTGAGCATTGACTTTTACCTTTTATAATTGGCATGATCTATATCTTCACCTGCTTCTATGACTCAATTTTTGCCTAAGGCAAGTCCTTATGTATACTATAGACTCGAAGTCTCTGTATGAGACAGAAAATCCTTTAAGATCTACCCACAACCTCTCTATAGCTACCCTCTCATACCTGAGGAGTTTTCTGCAGAGCCTATCTTCTGATAAGCCATGAGGTCAATAAGGCCCTCTCTTTCTAGCCTAATTTCCAATTCATACATGGTTAAAGTTGTCCTGAATTTTACCTGAAAGGAGGCAAGAATGTTCCTTTTATTGATACTCTTTCAGCTTTATATCAGGGTTTGCAATATAGGAGAGAAGACCCCAAATTATGCATCTCAGAGATTATTTAAAACAGCTGGCACATCTATTGTGGGGAAACAGAGAGACAATCAGACACCTTGCTCTAGAATACAAACAAATCCACTCCAAGGAGAGGGAAATATCTAGGTTTACTATACTTGGTATATAAGTGGAAATGTAAACAAAGGGATATGGGAGAAAGAAGTTTTTAAAGCTCTCTGGCACAGTGCAGTAGACTATACTCTAACGTACATTTGCCATTAAATCATCCTTGCCCAGTTGCCAGTGTTCTTTACTTGTCAGAGTCCAGACTATGTACAAATTGCAAAATATGTATGGCCCAAGCAAAGTTGCCATTTATTTTTTCTTTCCCAAATTGGATGCCAAATGCTGATTGGAATTTAGTTTGGTGCATCAGCAATTTCTAAATATGATCATCACTCGCACACACATAAGCCTCATTTGGATGTCACAGACACCTGGGATTTATTCAAGACCTCCTTTCATATAACACACACTCACCAAATTCTGCCATGTCTCCATCCTAAACTTCTTTCCCAATTCAACTGAAATGTAAAAACAAGATAGATTTTTTTTTTTGGGGGGGGAAGCAGTACCAAGGATTAAACTGAGGAGCACTTGACCACTGAACCACATCCCCAGCCCTATTTTGTATTTTATTTAGAGACAGAGTTTCACTGAGTTGCTTAGTGCCTCACTGTTGCTGAGGCTGGCTTTGAATTTGTGATTCTCCCGCCTCAGTCTCTGGGATTATGGGTATGTACCACCATTCCTGGCCCAACTAGATATTTGATTAAATCAACAGATTTATTACTTTTGAATGTATGATAATGATACTTATTGTGTATAAATTTATTGAAAAGAATTTTTACATATTGGAAAAAACATTTTAAAGTATTTTTGAATGAAATAAAATATCAGTTTGTTTCATAATAATCTAGTTGAAGAGGTGAGTGGTTGAATGTATAAATGAAACAAGATTATCAACGGAGTCATAGCATCTGGCACAACATCATTAGGGCTATGTGTACTATCCTCCTACTTTTGTATATATTGAAAATTTTTGACAATGTTTTTTTTTTAAATCATCACTCTTCATTGGCTTCTGAATTACATGCAGAATTTTCAATTTGAGATCCAAAGCCCATTATTAAACATCTGTAGTCTGTTTTTGATTTGTCTTTCCTTGAGCCTCTGCATTTTAAAAAGTCAGCAAAATCTTCTCATGTTACCTGTCCTTACATATATGTTACCTATTAGCCATAATGTTTTTCCCATTTCCACTACTCAGTTATGACTACCCCAGATTGAACCTTCTCCATGAAGCCTTTCTTCAGCCTGTGAACAAATAAGATATATGATATGGTATATGATCCATTGTTTTTCTGAACTTCTAGAAAGTATTTGGTACAGCTTAGCCCATGTTTTTGTTCTTGCTGGGCAAGGTGGCACACACATCTAATCCTAGTGGTTCGGGAATCTGAGGCAGGAGAATCAGAGTTCTAAGCCAGCCTCAGCAAGACCCTATTCCAAAGTAAAGTTAAAATTAAAATTTAAAAATGCTGGAGATGTGGCTCAGTCATTAAATGTCCTCGGTTCAATCGTTGGTACAACAAAATTATTTTTTTTTCTCATTTAGCTGAGGCTTCTCTATTTTTTTCTATTCCTTCAGTTCTCTGAACCACACCCTCCCTTATTACCACTATATAATCCATTTTAAACTTCTTACAAATGAGCACAACATCATCCATTTTTACTTTCATTCCCTATATTCCTCCTTGTAGATGGTAAAAGCTAAGCAAATATTTATCCAACAGTCTTGTCTACAACAATTCAAATGACAAAAAAATAGCCAGACTTATACTAAAGAGACTATCCAAGTATGTATTATTTAAGCAAATTTGGGGAATCAATATTTTTAAAGATTTTAATTTTTACAAAATGAATTTGTGGTTTGTGATTTCCCCTTAAATATAATATAGATGAAATTATGAAGTTAATTTGTGAGATACATTAATTTACTCATTTATTCAACAGAGGAGCATTAGATACTCATCATGTGCCAGTTGTTTGTTTGAACTCTGGAAATCCAACAGAGAACAAAATAGACGAAACCTCCCCACCTAGTGGAGTTTAATCTAGTGGTGTACACAGATCTCTTGATATATAATTTAATATTAGTCATAGGGACATGAAAAAATACAGGGAAATATGAAGGGTGGGAGCTAATATTTAAAATAGAGTGATAGACATGTTTCTTCTAAGATGAGAAAGAAGTCATATAAATGTTATTCGGGAAAAGTGCATTTGGTGGAGATAACAGAAACTTTTGAAACCCTGAAGCAAGAGTATGCTTAGCATACTCAAGAATGCACAGAGGCTTATGAGATGGAATATTGTCAACTATGTGGATACTAGGAAAAAATAAGGTTGGAAAGGTAGGTGGCATAAAACCAAGTTTCATGGAAATTCATAGGCCACGATAAAGAAAATGGGTTTGATGAGACATTGGAGGGTTTTGAGGAGTATTATGATCCAATTTAGGTATTAAAAGAATTGACAAAATTATGTCATGTGCACATGCAAATGAACCCCACTATTATGTATAATTTTAATGCACCAATAAAAACAATATTTTGTTGTTGTGTAGAGGATTGACTGGAAGAGGGGCAGGAATGTAACAAAGTGGACCATTTCAATAATAGTTGCAATAATCTAGGCAAGCAACAATGTTTATTTCTGTAAGACCTCTACCAAGGGAGGAAGTAAGAATTTTATTGGGGACATACTTAGTCTGAGATGCTCATGGGACATCCTAGTATAAAAAAGTACTTGGGTTTGTTAGTTTAGAATTCAGGAGAGGTCTGAGATGGAAATAAAAGTTTGAACATCATTGTCTTTTAGAGGATATTGAACTCATAGGAACAATTAGGATGGCATATGGCTAGAGAAGGAAAGAAGTGTGAACACTGACCTAGACCCTTCCAATATTGAGATCCATTAAGGAGAAAGGATAGAGAAAATGAGGTAGAACTGTGGGCATGAAGGTTGAAGAAAACACAGTAAAGCTAGAGTTAGAGAATCCAAATGAAGGCATTTTTAAGATATAGGGAGTTATGAACTATATCAGGATGAGGACAATGAATTACCTATTCGGTTTATGCATGTTGAAGTCCTTGGACTTCAAAAGGCTAATAACTTTAAAAAGTCAATACGAGTTGCAGGACAGTCCATTATTTCTAGATATATGTTTCTTTTTTTCCATAGAAGGGTGATTTATCTTTTACTTGTATTAAAATTTCAATATTACAGAATATAAAGGACAGTCTGCAACAAATCTCAGGTCGAATTGACATAATTCACAACAAGAAGACAGCAGCATTACAAAGTGCCATGCCAGTGGAAAGGGCAAAACTACAGGAAGCTCTCTCACAGCTGGATTTCCAATGGGAAAAAGTGAACAGAATGTACAAGGACCGACAAGGGTAGGTAACATTTCCATTTTATTGAATGATTAAGGAATTCTAGATTTATTTCAATGCCCTCCATGAAATATGACAGGAAAAGCAAGTTAGAAGCATTATCATTGGAAAAAGGTAAGTGGAATGAAAACATATAATGAGGAACAATTCATACTAATGAACTGATTCTAGAAGTTATTCTTTACAGAAATTAACATGTTGGAACATTGCATCATCCTCTAAAATTTCAGGTAATGTCAAAGTAGGTTTGTTCATTTAATTGAGGCAGTATGAAAAATTGGAGAATATAAAATATACATCTCCTCCTTGTCTACTTTTTTTTTTGCTATGGAGAATTTGTTGAATTGATTTAAAATCATTTTAGTACTTACCTTACTTAAAATATTCAGCTTTTTTACTTTTTAGTTACTTTAGGGAACATTCATATAAATTCCTTGACCTCGCATCACATGAAATGTTGTTTTCTTTTAAAATTTGAGGTTTAAATAAAGTTCTCTAACAGTGTAGAACAATTTATTTCAAAGTTTTGTACTCTGAATTTAGTTTTCTAAGTTTTTCTCTGCTCCCAGAGAAAATCAAACCATTTTTAAAATAATATTAGTTTTAGAATCTCTAACCTCTGTCCATTTCTAGCCATCCTTACTTTCATTTTATTACTTAGTTTACTACTCTAGGCTCTAAAACAGATACTTCCAACATTAAAATCTCAGTTGTCTCCACTGAGTTTTCATAGTTTATTCCCAAGGGTTTTATCCAGAGTTATTTTTCTGAAATATAAGAACTTTTATACTCGCATATCATTTCTCTGACAAAAATTTTCAGACTCATTAACAGGGCATTTTTGGCCTTCCCATGACCCATGTTCATCTGGTCAGCACCACTGCTTATAATTCACTTCCTGTTTTACACCTTTCCAAAATTGTGCTCTAGCAACATTTAAATTTTATAGGTCCCCAAAATGTTCTATGTTCTCTGTCCTACCTATCCTTCATGTCTCACCTAAGGTATTATATTCATCTTAATATTCTAAGACTATTGTTGGATCATGATGTCTGGAAACTTAGATGTTGTTTTACCATATAATGTAAAATATAATACCAATAAATCACTTGGTATTTGCAAATGTTTTCAGACTTGGTGGCTACCCTGTAGAGTACATTCTTTGATAGGACCTATTTCTACCATTTTACCATATAATTAGCAATTTGTTTACTTTTTGCCTTTTTCACAAGCTATTTAAAGGCTATGGTTATTTTTTTTTATTTTATGTGATGTACTCATATCTAATATAGTGCTGGATATAAAGTAGATGTCCCATATATCTGGATTCAAAATCCTTCCATAAAGCTGAGAATATTACTCCCTTGGATGGCATAATAGATATATCTCAAATTGAAAACATGTGGTTCTAGAATGTCTGAATCAGGCTGAATGAAGGAATAGAAATTCAGAAATCCTGTGTATACACTGAAAAGACAGTCTTTACCACTCTAATATAATTTCAATATTCCCCATTGATTCTTGCAAGCTTCTCCAATGAGATCAGTTTTATTACCTTCTTTTGGAGTACTCATTACAATGTCAGAACATGCTTGTTTCTCTCTTATCCTCTTCAGTCACTTTTTCTCCCAGCATTCCTGTCTATCCACCATTCCCTAAGTACCTCTGGGGTTTCTTGAGTGGCCAGTGATTACTATAATTCTGTAGGTACCTACTATTCTCACACTAAAGAAAAGAGAATACTTTGTGCTTTGTGAAGCTTCTCCTATACTTATAAGTCATCTTTGACCAATGAACCAGACATTTACTTTTCACAGAACCATACAGACATTTCCCTTCCAGTTCACCTTCAATCCCAGACTTAAAAAGAAGCACAAGCACTAATGAACTTCCTCAGAGTAGTTAAAATCTCACCATATATCTGAGATCTTTCCAATTTCTAGCAAAAGACAAGAGTGTCTTCTTACCTAGTAGATCCACTTTTTCCTTAACCAGAGCCAGAAGAGACTTCTAATTTTACTCCAGTTGATCTTTTCTAGGAATTAGTCATGAACCTTTCCATTTTCCATGATTTCTACTCTAGTCTCAGATTAAACTGTTTTAAGTATTTGCTTAGGAGCAGAAACCCCAGAGTCTGATCTGTTTTAGAATCCCAGCTTTGCTATGGGTTCTAAAGCAAGTTCCCAATTCTTATGCTCTACAAACTCCTCCACTGTAAAATAGGATTTGAATAGTACCTATGTGGCTGGATCATTATGAGGATTAGTTGACATAGTACATATAGAGGGCAGAGTAGATTTCGTATACCTGGTAATCATTCAGTTACAGTGACTATTTTGATGAGGAAATGATGATCATGGCATTGAAAATCTTGGACACTAATTTATTTGAAAACTCTTTCAAAATTTCCTGATCACCACAGAGAAATGAATTAGACTCAGTTTCTGATTTGAGCAACTTCCCAGTCCTGGAGAGAAAATGAACAACCAGCCAGTAAAAATGGGTTGATGTATATGAGCTCTGATAGTAGGCAAGAATAAGATCCCTGGGGAGTGGAATGAAAACATTCTACTCAGACTCAGGAATAAATGAAAATGTGCAGACCATTCAACATTTTGTCCTACAAATAACAGAAAGTAACTCTGATTACATTAGGTAGAACTATGTAATGCACATAGTTACAGAAGGATATCAAATGTCTCATTGGATGGATGAGAAGGCCTTAGTCAGGTTTAAAACAAGGCTAGACATCCAGTACCATATCCAGCACTAAGATACAAGGTAAATATGAATTACAGATTGGTGTCATAGCCATGATCCACTGCTATTACAGGTGAATCATTCCAACTGAAAGTGCCCTGCTTACTGTCACTGTCAAGAAATTTCTAAATTACTCACTTTACAATTAAAGTTTCTGTCAAAAGAACCTGATAAAGCAGAGGTTTGTTTATTTTCTGTACCAATTAACAAATATTTTAGTCTGTATAGACCCTGTAGTTTCTTTCAGAATTTTTCATTTCTGCTACTGCAGGGTGAAAGAAACCATAGGCAATACATAATGAATCAGCATCACTTATTCTGAGAAATCTTTATTTACCAAAATAGTCGGCAGACTAGATTTTGTGGATGGACCATAAATTGAAGACTCCTGTTGTAACATAGGCTTATATCATGGAACTAGATTCTAATTTCCAAGGGACAGGGAAAATGAATAACTTGGATTGGTAAGTGTTATAATGATAATCAGGACCTTGTGTCTCACTGAGACCAATACAATGGTAGATTCTTAAGTTTGGGGACAGATTTAGAAGCTATGCTATCATAAATAGACATAGTCCAGTACAGCCTTCATGTTGGGTTTTTGACAAAAATCTGCTGAATTTTAAATAAGCCAACTTGAGTTTAAATCAAAATTCATTTGAGTCAGTAAGAAGGGTTCTATCAGTAATTTTTCATATATGTTCCATGTATAATATTGTATTAGCCCACTATTAACACAATGATGCTATGATATAAATCACCCCCAAACTTTAACACTTAAAATAACAGATGTTTTTGAACATTTGGTTGCTTTTAATTTAGGTGACTCAGCCTGGGTTTGGCTAGGAAGCTCTGCTTCAAGATCCACAATTCATGTTAAATTAAGATCTGATATGTATGTCTTTACTCTGGGCCTAAGATAAAGGGTCAGTGGCATGCTCTTCTAATGATGTATCCTCAGAGCATGAATCAAGTCTAACCTGCCATGAACACTAAAATCTCAACTCCTGTCAAGGCCACTGACATTTCTTTGATGAAGGCAAATCACATGGATAAGACTGATATTGCTACACTGGTAAAGCAGTTTCTTCTTATAGTGGAAGAAGATAGATACATTAATATTAGCTGAACAATAATCTGATAATCTAAACTTTTTATAGCCAGAAAACAACTTAGCATTTTTTCCTTCCTTTTTTTATTTTACAGAGGACAAAGCTAAATTACACCAAGGTTAAGTGACTTGATGTCAAGTGACTTGCCCAAGCACATACTAAATGGCACATCTGCATTTTTCTCACAAAAATATTTAATTCTAATAGGATCACATATTTTACTCACAAAAAGTTACAAATAAGAGAAAATGCATTAGATTCTCAGCATTCCTAAGTCATAAATTCTGAGACTATCAATCACCCAATTCGTGAATGTTATAATTGCAAAGCTCACCTTTATTATATGTCATAAAATAAAGCAGACATTACTCTTTAGGTGAGGACAAGGAAGGAATTAAAACCAAACTGATTTGTGACTGCTCACTCATTATCTTGAAAACTGTTTCCAAAATTGTCTTCCAGCAAATAGAATTACAGCACATATCTTAGCAAAGTTACAAATAATTAAAATGTTAAAAGTGACTCCTTTCCAGAGGTGTTTTTGTTGCTCACAAATAGTAAACATAGTCAACATTAAATCCACAAATATCATGATCTATGGATATATATATATATATATACACACACACGCACATATATAATATATATATATGTGTGTGTGTGTGTGTGTGTGTGTGTGTATACACATAGGAGATAAATATGTACCTTATTGATCAATTCTGTTTTTATTGGCTAATTGCTAGATACTCACTTCTTATAAAATTTACCTACAGGAAATATGAAAATAAAGAATTAACATAAGATCTATCTGGTATTAGAGAAACAAAGCCCTTTTCTTATTCCCAAAACAAGAAGGGCCTACCTACTAAGTGCCAGATACTGTCCTGTTTTTCTTTAATTTCAATCTAATACCATATTTCTATGTCTCAAAATATTAATAAATCTGCCACATTTTCAGAAAATTATTTCTTAAAGCCTAAGAGTGTAGTACAGTTCAAATGAGATAATAAAAATGAAAGTAATTCCTAGAGTACAAATTGATGAATAGCCATAAGATGGCATTATTGTGTAACAACATGGTTCTGGTCTAACATCAAGAAAGTGCTATTTTAAAATCTGTATTTCTCCTTGTAATTCCATTTAGCCAGATATTTTGGAGTAGCTTTCCTATCCATTTAAGTAGTTAGATTCAGTATGATTCTGAGTTTTATATGTGATCTAAAGACACGAGACCAAGAGTATTGATTCCTGTGATACTGAATTGCTAGAGGAAGCAAAAAAATCTCCAAAACATTAATAGGGAAATCAGCATGAGAGCACTTAAAAATCAAATTCTATTATCAATGATGTTTTGTAAAATAAATGAAATGTTGGCAAATAAAAAAAATATGAACACAGTGTGACATAAAAGAAGTCAGGCACAAAAGAATATTTATTGTATAAAACCATTTAAAAACCAAAAGCATACATGATAGGGGTTAGAGGCCAGATTATGGTTTCCTTTCTGAGAAATCATGATTATCAAATGCAAGAGCAGGTTTCTAAGATCTGGGTAATGTTTTGTTTCTTGGTCTTGATGCTAGTTATATTGATGTGTTTCCTTTGTTTAATTGATTTTTTAAAAAAATAAATGATAGTGGAATGCATTACAATTCTTATTACACATATACAGCACAATTTTTCATATCTCTGGTTGTGTATAAAGTATGTTGACACCAATTCATGTCTTTATACATGTACTTTGGATAGTGATGTTCATCACATTCCACCATCCTTGCTAATCCCCTGCTCCCATGCCTTTTCCTCCCACCCCTCTGCCCTATCTAGAGTTCATCTATTCTTCCCTGCTCCCCCACCCTACCCCACTATGAGTCAGCCTCCTTATATCTGAGAAAACATTTGCATTTGTTTTGTTGGGATTAGCTAACTTCACTTAGCATTATCTTCTCCAATGTCAGCCATTTACCTGCAAATGGCATGATTTTATTCTCTTTTATTGCTGAGTAAAATTCCATTGTGTATATATGCCACATTTTTAAAATCCATTCATCCACTGAAGGCCATCTAGCTCTGAGAAGGAAATGAGGAAAACTACCCCATTTACAATAACCTCAACAAAAAAAAAGATACTTGGGAATCAACTTATTGAAACAGGTAAAAGATCTATAAAATGAAAACTACAGAACCCTAAGGAAAGAAACCAAAGAAGACCTAAGAAGTTAGAAAAACCTACCTTGCTCTTGGATAGACAGAATTAATATTATCAAAATGACTATACTACCAAAAGCACTATACAGATTTAATGCAATTCTGATCAAAATCCCAATGGCATTCCTCATAGAAATAGAAAAAGCAATCGTGAAATTCATCTGGAAAAATAAGAGACCCCGAATAGCTAAAACAATCCTTAGCAGGAAGAATGAAGCAGGTGGCATCATTATACCAGAACTTAAACTATACTACAGAGCAATAGTAACAAAAACAGCATGGTATTGGCACCAATACACACTGATCGACCAATGATACAGAATAGAGGACACAGAGACTAACCCACAAAATTACAATTATATTAGACAAAGGTGACAAAAACATGCATTGGAGAAAAGATAGCCTCTTCAACAAATGGTGCTGGGAAAAACTGGAAATCCATATGCAACAAAAATGATGTATTTCCTTTAAGAAAGTTTATGAGACTTCACACTTGTAATGTATATACTTTTCTGCCTGAACACTGAAGTGAAATTTGCTGGTAAGTTTTAAAGGTAATAAATATGCTTTTAAGTACAAGGAGAATAAAAAATAAGAAATTAAAAAAAGAAGCCTTAGGAAAACATACTGCATTGTTCTATATTTGAATTTCACCTGGATCCCTGAATACTATCATTGCCTAATTCCAACTCTCAGATAAGTATGTGGGCACTACTGCTTTAGAGAATGTTTTTTCCAAATTTGTAACCATCGTTCTGGGACCACAGTATCACAAGCCAATAGGATATTGAAGGTGGGAGAGCTGCAAATTGTTTCCCAGAGATTTCTTCATTATTCTGTCCCAGTAATGCCAAGCCCACAGCACTGAAGCACTCCCTCAAGCTGCCATTTTTACTGCAGGAAACAAAATGAGACAAAAGAAAGAAAAGAATATAAAACAGGAGTAGAATCCAAAGAAATCTGATGTGAAGACAAAGTGCCTAAATCATCTCTATATTCAGACTCTAGGAAATGAGCATATAATTCTGCAAGCCCACTCCTAATGCAAACTCCTATAAACATTTGCTATCTTATTTGTAATTTTTCTACTAAGACATTCAATAAATATTTTTCTCTCATGTTAAGGTAAGGTAAATAACCTCAAACTGCTGACAGATTGGAAGGATAGCATCCTAATCCTCATGTCATTTCCATACATCCTATCTTCTAAAGTGGAAGCTAGAGGGGCAGATGCATAATCTGGGAGCTTTTGCAGAACTGTTTGTTTCTAAATGAGATACTCTGCTATAGTAGCATTAGCAGCCTCTTCAATTTTTACAATGCCATATGTAGTTGAGAAGATACATGATAAGCACACATCACCAACTCAGGAAAGGTTAACACTACAGTCTTAGAATTAGTCTCTGTCATATCTGAAGATTTTCACACAAGATTAAATCTTCACCCTTCAGCCCCCCAGGCCAAAGTATGGGCCAATACATAATTCTACTGTTAGTTTCTGAGCTTCATAGAATTAAAAAATAAGGGATAAGAAAAAAAAATGTCCAGAATATGAGAAAGTTGTTTATATACCTTTTCAGAATCATTATTTTACTCCAAGTGAGTGCATTGAGCCATGGAGGCAATATAAATGTGATAGATTGAGGAAGAAGCAAATTTCTGTTCATGCCCATTTCTTTGAACTGTTAAGACCAAAATGAAAGCAAAGACTTCTGTTCAGATTTTCAGTCTCAAGATCTTTTTGAGAGTCATTATTTATTAACAAATTTCATACACTGCATTTTTTAAATTTAGCTCACATATGTAAAGGAAGTACTAGAGAACTCACCACAATACATTTGGCAGGAAACATTCTTGTAAACAGATACACTACCAATCCACCTGAATGCTAGAATTTATTCTTAATCTTCAAGTTTTTTTCATAGTTAAGTATATTGTTTGTTATTTATTTTTCTATTTTGGTCTACATTGATAGGACTGATTTATTTATGAAAGGGCACTTTGAAATGTATTCCATAGAAATTTCTGCCTATCAGCTTATCTTCTGTATGTTCCCATTGCTAGATACTCAAGAGCTGCAGAATTATTTGCTTTAATAATCACCATATTATACAGGATCATTTACCTTACATTTTCAACATTTTCAGATTCTTATAAATCTTTACAGTTCACAGAGGTTAGTTTAAAACTTTTTTCAGATAAGAAATTAACTAGAAATAAAATTCTCATAATCTCAGAGTTAGCTATACATCAATATCCTGAATCTTTTTCTCAAAGTTATTGAACATTTTTGTTTCCCAGGATAGTTCTATACACACAATTCCATTCTTCATTGCAGACATTCTATTTCTTCAGTGGACAAGGAACAATTTTGCTTATTATCTAAAAAACTCATATTTTAATTATTGTCAATAGAAAAAGACTTATAAAAACAGATTTTATATCAATAGGACTAACCTCATTTGGGAGATAACTGCAATATTTGACTTTACTTGCAGTGTGTTTCTTGGATTTTACTTATCACAAATGTCCCTTCTCTAAATACACACTTTTAAAATTCTTCCTGGAGCAGATGAGCTTTTGAAGATGTTGTTATAAAGCAAAACTCTTCTAAATGTAATTTTCCAAGAAAATCTTTATCAATTATAATTTGAATTTGCTGAGAGAAATAGAGGCTCAAGTTAATAGTGCATTAAAACAGACAGAAGCATATTTTCATCTCCTGAAGACACTTGGAAGTATGAAGTCAAGACTGGTTTAGTGGCTCTGCTTATTCCTGCTTTCTGTCCAACTGTCCTTATGTGGTGAATTCTTATCCATGTGTTGCAAGATGGAGCTTCCACCACATTCACTTTCAATGAAAAGGTGCAAGAAGGTAAGGAAAAAAGTGAAAAGGGTACATAGAAATTGTCTTTTAGAAAATTTTCTTGAAGGATACCACATTGCATTTCTTTTTTTACTTTCTTGGCCAGAAGTCAGTCACATGACCACACCTAAGCTGCAAAGGAGACTAGGAAATGTAATCATTCCATAGGTGTTCTGCACCTGTTTTATGGGTATTTGTTTTGTTTTTGAGAAAATTGCAAAATGGGTAATGAAAGAGAATACCGTGTCTTCAAAAAATGCATAGAAAAATGTGTTTTCTTTTTTAAGCAGCCCTAATAAAAATGTTAAAAGGATAGATATGTATAGGATTAATCCTTTTCCCACTTTCTTTCATAATATGAGGAATTCTGATTCAGCTAGGATTCTCCTCTTCTTGAATTATCCCAGTATAAAAGTAGAAGTTTCTCATTATTTTTATATGCACACACTTTTCTGTCTTTACATGCTCAAAACACTTTCTTATTTACAAGTTTTTGTCCAACTTAAACCTAATACACTATTCAGGAAAGGAGAGATGTGGAAAAACTACAGTATCATAGTTCTTCTAGGTTATATATTTCTTACATACAGGGCTAAGGAACTATGTTTACTGTGGTTGAAACATAAGTTATGCAAGTTACATAATGTTAATAAGTTTAGTTTCTCAACTCCCAAAAGAACCACTAAAAAACAAGTATGTAAACCTAAAGCTAAAATTATGAGCATGTACTAAAATTTTAGGCTTCACATTTTTCTGGATAGGTAAGATGAAACTTGCATAAAATAAAAGACCTTCATATTTTATATTTTTAGTGCATTGTAGTTATACATAATAGTAGGTTTTATTAAGACATAAATTGATAAATACATATAACATAGTTTTCTCCATTTTATTCCTCAGTACTATCCCGTTCCCTCTCCTCCTCCCTTCCTTCCTAATTCCCCTTCCTCTACTCAATTGGTCTTCCACTTATTTATTTATTTATACGTTTATATATGTATTTGTAATACATTGTGATGTATTCATAAGCACATGTCATAATTTGGTCAAATTTATTCCCTAATTCTCCTTTGCCTCCCCCTCCTTCCTCCTCTTTGGTGCCTTATTTCTACTCTACTATTCTCACTTTTATTTTTATTATTATTTTTTCTCTTTAGCTTCCACAAATGAAAGAAAACATTTGATCCTTGACTGTCTGAGTCTAGCTTATTTCACTCAGTGTTATATTCTCCAGTTCCATCCATTTACCAGCAAATGACACAGTTTCTTCTTTGTAGCCGAGTAGAACTCCATTGTATATATATACCACATTTTTTTATCCATTCATGTATTTATGGTCACCTAGATGGGTTCCATAACTTGAATGTTGTGGGCTGTGCTGCTATTACAATATCTGATCTCAACTTATGCTACAGTTACTTTTTTATTGACACTTCTGTGCCAAATATGGCTTTAGTGTCTTACATGTATCATCTCATTCTCAGGAGAACCTTATTATCTTAGAGATAAATAAATTTACATTTAGAGAGAATAAACAGTTTTCCAAAGCTCATATAGGAAGTGTATTAAGATCTTATATTTTGACTCAGGTTATGAACCCTTATCTGCTGCACCAAATCCTGCTTCCAATAAATCCCACATTGGATTTCTTATTCTCAAGGTCTATGTTCTCCCTTCCAGAATCGTTAGCAACAACAGGGATACATATAAATAATTTGTTTTTAAACTCCTAATTCTGAAACTACAATTTCTTAAAAATTTGTTTAAAATTCATGTCATTTTTTTGTGTTCAATATCAGTAGAAGAAATGGAATGTAATTACATAAAATGCTTAGTAAAGCCAAATGTAAAGGATCTTTTAAAGTGCATGAGGACCCCTGACTTTACTTTAGGAAAGACCTAGTTATCAGTGCAGGCATCATGACTTGAAATCCCCTCTGGTCTCAATCTATTATTCTATTCTCTATTCTTCGAACTCTCTGTTTATATATTGCTGGTAAACCTTCTTATAATGAATTTATGTGTCTTACATAGCTGGATACAACTCTTTACCATTTTTTAGAGTTTTTGTTCCAACATATGGAAACAATATCACATACCTTTTATCATCCCTAAGTCAAACAATATGATTATATGGTAACTATTCAGTACATGTTAAGTTTTTTTTTGATTGATGAACTTAAATTTAAATGGTAAACTATTCACTCAAAAGTTATAAGTC
Source organism: Urocitellus parryii (assembly GCF_045843805.1). Classification (NCBI taxonomy): domain Eukaryota; kingdom Metazoa; phylum Chordata; class Mammalia; order Rodentia; family Sciuridae; genus Urocitellus; species Urocitellus parryii. The sequence continues at coordinate 105,892,452 of NC_135547.1, forward strand.
AAGGGTTGGGGATGAAGCAGTTGACTGCCATGCATGAGGCCCTGTGTCAATCCCTAGGCCCACAGAAAAGGAGTTTTACTGTTTGGGAATAAATAAGTTCTTGAAAAACTATTTTATTAACAAGAACTCCATTTCCACCATAGTTTATTTAACAAAATATTAATGTAGGATAAATTATTTCATATTCAATTTCATCTTCCTATAATAAGGTTGTATTATGACTTTTAGGTGCTGTTACATAGCAATATATAAAATAATCTGTGACCATGATATATTCTTCTAATTACAGTATTTGAGAGACATAAAAAGTCTCTCATAAAGAAAAATATAGCCATTAGCCACTAAAGTCAACATAAATTTCTAGTATTAGGTTGTCGGTTTGCTTACATTTTTTCCTTTCTTGCTTATTTTAAATTCTACTATTTTGGGGTAGGGATTTGTTGCAATTGCAAAGTTCTAACAGTTTAAAAACATCTGTTTACTCAGTGAGAATTGCAAGTTCTTGCCTGTAAGGCAATTTTCACCAGAATTATTTTTGTATTAGTTTTAGTTTATCCATGAAAACTCTCAAATTCCTCTTGAAAACATCAGTTTCCTCAAGGGAAGACTGCCCATTACTAGCTAAAGATGTGTTTTTTTTTTTTTTTTTTTTGGAGATTTCATCCTGAAACAATAAGTTTAAAAATATCTTTGTGGTTTCCTAGAATGGATAGATATTGATTTAAAAAATGATAGTTTAGATGGACATTTTAAAAATTCTTACCTTTTTAGTGGTTTTTACATTTGAATAAAATAAAACTAATCTTTTTTCCTCAGATGGTGATTTCTTATTTGTTTTCACTCTCTTGAATTCTTCCTTCCTTCCTTCCCTCCCTCCCTCCCTCCCTCTCTTCCTTTCTTCCTTCCCTTCTTCTTTCCTCTTTCACCCTAAGCTTATTCCCTTCTTCCCTTTATTTTATATTTCCCTTATATGCCAAGTTATAGCTTAGTACTTAGAAACTAAGGATGGTCATTTTGTGCCTTTTGTTTTGAAGGAATTCTAGACTGAAGAGAGATATAATTTTATAATCTTTATGGGTACCTTTCATAAATTAGCAGCACACAGATTAGGATATAAATGCCAAACTTATTATTGTCTCTGATCTCTTTCCTTTACTCTCAATAATTAAGGAATGACTTAAGGTAGCTTTCCATTGGGTCCTTACCATAGTGTGCCAGTATTAATCACCTATAGCTACAATGATGCTCTGTAACAAACACACCCATAATAGCAACCCACTAATCATCCCTCTGTTTATTAGGCTACTGTAATTAAACTCTGCCTCAGTCTTTGGGACTGTAGATTTTCCCAGTAAGTCTCATCCATGTGTCTCATTCTAGAGTCCAAGCTGGAAGGGCAGTAGATACTTGGAGTATATTCTTAACATGGTAGAGTTACCAATGTTTCAGAAAGGCAAGTAGAAACATATGATGGGAGGTATTTTTGTAACTGGAACATATGTCAGAGCTATATTTGTAACTGGAATACATCTCTTTCTTTCACATCCAATGTTCAAAGCAAATCAAAGGACATATTCAAAGTCCAGGGCCACAGAAATACACTGTCCATGAAGTCATGTCAAAGGGTAGAACAATAATACTGCTATACAATACAATTGGGGATGACAATTGAAAATACTACATTACTCTAATAAAATAGTACACTATTGGTTAATCATTTTTGATGGAACACATAAAATTATCTGGACAAGCCCATCCCATAATTTTTGATGCTACTTGGAAATGTATTCTGAATCCGTTTTCTACAAATTTTCTAATATTTGAGGTATTCTTATTTTACTAAAATAATTATAATATTATAAAACAGAAATTTAAAGCTTCCTTAAAAACTGAGTTTTGAAACAAACATAAAGTCACAGTTTTATTTATCAACTTGAGATTCTCCCTGGATGTTGGATTTCTGAATAGCATCATGACTTTCCATACCCAGCTGTCTGATGCTTGAAACTACCATAAGCTGACTATCATGGCTTACAGTATACCCTTGAAGAAGGCCATCTGGTTTATGTCTCTTGGCAAAATTTGTTTAAAAACAAGCAGCTGCAATGACAAAGTAAGAAGGAGTCTCTGTCTAACTGTGGTAAATAAGTAGCTTTGAAATGCACATAATAAAGGATTTTTCTAATCCAAGAAAACAACTCCAAAAGATATGTTTCTCTTTCAACTAAAAGAAAAATCTGCAGAATTTAATGAAGAGAAAAGGACCCATTGAATTTATGTTTTACTGACTTAAAATTAAGTAAAAAACAAAACAAATAAGATGGCATTTGTGAGTGGTTACAAACAGGTTATAACTATTTTGATATTTACTTTGGAGATTATTTTATTTAATGATTCACATTAAGCAATTTGATTACTTTAAAGATCTATCATTTAATCCCTAACATTAGTTGATATATAATAATTCACTGAAATCTCTCTCCTTCTACTGTCTTTATGTATACCTTTATACTCATTTTCTTTTGCAAAAGAAATATGTGCTTCAATTTTGGAAAGTATGAATGGGTTTTCCAGTCTATTTAGGTATTTTTTTTTCTGAACTGTATCCATAGGCTCAGACCAAAAATGCTTAAGGACTGATTTTATTTTTCCTAATAAAAATACTTAGGTTAACAGTATTTTGGTTTGGGTTTTTCCATAAGTAATTCTAGAGATGAGGATTTGAGTTCAAATAGTTTATGTAGGCATTGATTCTACCCTGGTAGAATAGTGTGGCTGTGAACAAAAAGGGAGGAGAATGCAATCTGTAAAGAGTATGTTATCAACCTAATGACCACTATGAGGAACTAGAGCTTAGTTTCATGGAGAAAGTCTGAGAAACCATAAAACACATGCCTCAGATATACCTTAGAAAAGAAGCATGAACTGTGATGTTTATACTCCAATATTAATCATTTTTAAAAGCTACTCACAGTGTCAGAAAATTAACTTTCCATTTTGCAAGCACCTCCAGCATGTCTTACATATGGCTGTAAACTGTGTTTTCTGCTTCAGACAAACCTGAGAGACCAAGTAAGACATGCAGTTAGTGGCTATTGGACATCAATCAGCTAAGGCAAAAGAGAATAGGTGAAGCTCCAAAGAGATCTAATACATGTGTGGCAATTGAACATGATTCCCCTAAGAAGGACCACAACACTTCCCAACCCAGCTGTTTACTCTTCTGCTCTTTCTTTTTCTGTTATGACTCCTGCTGTTCCCTGGATCCTGATTTATTCAAAATTTCTGCATTCTAATGCATGTGTGTCTCTTTCCAGTTCTTCCTTACTGACTTCTTTGCTCAATCTTTCACTGATGTTTACCTTCATTATTTGTATGTACTCAACTTTGGCTAGCTCTTCGAATTAGTGAGATTGATTTACAATAAAAAAGATTTAGCCATGTTCTTTTTAAAGTGAGATTCATACCAGTTAGTGACACAAGTAGAACGAAAAATTAAAGGTCGTAGACATAATCCTGCTCAGTGTTTAAGGCAAACTTTTGAATATCATAAAAGGCTTAACTTTGTATTTCCCTCTCTCCTGTAAAGAAATTATTTGGTGGTATTTCTCAAAGGATTGTTTAAGAAAATTCTGTTTCTGTGATAAGTTAATTCCAAATCTCCTGTAAGTTATTGACATTATGGTTTCAACTTAAAGTAAAAGTTAAAGGCTGCAGTTGTGGCTCAGTGACAGAGCACTTGTCTTGCACATGTGAGGCACTGGGTTCGATCCTCAGCACCACATAAATATAAACAATAAAGGCATGCTGTCCATCTACAACTCCAAATTTTTTTTAAAAAAGTAAAAGTTGAGATTATGATTATGTTTGATGGTCACAGAATCCCTAGATTCTTCGGTGACTTGCTCAGATGAGAAAACTTCTTGCATGGTCTGAATTAGACATCACTACTAATTCCAATATTTTAAATTAAAGTCCAAGAAGACCAATAATACAATACTGGGGATATTCCTAGAAAAGGCAAGAATAAGTTATTTCTTAATAAAGATTAATTGAAGAAAAATTTTACTCAGTGCTTAATTTTACCTCATTATCCAAATTTTTTTGTCATACAAAAATCTTTTGGTTTATGAGTATTAAGGTGAAGAGTATTACCAATTGTGAGAGATAGAGAAGATCCAACTAGATAAAAGAAAAAAAGAACAAATCTTTTGGGTTGTGTAAAGAAAAAAAAATTAAGGGAAATGCCTGTGAGGCTTGAAGTATTTTAAGCTAGAGTAACAGTAAAATTATGTAAGTGAAGTTAAGTGAAGATTCCTCCTTCACTGAGAAGAAAGAGGACTGTAAATTTTACAAAGGTTTTGTTTTGCCTTGATTTACTTTGTTTTATTTCTTAATGAGAGAATATCTGTTTCCAATCTGGGGCATTAGGAAAGCTAGAACTTTTACAATGGTAATGTTTCAAAGGACACAAAGGAAATTGAATTGTAAATTGGTTTTAAAAGCACTGGAATTACTTCCACTTCCATTTTTTTTAAGGATTTTGTATTTAACAGGAAATAAATTACAGCACAGCTAAAGGGGAATATTTAGGTTTTCCATGGCCTTACTAAGGACTGATTGATAGTTCCCTTGGTATTGATCACTTACATCTATCATGAAAAATACAAATATTTATTATTATAATAATGTCACAATTATAATTATAATATTATACAACTGCTTATTGGCTGGAAAATATCATCAATTTTTAAAAGATGCTAAAATTATACTTTCTATGAAGACTTTCCTTATCAGTCTTATCAATGGCCATAAAATCAGATTCCTGATAAGTATTATACTAATATATTTATGCTTCTGCTTCAAGGAATCTTATTCACAGAAATGGCTTTAATCAATGATATATGTCAAAAAGTCTTCACAGGGAATAACTGTGAAAATTATAATGTATATTAAACATGAAATGTTTTCCATGAAGAAGCTCTCTAAATGGTATTCATGATGATACTTCTACCCAGGATGTCCAAATCTTTAGATCAAATACCATATGTGGACTGAAGTTAATATACTTAGCTTACAAATACTCTTATTAATAAGATAATGTTGTTTGAAGGTAAATAGGCAAAGGAAAAATATTGTTTAAATGTAAAATATAAACAAAGTAAAACATACTGATTATACTGTCTTTCAACATTTATAGATTATTTTTTCCACATTAGAGAAACCTTTAGGCTTATGGGTTTCATTTTTTTTTCATTCAGCCAAGAGCAGAATTTGCATATTCTCTCTTGGATTATAGGAATATAGTTTTGAAGTTAACTTCATTTACATGTTATCCTTTGACTGTAAAATATATGCAATGATTTTCTTAAATCTACACCTAAAGGATAGATTAAGGTTGGTTGGACAGGAAGAAAGAATTGTTGTATTTACTGATCCTTTTTTCATGTGTTTATCTTTAGATGGAAGGTATCACTTATCATTCAAAGTCTTGGATGGACTTCCTATTGAGGACATTTTTCTTTTCTTTCTTTCTGTTCTAAGTTAAGACATGTGTTCCATAACTCAAGGTAGTTAAAATCAAGTGAAGTTTTCATGGAAAATGTTCTCTCTTCATTCTGCAGAAGGAATTATCATGGTAACTTCAATTAGTAAAATGTGATACCCCCCACAAAGTTAGCATCTAGTTAATTGTATAAATGTTAATGGTATCATTTTAAGAAATTGTAAAAAGGAAGAGACTAAATTTTTCTACCTTCCTGGCTAACAGCAGTAAAAGATAATTTCTGTTGAATTGTTCACATTACTTTCTCATGGTGGGTAAATCTAGCCATATTGATACAAGTTTGTTCCCTCGTGTACAAAAATTTAATGAACATATTTCTTACAAAGCAAGGCACTATCCCCAATAGTTGACATTTTACAAAAGATTCTTTGATATCACATGCCAAGTTCCAATACATCTCTTTGTTGAATTCTTTTATTTTGGTAGTACTAGGGACTGAAACCAGAAGTGCTCTATCACTGAGTTACATCCTCAGTCCATTTTATTTTTTATTTAATTTTTAGTTTTGAGACAGGGTCTCACTAAGTTGAGGCAGGCCTGGAATTTAAAATCCTCCTGCCTCAGCCTGCTGAGTTGCTGTGATTACAGGTATGCACCATCTCACCCAACTGTTGAGTTTTCTTTATGAAGACCTGTGTTCTATAGTTTGTCCCAGAAACCCAGCCAAAAGGTAAAGAAGAAATTAACAATTTATAACAAATAGTGACTGTGCCAAACTGTATATAAACAGTTACAAACATTGACAAACCTTTTATCATGTTATTTAGAAGATTACTTCAGGTACTGTAGTTCTATTTTGTGTACTTTATCTTTTCAATATATTAGATTGTTATCTTAGATTGAGTTCCTCAAGAAACAGACTCTGAGACACAGGTTTGCATGCAGATGATTCAGTGATGAGTGCTCTTAAGGACAATATCTGGGACATTTAATGAGAACAGCATAGGGCAGGGAGACTAGTTGACTGGTAATGCAGTTACAAGAGGGACTTCAGCTGGTCCCATGTGGAGTTGGGATGGTATTCATGATAATTCTGCATAAGGCAAGGGGGGGACAGAGATTTGTAGCTCTGTTCCATCAGTCACTACATGTAAGCCTCTCAACTAACCATTTCCAGGTATTTTAATCTTGGGCGAGGAAGCTATAATCTACTTAGAGAAATTCCTGAGAGAGGCTTTTGTTAATTTGTTAACAATTTGTTAATAGATAACACTCCCAGCAATTGGGACACTGAGTGATTCACATCATAGGAGTCATTTATCCATGTTGAGGCATATATTAAGTAATTTTTTTATACTTAATAATGAGGCTAGGTGGTTTTCTGACAAACCTACTAACTGTTTTGAAAATATTTTTCTTAGATGTCAATGGACCTTTATTTTATTTATTAATAAATGGTGCTGAGAATCGAACCAGTGCCTCAAACAATCTAGGTAGGCACTCTGCCACTGAGCCACAATCTCAGCCCCCTACTCACTTTTTATTGAGACATAGGGATATACAATAAACTGAACATTTAGAAAATTAATTTTGATACATTTGGACATACATATAGACCAGTGAAACCATTACCAAAATCAAGATAATGAATATGTCCATTATCCTTACAAATCTCCTCTTGGTAGTCATTCTCTCCTGTCCCTTCCCTCATCCGTGAGGAACCACTGATGTGCTCTATGAAACTACAGATGAGCTTACATTTTCTAGAACATTAAAAAAGTAAAATAATCTTGGGACTGGGGATGTGGCTCAAACGGTAGCACGCTCGCCTGGCATGCATGCGGCCCGGGTTCGATCCTCAGCACCACATACAAACAAAGATGTTGTGTCCGCCAAAAACTAAAAAATAAATATTAAAATTCATTCTCTCTCTCTCTCTCTCTCTCTCTCTCTCTCTCTCTCTCTTGCTCTCGCTCTCTCTCTCTCTCTCTCTCTCTCGCTCTCGCTCTCTCCCTCTCTCTCTATCTCTATCTCTTTAAAAAAAGTAAAATAATCAATTATCTACCATTCTTCTAGTATATCTTCTTTTACCAAATCCAATAGGCATTGTCTCAAGGGTTAAGATATTATACTTCATTATTTAGGTATATGGAGAATAGAGAATAGTATTAAGATTAAAATTGAGAACACGAATGGGCAGACAACACCCAGTTTATTAGGAATGGATTGGAGGATGGCATATGCAAATAAGATATATCATTCTGTTTATTATGAGGTGGTGTGTTTAGGGGGTTGGTGGGAATATAAGTATCAGGGTTGCCTAGGAGGTCAGGAGAAATATTAGCTGGCCTTTTACTGATTACCTGAAAATTATTTGATTCACTGGCTATAGTAAAAATAAAATCCTTCAAAAAACCCACAATGTTTACATTTTACTAATTATTATGACTATTATAATTGTTTAAAATAAGTAGCTCTAAAATTGATTAATACTTTCCTAATATTGTGTACTGTCACCCACACCACACAACAATCTCCCCCCAAATTCACAAACTTGTTGTCTTCTGCTCTATCATTTTCCTGGGTCAGGAATTCATTTAAAAAATATCTACATAATTCCTGTCGATAGATTTGAAGGCTCTTTTTAGGTACTAGTGCTATTGTGCATAAAATAATTAATAACCACATTTTAAAAGTTCCCTTAGATTTAACAAGTCAGTATCACCATTACTTTTGTTACCCAACGTGACAAAAGCAGTAGTTTCTGCTTTTCATTACCCACCACTGGAACCTTCACTGGGTCTCTACTGACAGCCTTGCTTTCAAACCAGTAGTCCTTGGAGACAAGAGATCTGAAGGATATGTTTTACCTGTTGCTTTCTTTGGCCAGAAGGGAATTTTAAAAGGGAATGAAATAGGGTAGGGTTTGGACTGGTCAACACAATCAGTTTAACTTTGCCTAGTACCTTGTAAAGCTTTATAATTTTCTGTGTCTTGTATGTCCCCTGAAGATATTTGATTTTATTACCCCTAAACCAGAGAGTAACATCCAAAATTTATAGTCTGGCATTCAAGATCCTAACTTAACTTCCCTGAATTACATTTCCAGGCAATTCTATAGCAAAATGGATTTATTTTGTCTAAAATGTTCTTTTCAGTACTTCTTTGGAGTACAATTTCATATATAAAAATCTTTTAACCTATAACCATTAGGAAACTTTGGTTATAAGAGGCAGGAAAAAACCCTTCATTTAACTTAAGTACAATGGAATTTATAAGAGAGAGAGAGAGCTCACAGAAATGGAGCTATCTATTGGATAGCAATATATTGGATTGTTTATATGAATGAATGAAAGAAGGCAATAAGGACAGCTCTGAGAACTAAGAAACTTTAAAAAAAGTTGCTTCTATTTATAATGGCTTGGGATGGTGTTATGGCTCAGTGGTTGAGCACTTACCCAGCATGAATGAGGCCGTAGGTTCTATCCCCAGCAATGCAAAACAAAATACAAATGGCTTAGCTTTAAACTCTATTGTCCCTATTTCTCTCAACTTTAGACTCAGATTACTAAATATAATTAGCCTAAATTAAGCCTTTGTTTTACCCCTTTATAGAGTTTGCAGAACACAATGATTAAAACTTCCCTAAAAATCATGTGAAGTTAGGGAACAGTAATTCTATTAAAGGAAGAATAGGGTGCCATAACCAATAAGTAGAGATATTTATTCAGAAAAATTAATGCTGTGTCACAAAAAATAGCCCTTGAATCTCAGTGGCTTAAAAATGATTATTTCTTGCTCATATAATATGTGATGTAAAATAAGTAGCTCTCCTCCACCCAGTGACTCAGGGACCTAGAGTGCTTCTATCCTATGGCTCTTCCATATCAGCATGGAACCTACAGAGGCACTAAAAAAGGGAGCTTAGGAATGCATACTAACTAGTAATTGTCTCAGACCACCTGCCTAACATTCTTCTTTCCCAGGTTTCAGTGGAATACTGGAATATTCATTAAGCACTAATTATCTCCAGCATAGTAGGAATATTGAAGAAACAACAAAAGGAAAAATTATATCCATTAAATTAAACTTCAATATCCTGCTCAGATGCAATCTTTTCCATCAAGGCTTTCTTGATCAGCCCTTCAGATGATCTCTTCTGAACATCTGGAGCATTCCATTCCATTAATTCACATTGTTTCCTAATATTATAATTTATGACAATTCCTTATTGTACAAATTATACAAAAGCCTTTATGGACCAGTGATCAAGAATACTAATTTGTTTTGGGGCTATGGATATAGTTCAGTTGGTAGAGTGCTTGCCTCGCATGCAAAAGGTCCTGGATTCAATCTTCAGAACTGAAAAAAAAAAAAGTACTAATTTATTTTGTCTCCCAATAGCATCCAAAGTATAGTAGAATTTTAATGTATAACAATCTTTAAGGTGAATGTACTAGTATCTTCTTTTAAAAAAACAAAAACAAAACTTCTACACATAGCACTAGTATCTTCTTAATACTATATTTTTCACAAAATGCAGGATGGATATTCAATAAAAACATGTTGATTATGGTCTGAAGATGTAGCTTAGTAGTAGATTACTCTCCTAGTATGCTCAAAGCACTGAATTCAGTCCCTAGTACAAAAAATATTTTGATTAATTCTTTAGTCACATAACAAATTCCTTACAATATTCTATTTTGTTTATATTGTATTTTACTGAATATAAATTGAACACAATAATATAAAATCATATTTTATATTAAGTAAATGAAATATAACAATATTTTATAGATAGACATAATCTTGCATTTCATATTATTTATGAATGATACACAGAAATCCTTCAATGTTGCCAAAAGTTATGGAATATGGGGTATTTTCACCAGAATTTATTGTATAAAAGTGCTTTAAATGTAAAACATTAGCATGAGTGTATATTAAATGTGAAAATCCTCAAAATAAAAGAATTTCACACTATTGGTGGAGAGCTAAAACCATCAGTCATTATATAAGTAGGTAAATTTGAATAGGAAAAACTTTAATAAAAAATATTGTGTGAGACATTAGGGTCCCAAAATTGAATGTTTCTATTAACTAACAGACAAACAACAAGAAGAAGCCATATTGACCAAGAAACAAAATTTACTGTTATATTAACTATATTCTAAATCCTCTTTAATCAAGGTAAGATAATCATGTTTTTAGTTTCTAGCCACTTGTATGTATAATAATTTAAAATAAACTATTTATATATAATATGATGCCACATGAGTACACAATTTGTAATACAGAAATAATCATATTTAATTATTTTAGCTATTTGATACCCAAGATCTATTTCTTAATCATTTATTGTTCTATTTATATAGGTTGTACTCTTTTAAAATCCTACCTAGGGGGCTGGAGTTGTGGCTCAGTGGTAGAGTGCTCACCTAGCACATGCCAGGTCCTGGGTTTGATCCTCAGCACCACATAAATAAAATAAAGGTATTGTGTCCAACTACAACTAAAAAATAAATATTAAAAAAAATCCTTCCTATACATATTTGAGAAACAGTGAGAAGGAATATTATACCATTATCTTTAGCACTCCAAGTAAGTATGTTTTCAGTCACACATAGCACATGGATCTGATTTATTTTATAGCTGAGCATTTGGAGACCAATTTAATTTGCAGTTATATAGCTCAGCCTCTCTCATACTCACGTGCATTTTACTCCAAACAGCATTCCTATCCTCACTTCAATAAGAGAAGAAAGCATAAAACAGTGCATTGATATTGAAAATGTACATCTGAATTTCCATCTAATAAATACAATAGTGATATAATTCTGTGACTAATGATGATAAAGTAAGACTTAGCTGCAGCAGTTGAATCTGGGTATTAATATTGAATTAATTTCATTTGAGATTGCAACTGTCCTGTGCCTTTCTGCCCTTGATTTCTCATCTGTAGGCCAAGGATAAAATAATCTTCTTTCTATATCAAAATGTGATGTCTTAACTCTTTGGAGGCATATATTTCCTGTGAAACCAAAGAATCAGTGCTATAATTTTCTGTAACAGGAATCAGCAAACGTATTCCATAAAGAACCAGATAGTAGGAGCTGGGGTTGTAATGATAGAGTACTTGCCTGGCATGCGTGAGGCATGGATCCTCAGCACCACATAAAAGTAAAATAAAGATATTGTGCCCACCTAAAACAATAAATAAATAAATATTTAAAAAAGAACCAGATAGTAAATATTTTAAGCTTTGTGTATCATATTATCTGCATTGTAACTATTCAACTCTACCAATTTGGGACAAAGACTACTACAAATAATACATAAACAGTTTCTATTGTATCTCAATAGAACTTTGTTTTGAAAAAACAAGACTCATTCATCAACAAATTGAGAAAATACCATATGATCCAGTAATTCCACCTCTGGGTATATACACTCTAAAAAAGAGAAAGTAGAGACTCTAGCAGTCCATTTGTATATCCATTTTCATTGCAGCATTATTCACAATAGCAAACAGATGGGAACAACCAAAGGTTTATTAATGGATAAATGAACAAACAAAATGTGGCATCTCCACACAGTAGAATATTAATAAGCCAGACACACAGAAATATATCTTGTATAATTCCATTTAGATGAAATTCATAAGCAGAAAATTCAATGGTTACTTCTAAGGTTTGGGACTAGGGAAAAATAAGGCATTGTTTATTGGGTTATGGAGTTTTAGTTTGGGAAGATGACAAAGATCTAGAGATGAATGGTAGTGATACTTGAGCAACAATATGAATATATTTGATGTCAATAAAGTGTACACCTAAAGTGGAAAAAATGGTAAATTTTTGTTTTGTGTATTTTCCCATAAGAAAAATGGATTAAACTGCTAACTCAAATCTGTAATTACATTAATGAGCAATAACGAGCTACTATTATTGCAGTTTATATTATTAAGGTGGTGTAATAATTGCACATAATGCAATGGTGGGAAGTTACCAATTTCCATTTTCATTGTGGGTACACACACCCTCCATATTATGAATCATATTATTTTGTACTTACTTAGCTATAAAATTTGTTTTTCTCCTCCTATCCTTGACTCTATACACATATACACAGACATACACACAGTGAAGTGTGCAAGAATGACAATTATATTTTCATTATTTGGCTCATTTGATAGAGTATAGGCACGATGTAAATGTAATTAGCAGGTAAATTAAGGCATATTTATGATTTTCCTTTTCACCAGCCACTTCTAATCTCTACCACACTAGTACACAAACTCACATCTCACCCTTCTTATGTACTACAAGAAAGAGTAAACAACTTAAAGGACATCTTACACAGAAATCGTTTCATTTTAAAATGTAGAGGAAAAAGGAGATGAGTGTGAATGATACTGACACCCAGGAGAGAAACCTGAATGAGAATCAATTTTAGGTTGATAGAAAAATGAATAATTACCCAAGTACAATTCAATGAAGAGTCAGAACTAAATAAGTAAAGGTGATAAACCAAAGGGTTGATAATAAAAAGTGATTTTTACTAAGTTTATCTTTGCACCAAATCTCTAGATGTATTGTTGGCTCAGTACATTCTGCAACTTGAATTAGGTCTACTACCTGCTCTATATATTATTCCATCCTCCAGAAATTTGAATAGCACATCATATTTTTTTTATTACTGAGAAATTGTGGGAATCAAGTTTCCTTCTAAGATAGAAGGCTCCTTAGTCAGCTACATGACTTTTAGTAAGAAGTTCTACTCCCTTGAATTTGATAGATCTCAGAAAGAAGTCATAAACTCCCCAAACACTTTGCCTTCGAAGTTTTTCATTTAAATGAAGGTCAAATCAGTGATTTGTGTTCTTTGTCCATCTTTCTCTCTTTCTTACCCTTCCCCCTTCCTTCCCTCCCTTCCTTTCTTCCTTCCTTCCTTCCTTCCTTCCTTCCTTCCTTCCTTCCTTCCTTCCTTCCTTCCTTCCAATTTGTCAGTAATATAAAAATCTACCATGATATCTGAATGATGCAATGCACAACTCCTTTCCCTTAGTTCCTTGACTTTAATCCATAAAAAAAAAGGAAGATCAATAGAAGAGAGGAAGGAGAATGAGGGTAGGGGGAAGGAGGGAAGGAATAAGGGAGGGAGGCATGGGGACTGAAATAAAATTTTTGCATATATTATTTTTTCAAAATGCACCCAGATACTATATAATTATAATGCTCTAAAGAACAGAAAAAAATGAAAAATTTTGGAAACATTTACTATTTATTCTTTCCAACATTTTATTAGTGCATTATAGTTATACATACTGAAGGGATTTGTTGTGACATATTTGAACACACAGACAATATACACAATATAACAATATAATTTGGATATATATATATATATATATATATATATATATATATATATATATTTGCTAGGTACTATAATATCATTAGTAAAGACATCATCATTTTATTTTCTTTTAATTCATCTACTCATTTTTTTTATTCAACAAAGAATTAACTTCTCATTACATCCTGAAAAATAGGCAGAAATTAACAAAGCACAGATTCTTCCTGCCTTTTTGGAACTTACAGTTCATTGGGGATACATATTTTAAGGCAGTAATCATACTCATGAATGTGTATTTACAACTTTCAATTGCTATGAATTAAAATTAGAAGGGGCTATGAGGTATTCTAACAATAACAAAAACAGATGGTGGTATAGAGGATGAGAAGAATTCTCCATGAAGAAGCAGAGTTCTGCAACTGATGGAAGAGTAGTTTAGCGAAACACATGTACAAAATCCTGAGATGTTGGGAGAGATCTTGAAATGTTTAAAGATTTGAGAGAAAGCCAGTGTTTTTGGTGTATGGTGAGTAAGGAAGAGTGTGGAAAGTTTTAAATTGTGCAAATTCTCATAACATATGAAGGGGAGATTATAGCATTTTTGAAAGTACAGTAGAAAACAATTCATAATTGTCAGCAAGACAGTTACATAATAATTCTGTATGCTAAAGATAATGGATTGGAGAATCACTCCCTGAAAGCAGAGTGACCACTTAGAATACCAAAGACTTGGATTTAGATGATGCTGGAAATAAAAAAAAAAATACATGTTCTCAGTATATTTGTTGGTGAAGGTATACTAGTTATTTGTGATTCATTCAAAAATAGAGTTGAAAGAGAAAGAAATGCCTAGAATAATTTCTGAGCATATTTGATAATACTGAGCTGGAGAACAAAAAGAAAAAGCATGTTTGAAGGTAGAGTTATTTCCAGATTTATATATATTTCATTAAGATACATAAGGAGAGCTAGATTTGTTTCTCAGTGGCAGAACACTTGCCTAGCATGTGTGAAATACTGGTTTTATCCTCAGCGCTACATAAAAATAAATAAATAAATAAAGGTAGTGTGTCCATCTATAACCAAAAAAATATTAAAAAAGGATATACATATGGAACTTTCACATAGGTCATGGAAGAAATATCTATGACCAGGATATAAATGTGGGATTCATGAACTCACAAATTCTAAGTTATGTGAATATACAAAGAAGGAGAGAGAATAGATAAGGAAGATTGATAAGTACCAAGTCTTAAGGAATACTAATATTTAACATCTGTGTAAGGAATGAGCCTGCAGAAAAGTCTGGAGAATATTGAGGGAGGAAGAAACCCAATAGACAGAATTTCATAGAGAAGCCTGTGGACAGTAATGGTCACTTTAAGATAACAGTGAGCCTGGTATAGTGGCACATGCCTGTAATCCCAGGAGCTTGAAGATCATGAGTTCAAAGCCAGCCTCAGCAAAAATGAGGCACTAAGCAACTCAGTGAGACACTGTCTATAAATAAAATACAAAATAGGGCTGAGGATGTGGCTCAGTGGTCACATACCCCTGAGTTCAATCTCTAGTACAGCCCCCAAAAGATAGCAGTGGTATTGTGTTAGCCACTTATACAATGAAAGAAGGTGATTATATGTTGATTGTGAGTGTAATACATTCTCTTCTCTCCTATTTTTTTCTAATGTTGTAATCATGTCCAAAGTTAAAATATTGGGAAGGGAAAATAATATGTTAAGAGAAATGTCTTTTTTTCAGAAAAAAATAAAAAATTAAGACTTTCCTTTTGACCTGCATGGTTAGGAATACAATAATCAGAAGAAAAATAAAACTTGTTAAACTAAGCAAGTAAAACTTAAGAGGAAAGAAAAAAATATTGCTTGCTGAGGGAGGTAAGAAATATCACAACGGTTTTAGCTCAAATAAAAGTGAGGAAACTCTACAATTATTATTTTTATAATGTGTTTCTTAGGTACATATAAAACAAATATTATTTTAAAGAGCAATCATAGATTATAAGCAGAAGAGAAAGTGGAATTTTAAAAATTATATATATATATATATTTATATTTATATATAAATATATATAATGGATTTTATTTTTTAAAAATACACAACAATGGAATGCATTACAGTTCTTATTACACATATAAAGCACAATTTTTCATATCTTTGTATATAAAGTGTGTTCATACCAATTATATATATATATATATATATATATATATATATATATATATATATATATATAAAATGGTGAAAACACTACATCCAATACTCCCACTGAGATATAGGCAATAAAAACATGCTGAAGTTAATAACATGCATGTGAATCTTCTGTAAATCCTCCAGATAACTGTTCTATAGTACTATAAAGTACTGTAATTATTATTGCTGCAATCAGAAAAAATAAATACATATTTTCTAAGAAGAAGATGAGCTTATCTCATCTTTCCAGGAAATGCTTCTGAACTAAATGGTTCAAAACACATTTGATAAAAATAAGTGAGACACTACAAAACAGTTTAAATCAGACAACTAAAGGAGCTTAATATTGCTCTGGCAAAGCTTTCCAACAAGAAAAGAATACTCATGAGTGATAGTAGCCATGTCAGCATTTCTGATTATAGTATACCCTAAGTACAGAACATCTTGGTTCCCATTCTGAAATATTAGGTATCTTCACGTGTTTAGTCCATGAACCAAATACAAGAACAGAAAGAAACAAAAGCAACATTTATAAAGTTGGTCTGTTTTGTGTAGAATATTGACAGGAAAAAGCCAGATTGGTAGGTTTTCCAGGAATAAGTGAGTCTTTAGACAATGTTAAGAGATTAGGCTTGGAATTAGATTAACCTGAGTTTGAATCATGGTCCATCAATCTCTGACTCTGTGACTATTTGACAAGTTTTATTTATTTATTTATTTATTTAATTTTATTTTTTTATTGGTTGTTCACAACATTACAAAGCTATTGACATATCATATTTCATACATTAGATTGGAGTGGGTTATGAACTCCCAATTTTACCCCAAATGCAGATTGCAGAATCACGATGGTTACACATCCACAATTTTACATAATGCCCAATTAGTAATTGTTGTATTCTACTACCTTTCCTATCCCCTACTATCCCCCCTCCCCTCCCCTCCCATCTTCTCTCTCTACCCCTTCTACTGTAATTCATTTCTCTCCTTGTTTATTATCCCATTCTCCTCACAACCTCTTATATGTAATTTTGTATAGCAATGAGGGCCTCCCTTCATTTCCATGCAATTTCCCTTTTCTCTCCCTTTCCCTCCCATCTCATGTCTCTGTTTAATGTTAATCTTTTCTTCCTGCTCTTCCTCCCTGCTCTGTTCATAGTTGCTCTCCTTATATCAAAGAAGACATTTGGTATTTGTTTTTTAGGGATTGACTAGCTTCACTTAGCATAATCTGCTCTAGTGCCATCCATTTCCCTGCAAATTCTATGATTTTGTCATTTTTTAATGCAGAGTAATACTCCATTGTGTATAGATGCCACTTTTTTTTTATCAATTCATCTATTGAAGGGCATCTGGGTTGGTTCCACAGTTTAGCTATTGTGAATTGTGCTGCTATGAACATCGATGTGGCAGCATCCCTGTAGCATGCTCTTTTAAGGTCTTCAGGGAATAGTCCGAGAAGGGCAATAGCAGGGTCAAATGGTGGTTCCATTCCCAGCTTTCCCAGGAATCTCCAAACTGCTTTCCAAATTGGCCGCACCAATTTGCAGTCCCACCAGCAATGTACAAGAGTACCCTTTTCTCCACATCCTCGCCAGCACTTGTTGTTGTTTGACTTCATAGTGGCTGCCAATCTTACTGGAGTGAGATGGTATCTTAGGGTGGTTTTGATTTGCATTTCTCTGACTGCTAGAGATGGTGAGCATTTTTTCATGTACTTGTTGATTGATTGTATATCCTCCTCTGAGAAGTGTCTGTTCAGGTCCTTGGCCCATTTGTTGATTGGGTTATTTGTTATCTTATTGTCTAATTTTTTGAGTTCTTTGTATACTCTGGATATTAGGGCTCTATCTGAAGTGTGAGGAGTAAAAATTTGTTCCCAGGATGTAGGCTCCCTATTTACCTCTCTTATTGTTTCTCTTGCTGAGAAAAAAACTTTTTAGTTTAAGTAAGTCCCATTTGTTGATTCTTGTTATTAACTCTTGTGCTATGGACAAAAGTTAAAGGCATTCCCTCTAAAATCTGGAACAAGACAGGGATGCCCTCTATCACCACTTCTATTCAATATAGTTCTCGAAACACTGGCCAGAGCAATTAGACAGATGAAAGAAATTAAAGGCATAAAAATAGGAAAAGAAGAACTTAAATTATCACTATTTGCAGATGACATGATTCTATACCTAGCAGACCCAAAAGGGTCTACAAAGAAACTACTAGAACTAATAAATGAATTCAGCAAAGTGGCAGGATATAAAATCAACACACATAAATCAAAGGCATTTCTGTATATCAGCGACAAAACTTCTGAAACGGAAATGAGGAAAAACACTCCATTCACAATATCCTCAAAAAAAATAAAATACTTGGGAATCAACCTAACAAAAGAGGTGAAAGATTTATACAATGAAAACTACAGAACCCTAAAGAGAGAAGTAGAAGAAGATCTTAGAAGATGGAAAAATATACCCTGTTCATGAATAGGCAGAACTAACATTATCAAAATGGCGATATTACCAAAAATTCTCTATAGGTTTAATGCAATGCCAATCAAAATCCCAACGGCATTTCTTGTAGAAATAGATAAAACAATAATGAAATTCATATGGAAAAATAAAATACCCAGAATAGCAAAAGCAATTCTAAGCAGGAAGTGTGAATCAGGCGGTATAGTGATACCAGATTTCAAACTATATTACAGAGTAATAGTGACAAAAACAGCATGGTACTGGTACCAAAACAGGCGGGTGGACCAATGGTATAGAATAGAGGACACAGAGACTAATCCACAAAGTTACAACTATCTTATATTTGATGAAGGGGCTAAAAGCATGCAATGGAGGAAGGATAGCATCTTCAACAAATGGTGCTGGGAAAATTGGAAATCCATATGCAACAAAATGAAACTGAATCCCCTCCTCTCGCCATGCACAAAAGTTAACTCAAAATGGATCAAGGAGCTTGATATCAAATCAGAGACTCTGCGTCTGATAGAAGAAAAAGTTGGCTCCGATCTACATATTGTGGGGTCGGGCTCCAAATTCCTTAATAGGACACCCATAGCACAAGAGTTATTTGACAAGTTTTATCTGATCCTCAGTTCTCTCACTAGTAAAATGGGCAGAATAGAGCCATGACTCTGACCCTTGCTATCAGCACTATTGTCTGTACATCCCAATCTCATCCTCAAGCATTTTTCTATTCTGGTTATTTCAAGCTTCTTTAAAATTATGAACAGTAGCATATGTTTACTATACAAATAAGGGACCACAAATTCAAAGGAACTTTTTGGTAGGTTGTTTGATAAGCTTTTGATATTGGTTTTATTCTTTAACAGTAGCTTTAAAATTAAGGCATTGTACGTCTATGTTTATAGAGCTCTATTTCATCGAATTGGCAATTTCTGACTTAGCAACTGAAATTGAATTGACAAGAAAACATATACTTTTACTATTATATTGAGCTTTTAAAGCTGTTCAATGCATGACCAAAAATAAGTCTGGTAATTTTTCACATGTCCATGTGCTGTGACATTTATAATCTTTGTGTCTACAGTCATAAGAATGAATGGATGTTCTTTAACTGGAATAAAATATTTCCAAATGAAAACTGGCCCTTTAGTTCACAAATATATTTTTCTACATATGAGAGATTTGTTCAGTTTTTTAAAGCTTCTTTGAATTTTTAATTTACATTTAATAATAGGCATATTTGTGGAGATGAGTAGGATATTTTAATAAATGCATTTAATGTGTAAGGAATAAATCAAGGTAATTAATGTTTCCATAACATCAAACATTGATCATTCTTTGTGTTGGGAACATTCAGAACCATCTTTTCTGGTTCTTTATAAAATACATAATAAATTGTAACTATACTTACCTCACTATGCTGTTGTAACACAAGAACTTAATCCTCCTGTCTGTTATTTTGTTAGCTGTTATCCATCCTCTCTCTATACCCTCGCCCACTGTGCTTCTTAGCCTCTGGTAACCTCTCTTTTATTGTGAACTTCTATGAAATCAACTTGTTAGCTTTCACATATGAGAACATGTAGTATTTGTACTTCTATGCTTAACTTATTTCACCTAACATAATGTCTTCCAATCTCATATATGTTGCTGCAGATGACAGCATTTAATTATTTTTATGACAATAATATTTTATGGTGTGTGTGTAAAAGATATGAGTGTCTCTGTGTGTATTATATGCTCAAGAGGCTAAATTTTTATTCTTATTTTGTATTAGTTATGTGTGATATATTTTGACAGAGTTATAAAAGCATGGAATATAATTTACTCTAATTCTGCTCTACTGATCTTTCTGCTATTTACTTATAGGTTTTTAAAAATTAGAATCTTGAAGATATATATGATGGTAAGATTCACTGTGGTATATTTTAGGACAGTGAGGTGATATTCATTCCACTATTTTTCCTTTTTTCCCATCCTGCCTCCTTCCCCATCAATCGCCTTTGTGTAGTACACTGATCTTTCTTCTGTTTTGGTGTAATTCTTTCCCCTCATTTATCTTTTCCTTTTTCTTTCTTCGCCCTTATTTTGGTCCAGCTTTTACATATGAGAGGAAAGTATTCAACCATTTACTTTCTGAGTCTGACTCATTTCATGCAGCATGATGTTCTCCAGTTTCATCCATTTACTAGCAAACACAATCATTTTATTCTTCTTTATGGCTGAGTAATATAGGCCACATTTTCTTAAACCATTCATCTGTATACAGATACTTAGGTTAGTTTCATTGCTTGGTTATTTATACCAAATTTTATTTATCCATTCATCTGTGGATGGATACCTAGGTTGATTCACTATCTTAGCTATTGTATACAGTGCTGCAAAAACATGGGAGTGCACATCTCTCTCTCTCTTTTTTAAAGAGAGAGCAAGAGAGAGAGAGAATTTTTAATATTTATTTTTCAGTTTTTCGGTGGACACTACATCTTTATTTTATGTGGTGCTGAGGATCGA
Source organism: Urocitellus parryii (assembly GCF_045843805.1). Lineage (NCBI taxonomy): Eukaryota > Metazoa > Chordata > Mammalia > Rodentia > Sciuridae > Urocitellus > Urocitellus parryii. Next base: position 105,913,503 of record NC_135547.1, read on the forward strand.
ACCCTGCACCTCACACATGCCAGGCGAGTGCATTACTGCTGGAGCCACATCCCCAGCCCTCACATCTCTCTTTAACATACTGGTTTTGTTATAAGAGTTCCCTTTTACCTGCATCCTCACCAGCATTTTTTCAATTTTTTTTTGTTTTTTATAATAACCATTCTGATACCTTGTCATTGTTTCTAATTTACATTCCCTGATAATTAATGATATTGAGCTTTTCTTATAAGTTTGTTGAAAATTTATATATATTCCTCTGAGGAAATGTTATTTATTTTTTAAGCTTTGTACTTTCATAAGTTTATTTTCTTGGTGCCTATGTGTAAGAAATACACCATTATGAAAATGCTTCATAATGATTAGCATGTGAGTATATTTCAGAACAACGCCGGTATCTTGAACTTCATCATTATATTCATATTTAAAATATGATCTGACAATTCCATAATAGCAAAAGTATAAGTATCCATTCATTATAAAGTCCCATCAAACTGCTGTAGATAATTCATTTAGCATAGTGGATTCCATTGAAAATTTTAATTAATAATTATGTGGCTCCTAACTAAGATTTTATTGAGAAACCAAGAAGTTAAAATTGTTAGTATTACCTTTGCAATGAGCTCTTAACTTACCTTTTACTCTTAGTTTTTATTGCAATAGTGCCACAATTAATTATTATCCTAATAGAAACAGACTATAAAGTGGGTATCTGGGAGCTTATTTGTCTAGATGTGTAGCAAGTGATATTTTAATTATAATTTGGGTTGCTAATTGTTGTCAAATAAAATTTTAATTTCTTAGTCCAGAAATTAAAAGATGTGTGCACAATTCAATAAAGAAAAATTATAATATAATATATAATACTAAGCAATTGAAATATCTATATAAGGTAGAGTTTCACTTAACAATACATATTAATATTTTAACTATTTTTTAATATTTATTTTTATATGGTGCTGAGGATCAAACCCAGTGCCTCACACGTGTGAGACGGGCACTATACCAATGAGCTTCAGCCCCATTCCTTAATATTTTAACTATTAAAATTGATTTGTTGTGTATCTTTTTAAATTTTTATTTATTTATTTATTTTGTGTGGTGCTGGGGATTAAACCCAGGGCCTTGTGTATGTGAGGCAAGCACTCTACCAACTAAGCTATATCCCCAGCCCCCTTGTTGTGTGTCTTATCCACCACAAATGTAAGACAAGTTTACAAAGAACATTCTCTCATTAAAAATGTATTGTGAAAAATAATACTAAATATTACCTGTACATAAGCATTTGTAGTGAAGCCAATAGAACCTGTAGTGTTTGGTCTGCTTCATACTGATAATATCCTTCTCTGTTCTTTTTTTTTTTTAAACAATATACAAATATATATTTATTATTCTAGAAGTCAGAAATCTGATACAGGCCTTACTATGGCCCCATAGTTGCATTCCTTATAAAGGCTCTTAAGAGAAAATCTCTTTCTTTGCCTTTCTAATTTCTAGAGGATGCCTGTGATTTTGATTCATAGTATCCTTCCTCCATCTTTAAAGGTAGTAATGACAGGTCACATCTTTCTCACATTTGATCTTTGTTTGTAGCATAATAGTTTAATTTTTCCTAGTCAAAATCACTTATGAGAATTAATAGCTAAAATAATAAATATGGCATCTTCCTTCTCATAAAAGCCATAAATCACTGTGATGATGATTATGAAAATGGAATACTATAAAATGTTCACACTTGTTTATCTACATCTTCATGTTTTCAGACTTGCCTATTTTCTTGGGTCATTGTTATTCACATATAAAATATGCCAGACATGATCAGTCATCCATTCATCATTAATTCAACAAATACTATTGTGATCCCACTATGATTTTGATGCTATGTTTATGGACTAAAAATGTAAAACTGAACAAAATGTGAGTCCTGATCTAAAAAATGTATAGATGGAAAAAGAATGATCCACTCACTATTTTAATTAAAGTGACAAGTGCTTGGTTCAAGTCTGCAATGGTATCTGTGAGTGTACATAATGAGTTCTGGTTAATATTCTCTGAGGGTCACAGTCAGGTGAGAACTGGGAGAAGTAACCCTGGAACTGAGTTCCCCAAAATGAGGAGGAATTAATCAAAAAATGGAAAACTTAGGGGAAAAGTACTAGTTATATCTCAACTAAAAATTATGACTGGACTTATCTCAAATCTAATTAGTTTCATTTTAAGACCAAATCATAAAATTGACACTAAAGTTTTGTTTTATTAGCACCTATCATCAAATCTGATCTGATATTTATTAAATATGTAGTAATTTTTTGCATTTTTCACTACTATAGATTATACTTTATGAAGAGAAATTCCAGATACATTCTGAAGTGTTTTTCACATAAAGTAATATGATTTATACATGTTGTTCTTGTAAAATTCTAATTTTGTTTTAAATGGAGCAATGGAAGAAGATGAAACAATTTGACAAAATGTTGATAATGTTGAAAGAGCTAACACGTACATGGGGATTCCTCATTATATTCTTTATTTACATATATCTTTGAAATTTTGCATGCTGTAAAGTGAAATTTGAAAATAAAATAAATTTGAAGTCCAGTTTATTTTTTTTTCTTTACCAAAGTATTTAAAACTTAGTTCAATCATTACATGTAAATTAACTAGGGAGACTATAAACACTAAATCAGATACACCAATTTAGTTAGTTGGTCTGGGGTGGGTCCTGACCACCCTATCTGTGGTGTGTGTGTGTGTGTGTGTGTGTGTGTGTGTGTGTGTATGTGTATTTAGATTCAAAATTGATTTAAAATACATGGAGAAAGTTATGGGTTCTACATCTGCAATTCAAACACTTGCCGTTAGGTGGTGCTAGTTATGAACCATGATTTCAGGATTGACAGAGAGTTAACAAAACTTCATCCCTTATGATTTTTTTTTCTACAAACAAAGGACTCCTTATAGTATAAAATGGCTATATAATGGGGTGCAATCAACTCCAAATTTAGTGATATGTTGATAGCTTGAAGTTAAACATAATCAAATAAGATCCCCTCATATGAACTGGTTGTTAGACATTTCTTTATTTTATCATGGTTTTCCCTTATTTATAAGATCTTGAGCCAGTAGATATCCTTTGATTTGAATACTTGCTTTATTTACCAGTTTGTGGTAGCATTATATGAAACCATCTCTGGAATAGATGTCTTCTCTTGACATTTTCCCAGTCTAATTCTTGCCAAGATATCATCCCTCCAAGCACTTTTTGAGTTATTTTCATAATTAAACTATAAAAATATGCAAAGATTTTTCTGGATTTTTAAATTTATTTTCACCCTAGACCCAAGATTATATGATTACATCACTAGTTTGTTTCCTTATTAAACTAAAATCTTATTTAGCTAGCTTTCAAAATATACATATCTCTTACTGTCTTTTGTTAAATGGAAAATGGTCATTAAAAGACTTTATTTAGCTTAAATGCAACAAAAATGTAAAATCTTTGTAGTCCAATAATATAGTTCCTAAAGTGCTTGTTACCAACTAAAAGAGTTTTAGAGACTACATCATTCCTTACATAGTAAACAAATTTTGAAAAACAAAGTCTATAATAATGTCATGACATCTGAAAACTAGAACATTTATCTGCATTCTTTCATGATTTTAGAAATGAGAAAAATAAACCCTAACATAAAAAGGGTAAGGGTTTAAGTTTTCATTGTTGCTCAGTGGCAAAGCTGAGATATTCACCCAGGTATTGTGATCCCTAATTAATATCATTTTTAGTAGACCTCTGTGTTTTCACAAATAGCTGTTTTTGCCTGTTTGGTCCCCAAAAGGATCCAAAAATTAACATAGCTGCAATTCTCTTCTATACTATCCTCATTTGAAGGATATATAAAATGGCAATAGATAGATAGATAGATAGATAGATATAGATATCAATACATTCTAGCTACATAATGAATATTATTAATTATTTAAAATGGAATAAACTAACTCCCAAGACATGAAGTAAATGATATAACACTGAGAAATAGATTTAACCATAATGTTGCATAGGAGATAATAGGGTACATAAATATATGTTTCCTGTTCACTTATATGTAAAAAAAAAACAGCAAAAGTTAATAGAAGTAGGTAAAATACTCTTCATATAATTATTTTATTAGAATAATGATGCCCTTTCCATTCTATAGTTTGCATTTTTAAATTAAAAAAGATACAATTTGATGTATGTTGAAGTTAAATCTTAAAAGGTCATTAAAGAGAAATTAAAAATGATAGCTCATGTAATAAACTATGTGTAAGGTTATTCTAATTTTCTTTATTTCTTACTGAGTGTTATTAATTATAAAAACAATGAGGGCAAAAGGAAAGGAGTAATGAGTTTTGTCCTTTTCTTGTCTTCTGTGACAAAACTTAGATGGACCAGAAGATTCCTTCTTAATAAGGATAAGTTAGTTGAACATACACTTTGATTATTAAGCTTGTGGAACTGTGGATTCCCTGTATGCTGTGTGGTGTCAAGTAGGCCACAAGTGAGATCCTCTTCCTTAGGGAAATGGATTTGAAGTGGAATTGGAGCAATATGTAGCAAGTAGTAAGTGCAGTTACCAAGGATGTTTGGCTATGAATCACATCCCCATTTCAGGAAAGGAAGTTTCCTTCATATGTTGGATAAACAACATTAATCATCTTAGTTTGGCTCTCTCTGAAAGAGACATGATATACCACATTTCATGGCATAATCATCAGATTTTATGCCAAATTTTCTTACAAAAAAGTGAGGTGTGACCATTATGTAAAGATTTTTGTAAAAAAAATAATAAGTGCCAATACTTACTTTAAAATCATGTATTACTAAACTATCTTCACACAAGGTTAGGATGCATGGAATACGCATGAATGCACATTAAAATCAAATAGTCCAAATTGACATGCATCATCTTTTGTGAGTTAAGCGAACGTTTATCTAGTCTGAAACAAAAAGTTAACATATTAGCTGTTATTGATTTGTGCATTATAGTCTAAACATTACTCTTGAGAGATTTATTACAGTCTTGTAAAATAGGCGCTTACAAAATTTAATCTGTGTCTAAAGATTCTGCATTGCTATCATTGGTTTTGTTATCTGATGCACTGTCCTCAGTGCCACTCATATTATATGGGTTTACCTTTAGTACTGCAGGGCTCTAAACAAAAACACAAGTTAGCTTTAAGAAATATAATGACATTGTGCATGCATTTAAAATTCTAGGCTTGTGGCTTAAAGTACACAAGAAGACAAATGCACATCCATTTGCCGCTGCTCTGTTTATTTTATAAGGGGTATACCAAACAAAATTATACCATGTGATGATTATGCAATGAAAGGTTATAAATCAATTTTTGGACTGAATAAACAGGGTACAACAATTATGCAGTGGTGATGATTATATGGTGAAATATTGTACCTGGTCTACTAAACTGACTAGAACAGGATAGGTTGAGAAAAATGTTGCCTCATGACAGAGCTTTCATTTAAAGTTTTAATATATTGGTCCCTATATTGTGCATATGCCTTATAGATGTCTTATAATGATATCTCTTTTAAAAGACAATGCGACCTCAATTACGGATTTCTGATCTAAGAGGCATCATTATCTGCTCCCAAAATATAGCAATTAAAATTATATAATATTAAAAGGATATATTTCTGTAACACACCACACACACACACACACACACACACACACACACACACCCTACAAACTTGTGTAGAAACAGCAATATAAATCATACAGTGGAGCAGAAGTTACTGCCAGGCTTGGCTTTGAATCACAAAGCAATAGTGGCAGGCAAGAATTTGGATGCTGTGGGGTAATTGGAACTAAAATTGCTTCAAGCAAGGTGTGGAACTGCAGACAAGTTTAGGGTTTAAAACCAGAGAACCAGAGGCGGGGCTGGGGCTTCTTCATTCATGAAAGTAAACCTGGGAAAAAAGTGCTGCTTCAGGCTACAGCCTAGGGCTACAGCTTACATAAAGCTATGGTCCCACAGAGGCCTTATAATAATGACACAGCCCTGCAAGTAGGGACTGTGTTAAGGCTGCATTCTTCCTTGATGAAAGATTGGAATTATCTCCAACAGCATTGCAGTGCAAGAACTTTAAACCTTAAATGATTAGATGGAGACCACAGGGGACAATGCATATGAAACTATAAAACACTAAATGGGGATATGAGAAGAAGGACAACAGGTGACAAGCTTCACCATAGACTTCCAGTTAAAAAAGACATTTGCAGACATGCATCTGTCGTCTATCTCAAATTGTTCTAAGATTACACAGATGTAATAAAAAGATGCAGTTCCCCTCTTTAACCATGGAAATTGAATGCAGAGTACTCAGCTAAGAGTAGTTAAGTAGTACTCTTCTCCCATCCCAGCAGACATGAGTGAGTAGTTGACTTTCTGGTGAGGCTTAAAGAAGACAACTCTTGACATGTAAATGGGATCAGCTGATGGAAGTGTTAAACCATCATACTGAAAATGGAGGACTAAATTAAGATCAGTATTTTTAATGGCAAGACCAACAATAATTCCTTCCCACCTTCCTATCTCTTAAGATTCTGCCCTCTGGATAGGAGATTGTCAATTTATTCCCTGCTGAACCTGAATAGCATAAGAAGAAAAACAGTGTCTTAGTCTATTTGGGATGCCATAACAAAATACCATAGACTGAGTATTTTGTAATGAAAGAATTTTCTTATAGTTTTGGAGGTGAAAAAGTCCAAGATAAGCTACTGGAAGATTTGGTGTCTTGTAAGAACTGTTTAATGGTTCAGAGATGAGCGTCTTCTCACTGTAACCCCACATTGCAAAAGAGGTGTGGGGGGTGTTTCTTGAACTTCTCTTTTAATATTGCTAATCCCACCCATGAGGGTTCCACCTTCATGACCTAATTACTTCAAAAAGGCAACTCATGACACCATCACTCTGGGTCAGGATTTCAACATATGAATTTCGGGGACACAAACATTCAGACCATACCAACCTACAGTTAATGATATGTAATGATCCACCAATGAAATGATCAGATCTGTTCTATATTGAATGACAACAGTTGATAAGCGCCACACATGCAGAGAGCTTCCAAGAAGCAATCAAGGGCCTTAATTTTAAGATACAACCAAGGATTTTCAGATATTTGCAAAATATCGAACACAAAAGAAACCAACACAAAAAAAAATAAGAAGGCCTAGTGGGGGGAAACCCATAACAACTAGATAAAAGAAGAAGAGAGGCAAGGCATGTATCTTAAAAAGTTTTTTACAATAACTATATTTACAATCCCTGAGTGAGTCTGGTTACTCTGTCCATAATATAAGAAAGAACTAGAGATTATGGAAAGTATTCCAAAGAAGGATTAGTTAAATAAAAAATAGCTGTTTTAGAGCAATACTCACTATGATAGTATCATGGTTGCGGAATGTTGTTGTATATTTGTCAAAACCCATAGATTCTGCAACATCAAGAGTGGACTCTAATGTAAATAACAGATTTTAAGTGATGGTATTGTATCATTGTATGTCCAGCAATTGTAGCAAAAAATACCATTCTGGCTTGTGTTATTGATAGTGGGGGAGGGATATATATGGGAACTCCATATACTCTCCCTTCAATTTAGATTGAACACAAAACTTCTCTAAAAATAGTCCATTAAAATGAATAACAGAAAGAAAAGTTCAAAAGCAAAAGTAAAATACAAATTTGAAGAAATCAATAAAATGGCATGAACAGATGATAAATAAGAGAGAAAATATAAGCAGCTGTGAAAATCCAACTTAGTAGTTCTCAAATGAAGGTGATTTTTTTGTCCTCCAGAGAGCATTTTAGAATAAATTTTGCTCATCACAAATTAGGAAGGTGGGTGTTATTTGCATCTTGTAGAGAGTGATCAGGAGAGATACTGCTAGAATGCCTGCACAGTAAGTACATTCATCCTCAGAAAGAATCCCAGCACAAAGTATCAATAGTGTTGAAGTTGAGGAACCATGCTCTGGGGAGTCCAATATCCAAATAATAGGAGTCTTAGAGAGCAAGAAATGAAGAATCTGTAGACAGGAAATTATGAAAAAATTATGAAATTGTCTTAGAGTTAAAGAAAATGTGTCTCCAAATTTGAAGGACTTCCTGAATCCCCAGCACTATAGGTAAGTTTTTGAAAATACCACACCAAGGCTCATAATTGCAAAAATAAGAATAAAGAGTTTCAAGGATGAAAAATCATAATGGTGTGGATTTTTCAACATCAATGGAAGAAGTAGAAAAATAGAGCATTGCCTTTAAAAACTTTCAAGTATCAGTAAATTTTTAATCTTTATTTTATAGCCTAAGTGATGGTTTTAAAATTCTGTTCACAAATTCTTTGATATTTTTCTCTTTAATAGTTGGAGCTAAATTTTCCTTCCATGGAGTGTGGACTAGCTCTAGTGACTCTGTTATGATCATATTGTCACCTCCAAGTTTCAGTTATAAAAAGACAATGTCTTATGTTTTGGAGTCCTTGTCTCCCTCCCCCCCCCACATACACATACACATACACACACACACACACACACACACACACACACACAGCCACACACATATCCATTGCTTGTTTTGTGGGAGTATATATCATGAGCAGCCCAATGGAGAAGAACATATAGTGAGGAAGTTCAGTCTCTTGAAAGAACTAGGAGAAGGAATTTAGAATTGGATCATTTTGCTCCAAATCTTGAGAGGCTACAAGTATAGTCAACAGCTTAACTACTGCCTCATAAGATGCACAATACCAGTTCCACCCTGATAAGCTACTTCTGGATATTTGTACTTCAAAAACTGTGTTATAGCCAGGCACAGTGGTACATGCCTATACTCTCAGGAGGTTGAGTATCAGTTCAAAGCTAGCTTCAGCAACTTAGTAAGGACCTAAACAACTCAGTGAGACTCTGACTATAAATAAAATACAAAAAAGAAGAATTGTGTATGTGGCTTAGTGGTTGAGTGTACCTGAGTTCAATACCCAGTACCCTATACCACCCAAAATCAAAACAAAACTGTGTTATATAATAAATGTTTTTGGTTTCAAGATCCATAATTTTGAGCTACCTTGTTGCTCAGCAACATATAAATTATATACCCTATCCAAAAATCAATAAAATGTGAGGAGATAATAAATTCATTTTCAGAGAAAATGTCAAAAACTTAGCTCCTTTAAGCACTCCTTTTAATGAATCCATAAAAAATATTCTAACAAGTGACAAAGAAAACAAAGAGGAAGAAAATGTATTAGTCATGATTATTGCCTATGTCATGCAGTAGTAACAGACAATTCCAAAATATCATTGGCTAGAAACACAAAGGTTCATCCTTGCTGCAGATCCAACACAAGTTAGTCAAAAATTCTGATGACTGTAGTTACTTAGGGAGCTTGACTATTTGAGGGATGGTATTATGTCATCTACTGTAACAATAAGAAGCTTGAGGTTTACCATGTCAGAGGAAAAATGCAAATCTCACCCTGACTCTTAAATGTTTCTACCTAGAATTTATGCATGTCATTTTCATTGTATTTAATTGTTCAAAGCATGTCACAAAGGTCATGTATAACTTTAAGGTGACAGAGAATTATAATCAGTTATAATCACTAACATATCCAAGAGAGATAGGAAAATTAGTAATATTGCTGAGCACTAGTGTTATCCAGTAGTGAGCTTAGGGTCCAAAAAACAAGGAACCAAACAGGAGAGAAATGGAGATTGGTGTCAGAAAGATGATGAAGATCTTGTGACAATAGCTATATGAAAAGTCTAGAGTGAAACCAGGGAAGACTGGAAATACTAAGTAGTGCTCTAAGAAATTGGTTACCAAGAAAAAAATATAAAAACCTAGTGTTAAGATGTGATATTTTCTGGGCTGGGGATGTGGCTCAAGCGGTAGCGCGCTCGCCTGGCATGCGTGCGGCCCGGGTTCGATCCTCAGCACCACATACAAACAAAGATGTTGTGTCCGCCGAAAACTAAAAAATAAATATTAAAAGTTCTCTCTCTCTATCTCTCTCTCTCCTCTCTCACTCTCTCTTTAAAAAAAAAAAGATGTGATATTTTCATTGTGTTAAAGTATATGAAATATCATATTTATGACAAAAGAAACATTTAAAATGTATTAAACATGAATTAGATCACTATCTCATACCATACATAAGTTATAAATGGCAAATCAATTGATTGCCTAAAGATGAAAAGCAAAACATTTTTAAAAATAAGATTTTTGATGATCTAGGAGAAAGGTAGTTTTCTTAAAAATACAAGGCAAAAAATAATAAAGAAAAACATTGACACATTTGACCAGTATAACTAAAAATTATAATGCAGAGATATTATAACTAAGATAAGTCATATGCTCAGAGAATGTTTTTTTAAATTTTTTTAAAGAGAGAGAGAGAGAGAGAATTTTAATATTTATTTTTTAGTTTTCAACGGACACAACATCTTTGTTTGTATGTGGTGCTGAGGATCGAACGCATGTCAGGCGAGCGCACTACCGCTTGAGCCACATTCCCAGCCCGAGAATATGTTTTTAATACTAAAAACAATGAGAGCTTCACATAAGAACTTATGAAAAACTCCTATCAATATTAAAAATACCTAAATACCTGAAGTAAAGAAAAAATCCAAATTTTAAAAATAACACCAGGTACACTGGTGCATACCTGTAATCCCAGCAACTTGGGAGGCTGCAGGAAGATCACAAATTTGAGGCTAGCCTCAGCAATTTAGCAAGTCCCTGAATAACTTAGCAAGATCCTGTGTCACAATTTGAAAATAAAGGGCCGGGGGTACAACTCAGTATCAGAGTGCTTGCCTAGTATGTGTGAGGCACTCGGTTTGATCCTTAGCACCACATAAAAATAAACAAATAAAATAAAGGCATTCTGTCCATACAGAACCACAAAAGTTTTTTTAAAACACTTGAAAAGAAAATATGAAATGCTGGGGATATATCTCAGTAGTAAAGTGCTCCTGGGTTCAATCCCTAGTACCAAAAACAATAAGCAAATACAAAAAATACAGAAACCAGTCAATTCACAGAAGAAATCAACTGACTATCAAATATACATATGAATACTAAATCTCATTAATTATTGGAGAACTCTAAAATAAGATAATATTCACTCCTCATATTGGCAAAAGTAAAATTGTAAAAAAGTAGCAAATTCTCATTCCTGTGGAAGTTTAAGTTGAAGCTGCCAAACCCTATACTATTAAGTTGTAGGGCTGGTGGGAAATATGGAGAGTACATATTTGAAATTTGGGTAGAAAATAGAGCCTAATAAATTGTCCTAGGACATGTATAGGGAATACTATGTATGTTCATCCTTCAAGGATTTTGTCATTTAATGTATTATGTGAATCTACAACTTATCAATTTTGTATGTAACTCCTTTGCAATAAGCTGTTTTAGCAGTAATAATTAAACAAAACAAACTTTAGGTCACAGGATATTCATGAACCTTCATAATATTGACCCAGCTATCTGTTGGCCATTCCCTGAATACCATAGGTTCTCAAAGTGTGGTCTTCATCCATCCCCCCAGAAATATCAGGATCCCCTGGGAACTTGTTAGAAATATGAATTCTCAGACGTATCATATTAGAAACTCTGATGATGGGGCCTAGTAATTCATGTTTTAACAAGCCCTCCAGGGGACGGATCCTAAATTTGGGAACAACTTCTCATGTAAGCCTTTGCATATGTTGGCTCTCTTCCATATAATGCTTCCCCAGGTCTAGGGATGTGGCTCAGCAGTCCTGGCCTTGGGTTTTATTCCCCAGCACCTCATAAAAAAAAAAAGTTTATAATGCCTTCTCTCCTTTTTCTCTCTGGGAAAGATTTGCTTAGCCTTCTAGTACCCAGTCTGAAGCCTTTGCTAGCAGCTTCCTGTTCCCTACTGTCACAAGTCTTTAGGTCAGAGTTAATCCATTCTCCATGCTGTCATTGTCTTTTGCCTTTGTTTGGACTCCCCAAAAGCAGACGCAGGGAAATGTATCACAGTGCCAGGCGACTGGGGTACTTGTGCATCAATTCTCATCAAGCATGGTTGAGAGCTGCTCCCATGAGTTATAATTTCTGAGCATTTTTGACTTGCCATGAAGGTAGGAAAAGCAGACCTCTGCAGCCAGAGGGAGTCCTCAGGCAAAGAAATTCAAATTCTGGCATTTGTAAGTTGAGCTAGTATATACTTTGAAATGAAAAGGGAAGGGGGCATGCATGGGGCAAGACAGCATCTTTAACAACTTCTGCTACAACTTTAGTATATACACTTGTTATAATACTTAATGCACACATTAAATTGTGACTTAAATATTTTCAGGGTGAGTTTCTTTTTTGCATTTTATATCAAATGAATTTAACACACTACTAGCCCCAGTATTAAGCACTCAATAAGTTTCTTGAATGAATGAATAAGTAGTTAAAGAAAATGTGCAAAATAGTATGCTTCACACACATTTATGAAATATTTCTAATAGGCTTTGAATGTTGACATTTTACTTTCTTTGACTGTCTATTTCTTTCCACATTCATGTTTTGCTTTATTTTTTAAAAAAAATGATTCTGAATATTCCTCTTTCTGCACAAGCTATATTTACTTGCCTGAGAGCACAGCATATACTGATGTTAATCAAACTTTAGATGAAACACCTAAAACGAAAGAAAAGAATCTGCTCTAATTAAATAATAAAGTAACCCCTACAGGTTTAGACATGTGCCTTCAGGTGTAGGAAGTAAAAAAAAAAAAACTTAATGAATATAGTAGTTTTATGCCAAGAACATTTCCCTCGTGCACTTGTGTTTTAATAAGCTGGAATGTAAAATAGCAAAAGGAGCCTGGTTTTTATGATGATATTTATTCATAAGGCAGTAAGTCAGATATGATAAAAATTTCTTCAACTTCAAGTTGCTAGAGTTGGGTGAGATTTTAGTCAGTGAATTTAAAGTGAAGTTGTGTTTTCTCCATGGTATCTCACTGGAACTTGCCTGTTCCCACAGGCACATCCTGGTTGAGAAGAGGACAGGAGAAACCACCAGAATATACATAGCAGTAGATTCAAACTAAAAATAATATTACAGCCATACTCCCCATAAGGGACTCCTGTCATATGTGATTGATTTAGCAAATTTGTCAAATGTGTACAAACTGAAATATGCTTTGAAATTAATTACTTCTTCACTAAGTTTTAAGGCAATTTTTTGACCCTTTCCCTCTGACATATGGGTACAACTCCTAGAAAACTAGGTCATATCTTCTGAAAATATTTCTATTTTCTTTAGTACTTATGACCTCTGAAAGCTTAGACCTTTTCTTCTTGCTATTTCTAATTGAAATGTTACTGTGGTGAATTTCAGAACTAATTCTCCATTAATGCTACTTGGCACTTCTAAATTTGTTCTTTTCTAATAATATGGTAACTGCATTTCTAAGACCAACTTATAAGAGTAAAACAGGCCTTCTTCTTTGGAAAATTATTTTATCCTTAATTAATGATTGTAACAGTCACTATTACCAATTTCTGATTCTGCAACATTTGAAATTGGTTTCAATGAAATGATACTTTGTAAACATGAAGAAACTATAATAATTTGGTACTTTCAATATGGTAGATGGAAACTGCTATGTTTGTGGGCTCTTGTTAATTATAGCTACCTTAATAAGAAAACACAGTCCCTTGGAAGGTAATGGTCCCAGTGAAACTGTGTAAGAGATAAAATAGAATTGTCCCTGTAAGATAAAGCTAAGTAAAAAGTTACTTTTTGAATTTTATTTCTATATTTTTATTATTAAATTCTCATTCCAAATATATTCTAAGATACATGGTGATATTAATCTTTAATTTTAATTGTGGGCAAATGAAATGAGTCTGTGTAGAAGAAAGATTGTTTCATTAGCTTATTTCAAGTGTTGTGTTTAGATTTTCTACTTTAGTCTATGGAATGAATAATGACTTCATTTGTCAAAGAAGCAAAATGCTATAATTTATTTAAAAAAAAATTTCTTTGAGTATTTGAAAGTTATATTTTTGTATTTTATATATATGTAAAATTTTGGAGGGGGTACTGGGGACTGAACTCATGGGCACTCAACCACTGAGTCATATTCCCAGCCCTATTTTGTATTTTATTTAGAGACAAGATATCAAAGAATTGTTAAGCACCTCACTTTTGCTGAGGCTGGCTTTGAACTCATGATCCTCCTGCCACAGCCTCCTGAACTACTGGGATTATAAGCATGTCCTCCACACCTGTCATACTAATATTTTTGATAAAATAACTGTACCTAAATATATTTCTTGCTTTGAGGGTCAAAATCTGTTCATCCTCCATTTTTAAAGGAAAATGGCCTATTCCTTCCATTCTCCTTTAGCAGAAAATTTTAAGTTAAGTATCTTATACTTGGGTCAAGTATATTATTTCTCCCCTATTGAGAAATAAACTAGGCAGCACATATGGTTCCATTTGATGTCATAGCTTTTGTTTACCCAATTACAAGACAGTAAAATCAGTATATACATAGTGACATATTTGAGCCTTAAAGGAAGACCAGATTTACCTAAAGACTAAAGGTAGCATGTAGATTTCACAAATGAATGAGGAAATGTACATTAGTTATACATTTTTTTCTCATTCATAGTTATATACTTAAATGTTCAATTGAAAAGTTCATGTATGTATATGTACTTGATAATGTAATAATATTTTATAAACATGGCAGGTATGTACATATTTTTTCTGGGTATTATTAACACCATTGATTGGATACTTACTCTGTCTTAACATTTACTACCTTATATCTAATCTTCATAACAGTCTCGTGAAGTAGATATTCCTGTTTCACAAATGAGAATTCTGAAATATGCAAATTTAAATCACTTGCTAAAGTTAACACAATGCTATTAAGCAATAAAGCAGAATTTCACACCCAGGGTGGTCTGTCTGCAAATTTCACAAATTGCACGACCTTATTGTTTTACTACTTACTTGCTATTTATCAAAAAGTAGGTCTTCATTGTGAAAGAAAAGGGTTTGGGATTTCTAATTTACAGAACATGTTCCTATTAAAAGGTATGATACTACGAACTGGATACCAGTTCTTACATATTAAAATAATCCTTTGGATTAATAAAATTTGAATCTGAAAAATTAAGATCATGATATCTCTTTGGTAAGTGTTACAGGAGGTAAATTTGACATATCTTTTGCCTTAGAATTTAGTGTAGTTTTGGAGTAATAACACCATTATAAATTACTGTGAAATAAATTCTTTAAAACAGTATAAATAGAGTGTTAGTTAGGTTAAAGAGTACAAAGTTTCTGTAAGGCAAGATAATAAGTTCTGGAGATCTACATAGCATAGTCAGTACAGATAACAATAGTGTATTTATATACTTACAATTAAGCATTCTTTTTTAACTTTTTATTAGAGCATTATACTTGTACATAGTAGTTGGATTCATCCTGACAATATCATACATGGATGGAATTCAATTTCAGTTCAGATCCCCCCCCAGCTTTTCCTTCCTGTCTTCCTCTGTTCTTCTTCCTCTACTGTATTAGACTTCCTTTTGCTCATCTATTTATTTATTTTTTGATTGGGTCTTTTTATTTATACATAAAGGCAAAATTCCCTTTGGTATGATTTTGTTAAATTCACTTCATTTTTCTCTTCCCTTCCTTCCTTCCTTACTGTTATTTGCCTTCTTCTACTCCACTGATCTTCCCCGTACCTTTATAATATCTGATCTACTCTCCAACTGGCTTCTTTATCTTATTTTACTCTAGCTTCCACATGAGAGAGAACACATTTTACTTTACCTTGTTTCTCTGAGTCTGGCTTATTTCATTTAATATGATGTTCTCCAGTTTAATCCATTTTCCAGTAAGTGCCATTATTTCATTTTTCTTTATACCTGAATAAAACTCCATTGTGCACATGTACCATGCTTTTTTAATTCATTCACCTCTTGGCAGGCGTCTGTGTTGATTCCATAACTTTGCTATTATGAATTTTGCTACTTAAACACTGAGGTGGCTGTATAATTTTGGTATGCCAATTTTAGATATTTTGGATTGACACAGAGGAGTGGGATAGCTGGGTCATATGGTGGTTCCATTGCTAGTTTTGGAGGGAAGTCTGAATACTGCCTTTCAGAGTGTTTATACTAATTTATCCCACCAACAATGTTGAAGAGTACTTCTTTTCTAACTCTTTGCCAGCATTTATTGTTATCTATGTCCTTGATCATTGCCATTCTGACTGGAGTGAAATAAAATCTTAGTGCAATCTTGATTTACATTTCCCTAATTGCTAGAGATGATGAACATTTTTTCATATATTTCTTAACCATTTGTGTTTTTTTTTTTTTTTTTTTTTTTTTAGAGAAGTTTCTGTTTAGTTGTTTTGCCCATTTATTGTTTGGGCTATTTGGTTTTTTTTTGGCATTGAATTTCTTGAATTCTTTATGTATTCTGCATATTAATCCCCTGTCAGATGAGTAGCTGGAATTTTTTTTCTCATTATGTAGCCTCTCTCTTTACTCTCTGAATTGTTTTCTTTGATGTGTAGAAGCTTTTAATTTGATAGCATACCACTTATTAATTATTGGCTTTATTTCTTGAACTTTAGGGGTCTCATTGAGGAAGACAGGTGCACCTATATGAGGAGCATTAACCCTATATTTTCTTCTAGCAGTTGCAAGATTTCTGGTCTAATTTCTAAGTCTTTGATCCATTATGATTTGACATTTGTGCGGGGTGAAAGATAGGGACGTAAATTCATTCTTTCACATATGGATACCCAGTTTTACCCAGCACCATTTATTTAAAAGGCTATCCTTCTCCAGCTTATATTTTTAGCATCTTTGTCAAGTATCAGACGGCTATATATATTGGTTTTGTTTCGGTGTCTTATTTCCTATTCTGTTAGTTTTCATGTCTATTTTGATGCCAATACTGTGCTGTTTTTACTACTATAGCTCTGTAGTATAAATTGAGATTGGGTATTGTGATGCATCCTTCATCACTTTTTTTTGTTCAGAATTGCTTTGGCTATGCTGGGTCTCTTATTCTTCCAAATTAATTTTAATCAATTGGGAATGGAAAATTTTGACTGTACCAGGGAAAGAGAACGAAGAAGAGGAGATAGAGAGGACCAGAACCTAGTTTTGAATGAAACAGCAATTATGAGATCAAAACAACTTGAAACCTCCTATAATTATGTCCCCCAAAAGTCTGATCAAGGCCAAATAAAAACAGTGCAGGAAAGAGCTATTAATGATTTATATATATATATATATATATATATATATATATATGATTACATATATATGCATATAACTTTATGCATTAATATATATTCATATAACTTTCCATATATATATATATACCTATCCTCACAATTAGTGTATAGAGAACCACACACACTCACATACACACCAAAATCATGCATAATGAAAAAAGTGCAGAATAGTACAATACAATGCAATGATGTTTGAAAAAATTCCAAAAACATTTAAATTTGAAAAGAGTGACAAATGGTAATAAAGAGAAAAAATAAAAGAAAAAATAACAATAAAACGAAAGAATCTTTAGAGACATAGGTCTTGTTTGCAATGCGATCTTCAAATCTGTTGGTAGGGATGGATTTTCATTCTTTATATTTACTTTTGACTGTTTTTTTGGGGGGTCATTAACCTAGCTGCCCACCGGTATCGTACCTCTTATCTTCTAATATCCTAATATAGGGTGGGAAAGCCTGAGAAGTCCTGATGAATTGTGTAAACCTTAAGTGGGTGTGATGTAGAGTTAGAAGTTGGAATTTCCATTTATTGGAATTTGCACTTGGGTGGGTTTGAGATTTATTGGTGGCTATTTGAGATTTGGCCCATGCCCTCTATTTGTGGGGAGTTACCCATCTCTGCTTGACTTCTAGATCTCTAAGGCCTCTGGTAAAATCTACTTTTAGGGCATAGGAATTAACCCTCTACAGGTTTCACCTTTGCTGCTATGAATGAGAGCTACTAGGTATTCATCTTGAAGTGCCGACATGCTGTATGGCTGCTGTATCTTCCCAATAGGTCCTATGGGGCACCAGCAATAATGGTAGCATTCTCCCTTGGGATCCCATGGCTGAATGTATCAGGCAAAATTTTATTTTTGCCTGTTTCATTCTTTCTGTTTCAGGTACCCTCTGGGAATTTTTTAGTTGACTGTTGGTAACTTCCTTTATGAAGTCCCAGTCCCCTGTCTGTTCACAGCTGCGCAAGCTGCACAGGGACAGATTTTCAGCATCTGGGAGCATTTTCTGCATCTGTCAGTGTGTTCTGTGCCCAAGGAACTCTTTCTGTGCTGTGCCTGTGGAGCACCCTCTTTGCCCACTGAAGGGTTTACACCAGAACCCGTGAACTGCCTTCCTCTCCTGTGGAATGCTTTCCATGCTTGGGAAACACCATCTGCCCCTGGGGCGAACAGTTTTGGACTTGTTTTCACTGTCCCATTCCCCCCTACCAACTCTGTGTTTATTAATATCAGTCTTTCTCTGCAATCCACAAGTTTTCCCCAAGTCAGTTTTTCTTTATTTTTAAAAATTCCTGTATCTATTGGCCACACATTTCTTTTGTTTGCCCTCCCTACTCTGCTCACCTGCTGCTGCTGGTGGCCAAGCTGGTGTTTTCTCAAGGCATTATTTATTATGATCAAATTACTGAATTTCTGTGGTTCCATGGATTTTTGTTACAGTTGAGTATTAAGTTTCAGCGAAATTCCTTAGTTACTCACCTCATTGAGAAGCAGTTTTCCTGCTTTGTAAGGCTGCTGGGAAGTGCTTCTTTTTCTCTATTGTGCCATCCTAAAGACCTAAAGTTAAGCATTCTTCTGAACAACAACAAAAACAATGAAGAAGGTGAGAGGAATCTTTCTGAGGTGATGCATATATTTATGACCTGGATGGTGGCAATACAAATAATGGTGTTTCATGTTGTATACGGATCCCCAAATTCATCAAGATGTGTACATTAAACATAGCAGACTTTTAATGTTAATCATGCTTCAATAAAGTAGTTGTAAAAAGAGTAAAGAAAAAAAATATAAGAGTGGTAGTGAAGTTCAGAGAGTATTTATTATTTCTAAATAGCAACATTAGAATCATTCTCATAAAGAAAGGTATATCTGGAAATACAGTATTTCAAGACAAGAAATAATATGAACAAAACAACAAAGTGGTGAGGAATATTTTAGTATGCTTATGGAAGTCAAGAGAAATTCTATTTTGTCTTGAGAGTGTGAGGCACTCATCAAGATATATAATGATAAATAGCTATGAATACAGGATGGTTGAGAAAATGCTGCTTTAAAAGATTAGAACAGGTGCGGTGGGGCATGCCTATAATTCCAGTAGCTTGGGAGGCTGAGGCAGGAGGATTACCAGTTCAAACCCAGCCTCAACTTAGTGAGATCATATATCACAATAAAAATTAATGAAAGGGCTGGGGATGTGGCTTAGTGGTTAAGGGCCCCTGGGTTCCATCCCTGGTATTAAAAAAAGAACATTGGGTCATTTATGAATCCTTCATTTGAAATTTAAATAATCCTCAGAAATATGAGTAGAACTGACTAATAATAACATACTTTATGCCTGAAAGGACAGTATATTATAGGAGAGATAGGATTTCTTGCCTTTCCTGAGATAATGTTTACTGATCTGAATGTAATTTAAAAAATGAAAACAAGCAAAGGTAATATAAACACCCCTTGTTCAACTATATTATTGCCTTGTATCTTCAATTAGAAAGTTACAAATTAGAATTCCAAAGTCTTAGCTTCCTCTTATTCAAAATGAATATAATAGTATCCACCCCAAGGTGTTGAGAATATTAAATATTGCCTTCAGTCTGAAGTTCTGAGTAGAATGCTTAGCACATGACTATGGCTGTAGCTTCTTTTGTTGCCCTTTCTGGGTAAAAACTTTCTAAATCTATTACATGTATTTTGTGTGAATGAAGAGTAAAATATTTCTCCTATTACTCATTTAGACAATAAATTAAAGTTAAGATATAGAAGCCGAGGTCTCTAATTTAAACATAGCATCTTTATTTAGAGTATGTACTAGAAAATATCTAAATTAAGATGAAATTATATCCCTAAATTTAGTTAAGAAGACCCATTAATATACCAAGTTCTCAAAAGGTATGTTACTTAAACTTTTAACTACTTGAAATTACTTAATTTTGACTGCTGAGTCTTTTTCTGTAGATAATTTCTCCAAAAGGTTCTAATGTTAAAGGTAATATTATAGCTCACTAATAGCAAACTATTTGTACTACTTTGAGGTATTTTTACAGGGTGCTAATTGTGCCAAATCAAGACATTGAATTTGTATGATTTTTTAGGTTAATATTAGCATAAACTTGCATTGTTTTTTTTTTATCAGAAGCAGTGCAAGAATAGTAAATGCTAAATATTTTTCCTACATGACAGAACTGTCAAATATCACACCCTTTACATTGTCATTGGTCTGCTGGGATTTTGTGGCAAAGATGTTTATAAAAGAAAAGGGCAAAAAAGGGAAAAAAGAACAAGAAAAAGGCAAAGTAAACTAAATGAAATACCAGGTACCCTTAATATTAGACACACTTTTTCTTTCATTGTTATAATTAGCTAATATAATAATTGAATGTCAAGGGGACTTGAGTATATTGATCTGTACTTATTTGAATACTAACAAATTTATATCAGTGGTATTTATGGTGTCTTTCCATAAACCCAAATTATATGATTAATAATGTTCCCCTAAGACTCTGAAATGTATTTACTCCAGGTTCCTAATAGGTTCTTATACTTGTTTACATGAATGTCTTATATTATAAGACTTATATCCAAAAGTCTTCATTATTCTAAAGCAACTCCAACTCATTGAAGAATCTTATGTGTTTTGACTTCCTCCTCTAAGATTTGCATACTTTATGAAAAATGGACCACTACACTATCCATTTTAGATACTGACCAAAGATACATGCCTAATGGAGAGACCATGAAAGTTTAAAAAAAAGTTTTAGAAACAAAACAAAGAATTTAAGATTTCTTTTAATATTCTTAGTGATAATCTAAAGTGATTATGTGTCCTTCTGAATAATGTTATTTATCTTACATTATCATTACTATTCTTTAAAGTAACACTATTGAATTATTTGGTATAAGATGAATTTTATCACTATGGTTTCAGTCTGAAATCCCCATTTAAAAAAATCATAGTTTCTAAGTAACCATGAAGCCTCATAACTTCATTAGACCTTAGCAGGTTTGTGCAGAGTATATTATTCTTTTTAAGATGGCATTGAACTTCCCAATTTATCTACATTTAAAATCATTCTGTGTTTTTTATGAATAAGGGCAACAATTTTTCTG
Source organism: Urocitellus parryii (assembly GCF_045843805.1). Lineage (NCBI taxonomy): Eukaryota > Metazoa > Chordata > Mammalia > Rodentia > Sciuridae > Urocitellus > Urocitellus parryii. The sequence continues at coordinate 105,934,977 of NC_135547.1, forward strand.
AAAATATATTGACTTCTTTGGGAAATGATTTCTGACATACAGAAGATATTTTAAAAAATTATTTACAAATTATGTACAGTTTTAAAATTTGCATATCACTAATGGTTACTAGTATAAGTAACACTAAAATATTATTGCCATTTGTAACTTAATGTATACCTTTATATTCCTTAAAATGATGTATAAGGTAGGCAATCTTATTCTTGGTTTCTCTGCAAGACAACTTAGACTTAAAGAGGTAAAACAATATACCCAAGGCTTCTTGTTTCTTAAGTGGAAGATACATGGAGTCTATGCAAATTATATATAGGCCTTTTCATTCATTCATACCTTTAGAAGATATATTAAACACTTAGCATGTGCCAGAAACAGTGCTTAGTATTAGGAATTCAAAGGTATATAAAGCATATTCCTTTTTCTAAAAGTATAGAGTTTTTGAGTAAAACAGCCCTGTAAATGCAAATACATATTTATAACATAAAATAGTATGTTATTAAAAGTGTTTCCAAGTGGGGAAAATGAAGACCACATAGAATGATGTGGCATTGTAGGATACAGCAAAAGGTCAATAATAAAAGCAGAGTTTGGCTTGTTCTGGAATTTTTGAGATAGTCAATGTTTTGAGTATAGTATTCATCATTGATTATGTGAATGTCTGTACTGGGAACAGAAGGAAGGAGGAATGGCAGTATAGAAATTAATTAGGTGGTAAAAACCTGACAGTATGGAAATTCATACTGCAAGATGTGGAGGAAAAGATGTTATGGGTTTCCATGAAAGGTCATGGGAATGGGGCTAGAAAGCAGGCAAATTAGAGAATCAGTTCTGATTTAGAGAACTGTATATAGAGACAGGAATGGTGAAAAAGAAAGGGAGGAGTAAAGGATGACCTTAAGACTTCTGGCTTGGGAATCACTAAAATTAAAAATAAAGACAGAAAATATTCAAATTGTTGACATATTGGGGCTGAGAGGGTAGTTCAGTGGTAGAGCATTTGCCCAGAATGCATGAGTCCCTGGGTTTCATCTCTAGCACCATAACAAAAGTGAAAAAAAAATTGATGACATATTATGTTTGATATTGACATAGAGTGTACTGGTGAGGACAGTTCACAGAAAATTTAGACATTGAGTTTTGGAAAGGGTCAGAACTAGCAGCTGTATCCTAATAAACTTGTAAATCACAGGTTGATAAATACCACCCCACAGAACACACTTGACTCACCATGTATTTTTGGAAAATAAAGTTTTATTGAAACCCAGTCACACCTATTTATCTACATTCAGTCTATGGCTGCTTTTGACCTATGACAGCAGATTTGAATAGAAACAAAGATTGTATGAACCATGAAGCCTAAAATATTTATTCCCTAGACTTTTTACAGATAGTATTCACTAGTACCTGCTGTAGATTTTAGTTAAACCTTTGAGGGTGAAAGAGATTCTATGGGGAAATATCTGAACAGAAAAACTAAAAGGTTCACCCACAATAACTAGATTTCTTTCTGAGGAAAAAATTGCCTGTCTCTTTTAAGCATGGCAAAAGAGTCCCCAATGACTGAAAATAGGTCATATTAAGTGTTGATGTGGGTAATACAGTTAAAAAAATCTATTTGTTCATATGGCAAAAAATAAAACATTATTATGAGAAACAAGAGATACAAAATGTACAGAATTTTAACAGTGAAAAAAATAGAATAAAAGCATGAGAATGAGTTTCTAAACTCAAAAATTATGTACTGTGAGAACTGGAAATCAAAGAATTACTCCAAATTCCTTTGAGGTCTGAGAACGAGGCTCACAACCAAGGAAGGATTAGGGATCAATAAAATAAACAGGGTGTTACACAATAAAATGTCAATCCAGAGCTATAAAAATACCAACATTGGTTATATTGAAAACAGTAAAACTGAAGGAGAAAGCTATCAGTTTATACCACTATGTTTCATTCTTTGCCTTACTCTGTAAATACTTCAAATTATAAAATTTTTATTAACAATGAAAGCAGAACTAGTAGATTGGGGAGATTAGAAGTTGGACAAAGCCTGTACTCATTTTTATTTTTCTACTGTGTATACTCATTATTTTTATATATATATATATCTTACCTAAAATATTAAAATTGAGTTTTCTGCTTAGGAAAATATGTATATTTCTATTTCAAACAATATACATAAAGATCGTACAACAAACTAGCAGAAACTATATTAATGAATATTGGGTAATTAAAGATTGCTTAAACAAATGTAGAAAGCACTAATCATAAATAGAAACAATATACTGAATCACATTCTATATTAATATATTCTGTACATCAAAGGACAGCATTAGAAGAGTAAAAATGAGTAGAAGATATTTGAAATATGCTTATTACAGATGAAGTGTGTGCACCTATAATTATGAATATTTCCTATGAATCTTTAAGAAAGGAACCAACAGTAAAACAGAAAAATGGGGAAAAAATCTCCTGGAAAGTGATAAGTGACAAAACAGGGCTTATGGACTGCTTCTAATATTTTAAAGTTTGACCTTGATGCTGTTGATACAATGTTCACTTTATAGGAAAAAAACTAATGTTTTGTTTTTTTTGCCTCACAGTAATACTTAGACTTTTTTGATTTTCCCAAATAAGAAATTCAAAGAGCTAATAAATACACAAAAGTTTCAAAGTCCCATTAGTATTTATGAACATACAAATTAAAATTAAAATTAAATATCTCCATATACCAAACAGAATGGTTGAAATTTAAATATGATAATACCAAGTGGTGGTAAATACTGCCAGATGCTGTGTTAAAAAATTTGTATGTATTTCTTCATTTCACCCTCATAATTAACCTTAGGAGATAGGTGTTATTTTTAGAACCACTTTTTAGAGAGATTATTCACCTGCCCAAGGCCACGTGATAAATGATGTTGATGTCAGGATTCCAACCTGGGTTGTTGATCTACCTGTTTGAAAAAGCACCAGGATGGGTTCAGTCACACCACTGTGTCCAGTGGTGGCTATGAGGCACAGCTGAAGTGGAATCTAATTCTACATGCATGCATCCAGGCCCAATATGTAAATTATGTATGGACTTTCTAATTTAGCCTAGAAAGCTGGAGTAGTGACTTAGAGATGATAAATAAAAGGAGTCTGTATGAAGCATGAGGAGCATTGGAACCAGGACCTGTTGAAAAAAACTTTGTAACTACTAGTATACTTAATATTTATTAAATATTTTATTCCTTGGAAAATGGTGTGGGGTATATTAGATAGCTCTTTGTCACTACAACAACTTAGTGAGCTGGGTCAACTTTATACAGGGAGTTATTTAATTCACAGTTCTAAAAATGAAAGAGCATGGTACCAGGACCAGCTTGGTTCTGGGGAAGACCTTACAGCTGTGTCACATCATGAAAGCAATATGTGCAGGAATAAGCAGTTTTATCACCAGAGAGGGAATCAGAGAGACCTGGGTGGAGCCAGATCAGGCCTTTATAACAATCCTCTTAATAGAACTACCTTAGTCCCTGCTAAGAGTAGGGCCCTCAGTGAACTCCTGCTAGGCCCCATTTCTTAAAGGATCCCCACCTCAACATCACTTCCAACACATGAACCATTAGGGAACAAACCAATCCAAACCATATTGGGGAGGAAACAGCAAGGTACTATGATTATGGACAGAAAACTAATTTAATTTTTATTTATCAGTACCTGTACTACAGACCATGAGACTTTAGCCAAAGTTCTTCCCACTCACCTAATCAAAGATGAAATATGAAGGAAGAATTAGTCAGCAACCCAATGCTGAATTTGCAGACCTAAGTGTAAAGCCACAATGGATATGTCAGAAGGCTACTAGGGTGTTATTTATTTAAATTTATTTCTTGGAATTGAACACCACATTAATGGCCTGAAAGTGTTAAAGTATGTCCCATAGTACCTAAATTACTCCCTAAATGTAATTTATGCTTGAGAATAATCTGACTAACTTGATTTAGAGCAGCAGGAAATAAGTTATGCTGCACATAAATGAAGCAGCAGTGTAATTTTAAATACTGCTTGCATAGTGAATGAGAATTTTAATATTTGCAAAATTTTAAAATCACTTGATTTATTATCCATATGTTTATACTGTCATTTTTTGTCCTTTATTTAGTTTGGTCTACATTTACTCCTACTGCCAGGAAAAAAATATCAAACTTTTTTTCCCTAGAAATAATATAGAAGGTAAAACATTTATTTTTTCAGAATGCTGTTTTTACTGTCTCTATTTCTAGCTATTCATGAGCCTTTTTCCTCAGTTATAGACAGTTCAATCAATGGAATGAGGGAAATTTAGGGAACAGTGACAGATTAGAGATTAAATTTATAAATGTAACATTGTAAAACCAACAAAAATTTATACACATTCATTCAGAATCTTCCTTGGTGGAGAAGAGTTTATGTTTATAAATAGTCATGATAAAAAATGTAGATTTAGACTCTACTATTAACAACACATATTAAATGCTGAAGAGTATATTTTAAAATTTTATGTGATGCTTCAAATAGAGTATTATTACATTAAATGTCAGCATGTGTAAAGCACATGCTTTTATTCTTAATATTTTGTTTGAATAGTTACTCATTTTAACAGTAATTTTAATAATAAAGTTAAATCAACTTCACAGTTTTCAAAGTTTTAGCAGCTGCATGTTATAGTAAACACTTTATATATTTATCAAGTGACATTCTAAGTTATTTATATGAAGTCTTTCAGGATGCAAAGTTTTGGGTTGCTGGAGGTGGGGAGAAGAGAGCAACAGGAAGGGGGACATTTCAGGAATATGTAACTGATGTTACTAAATCCTGAGGCAAAGCAGGATTTGAGAGGATTGCAGACAGTCCTTTGTGGCTGGAAAACCCATCCTGCTTCACATTTTGGACCCGGAACAGGTGTGTGAATGGAGTGCCAGGGCCCTTAGCCTGTTTCCCCTTTTCTTTCTAATTCTAATTCTGTGTTTTTTAAAAAATATATTTTTTCTAGTAAATGGACACAATGCCTTTATTTTATTTATTTTATTTTTATATGGTGCTGAGGATCGAAGCTTATACCTCACATGTGTTAAGCAAGTGCTCCGCTGAGCTACAACCACAGTGCCTAATTCTGTCTTAATCAACTGTATGAAACCTAAAGGTTTTTCTTTTCTTGGATGAATATAAAAGAAACATAAGCTGTGAAGAGGATTAGGGAGTAGGTTAGAAGGAGGGTTGTGCAATCTGACGGAAGATAGTAATTGCCGGTATGATAAGTGGTGGAGGGATGTATCTGTGCAATAATTCTGAGGCTAGAAATCTTTAGGGTATGCAGCAGTCTGGAATGAAGATTAAGTGTTAATAGCACATTTGTTGGAAAAACAGTTAAATTTTAGTAGCTGAAGGTGTTGGCAAGGCAAGTAGCTGACAGGTGGTTGGATGGGTATAAAGGAAAAGCAAGAAGGGAATCAATGACTGCTACAAAGGTGGACTTGGAAATTGTGAACAACCAGTAAATCCTCTGAGCTCAGGTTAACTGCTATCTATTTCTCATACTGTAGTAGCAGGAGGAGAGTTGGAAGTAGCAGTCATTAGCATCTAAGACAGACACTCAAAATTCTTTTAAAATTGTTTTATTTTTCTGATTCTCAAATTATAAGAACATATTATATAAAAACTAGACAATAATAAAAAATATATAATGACAACTGAAATCAACTCTAGTATCACCAAGATGGAACAATGGTGACTATACTTTACAGCTTTTTAGATTCTCATTCAACAGCAATACTTCACTCCAAAGATATAAGTGCCTGTATTACATGCATTATGCAGTTCTTTTTTAAAGGAAATAAACTCTTAGGATGTATTCTTAGGTCATGTATTGTATATTAAATACCACTGAAAATATAATAATGGTAAATTATTTATAGACATGAAAAACATTCCCAGTGTCATTTTATTGCTGGAGGATATATCTTATTTAATTAACAATAGAATATAATTAATTATCAAAAGCAGATTCTTATTTTTAAACCAGCTGTAATTACAGAATACCTCTTTGGCTACCAATGGATACATTTTTCTATGTCACCAAACTACTGTGTTTTACATATTTTTAAGGTTAGAGATATAGAGATTTATTAAATGCAATACCTGTCAGAACGTGATGTACATGTAGATATCTTATATTTTATGTAGATATAATTAAACCTTAGGTAATTAAAAAATAAAGGAAAAAACCTACCAGTCTAATTCGTATTTGTTTAACTGCTAAGGTGGAAATATATTCCAGAAAAAGGAAATTCTTCGTAGAGAATATGTAAGGTAGTAGAAAGGTGGCATGTAGACCAGAGATACCTGGTCTCCTACTCTACTATTTAATACTTGTTTTTTTTTTTTCCTAATCTTGTGGCAAGTTATTCCACCTCTCAGTTTTCTCCATTGGAACATAGGAATAATAATTATTATGTTGTAGGGGTATTTTAAGTGTGAATGAAATTGTTATAGTTAAAGCATTGTCCCAGGGTTTCATAAACTGACTTCCAGATCACTCACGTATAATCGAATCAAGCCTTTATTGAAGCACACCGGTGGCGGCTGACCAGACATAAAGCTGTTCCCCTGATCAGCCCCGAACAATTGCAAGGGCACTCCTTATAAGCCTGAAAACTGCAAAAGGGATGTTCAGGGGGTCTAGCCAATGCAAGCAAGCCAGGTTACAGAAGCGGGACAGTGCAGTCAGGCGGAGGGAAGCCTAACCAATCACAGTTAGCCCAGTCACCCCAGTTACAGAAACAGAGCCCCGTTACCCTAGTTACAGAAACAATGCCCCATTAGGTAGTTCTGTGTTCTTAAAGGTTTCTATAGCAAAAGGAAAAGAACATCTTGCTCGAGTCATGACTCTTCTACTTGGCATGGTTGTTTACAGGATGAAGTCATAAAACAAAATGGAGTCACATTTGCTCCTACTACCACAAAATGGTGTATGCATAGTAGATTGTAAGAACAGAGTGTAATGCCTGGTTCACCATGCCCTTCCGAAGAAACCAATAGGTTGATATAGCTGTATTTAAGTTCTAAAGATATTTGAAATTCCTAAATGAGAGTAAATGTCTGGAAAGTTGTCATGGCATTGAAAAGTATAATCCAATGTACCTTAAGACTAAAACTCAAGGAAATTTGGTAAATAACTGTACTGAGGTACAGCACTACACACATGAATTGTAAGGATGGGTTTTGGTTTAGTGCTAGAAGGTTATTTTAGGATAGGCCCCAGAAGACCTGGTGGGTCATGTGCCCCATAAGACTTCAAGTGTTACTTTATAGCCATAATTTTCACCTTGAATTTATATTATAATTACCTGGGTGCTTTTAATATCACCAATGTCAGAGTCCCACCTTCAAAAATATTGCTTGAATTGGTCTAAAATAGAGCCCCAGGAACAGTGTTTTGTTATTGTTGCTATTTTTCAATGCCCAGGTAATTATTATATCCAACTGTCTTAAGATAAATATGAAGCCCTGGTTTGTGTGATTTCAGCCTTAGTTCATTCTATGAACAGAAAATGACCAAATATCTTCTTCTTCATATGCTTTTCATATGAAATATCAATACATTGATTTGTACTAAGCTCCTTCAGCATTCTAATTTAACATTTTTATTGATTCTTTTAAATTTGTGACAGCAGAATGCATTACAATTCATATTACACAAATACAACGCAATTTTTCATATCTCTGGCAGTATATAAAGTATATTCACACCAATTTGTGTCTTCATACATATACTTTGGATAATAATGTCCATCACATTCCACCATCATTGCTAACCCCTGCCCCCTCCCTTCCACTCCCATGACTCTGCCCTATCTAGAATTCATCTATTCCTCCCATGCTCCACCTCCCTACCCCACTATGAATCAGTCTTCTTATATCAGAGAAAACATTCAGGACTTGTTTTTTGGGGATTGGCTAAATTCACTTAGCCTTATCTTCTCCAACGCCATCCATTTATCTTCAAATGCCATGATTTTATTCTCCTTTGTTGCTGAGTAATATTCCATTGTGTATACAAGTCACATTTTTTATCTATTCATCTATTGGACATCTAGTTTGGTTCCACAGTTTACCTATTATGAATTGAGCTGCTATAAACATTGATGTGGCTGTGTCCCTATAGTATGCTGTTTTTAAGTCCTTTGAGGATAGACCGAGGAGAGGGATAGCTGGATCAAATGGTGGTTCCATTTCTAATTTTCCAAGAAATCTTCATACTGCTTTCCATATTGGCTGCACCAATTTGCAGTCCCACCAGCCGTGTATGAGTGTGCCTTCTTCCCCACATCCTCACCAACAATTATTGTTGTTTGTATTCATAATAGCTGCCATTCTGACTGGTTTGAGATGAAATCTTAGAGTGGTTTTGATTTGCATTTCTCTAATTGCTAGAGATGATGAGCATTTTTTCATATATTTGTTGATTGATTATATATCCTCTTCTGAGAAGTGTATGTTCCAGGCCTTGGCTCATTTATTTATTATTTGTTTTTTTTTTTTTTTTTTTGTGCTTAGCTTGTTGAGTTCTTTATATACCCTAGAGATTGGTGCTCTCTCTGATATGTGAGAGGTAAAATTTTTCTCCCAAGATGTAGGCTCTCTATTACCTCTCAGATTATTTCTTTTGCTGAGAAGAAACATTTTTAGTTTGAATCCATCCCATTCATTGATTCCTGGTTTTAATTTTTGTGCTATAGGAGTCTTATTAAGGAAGTTGAGGCCTAAACCAACATGATGATTAGGGCCTACTTTTTCTTGTATTAGATGCAGAGTCTTTGGCTTAATTCCTAAGTCCTTGATCCACTTTGAATTGAGTTTTGTGCATGGTGAGAGATAGGGGTTTAATTTCATTTTGTTGCATATGGATTTCCAGTTTTCCCAGCACCATTTGTGGAAGAGCTATCTTTTCTCCAATGTATGTTTTTGGCTCCTTTATATAATATAAGATAACTGTAATTTTGTGGGTTAGTCTCTGTTTCCTCTATTCTGTACCATTGGTCTACCAGTCTGTTTTGGTGCCAATACCATGCTGTTTTGTTACTATTGCTCTGTAGTATAGTTGAAGGTCTGGTATAGTGATGCCACCTGCTTCACTCTGCTAAGGATTGCTTTAGCTATTCTGGGTCTCTTATTTTTTCAGATGCATTTCATGATTGCTTTTTCTATTTCTATGAGAAATACCATTGGGATTTTGATTGTAATTGCATTAAGTCTGTATAGTGCTTTAGGAATTATGGTCATTTTGATAATATTGATTCTGCCTATCCAAGAGCAACATAGATATTTCCATCTTCTAAGGTCTTCTTCAATTTCTTTCTTTAGGGTTCTGTAGTTTTAATTGTATAGATCTTTCACCTCTTTTGTTGATTCCCAAGTATTTAGTTTTTCTTGAAGCTATCCAATTTAACATATTAGAGGAAATAACAAAACAATAAACATGAAACGAATAACACTTATCACCTGGTTGAGATTAGTATATATTAGTTGGTTAATTGCTTGTTGACATCTGAGCCTACAGTACAAATTACATCTGTCATTTTGGATTCTTTATGATGTTAATGAATAGACAATTTTGAGTCAAGAGTAATATTGAAACTGATAAATTTTATGAGATATTTGGATCCAAAAATATTTTGAAATTAAATATATAGCTTGCAAGTAATTTATTGTAATGTTTAAATAATTTAATATCTTGGTAATATATATATATATATATATATATATATATATATATATATATATATAGAGAGAGAGAGAGAGAGAGAGAGAGAGAGAGAAGTTAAATGGTATTACTCCAAATAGTTGTCTTTTCTTTTATTCAATTGATAAATATATACAATTTTACAGATAATACAGTCTTTAATTTTAAATGACCCTTCCTACTCAATGTCAATTATTATCTATTAATTGAAACTGAAATCTACAAATGGAAGAAACTATAAAAATATTTTTTTTGTCAATAAAAAATTATATACTATGTCAACATAATTTGTTTTATATAATCCATTTTTTGATCCATATTTTCTACTTCTAGGCAATTTGACAAATCTGTTGAAAAATGGCGGCATTTTCATTATGACATGAAGATATTTAACCAATGGCTAACGGAAGCTGAACAGTTTTTCAAAAAGACACAAATTCCTGAGAATTGGGAACATGCTAAATACAAATGGTATCTTAAGGTAAGTTTGGGGTATTTCTTTTTTGAATTGTCTATCTTCACCATAATGTCATAAGTCTTTATGTTCAGGTTGTGAATAATGACCAAAATTTATAATTCCTGACTTTTGTTATCGCCGTAAATACTATAAAAATCACCACAATAATCATGTTGAGAGAGTGTTGTGAACTTTTTGTGAAAGGATGAGGGAGTCATCTTAGACAGCTGGTTTATCTGATGAACTTCAAAGTGTAATTGCGTCTATGTTGCAGGGAATCGTCTTACAGCTGAGTATACATACTATGGCTTTAGGACAGTGTGTGTTTTTGCCTTATGTTGGAACCTGTCCAGGATGAGAACTTGTGGTATACTTAGCAATAATGTGGTTGCTAGAAATATCCATCATGATAAAATTATAGTTCTGTTTCCCTAAAGACAATTTGTGGTGATGCAGCAATATTTCTATATATTCTATTGACAAAATGCCTTCTGAGATAGACCAGAGGCCAAAACAATGCAGAGTTAATTGGTGGTACTTATTGACTTTTTTATGGTTTATGTTAATGGAGATGCAACATATGGATTATAACTAGTGTATAGTTTAATTTCAGTTTGTTGTGTGTTTTGAATATACAGATAAGAATAAATTAGATTGTGGGGGATATAATTTACTTGATAAATTATATAGTTTAGGTGTAAGAAATATTGTGTTTATTATACCAAGGCTTAAGTATTTCTGTAGCATTTTTAGCTCAAGTTGTTCATGTTGCAATTTTCAATCATCCATACTTGAATTGTAGTCAATTTTTAATGCCAGAAAATACATATTAAGATAGATGAAGACAAAGAAAATGGTATTTCATTGAATAGTTTAGGCATTTAAAAATTCTGGATTCATAAAAGCAATATGATATTAAACTTTACCATTCTCCATTCTCAAATAGTTTTGTATAGCAAATATGCCTTCTGATATCAAGTATTTAAACATTCAAACATCTATGTATGGAAAGCTATGGAAACATGAAAAATGAATTTTTAAAAATATTGTAAAATTACATTTGAATATTATAGAATTTTATGCCTCTTATATTTATGTCCAATCTATGATCAGTTCCACCTATTGGGTATTTTAAACATCAGATATTATATTTTTCATGTCTTAGAATTGTGATTTAGGTATGTTTATATCTATCTTCCATGTGTCTATTCAACATGCTTAGTCTTTCCTCTACCTTCTTGAGAATATGGAATACAGATGTTAATGATTATAATGTTATTGTCTAATAATTTTATTATCTGTGTCTACTTTGGGTTAATTTAGTTGATCTATTTTCTCCTCATTATGAGTATGTTTTAGTGCTTCTTTGGATAACAGGTAATTTTTGATTATATGCAATACAGTGCATTTTAACCTTTTGAGTGCTTGTTATTTTGGTATTCGAATAAAAAAATTAACCTTTATTCTAGGATAGTGAATTTAATTGAAAACAACTTGATATTTTTTAGATATTTATTTTATACTTCATTAATTGTGACTAAATGGATCTAATGTTGTCCCACCACTGAGGCAAAGCCCTTCTGAGTGTTCTGATGCCCTATGAATAATGAGGTTTTCCACTGTGATTGGTAGCAACAGATACTATTACCAACCAAATGTGATTTTTGGTGATTGTTTCCTTTAGTCTTTTTATATAGTTCTTTCTCTAACTTTGGGTAGTTTTCTCACATATATTAGCTGATTATAACTCATCTGAAGACAGGAAGTGAGCCCTCTGCAGCATCCAGAGTTCTCCCTCTATGTGTCTACCTCCTTTCTATACACCCTTGAATTCCCTTGTACTCTAAGCTTTATTTCCTGGACTCGGAGAACAGGAGGCTTTGTAAGCATTCTCTCCTCCTTTGTGTTAATCTGGGAATCTCTCTAGGCAGATGCTGGGGCAATTGTAAGGCTCACTTCATTTGCTTCCAATTTCTCAGGGATCAATGTCCTTCAGTGTCTTCAAAACCACTGTTTCATACATTTTTGTGTATTTTTCAAAAAGCAATTTAAATCTGGTCTCTTTTAACTTCAAATTGGCAAGAAGCATGAATCCAAACCATTTTATTTTGATGTCATTTGATCTTATAATACATTACTACTATACAATCTTGAAACTTTATAGTAATTTTGCATTTTGGAGAATATTGAAAAGTCCTCATTTCTTGACAGTATAGTTTAGTTGCAATTTATAAACATGTATCAAAACATTACTTAATTGGATAAATTACTTAATTGGACTCTTTTATTTAGCCTATTTCTTTGTCAGCCTAGATGAAGTAATCAAGAGTATTCTAGATACTTAGGGGAAATTTCTTCTAGCTACAGGGCCATGGATAATATGACAAATCCTCCAATAAAGTAAGTTAGTAAAGTAAGTAAGTAAAAAAATCATGCACATGTGCACACATACATGCACACACACACACACACACACACACGCAAATGCCTGAGGTTATGTTTCAATTCTGAGTAAATTTCCAATAAAAGGTCCAGAGAGACACTGTAAGATACATCTATTGATAAGGTTAATGGAAGGTTTGGAATTTTCAGTTGTCTTGGCTAACATCATTATTGATAAATAATGAATAGAAGAGAGAGTTTACATATTTGCTATGACATTATTTTCAAAACAGATTATATATGATGTATATGGTGCAACAAATCTGTCTGTTAGCATCTTACATATTTGTTGGCATCAAGTAGTAATGGTTATTTTGAGGAAAAGTAATCAAGTAGTCCATATCCTAAGCAATCGTATACAGAGGTATATTGGTCTTTGAAAACTTATATATACAATTTTCAGGAAAGAAAAAATTTCTAGATATGAAATGAAATAAAATATATGTATATGTTTTAAGCTTGTCCACATGTATTTCTACTGAATTGCATTCGATTTATTATTTTCAATTTTAAATAGAGAAATCAGTATTTTTGAAAACCAAAACCCAGGGGGCTGGGGGTATGACTCAGTGGTAGAGCTCTTGCCTAGCACATGTAGGTGCTAGGTTTGATCTTCAGCACCATATTAAAAAATAAATTAAATAAAGGTATTATGTCTACCTACACCTAAAAAAAAAATTAAAACAATCAAAACCCAGAAGGATCAAAAGTTAGAGGTTAGCCTCAGAAACTTACACCCTCAACAACTTAGCAAGACCCTGTCTCAAAATAAAAATAAATAAAAAAGAGTTGTAGCTCAGTGGTGAAGCATCCTTGGGTTCATTTCTCAGTACCAAGAAAATAAAGAGAAATCAGTGCCTTAACTGATACTTGGTATTGTCATTCAAAATAAAGTGACTGTCAAAACCAGAAAGGTGGTCTGCTTCCATGTAACTCAATTATTTCTTCTCTGTCACAAGTGAATGATAAAATTACATATATAAATTAATATTTTCTCAAGCTATTCCAAAGCAATATGCCATATTACTGTAGAGAATCTCTTAAATCACCACATTTTTTTTGTAACTGAGGTAATATCAATCATGTGATATGCCATTAAAATTGGTTTATGAAAAAATACTCAGTTATTTCTTCATATTTTAATGTGTTTATTCAACAAGTAGTAATTCAGTGAATATGTTAAGTTTTATCTCCCACAATAATCATGCTATGCCACATTAAGCTGTATTGCAAATCTGAAGAGTGTAAAGAGATTGGATATTAGATTCAGAAAGCTTGGGTTCAAATCTTAGCTCTTTTAGCTTAATATCTGAAGAATCTTGTGAAAATGTGCTAATTCTCCCCTATGTTTATGTTTTCTCTTTAAAATGGAAATAACAATGATATGTGAATAAGCCATTGAATAATGGCATTTTTCACAAAATTATTACTCATTAAATGTAGAACCTTGGGCTGGGACTGGGGCTCAGAGGTAGAGTGCTTGCCTAGCATGCGTGAGGCACTGGGTTCAATCCTCAGCATCACATAAAGTAAAATAAAGACGTTGTGTCCACCTCTAACTCTAGAAATTTTTTTTTAAAAATGTAGAATCTTATTATATTTAATCACTGTTCATAAGTAATCAGCCCATGTTTACAAAACTAACTTTTTACTGAATTATTTTTCTCAAACATCTGAAATATAGAGGGACTTACCTGGAAACTTCATTAATCTTTATTTTCATATACTATGATGTCTTCTCAAAATATAGCTTTTGGACTAGGAATTGAGGAAAATACCAATTCAGCCAGACATATCTGCCTCAGATAGCTGACATTTCTGCCTACTCATTTTCTAACTAACGAGAAGAAATGTTAATGAGGGCTTTCAGAAAGAAAGCTGAATTCCATGAAGGAAACTTATGAAAATAATGTTAACTCATATAGTGACAAAGTGAATTGTTATGCCATCAAATACCTTGAGTGAAAACAGGGAAGCAGAAATCATAAAATGCCCAAGCATTTAGGTCTAGCATGTTTTTTGTAGACTAGAAAGAAATAAGTTTTAAAATGTGAGCTGTTATTGAATGGGATTGAAAATTCTTAAAGTTGATAATAGAAACAATAAAAATCACCATTAGATTAAGTACTTAAAAGAGCTCAATATTCTTCATATGAATGGAAATATAGCCTATTTGCTTTGTGGCATAATGCTGCTTCATGAACCATTTAAAAATTAACAGCACTTTCTAAAGAATTTTTCTGTGAACAAGCATGAGGCCTTGAGTCTTAAGGAATTCCATTTGAAATCTACCTTAGGATGTAAATTGTAATGAGATTGTTTAGATGGAATTTTTAAGCCTTAAATTAATAAATGTTAAGCAAACATAGGGAGTGAAACAATAAAGTGTTATTTTGATATGAATTAACTGCTGTTTTTTAGGCAAAATATAGTCATGTTAGTGTTAAAAAGTTTTCTGGTGTATCCTGCAATGTTACTGTGTTTCACTGCTCCATAGTTTAGATTATATGGTATATTTGAAATATATCTATATGTGTTGCTGTAAATTAGCACAATAAAAAACTGTTCACTTTGTGGAATAATAAATCTGAACTCATTGTGATGGGAGGATCCAAATATCGATATGGGCTAAATATGATGTATTTTAATACTCATCTTGTTTTACCATCAAATATCAAAAAACTTAAAATCATGTTCTAGTGTGGCAAAATGAACTGTTTCTTCCCTCAAATAAGAGATGGGCATGGAGAATGGAAAATTATGTTCAAATCCATTTAATTATAGAAGGAGAACCTTACTGTGATCTCTCAGATGAAGAACAATGAATGGGATAGAAAAAGGGAGCACTAGTTCCCTGGAGTTGGGGAGAACATTCAAAGAAGAACACAAAAGTGTCATAGACAAGTTTAGCTGCTCTTCAGTTCTGCCTTACCTTGGCTATTAGTGATTGAAGAAAGCACTTTGTAAAGGACTCAATTCTGATGAGCTTAGATTCACAGAGCACAATGGAATTGAGATGAATCCTGTCCAAAAGCTTGAGACAAGTGGGTGCATGAAAAGTCTCTGTTCTTCCTAATGGAAGTGCCCATAGCTTTTTATTCTTCTTATTCTGCTTTCTGAACTTGCAGCCCAGAAAATCTTCAGGTAGCAGGTGATGCTATTGAAAAGACATTGGCTTGTACAGAAATGAAGAGTGCTGAATGGATGTGCATAGGTCACTGACAGTATCTATTAAGGAAAGTGAGTTTTTCTGTTTTTATTAGGATTCATCTTAATATTATTTAATTGGTAATATACTCCCTCAAATGACTATATAGGAGATAACTGACATGATATTAATAGGGATTGAATCAAATGCTGTCTACAAAAAGGCATATGGTGTAAAAGACTAAATTGGATACCAGTATGTTTTCCATACAGTCAGTGTTTTACAGTGCTGATTTCACCAGCTGGCTTGTGAGTTTGACAGCTTCTTAACAGCCGCACTGCTGAGACTTAAATGCTGATAGAAACTTTGATGGAAAAATCACTTGAGTAAATATTTCTGCCATCTGTTGCCCTTCATTGGGACCCCAATGTTAAGAATAATTCATACTATTGCTTGCCCTTTATATTTCCCCAGCAGTAATAACATTTCATAAGATTTCATTTTGTGGTCTCAAACCTATCCTGGTTTCCATAACTAGAGGACATACACTAACATAAGGGAATCAGCAAGAAAATTTACTGCTAAGAGAATTTGTCTCCAGTCACTTTCCAGTCACTTGCTTTAGGGTTACAGCAATGTATAAGGATGGGAATACCTTTAAAAATGAGCTTTGCAATGTTATAATCTGGCAGTGGCAAGAAAATTTAGTCTCAATACAGTTAAACAGTTGGGCACTTCATTCTTACGTAAATATTGTTAGACCTTTATTGCTGCTTAGAAACTCTTCTACAATTTCTTGGCTCCTGTGCATCTTTTCAGAAGTAGTAAATAACAGATTTATTGGGAGTTTGGCAAAGTGCAGAAATTCAGAGAGGGGCTCTAAATCATAACCCGTCAAATGCATCTTTCATAAATAAGTATATTAAATTAATTGGAAAATTTCAGTGGCTTGTTCTTACAGTTCTGTTGTCCAACATGACATGTTTAAGAAGATGACAGAATGTTGTACATTATTGGAAAGATACAAGAACTATAACTTACTGTAATAACCACAGCAGTAAAGAACTGCTTAAAATGCTTGAAAAATAAGCCATCCCTAAGGGATCTCCATTTTTACAGTATGAAAATATCAAGAGAATAAGAAAAAAAAAGGGGAGCATGCTAATTGCACATCTCAAATTTAAAACAAAACATCATGTCAATATAGAAGCAATGAGAAGTAGAAATTGATATTTAATGAAATATAAAATTGTTGTTAGTATAAGTAATTTTTATTAATAACAATACTTTGAAAGAAGATATTCTAGCCACATTGATCTTTTTGGTGTTTCTTCTTACATACTTTGTTACTATTCCTTCTAAAACTTGTTCCTAACTTTAAACTTACTTTTCATTTTTCCTGAGGGTTCTAAATTACCCCCAGTCTATCTCCCATGTCCCAACTCCTGTTCATTTTTATACACTTATCTTTATGTCATATTCTCATACATGCCTTTGGTGGTAACTCCCTCTGTTTTAAAGAGTTCACAAACATTCATGCACAAACACACATCAAAGAGTATTTCTTTTTCTCAAATTATTCTCTTCATAAATCTGTAACTTCTTGAAAATGTGATACATATTTTCATGTTTATTATATATATTTTCCACTAGAATGGAAAATTTATCTTTCTTGCTTACCAATATATCTCTCAGTACATAGAACAATTTTTTCCTATTATTGAACATATAATATTCATTAGATTAAATAAATGGATCAAAGAAGTATAATTTCATTGTGTTATTCCCTTAGGCAAATTATTCTCACACTTGATTTTTCTGCCATTCTTACCCCATCTCCTATCCAAAAAAAAAAAAAAAAAAAAAAAAAAAAAAAAAAAAAAACTTACATTGAGCTGCTCTTATCTCTACTATATAGGGAATACATGAAAGTATTGCACTTTTAAAATAGGATGGCTCCATTCTCTTACCCATTTTAAGAACCAGAATCCATTCAACAAACATTCAGTATGAGCCTACTGTGTGCAAGGGAAACAATCTTTGCTGTTTTTCCCTTAATGAAGAGAGCCTCTTAAAAAAAGGAAGCCTTAATGAAGCCTGTTTTGTTCAGCATATGAAGTCTAAGATAGAAACACAATATAGTCTGTAGTACTCCAGAAAGTTCTACATATAGCCAGGGAAAATAGTGGCTTTTGTAAAAAACAGTCATTATTTGTATCTCATAGCTCTTCTTGATATTGCTCCATAACATCTCTAGAATTCCCAATCTCACTTGGGAAAAAAATAAAAACTTTGGGAACCAGAAAAGAACATTGTGAAAGGCAGCAAAAAGAAAGATCTAACTATGAACCTGTCATACAAAGAGAGTGAGAAAATATTCTAACATAAGTTGTAAATTTTGAATGATAATAAAATTGACAAATTATAGTATAAGATGCCTACTCACAGTTCAGTGTGTTCAAGATGAGGTATTCATCAAGTTGAATTGCAAGCATCTAGTAATAACAATAGAAAATCTTTCTACTATATAACCAAATTATAGGTACAAACCAGAAACTGGGATGGTTTGCAAATATCATAATAAACAAAATTTAAAACTGTTGTTCTTTTGTAAAGCTATTACTGTCCAAAATTTATTGGCAATGGATTTATATCAAGGTCTTCTGATCAAAATTAATAAAGAAAAAAAATTCAGAGATATAGTAACTCAAAAATAGTGGAGACGTCTGATATTAACACATTTATATGGTAGCATTTTTCTCTTGAGATTTTGTGAGTTTATTATTACTTTTTGTTGGCCAATAAATTAGTTTATGAATTAAAAGTCCTTAAAGTTGTAATTATCTATGTCCTAGGTTCACCCATTCATTTTACCTAAACTCATTTTGAAGATTTTTTAAGAGAAATTGTAATAAGTAATTTATATGCTCCCATAGAATCTAGAACTGCATGTGCATATTGAGCTAGTTACTTTTATAAATATTTCACCCATGATATCCTTCAAAGTATTTGCAGTGAAATTAATTTTAATGCAATATATAGTTCTTAATACTATTATGATATTATCTGCTTAGTATTGATCCTATGAATATCAAATTTTAAAAAAGGCAAGCTCTGGAGCCAAATCTTTCCAGCCACAAGTTTTTGTAAATAAAGTTTTAGTGGAACCCAATTGTGTCTATTAATTTACATACTGCCTGTGACTACTTGATTGCTACCAAAGCAGGGTTAAGTATTTGTCATAAAGATTACCTGGCTTGCAAAATCCCAAATATTTAGCATGTAGCTCTTTGCAGGAAAAGGCTGCTAATTCCTCCTTTAGAAGATAGAATAATTAATAAAAAGTTACAATGAAAAAGCAGACACTTTCTACCCTCTCTTTAAACATTCTTTGCTATTTGATGTAATAGAGAAATGGACATAGACTGTGCTCATAAAACCAATTGAAAATCACACTGGAAAAATATGGGAAATCAAATAGATTTGAGTCAAGTTTCAATTCCAAGGATTGATAAAATGGGTTGATTAATTCTTAAAGTTTTATTTTATTTTTAATTGAATCAAATTATTATACATACTTATGGGTTACATTGTTTCAATATATACATACCTTGTGTAATGATCCCATCAGGGTATTTAGCATATCATAAACTCAAATGGTTCTCATGTCTTTGTGTGAGAACATTTAAAAACCTCTTTTTTAGGTATTGAAATATATGATATAGTATTGTTAACTGAATGTTTTAAAACCCTTTAAATATGTGTGGTAGTCATAACTATTTTAAGAATGTAGAGTAACTATTCTCTTGACTGATAGTATCAAAAGTTCCTCTTGGGTCCCTGAGACAATAAATTAAGTATTGTGTCCAAGAGAATTTCTAGTGGTTGTTCTATCAGGAACCATCCCAAAGGTCCTAAGTACAGGTCCTATGTAAGCTGATCCCATTCTTTCTTGAGACATTTAATCTTCAGGTAAGTGAAAAGGTTAGACTTCATTCATTCTAATGAGGATGCCTTGTCAAAATCAACTGTGGTGATCAGCTGAGATCCTGCCTGTTCCAAGCCTGATTCTTTTACTTTCTCTCCAATTATATAAGCTCCTTTATTTCTTTATGATGAATCTCTTTATCTATTGCTTATAAATGAGGACCTCTGATGGATACATAGTGTCATCAGACAAACAATTCCTTTAGCCTGGCTCCTTTTGTAAAGAAAATTGAGTCCCCCTTGGAGAACCTGCAAAACATAACCATTTGCATGTAATGAACAGTTTATAATACTTTGAGATTGATGTGCAGTTTCTGTTTGACAGGAGAGAAACAATTAAGGATCAACTGTGGTTGTACATCCCAGAATACCAATGTTGCTTCCACACTTTAAGTGTTGTTGGATCATTATATGAGATTCATAATTTCGTCCTGTTGTACCCACTTTTGCATTACCATTCAGTCTTAATTTATTATACCCTATTAAAAGTTTTTAGGTAATTTGTTCTTATTGCTACTCAGACATTAAAATGTCTGCAGGCTGTGAAAATGAATAAATTTAATGTGCCAGCATAGTTCTCCAAATCCTGGCTTTACAACTAATAGTACAGGCTTATATTGTATTGTAAATCCTGGTTAACATGGATTTATTTGAAAATCTCATTTAACTGCTGATTTTAAGGAACACATTTTTCAAGCAGTTTATCCTCAAATTTCTATTTGTTTTTATAATATATGGCTGTCATATTTATACAATACCTACTTTTAAATACTAATAATGGATTACTGAAACAACTGTAACTTTAAAACAACACAATTGTTTAAAAATAAAAAGCTGTGCACCATGGTTTAATGGAGACTTATATGAGCATTCGTTTAAGATGTATGCTATAATGAGCAAGCTCATTCAATCCATAGTTCATATATATTTGCAAATTTAATTTCATAACCAGGGCTATCCTTAGAAGAGCAGTCAGGGCAATTCAACCAATACATGACTACTGAATACAATTTCATTGAAAAGAGCCTGAACTGATGAGATATTTTATAGTGTTCTGGGAATATCATTAAAAAGAGAAATATTGAAATAAAATTATTTAACACAGAAAAGAAAGGTATGTGACTGTCCTATTCCATTTGTATAACTATAATAGAATACCTGAGATTGGGTTATTTATAATGAACAGAAATTTATTGGCTCACATTCCTGGAGCCTAGGAAATCTAATGTCAAAATGAAAGCATCTGATGAAAGCCTTGTTACTGTGTCATTACACCATGGAAGGTGAGAGGATGAGAGAGAGCAAGAAGGGACCTAAGTTTCATCTTTATGATGGTGCTAATCTCACCCTTTGGGGTGGAGCCCTCATGGACTAATCACCTCTTAAAGGACCCACCTCTTAATACTATTACCATAGCAATTAAATTTAAATGTGAATTTTAGAGGAGACAGACATTCATTCAAACCATGGTAGTTACAACAACCACTAGCACAAGGCATGAGGAATAGGAGAAAACCCCTCTTGGATTTGTCTATAAGATTATCTGTATGTTAGAAAACCTTTGAACCACTACTAAATTTACTTAAATTATTTAGCCCTGACATTTTCCTGTCTTTCTCCAAACCTTTAGAGCAATATGTTCATTCAGTTAACTTTTATTTTAGAGATACTCTCAGAACTTGTGCTAGATGTTCTACATAGCAGAATTGATACTGCAAATATACTCACAAAGAACCCAAGGTTTAATAAAGTAGATGGGCTTTTAAACAATTGAAACATATAGGGGTGTAAGGGAAATAAGTGAGAGAAGTGTAAGTCCAAGAAAATAGGGAAAATTTTTGAAAAGTAATGGTGGGAGAAAAAAATTGTGATGATAAAATGAGAGGTGCTATTGGTCAGATATTGCTTTATGGAAAAGAAGTGCAGAAATAATACTGAGGGGCCATCATTTCTTTTCTTGGTGTTTTTTTTTTGTTTATTTTTATTTATTTTATTTTTAATCTAATGGGCTAGTGTTTTACAACCTGTGAGTCATGAAAATACATTTTTGGATCACAACCAGCATTTGTTCTTTATAGTGAAACAAAATAGAGAATATCAGAGTTTACTACCCATATGAAAGTATTGCTTAATATTTGGTTTTGTTTTTTTTTTTGTGTGTGTGTGTGATTATTTGTAGTGAGTGTTGCAAGATAGTAATGTGATGAGTATAAAGAAGAATTTTGTTTTAAAAGAATTAAGAAACCAGTTCAGGAAATGGATAATTTAGGAAAGCTGTATAAAATGAAATTTACAAAAACTTGCACAGAAAGATGATGTAATACAATATTTATTTAACTGCAGTAGCTTATAAAGTTGGTTTAGTGCCTTACATTTACCTTGTATTTTAAAAATTACGAGGAATATTATTTCACATTGTTTTTAAATCTCAGCAAAATTTGTAGAAGTGGTATTCTTGTATGTCTCTTACAAAAGCTCAGAAAGATTCAATGTTTTTCCAAAGTTCCAAGGCTAATAAATTAAGGTGCTCTTATCTAAACACCATGTGACTTATTCACAATAATCTAGAAATATTGAGCAAAATAATTTAATCACAGCTCTTCCTAATAGCACTGAGGAAAATACTAAAAGAAAAATACTCATCACATACTACAGGCTGAGGTCTTCACAGGGGGGCCTTAAGTATATTAAATGATAAAGATGAAAGTTCTTCCATCCGTAAAAATTTTGATTAGTGATCAGTATAACCTTATTTACTATTATTAGTAATGTTGGGTTACTATATATTTATTACTGAGGTTAGAATCTGACCCATAATGTATTAAAATCAAGGTATTAAAAGGGGGCTATTATTTTATTAAAAACAATGTTAGCATTGTTAATGATGATAATAACAATGGGCATAACAGGACTACAATATATGGACCACTTTCATTTACATTATCATTCTCACATTTATCTATTAAGATATAAATTGGGGGGATCTATTATTGCTACAAGATGCTGGTTACTGAGGGGACAGAAAAATGCATGGCCTTCCACTTACTTTCCTTGATTCAGAATACAAGTAAGGTGTTTTGGGATGGACTGATAGGCTGGGAACACTTTGTAAAGGACATTGTAGGATATATAGATAAGTGTATTTAAGCCTATAAAAGAGTTTCTGAATATATTTAAGCAGTGGAGTGGGGGCAAGAACAAGATTTGCTCTCTTAAAGATAAGTTAGTTTGGGATACTTATCGTTAGTTGTATATCTCCTAGATTTTTATATTACAAGTTTGGTTAATACTTTTAAAAGAAAATTGCAGCTTAGCACACTTGAAAAAGTGTGTCTTCAAACCATTATTAGAGGAACGTATTTGACAGATTTTATGATCCTATTATGCTTATTTTCTTTCAATACATTCCACATGTCAACAATTTATAAATGGTTTATTTCTATTTCAACATCGAAGTGAAGGCATTGTGTATATTTTCACATGAAAATAAAGCAGCAAATGTGATTAAGATGGGCTTATTGTGGTCATAAAATACTCAAGAGTTTTACTTTTAAAGTCAGTTTTACTGTAATTAAAAATAAAAGGAAGAAACTAAGGCTACTTGGCATATCATTCTGAGCTTGACCCAAATCAGAAATTCAGTTCTTGTTGCCAAAAAAAAAAAAAAAAAAAAAAGGCAATGATACAGAGTGGTTACCAGCATGGACTCTTAGCAAGTTGAATTTCGCCAAGCAAATTTCTCAATATATAAATTAAGCAGGGCTGGGGATGTGGCTCAAGCGGTGGCGTGCTCGCCTGGCATGCTTGCAGCCCGGGTTCGATCCTCAGCACCACATACCAACAGGGATGTTGTGTCCGCCGAGAACTAAAAGATAAATATTAAGGATTCATATTCATTCTCTCTCTCTCTCTCTCTCTCTCTCTCTCTCTCTCTCTCTCTCTCTCTCTCTCTCTCTCTTCTCTCTCCCTCCTCTCTCACTCTCTCTTTAAAAAATAAATAAATAAATAAATAAATAAAGCAAATATTTGTGGACCTACTCTGTGCCAAGTACCATTCCAGGAAATAGAATGAAACAAAACCAGTTTTAGTTCTCATATATTCTCACAAAGGAAATAAAGGAACATATGTATAGAAATATCCCTTTAAAGATTTCCTCAATTAAAATATTTTTGTTATTTAAGCACAGTGGTCCACCTCAGGTGTAACTGCTAGCATTTCAATAATCATTTAGCCCTTCTAGAACCTTTTGGTTGGTTGGAACATGGAAGTGTAAAGTTCTCATTGCCTATAACTCTTAAGGAAATAGATTAGTCAGAAATTTTTCCCAGTATCAATTGTTGACTATTCACTTATAATCATAAAGGGCAAAAGAAAGAAGCCAAGCAATAAGAAGTAGAATGCCCATCAAGAGACTGGTAAGAAAGTAGAGCTCTAATTGGAGTTGAAAAGTTTCTTGCAGAATTTACCCTAGACAACCTGTGGCTTTGTTTCATGAAGCCACATTCCACTTACAGGGTATTCTTGATATACTTCTCAAAAACCCAAAGAAATAATAATTCTACTTTTTCATTTAAATTCAAAAACTCCAGAGAGTTAAGTAACTTTCCAGGAGGTAACTGACCTATCACCCCCTGGGTAGGAGTTTTTAAAAATTCACATAGAAATAGTTCTATTCTTTAAAAAACAACCCAGATGGAGGTAATGATATAGTCCCTAAGACACATCTGTGCAATACTAGGATGATATATTTTGCCATAAGTGATATTTTCAGAATCTTGTGATCAACCCAGCTAAAGTTCTTTTGTGGTTCCAGCAGCATTACATCAATGCAGAACTAATTCAGCCTTTGTTAGAAAAGGTATACATTTTCAAAGGGTAGGGACTTGGTATCTTCTCCAAGCACAGGAATGTTTTCCAAAGTTGCTCTACCATAGGAATCACAGTATTAAATTTCTCTCTAGAACTAGAATGTTCAATTCACTAGCCACTAGCCACATAAGCTTCTCAGTTCTTAAAATGTGGCTAGTCCAAATTGAGCTTGGTTGGGACTATAACACATATATCTGATTTTGAAAATTTAGAAAGAACCAAAAAGGAAGCAAACTTTCTCATGTATTAAATTGTAAAATGAAAAAAAAATTCTGTTATACTGGATTAAATAGAATATATTATTAAAATAAATTGAACTATTTCTTTTTGCTTTTTGAAGTGGATATTAGAAAATTTGAAATTACTTTTTATTTAAGTTTATGTTGTTAAGTTAACCTAATGTTTTAAGTTGAGAGTAAATTCTGTGTATTTATGGTGTACAATTTATGTGGCTTACATTCTGTTATTAATGCTCTGGAGTATCTGCTTAATGTAGAAAGGAGACCAGTAACATATAATAGGGCCCCGAGTATTATTTTTTTTTTTAAATAAGGAAAGCTTGAGACAACTTTTAGGGGAATAAATATACAATGCTCATTATAAAAACAGATGGAAAAATCTGGTTGGGAGGAGGAAGCACTAGGGACCACCTCTCCAAGTCTTCTTCCTTCCCTTCTGTCATATAAAGACAAAACTGCAAACTCACAGCAGATGTTCTACTTTAGGAAACAGAAATGTAATCAGACTTAACTCTACTCCAGGCTTTTACACTTAAAAAGGAGACTATCATGCTAAGTGAAAGAAGCCAATCTTCTGATATGGAAATGCTAATACACAATAAGGGGCAGGGAAGGAAGAATATAAATTCATTGAATTAGATGAAGGGGAATGAAAGGAAAGGGAAGGGAAATGGGAATAGGAAAGATAGTAGAATCAATCAGACAGAACTTTTCTATGTTCATATATGAATACATGACTGGTGAATCTCCACATCCTGTACAACCACAAGAATGGGATCCTAATTAGGATGAGTTTTACTCCACCTATGTATAATGTTTCAAAATACACTCTACTATATGATTATCTTAAAAGAACAAATAAAAATAATTTATAAAGGAGAAGTTCAATATCAAAAGTAATAAAATGATTTGTAAAACAGGCATGGGAGAGTATTTTTGTGAGGCAGCAACTTTATGCTCTCCTGAAATGCAGCTGCCATACCCCCACCCCTGCCACCATCCCAAAACTTGCATAGGAATAAAATGTGAGAAATCAGTAGTTTTTAGAGATTTGCAACTGTAAGCCATCAGACTACACATCCTCACTTCTGCCAGTGGCTCAGTATCCCACAGGACTCCAAGAAAACTGACTCATTCCAAAGGGGAAAACAGGCGAAACAAGTTGGATTGGTCATGGGAAATATTGACAAATGTCAGTGCTTAAGTGAGTGTGAAGGGTTACCTATAGTTTACCCAACTTTAAATTTGTGGTTCAACCCCTGGATGGACTGCTTATTATAGATATCTGTCTTGATGGTGCCTACAGCGAAAAGTTCTCAAAGGGAATCAATGTCCAAATTACAGTATGTATCTTGGCTGTGGATGTTATTGAATTTTAATCCATATATGCTATTCTTTCATTTGTAGTACTAGAAAACAAGCATAATAAAACTCATTCTCACTGTCCTGACTTGCCTGTCTCATAACATTCATAATAAACACATGTCAATACATATATACGTTTTATATTTCTAAAGTTTATTTAGTCCCTTATTTTACATCTATTTGCTACTGATGAAAAAGAAAAATAAAACACTGTTGATTGCAAAGCCGTTTCATCTGCAATTACTTATCTTCTGTATGATGTCAAAGATCTTGTATGAATAAGATAACATGAAGCCAAATATTTTCTATGCACCATGTATTTTTTTTTCAATTTAATGTTTATTTTTTCAGGCTGTAAG
This sequence comes from Urocitellus parryii, assembly GCF_045843805.1. NCBI lineage: Eukaryota > Metazoa > Chordata > Mammalia > Rodentia > Sciuridae > Urocitellus > Urocitellus parryii. The sequence continues at coordinate 105,961,607 of NC_135547.1, forward strand.
TGTATTATAGGTTAACTGGGAAATTTGGGGGAAATAGAGAAAAGTACAGTGAAGGAAACCCTTAATCTCTCCAGTTATTGTCAAAGTGAAATCTTTTAAGAAACAATTTTTCATGTAAATTATATTGAATACATGGTTAATTTAACACAGTAATAAGAATGGCAGTAGGAAGAAAAACTGGTTCAAAAGATGATACAAGAAACAAAAAAATTATAATCAGTGATTATAAAAAATATTCAGGAATAAGGTTTAAAAATATCATATAGCCTTTCAAGTAATATTCTCTACTAAGTATAAAGCCATTTGCAATGTATCAAATTTTGTAGAAATTAACATTTAACTTTTGTAGAGTTGTGAAATGTCTGGACTCATATTAATAGTAAACAGAAGTCAAACATAGTTACCTTTTTTTCTGGGAATATAGAAGCCCTTTCAAGGATGAGGGGAGTTTCTGAGAAAATGTTCTATCATTACTTTGAAACATATAAAATCATCCTTTGGCTTCTTTTCAAAGTTTAAAATAATTCTTAATACTGAAAGATAACCACCATAACTTTTAAAATATATCCCCTTCTAGTCTTTTCTCTATGGTTTTTGAATATTATTGAAATGTACTGAAACCTTTCTCAATTCTACTGGAATAACTCAAAGCTGTTCATCAAATAATATATCTCAAATGTTCACAACTCATTAGGTGTTAAAAGAAATATGTCAAAAACACAGTCTCACACATTCAGGACATGTTTTCACTAAAAGTCTTGACACTGTTAAAATTATATAGTGTCTTTTTATTAAAAGAATATAACATGGGTAGCTTTGTTGGTCAAAAAATTCAGTTGAATAGGAGGAATAAGTTCAAGAGCTCTATTGGACATCATGTCTATATATAACTGTATTATATACTTGAAAATTACTGAAAGTAGATTTTAAGTGCTCTCACCACAAAAATGTGAGATAATGCATATTTTAATCAGCTTGATTTAGCCATTCCATAAAGTAATGTCAAAAATATTTTATATAATATATATAACTTTTGTAATTTAAATAAATTAAAATAAATTCAAAAATTTAAAAATAACTAGATTTTTTTTGCATGAAAAGTTGAGGAGTGGGCACTTCCAGTAACTATATGAAAAGACTTTTATAATTCCAATCACAAAAAAATCATGAGCATCAATAGGAAGAGTTATCTTTACCTTTCTAAAAAGTATATCAAGTTGATATCTATTTTTAACAACCATGATGAAAAATGGAAATTAGCTGATCTTGATGTATCTGAAAGTTATCTTTCTGACTTTTATCCCACCATATCATTACCAAGAAAACCTTTGGATAAACTAGATTTTCAACATAAGAAAAATATATAATTCAGCTAAATAAATTGTAGGATTAGGACTTAGAATTTCTGCATACATATGACCTGGATGACTAATCCATGATGAAACATAAAAGCAAGTATTTAAGAGTAATATTTGTTTCTCCAAACACTATACAGGTTTATCAGAATTCCTATGGAAAAATATACAAGTAAATAGGATTTTAAGTATAGTTCAGTTATATAGACATTTAGAAACAGGTGCATATGTTTTCCATATATTCCTATCCCAAAATCAGGACTCATGGTTCTGTTTTATAAAATATGGGCTGCATGGTTATCATACGAATGTTACTTTCCTCAGGAGTAGTTTTAAATCCAGTTTTTTTCATGTGTGTGTGTGTTTGTGTGTGTGTGTTGCTGAGATCTAACTCAGAGTCTTGCACATGTTTGGTAAGCATTTTCCACCAGGCTATATCTCCAGATCTAAAGTAAAATGTATTCTTAGAAAAAGTATTTATAAATTTATGCAATTTTAGAGTTTCAAGGACCTGAGTCATCTTACTGTTTATCCTATCAGTGATTTATAGAGCCCTTACTGTGTGCCAGGTCAGCACCCAAGAATCAACAAGTGCTTTATGCATGATTTATTACGCATACCCATTACTGCAAGTAAAATTAACATTTTCAAGCTAATGCAAGAAAAATAGTGGTGGGTACAATCTATTTGGAGGTTACCAGAAATTTCATGGAGTCCAAAGCCAGAAACATGAAAGAAGGATAGAAATCAATATAGTGTGTTGGTTAAGCAGTGAGTGTACATGTACCTATGTTGACTAGGATTAGGGTGACTAGGGTACACAGGGTGACCTGCCTCTTCACCAGCACTAGATATCTACCATAGTGTTATGGTAGAAGTTGTACAGAAGGTACCCAGATTAAATGGGTTGTGTTACTTCAATAGAGACCTGCTTGAAATAGATTTAGAGCAGGGATTCTTTAATTTGTGTATCATGTACTATTTTAGTTGTGAGGTGAAGCCCATTATCTCCTCAGAATAATGATGGTAAATACAGAATATAAATACATAGGATTAAAAAGGACAACAATTAAATACCATTGTAAAAGAAGTTGTACAATTATAATGCGGTACCATATGTATTTCTTTATTAGCATATTAAACAATAAGCTTGCTGAACAAGACTAATAAGTACTGCAATTTCAAAGTAATGATGAGCTAAACAATATAGTGAGAAATCTGCAATAATAGTGATATGATATAAAAATGTCTAATATTTCTATTAGTGAAAATAACAGCTATAGCTTATGTTAATGTAGTTTCTTTCCTATATTTGTAACATAAGGAAATGCTTTTTTTAAAGAAATAGTTTGGTGAACATAAAGATATATTCTTTTCAACATCTGTTTACTTTTCCCCGAAAATCACTGACTACCAGGGGAGGAACCTCTGTGAGCTTGACCTCTAAGGATGGGTAACTTAAGATAACATAAATTTATAACCTTATAGTCTGGAAGCTAAGTGTTTGAAATCAAGGTGTCAGCAGGATCATGGTCTCTCCAAATGCTCTAGGAGAAGATCTCTCCTTGTCTTCCTAGCTTTTTATGGTTTTTGGCAATCTTTGGAATCCATTTGCTTATAAAGATACCAATCCAATCTCTGTCTCCATCCTCACATGGATTCTCCTTATTTGTGTATCCTTGGGTCTGTGATTTCTCTTCTTATAACACTACTTACAGAGTAGCATCTATAATAATACAATATGGCCTCATTTTAATTGGCAAAGACTATATTTCTAAATAAGGTCATATTCTCAGTTTCTAGCTGGACATGAATTTTATAGGAGGACACTATACAATCCAACATGCTGCTAAAGCCAGTCTAATAATTGCATTACTTTTCCCATGCTCCCTTTCTTCTGAATCATGTTAGCATCATCCTGTTAAAATACATAATCTGTTTGGGTTCATGTTTTCTTTCAATTTAGATATATTGCTGCCATTCCTTCTGGATTTCAGCTCAGATCACTCTGAATCAAAATTTGAGGTCATCAGTAGTGGGGTGGATTTCTTCTTTATTAGTATTTCTCCTCAGCAATGTGTTAGTTCTGGGCCCTCTCATTCTCTGGAGACTTTCTCTAAACTGGTCTTAAATTTATGATTCTATCTGACTAAAGACTCAAAGAAACTATAAACTTATATATGGACTAATCATTCTATGAAATAATAATGTAGTTTGTATATTTTAAGATAAATTATCCCCTGCCATTTTCAATACTTCAGTCCTAAATCTAATCAAGCAAGTTCCTTTTAGTTTCCACTAGTTTAAAATGGAAAGTTTTTTTAAAAAACTAATCATTTCTTTGGAAATCACATGCTACACTTGTTCTCATTTGCCACTATAAAAAACAAGCCAAAAAGATATTCACTTCTATCAATGTAAAGACTAGACACTTTTTCATAGGAAACCATTAAGTATTTTCTTTGAAAGGATTAAAAACCAAATAAATTATAGTATTAATTTTAAACAGAAAAAGAGCTTAATATCTTAAAATAAAAATTTGCAAGCTATTGAGAACCTGCAGTTTACTGTTGGTCTAAGACAGCCAATTATATCTTAAATTGTAATACCTAAATCTTTCCCCAAACCCAGACTCCTGAAAAACAGAAAGTATTTAAAGTACTGTAGGGAAAAATGTTTCTTTTTGAGAAAAAAAGAGAAAAAGGCCCTAAAATGAGTTAATATTCTGTGTGCAAACTGAAAATGATTTTTATAGGAGGACACTATACAATCCAACATGCTGCTAAATGGTAGTGAAAATGACAACATGGTTACATGAGAAAGAGAGGATTACAGTTTGTTTATTAAAATTCAAGATCTTCTGACTTTTTCGTTGTTGTTATTGTTCCATGATCCCAAGAGTACATAATGTGTGCATGTTTCATCTAAACCCTCTCCTTTCAACATGATCAATTGATTGAATGGTGCAGATGTTTTGAAAGAAATAACAAAGATAACTTAATCAACACAGACACATTACATGTGGAGTCTGTAATGATTATAACACCTGATATGAACTAAATATTGAGTAACTTGTTCTTTTTGATGTTATATTCATTTGAACATTTATTAATACCTTACATTTTTGTAACTCTTTCTGGTTTGTCTTTTTAGGGTAGTGAAATGGCTTGTAAAAATCAGAAACTCAGAAAACTTTAGGACTAACATTTGGACCTAGGTTGTGTGTCTGCAAGGCCTTGGCTTTTTATACATAACTCAAAAAAAGGGGAAAACTACAATGGAGTGAAATTTCTTTGATATCTAAAGCAATAATGTAGAAGCTTAAAAGTATTATCTAAGTTGTCAAAAGCCTATTATTTCTTTATATTACAGAACTGAAAGATAGCATTAATGGCTAAATGCCATACTTAGCAATACTTTATATTGTTTAGCACTGGAAATGTGCCTGAAATATACATTGTCTTTTTTTCCAAAATAGTTTCTTTAATATTTGAAATCTGACAAGTACCTTAACAATTTTATGGCACACTATCAAATGTAAATGTGAAATTTTAAAGGCACAGGTAAATATTCAGAACAAACACTTTAACTTTAGGCTAGCAGAGAAATTTAGACACAAAAGGATGAATGGGGAGATAGAGAGTAACAAATGACTCCTCTGGCAATCTTATAGACGCATACCCCTATTGACAGTCTTATTGATATTACTTAGTCCATTTATAGTCTGGCATTCTAAACGGGAAATGTACAAGACTAAATATGGATGCACATTTCCTACAACTGCATAGACAGAGGAAACAATGGAGCACTCCCTTTCTTCTGAGAATCATAATTTCTCCTATTTAGTCTCACCTGCTTATCTTTCTCAACTGATTCTGCCAGCTCCTCCTCCTCCTACCTTGACCATTAAAGCAGGACTCTGCCAAATTTCCATCATTCTTTCCTTTCAAAACAAAACTTTGAAGCACATTCCTTCTCATCAGTAAACATTTGTTTATAAATTATATATGAATATGTTAAGTAAAGATGTGAAACATATGTAAAAATAGAAATCAATAAATACAAATACAATGAGAGGTGTTAACATTACTCTTTAATATCCCAAGGAATTCTGCTGAATCCCTCAGAGATGTATGTACTCTAACTTGAGATGTTGTCTTCAGCGATCTTAGGGACAGCATTCCCTCCTCCTAGGTGATGTCATCAATTTATATGGCCTTAAGTATCATCTTTAGCTTAATAAATCTTTAATTTATCTTTCCATCCCAGATTACTCCCATTCCAAACCATTCATGTCCACCTGTGTATTTGACAATATTCTTTGGAAGTCACATATACAGATTTGACATTGAAATTAAAATTTCTTCTTTACCCCAGCTCCCATCTATTCTGCATCAACATCTTATTGTCACCTACTAGGTTAGTAACCAGTCAATGACTGCATTATTTCATCATTTTCCTCCTTTTTAAAATATCATCTATAGGCATGTTATGCACTGTAATTTTTTTCCAAAATTTATCTTGAATTAGGCTTTTCTTCCTCTGCATCCACCTTAGGGCAGGTCATATCTGATCTCTAGCCAGATAAAACCACAACCTTTTACTATTATTATATTAATCTCTCCCTTCTGATCCAGTACTCTGTAGCACAAATTTGATTATCTCAAGAAGTCAGATAAGGGGGCTGGGGTTGTGGCTTAGTGGTATAGCACTTGCCTAGTATATATGAGGCACTGGGATCTATCTTCAGAACCACATAAAAATAAATACCTAAAATAAAGTTATTGTGTCCATCTGTAACTAAAATATATATTTTAAAAAGTCAAATTAGGACATTTCCATGCTTATATCCATCATGAACTTCTCTTACAAAAAGATGAACTTCAAATTTCTTATCTTGGCTTAGCATGTCCTGATTATCTTTTCTATTCTTTAAGTCATCCTTTCCCCTCTCATATATTATAGTCATACCAACATTTCTTTACTCTCTGAAACACTTCAGAACCTTTGCACATGCCACCCCCTTTGACCTACAATGCTTTTGCCTTTCTCTTTATGTAGCTAGGTGTTTATTTTCATTTAAGTATACATGAAATGTAGCTACTACCTCCTCTTCCCCTCACTACCTCACACACACAAAAATTATACCTATGTTAAACTATGAACAGAATTCTACTCATCAATGAAAACAATAATAAGCTACTGATACAAGCAACATAAAGGAAAAATCTCATAATTACGCTGAACAAAAAGACAGACACAATTATGAGTACTTATATGAATTAAAGAACAGTAAAAGGTTCATATATAACATTAGAATTTAAGAAGTGCTTGTTTCTGGAGGGTTATAATTGGACAGAAACAGGTTTTTTTTTCTGAGGTAATAGAAAAGGTATATATTATGTTTAGGTGGTGATTATGTAAATATATTCAGTTATCAAAATTCATCAATCTGAATAATCAAACTGATACTTTATATGTCATTTATGACTTAATTTAAAAGATGATGTTTAGTCTCCATATTTATGTCAACAGTTGAAGTTCTTTTAAAGACTTGATTCATATCGAGTTAAGTCCAAGTTGATGTATAATGACATAATACTTATGTTACAATTTTCCATGTTCATTGAATATTATAACTGATGATATATCACTAAAACAAATACCCACAGTAAAACTTAGTTACTTAAGATAGTTATATAGTATGAAGTCTCTCTCCACTGCTATTTAATAGCTTGCAAGATTTCAACTTCTTTTATTAATATGTTTTTCAGTTGTAGATGGACACAATACATTTGTTTTATTTATTTATTTTTATGTGGTGCTGAGGATTGAACCCAGTGCCTCACACATGCTAGGCAAGTGCTCTACCACTGAGCCACAACCCCAGCCCAGATTTCAACTTTTTAATGCCTCTGGAAGAAGGCAATTTGATATGCTGGGGCATACATAGTAGTATAAGGTAGGACTTGTATAGAATCCCTTGACTACCAATGATTTATCATGTAGGTGCATGACCAGATCTCAGCTCTTCAACCATAAAATGGAAATAATGTCTGACTTACAAAGCAAAGGTACTTAATATTAAAAAATACATTTCCTAGCATCTTGGGACCTCCCTAAATTCTATTCAGCTTTCCCAGGTTACAGACATCCTTCATAGATTAGAATAAGTTGAGAGGTCAAAATGAAAGTATATTTGTCAAAGGGCTGGTTGTAGATGACCTTCACAGTAATCACTCTAAAACTTGCTTCCTTCCTTCTTTTCCTTTTGAATGTTCTTCATGTAAAAAAAAGAAAAATAAAAAAAATGAAAGAAAGAAAATGGTTATTTGCTTTCTGACACTTGGAATTGATTTATGGAGGACATGGTAGCAGGAGTATAGCAAAGGTGAAACACTAAAAGCACTATCAATACACAGGCAGAGGTCAAGCCATAAAGCTTTTCTTTGTAAACTAATGCACAAAATACAAGGGGTGTGTTAGAAAAAACTTGGAGCTGTGAAAGGATATGCAAAATACATTAATGAAATTATTTTGGTAGATTATTTGAATGTTCAAAATCATTTTTTAATATAGTGGACTAGGTGCTTACTGTTGAAGATGTGTGTGTGTGTGTGTGTGTGTGTGTGTGTGTGCATGATCAAAGTTAACAGTAACAGTGATTTTACTTTGTAGACATATACTAATGGCTCAGATATAATTCCATTCCCAGATCAGCCTCAGGAATGCATCATGGAAGATAATTAATAGGAAAGACAGCAGATTCATCCATAATCATTAAAGCTATTATAGTCCACATATACTAGTAAATATTCCAAACTGGCTATGCCATTTAACACATATCCAGAACCAAAAGGCCACCTGACAACAAGAGTAACAGTAATCTAGCAATCCTTGCTTTATGTAACTAAATTTATATTTTTAAATGGAGAATCATATTTGAGGACACCTCATATGTTTGGAAGTTAGTACATGTCACTTAGAATTAATTAATACTTACTCAAGTTGCTGTCTTCCTTTTTCCTTTTATATTGACAAATTAAAGAACCTTGAAGCTTTCTACCCTTGACTAGATGTGTATCTTATTCATTTCTGGAACTTCATGACTGATTCTTCATGGCTGGTCTCTAATAGGTACTATAGTGTCAGGAGGCTCCAGGAATCAGGACCATGTACACCTTACTTTGAGTTATAGGGCTAATACCTACCTCGTAGAGTGAGGGAGCAAGAGAGTCTTATTGGAGATAAGCCCCTGCATCCATATTAAGGACACTTCTGTGGTTATGCTTCCTGCTTTTTAAAGTGAAAATAATTACTTGCATCATTGTGAAGATTATGCAAGGGAATGCTTTTAAAGTCAGGCCTCCTTCCTATATGCTCTTATAGTTCCAGGTAACATTTGTCACACTTACAATCTCAGTTTTGAATCGTCAACGTTTTGTACAGTTGTAAACTGTAAAATGGAGACTGATCTATTTTTCCTGTATTTGTGTTCCCAGAATCTAGCATGGTCCTTTGCAAAAGACTAGGTACTCAGTAAATATTGGAATAAAAATGGAGGGATGTGTATCCTTCTGTTGTCACCTAGCTTTTATTAGTTCTTTATGTGAATAAAATAATTGTGAAATCTCACAACATATTTTAAATTAATTAGAGAAAAATTGGAAGTCATATAGAGATTGAGAAGCTTTGAAGCTATATTATTTAGTGAGTGAAAAATCTGGGTGAGTTTAGCAAGGAGAAAAATAGATGATAGCTATCTTCAAATGTTTGAAGGATTGTTATGTAGTTTAGAATACAATCTTTTTTTTCTGAATAGCCCCAAGAGGTACAAAGATCCAAAGCTCCTGGATTTCAGCTACAGAGGACTCAATCAAGAGCCCTTTAACAGAACTTTGAAAGGAAGGAATTGGTGCTTCAAGTAATGGTGTATTTTCTAGTACTTAAAATATCTGAACATAGGCGAAGTGATGGGAAGTAGGGACCTGAGAGTTGTAAAAGGGGATTTATGAATCAGTTGGGTGATTAGGAGGGGTCACCTTTAAAGTCCTATAGAATTTTAAGAGCCTGTATTGTGAGAGTCATACTCTCAACAAGAGAAAGGCAAGGCAGACAAAGGAACCAAAATGGTATGAAGATATCAGGAAATCCTAAAGGTTAAGAGGAAGAAGAAAAGTAGACCACAGGCTAACTGTAGAGTTCAGGTGTTTGCCCAGATCAGCATTATCTAGTTAGAAAACCTTGGGGAGCCTTGTGAAAATCTTTAACACAGCACAAAACAAAACTAACAAAAACTGAAGTTCCAGGGTTTTCTATCCTATTTCTTCTTTGGTCTTTTATTGCAAATAACTCAGAAAGAATCCATTTTAAAGTCACAAATCTATTTTTGTTTTATTTTATTTTGATTTTGGTAATGGGGATTGAACTCAGGGATGCTTTACCTCTAAGCTGCAACACCAGTCCTATTATCATTATTATAATTATTTGAGACAGCATTTGGCTAAGTTGCTTAGGGCCTCACTAAATTGCTGAGGCTGGCTTTGAACTTGCCATACTCCTGCCCTAGCCTTCTGAGTTGCTGGGATTACAGGTGTGCGCCACTGTGCCCAGCAAAATAAATTTATTTTTATTATAAAAAAATCTCTCTTAAAGGTTTTGACTCTGTTTAAAAAAGAACAGTTATAAAAATCCTCTTCTGAAATATACATCAAATATTTTACATATGGATGACTAGAATATGGCAATGTTTACCAAATCCTTAGAGATTCCTGACAGTACCGTGTATTCAGTATAAAACCTTAAATGACTTGCCTACTATTCACTCATTCAACTCATGCTTGTTTAGTATGTAGCCACCAGTGAGTCACTTACTGTGGAAGGCACAGAGAATATTGCATTGAATAAAGCAAATATAGCCCCTGATCGAGTTTTTAATCTAGTGGTGAAAGATTACAAGAGGTACAGATATTAAATAACTGGATAATTAGTTGCACTGTGACTCTGAAATGTAGAAACCAATTTCTATAGGATAGTACTTCTCAAACTGTCACATTATCAGCCAGGTAAAATTTTGCTATGGTGGACTATCCTATGACCTATAAGATATTTAGCAACATTCCTGACATGGGCCTACTATATCACCTGTATCCCAACATCACTCCCTTTTATAACAACAAAAATGTCCCATACATTGCCAAATATCCCTCCTTGGGAAAAATCGTCCCTGGTTGAAAATCAGTGATCTAGGGTCCGGTGTTTCTAATGGAGCAATATTTAAGGAACCTAGTATAGGCTAAATGTTGGTATTGATAAAACATTGGAATATAGCCACTGCCCACAATCAGCTACAGTCTACTTTCTCTAGGGCTTTGAGATGAAATATTAGGTCATTTATTTGTGGAATTTTTATTCTTTTAATGAATGAGCTCAATACAATTAACTTTCCTCTTTGCACTGCCTTCATAGTGTCCCAGAGATTTTGATATGTTGTATTGGTGTTCTCATTTATCTCTAAGTATTTTTTAAAATTCTTCCCTGATTTCTTCTGCTATCCATTCACTGTCTCCAGGTAGTTGAAATAGCTTCTGTTTTTTGTTTTATCACTGATTTCTAGTTTCATTCCAATATGATCTGATAGAATACAGGGTAGTATTTCTTTTTTTTAATATGCTAAGAGTTGCTTTGTGGCATAACATATGGTATATTTTAGAAAAGGATCCATGTGCTGCTACGAAGAAAGTGCATTCTCTTCTTGATGGATAAAATACTCCATACATGTCCATTAAGTCTAAATGATTGATTACATTATTTAGTTACATAGTTTCTTTGTTTAGTTTGTTTGGAAGATCTATTCAGTGGTGAGAGAGGTGTGTTAAATTACCCAGTATTGTTGTATTGTGGTCTATTTGATTCTTGAAATTGAGAAGGGTTTGTTTGATGTACTTAAATGCTCCATTGTTCCATTGTTTAGGACATGAATATTTACAATTGTTACATCTTGTTGATGTATAATTCCCTTCAACACTATGAAATGCCCTTCTTTATCTCTCCTGATTAATGTTGGCTTGAAGTCCACTTTATCTGATATGATGATGGAAACCCCTGCTTGTTTATGCAGTCCATGTGAGTGATATGTTTTTTCCCAACTTTCACCTTCAGTCTTTGGATGTCTTTTCCAAGGAGGTGAGTCTTTTGATGACAGCATATTGTTGGGTCTTTTTTCAAAATTCAATCTGACAGTCTATGTCTTTTGATTGATGAGTTTAGGCCATTATCATTCAGGATTATTATTGAGGTATTATTTGTATTTCCAGTCATTTTGGTTTATTTTTGGTTTTTAATTTGACTTAGTTTCTCCTTTGACTTATCCTTTAGTATAGTTCCTCCCTTTGCTGGTATTCTTTTTTTTTTCATCCCCTCCTCATGGAATATTTTGCTGAATATGTTCTGTAATGCAGGCTTTCTAGTTGTGCATTCTTTTTTTTTTTAAGAATGTCTATTTTATTTATTTATTTTATGTGGTGATGAGGATAGAACCTAGTGACTGACTAACATTCTTTTAACTTTCATTTATCATGGAAGGTTTTTATTTCCTCTTTACATCTGAAGCTTAGTTTTGCTGGATATAAAATTTTTGGTTGGCATCTATTTTCTTTCAGAGCTTGATATATACTATTCCAGGACCTCCTAGCATTGAGGGTCTGGGTTGAGAAATCAGCAAAGATCTGAATTGGTTTCCACCATGTATAATTTAGTTGGTTGTTTTTTTTTTTGTCTGTAGCAGCTTTAAAATTCTACTCTTATTCTGTATGTTAGTCACTCTCATTATAATGTGACTTAGTGTAGATATGCTGTAATTTTGTACATTTGGGGTCCTGTAAGCCTCTTGTGGTTGATTTCCCATTTTATTATTTAGATTTGGGAAACTTTCTGATATTATGTCATTGAAAGATTATACATTCCTTTGGTTTGCATCTCCATGCCTTCATCTATCCTGATAAATCTTAAATTTGTTTTTTTTTCATGGTATGTCAAAATTCTTGGAAGTTCTATTCATGGTTTCTTACCATCTTCTCCATATGGTAGACTTTATTATTTTGAAAACTATATATTTTGTCTTCATTATCTGAGGTTCTGTCTTTCAAATGGTCTAGTCTGTTGGTGATACTGTCCATTGTATTTTTAATTTGGTTTATTGTTTCCTTCATTTTGAGAATTTCTGCTTGATTCCTTCTTATAATTTCTGCCTCATTATTGAAGTGATCTTTCACTTCCTGTATTCTCTCTCTGATACCATCCTTTATTTTGAAAATCAGTCTAACCATGTACCTTCTAAACTCCTTCTATGACTTTTCCTCTACTGTGTTGTCTATGGATTCTATTGTTGGATTCTATTGTTGGTTTGTTTGAGGTGCTTTCTTCACTTGTTTTGTCATGTTGGTTGTGTGTCATCCCATCTAGTGATATGGATCTGACGCAGTACAGTTTCTAACCTGTAGTCTTATAGTGTCCCTAAGCTTTCCAGTACCTCATCTCTAAGGGGGAGATCAATATTAAAAGGACCCAATGAAAACAATATACAGCCTTAAACCAAATAGATCCTATTAAGGTGTCTACAGTTTTGTCACAATAAACAAAAATTATGTATTCGATTATTATCTAAAATATAAGCAGTAAGCTTGCTAAAATGCTTTACTGTTTCAAATGATGGAGACATATGAAACAGAATTAGTGTAGGATGTGATGTTTGTGAGGGAGAAGGAGAGAAGATAGATGTAAAAATTTATAGTAAATGCAATTGAGGAATTAATAGAGGTTGGCTGTTAACATGAGAAAAGTGAGAAAGAATCCAGGGAGACAGATAAGTGAGAGAAAAAATATAAAAATATTTTTAAAAAATATTTATTTTTTAGTTTTACATGGATACAATATCTTTATTTTATTTTTATGTGGTGCTGAGGATCGAACCAGTGCCTCATGCATGCCAGGGGAGTGTGCTACCACTTGAGCCATATCCCAAGCCCCAAAAAATATTTTTTAAAAAGTAAAAATATAAGAATACACATATCAGATACAGCACTAATCTCTAGGGTATATAAAGAATTCAGAAAGCTAAACACCAAAAAAACAAATAACCCATACAAAAAATGGGCCAAGAACCTGAAGAGACACTTCTCAGAAGATGAGGAACAATCAATCAACAAATATATGAAAAAATGTTTATCATCACTAGCAATTAGAGAAATGCAAATCAAAACTACTCTAGGATTTCATCTCACTCCAGTCAGAATGGAAGCTATTATGAATACAAACAACAATAAGTGTTGGTAAGGATGTGGGGAAAAAAGGCATACTCATACACTGCTGGTGGGACTGCAAATTGGTGCAATGAATATGGAAAGAAGTATGGAGATTTCTTGGAAAATTGGGAATGGAACCACCATTTGACCCAGCTATCCCTCTCCTCAGTCTATACTCAAAAGACTTAAAAACAGCATACTACAGTGACACAGCCACATCAATATTTATAGCAGCACAATTCACAATAGCTAAACTGTGGAACTAACCTAGATGCCCTTAAGTAGATGAATGGATAAAAAAATGTGGCATATATACACAATGGAATACTGCTCAGCAATAAAAGAGAATAAAATCATGGCATTAGCAGGTAAATGGATGGAGTAAGAGAACACAATACTAAATGAAGTTAGCCAATCTCCAGAAAACAAATGCCAGATTTTTTTTGTTTTTGTTTTTGACATAAGGAGGCTGATTCATACTGGGATAGGGAGCAGGATCATGGGAGGAATAGACAAACTCTAGATAGGGCAGAGGTGTTAGAAGGGAAGGGAGGGGGCATAGGGTTATTAATAATGGTGGAATGTGATTATTACTATTCAAAGTACAGGTATGAAGATACAAATTGGTGTAAATATACTGTGTATACAAGCAGAGATATGAAAAATTGTGCTCTATATGTGTAATAATAATTGTAATGCATTCCACTGTCATTTATAAATAAAAAATGGATACCAAAACTGTAATATACTATTCAGACATCCCATTCTTCAACATATTGATGCATGAAAAATATTTGGATTCAAAGATGGTAGAGATGTGAAAGAGAGGACCAAAAATAATAGTCTCAATGGAAATTTGAAAAATTGTTTCCCTTGGCTTTCAAAAGTTTTATCATCTTCCCTTCTCCATTGATAGGTGGGGTTATGTGAAGTTTGATGGTAGCTCAAGCCCGGTGGGTGCTGGACAAGTAGGTGGGGTGAGCCAATAATAAGATGCCCTCATACCTTCTTCTAGTCTTCCCACCCCTTATAGCCAGCCCCTTCCATTCCTGTGTACTTCGGGACTCACTGAGCTGGAGAGAGCCAGGTTCTCTCTAGTGTTAACAACCTGTGATCCCCAGGGGAAATGCCCCCAGTCTCTGGCTTTCCACAGGCTTGCCTGGCCCAGATTGTCCCACATAGACCCAGCTGCAATCTGGCAGACCTAGGCTTCAGCTTCCCCAAGCTCTGCCTTGAACAGCTAAAGTCTAATGAAGAAAATGAAATACATAACTAGATAATTAATAGTATGTTAAGTGCTATGTAACCTTCATTGAAAGACTTGTAGCCTACACCATGAATTCAAATTCAAGCTTTTTGGGTAGAAATCCTGGCTTGGATAGTGACTTAGTGATGTCTTGCCTTGGTTTAATCATCAGTAAAATAGGACTAGTGGCTCCACTTCTTAAAAAATAGGACCACCCACTTACCAATCTCTTTCGGATGATAACATGAGGTCATATAGGGCAAAAAGCACCCTAGAACATGCCTGGTACTCAGTAAAAAGAAAGAGGAGGAGAAAGAGGAGTCTGGAATTATTTTTGTTCTGTAATAGGCCATATTTGTGATTCAGAGGCTTATGCCACATATATTCAGTTCTGTGCTTGTAGTATAAAATCAGTCATGGATAATTCTTAAATTAATGAGTATGAATGTATTTTCAACAAAACTTATAAAAACTAACTTTGACAGTGAAATGAATCTGACATAACTTTCTTGTGTACATATATGACTACACCACAGTAAATCTCAATATCATGTACATCTACAAGACTGGAATCCTAACTAGAATAAAATATATTCTATGTTCCTATATAAATATCAAAATAGATTCTATTGTCATATGTAACTAAAAAGTATAAATAAAGAAGCTGAGCAAAACAAACAACAACAAAAAAGAACTAGAGTTTCTGTAACTTGTGGGTACATACAAAATAGTATGATTTAAAGTTTATATTGAAGAACATTGTGTGTATACATATGTGTTTAAATTGCTGAGAATGTTATGGATAAGTAATATAACCTGGAAGTACTTGTCCCTCCAGATTTTGACAACTCTCCAAAGTGATTCTGATCAAAATTATTGGCACAAGCCTAGAAAAATGAGTTAGTTGATTGAATCTAACTGAGAATCTAGAAAATCATCTAAACAAAGGATATTTTAATGCTTTCTGAATAACTTATTTAATAAATAGTGTCCTGTAATTGACCATTCACATGAAGTGGAAATGTACTACATCTCTAAAAGTCTACAAAAATATACTCCTATTACTTTAAGAAGCTAACTAGGAATATAATTTAATAAAAGTGATCAAGGAAAATGTAGGACCCTCTAAGTTTGTGGTGAGAGGGTTTTAATAAGACATAAAATTTAGAAAACATAAAATTGTCAGTATGAATTAATTTAAAAAGCTTCCAGATAGTAAAAGAAACTATGAACAAAACTAAATAAATAAATAATAGAGGAGGAATTGCAAGATGTATGACCAATAGAAGTTAATAATACTAACATAAAGAGTATATGAAAAGGTATTTAATTGTAAAGGACAAACACATGGCTTATAAGCATATGAAATGACTATACACTTTATGTAATACATATGTTATGTCTGTTTGATTTACTTTCTCTCTCTTTTGATGGAACCACTTTCTGCCAAGTAACAAATTCTATTTTGTCACCATTAGAAATGCATATGATTCCAATCCATGATCTTTATTATGTTGCAGTTGTCAAAAAAATTATACCTTTCAGTTATTTAGAAATCCTATAGAATATTACTGAGTTGTTTTTACACTTTGTAGCAAACTTGGATATACATTTTTTTTTTGTTGGTGCAAATAGATTTTGTGAT
The DNA here is from genome assembly GCF_045843805.1 of Urocitellus parryii. Classification (NCBI taxonomy): domain Eukaryota; kingdom Metazoa; phylum Chordata; class Mammalia; order Rodentia; family Sciuridae; genus Urocitellus; species Urocitellus parryii. Next base: position 105,978,155 of record NC_135547.1, read on the forward strand.
TTACCCCTTTTTCCCAAAAACTTGATTGTGGTAATTTGAAATTTAAAAAAAAATCAACAACATCTGTTTCTGAAATTTTCATAAATGTTATTTTGGGATTAAAAAGTTTTAAATTGACTTTTATAAACAAGCAGATTTTCTTTGTTTCTTAGAAGCTTTATAGTAAATGGATTTTTAATTCATAGACAGCATATTGTGATTAAATTTCCCCATGAGCTTCATATTTTTGTTTTCAAAGCAGAAACTAGTGTGGTACATTTACTGTCCTTCAGAACAGTGTTGTAGAAAAATTTTAACATACACATGTATCTCCTTCTTAGAGTGGTATAACTCTTTGAAAAGTAAGGGATTTTTTTCCAGCTAGATCACCTCTGACTCAAACTTCCTGGGATAGAGGCAGGAGTGGACTAAAATAGTTTAAAGAAATAGAGTACAAAAAATGTAATGCTTTCCTATAATACAAATAACATGAAATGACCCTGAATGACATCCTTACTCTTTTCTCTTCATTTTTCCCACTAGTATGGTTCTGGTCAATTATAAACATTGACATTTACAGTGAGCCCTTCTGTAAAAAAGATGCCAAATTGGAAATGATTTATTTTAGAAACTGAGAGGATATATATATATATATATATATATATATATATATACCCTGTATCCAAAGTGTGAAGGTTGAAAAGCAAAGGGATGATCTTCAAAGTGTCTAAAATATTGATTTGTGACATAGTTGTACAAAGATGCTTCAGAGTATTTTTTTCCCTAAGCAGTCCCTTATGCTTTGGGTCAGTTGATGCCAAAAGTTGAATCTGTTTTAAAGAAACTTTTATTTTTAAAAAGAAATATTATAGTGGTATCTAATTCTTTCTAGATAGACACTAAAGATAGTAAGAATCATTTGGAGAAACAAATCTACTGATATTTTCCCTATTATCAGTTTTGTATGTGTTTGCTTTGTTTTTATAGAATTAACCTACTCTCCTCCTTACCCCCAGAAATTGCTCCAAATCAATATTCATAAAAGGTCTATTTTCATTTGCTATATTTATGTCAAAAGTGAAGATATGAGATATTCAAATCAGACTTACTTTTGTATATCAAGGTGGAACTCACATAAATATACCAATCTTTAGGAAAAGGACAAAGTAGCATTCAACAAAGACTCCTCAATGCACATATACTAAGCTCTAGATATTCCATCACCCCAAAGGAATTTACAACAAAGTGATCAAATCAGATGGAAAAGCTAGAGTAAAAATTGTTGATTACTCCTCATCATGGCATTTTATTGTCTTTAAGAAAAATAAAAAACAGACAATTTACAGATGGCAGCCCTTCTGGCTGAGAATTTTTAGCTCAATATTTAAAGTTAGCTATTGATATTCACTTATAAAGTAAAAGGTGGATTAAATATTCAGACTCCATAACCTACTTTGTATTTCACTATCTGAAATATATAAAGTATAATAGTGAATTAAATTTTCTAAAAAATCAGAGTTAAAATAAGTTAAAGAGACAGGAGAAATACATTAAAGAAAGAGGGTCTAAAAGGATACATTAAAGTCTACATTTCTATAAAATACAGTCATATATAAAATATACTCACTTTTTTGATATGAGTGTAAGAGTAATGCAAGAAAACAATAACAACAAATATTGTGTAGTTTGATGAGATTTCGCCTTTGAATTTAAAAAGGTATTTAACTCAAGGCGAATTCTTTTTTTGAGTTAGCTCGGTTATTTCATATATTGGTAATTTAAATAGCTGATTTGGTTTTCCTCTGAGATTTTTCTTGGGTTAAAAAAAGATTTTGGTATGTAACCTGAGTAGGATTAATTGTTTATTATTAAATTTTAAGATTTCCTAGAGGCAGGAAAGGGGGAACTGTGCTTGCCATCTTGCATTTATTAATCTTGAAATATAAGGTCATTTTCTGCCATGTAAGATGTTAAATTAAGAGCATGATGCAACATTATTAACAACAAAAATTTTATGATGCTTTTGTGCTATACATTTTTGCATGTCTTTGTGCTATTTACATTCATTTTTTATAATGCCTTTCTAGACTACAATGCCTTCTCTACTTAATAGAATTTTGTAAGGATTATTAAGACTGATAAGCCCAAGTATAGTGGGAATTTTATTCAATTAGCATTCAACTTTTTCTTTTTCACTATATATATATATATATATATATATATATATATATAGAGAGAGAGAGAGAGAGAGAGAGAGAGAGATAGATATCTTAAAACAGAAAACTTGCAACATTGCTCATGCTGCATATTTTCTACAAGACTATCTGGGTGATTCTAATCTTGACATTTCAATCTTACCTTCACATTAGAATAAAGCAGAGAGCTTTGAAGAAGCACCATGTCAATGCCACAGTCCAGATTAATCAAATTCTTGTGAGGGAGTGCATTATACTTCTGTGTTTCTGTAAAATTCTCTGTAGAGTATAAGGTACAGCCATGCTGAGACCACTGAGAAGAAACTAAACATTAGGTAGGTTGAAGATAGGGCCTAACGCCACATGGATAGTTCCTGGAATTTCTGACTCTAAATCACAGTTCCCCATTCATTGACACTCCAGTATGAGGAACTGCCTTCAGTACTAATGCATTTTATGCTAAAAGAAACAAATTCAAATGCTAGCAGATAAGAAAAAAAGGAGTTCAGAATTTTATTTGGGCACAAATACCAGTAAGAATATTTCCCTCAGAACTACAACTTCCTTGTTCTAACATATTACTAGGGTGGTGAGAAAACTAAAGTGCATACATAAATTAAGTGATTCTGATATGCCAGTTTATATTTCTTATTATAGGCAATAGCTGAATTTCTTAAAACTGCTGTCCTTATACTAGAGTATCTGTAACTTGTGAGTACCTGAAAATTTTCAAGGGTTAAGGAACATAGTTCTAATGAAGTTTATTTCTACATCTTCAGCTTTTCTTTTATACTCTTAAACTGAACTGAATTGCCTGGAAAAAAAAAAAAAAGGTGCCTGTGGTGAAGACTTCAGGCTGCTTCTCCTTTCTCACCATCCCTTTTAAAACTGCCTGCTTAATTTTCATTCACCTCTAATTTTACAAGGGCTTCATACAAAAGAAACAAAAATTACTTTAACAACTGGGCAATACAGGTTTTTTGCAAGGGTGGTTGCTGCTAATTTTGCTTTCAACTAAACCTGAAGAGAAGACCTGTCAGCTTAAGATGGTCTTAAAAATAAACTTTGATGCTGGATCATTGTATACTATTAGCATCTACCATGGGAGAAACTGATGGAACTAATCAACATTACTAAAATAAAAATACTTCCATTAATTTATACTCGCTTATTCAAATAATATTTATCAGCATTTGCATCTATAAAAATGAAAAACAGTGATAAAATTATTGTTGAAACTTTTAAAATTCTAGAAATAATTCATATTCTTTCATAGATACATACATAAATTAATTATTAATTCCCCATAAACCTTATTTAAAAACACAGTTTTGATAAAATTTTATTTCATTTGTCAAAATTTATAATTATTGTTTTGATCTATATACTACTAATAAATGAAATTGTACCTCAATCCGAAGGAGATTTTTACACTTTAGCTTATAGATACAGAAAAAAAAAACTGTACATACATGTTGTTGTTTCAGAAGAGTAAGATAACTGATCAATAAAATTTTTCAAGTATAAACATCTCTTTTATTTAAAAATATCTGTATCTACAATGTGCCTAAAATTATATAATTGTAATAATTTTAACTAAAAATGAAAATAAAATTTTCAATCTACATTTAAAACTAAGTAAGGAGTAGTAAGTTTCTCAAAATTTTTCTTATGTTTTACATAAACAATATTTGGAGATAGTTGATCAGTATCTATAACAGGAGATGTGTATTTGTAATTTCTGTCAAATTCCAATAGTCCATCTAATATTTAAGACACTAGAAACTATTCTGAAGAAGATGTCAGATAGAAATCATGGATATGCTCATTTTAAAGAATATATAATCATTTGTTGTTTGGAACTCAATGTTATACATGTACATAAATTAAGCTTTTGCTCTACAAATATCAAAGTTATGGTTATAAAATGCATAAATTTAAATTACACTGAATTATTCATTAATTAGTGTCACCTCCATTTTGTTAGTAAGAATATATTTTATATTGTGTGTGTGTGTGTGTGTGTGTGTGTGTGTTTGGACTATTAGGTCAGAGGACAGTACTAACCCAACACAATTATTACAGAAAACATAATTATAATTTTGAGAATTATCCACATGGTAACTGTTTGACTTCAATGGGTAGACAATAAATAGATAGATAGATAGATAGATAGATAGATTAGATTAGATTAGATTAGATAAAGGGGTTTTTCTTATTCAAACAAGCTTTGTTTTCCATCTAAACATTTACCCAGCTGATTAAACTTTACTATTTTTTTTCCAAAGCATCTCAGTCAGGTGAGTGCTAAATAAACTAAAAAATCCCACCAGAGTAATTCAACATTACCTAAGTCTTAAACACTTCATTTGCTCACAGTTGGCAATTATTTTGAGGTCCAGGATGCTGATAACATCTTGGATAAATTGGAGTTAAAAGAGAGAAAGGAAAATAACAGTTCTTGGAGATGCTGTGATTTCAGGAAAAGATCTATGTTTGGAATTAAAGTAACTTGTATTTAACTATAGCTTTAGTTTTTGGGCAAGTTGTCCACAGAGCCTCCCTTCTGCTCCTTCTGCACAAGGACCCTCCTTTCTAGGATCCTTATGAAGACTCAAAAAGAGATAAATGTTTAGAAGAAGAATAGGCATTTCCCAAGTGTTAGTTCCATTACTTTCCCTAATTATAAGATTAGGAAGAAAGTTACAGAAAAGATTGAACAAATTATAGCTGACAAAATAGCAAAAGATAATATACAGGGAAACCACCTATTAAATTATTTTTTAAAAGATGATAGGAATTCTTTTTAAAAAACATATATATATTTTTACTTTTAGGTGGATACAATATCTTTATTTTACATTTATGTGTTGCTGAGGTTCAAACCCAGGGCCTCATATGCTAGGCGAGCACTTTACCACTGAGCTACAATCCCAGCCCCCTACTAAATTATTTAAAGATATTAGATAAGACTAATTTTGTCAGATATGATAATCAAATACCATCCAAGTTAAATTAAAATGAATGAAATGTCTGTTTTTTTCCTGCTTAGTTATTTTTTTCTTTTCCTCATGTATTCATTGGCTTAATATTGAGGAAGTATAATGTGCTAGACTGTGTTAATTGTTGACTATATTGAAAATAATAAATACACTCACATATAACTGTGGATTATAAAAATTAATGCTGTATATATAATACTACATATTATTATATGAATATATATTGTTCTATGAACTGTGGGTAGGAAGTAGAATCTAACAACAATCATAGGAATCTGCTCATATAGATCTCTCCTTTTGAAATTTGATGATATGCCTTTCATAAACACTACAAACTGTGAGGTGGTTTGAGAATTTGTTAAGCTTTTAGTCTGAAAATTTTTTAGATTTCTATTCCATACCATAAGGAGGCTGCAGGTATAGATAGGTAATGCAATGTGTACATATAATTACACATCAAATAAACTATTAAAAATAGCTGCTATAATAATATAGTCTTAAGTCATTTCATTTGTTTTTATAGAAATGGTGGGAAATATGTTCCCAGAAGTAGATATATTAGCGTTTCAGTGCTCTGACAGTGGAAATAAGCTAGAGGGAAGGAAGGACAAGAGAAATTGTATAATGGGCAAAGCTTTGCTGAAAGCGAAACAACCAGTTTATATTTCAGAGTTGACAGGTTTCCCCTTTTTGGTTTGCAGTCATTGAAGCTTTCAACAGCACCTTGCCTATGGCTAGGCTATTTTCAAAGATTCAGACGCTAAACTGAAAATTAAATGAAACTTAATTTCCCATTTTAAATTTTCATTATTTTTGAAAAGTGGAAGATTGAAGGAATTTTATAATTGTGATTCTGGTGGAAGAAGTAATTCTGGGAAAGCCTGAATGAGATTCAAGTGAAGGGGATTTGTCTTTTTGGAGTAGAAAGGAATCAACATTATTGTTCTTTTTAAATTGGTCTGGAAGTATACTGTATTTTTAGTAATTTTCTTGTCATGTTCCTGTCTTCTTTTCTGTTATAACATAAATTTTGAATTTCTTGTTATATTTAGATCTGCCTCCTATTGTATTAGCTCCTCTAAAGTTATCAAGCTATGCAATATTCCACAGATGTCAAAGCAATTATTTTTAGGGTTTAAAACTAAACCTTTGACTTTTAAAGTTAGCAATATTCTGGGTTGTTTAAAAAAGGAAAGTATTCTCAAATAATGATAAGTTTATCCATTTTAGTAACTCAACAAACACCTTTAAAATTTGGTATATGAAATACTAACTTCAAACCATAAGATTTTATGTTTTCAAGTTATCTTAATAGGTTAAGCAGAAGGCAATAATATATAAAATCAAAATATCCATAAAATTTTTTCTACAGTTTTCATGTGACCTCATTGGGCAACCCTTTTTCCTTTCATTAATTTTATTGGTGCATACTAATTATACAGAATAGCAGGTTTCATTAACACATGTATATAGCATAATTTGACCAATTTCATTCTAGTATCTCCCCTTGCTCATTTCTTCTCCCATCCCTTTCCTCCTTTACTCCAATGGTCTCCCTTCTAGTTTCATGAGATCCCTTTCCCCCCCTTTTTTTCGAACTTCCACATATGAGAGAATATTTACAGTATTTGTCTTTCTGAATCTGGCTCATTTCACTTTGCATGATGGACTCCAGTTCCATCAGTTTACCAGTAAATGCCAAAATTTTATTATTTTTATGACTGAGTATAATTCCATCGAGTATATAGGCCACATTTTTTTAGCCATTTACCTGTTGACAGGTACCTATGTTGGTTCTATAGGTTGACCATTGTGAATTGCACTGCTGTAAACATTGATGTAACTGCATCAGTGTAGTATGCTGATTTTAGTGCTTTTGGACAAATACTGAGGAGTGGTATAGCTAAGTCATTTAGCTAAGTTCCGGTTTTGGTAGGAACCTCCATACTGATTTCTTTAGTGGCTATACTAATTAACATTCCTACCAACAGTGTATAAAGATTCATTTTCCCTTACATCCTGACTAGCATTTATTGTTATTTGTATTCTTGATGATTGCCATTCTCACTGAAATTATGATAGAATCTCAATGTAGTTTTGATTTCTATTTTCTTTATATCTAGAGATGGTGAACTTTTTATGTAATTGTTGATCATTTATGCTTTCAAACTGCTAGAAGAGAAAATAGGAGAAATAATCCAATATATAGACGTAAGCAGAAAATTCTTCAATAGGATGTTGAAACTCAAGAATAATACCAACAATCAATAAATGAGGTGGTATGAAACTGAAGAAAAACCTTGTGAATAGCAAAACTAAAGAAAAACAATGTGAAGGAATAACCTACAGAATGAGAAAAAAATTCTTTGTCAACTACTCTTCCAACAGAGGATTAACATCTATAATATACAAAGAGTGCAAAACTCAAAATCAAAAACAAAAACAAATAACCCATTCCATAAATGGGCAAACAAACTAAACAGACAATTCTCATTGTGGGACTATTAATACCTACTGTAAAAATGGTCAAGGTAACTAACAGCTATCTTGTTAGATAAGATCATTATTTGGCCATTTTTCTTCTCATCAAATAAAATCTATGCCCTTCCTTGAGTATACCTAGACATCATGGACTACAGTTTACATCAATTGGTTTAGGTGAAGGGCAACTTCTAGCATACTCCTCACCCTCAAAAATATGTAATGCAAATGAGATTAATGTTATTGTTTGAATCTTCTATCATTTAAAGAACATTAAATTGTTTAAAAATCTCTGTACTTATGAGGAAAAAAAGACTCATAGCATATAACACACATTGTAGGGATGGGTGACTAACATCCTGAGGTGTTCCCCTCAAAAGTCTCAATAATACTTGGATGGATCTAGAGCTCCAGGAAGGTTCCAAGTCAATCTGAAGGTAGCCTTCCTGCCACCTCTTTGTAAAACTGGAAAGGTCTTCATTTGGGTATTAACACATGTCAGACTTCTCAATTATCCTTACAATATATTAATAGCCCCCACTCATTTGATATCCAAAGCATCTTTCTCCTTCTCAGTTAGAGCTCTCCAGTCATTTATTATAAAGTCAAATTTATAATTGTCTACTGTCCTATTCCTTTAAGAAACATAGCTGGAGGTGACATTTCAGGATGATAGTATAACCTAATGATCACTTCTGTGAAACTGCTGACCCTACAATTTTGTGATTCTATAACTCCTGCTATCCATTTTTCCTTTTGGAAAATGTAGCATCTTTCCTTATACTAAAACGTTACAGGCCTGAATTATATTAAGTTGTCTTCGCAAGAATAAAATACTGTGTCTTATTTTGATATTATACACTCAGACTCCATCAGAAATCAATCAAGAAAATCATTAGAAATACTTTTTATATTTGATATATATTTTCCAAAAGTCCTGCTACTTTGGATGGTCAATATTATGAAGTTATGCTCTACTTTGGCATATTTTTTTTAGAATTTTTAGAATTTAACACTAGAAACATTTATTTATTTAAACATTTATTTAACACAAACATTTATTTATTTGCAATGATAGTATTTATTTCTTATTATTGTATTTTCTCCTAAAATCCAGACACTGAAATAACCATATGTCATCTACTTAACTACTGAATTTTGCTTAGCTTTACAGATTTAATAAATTTGAATATTCCAGCTGGGTCATGTTAACTTGTACATATTACACTTATCATAGCTTCATGGGATATTGTGTTTCAAAACATATTCATCATCAGAACTTATATCATTACCTTGATTTTGCTTTTACTATAAAAGGAATAAAAAATTTTTCTCCAAAAGAAAATTCTGATACCTAGGAGAATCATTCTACTTTACATTTTATTTTTCTTATCAGTATCACAATATTATAAAAGAACTGTTTTTTAAAAAGAAAGTTGCTCTATAGCAGTTGGTGCCTAGCTTTTGTGGTAACTCAAATGAATACAGTTAAAAATATTTTATGGATGGGACCAGGCAGTCTGACACAAAATAAATGAGGATACAGATGATGGTGTTTTGTCCTGATGTACCCATCATATCTTTAAAATATTATAAGTTGAAAGTGCATTTCATATATCTAACCTACTGAATATCATACCTTACCAATACACTACACTGTAGAGTATCAGTAGCTCACTCTTTTGATCACATGCCTAAATGGGAGCACAGCTCCCTGTTGCTGCCTAGCATCAAAAGGAAGGATAGTACTGCATATTCCTAGCCCAGGGAAGATAAAAATTCAAATTCAAATTTCAATTTTTACTGAATATGTGCCTTTGACACCACTGTTAAGTTAAAAAAATTCTATGTTAAACCATCATAATTTTGGGACTATCTGTATTTAAAATTATGTGTTACTTTAGGAAGAAGGGAAGGAGGGGATACATAAGGAAGGAACAGATAGAGGAGGGGGAGAGAGAAAGAAAGTGTTAAGAATTCCTAGGTTCACCTGGTGCATGGTGATATAGCCCTGTAATCCTTAGCAGCAATCTGAGAGGCTGAGATAGGAGAATTGCAAGTTTGTCTAGTCTAGGAAATTTTGGGAGATCTTGTGTCAAAATAAAGTAAAAAAGGACTGGATGTAGCTCAGTGATAGTGGATTCAGTCCCCATTACCACAAAAAAAAGTGGTTGTAATATTACTTCTTCAGAGAGGACTGCTTAGAATAGAATCTGTTCTTTCAATTTTATACTTTATAGGTTCAGACATCCATATGTCTTCTAAGACCTGAGAAATAGCTTATTATTTCATTAAATACGTTTTCTTTCCCTATAATGTAATTATCATATATTATAATCAAATTGGTATTTGATTAATACTGTTCCATATGTCCCATAGGCTTTCTTCTCTTTTTCATTTTTTGTTAACTCTAAGTAATTTCAAATACCTATATTCAAGTATATGAGTGAAGCTTTCTACTATGTTTTTTTATTTCATTCTTTGAATTCTTCAACTCCAAGATTCATTTTTTTAATGTTTCTTTCTTTGTTGAGTTTCTGTTTCAGATTGTGAATTGTTTTCCTAAATTAGCTATATTTTCTTGTTTCTTGCTGAATTTCCGAAAGTTTATAATTTTGATTGTGGTCTGAAGCCATTTATAAATTTCCTTCTTTGGGTTCAGTTAATGGAGAATTATTGGATTCCTTTGACTGTGTCATTTCTTTGATTTTTTTTCATGTATTTGTGTTACTACATTGATTTCTGCACATCTGGTAGAAAAATCGCCTCTTCCAAAGCAAAACCACTATGATATATATTTCCCACTATTTAGGATAGCTGTTGTCAAAAAGACAAGGTTTAAAAATTGTTGGCACTTTTTGGATGTCACTTGTAACGTGGAATCTTTTCAAAAGTTGGTGTCAAATTCACAAAATTAAACAGGGTTTAATTTATTTACCAGGGTTAGGGTAGGTTGAGGAAATGGTGACATGTAAGTCAAACAATATAAATATATATGATGAAAAAATTAAAAGCTCTAATGTACAACATCGGGACTGTAGTTAAAAATAGTGCAAAATATTCAGAGTTTTGCTAAGTAAGTATATTATAGCTGTCCTTGCCAAGGGGGAGGAAATAGGTCAGAATGTAAGATAATGAGTGTGTTAATTTACTGGATTATAGTAACCATTTTGTTATATACCTATCTTGTAACATCACACTTATATTCTAAATAAATATGATAAAAATGCATATTAGGAATGCAAATTATTCTGACATTTATCAATAGATAACCTCTTTAATGTATTTCATAATTCTGTTTCTAATATATATTTAAAAATAATGTTGACATTATTTGCAAAAGTGATCTTGAGACTTCTGGCTTAGAAAATGTATTCTGTTCATAAGACAGAATTCCAGGTAACTACTAGAGGTCTTAACTTATAAGACTTGAATGTCTCATTGATTCAAAGTGTTTTAATCCTGTCTAACATTTCCAGAGTTGTTTTTATTTTTGCATTTCTTATGTTAGCCTATGGCTTCATTTTTCTTCTATTCTCTGAAAAAAGCTATACTCATCATTGACTCATACATTCTTGCCTTTTCTTGCTCAAATCTCTACCTGTCCTGCTATTGATCCTCTGAAATGTTCTTCAAAACATTTATCTTCTTTCATCAAGGTTTTCACCATTCGCTATCATTCTACTATTTTACATCATTACATTTTCATTCACACCACAATTATTCATCTAATGAATAGGTATTTAGCTCTTTCAGTAATTATCATTATTATTAATTATAACTAGATGCTGAAGATATAAAAGTGAATATGTCAGACATGATTTCAGGAAGTAATCAACTATGATGAGTCTCATGAGATATAGGAAGGAATGGAGGGAGGATAGAATAAGGAGATAAAGAGAAAGAAGTAAAAATCTTTAGGGCCAGATTTTGAAATTTGAGTTGGTATCTGAGTCAGAGAAAGTTTCTCTGAAGAAATAATATTAAAACAAGTAACTTATATAAAACAATTGACTACACAAAACATTGTAGTTATGGAAGACAATTTTCCATGTAGACCAAGAGATCTGAGAAGGAGAGTGTCAGACATTGAAGATACCAAGAAGTGGAACAGCAGATTATATTTAAAAAGAAGAAAGTCAGGCTGGGTTTGTGGCTCAGTGGGTAGAGCACTTGCCTAGCATGTGTGAGGCACTGGGTTAGATTCCCAGCACCATATATAAATAAATGAATGAAATAAAGGTCCATCAACAACTAATAAAATATATTAAAAAAAGAAGAAAGTCAAAAGGCCAAACTTAGCAGGAGGTGGAACTAGATCTTGGAGGGTATTTTTTGTTCTGTTTGAAACATTTTCTTGAACCAGAAAGGTTTTGGGTGACCATCGAAATATGGTTGGCAGAAAGATATCATAGTTAAAGTTGTGATTTAGAGGCGCTTTTGCTCAAATTCTGAGAACAATTCAGACAGTCTGTAGAAAAAAGTATGCAGACAAAAGAGAAGCTAATTGTAAGTTTGGCAAGAAGTGAGGGTGGTCTTGACTAAAATGGTAGTTATAAGTGTGCAAGGAAATGGGCAAATCAGAAAAATGCAGGAGATGTAATTGAAATGTGTTAGTGTTGAATGAATGCAAGGTAGAGTCTAGGGAAACAGTCATATATTCTTCCCAGTTTCTGACTTCATTGTTCTAGAGGGATAACTCTAGCATTTGTTGAAATGAGAAAATAATCAGTGATCAATAATTATGTATTAGAAAAAATGACTTATTAAATCCATCATAAGGGGAGTAGGAAACACAGAGAAAGAAGGTAACTATATTTTGAGGTATCTATAAAACGTGTATTTGAGTAGGCATTCAGAAATGAATGTAAATGTCAGAAAGAAAGAAAATTTTCCACCATAAACTACATGTCTTCCCTTACTGCTTCAAGTTGCTTATGAATCACAAGTTAATTTGTGACAAGCATTCGCCTAGTGCTTTCTTTTCTTCCCTTCTTTTCTATACTCAGCTAACATGTTATCTACAGTAGTTCTTCTCTGTATCCACCATCCCATTGCTGGTATGATTAATGGTTTTCTAGAAAGTGATGTGATAATATCTAGTTTATAAACCTAATGGATAGTTACTCAAATGGTTCAATTGTGTTATTTGTATATGATTGTCAACCTAACCAGCTTAGGAACACCTTGAACACAGAAAAAAATTGTATTCCTCTTTTATGTCCATGCTTAGCACCACATCTGGAGCACTGCAGAACTAGCTTTCTAAAATGAAAGTATTCAGTCATGTATCGAGTACCCACTATATTGTCAAATCCAATACACTATATATAAGATAGCATATATCTGCTATGCTCTCATGAAGCTCTGATTCTAGTAAACAGGGATAGGACACAAACTAAGATAGAATAAGTAATCAGAAAAATAGTAAATGCAATGCAGTTAAATCAAAGAGAAAAACTTAAAAATTGCTTTGAGCCTCACTGAAAAGGTGATTTTAAAAAATCTGATTGACAAACAGGTGTTGCCCAAGTAATGATCTGGGTGCAAAGTATTCCACACAGTGGGAATAGTTAATAGAAAGGCTGTGAGAGAGCCAGCTTTATACATTAGAGAGGATCAAGAGAACCAAGGTACATACAAGGCTATTAGCAACAGGATGAGTAATTTAGTCCCCTTATATTTGAAGCACACCATCAGAGACCTCAATTGAGTTTATTCTTAGTTTCATTCTTCTGGATGCAGTGTTTGAGGTAAATATCTTAATTAACATTGGGCTCACTTTTTGGCATGCCTAAGTGTCAGAAATATTTACTTATGGGGACATTTACTCATCTAACACAGCTACTCAATGGAATAATGAGATGGGTATAAACAAATGAATTTATCTATGAAAGATAAGAGCTGTATATGTAGTTAACAGAAACTTTAAATTGAAAAGCAACTGAGAATAATATTTAAGGATGATTTAGAGGATAGAAAATATGTCAAGATTCATAAAATCACTACTTGAAATCATAGGTTTAAGTACATATGTTTATTAGTGTGTATGGGTTTAAGTTTACATCAGTCAATTTTATTGACTTGTTTGTTCCCAGCATGTCTTATCTTAGGGTCAGATTTTCCCTAATTATGCTAGTTGCTGTACTCTTATGCAAACTTCAGCTCTCCATACTAAAGTACATCCAGAATAGAAAATAAATCTTTTCAAATTTTAAAAAGAGTTTCTCCATATATTTATATCCATAAAGGTACCAGGCTGACATATTTCTAGGTTTCTAACATTGCATATTGCCAGGAAGTTTATTGAAACCTTCACGAGTTATTCACCTAACCAAGTATACTTACTGGAGTTCTTCTGCTTCTGTTGTTCCTTCAAATTGGAAGCTGAGCTTCTTCCAAGGGAAAAAATATAGGGAAGGGTAAATGTAATTTTTTAGAATTTTAGAATGAAAACATGTGTGAGAAATAGTTTTTTCCACTTTATACTATTTCAAAAAATACCACTGCAATAGAGTAAGTTCTGCAAAATATCTATAAAAGGACAGGTAGTAAATATTTTAGGCATTCTGGTCTTTACTCTTACAGCTTCTCAGCTCTGCTGTTGTGGAGTAACAGATAATCTATAAATAAAGATGTCTGGCTATGGTCCAATAATATTTGATTTTAAAGCAAACAGGCAGTAAGATAGATTGGGCTTGAGAGCTCTAGTTTGTAGACCCTGGATATAGAACTAACAATTTCTTGTGAGGAGTCTAGTGTTTGACACATTAAACCTCTATTACTTACTTTTTAATCTCTCATTTTTCTGGTTATGAGAGATAAAACCTAGAAATGTAGTTAATTATGACAAAGAAAATATATGTATACATAATGGAGTTTGATTCAACCATAACAAAGAATTAAATTAAGACATTTCCTGGTATATGGGTAGAAATGGAGAACATCATGCTGAGTGAAATAAGCCAGAGTCAGAAAGTCAAGGGTTGAATGTGAGTCTAGCAAAAGCTAAAGAAAAATGAGGGGAACAAAGGAGGGAGAAATCCCATGAAAAACAGAAGGGAGATCAATAGGGCAAAGAAAGGGAATTGGGGAGGGTAGGGGGACAGGAAAAGAGAGGAACTATGGAATGAAATTCATATATGCTATGTACATATATGGATATACCACAGTGAATTTTACTTATGTATGTATGTATGTATGTATGTATGTATCTATATAGTGCTATTTTAAGAAACTATAAATAGATAGAAGGAAGGCCAGTAGGGAAAGGGGAACAGGGGAAGGGAGGAGGGAAGAAAAAGGCAGAAGTAATGGGGACTGAACTGGAGCCAATTGTATTCCATGTTTATGATTATGTCAGAATGAACCTTAATATTAATTGTATAATTTAGTGTATAATTTGTATAATATAATGTATAATATTAATTTATAATTTATTATACTCAAAAACATAAAGAAGATCTTCTATCTAAATATAGACTCCATCACTATATTCCCATTTTCACTGTTTCTGTAATAATTAAGAGTGAAATTATTTAGCTTTATATCATTTTTTTATTTCTGTTCACCTTGAAAATATAAATATAAAGTAATACTGCATGATATGTATTGCCTTATTCACATACAGCATCTTATGGTACTTCTTATAAAAGTGGAACTAAATCATCTGGCAATGTATTGAATGGACATCAGCTAAACAATAAGAGAAGAATGTAGTCTTCTACCTTTCATTAAAAACCTTAATTTCTTAAAGCATTCATATAGACATTGGGAATTTTAAAGAAACTATTTTTAAAATCAAAATATTTTACTTGATTAGTGCAATGTAGATAATGGTTTTTCAGGAAGCATCAGGAATATACAGGAAGAACATTATTTGCTTAATAACTATTGCTTTATTAAAAACACTTCTATGATTTTTCCATAATATTTTACTCTAATTTCTTGTGTAAATGTGATCTGCCTCACCTGGGGTACTATTGTGTTAAGGAGGAATGTCTTTCTCCTGTGACCTTTGTCATATCAACAGGTGATAAGACTAATACACTCTAACAAGCCATATGCTACTGAGAATATGAAACTGTCTGATAGACATATGTGTGTGTTTGTACATATATACACACATATGTATATAACTATCACTGTCAGGAGTCTTATCCTAAAAAATAAGAAATTAAGAAAAAATATCAAATATAAAATTTAAGAAAAAAATATTCAGCTAAGGTCCTTGAAGTTCCATACTCTTAAGAATACTTACCAGATCATTCTGATGCCTCCAAACTATAATGTATTCAAGATATCTTATGATGTTTCTTTTAATCCACAACTTTGCAATTATCATGCAAAGCCTTCCAATTTTATCTCCTTTTTCAGGGCACATTCATTAAAACATTTTGTTCAATTTCATAAATACATTGTCAATGGCCTCTATTATGAGCAAGGCTATAAGGAATTGACCCCATGACTAGAAAATTGAAAAACACATGTGTGAGTGAGTCATACAGATAAGACCCACAAAATTATCCAAAATGGTTGTACTGTATAGTAGAGAATGAAGAAGGTGCTGTGTGAACAAAGGTTACTTATAATTCTGGTTGTGGGGTTCAGAAATACTTTACAGTGCTAGCCGCATTCACATGGCCTTGAAAAAAAAGGTTTACTAGCTAGAAAAAAGAAGGGGAGGACCATTGAAGCCAAATTAAGATTCTGTGCATTTTCAGCAATGAGTATGTTTTCAAAAATTATAATAAATAATATTTATTATATTTCTCTATATAAATTATATTTATATATATGAATTATAAATATTTAACAAAAACAATTTCAGTGAATCTGTCAAATTTCCTGTGGTACTTTTCTATTTCCTTTTTTCTCATATGATTATGAAAAATGTTCTGAGAATTTTTTAAATGCCAATTTAGTAAAGGATTATTAAGTCTAGAATTAACAAAATCTATCAAACATTCAGATAAATTTAGCCTTTTACTTGAATTTTATCTTGTATTTGAAACCATACAACTCCCTGGGATGAATAATCAGTTTTATCCTTGGTAAGTTCCTAAATTAAGGCTCCAAACACTGGTAATTTGTTGGAATTTGATTTTCTCCTTCTACTTTAATAATTCCATCTATATTACTTTTTTTTTTCTTTTTTTTTTGTACCAGGGATTTAAACCTAGGGGCATTTAACCATTGATATATATATATATATATATATATATATATATATATATATATATATATATCACTAAGTTGCTTAGGGCCTTAGGCTATATTGGTGAGGCTTGCTAAAACTTACAATACTCCTGTCTCAGCATCCTATGTTGCTGGAATTACAGGTGTGCACCATTGCGCCCAGCTCCCATCCATATTTCTTTATATGAGTTATAGAAATATTGAATTTATCAAATTATCTTCCAGCTTAAGAGGAAAGAATACTTTTTATGACATTAAAAGGAATTTGATTTTCTTCTTTAGTTAGCTGCTTTCAATTTTGGTGGACAAACATTGATAAAATAAATATTACACTTAAAATATAACATATATTTTATCAAATGTATGAATGATAACAATGAATATTTAAATATAACATCTTAACTATAGGTTTATGTATGTGTATTTTAAATGAATGATACATAACAATTTGTCTATGCAAATTACCATTTTGTAATATCTGATTTAAGTATCTTATATCCTTTCTCTCATCACTTAGAAGAAATCAAGTATTGCTTTTCTTTATTTTTTGTTAACACAAAAGTAGTGTATATTTTGACATGTTTATACAAACAGAGTATATTTCTTTCTAATTGGGATCCCAGTTCCCAGTCTTGTGGCTGTACATATTGCTTTTCTATAGCTGTCAAAGAGTACACAGAATTCTTGGTATGATTTCACTGAAACTCAATGTTATATTAGTTCAACAAATTATGAATAAGCATGTGACTTAATTCTCTTTATAAATCCTACCACTGACTTTATGTAAGAACAATTTTTTTAAAATTAGCAACACAGCATTAAAAGAGAGAAAGATTAGTAAGTACAAAATAAGGGATATAATAGGTTAATCTATCACTTAAAAGATATTAGTGCTAGAGGAAAATGGCATGATCATAATGTGAGCTGGGATAAAAGAAAGAACCATTTATTTTTAAAAATATTTTTATTTTTTAGTTGTAGTTGGACACAATACTTTTATTTTATTTATTTATTTTTATGTGGTGCTGAGGATTGAACCCAGGGCCTCACACATGCTAGGCCAGCACTCTGCCACTGAGCCACAACCCCATCCACAAGAACCTCTATTTTATATCCTCTTTTTTAATTTGTTCTAATTATTATAAACGACAATAGAATGCATTTTGACACATAATACATAAACAATGTAATTTCTCATTCTTCTGGTTGTACATGTTGTAGAATCACACTGGTCATATAATCATATATATACAAAGGGTAATAATGTCCAACTCATTCTACTATTCTTCCTACCCCCATTACATCTTCTTAAAACTTTGTATCTCTTATTATGATTTCCTGTGTTAGACAAATTAGCAGACGTTTATTCTTACTTACCTTAGTGTATAAGGCATCACAATGTATGAAGTGCTTCAAAAGCCCTATGATGGTTAATCAAATACAAATATATTCATATCAGCTGGGCAACATAAAGTATTTATTAATTTTGCACAAAGAAGATCAAGGTATTATTGTTCTTTTCATATTAATGTATTCTTCAACTTATACAATAAGTTTTTTATTGCTTATCAATATCACTAGATTTACATAGAGATGAGTAGTAGCATTTCATCTTTTGCCAATCTTATTTCAAAGAATAACAAGTAAATATGGTTTGAAAGATTCAATCAGGCAAACAGAGCTGTTCTAATTTTATATAGTATTTCTAAACCATAGGTGATTCTGCTCCCTAGGGGACAATTGGCAATATGGAGACATTTTGGTTGTCATAATTGTAGAGATATCACTGGCATTTATTAGTAGAGGCAAAGTTGTTGCTCAACATCCCACAAGGCACAGGAAAACCTACTGTGGCAAATAGTGATCCTGTCCAATATGTCAATAGTGCTCATGGTGAGAATCCTTGGTCTTATAGAAGAAATTTAATATCAGGAATTTGTAATAAAACTTTTGAGATTTGGGGCTGGGGTTCTGGCTCAGTGGTAGAGTGCTTGCCTGACATGCATAAGGCACTGGGTTCGATCCTCAACACCACATAAAAAATAAAATAAAGATATATTTTTAAAAGTTTTGAGATTTTTAAGGTTACAGGAATTTTAAAATTACAAAATTATCAGGCATATCATTAAGGAAAAATATCTATTATTACATATGTTATGTTGAAATAAAATCTGTTGGCTGATAAGTTTTCCTAGCTACTTTTGAAATTGAGAAGATAATATAATCAGCTTTCCCTTTGATGCCATTATGTTGATGTCAAAAATATAGTGTGCACATTCTAAGGAGTAAGTGAGTGAAAATAAAATAAAACAATAGAGGGAACAAATGTTACAGCACTGTTACTTCAATTAAAACTAAAAATGTCACTGATCTTTCTCCACATAGAAATTAGGAACTAAAGTAGTAGAACTTTCTCCTCCATGGTAACTCAAAGAAAGGGCATGTGGCATGGGATTGTGGACAGATGGACTTATGGAGAGACCACATTTATTGTTATTGTTAAAAATTTTTACTTCCACTATCACCAAGAGGTGCTATAGCATTTCATTAGCAGATTGTCAAGATATTCTTGAGTTAACAGCACCATGTTATAGATGGATGTATAGAGACATCCTGTTATGAATTTATACTTATCAGTCATTATTTTAAGTAGCTATTATGAATGTTTTACTTAACCAAGATGATCAAAATCAGCTTGATTATAGTACCACATTACTACATATACCAAGTTTAAGACTTTATCTATATGCAAATCATTACATGGGGCTTTTCTGATCCCAGTTCCAGTGTCTTGCAGAAGCCAAGAGTAAGAATGGTTCAGAGAAAATTAACAGTGTGGATGGTTAAAAACTGCAGTGATCTTATTCTGTTACTAGCAGGTCACTGCTCATTTTTTTTAAAAAAAAATAATCATTGATTCTTTAAAAAATATCAGGGGAAATCCCTGAGTTTAATTAATATATGCCCCATATTTATTAAGAGAGAGAGATAGAAGATAATTCATGGGACAAATGCAAAATTTACTAAAGAAACCCAGTTGGTCTTATAAACCCCATGAAACTCATGCTCTTAAGGTATAAAATAATCAAGATAGAAGTGATGTGCATTATTAGGCGATTTAAAAAACACCCTTTATTGCCTGGCTTTGGTCTTCCCGGATAGCTATTTGTTGGAAGACAATGAAAATGATTTATTCTTCAAGATCCTAGAGGATAAATTTACAATACAAATTATGTGTTGTGATGAACAATATGTATATAATGCAAGCTTATACAGATCAGTTAACTGCTCTTATCTAGACAGTAATTTCTAAACAACACTCTGAAATCATTAACTATAAAGGAGCCATTTGATACCCTCCTGTTTTGACACATCTGTGCCACCTTCAGGGACTTGGTCATCTCACAGGCTTCACTGATTAAATAGAGGTAGATTCTGTAATCCTTCGTAACATGTTCATTTATGAATTTATCCACTAATATCTAGTACATCTGAGGCAAAAATCTACCTCCTTCTCCAAATATGAATGTATAGAAATCAACTTGGAGATAAAAGAGGATAAATCTACCCTGGACAACTAAGAACAGATAAGCAAATCAGTGCAAACAGACAGGAATTGTTTTGTAGTCCATGTGAGTTACTCTGCCAGGTGATGCAGTGAACAAGAAAGGAACATAGTAAAATAGATACAGAATGTAATATTTGGGAAATTTGGTGAGGATTAAAACATATATTGTATCATTTATGTGAGTCTAATAATTTTTAAAGTAATTTACTATATCTGGATAAGTGGTACTGGCATATTCATGCATGAAAAAACATCAAGTGAAGACTTAATAGATCAAGGAAGCAATAAAAAGGAGAGGGACCAATTATTTGCAGTAGCCATTAAAGGCAGAAAAATAATCATCTTGGTCCCAGCAGGGAAAATTAAGGTTAAATATTAAGTAACAATCTGTTATATATCCCAAGTGTTTTCTTAAAGTCACTTCCATATATTTGTTTTTGAGAAGAAGACAATAAGAGGCTTACACAGTAAGGCTAAAAAGTAAGCTCTCTGTGTGTAGGGGCCATGAGGTGGTAGGACTCATATAGGTAGAATCATTGCCCAGTATTCCAGAGACAGAAATTGTTTGTGTTGTTCTAGCATAGGAGAGGTCTTGTAAATGGTATCACCAGTCTAACTTGGGAACCTAGGAAATAGGTAAGTAACCTTGCTGTGTATAAGCTAATGGACTGAAAGCTCCAAGAGAAAAAAATAGTTCATCAGGGCAAGCCAAGAAGACATGGTAATGGACAGCTTCCATAAGGCTTTTCATATCTTCATCATTGGGCCAACAAGGTCTTCAGGCTTTGGCTTGCAGCCTACATTCTCAGTTAAAGGATGCTGCATTGGAGAGCCTATACTTATCTTGTATAATTAAGATTTTTTCCTTTTTTAATGAAAATATCTATTTAATGAAATCTTAACTAAATGCTAAATACCAAAATACTTTACTAGACATTTACATAAAAATCCAAATAAGGGAAAATTGCAAGGTGAATGATTATTTATAACTTTCCCTTGTGACCCTCCCATCAGAGGATGAGGAAAGCTCTTTCAGTAATTCTGTGAGTAGAAAATAGACAGGGAATAAGATGAATGTAAAAACAGAACATTTAGACTGATAGGTTTTAGATGTTAAAGCTTTTCTTTCCTGTCATTAAAATCATCCCTCTCTACTAAGTTCATCAATGTACTTATTGAATATTCATTTATCAGATGTATATTGAGTACAAATAGTATACCAGTGATTGTCTTGGACTGTTGGGTTACCAAGATATATGAAACATCATTTGTAACTCAGTCTAACTAAAAGAGGATATATATATATATATATAATGTTATGGATGTAATGTTATGGAACTATAATCCTGTACTGAATGCTTATTTCTTGTAATCATTAAAATAATCATGGAATGTAGTCTTAATGATTATTTCAAAGTTACAGTTGAGGGAACTAAGGCTTCAAAATGTTAAGCAACTAAACCAAGATCTCAAAGGTAGTGTCAAAGTGAGAGTTTGATTCCAAAGTGTGCTTGACTTCAAAGCCCACACTTCCATCTACAAGTATTATTGCCTTTCTCACTAAATACACTGTTAAAGGCCCTTCAAATCTAAGCACTTGACCTCCTACTCACAGCAAGCAGAGTCAGAAAACCATTATTTATATTATACTTCAGTTCATTTATAGGTGGAATATTATTTTGTGAATCAATCTATGAAATCTAGAAACATTGAATCCCTCTTGTTTGAGACAGGCTTGATTCCAGGGATAGGATATACCTGAATGAACAAGTAAGGGTAAAGTGAACCCAGCCAGAAAGGTGAGAGAGGATCTAGCAGATCATGAAATAGCTGCCTTTAAATGTGCAGAACATAATCCATTTATTATCTGGGGACTTCCTGTATTGATTCTTCCCAAGGAGTTTACTTATTTTTATATATTTGTGCTGTGTTTCATTCTCAGTCCTACATGACAACACTCAAGTGCATTATAAAACAGCTACTAATAATGCAGTTTGTTTTTCATTGAATCATGGAAACAGGATGAACAAATTTTGGTTCTCTTTCCCAGTTTTTCTTTTTCAATGATGTCAAGGATTGTGAGTAATTTTGTCAGACTAACCATTTCCCATTAACCAATCTGCATCACTCTTCTTACAAGTATCTTTACCTATTCACTCATTTATTCATTCATCAAGTATTTGTGGGGTGTGTACTGTGTGTCAGGTACTAACTTATGTACAGAGGAAACATTATTTTTTAATAAAACAGAGCAGAAAGTTCCTGTATTTAAGAAACTCATTTGGAGGCTGGGGATGTTAACTCAGTGGAATATTTCTTGCCTAGCATGCATGAAGCCTTGGGTTTGATCTGTACCACTGCAAAAGAAAAGAAAACAAAACAAACAAAAAGGAGTTCATATACCAGTGGGAAGTAGTTATAAAGTATATGATAAAAACAAATAGGCGGTTGTTTTAGACAGTTCTTTTGCCACTGTGACCAAAGGACCTAATAAGAACAATTTTAGAAGAGGAAAAATTTATTTGAGGCTAGCAGTTTCTGAAGTGTCAGTCCATAGACCTCCGACTCTTTAACTCTGGGCCAATATGAGTCAGAATATCATGGCAGAGGGGCATGGAAGAAGAAAGCAAGTCAGAATATGGCAACCAGGAAGGAGAGAGAGCTCCACTCACCAGGGACAAAATATACACCCCAACGACACTCCCCCAGGAACCTGCCCGCCTCCAGCCACACCCTACCTGCCTGTAGTTACAGATATATTAATCCATCAGTGGATGAATCCACTGATTAGGTCAAGGATCTTTTAATCCAATAATTTCACCTCTGAAAATTCTTGCATTGATTAACACATGAGCTTTTGGGGAAAACCTCATACCTAAACCACATAACAGTGGTATTTTACATGAAAATGTTAAGAAGAAGAATAAAGCATATTGTAAGGAATACAGAGAAAGTGACAGGAAATTGATGCTTTGTATTTGGCTGTCAAGGAAGTCATATATAAACTGAGGGAATTTGGCATTCACATATCTGAGGAAGAACAATCAAGGTAGAAGAAACAGCAAATGCAAAGTCTTGAAAAATGAAATGTATCTACAGTGGTTTTGACACTATTTTAATAATTGTAGATTTACAGAAGTTGCAAAAATAGTTCAAAGGTTGGGATCCTCCCTTTACCCAGCTTTTCCTAATGGTTTCACATTATATATTTATATATATAATATTAGAAACCAGGGCATTGATATTGGTATAATTTATAAGCCTTATTTAGAACTCATCAAGATTTACATGCACTCATTTGTGTATGTAGTTCTTTGCAATCTCATGCCATATATAGAGTCATATAACTATTACAAGTTAAAGAATCGTTCCATCATCATGAAGGAATTATTTCAAGCTACTTCTGTATAGTCACATTCATCCAAATTTCCCAACTCCTGACAACCACTAATCTCTTCTACATTTTCCTGATTTTTGCCTTTTGAATAAATTTGTGTAAGTAGACTCATCATGGTGAAATAAGTGAAATGAGTTAGTCTTTTGTAGATCACTCTAGTTGTTGAGTGGAGAACTGACAATACAGTAGCTAATGAGGAATTTGGGGGCCATGCAATATTTTAAGAGAATAATAATTATGATTATAATCCACGATGGTAGTAGAAACAATGAGAAGTAGATCAATTCTAGGAATCTTTGGAAGGTATCATTACTAGGTTTGCTTATGAGTGGGGTGTGCAGTATGAAAGAAAGGATTTTAGGATAACTCCAAGGTGGACAGGGTAGATAGAATGGAGAAATGTTGGAAGGATTAGGTGAAATGCATTGAAGGTGGAAGAAAGTGTCTGGTTTTGGACTTTGATTAGGGTTTAAACCTTATTAGATGACCCAGTAAAGTCATAAAAAGCACAGTTGGATGAAAGTCTGGAATTCAGGAAAGTATGACTAATGATATACACTGGAGAGTCATCTGTATGGGGATACTGTTTCAAGTCATGTATCCTTCTAAAGTATGACTTTTCAGGCAAGAGTCATGCCCTACCCTTTAGATACAGTTCAGACTCCTGAACTATATTTAGTGCTCCTGTAGTTATAAAGGAACTGAGTCAGGGATACTGTGGATACTTTTCTCACAATGATTCTAGCTTAGTAAATAATTTTGAGTCAGAAAAACCCAGCTTGGCAAAGTAAACCTGAGAGCTCATTTCCTATTTCCCTTCCCTATACTTGCATAAATGAAGTAAGAATAAAACAGACATGAAACAAGGTAGCTAGCTTTCCAGAGTTTGTCATATCAAATCCATGTGGGTTCCCGATAAAATATTGACTATGATTTAAAAAGTCAGAGATTTTGCATACTTAGAATTTATTGTTTTCCTTTTCATCAACAAAATGAAAATCCTCTGCATATGTTAGAAAAACATAAAACTGATTTTATCAACTCTAATATTAAAGTTTAGATTTGCAAGCTGTACATCTCATATTGTTCATTTTAGAGAACAATATTGATTGGTATCTTGTACTACAACTTGTACTGTGGGTCAAGTTCCCATACAGCATGTATCATTGCAATAAAAATTCTATAAAACTACACCAACAAAATCTTTCATGTTTGAACCAACAGCCTGATAATGTTAAGCAATTCTCAGTACAGTGTGTAAGGAGATTTTCAACAACTATCTGTCCTAGCCAACAAGAGTTGACTGCATTAAAAACAGCTACTGGTGAAAGATTGTTTCTAAATAAAGCTTTTAGAGAAGTCAAATCAAAGTTGGCATGCAATAAATGTTTGTTGAATGAATACTGAATAGGTATATTCATCTACTTCACTCTAAATAGAACTGAATTTCCAGCTCCTAGGACAATGCCTGGCATATATATCTTGAAAGAATGAATGGACACTGGGTAATTTTTTCAAATGCAAATACAGTCATGTGACTTCCCTGCTTAAAATCCTTGAATAGATTAACATAGCCTGTAGCATATTATTTTGAGCAGTGCTTCTCACACTCTGATGTGCATAAAAATCACCTTGGAGTCCTATTAATCACCTAATTTTAATTCAGTTAATCTATAATATAGCTTGCGATTCTGTATTTCTAGCAAGGACCCACAGTTATGTCAATGATGCTGGTTTGCAGACCACACTTTGAGTAGCAGTGACATAAGCTATTTAACATGACATGAAAGACTGTTCTTTTACAAATGGACCCCAAGTTCATTTCTCACTATTGTATCAAAATGGGCTTTTGCTTCAATTTTTGCTTTTCCCTGAAGAATGTCATGAACTTGAAGTGTCTGCCTGAATGCTGGGTTTTCTCCAATTCTTTACCTCCTTTAAGTTTCAGCCCAGGTATCACACCCATCAAAGATTTTTTTCTTCTTCACTAGTCTGGATTAGTATCACTCTCATGTACTTCTAATGCAGCATTAGGACATAAATCTATCACATACTTAGTCACAGTCAATAATGGCACCAATGATGCAATCAAAATGCTTTAATGAATAAATTAGAGGGGCCTAGGACATTTGTTGTGAAACTAGGTTTGCAGAGAAAAACACTGATTATATGTAAATTGTGTATTTATTTATACTGACCAAGAAAGAGGCTAGAGTCCCTTAATCCATTCTACATGTACACTGCTTATCATCTTGTGACAGATTTCTGATTCACTTGTCTGCTTTTTCCTTATATGGAATGTCAGCCCCTAAATATCTCCAACACAGTCTGTTGATAGGACAAGTTTGAGTTTATTGTTTACTCTGGTAAGGAAGACCTCCACCTTAACAGGGGTTTGGTAGTTTGACAAGGGGGGGGGGATATGTAAGTAAGAATTTGAAGCTTGATTTAAAATAGATCGTTTATTGTGAGGGCACAATTAGGATTGGTTTAGGATCATGATGGTACTTTAGATATTTGGTGGAAACAGATGTTTCAAGAGTATTAGGGTATAAACTGTACTTATGCTTTCTATTGAAGACTTAATGAAACTTTGGGGAAGTTGCTATAATGAACAGTGAAGTTATTTTCCTGGGCAATATTCTCCTAAAGTAGGAAAGTTATGCTAATTGAAACAGTGGAGCCATGTGATGTGAAACATGCCTATAATACCAGCAACTTGGGAGGATGAGGCATGTTCAGCAGGAGGATCACACATTCAAGGCCAACTTCAGCAATTTAGCAAGGCCCTACATAACTTGGTGAGACCTCATCTCAAAATAAAAATGAAAAGGTCTTGGGATGTGGCTCAGTGGTTAAGCACCTCTGGGTTCAATCCCTACTACCAATAAACAAACAAACAACATGGTATGTAATTCCTTAATGCAGCAGAAAGCTGTGTGAACATAAAGCCTAGATACCTTTGATTCTTAGCATCCAATCTTTCTGTGGTGGTAAAATGATATTGGTTCTTATATTGATTGAAAATTTCCTGAGGACAGGACAATGTTTTTATAATCTCTAAAATTTCTGTCCTTCATAGCACATACAATAGAATAAACATCTGGTAAGTGTTAGTTGAGTAGGTGCTAAGACAAAAAAAAAACTTGCAGTAAATAAAAAGAGCAACTAGACACAAATTCACTATCATTTGAAAGAATAACAGTACTTCCCATTACTATTTCCTACCTAATGTTGAGTCTATAGAACATCAGCATCAGTACCACGTGGGAGCTTATTAGAAATGCAGAATCTCAGGCACCATCACAGACCTAATGAAATGAGCTCTGTATTTTTAAGAATTACCCCAGATGATTTGTATTGCATTAATTTTGAGGAGCACTGCTTTAATATCTATTCAGTACTCACCTCCTGATGAGATATTGTAAGCTCCATTCACAGATGTGGAAATTGAAGCAAGAAAGTCTAAATGACTTATACAAGGTCAAACAACTTGCAGGTGGCTGAGCTAAAGCTGTCTAAAGTCTTTTGCATCCACCACACCCAACTCAGTTACTGCCCTATGATGGAATACAATATAGTAATCCAAGAGGAATGAATATACTAGAAATCTAAATAATGATATACACTTTGGAAAGTTCAATTTCCTTTCAATTCTAATATATCTTCCCTTTCAAGGTTTCTGTTGTGTAAAAAAATATGTACAGCAGGTCTGAACAATGTTTAGGTGCTGTGCTTTGATCCTTCTGCCATTCAAGAGGTTCAATTTGCATTCTACAACAGAATCTCTGATAACCTCTGCGATGCAGACCACAGCATTAGCCAAGAAAAGACTGATCCACCTTCATTTGTGAGCTGGCTGGCTGTGAGCCGCTCAAAGGGAAAGAATGTCTATTTACAGATTATATTGACAATTTATAAATAAAAGGCCCCTATCCTTTCTTCTAATGTAAAATCTGTAGTTAGAGTCAAGAAGAGGATCAAAACTGCATACATTTGCATCTGCCAAGATGGATAACTAGCTTCAGCATTTCAGAGATGGTGCTGAAATAGCACCTCAAGTATCAGACTTTATCAAATTTAATCTATCCATAAGGCAGCTGAGGATGATATTTCAGAGAAGAAAAGTAGATTGAAAAGACAGACAACCCAAGTTACTCCTATAAAATCATATACCCATAGTAGCAATCCTGAAGATATAAATATCAGTGTATTTCTCCTTCATTTATCATATATCTGATCATTTGACAAGTATTTTTGAACACCTGTTATGGGTGCCGTTATAGGCAGCAAGGCTGCAGATGTAAATAGGTCTTCCTTAGGTTATAGAGAATGCTGTGCTCATAACCTGGAGATGTGTGTATAAGCTAAGGATGTTTAGAGGTGGAGTAATAGGCAGTGAAGAATAAACTAGTCAGTTGTGCTACATAAACACTTTAGCACCATTTAGGTTATTATCATACTGTTTTGTTTTAGGTGCACTTAATTACTCTGTTTATTAAACAAGCACATCATGATCTGTAGATGTGGTAAACAGCACAATAAAGCCAGCTACATAAGGGATATCATCTTCCAAATTAGACATATTCCTCAGCTGTCCTAATCTGCACACACCTGTGCCTATACACAGGTACTTGCCATAGGTTGCTTCCAGGTATGTGTCTGTGGTAAGACCCTATAATGAAGGGCATTCTGGCATCTTTCCATTTGACTTCAGGAATTAACCTGCATGCTCCTTGCTAGCTTGCATTTTGTTTTAGGAAATTAACAGGGTAAGGAATTTGTCTATGAATTTAGGGTTATGGAGAACTTGGTATAGAAGAAGCAGAACTTTTTTGAAGAAGGAAAGTCTTTTATTGAATCCAGCAAGCAGGGTTAATGTAAGACTGATGAATAGCTCCAGAGGGTTAATAAGTATATGTATGCACATGTACAGTTGATTATAAATATATATCCGTGAGTTAAAATAAAGTCTATTCATTCATTGAGGAATGGATTATTATAAAGAACTACTATTATATGAGAGATTGCTGGGGCAATAAACAAATAATACATATTGTTTTCAAAAAACTAAATGATGTATCAGTGGGTTCTTATAAATCACTTTACTTCATCAGAGTATGTAAACAATTTTGCAGATTCAAATTTGACCTTGTTATCAATTCAATATTCAGCCAAATAATTATCAAGTGCTGACTATGTTCTAGATGCTGAAGCTACAGTTTCAAAACAGACCATCAAGATCTCTCTCATGGACCACACAGTGAATGGTGTCTTTTTAAGTAACAGGTCTCTAGTTTGCAACAGTGATTTAAAAACTTGTTAAGGAGAGAAAAACAGGTCCTGTCTTCTTGTGGATAAATATGCTCTAAATGCTTCTAGAAACAATCTCCATTGGATAATGCAGGCTCTGCGTGGAGTGGAATTGAGTCCAATCCATGATCCAGCAGAGCTTCAGCCCAGGATTTCTTTAGAGCCTTTGCTACACACAAAGTTGGCTGATGTGCCATTCAGCATCCCAGCAGCTCTTTCTCTTCACACTAGCAATGGCAAAGCTTTGTGCGGAGGCATTGCTGGCTGTTCTGAACTAAAATCATCTGTGGGGACCGGAAGAGGTTTTTGCACACCTTATTAAGGTAGGCAAGCGTGTCTGAGTGTGTGTGTGCCTAAAAGCCAGAAGACATCTGTTGAGAGGAAAGTGTTCTTCCGTGGGTCTGGCAGCCTCTATGTAAGTCTTCTATTCTGATGCAGGAGCGTGTGAGTGGTAGGTGGGAGGAGATGCTTTTGTACTTGGAAGGCTGAGGTCCGGGTTAAGTGATATTGTAATAGCTAGTTAGAGTCAGAATAAAGGGCTGGAGATCAAAGCATTCAAAATGCATCCTTCCATTAATTCTCTCAAGTTAAACCATATTGTAGGGGAAATTAAAAAAAAAAAAAAAAAAAAAAAAACAGCAGTAAGGGCGAGTAGCCCAAATCTTTAAGGTCTTTGAGCCTCTCTGGTCATCCAGCTTTTGAAGTCTCCTTCTTAAAGCAAATTTGTTTGGCTCCTCTGGAGGGGGCAATTCATATCCACTTTCATCTTCTGGAACATTTCTTTCTTCTATACTCCATCAGGGAACAATAGAGTTTAACAGTAACAGGCAATTTTTTTTTTGCCCAAAGCTTGTGCCCTCTTCTGCCTTTAAAGGTGTTTTTAAGAGACTCCTACTAGGGGAATCTTGGTGCCTGTTTGTTAAGGTGGCAATTAACTTTTAGTATCAATGCTTACATTATATTTTCTCTATTCCTTACTAAAGTAGTCATTAAAATTCAGTGTGAGTATCATGAAACTTTATCATAAAACCTTTCTTTGCTTAGAGTACCTTGATTTTTTTAAAAAGCAGGACTCTCATTTTAAATATAAATTTCTACCTTTAGAATATCAAATTTCCTTGTGCACCACACTGAGAAACACTAGTTTGAACCTTTACATTGTGTTTGATTTAAGAAAAATACTATTGTCAAAAGTTTCATTTGTTCAAGTTTTAAGATATAAATTTCTTTGTGAGAAATGAGTTGAACACTGACATTGTATACCTCCTTATTTTCAGTACTTTTGCATTTAATGTATAGTTAGATAATAAGAATAATTTGTCTATTATTTATATTGGAAAAAGTTATTAGGTGAGGTTGTACTGTCAGTAAGAGTTTAGAAAATATATCCAGAACAGGTAACTGGACTTGAAAGACACCTTTACACTTTTAAATTTTGCCTTTGTGATTTACTTCTTGGGAATGCCTCTGTCTTGAAGTAAAGGCATTATTTATGATGTCTCAGTAAAGGGGAAACAGTTATGGGCTCTCTGCTGTACATTTGAATGTTGTAATTTTTTGCTATATTTATAACCTCTTTTTTCTCCTCTCAAGAGGTTTACTTTGGAAATGAGGCATGCTCAATAATAGGCTGACATTCAGTTTCTATGTTTTAAATTTAAACACTGTCAATGTTGTTAACACATCTGGAATGTGTGGGGAGAAAAGATACCAAGTTTTATTATTTAGATTAAATTGTGGAATTGCAGATTGATATTTTTCAATGCATTTTCATTATAGTTTCTGCCATGGAGGCAGCATGAGGGCTTTCAGGAAGATGGAGTGGTGTAATTACCAGGTGCACACGTTCATTAATCCTTCCTGGCTAGAGAAAGCTTCAAGTTCTTCTCCAGTGGCCCATTCGTAAAGCTATAAATATCTAAATTGTGTCAGCCAAGAAGTCACACAGAATGGTGGCTCTTTTTGAGTTCAATTTCATGCACTGTTGCTTTGGTCTTGTGAGGAAAGTACTGAATTCCTTAGGATAGTCTTGCTTGTAAAGTTCTGAAAACAAAATATCAAATCACTAAGGATTTAATTTAAAATGCACACTCTTATTTTACAAACTATATTATTGCAGCAATATGAGTTATAATATATTTTAGTTCCCTTTCTTTAGTGCTTCTCTTTTATTTTGTATGATCAAAATTATAGCTATATTTTGGTAATTTTTAAAAAGATTTACAGCTTATAGTCCACCAGTCTCTGCACTTCTTCAAACCTAAGTACACTCTGTACTAGCTACAGCAGAGGAATTCTTTCATTGCATGCAGAATATATGTACAATTTGGTCAAAATAATATTTAAAAGTGTTCATTATGAATGCATCTTTAATAATTAAAATTTTCTTTAAATAATTCCAAAGAGATGTTTTCTGTATAGAGAGTAAGAGAACAAAAATATATATATAAAATCACATGAACAAAAAGTGTAGCAATACTCCAATAATACCTTTCTTCTTATGTATTCCCTTGCTTTCAACTGAAAAATTAAACTACTAGAGACATCATAAAGAAATCTGTTGTTTCTTCCCCAAACAGGTTGGAACTGAGTGTGTATATAACTTTCTTCATTATAGAGACACAATTGAACACACATACACACAGATTTTTTTAAAAATTCATTATATTGTTCCTTTGTATTCTCTAGAATTAAGGAGAACCAGCATATATTCACAGTGAGCATATAAAATATATTCAAATTAATATTTCATTTAAAATATAAATGTTCCCAATATTATAAAGTGTTTTTTTCCCTAATTTTCCCTATGGTTGACTAGGGAGAAATATTGGAAATTCTTGAAAAATTACTTGTAGAAGATTTTATCCACAATATTTTAGGAAGTATTCTTTTTGGCCTTGATTTTACAATTTCAAAAATCTATTGATTTTTCTACTTTTAAAATATCAGTAATTAAAATGATCTTACAACAAATGTCTAAGAGCACTTTTTATTCTCTGGAGACTGTGATAACCTAACATTTATTATCAGTGAAAGAAAGGGCAGGGCATATTTCTGTCTGAAATTGAATATAAAAATATGTGTATATGTGGGTGTGGGTGTATGCTATTTAAAAATATAAGTCAAGAGACAAATATAGGATCCAGAAACATTTGCATTCTGCTTTTATTCTCTGAAAACCTAGTGAAACCCCTGAGCATCTTCTGTGTCAAGGTACTTTAGGAATTCTGTAGTGCTGTGATCCCACGCAAGATTATTATGTTCATATGAAAAAGAAAACTTGTTATTAGTGAAAGCCAAGCCTTTATAAAAGTAATAGTTACATATTTTACAATATGTGAACATAATAAACTTACACTACCTCTCTGTCTTTAAAAAAATCAGTTTCTAACAGTTCTTTACGTTCCGATTGAACATACTGACCACCTTAAAGAAACACTGCAATTTGTTCATGTGAGGCACTCATTCTAAAGAAAACTTTAATAAATCACGGAGGAAATCTTTCTGATTTTTTCCTTTGGATAAGTTAAAGTAATGTAAAAATTTGAATTTAACAATGTGTTTAACATTTTCGGTGTAAGAGCATGTATGTTTACAGGTCAGGGCAGTTTAAAACTCTTGTTTAACTATGCGGGCATAATTTCCTCCAAGCAGTTAGGGAATGCTATAGTAGTTCAGAATTCACAGCCACTTTTGTAAGATGGTGGAGAAAATATAGTTTCTAACCTCAAGAAATTTTCTTTCTTAAGACTATGAAAACTAGTTGTGCTTACATTCATGGAGACTTGGTGGTGCCCTAATAAAATACAGACAGACAATAAAATCATAATAGGCAATAAACAAAAATAATTCTTGGTTCAATGGCATGTTGTAAATATCTCTGTAATATCTATCAATAAGGGTCTCCATGGATTTAGAATGATGTTCAAGAAATACCTGCACTGGGAATGACAATAGAGTAAGAGCTCCCATGGCTAACTACTGCTGCCAGTGCTTATGGAAATGTAGTTTGTAGGGAGGCATTTCCTGGAAGAAGTGGTCTTATTTCATGACCTTCCTGCACAGTAATGCCTATAGCACATAATGGGACAGCTGAGAAAACTCTATCATGATTGTCACTTTTGTTATTAAACCCTGACCACATCCTTCAACTTCTAAGATAAATGAAGGACAAGAAGGTGAAGTTGTCATCTAGTCCTTAAATAAGTGTAAAACTAGAGAGCTAGATCAGCTCCTAAACCCACTCTTAGCTTTGAGAAAAGAGATCATCATATCACTTCCTTAGCCAATTCATATGATCTTCTAATTTGAAAGGGGAAACTATTTCCTTTTCTTATATTAGCTGAGATTATTTTTGAGTTCTAGTTTAATCAAAATATCATTTGAAAATGCAGCACAACTTCTCTTTGGCTATTTTATCTGTTATAAATTCACCTCAGTTTTTTCCTTTTGTGATTTTTTTGTCTTAAAAACAAAGTGCAATAATAATATGTGCTCACTGGAGCAAATCAAACAAGACAGTTACATAGAGGAAGATTCAATAATCCCCCCCATCTACTCCCCTAATATTAACATTTAGATGGCACATGCCTCTCCATCCATTTTCATTTCAGCCTGAAGTTTTATCAAAGGATGAAAAGTTGTAGCAAGGTAGTTTACACTTTGTATAACTCTCTTACCCTTTCCTTGACTGCTTTCATTTCATCTAAAAATGTATAAACATGTTTAAATCAAATGCCCAAATTCATGGCAGTAGAAGATACTCACTGCTTTCATCAGCAGGTTTGAAAGGAATACCAATATCTGTGGGGACATGAAAGAAATAACAGAAATGTCCTTTATGATGCCATTCTTCTTATTATTGTCATCAATAAAGATCTTGTCTTACAATTGATAGCTAAAAGATGCCACCCTTTGTTTTTGTCTTTTGATATTCTTGCCCAATACCATTATAGTAGTAAAGTTGGTAAGGATGTTACCTGTTATTTGGTGCTCAGAGAATAAACTAGCTCTCACCTCCATAAATGGTGCCAGCTACCCAAGCATTTTCTAGAATTTTGGAGATAAATACAGCAGCATTATCCTAATGTGGGTATTATACACTGACATCACCAGTGAGGGCAATAGGAAAAATAATTGATGCCTATTTTTTTAAGTTTTCATATGCTCAGCTTCCAGTATTACCTACCATCTTCTCAACAACAGTGCCATTGAGTGTTGCTGTGTGCCAGAGCCAAGGCTAAAGTCTTTGGTCATATTTCCCATTTTTATCCTTATAATTACCCTTATTTTTATTCTCATATGAATAAAATTTATACAAATTCTCTGTAGGTGATGTTGATGAAAAACTCAAACCCTTTCAAATCTGCTTTATATTTTCCCTGAGGTGTTTTCATTCCCAACAGCCAGATTCTTTATCTATTTATTGGAGAGTGGCTCTTGGACTGCCCAAGCTTACTTGGTTCATGTAAAAGAAGAGCCAGATCTGTTTTAGAATTTATATTCCTGTTTGTGGGAAGCCCTTAATCAATGACTGGTGGTTGCAAAGCCATATATATTTGAGGGTTTTATTTTTGCCCCCAGTTAGTAAATTCAGAGTGAACTATATTGGCACACTAGACTTTTTTGCTGTATACATGGTTGGCTCTTTTCCTTCCCAATCTCCTACTGCCATACTAATGTTCTCTGGAAACATGTCCTATGTTATCATTTTGCATGTAGCCTCATTTCAGAATCTCCCTTAAGGGAATCTAACCTAAGACATTCAATAAAAGTAAACTTCATTGGTAAAAATGTTTAAAGTATCAATAAGTGCTTAATATAAGATCAAGTCATGTCTTTCCAGGTCCAAATTTTAAAATTGGTAGACTCTATTGCAACTCATTATTCAAACTTTTCTCAACAAATATCTATTACATGACTATTTTATTACATATAATGTTTATAGGATAATTAGGATATTATAGTTAGTGAATATTTATATTTGTTTTTGTGAGATTCTGTTGATCTGCTGAGAAATAATTCATCTTTAAAATAGGAACATTAGGGCTACCTACCTGATAGACTAAATATAGGAACTATTGAATGATACATGTTTTCTGTTGAGAATCACAATTGACAGTTACTTATATTCATTTATTTTTACCTATTTTTCTTATTGTTGATTTTTTTGGAGTCTTTTGGACATACTATATAGTTTTTATTACTGTTAAATAAAAGGTAAATTTTGATGCAAAGAAAAGAGGTATTGGTATAGACATTGAAACTTGAAACAGAAGAAAAAGGTAATTAACTGGTGCCTCACTAGATGACTCTAAGTGCTGGCTCTGTGTTTCCCTTTAGCCTTGACTCATCACGAGAAAATATTGGAGACGTTTCTGCTAGACTCAGCAGATCAATTTAACAGAGATGAATGACATTTTGCTTGAAATGTATTCAGCCAGAGTTGCCTTTTGCTAATTTCGTATTTTGTAGTTCATGATAAGAATTAAGAACTCCCCTTTTTAAAAAAAAGTAGTATAAAATAAAACACATCAATTTGTCACTTTATTATTGTAGCCACATCAAAGTATTCAGTGTGAAGACAGTAGCCAAGTGAACTCCTCTTCTTATAATGCTCAGAATCTATTTTAGCAGTGGTAAATTGCTGCAATTTATATTCATCAAATTGCATGATTCGACTTATTTTAGAAAAGTTATTAACTTTTGAAAAGAATGCTTCAGAAGCATTCAAATGAGTACAAGTTATCACCACTAGTATACACGAAGTTCATTTTCAAATATACTGCCAGAAACTGTACTCAGCTAGTATTTCTATAAGGATTAATTCCTACTTCATTTTTTAGTTTATGTATAAATGTCTATGGCCTGCCAGTGTGCAGAATTAGCATATCATCTTTTACAATGCTCTTTTTCATCAAAAGAGGGCTATTCTGGGAAAACAAAACATTTGCATTTTTGGCAAATCACTTCACAAGTCAGCCCTGAACTAAGACAGGTATATTTTTTTCTTTATTCCTCACAGATTGATTGCATGTGCAGTAAACAATTTTGATAGAACAAACCAATAAATTTAAGATTAATTTTCAAAAGATCTTAACCAATCTCCTCTTCATAGTCAAATTCTTATAAAATGTTAGTATTATTAAAATATTGTTTAATGTAATATTAATAATATAAACATTCATATATCTAATAAATTTGCATAGATTGATTTATTTAGTCTTCTAAATAGTGAGGTGGATATCACTATTACTTCCATAGCAAAGATGAGTAAATAGGGGTATAGATAAGTAACTTTTTTGAGTCTATGTAGTTAGCAAATGGCAAAGTGAGAATTCAAATCTAGATAGTAGGACTATTTGTCTACCTTTCTTATCAGTTCTGTATGCTAATATGAAAATATAAAAATACTAGAAATTCTAAGGACCAATCAGAAACCCTGATTGACATTTTGTTGTATAGCTTTCTGACCTTTTTTCTTTCTGAATATATATATATATATATATATATATATATACACACACACACACACACACACACATATATACACACATACATACACACACATATTCTATATATATATATATATATATATATATATATGCCACACATGCACATGTGCACACATACTCGAAAGATTCCTATTCACTACTTTTCCTATTTAGAATGTACCTTATACAGCTGTAAAATATTTCATTTTTATTTTCTTATAAAATTTATAACGTTGTCAAATATCTACTTAACTTTTTAAGTAATAATATGTGATAATCCTTATTTTGACATATAACCAAAATGTCAAGTATTTGAAGAATTCACCAAAAGCCATATGTGACTTAGTAAACATACAATTGTTTGCTACATAATACCTGTCATAACAATGGTACCTATATTATTATGAGAACAAAATATCAATATTGGGGGGTCTATTTTAAAATAACAACGCTGTCATTTATTAGCTACCTTACTTGAGATAATTCATTACCTCCGTAATCCAAATGCCAAAATAATACTAAGTTAGGTATAAGGGTGGATGCATCTTGGTGGGATATAGATGAAATAAAACTGGCTTTGAGTTTAAAAAGAAAGAAATAATTCTTGAGTTACACTATAGAATTTATGCAAACATATAAAATGATAATTTGTTTTCAACTTCTAAATATCTTTTCATAAGTAAAATTATTATTTGAACATAGAATTTTTAATTTTTTAATATTTATTTTTTAGTTTTAGGTGGACACAATATCTTTATTTTCATGTGGTGCTGAGAATCAAATGCAGTGTCTCATGCATGCTAGGCGAGCATGCTACCACTTGAGCCACATCCCCAGCCCCAGAATTTTAAAATTTTATACTCCAAATAAGATGAGTTTAACCTCCAAATTTTCCAAGTTTATAATATCTATTTGTGCTACGTAAAAATAATATATGGGCCCAGCTTACATGACAGAATGCAAACACCATGTTTATTGAGCTACACAGAGGACAATAATGATCTTGATCGTGATAAGGAAGAACATAATAGTAATATAATAATACTACTAAAAATAATGGTGTATATTATAATTATTTTGAATTATATTATTCATGACAATTTGTTCATCACTTTTTTCATTTAACCTTTACAATTCTTGTGTGAGGCTGCCACTATGAGGGGAAACTGAGGCTCACAGAGGTTGTACTTGAGTTAGAATTGATATTCTGTCATCATTGGTTCTTACTTTCATTCTTGCCATTGCAAGTTAACAGTTTAAAAACTTTGGACAATCTTTAAGTTTTGGTCATTTCATCTATGCAATGGCGATAATAATATGTATTTGAAATAATTGTTTTTCTGGTTATATAGCTTACAGTGAGTACAACAACTATGATTACATTTGTAGAGGATGCTCAAAAATTATAGCTCTCATTACTAGGATATATTTAATCTGTGCATAAAAACTACATAGATATATATGACAGACTGTTAAAGAGGCAAATAACAAATACAGTGAAAATAATTTACACTACTGAGCTCTTTCTATGTGCCAGGATTAACTAACTTAATGCTCACAATAATCGTTAAATAGGTACTATTATTATTCAATTTTGTATATGATAAAACAGACGTGGGGACATCAAATAATCTGCCAAAGTTCATATTGCTATTTATCTATCTGGCTGTCTACATGTCCATCCATCTATCCATTCACCCACCCAGCTACCCCCTTCCCTTTTTCTCTCTTCCCTCTATCTTTTCTTTCCTTCCCCTACCCTCTCCTCTCTCTATCACATCTATCCTTTATCTATAATTTTTAATAATATGACAATATTTTATTAATTAAAGGACTAAAAATATCTATGTTGTTTCTGCTAATAAAAGACTATAGTAGAATGAAAAAGCATTAGACAGATCTACATACATGTGGAAGGAGTGTTCTAAACAACACAAATACATGATTTCTGTGAGTAATATGGCAGTATTCTAAAACTAACAAAACACTAATGTGCCTTATTTCATTTGAATCTTGCCATGATCTGTGAGATTATTATTATTTTTCCCATCATAGAGGCTAAATTTTATATGGCTTCCATTAAAAAAGTATAATATGGTTAATAAATATTCTGATGTTTTGATTTAAAACTTTACCAATAAATCACAGCAATTGCTAAAAAAGTAGAATAACCTTTGATACTAGAATTAAATTATAATAATATTATTAGAAACTTTCAATTTGTGACTTTCAGGAAACTGTCATATAGTGGCTTCTTTCTACTCACATGTCATTGAATTCACTTTAGTTATTATAAATTGAAAGTAATCTATATATTATCTAAAATATAAATGCACATGGACATGGAGGTAATAAATTATAAGTGGGAAATTGCAGTATTTGTTCTTTGTGATTTTTAACTTACAGGAAATCACTATGTCTTGGAAATCAAGGAAATACAGAGAAGTGAACTTATTATTATTATTTTTTGTTCAGGTACCAATATATTTTAAGGGTTCTCTCACAGTGCTACAGAGCAGGAAGCCCTCACAGCCATTTGTTGCTGCAAAGAGCACGCTGTGCTGAACTTAAGCACCTTCCTTGCCAACTCTTTGCAACTGCTTTTTTTTTAATAAGAAACTTCAAAAATCACTAAATTTAACATCAGTTGGAGGCACACCCAGGCACATTACAGTGAAAGCCCCAACGACTAAATATGTACCACTACACAAAATGTTTTTGTGAGTATGTGCCTTTTATATGATGCCTTACAAAGTGCTATAATATGATATTTTTCACAATAACAAGCTTACTTTCAGCAACATCCTAACAGGGACCTATTTTTAAATAATTTATTCACATGCAATATGGGTCTTAATATATATCCAGTCATAAATCTTTGTAACTTTTATGTCACCATCATGTTGTTTCAGCTAATTAAGATTTTGTTTTCCATTTATGATTACATACTTTTAAAAAATATGGATCTCAAAATGTGGATTTTATTTTTAAAGACCAACATGGCCTTACCTAATTGCATATATGATTTAACATAATGAAGACTAAATATGCACTGTAGCCATGATTGTTTTATTATTCTCTTTTTTTTATTTTACCAAAGATCCTTGTCAGTGCACTCTTTTGATTTTGCCTATGAGTTTATTATAATAGGACATAAGAATAAAATGAATCATGACTTTCAATACTATCCACATATATTACTTTTAAGTGATAGTAATACAAATGAATTAGAAGCAACTTGTATTTAAATCAGATTTAAATTATTTTATAATTTGTGGTACCTTGAGAGTGTCTTTATAATAAACGTGCTAAGGTTTGATTTATCTTTGCCTTTGATACCATTTTAATAGGAAAAATATTGGGGAATCCAACCTATTTTGGGGCATTCAGAGAGAATCAGCCTATGCTGTAATAGCTTCAATTGTTAAACTAAAACCCAAGTGAAAATCCATATGAGTGGAATGGAAAAGAGTTCAGCTTTAAAGGTGGCAGATTTGAGATGATTCTATGGCAACAGAATTGTGCTTGAGGGAAATCAGTTGCAGCATCTTCTATAATTGTGTCACCTAGATTTTGCCTTAGGAATTTCTAGATTTCCAGAGAACATTGTGACCTCGAATGCTGTATCTTAATAAAGAATGTAAGTAGATTAGGAGAATTATTTACCTAAAATTTGTGGGAGATAGGCAAGTCTTAATAGTTTATTAGGTATCCACCACTGGGGAAAAATTTGATGATAACCTTGTATTACAAAATAATTGGACTGAGTTACTCTCAGTGACCAGTTAGTGGAAAGAGGTATTCAGTACCTAGTAGACATAGCATATAAGAATTCCTTTTCACTTTCAACCATAGTAAAGAAAGCCTGACTGTTTACAATATACAATTAGTCATCATTAATTGAAATGCATTCCTTTAATTTGCAGGATCAATTGCTTGGGTAACAAGTGAGCCCAGCTTCCTGTTCAGCACCACCTGCTCCAGGAGAGTGAGCTGTGCTAGAGAAGTGTATTACAGTATTATGTGTAGTTTTTTTTCTAAATGAGCAGTTAAATCAAAGATTCTTGTGGGAATTCAGGATAATACATTCCTCTGAAGTTGCATGCAGGTAGGAAAAGATTAATGGGAGGTGGTTAAATTCAGTTCTGGCATTTAATCATACTCAATAAATTTATATTGAGCTTCTCTAATAATATAGGACTTTGTATTATGTGGTAAGGATAAAACAAAAAACAAATAAGACATGAATACAATCCTTGATTTCATGGTCTGATGGACCTACAAATGTTGTCTAAGCCTAACAAAGAGAAAAGTAGAAAAGATATCCTAAAACAATGTGGGCCAATCTGGATGTAGGATGGAGGGTGCTATGATTGTGTCTAGATCCCATGAACAATAGATTTCTAGATGATAATGATATTGGTGCTGGTATTAATGATGTTAATAACATTCATTATGCTTGGCAAATTGCTAGGTGGCACTGTATTTTTCTAATAAGCATACACAGAATTTTAGCTTTAATGTTTCCATGAGAATACTGAGGATTAGAACTTAAAACTTTTCCAAGGTCACAATGCAATAAGGGAAGTTCCTGAAATTCAGACCTAAGTTCAAAAACTGTACAGCTATTTATCTTCTTTTTTTTTTGCAAAGAATTATAGGGATGGTTTCGTATCATCATGGAATGAATCGGATTTCCTTTTAACTACATTTTAACTACAATTAAAATGCACGAATGAAGAAAGGACAATATTCAGTGCATATTCTTAGTCATTATTTTGCTTAATCCTCCAAACTTTTCTGTGAGGTAGATAGTGTCAATAAATTCCCCAAAGAAACTCAGCAAGTGTAAGTAAAATTTGGATTTTAAAGCCTTTTGCCAAAGCTTCTCTTTTTCTCAGAGGATGGAAGGGCAGTGAAGGTGGATGAGGAAGGATGGACTATTTCCTGTGTAATCTTTTGAGAATATCCAAACAAAAGGAAAGTCAGTAAATCCCTCTTAATGGGGAAAGCTTTAATAAAATTTGCAGCGTCTCCCTGTAGCAGATATTCTCCAGGGCAATTGGCTCTCTTCTGTGTAGCCTCAAGAGTTTTTGGTAGGTAATCATCTTCAAGGAAAGACCTGCTAACATGGTCTAGGGCTGCATCCTACACTTGGACCATACTCTTCACATTATTCCATATCTCTTCTCCTTGTTTCTATTCTACATAGCACTTATTTTCTATCTCCTTGTTTTTGTTTGTTTCTCTAATTATGGTATAAACTACATAAAGGTTGGTACCTTATCAGTTTTATCAATTTTTGCATCAGTTTAACCCATATTTAACAGCACAAGGGATATATTTAATCATAATATGAATGAGGATAAGGAATGAATGAATCAAATAAGTCTGATCCATATTTGTTATATCATTTCTCTCCATCTATCTTGGATTGTATTTTTGCACCTTGCCATTCTCATAAGAACTTCAAGGCACATTATTTCCTTATAAAGCAATCATAATAGTATTAATTGTATTAATTTTAAATTAAAATTAGGGCTTTCTACACAAATATCTATTTATAAATTATTAGATAAATATGCAAGAAGTCTGTGTGTGTGTGTGTGTGTGTGTGTGTGTGTATTTGTGTGTTTCTGTGTTTTGGGCTCCTTACTATATCGAATTCTAGATCTTTATTGCAAATACCATTTATAAAATAGTTCTTAAAAATAGGAAAAATGTATCTTAGGAGAAAAGCAAAAGAAAATAATCAATGTACTTTTAAATTTGTGCATATTAATTGCTATTGAGTAAAGAGAGCACATTGAGGACATTTAGAAGAGGAGAGTTATTCAATTTAAAAATGTTAGCTGGGTATAGTGGCACGTGTTTATCATCCCAGACACTTGGGAAGCTGAGGCAGGAGAATTGTGAGTTCAAAGCTAGCCTCAACAACTTACAAAGGCACAAAACAACCCAGAGAGATCCTGTCTCTAAATACAATGTTTAAAAAAGGCTGGGGATATGGCTCAGTGGTTAAGTGCCCCCAAGGTTCAATGTTAAATGTAACTGCATATACTAGAATGGGTTTAATAATGAGGTAACCAGAACTCCTATGTTCTATGAAAAGTAATATCTATGAGTTTTTTTACTGTCAATTTGTTGCAAATGACAGTTAAGAATGTAAACTCAAGTGTTTTACACCTGCAGGTTGTATCTGCCCTGCATGACCAATGTCTGGTGGTGAAAGACCTAATTTCCTACTTTCTTTTAATAACCAATGTAATTTTGAAAGTAATTTGTCTGATACACTTTGATAACAGAAACTGTATCAATACAAACTTAGAAAAATAGTTGCCTAATTCCTTTTGATAATGAGATTTTCTAAGACTACTTTACTCTTGGAACTTTCATTTTACTATGTTGTTGATGAGTTTCATATGGCACTTT
This sequence comes from Urocitellus parryii, assembly GCF_045843805.1. Lineage (NCBI taxonomy): Eukaryota > Metazoa > Chordata > Mammalia > Rodentia > Sciuridae > Urocitellus > Urocitellus parryii. The sequence goes on from NC_135547.1 coordinate 106,021,213, forward strand.
AAAAATATTTTATAAGTGATTTATTCCCTTGGTGTAATCTTGTAAAAAATGAACAATTCAAATGTGGCTAGACCATTCAAAAATAAATGTTTTAATTCGGCCCATTCAATCACTTCAAGTAACCATCTTAGGAACAACTTAATTCAATTTTGAGAGGACACACAGTTTTCTAGATATGTGTTACAACATCATATTTCTTTGTAATACTTTGCTTAAGATAAATGCAAATCACATATTTAAATTTCCAAATTCAGTTATAATTTAAGATTAATGACCCTATTGGCAGATTCACAGGACTATTGTGTAAACAGAAGAAAAAAAACAAAGGTGGAATAAGTAATGTTAATGTATTGTTCACTTGACAGACAAAATTCATTTACACTTTCTTAAAGCTTTGTGAGTAAAATTGCTTCTAAAATTGTTATCATAGCAACTTATGTTTTCTCTTTCTGGTGAAAAAAAAAGAACATTTCAATTAGGAATTAACCAAACTCTTTCCCTTTTTCTCATTATTTTTCCTTGCTGTCTCTTAAAGGGGAGGCCAACTTTCTACAGGGTTTAAAATATGGTTGATTTTTTTAATTGAGATATTCATAGACCCACACAGAGTTGCACAAACAGTACAGTGCCAGTGCGTTCTTATGTACACATCACTCAACTTTCCTCATAAGTTATATGTGAAATAAATATAATGTTATCAAAATCCAAATTTGACATTAGCACAATACAATTAATGATACTGCAGACCACATTTGGATTTTACCGGTTTTTATATATTCTCTTTAATTGAATACCTTTATGTAATATTCTTTGACATTTATCACATATGTAGATTCATAGAATCAACACCATAATCCGGGTATAGAACTATTTCATTACCACAAAGGAACATAAAGGACTGTTTCTATAAAGGAATGATGGATGTGTTAAAGGATGTTGAGTGGCAGATAAGAATAAGGGAGTCATGCATTAATAGGGGATGGCCTTTTAAAGAATAAAAGGTATCCCGTTCAGGGTAAAGCTGGCAAAACTGAAGAGAAAGTCATATTCTGAAGAAAGCAGACTTAGCTTCTGTTTTTGTTTTTTTTTTTGGGGGGGGCAGAAGATTGTCTCAGAGCTGTCCATGGTGCTAATTAGGTCAACCTTTAGGTCTGAAGAATTATTGCTTGAGAATTCTCTAGGCCCTGATTTACAACACTGTTATATGGTTATCCTGTCAATCCTGCTGAGACTCTCATATGACTGCTTAACATAATCTATATTCTCAATTTTGCCTATTTCATGACAAGTTATTAGTTAACTGATTCACTCAGTGACATCACTACATATTCTGATTGTTATATTTCAGTGGAGCCCAGCCATTTTATACTAATAAATAATTTCATATGATTCTGATGAGAGACTAATATCCTGCTTGGATGTTAGTCTTTCCAAGGTTAAATGTATAGATTAGAATTTTCTCTGCAGAACTTTCATTGGCCCACCCCCATGGGGTTTTCTTTCATTACAAAATTTTTAATCCTTGGAGTTCTGTACTCTTCCAATGGGTTTAGGACAATTGAAGGAGTTTCCTCTGACCTTGCAACATAAGCTTTCCCCACAGCACCTAGCACATCTTTTTTGGCAGGGGGTGAGGGGAGTAAAGGGTCATCAAAAACTTAGTTTGGTGGCAATGGAATATAACCAGTTGGGAGGAATTAATGAGAGCAATGATTCCAAGATGTGGATCTCCAAGGTCAATATTCTGTATTTTAATTCCACATTCTAAGTGAGTTTAATATATTTTAGAGGCCAGAATAAGCTGCATTAAAAACAAACTTTCTTATCCATGCTAATAATGCATGTTATCAAAAATGGAGTATTATTTTCTAAATGGCAGAAGGAGAAATATGAAGAGTTCTACTTTGTCTATGAGGAAATTGGACTTTGTGTATCATGGAATGGTTAGTTTTCAAAATAAGTTTGGATCTCACAGAATTCTGATCCTGTTTGTTGAAGAATAATGCAATACCAAGTGATTCCATGTTAAAGTCCTAATATTTTGGAGTTTCATGTCTAAGCTTTGGTGTTCTCTCAATTCATGCTGATTTTTCACTTTTCCTTATAATCTGCATAAATTTTCTATATTTGTATGTTGACCTCTGCTGCCAGAAATGGTATGTTCTGTTTAAAGGAACATATGCCTTAATGAAAGCAACTTAAGCAAAGAAGAAAAGGTGGCCAATTGCCTAGGTAATTGGAAGTGACAACAGAGATATTATTCTAGTATAAATGGATTCAATTTTCCTTTGCTCAATGGATATTATATATAAAGGCCTGGCTGAGATACATCATATGGGATAGACTAAGAAAGCCTTCTATTTTCTTCAACCAAAGGGTCTCAGATATTAAAAAGCTATCCAAAAAGCAGACATTTGAGGTTTAGGGGCTGGTTTACATAGAATATAGTAATATATATTATTAAAATGAAAATTATGTTTTCCAGTTATTTCCAACTATGACAAATTAAATACCAGAAATTTCCAGTAAGCATTAAAGCTGATAATTTTATAAGTTTAATATTTGATTCATTAAAATAAAAAAATTCTTAGTGACTTATGAAATCAGATATTTCTAATACCATGAATTCTAAATAGCTTAATAATGCCAATTTCAATTAATGTTCTAATTATAACATGTTTTCCAGGAAATTAATTAATAAATTTTAGTGTTAATATTTGGTTTCTATCTATTTTGATTTGTACCTTTTATTTGTATTATAATGATAACTGCAAATTTGGCATACATTAATGTTAAATAAGGTGTATCTTTTAATAGAAAATTAAAGTTAGATATTTGAGCTAACCTAAAATATTCAACAACTTTAAATTTGCATACTGTATGAACTACCTTTAAATAGATAATAAAGTATGCATGTAAATAAAAATAAGCAAAATCCTAGAATGATTATATGAACATTATTTATTCTTCCACAGCATGAATTTTTCAAACACACCTTTTATTACTGTTTGAAGAAAAACATCATTTCCATATATTTGCATCTATATCACTTTTAGTCTCACAGAAATTTCCATAAAAGTCTTTTTTATTACTCCTATAACTGATAGACCTAGTAGACTGTTAATTTGAATAGATACACACAAAAACATATTTATATCCTAAATGACCCAGAATACTTTCTGATTTTTGATGCAAATTAATTTATTATAGCATTCTTGTTAATTTTAAGATTTAGGCAGTCTTGGCAATATCTTCTAGGAATGAAAAATATGCCATTTTTGGCTACTTGGTAGAGTATCTTCTTTACAACTTTTTGTGAAATCTAGACCAGAAGTGTAATTAAAAGTATACTCCTGATACTTTTACTTGATAAACATAAGTAAATTATGTTTATCAAGTATTTTTTTCTCTTTTTATTAATCAGACTTACATAAATGACAATAACTACCTCAAATTCCTATGAAATAATCAGTGATCCTTTGAAATTGTGTAATACTGGGACAAAAAGGAAAAGACTGATAATTCAGCCAGCCTTGAAAATCATATAACATCTAAACAAATAATTTGGTTTAGCCTTTTTGAAATGGTAAAAATCCCTATTAATATCTACATAAATGTCTCTTTGTTCATGTCCCTGCCTCTCTTCCTTGCTCTCAGTAGAAAAAAATGGATTTGGGCTGAGACTGTGGCTTAGCAGTAGAGCACTTGCCTCACATGTGCAAGGCCCTAGAATTCGATCCTCAGCACCACATGAAAATAAAGTAAAGGTATTGTGTCCAACTACAACAAAAAATAAATATTAAAAAAAGGAAAAACTGGATGTGTTTATACCTATTCCCTACTGTCATTTCATGTATTTCTCTACTTTCCCATGATTTCTACTCAGTCTATATGTGCTCACTTCCATCATCTGTTTGTTTAGTTGTTTCAATACTCAAAAACTGATTCTAGGACTCAGAAGTCAAAATTTCTTGATATAGCATCAGGTTAATTCCAAATATATATTTAACCCCTACCATGTATCAGGCTCCATTCTAGATATTTGGGATGTATTAGTGAAAAAAAAGACAAAAAGATGCATGCATGCTGTATTCTCTGGGGCTTCAGGCAATAAACAACTAAAATTTTAAAAACATTTTATAGTATGCTAAAATGTGATGAGTGCTGTGGAAAAGAAGTGGAGAGCAAAGTAAATGTTGGCTCATGCTGGAGAACATTCCAATTTTAAAACATAATATCAAGGTACTTCTCACTGAGAAGGTAATGTTTGAGCAAAGATATGAATAAGGAAAAGAAATAAATTATGTGGATATCTCAGATAGACTCAATTTGGCTTGACAGAACAATAAACAGAATTCTTAAGGCATCAGTTTATCTGCTCTTCGTAGTTTATTGTCACTAGACTATAATGAATGAAAGAGTTATAGAATAGGATGTGAATGAGATGATGGTGGAATTTGGAGGTCATCATAGAGACATTCTCTTTCCTTCTAAGTGTAGAGGATCCAACATATCTGTTTAGAGGATTACTCTGGATGCTGTGGGGATGGGAGGGCCTCAAAGCAAGGAGACAAATTATAAGTCTATTATGATAATCCAAGGTGGTAGTCATTAGATCAGGGAACTAGGAATGAGTCATATTCTGAATGTATTCTGCAAGTAGAGCCACCAAGAATTTCCTGAAGGATTGGGTCAGGGGTATGGTAGAAAAATAGTGGCATGAATGGTCCCAAGGTTTCTGCCTCAATCAACTAAACAGGATAAAGCTACTCTTAACCATGATGGTAAAAACTGTAGATGGAATGGGGTGATTTCTTTTGGTGAGAGACAAATTAGGTTTGGATATCTATTATACATATCAGTGGAGATGTTGAGGAGATGAGTAAATGTATAAGTTTAGAGTTCTGAAAAAAAGGTCTAAGTTGACCATTTAAGTTTGGAAGTTTGGGGCACAAAGTAAACATTAAAACCATGAGAGAAGATAATCTCAAAGGAAAGGGGTATGGTTATAAAAGAAAGAAGGTCGAAGGACATTAAGAAGTAGATGAAAAGAAGAATATATAGTATAGGAGAATTGAAAAGAATCACCAATGAGTTAGAATAAGAAATAAATGAGTCTAGGGCTATAGCTCAGTTGGTAGAGTGCTTGCCTTGCATGCACAAGGCCCTGGGTTCAATCCCCAGAAGAAAGAGAGAGAGAGAGAGAGAGAGAGAGAGAGAGAGAGAGAGAGAGAGAGACAGAGAGAAAGAGAGAGAGAGAGAGAGAGAGAGAGAAAGAAAAGAAATGAATAGACTGTCTTGAAAACCTGACTTTCTGCCTATAAAATCTCATTTTACCTTGTCATGCCCTTCTCATCACTAAATATGTACTATATATCACAAAAATTAATATTTTTATATTTAACATGTCAATATTTCCAAAGTGTATTCAATGAATCAAATTAATTCAGTTGTGTAATATGGGAAAATAATAGAATGCATAGAAAGAGGAATAGACATAAGGTGTTCATAGTCATTAGGAAATGACTGGAATTAACATTGCTCCTGACATTTCCATTGTGGGTCCACGTATTATATGTTTCAGAGGTTGAATAAGTGGCAAGACCACTTATTCAAGGAAAAAGAGTTGTTGTGAGCATATGTATCTACATGACTGAATTAAATCCTTCCAACAATGAAATATAGTTAACATAGTATCTTCAAAAGTACCCTAAGTGGGATTCAGGGAACCTAAATTCTAACTATGATTCTGCTGCTGACTGATTGCATTAACTTCAAATCTATCATTAACCTCCGTGTGCCTCATTATCCTCATTTCGCCAAATAAGAAAAATGAAATATTCCTCCTTCTCTACCTCACTTGGATGTTGTGAATTTAAATGTGTGAGAAGTGCTTGAGATGCATAAAATTTGATGGAGTGTTTTATTCATGAATTCAAGGCATCTGAAGTAATTTGACCATGATGGAAAGTTGCTTCCTTGCAGTTTTTTAGAGTGATATTTCTGTTACTGACCCACCATTTATGCTGCATGTTACCTGATCCAAAGTGGGAAAAAAACACAAATTGACTTTATAGATAAGTGTTACATTTATTTTATTTTATGTCCTTTTATATTATTTATCACTTCTATTTGCTCATTCAATATATGCTTATTGAACACCTATAGATAAAGCCTCAATTCCTAAATGACAATGGTAGGACCTTCCTTTTTTATATTCCTTTGGTATCTTAAATGTGCTTTTATAGCTATGATCTCCATTGATCTTTCAGTTACTTGAAATTGATATGATAGATACACTTTTTATTATTTTAAAACAGGAAATTGAGACTCTTAGCTTTCTGTGCCAGTCAACTAACATGTAAAAAATCAGGACCTTGTGTTGAGTTCTTCTCACACCAGTGTAGGGGGCTATGATGCACAACATAACCTTGGGCTTATATAATTATAAGCACAAAGTATTTTGTACAATATCTACAGGAAAATATGTCCTAAAACAGCAGCAATAGAATAGAGGAATAAGTGATTTATTTTCTTGAAATTATCTTATGTTTAAAGAGTTTTCCTCTTCATTAGTACATACATACCCTAAGTAATACATAACATCTCTGTTTCCCAATGTGGCAATCAGATAAAGATATCATACACATGATATTGAAAATCCTTAAATCCATCATCTCATTTTCAAATTCATCTTATTTGGTTAAGTAGGCAGATAGGCTTGATTTCAAAATCTGTCTCTTCTGGTTGCCATGTGATCATGAGCCTGTCAACCCTTTTTAATAGTTATTTTCTTTATTCTAATTGCTACCTGTTTCAAAAGGCTATTGGTTTGTTTAATCACCCAAACAAGATTGAATATCATTTATACTCCAGATGTTGTTTTAAGTGCTTATTTATTTTGGTGGATCAGAAAGAACAAGTTCTTGCTCTCAAGGATCTTATATTCTAATGAAGGAGATGTGAAAAATATATAATGTTTAGATACTGATGAATTCTACAAAGAAAATAAAAGTGGGCAGTGCAGTATAGTGTAATTGGTATGCAAGTTGAAGGATAAGATCAGGCAGAGAAGAGAGAGAAAGAACTCTTAATAAATTCATATTTGAGAAGGAAAGTGAGTAGTGAAAAGGAGGCAGACATGCAAAGAAAATTCCAGACAAATGAAAAAAATATAACTGTGTACTCCTGTTGTAACTGTGGCCTTTTCCTTAAAGGAAAAGCAAGAATGGAGTACGGTGATTATTTTTTGTATATTTACAGCTTTCATGCATCTCTTTTCTAGATCTTCAGAAAGAAGATTAATATTAAGAAATAGTATTATATATTATAATGGGTTATTGTGAACTATTGTTATCCCACAGTAGTATAGAACACCAGGATATATTCCCTACTTGTTTTGGTATATTGTCCTAAGTCCCTTTATCCATCCTCCCTTTCACCCTGCCCAACATCTAATAATCACTATTCTACATTGAGTTCAACTTTTTTTAAGCTTCCACGTGAGAGAGAACATGCAATATTTGTCCAGGTCCAGCTTATTTCACTTAACAAAATGTCTTCATTTTTATCCATTTTGCTGCAAATGACAGTATTGCCTTTTTTTCTTTATGGCTGAATAATATTCCACTGTGTATGCACATGTGTTGAGAGCCACAGTTTAGTTGAATGATGCCTGGCATTTTGATAGAGGGAAAGGTTGAAAGGTGACCCTGCTCCGGGATTAGGGCAGATCCTGCTGCCTCAGGCGCCTGCTACTTTGGACTTTTCATGGGGAGCCCGGTGGAGGAGTGTATTCCGGGGAAGTGTGTGTAGAGTGCCAGTGAGAGTGGTGAGAGTTCGGGAATAAAGAGTTGCTGTTTGAACCTACAAGGCTTTATGGTGGCTCAGTTATTTTGTGCCCAGCCAGACTGCGGCACACATGTCATATTTTCTTTCTCCATTCATCTTCCATATGTTAGCTAATGCGAATATACCACAATAAACATGGGTGTGCAGGTATCTATTTGGTAAGCTGATTTCATTTCTCTCAGATATATACTCAGAAGTGGTACATATCTGAAAATATATAGTAGATCTATTTCTTTATTTTTTTGAGGAACATCCATACTGTACTCCATAATAGTTATATTAATTTACATTCCCACCAAGAGCATATTAAAATTTATCTTTCTCCACATATTCATAGTATTTTTTAAAATGATGGCCATTCTGACTGGAATGAGATGATATACCATTATAGCTTTGATTTGCGTTTCTCTGAAGGCTAATAATATTAAGAATTTTTTCATGTATTTGTTGCTCATTTGTGTTTCTTCTTTTGAGAAGTGTCTATCCAGATCATTTGCCCATTTTTAAGTGGATTGCTTTTTGTTGTTGTTGTTGTTGTTCTTTCAAGTCCCTTATATATTCTAGCTAAAAACCTTCTGTTGGATGAATAATTGGCAAAAATTTTTTCCCATTCTGTATGTTGTATTTTCATTCTGTTGATTGTTTCCTCTGCTGTGCAGACGGTTTGGGGTTTGATGCAATCCCATTTGTCTAAATTGCTTTTGTGTCCTGGGTTTTGGGAGTTATGTAATAATTGCCTGTTGGTGTCTTGGAGTGTTTTCCCATGTTTTCTTCTAGGAGTTTCATAGTTTTAAGTCTTACATTAGGTTTCTGATACATATTAAAATGATTTTTATATTGGGTGAGTGGTGTCAAGTTTCAATTTTCTGCATATGATTAATGGATTTTGAAAAATTAAATGACAAACTATTGAGGAGTGATATGATATGATTTATGTTGAAATATATTTGCTCTTGAATGAAGCTTGCATTATGAGAATTTATACAAATAAGGGTGATCGATCATATATAAAATATTTATTGCACATAGAAAAATGATGAAAAACATTTTGTCTGTGGATAATAATTTTGGCATTGATGATGGTGATGGTGATTGTATGTAATTTCTAAACCTTCTGAAAAACCTAAATTTCACCTGTAAATCCAAAAGTCAAAAAAAACAAAAACATAATCTGTTCTTATTTCTTCACTACTTGGTCAAGTTTTGAGTGATAAGGCAAATTGCCCAGGCGTCCATGTCAGCCTTTAGTGTCCTCACCCTCTTGTTAGAACTCTCCACTAATATTACATTGGTAAAGACTTCCCTGACCTAGATGTCACTGAGTCCTCAAAGAAAAGAGCAAAATAAAAGAATAAGGGAGAACAAGTCCACTTTAAAAGACTAAAATGTTTCTAGGACCAAAAAATGTCTTTTTAAAAAATGAGGAAGAAAGGATAGAAGAATGGATGCTCCTTTTTGACAATCTAGCCACCTTTGAAAAATAAAAGTATCGTGTTACAGCTAACAACTGTACGTCACTGTAGCCAGTTGCTGATATCTACCCTTTAAAATGTCTCAGAGCTGTTGGCCTTAAAATCAGAAGCCAAAGAAGTAAACTTGGATGATATATATTTATATATCTATATCATATATATATATATATATATATATATATATATACACATAAGTATATGTACATACACACTATACACACACACACATGCACACATAAACAAAGTTTTAATTTAATCAGATTTGTTAAGAAGACTGATTGAGGAGTCTCTTGTAGCAAATTTTCATTTACTTTCAGGATATAATTATTAGTGATGATAACTCTTCAATTTCACTTTTGACATTGGTGTATTTTAATTTAATTCTTTTTCAGCAATTGTGATTCCCTTTAAGTGGTAGAGGGACTGGTATTACACAGTAGGATTGTAATTTTATACTCATGAAGTGTTTGGGAAACATCACTCATAGTCTCTGTCAAAATCGTTGCTAATAGATTTTCATCATAAAAAGTATTAAGTGTGAGCAGCTTGTTTTCTGGTGGTATGATTTCATCATAATATGTTCTTTTGTTAGATAATTTCCTAAGTTTTACTGAATGAATACATGACATTTCGCCTCTTTCTAGCAACCTAATGAAGCAGTATTGGAGAAAAATAATTGAGACTTTTCACTGAATACTGTTATTTGCAATTAATGATTTTCATTGAAAAAAATACCTACCTCACAATTAAATTTATAACTGAGGCATTAATTTAAAAGGTTAAAATATAAAATTTTAGTATAGCAAATATAAGGGAGATTAGGCCTCCATTTATAGATGTTCCTTGGAAACTATATATCCCCTTGATGTTGAGTTTTTGGCTTAATTTCTAAGGTTGGAGAGTGGGTTAGGTGGGATTGTCACAGTGATTGAGCTAGATATTTCATTGAGGTTTTGTTTGATTCTTTTTCGTTCTAGACTCTGTGGTATCATAGTAAGGTACTTTTTTTCATAAAGACTTGAGCATTTTAAACTGTTCTCAGTGTCTGAAGTCTTTCTAGCTGATAAGTCATAGGACTACATAAAGAAGAGCTACATGGATTCTAAGTAGGAATATTTTAAACCCTGAGTTCCTATTTCATTTTTTCTTTCTCAAGCATATTTTCTTTAAATGATAAATGTGAGTGTTGAAGGGTGATAAATACCACACATACACTTTAGAGCCTAAATGTTGAATTTGACACTCAGAGTTTAAAGGCATCATGAAAATTTCTCCAGAACTAATAATATTCAAGCAATTTGGGTTTTATAGGAATCTCAGTAGTTTTGAATGCTGTAGTTATTTTGAAAAAGTAACTATAAAAAGTGATGTTTAGAGAATTGGTACTTCACATTTATCAGAAGAATATAAATGTCAATTGATTAACTTGTTATTTGAAATATAACTTTTTGAAATCATACTTAATCTTATTAGACTTTTTTTTTAAAAAGAGAGAGTGAGAGAGGAGAGAGAAAGAGAGAGAGAGAGAGAATTTTTAATATTTATTTTTTTTTTAGTTCTCGGCGGACACAACATCTTTGTTGGTATGTGGTGCTGAGGATCGAACCCGGGCCGCACGCATGCCAGGCGAGCGCGCTACCGCTTGAGCCACATCCCCAGCCCTAGACTTTAATTCATGATTTTTTACCACAAACTGAATCTATTTAAAAGATGTTTATTTTAAATTAGACACACATAAAGGGAAATATAAAATTTTAAAGCCATTTTACTGTTTTTCTCTTCAGCTAATTCCTAGGCATTTATAAGATATACTTTCAAGGATGGCTTATACTAATTTTATGAACAAATTTATTTTATTATTAAATATGTCTTTGTAGACTTGGACTGGCCATGGTATGCAAAGCATCCTCACAATTTTAGCAGATAGGTTTTTTTTGTACTCTCTTTTTTTTTTACTTTCACAGTGAAAAAAAATTGTATATAAAAAAGTATATCCATGTAGAAAGTTGAAAGCAAATTGCCAACTAGTTACTTATATGAAAATTGCCTATATTCTCTATGCTTTACATTGGATAGTATTGGTTACATCTAAAAAAATTGATGGTCTTTTTTTTCATTGAAAGGATATATATCATACTCTTGAGCAGTACAGTGGCAAATACATGTCTTTTCATTTATGGTCTAATTATCGTCTTACTATGATAGCATGTTATTGAAGTTTCAGACAATTCTATGTCTTTTTGTCAGCATACTAAAGAGGAAGCAGACTTAGAAATACTTTTAAAACTACCTCAGATATTATTAGTACAGTTGTTTGAGTATTTAGGTGACTTAACAAAGCTGATGTATTTTATTATGTTTGATTATTAAAGAAAATGTGTTTATCACAATACTATTGAGATTTATATATATTGTTAAATAAACACAGCTGGACATTAAAATGGTGAAAACCGATTTTATTCAGTATCTACTGACAGTTGGGGAAAGGGTTGAGAACTATTCTGACTCATGGTAGAGATGACCTGTGTGTTTTAAAGAATGTGGGAGGAGGAGTGCAGGGAGTGGGGGTGCTTGGTAGAGTCAGAGAAGTGAAAAATTACAAAGAGCTGGTTGGTGTGAATGGGATTAGGCCAGCTGTGTCTGCTAGCTACAGTTAGGCAAGTTAGGATTCTGTCCTCCCACAGACACTGAGAGATAGAGGCCATATCCTTCTTGATGATTACATTTCAAAGGAATGGCTGTCAAGTCCTTGAGAAAGATGCTTGTGAGTTGCAAGAGATTCAAATTCATAATCATAATCCCTTTTTAGTAAGACACATATTTAGAATTATAAACTCTTTTTAGTAAATACTCTAAGAAAGAGAGGTCAGGGACCAAACATTAGGCATGTATTGGTGAAAACAATAAATTTTCCTGGGAGCATTAAACTTTTTCAGGTACATACTTTAATGGGAGCTGGGGTTATCTTAAGGACAGTTTGGTTGTCTTAGTGTAAGTGTTTAGAGAAAGTTGTCATGTGCATAGGGTTCTGCCATGCTCAAGGTCAAAAAGGATACACTTCTTGAATTGTTAAAAAGAAGCTTCTGGTGCAATTTATTCCATTCAAGTAGAATATATAAAACCTATCCACAAAAATAAATTTATATAAGTGAATGTATGTATATTGTTCAAGGAATGGGTGTATCCTTATTAATTAGATATCCCAGTTAAAAGAAGCATAATTAATTGGAATTATTTTTAATACAGGATCATAGTATATATAAAAACTCACTGTCCTGACTACAAATTAAATTCTTTGGTTCAGCATCTACCCCAAGATCCCACAATGTTCTAAAATGATCATAAAACTACAACTTTTAGCCTTCTATTTATAAAGCACAGAAGAGACAATTAATAGACATTTCTATCAGATAGACTGTTGTAAAGGAAGAACCCTCTGTGTTTTTGAAAGTTTTTAACATATCAATGTGCCCCTATTCCTCTGTTAAGGAAGAGGTTTTTTTTTTTTTAATGTGCAAACACATCAACTGAAATATTCAATTAGATTTTAAGACCCAGGGTATAAACATCTGGTTAAGGTTACATATTTCAAAGCAATAGAACACCAGAAACCCTTGGTTTTAAATTTCATGGCTGAAGGATAATTTGCAACAGAAGTTTATCTGTCAAGCACACAGAATTGCTAACATTGTTCTAAAGATGGGAGTGTGGGTGTTTCAGCCTTGAAAATAGCTGTTTATATCTATCAAGCAAAGATTGATGGTTAAAAGTGCCATCTCTGTCAAGTTATACCAAATCAATTTTGGCCTCACTGTGTCTTAGACCATTTTACCTATTCAACTTGGATCATTAATGTCATTTTCTCTGGCACTACTGTCTGTCCCTTTGCAAAGCAGACAAAATGGCATGCATAATTGTTGGTTTATAAAACACATGTGCCAATGCATTCTACAGCTTCTTTTGAGTTCAAAAGGATCTAGTTTATATAATCTCCTCTGGCACCAAGTCAAGAACACCTTCACTTTGCTCCCATTCCCTCTCAACTCATTAGTGTGAACCCACACCTTTGCTCACTGCCACTCAGTCAAGGTATTACACAAAATAGAGCAGAGCTCTCAGACCTGGACATGACTCAGATTCACAAGGAGTGCTGGGCCATAGCTCCAGGTCTTCTGATTCAGTAGATCTGGGATAGAACCTGAATGTTTGCATTCTAATGATAGTACAGTGGACTCTGATGCTGCTGATCCCAGGACTACATTGAAAAACATCGATGAAGTTAGAGAATTAAACTACAGTTCATAAAGCCTGTGCTCCTGTCCCAGGTCTACCTTTGAAATCTAGCAAATAGAACAAACTCTCAGGGTTTCAGTTTTCTTTATCTATAACCATGATTAGATTTGATTAGATTTGTTTTATAATTTAATATTAAACAATATGATTCTAATTTACACACAATATTCCAAAGAAGAATGAATATCTCCCTTCATTTTTTTTTCACTCTGTCTCCTGTTCCTGGGTGATCTCATCCATGCTCTTTATTTAACATACACTGCAAGGTCCAACATGGTCTAGCCTTTGAAATGTCTGCTGTATTCTCTTTCGTGGTTGTTCTGTTCTTCTCATGCTCTACTCCAACCACACTAAACTTCTTTAGATACTTTTAAGTACCATGTCATGATCTCTTTTGTCTTTGCATATACTTTTGCCTCCATCAGGGAGTCTTCTCACCATCTCCAACCCCATTCCTGTGCTCATTCACACACTCAACTTTCTTCTGTTCATCTTACAGATCTCACTTGATTGTCATCCTCACAAGAGGGTTTCTCTGATCATTCCCCACTCCCCAAAATAAGATTAAGCCTTCTTGTTACATCATCTTGTTACATTATCTCTTGGGGACCTTTATTTTCCTCCCATCATCCTCAGCTTATTTTGTAATGATATGTTATTTATATGAGCACTTGATGGTTTGCTGTCTGACCGACTAGACAGTGGACATACTTAACACTGTTATTACTTAACACTGAATCCATAGAGCCATAGGCAATGTTTGCACACAACAGACATTCAAGAGAAATTGATGGGGTTGATGAATGAACATTTATCTTAAAATTTTCCTTATATGAACCCCCAAATCAGCTCTTCTTTGGGATATATCTATTACAATGTTGGACCTATCTAAACAGGACCATAGTTTCACCCAGGTTGAAGTGATTGGTTATTTTTTACATGTAATTTTTCTGAGGGCTATACCCCACTTCAAAGTATGTCAACATAGGAGAGCTGCTGAGAGTAAACTCTATCTTCCAACAATATTAACTCAAATCATGTTTCTGCCATTTCTTAGCTGTGTGCTTTTGGTAAATTAATCATTCTAAGCCTTGTTTTCCTCTTCCTCAAACTGAAGATGCTAATAGTGTCAACTTCATAGGGGTGTTATGATGAATAAATAATCATAATTCACAGTAAACAATTTGCATAATGCTTGTTGAGTTCCAACTACTCAATAATTGATGCTACTAGCATTATTATGTTAGGTATTTCCAGAATCCAGTATGCTTTCAGCATGTATTAGGAGCTCAATGAAAAGTTTTATCAAATTGAATTGATATTTACATACAGTATTCTCTAAGAATCAGTAATTATTCTTTAGGAATCATGTCACAAAGGTTAGATGTCTTATTCTTTACAAGGGAGACTTATTTCAGATGAAAGATTAAATCAAGAATTCAAATAGTGAAATCAGTAGTGTACCTTAAATTATAGATTACATAAAAATTTCTACCTAGAAATTAAGGTGTACGATCTATTTTAGTGTAACATTCATTGAGTATTTACTGTGTGTAAACCATGACAGACATAAAACTGAATAAACCATGTCACCATTTCTTAGGAAGCTCACTCTGTCCCAAGAAACTGGATTCCAGCTGGGTGTGGTGGTGCACATCTGTAATTCCAGGAACTTAGGAGGCTGAAGCAGGAGGATTTCAAGTTCAAAGCTAGCCTCAACAACTTAGTGAAACCCTAAGCAATTTGGCAAGAACCTGTCTCAAAATTTAAAAAATAAATAAAAATAAAAAGGGCTAGACATGAAAAACAAACAAACCTGGATCCACACAAACAAGCAGATAAAATAAAATGGTAAATTTAGGCTGATTGGGAAACAAAAGTTATAGGTGTATTTGAAAGGTACAGTCATTTTTTACTTAAAGGACTTCATTTATTTGACAATTGTTATATTTTCAACATTTCATGTTTCTTTTTCTTTCTTCAAAGCAAAGAAAGAAAGCTTTTTTTTTTTTTTCTTTCTTCGAACACCCTTCTTCTGGAATATTTAGACATTTTTCCCATAGACTAGAATAATGATCCTCAAACGTAGTTCCTACATTAGCATCACCTGGGAATTATTAGGAACACAAATTCCACTGGAGATTTACTGAATTAGAAACTCTTTGACAGTGGGGCCCCAAAATCTGTAAATAAGCCTCCAGGCAATTCTGATGCAGGCTTATGTTAAAGGATCACTGGAACAAAGCACCATCCTATAATAAGACAGGCTTTTCTCATTAGCATTAATTTTGATGTTAAGAATATATATGCTCACAAACAAAATCACCTAATTTTAGTTTGGGGCTTTCCTGTATGCATGTGGCATGCATATACACAAAATGAACACACATTTTGTCTAAGACAGTATAAAACTAGGCATGTCCTATTTGAGGGTCAGAAACTATACTCAAGGTCTAATCACCTTCAGTCAGTGCTTTACGCCACTAGCTTTAAAAAGAATATTTTTAAAAACATGGATGACTTTTTTTCTTTTTCTGTTTTAAAGAACAAATAAAGGAGTGGAATCAGATTTAACTTAGCAGTACAACATTTATATAGATAAAATTATTTAATTTATCTTGTAATGTTTTACATGAGAAGCAAATTTCTTAGTAGTGCATTCCTTTAATAGCAACACTGAAAAAAATCACTAGTGAAGTCAACTGAGTAGTTTTCCATTATTCTTATAAAAAAAGAGTGAAATGGTTCACATTAGGGAATATAATTTGCCTGCCAAGGGAATATAATTTGCCTGCCAAAGTGCAGGGTTTTTTAAATTCAGAAACATTTAGAGAAGAATTATAACATGTCAGTTATGTTGCCTTGTAATAATGGATAGGAATTCAAAAGCAAATAAGATGATCTCAAGGAACTTCAAAGACCATTGGGGGAAATGGATAACAATTTTAGTGGAATGAGATAAATAATATAATAATAGTTACTATTTACTGAAGGCCTACTATATAAGAAGTAGTGTATCATATACTTCTTATTCTCTTTCTCTCTAAACTTTGCCACAACTCTTTAAAGTTGAGATTGTCATCATTAATTTATAGCTGATGATACTGAGACCCAAGAAGGCCAAGTGTCTTGCCTAAGATTATACAGTTAATAATTTATGATTTGAATCTATACATTAAGTTCTATTAGGGCAGAAACTGGTTCTATTTTGTTTATTATTATATTCACAAGGGATAACATAGTCCCTTGATAAAAAGAAAGATACTAGATAAATTATTA
Source organism: Urocitellus parryii (assembly GCF_045843805.1). Taxonomy (NCBI): domain Eukaryota; kingdom Metazoa; phylum Chordata; class Mammalia; order Rodentia; family Sciuridae; genus Urocitellus; species Urocitellus parryii. The sequence goes on from NC_135547.1 coordinate 106,038,108, forward strand.
TTGAATGAATAAATTAATAAGCCCAGGCATTTTCAAAGACCTTGCTCATTGTGATAGACTGCTATGAACAATGTATTGCAGGATCAATCAATCAATAAATAATATATTCTTCCTGGGAGAGCTGAGGAAAACTTTTCATGATATATGAAGAGGAGTACAAATTGGATAGGTAGAGAAAAAGCTTGGTAAATAAGGCAGATAAATCTGGGAGTCCATGCTGTGTTTGTGAAGAGAAAGGAAAATGGAAGAAAGAGTGTTGGAAAGGAAGAAGTGGGCAGAAGGCTTGTAAATTTCATATTCCTTAGTGGTTGAGATACTGTCATCCAGCATTTCTCTAAATGCAATTCACACAGCACTTTTCAGAGTCAACTGGGTGGCTTATGACAAGCTGGACTCCATACCTTATTCCAGTCTACTGAATCAGTGTCAGTAGGTAAAGACATGGATTCCCTCTATATGTTTTTAAAAACATTGTCTTCAACTGACTGATAGTCATACCAAACTTTTAGAATTATTCTAGGCCACTAGTTCTCAAATCAGAATCACCTGAAGGGTTTGTTATATAAAGATCACTGCTACACACCTTCAAGTTCCTGGTCCAGTGGGTATGGGTGAGTCCAGAATTTGCATTTCTAGTAATTTCTATGGTGATGTGGTTACTAATGGCATTTATCTCACACTGAGAACTAGTCTAGGCTATAAAGGGATCACAGAAGTCTTTTATACTGGCAAATTATTTGAATTGGTCCAAATTTTAGAAAACCCTTTTCTGCAGCTTGGCTTTTACATTAGAGGAAAACAGAATGAAGATAAAGAAGCTAGTTAGGAGAAGGTTAAATTCCTTGTGACTTGCCAAGGAATGGGGCTCAAGATGTAGGTCACAGAGCAAATGCAAAACACTAGACCATTGCTCCCAAGTCCACGACAAAATCCATGTTTTTCCCCTCTCACTGCCTTATTCCCAGGTTTACTTCTTACTTTACAGTGATCAGACAAAAATGATTTCAAGAAATTCTGAAACATAAGTCGCTTGTTTCTTTAACGCCTTAATTTTGCCACTATTGCCTCTGCCTTTACAAAGTTTCAATATATCTTTGTCCTCCCAATTTTTCCATTTGATTTCTGTCATATATATATATATATATATATATATATAGAGAGAGAGAGAGAGAGAGAGAGAGAGAGATACATATATATGTATATGTGTACACAATGCCCTCCCTCACTCCACAGTTACACTTCTACACTTCAAAATAAAATGAACAGAGATATTAGTATACTTTTGAAAACCTTATTTGAAAAAGAAGACTCATGGAGCAAACAATATTTAGCTGATTAATCAAGTGTTTTACTGAAAGACCTTTTGTTATTCTCTAATTTCCTGTCGGCAGTCCTCAGGCAATAGGAATAACGTGAGAAAAGAGCAAGAGGCTTATTTCAGGAGGTCAGGAGCCATTGCCACCACCTGCAGGTGGAGACATAAGAAGCAGGAAGGAGCCCACCAGCTGCTGGGAGAACACCCCACAGAGCCAGACCAAGATGAAGGGCCTTTTAAAGCCCAGCCCTCCCTTTCAGTTTTTGTGCTATAAATGTGAATATTAAGGTCTGTCCTGATTAAAAAACAGCAGATAAAATGCCTCTTTGTGACTGCCACACTTCCTTGGCTTATTCATTCTTTGTCTTCCTGTCTCATGTTATTATTTCCAAATGCATTACTCATAACTACCATGGATACTATTTCAACTGAAGATGGAGCAAATGTCTTACATCTACTTGACAAAGAAAAGTGTCTGCTCAAGCTACACATCATTCTTATAAATCATTAACTTCTAAATAAGATGCATACTTCCAGGCTTGTTCCCTACCCAGTTGGCTACATGCATTTATAATACTTATCTTGAATTCCAATAATAATAATGCCACAATCAAACTACTGTTTGGATCTGAGCAGGCAGAATTTCAGATTTTGGGTGATATGTCTATAAATCAGGAAATCAAGGGTTTGGTTGGTATTAAAGTATATTTGATGACCATCAATCTTGTAGGTGGTTGTTAATCAACCAGGGTGGCTCATTAACCACCGTGGAGTAACAGAATACAATTCCAAGTCACTCTGGCAGTTGTAGATATGGTCAACTGCATCTGTAAGAGTTTGGTGAAGTTAAGTGGAAACAAGCAACCTAGGTCCTTGATTACAAGTGAAATCAGGAGTGGATTAGGTTACACATCCCCAGGCAAATTCATTTAAAATGAATTCCTTTTATCTTATGCTCACAAAAGTGTGGAGATTCAATAGATACATGTATTCAAAGATAAATTTCTTTTTCTCCTTAAAATCCAATGTCTGATTTTCATTCATTCATACACCAAAAATTTAACAGCTACCTACACTAGATAGCTCCAGCCTTCAATAAGTTCCTAGTTGAGGAAAAGAGTCAGCTATTTAATCAAATAATTGCAAGACTATGATCTGGGAGAGGTGAGTGTAAGATGATGGCCACCAGCACTGTGGAATCAGTCCCAAAATGAAGAACCAAAGAAGGGAAGGAAGGGTAATTCCAAGAAAAGTAATAGTTTGCATAAAGATCCATAGATATACATGAATCATGCATGGTTAAAACAAAACCAAGCTTCCAGATGGCAAGGGCCTTCTATTCAGTGCTTGGTACAAGGCTTTGTGCATTTAAGAGGAACACAGGTTAGTCCACATAACTGGACAAGGAAAATGAGAAAGAGGTGGTATCAGAGATAAGGAACAAGAAATCCTTGTAGTACATGCCAGGTAGTGTTCATCCCAGGTCATACTGACTAATGTGAGTTTGGCCCAAAGAAATTCTGTCCACTTTTGTCCATTTTTGGCTTTAGGACCAGGATTAATATAAGACAATTCTAATGGCATGGGGGTAGTACACAATGTACCTGTGAGTAAGAATCTAGTTTGTAGGAAAAACTACACAGTGAACCTGATAGACTTTTATGTACATACTATTGCCATACAAATGAGGAGGCCTTAGTCCTCAAGAAGTGCTTGGTAATCTTCATATCCCTCTAGGACTGAGGCAGTCCTTGAATCCTAGAGCTACTTGTTACTAACTACCTTTTCCAATCCCTTTGGCTCTTAACATTGTAGGAGAATGGTTTTTGTACTTGATCCTGCCTCAAAATTACTGAAGGGCCTGTGGAAACATTCATTAGTGGGCCCCAACCCTAGAATTTCTGCACTTTTGTAGCAAGTTTCCAGGTCATTCTGCTGTTGCTGGTCATACAACCACACTTTGAGAACCACTCCTCTAGGAGTACATAGACTGAGAGAAGTTTCCCAGGTCTAGTCCAGTATTTACTGGAACCACTAATGTTAGAACTTAACCTTGTTTCAGAGAGTTAAGTCCTGTCCATTCTGTAAACTAGCACTCCCTGTCACCTTTAGAACTCTAGGAGAGGAAAAACTTCCAGCTTCAGAGACTTAACTGTACTTTTTGCATAATTAAAAAACCTGAAACACAGCATTTATGAAAAATTATAGAATAGATCATCAACCTCAATAATAAGTGTTTAATAAACCACTAAGATTTATAGTGTAAAATTTCCCCTGTATCTATTCCTCCTTGACTAATAAAATAATGTATACTTTGTTGCTGGATGTAATGATAGTGGAAACCCTTGTAATTAGGAGAAACATGGGCTTATAAGTAGCACAAAATTACTAGCCTAGGATTAAGAGTACCATAGGTAATAAACTGTTGGGGCTATTTTATAATTATAAACCCTTAAATGAGTTTGGGGCAAGGAAACCCAATGTATCTATAATCTTGGCTTTCCCCACATCTCTGGGCTCAGTGTTATATCCAAAGGTAAATCTCTGGATGACTTTTAGTGGTGCTTACTGCAGGGACTCTGAGGGTAAAGATGAACACTGATGACTACTTCTTGATTGGATCTTCCATACATTCTGATATTATGCTCTGTCTTGCCTCTCTGGTTGCCAGGTTTCTAGTCCATAAAAGCAAGCTCCAGGTGTTAGTGATGATAATACGTCTAGGTCCATATGGAGGACACCTGTTAAAACCACTCCCCAAATAAACCGTTAGATTAAATATCTTCTCTTCCCAAGATACATTCTTAGGTTTAACTTGATGTACCCTGAAGGCAGTCTTCCACTCATTTCTTGGTGGTGTAATATTTAATGTGCATAAATCATAGCCTAGGAAAGTGACCTAAAATTCACAATTCTCCCAACATATTTTCAAGAATTTTCTACTGGTTTTACACAGAAACTACTTAATGATATTTGGAAAAGTTTAGAGAGGGATAGAATCATAAGAATGAGAGTAAATCTCAGAGAATGAGATTTATGAAGTATTTGAGAAGATCTTTCCCTAATCAGATGGTATTTTGGAAACTGGTCACATTTCTGACCTGAAGACCAGGGAGCTTTGTCCTTCTAAGAGGGTCTTGGGGTTTGTGAAATCATAAGACTAGAGTAAGTAATTGCCTTTACTTTTATCAAAGGAACCTCTCTATTTCATCTGGGTTTTTTGACCTTTTATTAATCATACCAGTGGGATATCTGTGCAGAGTGATATCTCCATCTACCATCCTGATATACTAAACTATTTAGCTTAAGGGTGAGACCAAATTAAGATCATCTGGACCATTTCTCAGTGTGACAGATCTCTATGGTAGCTTTTTAATACTTCTAACACCTTTACTCTTGAGAATTTCCATTTCTTTGCCTAGAATTGGTGGTATAATCAATACAAAGGTTTAGAAAGCATAGAGAAATATATTGTAGCTATTTATTTATTGATGTGCCCATTTATGTTGTGAGGAAAGGAAAAGTTTTTCTCTAACCTCTTCAGTTCATTAAATGGAGTCCTGCAAATTAAACTGACAAAAGACAGTTTAGCAATAGAAAACATAAAGTTTATTCATATAAGTTTGTGGGAGCACACAGAAAATGTAGCTCAAAAAGTGGTTATTATTTGAAACTTGTCTAACGTATTAACAACAAGAGGACATTAGAATCTCAATTGACAAAAATGGTGGGAAATTACTAGGAAATATAATGGAGGAAACTAATGGAAAGGAGGGTTTATTTTAGTAAGATCTCTATGCAGTTTATCATCCCAACAATAATATCTCATCTGTAGTGACAGGAATCACTCTTTCCCACTGATGTAGGAAGCCTCCCATAAAGGAGGACTTGATATAGTTGAATTCTTTTGCAAGGCTATGACTTTAGGAAGATAAAGAAAGGGAGTACAGAGAAAGTTTCTCCCTGGCACTATTGATTCTCAAATTAATTTACCTCAAAACAATCCTTATGCCACAGCGTTGTAATTTGAATGCCTTTAATATGTTCATTTATTTAGAACATTTATCAAGTACATTATGTGTCAGGTATTAGGGATGTAAGAATACAAATTAAGTTTATAATCTCATGGGATTTACATTGCAGTACAAAGACAGTTAACAAATAAGTGATATTTATTCATTATATATCTATTCACATGATTTAAGGTAGCAATATGTTTGGAAATAAAACTGATTTAGGGGATAAAAATGTTGTTGAGAACAAGATCATACAGGATCTTACAGGGCATAATAAGGAATTTAAATTTTTCTTTTAGTTTGATGAAACATCATTGGTATGAAGGTAACTCATCTGTTTTCTTGAAAAAGGTTATTATTTGTTGCTGCATACAAATTAGACTGAAAGGATAGCAATATTGATGCAAGGGGATGACATTGGAAACCATCCTAATGGTCCAATTCAGAGGTGGCTGGCACTAAGAGGAGTGCTAGGATAAGTTAGTGAGGTTTTATTTAGGATATGTTTCAGTGTTAGATTAGATGGAAGTATGAAAATAATTGAAAAAAATATTATCAAATTATTTGTTAGGGGAAACGAAGGCAACTTGGGATGTAAAGAGAGATTAAATCAACAGTTTTCTCTTGACCATGTTCAACTGTAAGGGCTCTTTAGACATCCAAGTGGAGATGCTGGGAAATAAGTGGAGTCCATGAATCTGAGGCTCAAGAAGGAAATTGAGGATGGTATAATAATATCAGAGTCATAGGCTCTTAAAAATTTTTTGAAGACATGGGCTTGGACGAGGTATCCTAGGAAGAGGAAAAGATATATTCAAAGGAGACTAGAAAGCATTAGTTATGATATATAAAGAAACAAGGTAAGTGTGATGTCCCTGAAACCAACCAAATGAAAAAAGTGCTTTAAGATAGATGCATAAAAAACAGTGTCAAATGCTGCTGAAAATTCAATTAGACACACACACAAAAGAATAGATTATTGGATTTAGCAATATGAAGCTCAGAGTTGACCTTGACAAAAGACATTTTCATTGGAAGCGTGCATCAAAAACCTATTTATAGTGAGTTAAAAGGATAATGGTAGGGGAGGATATAAAGACAGGGTCCATCACTGTTCAGATACTTTTTGTTCATTCACTAATTAAATGACATTTGTTGACTATCTGCTCTGTTTTATGAATTGCTAAATAGCACAAGCTTCATTTAGTGTGTGTGTGGCGGAGAACAACATTAAAATCATTATTGTATTCCAAAATAGGTACAGTAAATTCTTTCAGGGAATGACAGAAATGTCTTCTCCATCAGAGTATAAGACAGCTGCTCAGAGAAGGTGGTAGATGGGCTGTCTGGGAGTCTGAGTAGAAGCTTACCAATATAGATGGAGATCAGAAGTGATGACAACAGTTTTAGTAACCATGAAAACACAAAAGAGCATGTTCTGTTCTGGAAATGTCATGAGATGACATACATTAGGATGTTAGGAGCAAAGCATAAGGTAGATGAGGTCAATGGGAAGCAATCTGGAGGAAATGGTAAGCTTAAAGTGAGTAAATGTATGTATTCAAAGATCTATTTTAATTAAACCCCATGGGTAATCATATCCCTCCCCTTTTTCCATATTTCCTCTCTCTCCCTCTCTCTCTCTCTGACAGTGCTGGAAATCAAATTCAGGGCCTCATGCATTCATCCTCAGACCCCTATTTCCAAATTTCCGATGGCTCTTCATGATTCCAAAATCCACACTCCTTAGCATGACTTTCAAAATCTGTTAAAGTCTGTGCATCATTATCTAACATGTCACAGTTGCCAGTTGCCACCACATTTGCTCTAAACTCATCATACACCCTGCTGCTCCTGGAATACAACAGACATTCTACACCATGGTGTCTTTGCACACACATATCCTATGCAACTGTCTTTTTCTTCCCTAAATCACTCTCCCTGTACCAGCACCATCAGCACCATCTGGGAATTCATTATAAATATAGCTGTTCAAGTAAGCCAGGCACAGTGGCACATGCCTGTAATATCAGTGACTGAGATTAGAGGTTCACAAATTTGAGGCCAGCCTCTGCAACTCAGCAAACCCTGTATGAAAATAAAAAAAATAGGGCTAGGAATGTAGCTCAATGGTGGAGCAACACTAGGTTTGATCCCCAATACCACAAAAAAATATAGATCCTTAGGCCACATTTCAGACCTGCTAGATCAGAAACATTGGGGATTGGAAACCAGAAGTCTATATTTTAATAAGCCCCCTAAAATGATTTGATGCACAATAAATTTTGAGAACCAGTGGTTTACAGCATTCTTTTTTTTTTTAATCACCCAAGTTGGTATTTTATTTTTTGAAGACAAAAAGATGAGAAAAATAAGGTATTCCATTATTAGTTAGAAAAACATGCAATTATAGCATAAGGAAAATTAGGATCTGGATTTTATTTCCAATTCCCTTTTTTTATTTATTTATTTATTTTTTTCATTGTTGGTCGTTCAAAACATTACATAGTTCTTAATACATCATATTTCACAATTTGATTCAAGTGGGTTATGAACTCCCAATTATACCCCATATACAGATTGCTGAATCACATCAGTTACCCTTCCATTGATTGACAAATTGCCTTTCTAGTGTCTGATGTATTCTGTACAGCATTCTTTTATAACCCTCTTCTGGCAATTATTGAATTGGATTACAGGGACAGGATCTCCTTGAAAACTAAGAACATTCCTTTGCCATTTCTGTCTTCATGGCATAATACATTATTTGGTCTATAATTGAAGCTCAAAAAATACTTTCTCTGTTAATAAATCAGTTAATTAGTATATTATTCCTGCCATTGAATTGTCTGAAATTTGTTTGCAGAAGAGAATATAACCTTATAGATTGAGAAAATAATTTATTTCTATGTAACAAAAATGGTCTATTTAATAAATCCTAGACTGCTCAACAGGCAAAAATTGGATACTCTTTCAGGTAAAAGAAAGATTATTGGTTATTGAGTCACCTAAAGAAAGCCTTGCTTCAGAGATGGGGTATGTTTCAAAACAAAACAAAATGTTGGAATCACAGGGTTTGTGTTAGTATGAACAGTGGTTAACATTGAATTCCAGATTACACAGTTGGAAATTGGTATAATAACCAAAAAGAATGTCTGGAGTCATAGCAAGTTCTTTATTTAGACAGCTTTGACTTATCCCAAGGAGAATATACACCCAGATAACTACAGTTGGATTGAATAAGAACTTGGTATAATGCAAATAGTAAAGAGCTAAAGATAATCTATAGATCCATCAGCTTGCTAGAAAAATATTTTGGGCTAAAAGCATTAGTATCTTTATGAACCCAAAGAAAGATGTGGCTTATCTCTTTAACAAAGTGGCTCATTATTCATTATTCTACTGTTGTCATTACTAAATATATTTTAGAATTATTAGATATGTTTTACTCAGCTCCAAGAAGCTATAACTCTTATAAACAGATTGTTTAAAGGAACAGGTTTATTTATCTTTGGAAAAAAGGCAGAGAGAAGAGAATAGATTGTAACATGTGTTTCTGCCCAGATAGCAGTAAAATATGAGTTGATTCTTGTCTTTTAAAACTATATATTTTTTCTCTCCCTCTGTGTATATACATGTCCTACAATTGATAGAAAATGATGCATGTATATGTGGATGTGAAGCCTTATTGGGATGTTTGATGTATCTTTCAATCATATTTGTTGGTTTGGGGTATGTATTAACTATGCAATATATTCAAAATTCTTTCCTAAATAAACACGGATAAGCTATAGTACATGTTAGGCATTTTATCAGGCATTGCCTGCAGAATTTCTATTTTATTTACTTCTGAATTTTGATTTGAGTGGTCTGCCTTTGATTTTGGATACTTCTACTGGAACGCTCTAGAAGATGCTCATTTTCTTTCTTCAGCATATGACATGGTACCATCTGCCTCTTCTTTTCTTGCCACAAGTAATAGCAATTTTATAAAATCAGATCACGTTGCAAAACTAGGGGTGGTAAACATTCTACCATTAGATTTATCCAGGAACCTGAAACATATTTTTTGAGGGAAATAGAGTGCCCTGCTTATGACTACTTTGGCATTTTGCATGCAGCATTATGCTTTTTCTCCTTAGGAAAGCTAGCCATGTGGAACTGAAGCCATTAGCCAGTTCTTCAGTGGATAAATGCTATCACCTGGGAAAGAGGCAGAAAATAAATTCTCTTCTCCAGTTAGTGTTTAGAGGAAGAGAACAATATGGGTAGTTGTGTTTACCACAAATTGGTGGAACTACTTTAAGTTCTAAAACAAGATATCTAGTTTTATAAATTCAAAACCAATAATCTCACATTGTTTGCAAAATGACAGAATGAAAACTACTTGAGTTTGGTTTTCCATGTGTACTGTAGTAGGAAACTTTTATGGGAAAAATATATTAATATTTTACTCTGCAACATATTGCAGGAATTTTGCACTTTATTCTGTAATACTGTGGTGTTCAGTCTGTGTCCCCAGACAATGAAAGAATGAGTTGAACACCTAACTAGTAAGTTAGCTTCAGTCAATGAGGGAAGAAGAGCAAATAAAATTTTTATTGGAAAAATGATTTTTGACAATGTATAAGGCCAGATCACTGAATAAAGTAAACTGCATAAAACCTAAGTTATCATATTGAAAAAGTAGTATCCACCAAAAAATAATTATTTTGAAGCATGGTCTTTTCATTTTCTTTACCTGATAGATGTAAATGTTTAAATATTAGTTTTGTTGTGATTTGGGTGTTTTTATCAAGAATTTGCCATGGTCATCCCTCAGTTAAAACAAAAAAAATATATTTTTAAACAATGTTTAAGAGCTTATATTGGAATAACTAGAAAAAAATAATTACGCAGAGGCTTAGGACTATTAAAATGTAATAGGAGGGCTGGAGATGTGGCTGAGTGGTAGAGTAGTTGCCTAGCACATGTGAGGTACAAGGTAAGATCCCCAGCACCACATGAAAGAAAGAAAGAAAGAAAGAAAGAAAGAAAGAAAGAAAGAAAGAAAGAAAGAAAGAAAGAAAGAAAGAAAGAAAGATAGATAGATATTGTGTCCATCTGCAACTAAAATCAATTTTAAAAATGTAATAGATAAATCACAATTTACCATCTATTAAGTTAGTTGTCCTATGTTTTCTAAAATTTCCCCTTCTTGACCCTAACACATAACTTCATAGTTGCTTTTCAATTTCTCTCTATCACATACTAGACTACCAACTCTATGAGGCCCATTTATTGTCCTTTTTATTCACTTCTTCATACCAAGCATATTCACAGTGCCTGAAATAAACTAAGCATTTTAAAACTTCTTAATGAATAAAAAGAGTGAAATTTAAAGGAAGTAATAAACATTCCTCTAAGGGTAGTAGACAAATCAATTTATTTTTCAAAATTTTATATTTATAAAATGACTTTTCTACCTGTAGTATTCTATGATCTGATAATTTCCACAATCAAATTTTCTTTTAAAAATTACATGACATTATATATTTTTATACCAGATGTGACTTTGCTCTAATTTCTTTTTTACTCTGGGGAAAAAAGTCTCATTCAAATTTCCCATTTTCTAACCTTATTGATACACATTACTGTTCTATAGCCCCATGATTAGCTTTCACACAGCATATTCAATGACTGTTGGTGGAGATCAAGTATCAGTGCTCTCCATGTATAGAGAGTTTTAAATGAAAATGGAATACATATCATAGAATTATATGGGGGGTATATGGACTCTCTAAATGTAGAAATGTGTTGTTGATTCTTATCAGACAGTCTGAGTTTAGAGAGTAAGGCTCAAAAAATAAGGGACACAGACTGAATCAAATAGTATGAAATGTTAGCTAACAAGTAAACATGACTATTTCAGAATGTAAAAATTATATTGGTTCATTATAACTATTTTTGAGGAGTGCAGATGAGTTTAGAGAAGGAATGTAAATCCATTTTACTATTACTTTCCAGAAAAAAAACACTTTTAACATTTCAATACATTTCCATATTAAAATATTTTCTAATAGTATTTTCCTGTTATATACATTTCAACTTAAAGCATTTATACTTTAATGAAAATAGAATGATAAAAATATGCTGTTTATAGCATGCATTCTGTACTTTACAATGTACAGTCCGTTCTACCATTCTGTTTGTGTTCCTCACTAATAAAAACAAGTATGTGATCAAAAACTGAAAAATAATTTTCAGTGAAGAAAAAGGGTTAGGAGTATATAGTTTTGGGCTATCAATATCAAAGGCATAATTCCTATATGTATTTCTATTTTAAAAAATTTTTAGTTGTAGATGGACACAGTATCTTTATTTTATCTTTTGTTAATGTGGTGCTGAGGACTGAACAAGGTGTCTCACATGTTCTAAGCAAGCACTCTGCCACTACCTATACCCCAGCCCCAAGTATTTCCATTTTTTTATAGTAACAGTATAGTATTAAACCTATAGCAGAGAGAAAATCCAGCTTTTCACTGAATCTTGCTTTAGTTCCATAATAATAACATCCTTTCTTATCCTTATCATTCCATCAACCTCATTAACTAATTTTTCTGTATAGAACAACCATAATTATATCATGAATCAACTGTCATTATGAAAAGGCAATTTTCTTTTTTTCTCTTTTAAGTTAGGGTTTGTTCTTTTTCTGATTTCACAGTGACTAGCAGAAATCTGAGTTCTTTGAATCCTGTTTCCTTTTTAATCTGTTATTTCTTTTCTATAAGAATTTAGACATCTTTCTCTATAAGAGAAATTAATTTAGTATAAATACTTTTTTTCTCTTATGTTTTCTTCTTGAATATTTTTAAATGACATGATAATGTTTTGTTGTATGTTGTGCCAGTATTTATTTAACCAATCATACCTTGTTGGACATGTAATTTGTTTCCAAGTTTTGTGATTATAAAAATTCAGAGTCAATTTGACTTAATGTTAAGAATTGAAAACAAAAAAAATTGACAAAAAGTTGGTTATCAACTTTCTTGTACCTGATGAATTACTATTTCCTTGTTTAATGTCACAGTTCACCCAGTCTCATTTCAGTATACAAAGTAGTTTTTAAATTGAAGACAGGGGTAGAAGGGTATCCATTTTTTTCTACTCATCAGTACTGAGTATTATTTGGATTAGATGTTATTTGTAAGTAAGGGGGCATCAAACCTGGTTAGTCTTGCTTCTGCAAATAAAAGAATTCTTGGGCATCGTCCATTCTCATGACACTATTGTTCAGTATGTACCTACTGTTACCACTGCTATGCTTGCCCTTTCTAATGTTTATGGGCCTCATCCAATCAGTTGACAGGATGACCAGAGCAAAAAGCATGACACTTTCCAAGAATGAGAGAATTTCTTTTGCCTAACTGCTTTCAAATTTGGACAATAAAATTTTCCTGCCCTGGACTCAAAACACCAGCTCTTCCTGGGTTTCAAGTCTGCTGGCCTTCAGACTGGAATTTCACTATCAGTTCTCTTAGATCTCCAGCTTTCTGATTAACTCTGCAGATCTTAAGACTTGTCAGCTTCCATGATTGCAGGAGTGAATTCTATGTATGTATGTATGTATGTATGTATGTATGTATGTATGTATTTTCTATTGGTTTTGTTTCTCTGAAGAAAAAAAATCCCTGAAAAATATATTCCTTATTACCCTTTATACCATCTTAGGGATCTTCAAAACTAAGAGCATAATCCTGTGCCCTGATGTAGCCAGTTCTTTTTGCTAATATTTTATGATTAGATCATAAGTATTTAGTTACCCAAAATTATTTTGTTTATGAAGCTTTACACACTCATCTACTGAGGAACATAAAGCCTCTATCATTAATATCAGACCAAAAGGTAATTAAATTAATCAATATCTCATCTAATTCTTCTTTAACTCCATGCTGGTGTCCAAAAATGAAACATGCACCATTAAAACATCAGTTTCCATCTATATTCCTGTTTCCCAAATATTTCTGTAGAGCTGGAGAAAGATGATTTATGCTTAGGCAGGTCCATTTCCTTTAAAGGTACATATAAGATTTGACACAAAGAAAAAGAAATTAGATTTGCTTGGGACCCAGAGAAATACTACCCTTTACTTTATGGCAATTTTACCTGCTTATTGATGACATTATACTACCCTTTACTTTATGGCAATTTTACCTGCTTATCGATGACATTATCCAAGCGGAGACCTTTATGTGAAGTGGGAACAGGAAAAATTGCCAAAATTTAAGTGTGGTGAAAAACACAGATATGTAGAGAAATAACTGAGATTAAGATGAAGTAAAATCTAACTGGAGACAATACAGGCTTCATGCCCTAACTCTCTCAAGGCCAGGAGCAGAACATGTCCTAGTAGAAAGGAAAAATAATAAATCTTTTGATTGAAATGCAAGTATAAACATCATAGATTATAAAAACTTGTACAGATCCATATAGTCCTCTATCAAAATATCTTCTTTAGATAAGGAAACTAAAATTTAGAGAGATCAAATAACACTCCTAGCATTTCATCTTGAAAACCCCACTCAATTCTCTTTTATTAATCTGTTACTGAAAATGAGAGAAAGAATTTAAGTTTAAACTTTCACTTTAAATTAGCATTTACCTTTTTTTCCCTATCTATACTGCAAGTGTTTTCTTGAGATAAACTCATGTATCACTGTGGGATTTTGGTTATAGATGTTGATTTTATATCGGTACATTTTCTGCCATCTTCTTGACTCTAAACAATTATAAATGGCTTTACTCTAAAAAGTATTGTTCTAATTGACATTTTAAAGAAAATTCATTTTAATAATACAGAATATATGTTTTATATTCTTCTTTATTCCTTTTAATATTTTCTAGGTTGAACTATCAGATGGTCTAGAAATTCTTGGTTAGATTTATTAGACAGCACAATTATGTTTTTCATCATTAAATGAAGATGAGAATACAGTTTTACTTTAAAGTATTTGACATTTTCAGCATTTATAAAGTCAAAATTTAATCACATCTGAAATTTGCAGCATAAAATTTTGAAAGCCTTCAATTATTAACATTATTTCAGGGGGAAAAACCACTTTGCCGCAGAACTTAATTTTTCTCTCATGAATTGAGTCTGATACAGAATATTCATTATGGTGAAGTTTAAACCCAATAACATCTAGCTCCTTCCATGAAAAAATACTATTCAATGATTTCTGCTTTGACACTGAACTGACCTTGCAATTAATGTTGTACACTATCCTTTCATTATATGCTGTATTATAAAATATGACTTATGGGCAGTATAAAGATACAAAGTTCTGAAATGCAATTTATAACCATGAAAAGGGGCTGAAATATGAGTGACAGTTAAATTTGAATAGATTGGATGAATGTTACAAAACATGAATAATTAAGCATTTTCAACTCACAATTTTGGTAAAATCATTAATGTGATTGTTTTAGAAGGAAGTGCATCCATCATATGGGCACTAAAATTTGTAGAAATACAAACATTTGTATTGTGTGAAATAATAAAAATGAAAACTAGTTTTCCATATTAATTCTTAGTTTATTTTAAAAAGTTATATTTTCCTCAGCAAAGAATATGTTGTACAAAAATCATGTCTACATTAATAAACCTGCAGTAGGTCAATGAGAGAATATTGTTAGTATTAACTTCTTACTTTTCACTAAAGAGCTCTCTGTCTTTGTCCCCTCGGTTAGTGTCCACTCCATCCCACACCTGAATTCTGAGGAAGGTGCTGCCATGGACAGTTCTATAGTAATTGCTGCTCAAAGATGAAAATGCCATATACTGAAACAAAATGTTCTATCAGCTCAGATCCCTTTTCTGAGGGTAATATAAAGTAATCTCAGTCCTACTCTTTCATAATTAAAGATAACCTAAAGGAATATCCTCAAGAAAAAAAATGGTTATACAATATTGTACACTGTGTGGTAATGATGCAACTAGATTAGCTAGCTGACTTTCTCCTAATCATTTACTGGAACCTCAAAACAAGTCTCTCTACTTAGCAGTGTTGATGTATATAATGAGCATTTTCTTATAATGTATATCTAAAGCCAATCTGAGTCAGGAACAGAGTTGCCAGCTAAATATTTGGGGAACTTGCATTTTTCTATTAAAGCAAAATTATGAATAAAGTGTTTTATTTTAAAATGCAAAATGTTTATAAGTAACTGTCATTACAGGCACTTCAGAGTGCAGGGTGATCAATTGTTAGACCTTTAGGAATCGATTGTTCTGTGGAACTTCAGAATATAATTGAATTGTCATCAGGAGTGTAAGACATACCATCAAGAGAGGCCATTTGTGTGCTTTTGTTTTCAGTTAATTTTATAGAGTCATCATGCAAAGACAGACTCCTCTCTTAGTAAAAATCACTTAATGGTGGATTAACACTTGATATTTTATCTCTTATTCCACTTTATATCCACATTTATTCAAGTGCTAACGAGTGTAGGGCAGCAATGAAGCATTTTATTCCTACATTATACTTCTCATAATATATGCTTATTATTATTTTTCATTTATCATTAGCACATATATGTAATAGCTGTTTTTTAAAGTACATAATACATTCACTGAAATAATAACTGTTAATAATTTGAACACTGCTAAGGAGATTACTGTGGATGTCACACAAGATAAGCTTCATGGAATATTGTCCCAAAACAACAGTAACCTCCAGGAGTAACGCCAATCCAAAAGTAATCAGAGGATTAATCTATCCTAACTGCAGTTCATTTCTGATAAATATAGTTTGTCTAAATTATATATTACACAAATTTGGGGTCAAATTCTACTAGGGGATGAAAAATGTTTTATCAGCTCTCAGGGAAAAATCATGTGTTAAGAACCCTGTTTCTCCTCCAAGTCTTTTTAAGCCATTTGTATCTCTGATCAAAATAAGAAGATTCAGTTTTATTTGTAAATGTGGGAATACCTAGTTTCTTATAAAAAATAAGCAGCTACTCAACCCATAAGGACATTAATAAAAGTCAAAACCAATTTTATTTCAGTGAATGCATGATCAATTGTATTGCCAATTGACTTTTTTTTTCTTCTTATCCCAAGAAGGGTATATCATCACATTTTGCATCAACTTTCTTCAAACTATACTGTCAATTGTTATGGTTTGGATATGAATGGTCTCCCAAATGTTCCTGTGTTAATGCAGGAAGTGAAATGATTTGATTATGAGAGCTATGTGTAACAGTAGATATATCCATTTAATGGATTAATAATTTGAATGAACTGACTGGGTGGTAACTATAGGCAAGTGGTATGTGTTTAAAGTGGTATGTGTTTAACTGGAAACATGCCTATAAGGTATACATTTTTGTCCCTGAAATATTGCACTGTCTCTACTTCCTGGATACTATGACCTGAGCAACTTCCCTACCTGATACCCTTCTGCCATGATGTTCTGCTTCACCTCAAGCCTAGAACAATGGAGTTAGTCAGCCATGGGCTAAACTTCTAAAACTGGGAACCTAGATAAATTTCTCTACCTCTAAGTTGTTCTTGTTAGGTATTTTGGTCATAATGGCAAAAAACTGAGTATCACACCCATTTATATAAATATAAAGTACACATCTAAATTCTAGCTTACAATCACGTTACATTTCATAGGTTGTCTACCATCATATTTGTTATTTGAGAATATTATAGATATAATATTTATGTTTATTTATGATAAAATAAACTATAATTTATAATAGAAATGTTGGTTTAAGTGTATAAGTTTTAATTTAAAGGCAAAGATCTTTGAAAATTTCCTGTTTGCCCTTTTTCCATCTGATTTTTTAATGTGTTAGGAACAATATAGGAAATTAGTGTAAATAATTTTGATAGAAATAAATAAAATCATCTTATTATTCTATTCAATGTGTAAATAAAACAATACTTTGGAAGAATTATAATATAAATTCAGAAGTCAAAGTTTTCTCTAATTTTATCTCTCCAAAGTGTTAATTTCTATCAAAGGGAAGAATTTCAGCATACTAAATATAGTTTTAAATATATAATTCATTATGGATAAAATTTCTTTTCAGTAATGGGAAAATTGGAAATATTTAGAAGAAATTAATTCAATGAATATTGAGTACAAACTTGGTTTGTTTTTCTTAAATTCTGGAGAGATAACAGTAACAACAGCAATGATGAGAGTAAGAACAATAGCAACTGTGGACACTAACTGAGGGTGTATTATGTCTATTATGTCCCTAAGCCCATTACATGATTTGCTCATATATGAGATTTACAAGGTTACTCACAGATAGTAATCTTCACAAACTGAGATTTAGAGAGCTTTAGTAACTTTTAAAAGGACACACAGCTATCAAATAGTAAAACCACTGTTTGAATTCTGGCCTACATGTCATCATTCTGTTCTTTTAACCACCACTCTCACTGTAATAAATCCCAAAATATAGGTGAAAAGATGAGAAAACACTCAGAAAATGTTATACAGCAAAATGTGATAAAATATGTCAGTATATAGACACTTATACACGACGTCAGTAGTACTTTACCATAGAAATGAGTCTAATATAAATATTTATTAATCACACTGAAAAGAGAGCAATCATATTCTCTCTGGTGAGTTGTGCCTGTGGTTGATCAATTCTGGCAACCAACCATCAACTTGTAGACTTAGATAATATAGAACACTAAATCTTTGCTTGTGGAAACTAAATAAATAAATAAATAAAATAAAAATGGATGAACAGGAACATCTAATTGGGTGCAGTATAAAAGTCCTTCTAAAGGAATTGATGCCCTTGCTGCTGGGTCATTGTTCTAAGCAAAAGGAGCATGGTGAAAGGAGATGTGAAGCTAAAAACTCTCTTAGAAGGATGTGATAGCAGGAGGAAAGGAAAGATGGGTCCAAGCTCCTGAAAGCCCAAAATTGAACAAACAATACAGAAGAAAGAGCTAAGCCTTTGAAATATGCACATGATGAAAAAAAAAAAAAACTTTAGTCAGGAAAGAGATGGCAAAAGGAAAACTCTTCAAAGAAAGGATAAAAAATATTTTAATAAGCAAATTGACAGATAGCAAAAGATATATACCAAGTTATGTTTTCTTATTGCAGCTAAAGATAAACTGGGACTATTTATGCTTATAAAAAGCATAAATGATTTTTATTTAAGCCTCATAAAAACATAAGTTAAACTAATCAAATGATTCTGTTTTATGATTGTAGTTTTCTGATTGTAGTGGTTATATTTAGCCCAGGGAGAATAGGAAAATGTAAACTGTGAGTGTTGACCATATTTTTTGCATTAAAGAACTTATATTAAGAAAGTACAATGTGCCAATTTATGCTTATAAAAAACATAAATTAAAAAGAAAACATTCTAAAGGAAGGAGCAATGAAAATATATGTTAATAGAGGAAAGATGGCCCTAGGGTTTCAAGTTTCCTTGAGAGATAAATGCATATACATTTTCTGTAGTAGTCCTCCACAAAAAAAAAAAAAAAAAAAAAAATCTTGGGAAATAATATACAAGGACTTTCTTCCTACCTTCCACTCTTCCACCTGAGGAAAAGATAGGCTATCTGAAATAAGCTTTTTAATACAATGAGAGAGAAAGAAAGATAATCTTCTAAATAACTTAAGTCCTAGATAATATATCTCCCTTATGTAAACTTGACTTATTTCCCCATTAGGGGAATGTTTTAAAGATGGATTGTTAGAATTTTTTTCTTTGCTTTATGTGTGTATGGGGTACCAGGGATTGAACCCAGGGACAATTAACCACTGAGCCACATCCCCAGCCCCTTTTTATACTTTTTAGTTTGAGATGGTCTCCTTAAAATGCTAAATTTAGGAACTTGCTAAATTGCTCAGGTGGGCTTTGAACTTGTGATCCTCCTATATCAGCCTCCTGAGCTGCTGGAGTTATAGGCATGCCATGCCCAGCCTTGTTTCTAATTTTTAAAATATAATTAACTCCCAAATTCGATTAATAATAGATCCCAGAAATAAGCAAATGTATTGAATTCATAAGTAATATAAAATTAGATCAAATTTAGTTATGCATGAGGTCAGATGGTGATAAAATGAGGATAAACTGAAATAGTTTATTAGCCAGCTTTGGGTTTTTTTATGCAAATTGAAGGAAAGAGACATCACTGTAGGGTACATTCTTAATGTCAATTTATTCCTAAAAGCAATTTTCACAGGACACACTGCAAGCCCTGGATATGTGACAAATTCAAAGACCTAAGCCTTCAACATGCACAGCAATATACTTAGAGAATCTCTAACTGTAAAGATGATGATTCTGGAACTTTTTAATGACCCTAATCATTAGCAAAGATTAAAATTATATTCAACATTCTATATTTACCAAGGCAATAAAATGGACTAATCTAGTTTAAAGGGGTTTTAAAATAAAGAGATGAAACAAACAAATTATTTTGATTTAGGCCTCATAAAAACATAAGTTAAATTAATCAAATGATTCTGTTTTATGAGTTTTCTGATTATAGTGATTATATTTAGCCCAGGGAGAATAAGAAAAAGTAAAGTGTGAGTATTGCATTGAATGATCATATTGTTTACATTAAAGAACTTGTATTAAGAAAGTACAATGCACCAAATACTTTCCTATAAGCACATGTTAACAAAATCACCTAGGAAGTGCCTTCCATGTGGTAGAAAGAAAGCCTGCATTGATTTACAATGAATTAGAAGAATCATTGTTTTTCCATGTAAATAACTGACTTCACATGAAAATGCTCTGAGTCAAAGTAGCTTATGAAGACTGGATTATTAACAAAACAGAATGGCCATGTTATCAGCATCGTTCTTGAAATAAAACTGGAAATTTTAATAATTTGTGTTTTTATTTTATAATCAGTAAAATCCAAGGTAGAACAAAGAAAATGAATATCTTTTCTATATAATAGATGGATATTATTTGAAGTAAACTTAATTTTTGTCAGTAATTAAGCTTTATTGTTTTTCTTGAAAAATAACTATCTTGATAGCTTCCTATCTGTATTTATAATTGTCTATTTATGTAACATATGGATGAATACATGTGTACTTATACATATAAACTATACATATGTCTACAAATATATATAATATACATATATAAATACAAACAGATATATCCATGTCACAAACACACATAATTTTCAATGTTCTCTTTTGATTTTTTCCTTTAAGAACACATTATTTGGGCTGGGGTTGTGGCTCAGCAGTAGAGCACTTGCCTAGTATGTGTGAGGCACTGGGTTCGATCCTCAGTACCACATAAAAATAAATAAAATAAAGGATTATGTCCAACTACAACTAAAAAATATTTTAATAATGAACACATTGTCTGAATGAATTTATTTTTAATTTTTATTCATGTTGTTTGAGTGTTTTGGTGTTGATCTGGTTGCCTTGAAACCTGTTACTAGCAGTATGCAAAGATGTACAAAGCCTGAATCCAGACTGACTTTCATATTAATTTTATTAGTAATATAGGGATGAAAATAAGACACAGTCCATATTAAATATGGGGATATAATAGGTATTTTAATCTCAGCTCCAATATTTTCTAGTTCAGTTATACTGGAAAAATATTTTTTAAACTATGAAACAGACAAAATTCCTTCCTGATAAGCTTCATTAAAATTATTGAATGACATGATGTAGTAGAAGATAACTGTTAGGTCCTAGGTCTACATTAGGAGGTTAGTTATAGGTATTTCTATATAAATGATGTATTTAGAATTCCTTTTCTTTTACAACCTAGAGTTGAGTCATGTTTTGAATAAGTTACTTTATATTTCTGGTTTCAATATAGAGATACCTACATGAAAATTTGATGTTTATTAATGTTCATTAGTATGTATTAGATGATCATTTCTAAATAGACTATACTTGAGTACTTGTTTTTGAGAATTATTTTGTCATCTAAATTCAACTCCATTAAAGCTCTTAATATTCTAGTAGCTTTTAATAGCAATACTTAAATACATTAGAAATATGCAATTACATATTACCTCTGACATCTGGAGACCAAGGATGAGTGGGTCATCTAGATTCAGAACAAAGTCTCAAAAAAAGTTCTGTTTGTATTAATAATGGTTGACTGGCAAATACAGTGGATATATAGTTTTGTATTAAGTGATTTAATGATGTGTCTAATAACTCCTGTGGTAAATTTAACTGGAAATTTAACTAACTCAGACTTCACTCTCCAGGGAAACATGTGAAATTGTATTTTTCTTTTCTAACATGGTAACAGTCTTTAGTCTATGTTATGCTTAGGTTTTTCGCTGCTAATAAGATATTTGAAATGGGTATCTTTTCTATTTTCTTTGAATGGGTTTTGGGATTATTCAGGGTATCTTCTAATTATGATCTCACATTTTTTCTTGATAATGATAGCTGCTATATTATTCAAATTAACAACAAATGTTTCCATTGTCAGTATCCTAGAAACTGTTATGGAAACCACTGAGACTGAATCACTGGCTTTTTAATTTACCAGTTGTCAAGGCAGCCTTGTAGTTATATTTTTTGCAGGATCTCTGGACTCAGAGACTGGAGTTTAAATCTTGGCTCCACAACTGTCTAGCTGTGTGACTTTGGGTATATTTGTAAAACTTTGATTTCTTCGTCTATAAAGAAACATATGAAACATTTAGCATAATGTTAGGGGATTTATTTTTTCATGACAAATGTCAGAGATCATTCTATGCACTAGGGACACAAAGATGAATAAGAGATGGTCTCTGACTTTTAAAATAATATAATCTTGTGTAAAAGACAGGCATGTAAACAGCTTGCCATTTTGCCAGATACAGAGTATACATATTTAATATATATTAGCAGCTAATGCCTTTGTTATTATTAATAATGAGCTTTCAATCGCATAAAATGCTCTTAATCCATAGAAAATCAAGTCAGAAACGAGGCTGGATTTTTAAAAATATGAAAGAAGCAAGAATTAAAATGAATGATTGAAACTTATTTTCCAAATTAGTTGTCTTTCACATTTACCAAATTTATAGGAAAATTATTTTTATTTCTGTATGATATACATGAATAAAATGCACTTTGATGTAAATAATTATTGCCATTGCTGTTCAACTTTTATCCATAATTCACTAAATACATACTTTTAGCCAAAGGCAGTGCTTTTGAGAGGATTTCAAATGACTCATGTATAGACCTGCTCTCAAAGAATTTAGAATGTTCTTGGGGAAGGAAAGTAATACTTAAAACACTTAGAGTACTTCAGTAATTTCCTCAAAATAATTTGATCAATGAAAACTTGTTATATTAAGATAAATTGTCACTGACTTCCATAAATCTATACTTAACACCATAGAGCCACATTAAATGACCTTTCATTTTTACCTTTTCTATGACCACTCATTGGGTCTTGGTCTTATCCTTTCACTGTGTTTCTGGCATCATCCTCTTTTTTTCCATTAATATCATCACATCTACTATCACCACCTGAAGCAGAGCTACTCTCCAAAATGGAGATCATTCACATTATTTTCACTCATTATTATTTTCACAAGATAATTTTATGTTTTCATAACTATAAGAATAGAGGGATATTCAAGTTCAAGTATTTTGAGGCATTGGATGGTTACTTATCTCTAATATTCAAGTCATACAACTTCTCTGGGTCTGTTTCTTCACCTCTGAAAGAAGAAACGATCTTTAAACCTTTTCAGATTCTTTTGATTGTGTCATCTCCAGCCATAGCATCTAAATTCTCCTTTTAAATGTCTCTAATTTGTCTCATGATTCCCCACCTTTAGGCTCTCCTGCTTGTCATTTATCCTCATGCAATGTGTAAATTGCATCCCTCATCCTAAGACCATCCTCAAGTCCCATTAACTTCATGAAGATCTTCATAATCTCCCCCCAAAGCCACCTCTTCTTCAAAATCCCATACAGCTCATCTGATATTTACTATGTACTGCCAGAAGCCACTAAGCATACTTTCTTGAATACATGATTTATAGTCTTACCTTGAGTATAGATCCTTGAAATAAAAACCATTTCTTGCCATTTTTCTCATTTTCTATAACTTATAGGATTGTGATTTTCAGTATAATAGGCACTCAGTAACTTTTTCTTTATTCTTCCATATATCTCTAAATAATACTATTTATAGGAATGGAGCATTTTTCTATAGGAATAGAGAATGTCCTTCACTAGAGAATATTGTATAGTTCTTAATATTGTTGAAGAAAAAAATGTGTATCTAAAATGGACTCTAACATTATGTATCCTTATGTCTTTTGAATATTGATATATTTCTCAAAAATAATTAAACATTTTGGCAGTTATCAATATTATGTATTTTCTAGGAATATTGTAAAGAAAAATACATAGACATGGTAAATTATCTTGGCAAATTCTAAAATTATCTGATATAGTTAACATTCCAGTATTCACGTAACTCACATATACTATATTCACCAGTGTTTTATTTATTATTACCACTATATTTTGATGTCATTTCAAGAACCACTTATAATTTTTTCTGAAAACTTTTAAAAGTATGGTTGCCCATAGTTACTACTTCTCACTTTATTGAAGGCAAGGTACATAAAGATGTTTTAATCTGCTAACAAATATCGAGGGTATTTTCAAAATACATTAATGATTTGTGGGACTCTTGAAATTATTTCCTAAGTAACTAAATATTATAACTTATAAGGCATGATTATCTTCAATGCTTATAATTATGCAGCATTATGTTAATGAGAACCGACCTTTGTAGTATGTCTTATATTTCCTATAATAAATTCTTCAAAACTTCATTGATGATTTTTATTTTTCCAAAAGACAAGTTAAAAATGATATTTCAAGGGGGATCCAGTGTTGCACACCTGTAATACTAGTGACTCGGGAGACTGAGGCAGGAGGATCTCAAGTTCAAAGCCAGCCTCAGCAAAAGCGAGGTGAGACCTCGCAACTCAGTGAGACCCTGTCTCTAAATAAAATAAAAAAAAATAGGGCTGGGGATGTGGCTCAGTGGTTGAGTGCCCCTGAGTTCAATCCCCAGTACCAAAAAAAAAAAAAAAAGACATTTCAACCCTCTTTCTTCAGTCTTCCCAGTCCCTGGGATTACAGGTGTGTGTGCCACTGCACTGAGCTTCAATGTTCAATGCCTAATTTTTGATAAAACAACCTGTATGTAATTTAAACCTTCCAATTGTTTTCAATGAAATTGTATAGAGCTAGCTGAATATTCTTGAGCATTTACATTATAAATACTTTCTTAGGGAAGCAAATAAGTACTTTACATTAAATACATATTGTGAGTTGTTAATTATTTCTATCTTTGTAATAAAATATCTGATATAATCAATTAATAAAGAGAAACATTTTATTTTGGCTCAAAATTTGGAGAATTCAGTCAATTTGATTGATTGGCCAGTTGCTTTGGGCCTGGTGCAATATAGCACATTGTGGAGGTTTTTGGGGCAAAGCCACTTATCTCATGACCACAAAGCAGAAAGAGAGAGCAAGGAAGGGGCTAGGCTCACACAGTTTGCTTTGGGTCAAACTCCCAAATACCTAAATTGCTCTCTCTAGGTCCCACTTTTCAAAGGTTTCACCACCTCCCAATAGTTCCTCCCTGGGGACTAAACCTCTAACACATTGCCCTTTAGGGGACATTAAAGATCCAAACTGTAGCATAGAAAGGAATCCTTAGGCACTTAAACTGTGCAGGGTACTCTGGAGCTCTTTATTCAAAGGAAAGTCTTTGAAAGAAATTTGCATTTCTGGACCTTTGGCCCTAGTATAGATGGGGTAATCTAGCTGATTACTGAGATGCCCTGAGGACTCTTTCCTATTATCTTGCTGCTTGGCACTTGGGATCTTATCTGTGCTAAGATTTTTCACCTTCAGGGGCCAAGAGTTACAAGCACTCCTTTTCTGGCCTAGGGGCAAAATTTTCAAATATTTCTACTTTTCCTCCCCTTTGCTCCCAATTCTCACTTGTAAAGTTGGCTAAAATCAACCTGTAATACCCATGCTACCGCCTGAATGCTGTGCAGCCTTAGAGCTCAGCCTCCCACAAAGTATCAGGGTAGGAAAGAAAACATTCAAAGTCTTTGTCTTAGTGTAATAAGGATAGCCTGTAACCTATAGAATCTACATTTCCATCTGAAACCTCATCTATCACCTTAACTATCTGCATACCTATCATTATTCTGGTCATCTGAGCCCACACTACAATCACCAGTTAAGTTCCACTTTTAACTATTGTAGGGTTTCTTTTACCCATGCCTTCAAATTTTTCCAAACTACCCATTCCAAAGGCTTCCACACATCATCAGATATATAGTGATGATCCCACTTCTTAGTACCAAGTTTCTGTTTTAGTTACCCATTACTAGAGCAAACTACCTAAGACAATCAACTATGAAGGTTTAATCTGGCCCACAGTTTTAGAGTTCTCAGTCCATGATTGATTGACCCCATTGCTTTTGGGCCTGTGGTTCCACTATGGTGGCAGTATGGCAGAACAAGCCACTTGCCTCATTGTAGGAAAGACAAAAGGAGAGTGAAGAAAAGGCTGGCCTCTTACAGTAAGTATCCCCATTGAGATATGCCTTCAGTGACCTCAAAACCTCCTCCTGATCCCCATGGTTACTGGAATTTTAGCACAAAAATCTCAGCTCCAGGGGTCCCAATGCAGCAGTCTGGAAAAGTCAATCAAAGAGAAGAACAGTGCTGAAGGCAGGCAAGAAACTTAAATCAGTGTAGTTTTTTTCAGTAAGACAAAGGGACCTGTATCCTTAGCCCTATTTTCCAAGGGTACTGAGATGAAATCTTAGATTATATAGACAAGGGGACCAGAAGTATTCATGGTCAAGCACTCTTAGATAAATGGTGGTCTGGTTGAACATTATCTCAGGATTTGGTCTGGCATGGCCTCATAAGCAGGGATAACTTGCCATTACCTGGAGGACAATTTTGACTCATTACAAGATGTTCACGAGTCAGACCTGTTTTTCCTGGAATCCAAAGTGACCGCCAGAGAGAATGACACAGAGTAAAAGTCAGATGCAAAATGTAGACAGAGATGCCAAGTTTTTATCCTGCTTTTAGTTACCAATTAGACATTTGTAGACCCAATTGAAGGGTCAGCACTTTTAGCAAAAGCAGCCTTTGAATCCTAGTTTTACCATCTTTTTAAGGTTTGACTCCCTCCTAATAACACCTCCATGGGAATCAATCCTCCAACACATGGGTCTTTGGAAGATATTTAAGATCCAAACTGTGTCATATATTAAAAATTCTTTCTTAAGGAAACAGAAATGAGAACTTTAATTTATACTAAATACACGCATATTATTCTCATCAGTTAACTATTGAGTCATAGATTTAAGGAGTTCTATTATGAAGACTAAAGTGTTATGCAAATAAGAAATTATTCTTTCCATTACATTTAACTTCTTTGTATACTTTATAGCAAGCACCAGTGAGTAAGTCTACTGAACACAAAAGCAAAAACAATAGTAGTGATGGCACAACTTATAAGGGAAAAAGGCCTTATCAGGAGTAAAAATAGTAAGTAATAAAAACAGTGAATGATCTTAAAGGGATTTAGTATGTAAAAGCCAAAAGATAGTATAAATGAGTTGCTTTTTATTTATTTATTTATTTTAAAAGATAGAGAGAATTTTTTAATATTTATTTTTCAGTTTTCAGTGGACACAACATCTTTATTTTGTTTATTTTTATGTGGTGCTGAGGACTGAACCCAGCGCCCCTCACATGCCAGGCGAGCGTGTTGCCACTTGAGCCACATCCCCAGCCCACTGAGTTGCTTTTTAAAGCAGCATTATTGTATGATTAAACCTTGATGGTTTAATTATCAACAGAATTGTACAGAAAGCTTCCCTAAAACCCAGAGAAGTGTTCCCCCTAAATAATTCCAAAGCCAGTCCTATGTTTCTATTAAAAATAAAGTAAAAACAATGTAATGAACATTTTAAAATAATTATTTTTGTGTTATTTTACTTTTTAATATGTAATAATTGTACATATTAATGGTGTTTAGTGTGATATTTCAATATATGTATGCACTGATCAAATCCAGTCTCCCTTTATGTGCCTTCTCTCCCCTACCTTCCCAAACTCTAGTTATCACTATTCTACATTCAAGTTCACTTATTTTGAGAAATTGTAAAGCGAAAGTACTAGACTGAAAACAAACACATGCAGTTGTTCCTGCAAGTATTTTACTGATATTATAATTATGTATTTCAATTTTCGAGTCTCTCCAAGTATCTAATGTTGAATCAATTATTCTAAATTAAACATGTGTAGATAAATGAGATGGAATATGGATATGGAAAGCTCAAATCTCAGATCCAACAACTATTTAAAGCAGAAACACCAAAGGAAGCACATTTCTAATCTAAAAGCTACTCAGTGGTAGATCAAATAGAAATTCCATTCAACAGTATTTCTGCTATTTCATCTTTTTTCTATATGGAACTGAGAAAGCAAGAGACGCGGAAGGAACCTTATCTCAGGAGTCCCACATTTATGCTGTTGCTACTTAAACATGAGGTATAAGAATGTAATGAAAGTTTCAAAAAGGTGGAATAAACCCATGAATTATAGTGTGGCTGTCTACTTTAAGATATTAGCTAGGAAACCTACTGGGAGTTGCCCATACCTTGTCTAGCCTGAGGCATATTATCATGCCCAATCTAATCCTAAGAAATCTTTTAAAGCACAAAAATTGAACCCAGAACATATCTCTAACACAGCCTTTTTATCTTGACACCAAATCATAGCATGAGCCAGTTAAGGTTGTTGCTACTCTCCAGGTCACTTTACATGTTGAAATAATAAATAAAAATTTCTTAAAATTTGTGCGCACCAAAGAAAAACTGTCCACTTCCATATATGATGAAAATTAGTATTATTAGTATTTTCTCATATAACTTGAAAAATATCAGACTTAAATTTTAGCCCATTTGAAGACAGTTTTTATAAAACATTAGTAAACTCCAAACCCCTATACATGCCAATGTGTTCATTATTAGTTATCAGAGATGTATGACAAGTTCTTGTAAACATTGTTTTACTTTTTTCATTTTTCTTAATCTGTATTCTTGATATATCCATGATTTTTTATTTCTAGTGTATATTTGACACTGCATGTTTTAACAACATGATTTTTTGTTTTAATAACATTTTAGTGTATTGTTAAATAACATTGGTTATTAACTGTTGTTTTAAAATCAGTGGATTGGATATGATCATTTTGAAATTTTTAAATTTTTGATTGATTTTATTATTATTTTTTAAATACACAACAACAGTGGAATGCATCACAATTCTTATTATACATATAGAGCACAATTTTTCGTATCTATGTATATAAAGTATGTTCATGCCAATTTATGCCATTATACATGGCATAATTTTTTTTTACATTACAATTCTTAATACACATATATACAACAATTTTTCATATTTCTGTTTGTATTTAGGGTATGTTGACACCCAATTCAAATCTTCATATATGTATTTTGTGTAATGACGACCATCACATTCCACCATCCTTGCTAATCCCCTTCCCCCTCCCTTTCCCTCCCACCCCTTTTCCCTATCTAGAATTAATCTAATCCTCCCATGCTCTCCCTCCCTACCCCACTAAATCTGATGGCTTTAGGTTTAGTTCAAGCTATAGATTACCTGTGGAGATTGAAACTGCCAAAAAAATAGCTTAAGCAGCCCTTAGAGTATTCTAAAATAGGGACATTTTCCAGAGCATTGGTTTATAAAGCTTCCATTATTTCTTGATGTTGAGCTTTCAGGATTTAGCTACAATATTTACTCAACATCTAAGCCATGCTTTTATTATCAGTCATATTTTTATACCTTTCATAATCAAATTGCTTATCACAGAAAAAAAAAATATATAAATATATGTAAGTTTGCATGACTCTCAAAGAATTCTCCTTGGTGTTTCTTTGATGTGTTTTGATGTGCAGAATAAGAATTCAATTCAAGAATAAGAAAGATGTCATAATAAAAATAAACTAAGAAAATCAGCTTTTCTTCAAAAGTCTGCCAATGCTACTGGCAATAGTTCATCAGTACTCTTTTTCTAAATATGTGTCCTATTCTTTGTCTAAAAAAATCATTTTCTGTTCACCAGTTTGTTCCAACTATACCTGGGAAGGTGTGTGGCATAGGGATAGGTCATGGACTTGAATTCAAAGAGCTACAATTAAGCCAAAGATGGGCTATTTATTATTTTTCTGATCTGAGTCAAATGACAGCACGTTTCTCTTTTGCCATATCTCTTGCTGTAAATGAAACTCATGCATAGAGATATCAGAAATGGTGCCTTGTTGGCTTCTCTGTGCCTCATAGGCTGGTGCAAAACAAAGCATTTTCATTGACCAGGGTCTCTTCAGTTTTGGTTTGGTTCACCTAGATTGGATTATCCTACCTGGGAAAGGCTAAAATTAAAATTCATATCAAGATCAAAATAGTCTCAGAGTACTCATTCTACTTTTTCAGGGATGGAATATCTGAGTATGCTAGGGAAACTGAGAAAGAGATTTTATAATCAGAAGTTTTAGAATTAGAGTAATGATCATAAAGCTAATTTCATGATCAGAAGCAATGGAGCAATGTAAAGATATGACTTTGAAGATATTGCCCAGGGGCTGTGGACAACCCTAAAGAGTCATCTCTACCTTACAAGGAAGCACACCACTGTTGTGGCTGTAAGGTGGGAGGTTTCCTTCCTCACAGAGATAAATCTGTGTTCTTCACCTGCCCATTCTAGAACCAGTTACCAGGAGAATTCCATGTCTGTTTGATTCAGATTATGGGAAGATGAACGTTGGATCAGAATTTCAGTGCACAATATAATATCTCAGTTAAAAGAATAACATTATTATTTTCACTAAAATGGTGCATCTGTATGGGTCCTTAGGTAATTCTAAATTTTAAGCTAATGATTTAGATAATAAGTTGCAGAAATAAATGTTACTACTAACTTTATATAGTGTTCTTCTACATGTAATTCAAAGGTTTATATCAGAAAGAGGACCCTGAAATAATAACTCAAAGGCAGCTTTGCTCATTTAAATTTCAAAATTTTAAATTGTCCTGGGAAATATTGTCAAAATCTACTTTCCTCTTTATTTAATTATGTATACATTGCTACATCAGTGGATAAACTGAGGGGAAAATTTCTGTGTTAATTAACTCTCTGTTACTGTAACAAAATGCCTGTGATAAACTTTCCCTCTTTTATAATTTGTTTATTTTCACTCATGATTTGACAGTTTCACTTTGTTATTGCTTAGCCTTGTTGCTTTCATGCCTGTGGGACAAAGGAAGCACATGTCATTATGTCACATTTTTATAGAGAGCACATGGTGGAGCAAAGAATCATGGCTAGGGACACCAAATAAAAGAAGAGCAAGGGACTGGGGTCCCACAATCCCTTTTAAAGGCATGTCCCCATTAACTGAAGACCTGCTTCCCACTAGGCCACATCTCTTAAAGTTTCCACCACCTTCCAATAGTGCCAAATTGGGGGCTAATACTGTAGCACATGAACCTTTGGGGGACAGTAAAGATCCAAACAAGTCTTAACGATAATCCTTCTGTGATCATAAGTTACCAATCAATATTTTTAATTTATATTATATTATTTTCTGGACATTAGGAAGGGTGTGGTAGTCATTTCAGGTAAGAACCTTTTATGATGGCATTAACCTTCTGTAATTCATCAAATGAAAAATCTCAAAACTAAGGATATGAAATGAAATATCTAAAGAAAAAAGAACTAGATGAACGTGTAGGTTTTTAGCTCAATAATGTCTGTGATATAGTCACAAAATTCTGAGTCACTGAGTGTGTTCAGTGCTAAGAGTTCACCTAATATATATATTTTTTTATTTTTTAAAGTTTTTGTTTCTTCTCAAACACTTTTTTTTTTTGTTATATTTACCAGAAGCCTTCCTTTTTCTGGCATCATGAATTAAAATTAGAGCTGTCTACTAGGCAGAAAAAAAGTCTTAATTAGATTGTTGACACAGACAAATAAGCATGTCAATTAACATATACTATCACCATTTATATGCCTTTTCAGACTGCTTCTAGGGTAATTGATCTCAGGGAGATAACATCTCCCAAAACATCAATGAAACTTGGGGTGGATACTCATAAACATACCTACATTGATGAAACTCTTTATTTCCTCCACAAAGTATGAATGCCAATGAATGAATTTCATTTTTGTGTCAAAAGCTTGATCACCTATACAAGAGAGGCCTGATGTATAGATTAAAGGAGATATATATATGTGTGTATATATACATATATACACATATATCATATATATGTATATATGTATATATACATATATATGAATGAAATATATATATATATATATATATATATATATATATATATAAATGAAACTCCTGGTTCAGAATGTGTTTCATAGTAACACCAAAAAGAGAGTAACTATAATATTCTAAGATCTTAGTGAGCTATGCTTTTAAACATTTTTATTAAAGTTCATAAACATATAGAAAACTGTACCTACCACAAGTTTTTAGCTCAATGATGTTTATGAACTAAACACATCCATATAATCAGAATCAATTTTAATAAACAAAACAAAAGAGCATCACTGGTTAATGACTATTAATCCCCATCAAGAGCAATCACCGATCAGATTTTTCATAGTACAAATTATTTTTGCCCTACTATTAATTTTGCTGAATCATATATGTCCTTTTGTGTCTTTGTTTTCAGCTCATAATATTTTGAGATTTATCTATTTTTTGTGCACAGTTCCTAAGCTTTCAATTTTATGGACTGCATAATATTCCAATGGGTAAATATAAGAGTTCTGTTGAAAATTTAGCTCTTATTAACAGTGCTGCTACAGACATTCTAATATGTTTCTTTTGGCATAAAATCTTACATATTTCAGATAGGTATATTAAAAGTCACCATTATAAATATTCTTATACATACAGATTGAAGATTTCTTATCCAAAATGCCTAAAATCAGAAGTATTCTGGACTTTGTAGTTGTTTTCATTTTTAGATAATTACACATATTTACATTTTTGTTAACATACATAATGAGATATCTTTGGGATGGAAATGAAATGTAACACAAAATTAATTTATGTTTCATATATACCACACAAATAGCATGAAAATATTTTATACTATGTTTTTTTTTTTTTTAAATCATCTTTTTTTTTTTTATTGGTCGTTCATAACATTACATAGTTCTTAATACATCATATTACACGGTTTGATTCACGTGGATTATGAACTCCCCCTTTTACCCCGTATACAAATTGCTGTATCACATCAGTTTCCCTTCCATTGATTGACATATTGCCTTTCTAGTGTCTGATGTATTCTGCTGTCTGTCCTATTCTCTACTATCCCCCCTCCCCTCCCCTCCCCTCCCCTCCCCTCCCCTCCCCTCCCCTCCCCTCCCCTCCCCTCCCCTCCCCTTTTCTCTCTCTACCCCTTCTACTGTAAATCATTTCTTCCATTTGTATTATCTTGTCTTACCCCTCCTTTCCTCTTGTATGACATTTTGTATATCCCTGAGGATCGCCTTCCATTTCCATGCAATTTCCCTTCTCATTCCCTTTCCCTCCCACCTCTCATCCCTGTTTAATGTAAATCTTCTTCTCAAGCTCTTCGTCCCTACCCTGTCCTTGTTTACTCCCCTTATATCAAAGGAGTCATTTGGTATTTGTTTTTTAAAGATTGACTAGCTTCACTTAGCATAATCTGCTCTATATACTATGTTTTTAATAATTTTCTACATGAGACAAAGTTCATGGTAAAGAAATTTCCAATTGAATCATTTTGAGACTTAATAAGCTTTGGATTTTCATATTAAATAAACTCAACCTCTGTATGTGTGCTGCCTCTATATACTTTTGTTTAAATACAATTATGCATATCAATGTGTGCATATATATATATATATATATATATATATATATATAAAACTTCCATCTCAAATAAGCATGAATTATGCAATTAATATTCAGTCACAGAAAGTGTGTTCATCTAAATATGTGGCAAGTACTCCATATCTTGTGTTGTTTTCTTTTTTCTACATTTATCTCTTACTTTTGCTCAGATAGGAATAATTTGGCTAGTCTTTCTGTAGAGTGTAGTCAACATAATATACTTAAGATACCCGCTAACCCATCTGAATCTCTTGAGAACAAGAAAGCAGTGGTCCTTCCACTGGACAGATTAAAAAGCCTTGGACCAAGTTTCACAGCTTACAGATTTAAGTTTCTCCAATCATCCCAGCTGGGTACCTTGTAAAGCATTTCACAGTTTGTGACATCACTCTCAGAGGCCTTATTCTTACTCCACTTCTTCCCAAGATCTCATTTCAGAGGATCTCAGTTGCTCTAAGAGTGTATTTATAACTCCCTGAATTCCATATTCCCTATAGCAGTTCTTCATTAAATAACTTAAGTCAGATTCAGTAGGCTAGAAGGCAACTGAGCTTCAGTTTATTCATTGCTTATTTCTAAAACATGTTCCTTTTTGCAAACACCTTATATTCATATTCAATTTGAGATCATAAATTGTTTTAAAGCAGATACTGCTTTTGCATATTAACTTTAATCTCAAATAATTAGTAATAATCTTTGAAAATAGAGCTTATTTCTCTACAGATCTGCTTTCAGCATATCCAGAGGCTTTGTATTAATTAGAAAGGTCACCTATGTTGGATGGATAATTTAATAGAAAGAGAACCACCTTTGGGCAGAGACATTTGAAAAAGGCACCCCAACCTGGAGGCTGCGGGTGATTTAGATGCAGCTCTGAATTAAATTACATGTCCTAGGGAGGGAAGCATGTATTTATTTTCACATCCCCCTCTCTGCTTTAGACTGAATGTCCTTATGCAGTGTACAAACAGCCCAATATCTGTTGCATATCTGCTAATATGAACACACATGCACATGTACTCACTTCTTTGAGTAGGTCTTTAATAATTAATTGAATGAAGCTCCAAAGCCTTTTATTAACATAACAGTAATGTACAAATATTGAAATTCAGTGACATTTAAATTTCAGTTTCAGTAATAGTAATGAAAATCTTGATGAGGTACAAAACATAAAAAAGAAAATTCAGAATATTCAAACTATAAGGTTGGGGTTGCAACCCTATTGATGAAAGAGTATGAGGAGATATAGTGAAGACAAAAAGCAAAATCTTATAAATCTGATGGGATGTATAATCAAATAATCATATATATATATATATATTTTTTTTTCCATATTCAAAAAATTTCTAGACTATCTAAACATGGAAACTTACAGATGTGGCTGCCATGAAAAGCTACAGCAGGCAGGCTAGAACAAAATAGCAGGCAGAAGTTATAAATGAAAGGTTGGTTTTGAATGATTCATCTATCAAGTATTAAAACAGATTTGTGCTCTCTTCAAGGGATTGTTCAAAGAATATAGTCCAATTTTGAGTTTTTTTCTGGTAATTCCCTGTCATGTTGTTTTGTAGGTTACCTCAGTCTATGTAATAGGCCTGGGCCCTCTTCTATAATACATTTCATCTTTTATATATATATATTTTAATTTTTCACCTCATCATAAAATGTACTAAATAGGAACTTTAGTTTAAAATGAAGGGCTACTACTTAGAAGCCACCATGGATTATATTCATCAGAAAATAGAAAGGGATTTATTCCAGACTTTTAGAAATGTTATTTTGGAAACCAGAAGAGGCCTTCTATTATTTTTTGAGATCTAATAGATATAGTACTTTATGTGTATATTATTCAAGGTGGTAGCTTACACAGTAAGAGGTGCCTAAGAAATATTAGACTGATTAAATTAGAAAGACTGTAGGAACATATGAACAGAAGGGTCCTTGCTTTGGATTTTATATTGGCTCCCATGCCTAGGTACCTATGGAGAGCTCCTTTCTTTCCCTTCCCATAAAGAGTTGGTAAAAATTTGAAATGCCATTAAAGGGACCATCTAGCTCATTTAGAGCTTCTATCACAAATGAGGAGGAGGTATGACAGGGAGAGATCTTTTCTTTACTTAAGTCTTCAACTCCTATGGGACTTTAGAATAGCAAAAAGAGTTGATTTCAAGACTAATTGTAATTGACAATGATTTTCATGGGATAGAATTAGTGTGACAGATGCATGTTAACTCCAAGGACTATTATTTAGAAAATATCTTAATACATAAGCTTTATTCAGAAAGAGACTAAGTAAATGCAAATAATAAATGAGCATATATTTTAGATTTAACAAAAGAGAGCTCTTGCAAATCTGGAAGACTGTTTCAGTTGTTTTGGAAGAGTTTAAGTGACTTGGGGAAAATGGACTAGGTGTTTTCTCAGTAGTCATCTACTGAAGCATCTAAAATATATAATTTCAAAGGATGATAATGCACATCATATAATTCTGTGGGTTCTTAAGCTGGAGTAATAAGCACAATTCCTCACAGATAAAGAAAAAGATAATGCAATATAATGTTGTTCTCCTTCATTTCTTTAAAACCCCTAGTGTTATAGGTTGGGTTCTATGAGAAGCAGACACTGAGACAGAGCTTGGTATGCAGGATACTTATTAAGGTGTGCCCTCAGACCAAGACCTAAGGAAAGGACATACGAAGCAGAAATGGGCATGGAAAGAAGTTGAGATGCAGTGCAGGTATAATACCAAACTTTTTATAAAGCAGACTGAGAGATTTGGCCAGTAAGGAGACATGAAACTGAAAGAGTTTTATAGGTTGAAAAAACATGAACAATGTGATATCATTTTCCTGTGTCATTTAGCCCATAGAATGACACAAAAATTAAAGAGATCAGGTGACAGGCAACACAACTAGTATGGCATTCTGTGGTTGAGAAGCCAATATCACTCTGCAAATAAACAACTTTATAGTCTGCAGCTGTACTAGAAGGGGAGCTTTGGTGGAAAGACACACCTTAACCATAAACAGGGAAACAGATGATAAAATGCCTTATAACAGTCTCCCACAAGATAAAGGGCTCCGCTCAATATGTGGAGGTGACTAAAGACATGGCCTTGGCATATTACTTCTCAGTACTTTTATCTTCCAATGTTCTCAAAGGATCACAGAGCTTTTTCCAGGTGTTAGGTCAATCTGCAATTGAATTCTGCCCATGGGGTTTACATGGATACTTACAATATCATAGGGCACATTCACAAAGCTGTTTCCCAACACTTGGCCAACAACATGGGAAGCTCTGGAGCTAAGAATGGCCTGTCAGTGTGGTTCCAAGTTGGGCTGAGGTAACTGGGCTTCATACGTCCACATTTATCAATCATTTGATGATAGCCTCCTTAGAAAATGTCTCAGGGCTCTCTGTAGCTAACACAATCTCTAAAAGAACTGAAAGCTGAAGAATTCCAACAGCACTGCTAGATTCTAGGGCAACAAGTTCTTCACTGAAGAGGAATATGAATAGTTTATGATTATCCTCCACAATGGTTAAGCCATTGTTCCTCCTTTTGAGAAACTGCTGCTTATTGCTAAGTAATTGCTTTCTGGAACTTTTTAGATTCTTCTAAAAATTATAAATCTATATAAAAATCAAATATTAAAAGGAAGCTGGTAATTTTGTTGTTATAGGAATGTACACACTTGGGATGGTTTCTTCTAGGTATTTACATAATTTTATAAAAAATCCACCCATTTTTAATTAACTGATTTTAATAGGCACTTAAGCTAAGATATTATAAGCCATATATTAGGCTAATGGACATTTAACAGCTGTGTTAAATTCTTTTAATGGAAATGCTGACAAACCTTTATCTGTAATTATAGCAACACTGTGATTACAGAAGGAGGGACCTATCCATGTTGTTTGCAGACCTAAAATTCCATATGTCCATAAGGAACAAAATCCATTGTTAGCACAACAGAATTTTTACTTGGCACCAGGCATTACTCATCATCCTATATTTGAATTATTTTCTTTAAATTTGTAAATGGTTTTAAAAATCAGTCTTGTAGATAGTTAATAATATGAATTCCTCTTATATTGTGAGATTAGAAGGAATAGTTTGCCAGTTTCTTGTTGTCTCT
The DNA here is from genome assembly GCF_045843805.1 of Urocitellus parryii. NCBI lineage: Eukaryota > Metazoa > Chordata > Mammalia > Rodentia > Sciuridae > Urocitellus > Urocitellus parryii. The sequence continues at coordinate 106,075,611 of NC_135547.1, forward strand.
ACCATGACTAGAAAGTCTCAGTCATTGTGAGTTAGCTAAACAATTATGCATGGAAATATTAATTCCTAAACTCTGTAATTTTTATTCATTATGTCAGGTCACTTACTAAAGAGATTCAAATTCAGCATTTAACAGATGCTTATAAATCACCTAGAACATGTACTTTTGGGGCCATTGGGTTTAGAGCAATTAGCAAAGTAAGATTTGTGCTATCATGGAGATGATATTCTATGCAAGATAGAAAACAAAAAATACACCAAAAATATGTATAAATATGCTTTATAACAGGGTAGATAGATGGTGATTGGGTGAATACTTTGGGTTGGATTTCCAAGCTAATATTTACTAATCATAGCTATTAAACTGAGATCTGAAAGAAGGCTGGAACAGCTCTGTGATGTAAGGGAGCAAAAATGTGTTCCTGCATCCTCCTATGTTCCTCTGACGGAGCCCTGAAAATTAGACTGACAAGGGGCAGATTAACAAGAGGAAAACAGGCATGGTGACATATGCCTGTAATCCCAGCAGCTCAGGAGGCTGAGGCAGGAGGATCAAAAGTTCAAAGGCAGCCTCAGCAATTAGCAAGGCCCTAAGAAACTCAATGAGACCCTGCCTCTAAATAAAATACAAAACATGGCTGGGGATGTGGCTCAGTGGTTAAGTGCCCCTGAGTTCAATCCCTGATGCTCAATAAATAAATAAATATTTACATAGAAAGATATAGGAAACAAGAGGAAAACGAACAGAAATTTATTAACATATAGACATGTGGCAGAAACATAATGATGCATAACTCAAAGGGGTAATTAGAACTTTGAGTTTATATAGCACATGAACAAAGAAAAACATAAAGATTTGATAAGATCAAGAAAAGTGGTTTAGACTTTTAGGGATGACAAACTGTGAGAAGGTAAATGTATGGGGAAAACTAATGGAGGTAATTTATACAGATTCATTTCAATGCCATATTTCTATCTTTATGTTTATAAAACTTCCACAGGAGAGACTTATGGCAGTCCTTATTTTTTAGAAGTTCTTCTTTCATTCAGATAAGGGAAGCTCTGAGAAGGTTTATTTCTGCATCTGTTGATTCTCGTTTACCTCAAACCCAAAATAATGCTATACCAAAGTGACATTTTGGGGTGGCATGTTTTCATTCCCTGGAGTGACAATCAAAGGAACAGCACTGGGGCTGGGGTTATGGCTCAGTGTAAGAGTGTTTGCCTAGCACCTGAGAGGCACTGGTTCAATACTTAGCACTACATAAAAATAAATGAATAAAATAAATATGTTCTTTATTTTTATTCTTATTTTATTGTACTAATCCCCTTGTAACATTTCATGCGATTAACCACTGTCTAACCCCCTAACACTTTCTTCTTGTGTCTTCCATATTACTACACCTTCGTAATTCTCCTCCTAATTCTCAGTATTCTATGTTGGATGTCCATACAAAATAAATATCTAAAAAATAAATAATAAAAATAAAGAAACAACACTTAGGGAGGAAGAACACTAATGCAAAGCCAGTGTTTCTAAAATATAAGGTTGGAGAAATGCACAATGGCCAACTATTCTTATTAGTTGACTTCTTAATAATGGTAAACTGTTTAGATGTTATTGTAATTTATAATGGCAAGTGATTGGAGAATGTTAATATCAGTCTGACTGGGCTTATGAAAATGGAATATAGGGGTTTGAATGTGATATTTAACTTGATATTTAGATATTTAGATATATGATAATTTTAGATATTCAACTTGAACTATTATTATGATGGCAATGCCATCCCTTTATTGAGATATAAGATGTTTAAGGAAGAGCAGATTTTGAAAAAATATCAGGAATTTTTATTTGGGCATACCAGTTTTAGAATTTTTATTAGAAACCCTAAAGTAGATATTGAATAGGCAACTAAATATAAATTTAACTTTCAGGGAAAGACTAGAGATCTATCTATCTATCTATCTATCTATCTATCTATCTATTTCTGGAGATATATATTAAGGAGCTATTTAAAGCCATGTCACTAGAGATCTTCAAGTGTAAATATATAGTTAGAGAAGATTTATGATCTCAAGATCAGGCACTGAGATACCCAAATATTTAAAGTGAAACTGAAAATGGACATCCAACATAGAACATTGAGAATTACAAGGAGAATTACCAAGGTGTAGTAACATGGAAGACACAAGAAGAAAGTGTTAGGAGTTAGACAGTGGTTAATAGAAAGAAATGTTACAAGGGAATTAGTACAATAAAAAGATAAGTGATTGGGCTGGATTTGTGGCTCAGTGGTAGAGCCCTTGCTTGCACATGTGAGGTACTGTGTTTGATCATCAGCATCACATAAGTATATATAAAATCACTGAATTTGCCAACAGAATTTCTTGGAGATCTGGACAAGAACAGTTGTAGCATAATGATGAGATTATAAGGCTGATAGTAGTGGGTTGACAAAATAATATTAGGTGGGAAAATATAAGCAAATATTATAGACAATTCTTAATGAAGTTTTACCATGAAGAGGTACAGCAAGATAAGACAATGATAAATAATAGACTTTACATGATTCCATTAGAATTATGAATTTCTATCTGATGGATTTTAAGTGTTAGTAAGGAAACTTTAAGAAGTTATTTTCCTCCACTAAAATGATCTGAAAAAAATTCTGAACATTCTTTGTATGTTCCATTGTATCAAATTTATATAACATTTATTAGAGAATTGAAAGAGATAATAAGTTATTAAACTTTATGAGATTAATAAGATAGTAATTATAGGATGTTTTCTTTTAGTTGAAATACACCCACTCAGCCTAATTTTTGAAACTTTTTATTGAAGTATAATATACTTTAATAAAAAAGCATGCATAATAAAAGGTACAACTTGATGAATTTTAAAATCCTGAACATAATATCCTTTTAACCAGAACTTACATTAAAAATACAGCCTTAACAATACCTTAGAGATTCCTTTTGTACCCTCTTTTAGTCACTCCATGCTATCCCCATGAATAAGCACTATCAGTTTCTAACAGTCTAAATTAGTTTTGTCAGTTTTTGAACTTTACATAAGTGAAATCAATTTAACCTAATTTAAAATATATGGAATTTTGATATATAGAACTGATATCATATGTTGCTCATTGCCTTATACTTATGATTACGTTGAATCATGGCTTCCCTCCTCATTATACAAGCTTAGACTTGTGTTCTCACTTAATTATCTTAAAATCAACGATTTTCACACTATACCTCGTTCCTACTCTTCCCTACTCTATTTTTCTTTACAAATATTCTATATAAATCTTAACATGTTTTGCAGAACTCCTATATCAGAATTGCATAAGAAGTTTATTAATGCAGAATCTGAGAGTGAAATTGGTCACCCCTTACACTCTCATACCTTTGTAATGTGACAATGTCTTCCTAGAATTTTCTTTGCTGGACCTCTCATAAAGTATTGTGTTTCTTTTATGGTGAGAGCTTAACATTTCATGAAGTCATCTAAAATTTACCACCAGAGGTAATCTCTTCTCCCTATCTAGCCTTCTAAACGTGTATTTCTATCTGCCTTTTATCACAGTTGCTTGCACACCTGTCTATATTCTACCTGGGTTATGATCTTTTGTATCCTCCATAGCAGTCTCCACAGAGTCTTGCAATAGTAAGTTTTAAATTATTTGTTGAATAGAATCTGTAATACTGGGAAGAAGTTATTTCCTTATAATAATTAGAGAATAAATGTGGGATCCCAATGGATCCATTTTTTTAATTGAAAAATTACCACGGGTAGATCAATAACAAAACTATTGGTACAGAATAAAGCATTTATGGAAATATGGAAAATAAGCAGTTTCACAAGAAAGATTTTGTTACATAGTTAATTTCAGAGGTAGTAGTAAGGACTCTCAAAAAATAAACAGTACAAAACAATAGTATTTGCATACTTACTACCAGTAGTCTTAATTTGACTTATTTACAGAAGTGATTTTATTAAAAACCTGAAAATATGTATATGTGTGATAATTGTGTTTATTTCTTTTTTAAGATTTATTTTTAAGCCATTATTTATTTATTTATTTATTCATTTTTATGTGTTGCTAAGGATCAAACCCAGTGCCTCATACATGCTAGGCAAGCCCTCTACCACTGAGCTATAGCCCCAGCCCAATTGAGTCTATTGCTATTGTGTTGTTATTTTAGATCTTCAGCAACTAACCTGTGGATTTCGATGGTTTCTTCCATTAAAAAATTCTGTACAGTTAGTATGTACCAATAAAAACTATCTGAAATATTTAACAAATCTATATACAGTCCACAAGCAAATTTATGGGTAGTTCTTTTCCCTCTTTTTTTGGAATGACAGAGAGTAAATGTTTACTTATGATTAAAGTTTATTCATGCTCAGAGTTTGAAAGAAATGGTTTCGAACGATTAAATGACATTAACTTTGCTAATGGAACTTTCTATGAAATCTTCTCTCCTCTTCCTTCCCCCCCTGCTCCTCCTCTTCCTTCCTCCCTCCCTTTCTTCTCCCTCTCCCTCTCTTCCTCCTCCTCCTCCTCCTCCTCCTCCTCCTCCTCCTCCTCCTCCTCCTCCTCCTCCTCCTCCTCCTCCTCCTTCTTCTTCTTCTTCTTCTTCTTCTTCTTTCTCTCTCTCTCTCTCTCTCTCTCTCTCTCTCTCTCTCTCCCTCCCTCCCTCCCTCCCTCCCTCCCTCCCTCCCTCTTGATTTGTTTTCTTCTCCAGTCTACTCAAAAGTCCCCTTAAAACTCCTTCTTTTTGATGATTTCAGGACAACATGAAGATATAAATACGAATGCTATGAGTACATTTTCAAACACTTTTCACTTAACTTTCCTCCCCTGTTCAATTTATCTTCTTTTCACATCCAGTCATTGTGCCCCTTATTTTTATTACCTTGTACATTCTCTCCCCTAGGGTTGGACAGCAGATTTAGATTTCATGTTTTACCCTTGAAATTGCTCAAATAAACAATTGTGGTGTGAAAGCAGACATGGACAAAACATAATTAATGAGAATGGTTTTATTCTTACCAATTTCTATTTAAGGACACTGAAATTAGAATTTCCTATAATTTTCGTGTGTCACAAACTATTATTCTTTCAAGTTTTTTTCCAATCAGTTAAAATATAAAAATCCAATCATAGATTATGGTGCTATAGAAATATAGGCATTAAAAAGGAGTTTCCCCACAAGTTGTAGTTTGGTTAGCTTATTTTTTAATATTTATTTTTTAGTTGTAGTTGGACACAATATTTTTATTTTATTTATTTTTATGTGGTGCTGAGGATCAAATCCAGGGCCTCACATAAGCTAGGTAAGCGCTTTCCCACTGAGCCACAATCCCAGCCTGACCCTATGTTTTTTAAAATTTTTATTTATTTTTTATTTATATATGACAGTGGAATGCATTTCAATTCGTATTTCACATATAGAGCACAATTTTTCATATCTCTGGTTGTATACACAGTATATTCACACCAATTTGTGTCTTCATGTCTGTACTTTGAATAATAATGATCATCACATTCCACCATCATTAGTAATCCCATGCGCTCTCCCTTCCCCTTCAACCCCTCTGCCCTATCTAGAGTCTGTCTGTTCTTCCCATGTTCCTGCTCCCTACCCCACTATGAATCAGTCTCCTTATATCAAAGAAAACATTCGGCATTTGTTTTTTTGGGATTGGTTAACTTCACTTAGCATTATCTTCTCCAACTCCATCCATTCACCTGCTAATTCTATGATTTTATTCTCTTTTATTACTGAGAAATATTCCATTGTGTAAATATACCACATTTTTTATCCATTTATCTACTGAAGGGCACCGAGGTTGGTTCAGCTATTTGAGTTTATGTAACAGTTTAGCTATTGTGAACTGTGCTGCTATAAACATTAATGTGGCTGTTTACCTGTAGTATGCTATTTTTAAGTCCTTTGGTTATAGACCAAGGAGTGGGATAGCTGGATCAAATATTGGTTCCATTTCTAGTTTTCCAAGAAATCTTCATACTGCTTTCCATATTGGCTTCACCAATTTGCAGTCCCACCAGCAGTATATGAGTGTACTTTTTTTCCCACATCCTCGCCAACACTTATTTGTTGTTTGTATGCATAATAGCTGCCATTCTGACTGGTTTGAGATAAAATCTTAGAGTGATTTTATTTGCATTTCTCTAATTGCTAGTATTGATGAACATTTTTTCATGTATTGTTGATGGATTGTACATCACCTTCTGAAAAGTGTCTCTTCACATCCTTGGCCCATTTATTGATTGTTTTTTTTTTTTTTTTTGGTGTTTAGCTTTTTTAGTTCTTTATATACCCTGGAGATTAGTGCTCCATCTCATGTGTGAGGGGTCAAGATTTCCTTCCAAGATATAGGCTCTCTATTTACCTCACAGATATTTTCTTTTGCTGCGAAGAAACTTTTTGGTTTGAATCCATCCCATTTATTGATTCTTGATTTTAATTCTTGCACCACAGGAGTCTTATTAAGGAAGTTGAGGCATAATCCAACATGATGAAGATTGGGGCCTACTTTTTCTTCTGTTAGATGCAGGGTCTCTAGTTTAATTCCTAAGTCCTTGATCCATTTTGAGTTGAGTGTTGTGCATGGTGATAGATAGGGGTTTAATTTCATTTTGTTGCATATGGATTTCTAGTTTTCCCAGCACCATTTGTTGAAGAGGCTATCTTTTCTCCAATGCATGGTCTTGGCATCTTTGTCTAATATAAGATAATTGTAGTTTTTTGGGTTAGTCTATGAGTCTTCTATTCTGTACTTTTGGTCTACCAGTCTGTTTTGGTGCCAATACCATGTTGTTTATGTTACTATTGCTCTGCAGTATAGTTTGAAGTCTGGTATAGTGATGCCACCTGCTTCACTCTTCCTGCTAAGGAGTGCTTTAGCTATTCTGTGTCTCTTATTTTTCCAAATGAAGTTCATGATTGTTTTTTTTTTCTATTTCTATGAGTAATGTCATTGGAATTTTGATTGGAATCACATTAAATCTGGATAATGCTTTTGGAAGTATGGTCATTTTGATAATATTCATTCTGCCTATCTAAGAGCAAGGTAGATCTTTCCATTTCCAAGGTCCTCTTTGATTTCTTTCTTTAGGGTTCTGTAATTTTCATTAATAGATCTTTCACCTCTTTCATTAAGTTGATTCCCATGTATTTTATTTTATTTTTTGAGGCTATTGAAAATGGGGTGGTTTTCCTCATTTCCCTTTTTGTGGATTTGTCACTGATATACAGAAATTCCTTTGATTTATGGGTGTTGAGTTCATATCCTGCTACTTTGCCTGAATTCATTTACTAGTTCTAGAAGTTTTCTGGTGGAACTTTTAGGGTCTTCTAGGTGAAGAATCATATCATCAGCAAATAGTGCCAATTTGAGTTGTTTTTTTCCTATGTGTATCCCTTGGATTTCTTTTGTCTGTTCAGTTGCTCTGGAAGTGTTTCAAGAACTATGTTGAATAGAAGTGGTGAAAGAGGGCATCCCTGTCTTGTTCCAGTTTTTAGAGGGAATGCCTTCAATTTTCTCCATTTAGAATGATGTTGGCCTGGGGCTTAGCACAGATAGACTTTAAGATGTTGAGATATGTTCCTGTTATCCCTAGTTTTTCTAGTGTTTTGAACATGAAGGGGTGCTGTATTGTCAAATGCTTTTTCTGCATCTATTGAGATGATCATATGGTTCTTATCTTTAAGTCTATTGATGTGGTGAATTACACTTATTGATTTCCATATGTTGAACCAACGTTGCATCCCTGGGATGAATCCCACTTGATCACGGTGCACAATCTCTTTGATATATTTTTGTATTTGATTTTCCAGAATTTTATTGAGAATTTTTGCATCTATGTTCATTAGAGATATTGGTCTGAAATTTTCTTTTTTTTTTTTTTGATGTGTCTTTGCCTGCTTTTGGAATCAGAGTGATATTGGCCTCATAGAATGAGTTTGGAAGTCCTGCCTCTTTTTCTATTTCCTGAAATAAATTGGAGAGAATTGGTAATAGTTCTTCTTTAAAGGTCTTGTAGAACTCAGCTGTGTATCTGTCCAGTCCTGGGCTTTTCTTGGTTGGTAGACATTTGGTGGCTTCTGCTATTTCGTCACTTGAAATTGATCCATTTAAATTGTGTATATCATCCTGATAAAATTTGGGCAAATTATATGACTCTAGAAATTTTTCAATGTCTTTGATATTTTCTATTTTATTGGAGTACAAGTTTTCAAAATACTTTCTAATTATCTTCTGTATTTCTGTAGTGTCTGTTGTGATATTGCCTTTCTCATCACATATGTTAGTAATTTGAATTCTCTCTCTCCTCTTTGTTAGCATGGCTAAGGGTCTGTCAATTTTATTTATTTTTTCAAGGAACCAACTTTTTGTTCTGTCAATTTTTTCATTTGCTTCTTTTGTTTAAATTTAATTGATTTCAGCTCTGATTTTAATCATTTCCTGTCTTCTGCTGTTTTTGGTGTTGATTTGTTCTTTTTCTAGGGCTTTGAGATGTATGTGTTAAGTCATTTATTTGTTGACTTTTTCTTCTTTTAAGGAATGAACTCCATGCAATGAACTTTCGTCTTAGAACTGCTTTCATAGTGTCCCAGAGATTTCAATATGTTGTATCTGTGTTCTCATTCACGTCTAATTTTTTTTTAAATCTCCTCCTTGATGTTTTCTGTAACCCATTGTTCATTCAGTAGCATATTATCTAGTTTCCCAGGTGTTGGAGTACATTTTATTTTTTATTTTATCATTGATTTCTAATTTCATTCCATTATGATCTGAAAGAATGCAGGGTAGTATCTGTACTTTTTTATATTTGCTAAGAGTTGCTTTATGGCATAGTATATGGTCTATTTTAGAGAAGGATCCATGTGCTGTGCTGCTAAGAAGAAAGTACATTCTCTCTTTGAGAATTAGAGTTCTATAGTTAGATTTAGAATTGAGTTCTATAGTTTCTTTGTTCAGCTTTTGTTTGGAAGACCTATCTAGTGATGAAAGAGGTGTGTTAAAGTCACCTAAAGTTATTTTTTTGTGGTCTATTCGACTCTTGAAATTGAGAAGAGTTTGTTTGATGAACATAGCTGCTCCATTATTTGGGGCATATATATTTATAATTGTTAAGTCTTGTTGGTGTATGGGTTCCCTTGAGCAGTATGTAATGTCCATCTTTATCCCTTTTGATTAACTTTACTTTGAAGTCCAATTTATTTCATATGAGGATGGAAACCCCTGCTTGCTTCCACAGTCCATATGAGTGGTATAATTTTCCCAACCCTTTATCTTCAGTCTGTGAATGTCTTTTCCTATGAGATAGTCTCTTAGAGGCAGCATATTGTTGGTTTTTTTAATCCAATCTGCTAGTCTATGTCTTTTGATTGGTGAGTTTAGGCCATTAACATTCAGGGTTATTATTGAGGCATGATTTGTATTCCCAGCCAATTTTGTTTATTTTTAGTATTTAACATGACTTGCTTTCTCCTCTGATTACATTTTCCTTTAGTAATCCCTCCCTTTTCTGATTTTCATCCTTGTTTCTTATTTCCTCTTCTTGGAATATTTTGCTGAGGATGTTCTGTAGTGCAGGCTTTCTCATTGTGAATTTTTTTTCAACTTTTGTACATTTGGTGTCCTGTAAGCCCCTTGTATTTGGTTTTCCAATTTGTTGTTCATGCTTGGGAAATTTTCTGATATTATCTCCTTGAAGAGATTATGTATTCCTTTAGTTTGAAACTCTGTGCCTTCCTCTATCCCATTGACTCTTAGATTTGGCCTTTTGAGGCTGTCCCTTACTTTTTGGATGTTCTGTTCATAGTTTCTAACTTTCTTCACTGTGTGATCAACTTTATTTTCTAGATTGTATACTTTTTCTTCATTATCTGATGTTCATTCTTCCAAGTGATCTAGCCTATTGGTTATACTTTCTATTGAGTTTTTAATTTGATTTATTGTATCCTTTATTTCAAGGATTTCTGACTGTTTTTGTTGTTGTTGTTGTTGTTTCAGGGTCTCTCTCTTTTGAAGTCATCTTTTGCTACCTGTATGGCTTTGTTATCTCTCTGTTGGAGTGATCAATTTTTGCCTGCATTTGCTCATTTGGGTCATTCTTTAATTACAGATCATTTTAATTATGAACCTTCTGAACTCCTTCTCTGACATTTCATCAACTTCACTGTCGTTGGTGTTTTATAGTGTCCTAGTTTGTTTGGGGGCACTTTCCTCCCTTGTTTTTTCATAAGTGTGGATCTGAGATATTACAGTTTCTTTCCTATATTCTTGTAGTACCCATGCAGATTGTCTGTCCCTCAATGAATGCTACTGCATCGTGGGTCAGGGTCCTGCATAAGTTGGAGTGGGTGGACCTGGGCTGCTGGGCTTGACCTCGCCCGGTAGTCTGCTGGTTGCAAGGGGTGGTCCTGTGCCAAAGGCTAGGCTCTGGTGGTGTCTGCCCCACCAGGAAAGGGGTAGACCAGGCCTGCTGTGTGCCTCAGCCTCGCAGAAGCAAATTTGGGTCCAACCCTATGTTTTAAAGCAAATATTAGTAATCATTCTATTTTCAAAATATTCTAATTCCCCCCTTTAAACTCATATATAGTGAAAGCAATTTCTTCATCATACCACAATTTTTAATAATATACTCTTTATTGTTCCTTTGTGCTAGAGAGTGCAAATCAATATAAGACTTAACTCTTCATTGGTTCAAATAGTTTTGCTTTGGGGAGGCAGGATATACAGGTAAACATATAAATAGCATTATGCTTTTTTAATGCATTTTTGATAGCTAGTATTTAGAAGTACAGTTCTTTAAATAATATGGGGTTTATATGATTTACATGAGTGTTTTTTCATCTGTTAATTTCTTCCCTTATTTAAGGAAAGAAATATTTACCTACTATATAGACTTTTGTTTTAAAATCTTTGTCTGATCTTATAGACTATAAATGAGCAACTATTTTATTAATTCCTTAAAATTGTTATAAAAAGGTTCTCATATTTTATAATTATAAGCTAGGATACGAGTTATGCTGATCTATGGATAAAATTATAATTAACATGCTTTTTATAATTAACATGCTTTTTCTTTTAAGATGCAAAATTGTCTCAACTAGAATTTATATATGTCAACTCAAAATGATGTTAGTTCATCATTTCAGTTAGCATACATTTCTATAACTAATTCATTATATTATCATTTACTTTCCAGACTAAAGCAACTTTGTTATATCTATTTAATACATTTGATTATTATTTTAAAACTTAGCAGAGACCAAATTAAGACCATTGTGTTTGTAAATGGGAGGGTTGAGTTTCATCTGTAACTCAGGGATTTGGGCCTCAATTTAAAATATATGTTTATATCATATATGCTTTTAGGCAAAAAAAAAGACGGGTTTGTGAAATAATAATAGTTCATCCATGATTTTGTAGACATAATGTTTATAATTTGACAATATGCATATAACTTGTTATTGAATGCAATAAGCTTTTAATTTGCCAGAATAGAATAAACCTAGAGAATTTCTCAGGGCATCTTTGAACTATGATTTATTGCTTACATGTAGTAATTTGCCAAATAGCACCCTAATAAAGCAAAGAAATTAATACTTTTTCCTAAATAGCTTTCACTGAGGGACTAAAAAAACTATAGTGTTTTGCCAATTAAGAAAATAAAAAATCTAATTCTTAGAGGCAGGAGTACTGGGCAAAGCAGCTAAGAGAATTAGTTGCTTTTTACCCCATATTTTAAAAATCACAATTCATCTTGGATCTTTGTTTAAGAAATGCCAAGTGAAGTAATGAGCACACTTTTGTAATATTTGAATTTATCAATTTAACAGATTGGCCTTGTTATCTCGTTTCTGTCAGAACCATTAAAGTTAGTCCTAACCTGGTCATTTATTTGTTGGTTGATCTTGGGCTAATTCCAAGCCTTTATTGTCAAAAAATCAGAGATAGTAGCAATCCTGCTTATGATACAGGCTGTCTGGTCAATTTTTACAAAATATAAAATGCTAAACAATAATAAGAGTAAAAATACTAAAAATTAAATTTTAAAGTATTAAGATACTAAAACTAGGCATTAAAGAAAATAGTAAAGCTAGGGGAGAGATTATTTCTCTAGGCTATATAAGATGTAAAAAATTTACTAATTGGTATTAGGTTCTAGTAAGTGATTTTCAGAGTACTGAACACACTGGGAAATTTTATCAAATAACTTGACCTGAAGTAATTATTTTCTTGATGTATATGTGATCATTACTTACCATATCCCCACATTATTTTGCAGTGATTAAGGTTTATTCAAGGGCTGCGGTTGTGGCTCAGTGGTAGAGTGCTTGCCTAGCATGTGTGAGACACTGGGTTCGATCCTCAGCATCACATTAAAAAATGAAATAAATATAATTCAATTAAAAATACAGCTACAAATAGAAAACAATATTTAAAAAATATATTTGAAGCCTAAACTTAGAAGGAAATGTGTAAGAAATTGAGAAATACTTAGATTTATACTAGAATATCACCCAAGAAAATTGTCAGGAAAGATCATAATGCATATGACTCCCTCTAGGTTTTAGAACCTCATATCTAAAACATATTCTTATAATTTCTGTGAGAAGATTTCTTTTTCTATTCTTATTTCATTTTATTAAAAAAATTAAAGGAAATAGTTATATTTGGTTACTAGATAGTTTCCCCCAACATTATGCAATGTATATACACACAAACACACACACACACACACACACACACACACACACACAGAGAAACATTATGTGGTAGCCCATAAATATGTGAAGCTTTTGTGTCAATAAAAAATTGCTGTATGTAATAAGAATTTTAAAGTCTCCAATAAAAGAACAGAATTTTATTTGATTATGGAAACATGTTAACAAAAACTTAAATAAAAACAAAAACATGTAATTTTGGGGCAAGAGGTAACATATATTAGGACTCAGCTTCTCAAGATTCAGAGTAATTTTAAAACACAGAGAGAAATATGTCAAGTTGTCCATAAACTATTTTTAATAGCATTTGAAGCAGATAAAGCCACTTTCACAAATAATGTGCAAGCTCAAGGCAACATAATTCATATACAATGCAATTTATCTCATAGAGTTCTTAGATTGTGCTGTGAAATTTAAATCTAGTAAATGCCAAGAGAATGGAAAAATCAATTTCAGAGCAACCACTAACAAGTTTGGGATTACCTTTTTAACTGTAAATATTTCTTTTCATATATATCATTGAAGAAAAAAATGAGGATAGAAAATTAAAATATTAGGTAATATATTTGCTTTTACATATAGGATTTTTATAGTCTTTAAGGTTCTTTTTTTCTTTCTGCTAGTGAGCCATATTCTTAGAAAATATGATTAGAGTGGCAGAGATCTACTTTTTAGACAATACCCCATTTATTTATTCTTTTAATAAGCTCTCAGCAGCCTAAGTGCTACATGGATAATAAACATTGTGAGCAATTTAGAAGTTGCTTTTGCTTCAAAAGTTTTAAGTTTTTCATATGGACTGCAATACTACTTTTGATATCCAGAATCTGTTTGGTCTTGTGAGGTCAAGATGTTCATATGGTGAACTAAAATTATTACTGCCACTTCATAGCTTTTTGATCAACTTCCTGGTTCACTTTATGTTTTAGTCACCTTTCCACTTATATAACAAAATACATGAAAAATTAAATTACAAAGAGGAAAGGTTTATTTTGGTTCACAGTTTTGGGTGTTTTAGTCCAATATTGGTTGACACTGTTGATTTTGGGTTTGTGGTGAGATAGCATATCATGGCAGCAATATTTAGCAAAACTACTCAGTGGGGGGGGTACTGGGGTTTTGGCTCTATGGTAGAGCGCTCACCTAGCATTTGCGAGACACTGGGCTCAACCCTCAGCTCCACATAAAAATAAATAAATAAAAATAAAGGAATTGTGTCCACATACAACTAAAAAAACTTAAGGGGTGGGGGGAACCAGCTACTCAACTTATGATCAGGAAGCAAAGGAGACAGATGAAGAGACCAGGACACAATCCCCTCTTGGGACACCTTCCCCCAGTGACATAAACCTCCAACTGGGTCCAACCTCTTAATGTTCCACCAACTCTCTGTATCCCCAAGGTGGAGACCAAGCATTTAACACATGAACTTTTGGGGTACATTCCAAGTCCAAACTCTAGTATCATACTTTAAAGTTGTGCAAAGGTTCTCCTGATTCCTTATCATCTGATTCCCCTAGATAATGATAAGCGCTTTCAGGAAACAAATTATGTTCATTTGTTCCAGATTGCAAACATTGTGCTATAGATTTTCTCTCCCATGCTTAATTTTGGGTTTACTTTCTGGTGTCTCCTTTTCCTTCCCTTCCTGTATCTCTGTGGCTACCTAGTATCTGGCTACTGACTACACTAAACAAATAGCAAATAATTAGAATATTTACTAATGTATTTTTTCCTATTTTGGCATATTGCCCTATTAGTCAAATTAGGGCAAAAATGCAACAACGTTTTAGTGATGCATTAATTTAAAGAATGAAGAAAACTAATGCATTTTTTTCTTATTAAAGGCTTCCAATTAGACATCAAATTCAAAGGAACAGTGATTATTGGTCCTATATTTAAATGGAAGTTCCCCTGAACTCAGGCAAAATGTACCCAGACAAGTCAACTGGATATTCACAGATGGTCCATAGGATTTGAAGGCTAAATTGGTGAAATAAAATTAGATGAGTAAAATTGAAGGTAGTAATTAATCTATCACCATAGTAAAAATGCTTCACTGAAATATCTTTTATTGCCTCAAATGAAAAAAAGATCAAATATACAATATAAAAGAATTCAAAACACACATACAACATAGATAAAAATTTATTGGATAGTTTTAGAACTTTCTCTACTTCTTCTAGGAAGTAATGTTGTCCACAACAGTATTAGTATTAGAGTATTTTATTGTACTTATCCAATGCTCATGTCTACTATGACTATGTGTATGATAAATTTCCCTTTAAATATAAAATGACTTTATTGCTCTTCAACCTAGTATTCTTTATTATGACATCACATGAAAATGAAGCAAATATAATTTTAATTGCAAGTGCAGTCATTATTTCAGGTACTTGGTTATAATGCCACCACAAACCATAATAATGTCTTCCAAATTTCTAGCACTTCAGATTCCCTTTCCAAATTATTTCTTGGGCAATGATTCTGTTACAAAAGAGCCAAATGACTAAATTCTCTCTGAAAATATGAATTGCAAATACCTGTTCAGTTGTCAGGTCAATGTGTCATAATATGTTTTTTTTTTAAATTCTACCTGTATGCCTGCAATATCAGTCCCCTAGTTCACATCTATATAATGTTGGATAATCTCAAATGATGTTTAATCTAGCATTTACCTTCCAATTAGATATGGAGTTCAGCATAACTTTTCAAATTGATGCTCGGGTTACACTTCTAATCATAGAATTGAGTGGGCAGTTTTCCAAGTTTAGAATTAGTACGTGGGTTTTTTTCCAAGTCTTTTAAAATTGTATTTCATTAGGGCATTTAACAGGTATTAAAAGCCTACCAAGATATCATTGAATACATATGGTTACTCAAAGTATCAATGTACCTAAAAATAAAAATTGAGTAAGAAGAGCACTCTATATCAAGTAATACCAGAAATCTTTTTCTGCTTTCATCAAAATGTGAATTATTTTTTGTTTATATGACTAGTTACTTCTTTTTATTGAACTAATAATTATATATTCTGATAATCTTCAGAAAGATAAAAACATTCTTTCTTCATCTGCCTGAAAACTTTCAACCCATTCTTTCTTCATATTTTCAGTTGAGAAAAGCATGCTAGAGCTGAAATTTGTTTAGTAGATTAGAAATCACCCCAATCTGTGTGTCATGTATACAGTTATATTTCATTGTTTTGCTAAATGTGAAACAATTTATTTTAAACTTACATCCTCCAATTTCCACCATAGGTGATTTGAATGCAATTAGGAACTTCCCTTCTCTCATCCATTTTGTATTAAGTTTCAGACTTTCTAAATATCTGCCATTGGTAATTGGATACTCATATGTTATTGATCAAAAAAGATGCCAGAATTGACTTATTTTCATAAAAGTAAACCCTGTTTCTATATCATGGGCATTTTTTTTCATCTTGCACATATATGTTATTGTTCAATATCTATTATGCACCTAGATATATAAGTCATTCATAGTGATGTGTACAATAGAAGGAAAAGACAACAGGACCCTGCTCACAGATACAAGTAAAATATTTCATTCTAGGTCTCAGTTGTGAAAGTACAGATGAGATGAAGGTAGACATGCAATGTCAGTACAATAGAATACAATTAAAATGTCAGCATGTAGCAGAGACATTGCAAATAAAATGTATGCATGGGTAGGCAAGCAACAGAAAAGTATGAAATAGTGAGAGCCACGCAATGAATACTAAACTAACCATATGCTGAAATATTTACACATTATGTAGAGTAAATAAGTCATTAAAGCAGTTTGATAGCCACTTTTTATTGATTTTATTTTTTAAATACACAACAGCAGAGTGCATTATAATTCTTATTACACATATATACCACAATTTTTCATATCTTTGTATATAAAATATGTTCACACCAATTCATGTCTTTATACATGTACTTTGTTTTTCTTTTGCATTACAATTCTTATTACACATATATACCACAATTTTTCATATCTCTGTTTGTATATAAAGTAGGTTTACACCTGATTTGTGTCTTCATACATGTACTTTGGATAATGATGTCCATCACATTACACCATCCTTGCTAATCCCCTGCCTCCTCCCCTTCCATCCCTCCCCTCTTCCCTATCTAGAATTCATCTATTCCTCCCATGTTCCCCCTCCCTACCCCACTATAAGTCAGCCTCCTTATAGCATTTGTTTTTTTGGGGGGATTGGCTAACTTCACTTAGCATTATCTTCTCCAACACCATCCATTTACGTGCAAATGCCATGATTTTACTCTCTTTTATTGCTGAGTAAAATTCCATTGTGTATATATACCACATTTTTTTATCCATTCATCCACTGAAGAGCATCTACATCTAGGTTGGCTGCACAGTTTAGCTATTGTGAATTGTGCTGCTATAAACATTGATGTGGCTGTGTCCCTGTAGTACGCTGTTTTTAAGTCCTTTGGGTATAGCCCAAGAAGAGGAATAGCTGGGTCAAATGGTGGTTCCATTTCCCAGTTTTCCAAGGAATCTCCATACTGCTTTCCATATTGGCTGCACCAATTTGCAGTTCCACTAGCAATGTCTGAGTGTACCTTTCCCCCCACATCCTCACCAACACTTGTTGTTGTTTGTCTTCATAATAGCTGCCATTCTGACTGGAGTGAGATGATATCTTAGAGTAGTTTTAATTTATATTTCTCTGATTACTAGAGATGATGAGCACTTTTTCATATATTTTTTGATTGATTGTATATCCTCTTCTGAGAAGTGTCTGTTTAGGTCCTTGGACCATTTGCTATTTGGGTTATTTGTGTTTTTCGGTGCTTAGCTTCTTGAGTTCTTTATATACCTAGAGATTAGTGTTCTATCTGATGTGTGAGGGGTCAAGATTTGCTCTTTTTCTGATCTCTAAACATATTTTAAAGTCACAAAATTCCATTTTTATTTAATATTATGTGTATATTTTTAAGCCTCACTCCTGTAATTTTTAAATTCTATAGAAATGCTAGATGGGAAAAGATGTATATGTGAGGGAAAATTGTACAATGTTTTTTCCCTATGGTCAGAATTCTATATAAGATAACACAGGGAACAGTGAAAACAAACCATTGATGATATTTCCATTAGTCTGATTCTAACTACACAAGAGTTACATGGCAGAAAACAGATTGTAATGAGAATTAAGGAAATGCCTTCATGGCTACTTGACTTACATATGTTAAATTTAGGAAATATTTTTGGACTGATTCGATTATTTTTTAACAAAGGAGAATCACTCTGCTAAGAAAAGAGATACTATGCAATTTGTTAAATAAAACATTTACATATATTTGTGACAATGAGTAAAAAAGTGACAAATGCAGCCTAGAACTTGCCAATTAGTTAAGAAAAATTCTAATAATATTTTTTGTATTATAGCTATACATAATATTGGGGTTCATTCTGACATAATTACATAAACATGGAATATACTTTGCTCCAATTCAGTCCCCACTACTTCCCTTTTCTCTCTCCTCTTTCTTCTCTCTATTCCCTGTTCTCTATTATACCTTTCATGATCATGTGTATTCCATAATGCAGTACAGTCATCCTTAGTATCCACAAAGGATTAATTTCAGGAAGCCCCTGTGATTACCAAAAGTCCACAAATGTCAATCCCCTTATATGAAACAGTATTGTATTTTCATATAACCTACATATATCTCCCTGAATACTTTAAATCATTTCTATATCACTCATAATGTCTAATACAATATATATGCTGTGTAAATAGTTGTTATACAGTATTATTTAGGGAAAAATAAAAAGTAAAGTCTGTACAGATTGATGCATATTTTTCCAAATATTTTTGATCTTCAGTTGGTTGAATCCATGGATGGAGAACCAACAAATACAAAGGGCTAACTGTACTTGCTTTACACACACACATGCGTGCACACACACATACACACACACACACATACACAATTATATTTTGCTTTCTATAAGGTAAAGAAAATGTCTATATTATTAATTTGAACTTTACTTTCAAACATTATCAAAGTCAGAATATTAATGACGATTTCCTCATTTAAGTAAATAATCAAAGTATGAAAAAGTATCTGTACCAATTTCTTAAAAGTTCACGTTATATTCAGTTATTAGGAAAAAAAACACTTTTTTATACTAGAACTGGTTTTAGTTACAGCCCTGGAACTATAATTTGTAAAATTCTAAACAGAGAGAAATAGAGAGTTTAATAACAGTAGGTTTCCATTATTGGTGATTTGAGGAAAAGGAAGCAATTATATATGTTCACATAGCACTGACAAGGAGAAACAAAACGTTGGATGGCAAGGAACTTGCATTAGTCTTTTTGACATATTCCTGTGGTGTGATTTATTATGTAGACAATCAGCTCAACTTCTCAAGTTTGATATCCTTGGAATCATTTGAAATTTAAATTTTAATGAAAATTCATTAATTCAAAGGCCAAAAGAAGTGATTCTAATTGCTTTTGAGAATCAGACTATGAAAGAATTCTTTGGCAAACTTGTACCATCTTTTTTCTCATTTATCATTGGTTGCTTTGTAGGTACTTAATTGAAGGTCCTCTGATTATCAGCACGGGTTGACATTGTGCACTCCATGCATTTTAAACAGTAGGCCAGATGTTTAAAGGATCAGGAGAAGCATCAATAGCTCACTAGTGTGAATAATAAAATTTTAATTATCTACAAGAAGCAAATAAAAAGCATAAGCTTTCCCCCCCTTTAGCCTAAAGGAGATGAATGCCTAAGCAGCATTCTAAGAATGAGTTGGGTGTGGGCTGTAACAGAGTTTAGGTGGTGAAATTGCAGTTATCTGATGTTTAGTCTAATTACTCACCATATACTCACACACAGGGACACACACACACACACACACACATACACACACACACACACACACACACATATAGGAATTTCAGACATTCTGAAGAAATATATTTAAAGATAACTAAATGAACAAAATCCTTAAGATTCTGAGGAAAAAAATAGAAAAAGGGAATAACATGAGGGTTCATGCTTAGATAATTTGTTGGTTTAATATTTGTTAATATTTAAATAACCATGAATGTTTTATGACCAGAATTAATGATCTCACAATTTTAGATTATCTGGAGATTTAAGAAAGTATTCAGAATCTAGAAAACACAACATCTCACAAATTTAAAAAATTATGGTATGGGTGAATTTTGTACTCATAAATAGCAGAGAAATGACAAATAGACAAGCAGATAGGGAAAAGAACAGCTCTTCACACAAACATACATAGATACCATGTTTACCAATTTTTTAATGTAAAAAATTTGTACATCATTTATCAGAAATGTTATTTTTATTTTTTATTACATAGTAATTATATTAGACCTTTGGTTTAATAATTTAAAGATATTTGATTCTTTATATCAAAGAGTGAATTAATTTCATTATAATATAAAGATAAATATCTCATACATTGAAATATCAGATGATTAATTGTTTAACAATCAGTCAAATCAACCAAAAATTTTAATGTCTGTCTTGAGCTTATTATACTAACACCCATTTTAAATTATTTATAAATTTCCTCCATCTTTTCTATTTATATATCTAATTTAAACATCTCAAACAACTTTACAATGTAAACTCAGGAATTTAATTTCAGTACTCTTCAATCAGAAATATCCATCATATCAGAAAATTTACATAGTATTGGTTTGTGAATTTTTTCAGACTTGATATTTAATAAATATTAATGTTAAACATTTTAACTTCCTGGTTGTCTTTCTTTTCAGCTATAATATCCTAAATATTTGTGTATTCCTTGAATGGACTGTTGATAAGAAATTAACATTTGTCCAAACCTATCCTATAATTGTCAACTCTTCATGAATATGAATAAATAGGAAAAACATGAAAGGAGTAATTATTTGTAGTTGTGACCTTTCTTGCATAGAATACTGGATTTCAATTTTGTGGTTCTAGACTCTTTACAATGTGAGGATAAATAGCACAAAAATAATCAAGACTGAATCTTATTTTCAGATTATCATTTTACTACCTAAAACATAGATATATTTTCATTTTGTTTCTGTGGCTGGTCTTGAAGACTTAGCAATACAATCAGTGTAGAAGTATTTCAACTCTGGCTTCTAATGTAACAGTTTATAGACTGAACAGCAGTTAAAAGAGGTAAAATGTGTAGTTATTGACAACTTAAAAATCAGATTATGTCTTTTTTAACTTATAAAGTTATAATGAAGGCACATTCAGATTTTTTGAATGATATATATATATATATATATATATATATACATACATATACATATACATATATATAGATGTGTATGAGAATAGCTGTTTCACACTGTTTTGAGAACCTTGAGTTCTAATGATGAATAGGAGCCCAGTGTACAGGTGAAACTGGTGAGCAGAGGCCGTAAGCATTTAGAAGAATCAGGATAGCATTAGTCTAAATATTTCAGTATAAGGAATAAGCAAGTATTAGAGTAATTCAGCCTTTTAGATATTTTGATAATGTGTTGCTCATTTTAAGGGATACGAAAACAACTAAATAGATCTTCAGAATCACGTATCTTTCTTTACTCTGTCCAGATTGGTTTATGGTTCTCCATTAGCTCCAGACCTTTTAAGGAAATGCTAACTGAATAGGAGATTGTATCACTGACACTATAGAAATCCACAAAGAAGCTTTGTGAAGTAAAGTAGTGGACTGAAGAGAATGGTCTATAATTCTTCATAAAAATAATTGTGAATTTTTATTGAAGGCTTGCAATGTGCCAGGCCCAGTTTGAGGCTATGTTTTTTTTTTTATTATTTCTGTTTTAAAGAATTTGGAGCATAATAGAAAGACTAATAATTTCTCTACACTGGCACATCTAACATAGTGTTGTAGGATTTGTGCCCAAACAAACTCCCTCTTAGCGACTCTCTGATCATGTTTCCTTTTACTCAAGTTATTGAGTAAAGGAAAGGAAATCCTGAATGAATGAACTACATTTCCAGTTACTTACACATATCTTCTTCCTTCAGTTTTCTTTCTTTTTCAAGTATACCATACTTTGATAGGGTCATCTTTCACTCTGGCCAGTGTAAAATTACTAAAGTAGAATTGTTACAGCAACTAAATTCCAGTTAACTTTCCCTTTGATTATTATTTTCTGGAGGGGTGTTCTTACATTCAGGCTAATGAGACTTTATAATATATCTCAAAGTTAAAAGGAAGAAAGTAGTAAAATGTGACCCTTCTCACAATTCATCCTTTGCTCTTTTGTGCTTCAAATGAGTGTAAATTATGGATGTGTTTAAGTGGGAAGAAGGAAACTATAGATGAAGTTTTCTGTAAACTGGCCATGAATTTCCAATAGCTTTAGAAGGTACTGATTTTCCAAGAAAATCAAAAGATGGAGGATTCTTTCAACAATTTTTACAGGTCTCTTATTAGAATGTGATCACTAAAATATGCAGAATAACCACCTAAAGTGGCTATATTATAATTCGTAAGCCTTTTAATTTCTTGTAGGAGTTCTATACCTATACAAAGCATTTACAGTTCTGGGTCACTATTTAAATTTTGTAGGGTCATCAGTGAAACCCAGTGAAAATAGATTAGCCAATGAATGTGATGGACCCTCAAATTATATCACCATGCAAGTAATCAGTGGCTTTGATGGGTATGGCTTTTGATTAGGCAGGTCAACTTTTTTAAATAGAGAAAAATAGCATAAATTGAAGATAAATTCTAAACTACTCATTTCCTTTTCCTTTAGGATCACCCTATATATAGTGTAAAAATGTATAATGCAACACAATCAAAAGTTCTTCATTTTCCTACTTTCGAATCTCCATGGCTATTTAAAAGCACACTTTATGAAAAGTCTTTGAAAAACTGTAACCCTGGATTTATATTCAAGGTCTCTTACCATCCTCTATCAACTTCAGCATTCAGTCTTATCACTTACCCTTCCCCTGAGTGAATCCTTAGTACTGGAATTATTCTTTTTGTCTCTACTCATGCTGGACTCTTTCTGCTCTTTGATTTTGTTTTCACTGTATCTACTGCCTGAATTACCTCTCTATTCCCCTGTATTTTTTTTACACCTCTTGATATTTAAAGCCCATCATGTTACCATAGACCAAAAGACATTCTATAGTATTCTAATTCACCAGAATCTTATCCTGTGTTTAATGAATGACATTTAATAACAATTGGATGTCTATTTTAGTTAATAGCAGGGCATCTTATGGCAGCCAGATCTTAACTGATTTCTTGGATTTTTGTTATCTTCTTGTATATTTATTTCTAGTGCTCTCACTCTCAGAATTCTCAAATATCTTGCTTCTTTGTGGCTTTCTATGGTGTCAGTGATACCATCTCCTACTCAATTTGCATCCAATAATAAAACTCCTTAAAATGAATGTTTGTGTTTAAAAATTAATTTTCCATGTTAATGAATCATTCCATTTGAGTGTTATAAAAATGAGATTCATCTCCATAATAAATTTTAAGTGCAAAGTACAGAGTTGTTAAATATAAGCCTGATGTTGTACAGTAGATCTCCAGAACTGCTTTATCTTCCATGAGTGATATTCTATATTCATTGAACAGTAGCTCCCCATTTCCCCCTCACCCCAGCTACTAATTTATTTTTATGAACTTAACTGCCTTAGATAACCCATGTTAGCAGAAACAGTGTGGAGTTCTTTTGCTCAGTTGGGGATAGAAATTAGAAAAAGGCAAATTAAAGCTCATTTTTGGTGTTACCAGCTCATTTGGGTACTACCAGATCCCAGTTCCTAGCCTTCCTGGCTCATCTGAGGGTTCTGAGGATACAAAGACAAAAACTTCTATAGACAAAAAGGGTAGGTTGCACATGCACACCATCATAATCTCACAATATCTACACACTATCTTGCCTGTTCTTTTCTCTCAGCATCAGGATTTGCACCTGACATGGGGATCTGCACATGTTTGTTGAGTTGATCTATACTAGACTTACAGGAGATGATAAAGGTCCTTATTATTATTGCCACCCAGAAAGTTAATATATCAGTTAAATCCAGGTATTTTGTGCTGCAGGGATTGTTAGAAATAATGGGGGAGAAACCATAGCTCCTGCATCAGGTTTTGGAGAAATATCTATTCAAATCATTGCATATTTTTAAAAAATGGGTTGTTATTTTATTATTGAGGTGTTTCAGTTCCTTATATATTGTGGATATTAACTCCTTATATGAAATAGTTTGGAAATGTTTTGTTCCATTTGATAGGTTGCTTTTTCTCACTCTATTGATTGTTTCCTTTGGTATACAGAAGCCTTTTAGTTTGATCTATTCCTACATGTCTAGTTTTGCTTTTCTTGACTATGTTTTTTGTGCCATATAAAAACATCAGTGAAAAGACAAATGTCTAGAAGTTTTCCCCCTGTATTTTCTTTTGCGAGTTTCATAGTTTCAGTCTTATATCTAAGATGTTAATGTATTTCAAAATGACTTTCATATATGTTGTAAGATAATAGTACAATTACATTTCTCTACATACAGACCTTCAGTTTGCTAAGCACCATTTGTTGAAGAGACTACACTTCCCCATTATGTATTCTTGGCACCCTTTTCTAATATCAACTGACTATATATGAATGGGTTTATTTCTATGCTCTCTAGTCAGTTCTATTGGTCTATATGTCTATCCTTATGCCAATTTTTGTATTGTTTTAATTGCTATAGATTTCTAATACATTTTGAAATCTGGTACTGCAGTGCCTCTGTATTTATTCTCTTTCCCATGATTATTTGGCTATAAAGCCCATTGTAGTTTTGTATGAATTTTGGTATTTTTTATATTTCTATTAAAATACCATTGAGATTTTAACAGGAACTTCATTTAATCTGTAAATGGTTTGGATATATACACATTTTCATAATATTAAGTCTTCCAAATCATTTTTATGAATTTGTGAATCATGAATTGGAAGCTGTCTTTCTATTTACTCATATCCTGTTTAATTTCTTTCAGTAGTGTTGCACAGTTTTCAGAATACAAGTTTTTTATCTTCTTGATTTCTCCTCAATATTTTATTCATTTGTTGCTAATGTAAATGAAATTGCTTTCTACATTTCCTTTTTTGGATTGGCTTACTGTTAATGTATAGAAATACAACTGATTTTTGAATG
The DNA here is from genome assembly GCF_045843805.1 of Urocitellus parryii. Taxonomy (NCBI): domain Eukaryota; kingdom Metazoa; phylum Chordata; class Mammalia; order Rodentia; family Sciuridae; genus Urocitellus; species Urocitellus parryii. The sequence goes on from NC_135547.1 coordinate 106,100,587, forward strand.
TTGATTTTGAATCCACCAACCTAGCTGAATATGTTTATTCTTACCTGTGTGTATGTAACCCTTAAAGTTTTCTGCAAATTGTATCATGTAATTGTCAGATATAATTTCACTTCTTCCTTTTCAATTTTGAAGCTTTTTATTTATTTTTCTTGTCTACTTGCTCCAGCAAGTGATTCTAGTAGTGTTTTGAATAAAAGTGGTAAATGTAAGCATCTTTATCTTAAAAGAGGAAGAAAAGATTTTCCTTCTTCTACTAATTTTGAATTTAATTATCCTAATTTTTATAGTTCCTTTAGCTGAAAAAAAAACAAGAACATGATTCTCAATAGTAGTTGGAAGGACAAATCTATAAACACAAGTTATCATTTTTATAATCATGACAAATATATGCAATAAAATATAAAACAGAATTCAGAAGAAATACAATTTTTAAATTTAATTCTGTGAATTAATAAACAGGCTGTTTGGTTAAAAAGGAGATGCTCTTATAAAAACAGAAAGAATTAAGAATTAAAGGAATCTACCCTACCATTATATTCAACTTTCTTATTTTTAAGATGGAAAAACTAAAGCTTGAGGAGTTATAAACAGACAGAACTAAAACCTGGTATGGGAGATTTCTAAATTTCAAAGACCATAATACTACGGCTCTGTACATTCTTCAGGAAAAAAAAAATGGTTCCACTGGAGTCTAGTGAAAAATCTTTTAAATTTGCAAGTTCTTCCTTTGTCTCAGAGTTGAAATTTGATATTTCAAAATTGGAAAGTTTTCCATGTCAAGTTAGATTATGTGTTTTAATAACATTTGTCTTTTAAATACTATGTTAAATTATTAAATTAAACTTTACCATGTTTTGAAAATATCCTTAATTTTTGCTGAGCAACAAAATTTATGAACTTTTTAAAATATCTTCAAATTAAATTATTTACTTTGTTTCATTTACCAGAATGTATATCCTTTAGATTTGTAGAGTTAGAAGGAGTTAAATGAGCTTCTCCAGAGAGCAGCTTCTTCTTAACACTGAGACAAAATATAGGTTACCAGGCTACTGAGTTTTCTTTGTTGTTGTTGTTTTGATTTGTTTTGGTAAGCTGTGATGTTGCCTAATTGTTATTTTAAAATACCATATTCACCATGCACAGCTTTCTTCCAAAGTTATTTCTGAATGTCTTTGCATAGGATGTCTGGATCTTAGAAATACACACAAAAATATTTTCTTGTATCTCTGGCTCATTGTCTTTGTCCTTTAGGAGATTAGAAGCTCTCTTTTGTTTGTCCTTTGGTGTGTTAGCTTTTCATAACTGTGACCAAACACCTGATAGGGGCAACTTAGAGAAGGAAAAGTTTATTTTGGCTCACATTTTCAGAGGTTCATTTTATTTTTGATGAACACTTTTTGGACCTGAGGTGAGGCAGAACACCATGGTGGAAGGGCAGTGGCAAAGGAAAGTTGCCCACCTTATGGTGGCCTTGAAGGAGAGAAGAGGGGGAAGGAAAGGAGTTGTAGGTAAGATGAACATGTATAGGGCCCACCCTCAGTAACTCATCTACTCCAGCCACAACCCACCTGTCAACAGTTACCACACAGTCAGTCCATTCATACAGGATGAACTGATAAGGTCACAGCTCTCATAATCTAATCATTTCACCTCTGAATATTCTGCATTAATACAGGAGCTTTTGGAGGACACCTCATATCCAAACTATAATATTTGGTGTCTCTTCTCTCTCTCACTGTATTTCAGCATACATAAGAGTGTTGTATTTCCTTTACACAGAGAAAGGAATGTAAAACTGAAAAATTGTCCTTACCAAAATCTACCTTCTGTAGACCATTTCCATGGTATCAGCAATGTCCTATATGGGCCTTGAAGGATAAGTAAGCAAATGAGCCAGTAGTCATCTAATTCTAGCTTTAGCAAACACTTGTCATGAATTATTTGAGGAGAATTCACTTCCAAAGGGGAAAACTGTGCACAGGTCAACTAGATATTTCAGTAGAAAAGGAAAACATCTCCTTGTGCCTCTTGCTTATTGTCTTTGTCTCAGGGCTCCCTCCACTACACATACACACACACTACTTGATTATAGATATATATGAATAATGGTAGTTTGTTATGCATAGGTATGGAAGTCTGATTGAAAGAATTACCATTCCCCTTTAGCCATTTAATCTCTCCCTTTTGCTCAACATTTAGCTCCCCTCCACTTTTTAAAGAAAAACTGTTAGGGGCAGTTGAATTGTAGATCCTACCTTCAAAGCGTTTACAGAACTAGGGAGAAGGACACGGATAAAGATGTAAACAATTATTTTAGGGTAAATAAAATGTAATTTAATAACAGAGCAAAAGACTGGGCGCTGTGGTACATGCCTATAACCCCAGTGGCTCAGGAGACTGAGGCAGGAGTATTGTGAGTTCAAAGCCAGCCTCAGCAAAAGCAAGGCCCTAAGTAAGTCAGTGAGACCCTGTATCTAAATAAAATACAAAATAAGGCTGGGATGTGGCTTAGTGGTCGAGTGCCCCTTAGTTCAATCCCCAGTACCCCCCCCCAAAAATAAAACAGAGCAAAAATATATGTGGATGCTAACAAAGGTGCAGTTAAGGAGGATTGCACAGGGAGATGCCATTCAAACCAAGACTTCTAAGATGAGGAAGTTTTTTAAATATATTTTTTAGTTGTAGTTGGACACAATACCTTTATTTTATTAATTTATTTTATTTTTATGTGGTGCTGAGGATGGAACCCAGCACCTCGCACACTCTAGGTGAGGAGTGTACCGCTGAGCCACAACCACAGCACCAAGATGAGGAAGTTTTAAAGAGACTTGGAACATAGGGGATCTTTGGCAGAAGGAACAAAGGCACAGTTACAAAAGTCAAGAATCTGTTCAGGAAAAGAGAATGGTTTTGTGTCTTTGAGGACAAAAAGAATAATGCCTGTCTAATAGAAAAGGCAGACTGGGATGTGATTTTGAGAACTTTTATGGAATAGGTGCCTCACAGTTCTCCCTAGTACTTTTGAGTGTATCAAAAACAGTGCAGTGAAATCATCTAAGCCAAGCTGACTGGTCCTCTGTTAAGGTTGCTTAGATGAGAATTCTATATTTGATAATTTGTTAGAGTCTTTGACCACTGTGTTCTGTTCTAATGCTGATTCATGAGTACATGATTTTATCTATTAGGCCTTTTGCAATTTGATTGTCCATTTAATTTGTACAATTAAGCAAGTCCTCAAAACTATCTTAAGAAGGAAGATAACTCTGGCAGTAAAGTAGGGGTGGGTAAGCAACAAAGACTCTTTAGGAAGCCAAACTCACAATTTATGAATCTTTCTTATTGCATAATTCTTCCAAATTTCTTTCATCAAGAAAGATATTGCAACTCTTCTTTTGTGGTTTGCTTTTTATTCTGGAGCAAGAGTGTGTTGGTGGAGACATCTTCCAGTGCATAATTAAAGGACTCATGTCAATTATAGTTTATTTGCTGCTATTTAAGGTACTGTAGATATTTGGGTCTATTGCTGTCATCCTTTCCCAATTAATGTCTGCCTTTGATTTATTTCAATATGCTATGTTATAAAACTCACTTGTTGTTGATCCCACCTTCCCACTTAATTTCAGGCAGGTTTCTCAGTGACCTGATTAAAGTATTGAAAATATCTCTAGACAGCAGAATAATGCTGTAGATTTTTGTATGATTAGTCAAGTCATGTTCATGTCACACTTTCACAAAAAACCACAAGGGATATTCTTTATCTTTTGGCACTTTTATTTGATAACCTCTAAATGAAACCAGTAAAGTAGGACTTACTGGAAAATATGGAAGAAAACAAGGTCATTTGGAAGCTAGACCAGAGATGGCAATTGATTTTGAATTAGAGGGTGGTAAGATGTTATGGGCAGGTGACCAGTAATTCAAGTGAGAAAGAATATTTTTGATGTGTTTCATCTATTTCGTAAGACTGAATTAGGGTCAGCAACCTAAATTTTACCTCTGGGCATAGGAATAAAATTTGAAAATTATGGAGCTTGGTTTATCTGTATACCTGGAAGAGGTAGAGTTTATTCTCATGTGGTTTAACTTTCATGAGTTATATGCCCCTTAAGATTAGTTATTGGAGTCAAGGGTTGTATGATTTCTCTCATATGTGGAAGACTGACAGAAAAAAGGAAAAAAAATAGTGGGAGGATAACATGAAAATCAATGAGAGAACAGTAGAGTAGAGGAAAGGGACTGGGATAGGGAAGAGGAGAGGGAAAGTGGAAATATTGGGGAATGACATTTGACAACTTATTTTGTCATAGTGTGTCTGTACACATATGCAACAACAAATCTTGCCTCTATGTAGAATTATAATGCACTGATAAAAATATGAGTAAAGATTAGTTATTAGAGAAATTTACCTGCTCAGGTTTTAACATAAAGTTAAATGCCTAGATGGCTGCCTATATAAGAAAGCTTATTTTCCATATCCTATTTTTCATACTTTTATGTTGCACTTACAAAGAAGGAAATACTAATGCCTGAGACTAATTTCCTAAGGACATTTTGTCTAATTTCCCAAACCATTTCCAAAAGTATATTTAGGTTATTTCAAGATTCAATTAAGTAAGCAGATGTCCTTATTGAATTTCGTCCTATGAATACAAGGACCTAAAATCAAAGGGTGCTTCCATTTTCCACCTAGAGTTGGCTTATGGTGGAGAAAGACTCTGGTGTGCTTGGAAAGAAGATTCCAGTCTGGTGCCCTAAATGTCAGATATCATTAAAATTATTGTTTGTCTTTTATAGCTTCTCAAGGACTACTCATGACATGAAATCCTTAACTTCTATACCTTTACCATGTAAATAAGAACATGAAAATATTTTAGATATATTTAAATTACCTAATTTCATATTCAAACTAGGATTTATTTATCTTATTTATGTGTGCAATGCTGGGGATAAAATGAGGGCCTTGCATATACAGGGCAAGTGCTCTACCACAGAGCTATGTGCCAGCCCTACCAAACTAGAATTCATTATCACCATATTATAAATATCAAGACTGACCTATTTTTTTAGTTGTACATGGACATACCTTTATTTATTTATTTATTTTTATGTGGTGCTGAGGATTGAACCCAGTGCCCAACAAATGCTAGACAACTGCTCTACTGCTGAGCTACAGTTCCAGCCCAAGACTAAACATTTTTCAAAGGTTTGGTTTTCTATATATTCACTCATTCCAACTATACTTTTTGTTCTACTATTTGTCAAGAAAAAAATTACTCTTAATTCACTATTCCATGTACTTGACATCATTTAAAAAATAGGACATTTCTTTTTCTTTTCTAAAGTATTTATTTTTTAATATTTAAAAAAATATTTTTTAGTTGTCAATAGATTTTTTACTTTATTTGTTTATTTATATGTGGTGCTGAGGATTGAACCCAAGGCCTCACACACACCAGGGAAGTGCTTTACCACTGAGCCCAACCCCAGCCCCTTAAATATTTTTTTTTAATTGTAGATGGATGCAATACCTTTGTTTTTGTTTTTTATTTATTTATTTTTATATGGTGCTGAGGATCAAACCCAGTGCTTCACACGTGCTAGATGAGCACTCTACCAATGAGCCACAATCCCAGCCCTAAAGTATTTATTTTAAAATTCCCTTGAAATAATTACATTTTATCTATCATTGCATTATATTTCAGTATTACAGTGAACAGCCTATTTTGTGATTTTTTTCTTACATATAATATATAATTTAAATTTTAAAATGCAAATTACCAAGAATTATTTTCACTATGGGGGATGAGTATCCATAAATTATAGGCTTATTTCTTTATCAGCTTTCAGATTATCAAGTATGTCTGTTTATGATTATAGAGATGGATAATAAATATAGAATGGAATTCAAACTACTACTTTGAGATATTTCATTCTGTGTGCATGTGTCTAACCTACATTTTGCTTTTTAAAAATCTTATTCTATTGTAAAAGAAATGTTAACGATTTTGTGATAAAAGAAGGCAGCCCAAGGTCATATAGACCAAAGCCATTTTTCAGGGATATTTACATGGTGATTCAAATTATCCACATGATAACATGTCAGAGAAGATTATAGGAATGCTCTTTTATACAATTTTACTGGGATACTAAGAAATTCATTGTTTTTCCCATTAACTTAAGAGAACTTGCACAACTTATACTTCTAATGGACCATAATGTTTTAAAGAAAAATTAAAAATGTCTCTGTGTGGTGAAGCTTTGTTAAATAATTTAAAACATGTAATTTTTCTTTAAGTTTTTGTGATATTATTGGTTCTAGCATTATTTGCATTTAAGAAGTTGTTCAGTATAGAACATAAGATTAGCATTTATAATCAACAGTTTCTATCTTTTTTATTAGTTTTTTTATGTTTTAGTTCTTAATTGACCTTTAGTTTATTTATTTATATTCAGTGCTGAGAATCAAACCCAGTGCCTCACACAAAGTAGGCAGTGCTCTACTACTGAGCCACCACTCCAGCCCCAATAGTTTCTATCTTTATTATGACATATTCACATGAGTAGTACAGCTGTACACCTAGTAGGTTTAATTGCACGTTTTGATATAGCAGTCAATTAAGTGCTCTCATTTATTAGCATTAGTACAATGAGTTTAAATTGAGCATAAGTGAGTTTGATTTAGATAAATCATATACATAGCAGTTAAATTTTATTTTCAATTATGTAGTAATTCTACAACTTATGCACTATAATTTGTAAACTTTGTAATTTCTTATTATAATAGATTTCCTCACATTTGTCAGAAAGAGAACACTTTTAAAAAATATGGTTTTCCATAGAATGAAGTAACTCAGTAAAAACATTTTGGACTCATGGAATATTTTATTTAGTCATAAAAATAATACACATGCCATGCTCAGCTGAAAATGAATAGTCCCATTTGGTTTTATATGAAAGGTAAATATAATGAAGATTCTAAAAACATTTTTGGAATGCACATTTATTTTGTTAAAATGTATAATTTTCTCTGATATGTTTTGGTTTGTACTGTAATAATTTTAACTAAAAATGGAAATGTTTCTTTTACTTGTTAAAAAACTTAATTTATGAAATTAATTAATTTTAAAAGGTAATTTATAGAGAAATATGATATACTACAATTTATGTCAAAATACAGAGTATAACTCAGAATAAACAAATGGCCTTTTGTTAATGATAGGATGTAATATACAGAATGTTTTAGTAGGAATACAAATATTACTGCAAAAAAATTTTCTTTATAAAACTGAAGTACCTTCCAAGTGCAGGACCTTACTCAACTAACTGTAGATCACTAAAGCCCAACACCTTCTATTTTCCAGTTCATTCAAGCAACATTTTTGAGTTATCAAACTGAAGAGGTAAAGAACTGTGAAAATGCTTGCTGGTATCTGATGTGAACCCTAGATCATTTTGACCTATCACTTCTACTTTGAGGTCTTGTCTATATCCCCACTGCTCTGCTGAATTGTGTGCATTTATAGTATGTGTTTGTCGATGAGGTTTACTTATAGAAAATGGAGAATATGAAGGCATGAGGAATGGATATATCACTTTGTCTTTTATTGTAATGGGTCTCAGGAAGCCTTTTCCTGTCAAACTTGTCAAACTATTTCCATTTGGTAATTAGGTATTTGCTAGCATTTATTCCTTCCTCTCTTACTTTTTTTATGTTCATTTCCTTGAATTATGGTTGTGCATGAATACAAATTTATTTCCCCATCCCCACTGCCAACAATAGAGAAAAAACTTGTATTCTGAAAACTTTCCATACACATTTGCAATGTCAATCAAAAATTTTAAAATATGTGTTGCAAATGCATGAGTTATTTGAATATAGTATTCTTTTGAAGAACTCAAAGTAGATGCCTGATGTTTTGTCTCAAATCCCAATTAGACCATGCTTTGAGGTTCCTTCAGTGGCAATCATCTGCTTTACTCCCCTTGACTTGAGCATTTCTCATTGTATATTTAATCTATTTTCCCAATTCTGTGTTCCAAGCAATGTCAGTGCCTTTTAATTGATTTTATTTTTTTAAAAATACACAACAGTGGAATACATTACAATCCTTATTACACATATAGAGCACAATTTTTGTGTATCTCTGTATATAAAGTATGTTCACATCAATTTATGCCATTATATATGTACTTTTTTGCATTACAATTCTTAATACACATATATACCACAATTTTTCATCTCTCTATTTGTATATAAGGTATGTTGACATCCAATTCAAATCTTCATACATGTACTTTGTATAATGATGACCATCATATTCCACCATCGTTGCTAATCCCCTTCACCCTCCCTTTCCCTCCCACCCCTCTTCCCTATCTAGAATTAATCTAATCCTCCCATGCTCTCCCTCCCTACTCCACTATGAGTCGCCCCCCTTATATCAGAGAAAACATTTGTCATTTGATTTGGGGGGATTGGCTGACTTCACTTAGCATTATCTTCTCCAATGCCATCCATTTACCTGCAAATGCCACGATTTTGTTCTTTTTTAATGCTGAGTAATATTCCAATGTCAGTGCCTTTTACTCCTTTCTTTGATTTTTTTCTTGTGCCTCAATATCTCATAGACTACTATTTCTTAATTTCATTGGTCTGTCCTCCAAAGCTTCAAAACTTAGCTCAGACATTTCTTCTAAAATGCCTACCCATCTCATACACACAAAAGAATATCTTTTTAAAGCTATACCCTGTGAAACCCAATCAGCCTCTGTATATATTGTATAGCAACATTCTTAATTTATTTATATGTATTCAGAGATTTGAAAATTTTTAGGGTAAATCTCAGTTGTCATTCATTTTTGTTCACATTGAACCACTACTTTTTGACCAGCTATGTGCCACATTTTGTTGTAGGTACCAGGTACATAGCCATAAAGAAAACAATTTCCCTTTCTTGTGGAGTATATATTTTAGTGGGGGAAGCAAACAATAGCAACATGAATATATAATATAATATTAGATAGAACATATTATGGAAAATAATTAGGGTAGAGAGAAGGGGAAGTATTATGTTTGAAAGAGTGGCTAGGAAAGGAGGCTTAAATTCTGACAGTTGAGCAGAGACCTCAATCAAGTAAAGCAATGCTACTATGAAAAAAAAAAAATGAGTCAGGATGAAAGACCAGTATGGGCCTCAAGAGCCTGAGATAAGAATATGTTATTCCAGGAATAGCAAAGAGATGGGTTGATACATTGTCATAAATGATAGAGAACCTTAGGATAATAAATAGTATCAGTCATGAGAAAAAAAAAGAGAAAACACAAGAGAGTAGACTTCAGCATGAAAGAACATGGTTCAAATCCTTGTTATGTGATCTTGAGTTTGTTATGTAATCTATTAAATTCCTCCAAGCCTCATCTTCCACATTTATAAAATAGGCATAATGACTTCTAACTCTAATAATTTTGTGTATTAAATGAACTAATATATGCATGATATTTGACATTAAAGTATATACTTCATAAATGATAGTTATGTCTACTTATTTCATTATTATGTTTGTTATTATTTACATACAGGGATTTATCCATAAGATAATTATCACTATTAGTAGCACAAACTGGAGTTAAGGATTCTCACCAGTCAGGACTACTCAGCTTAAGGTATTTGTTGTAAAATAGCTAGCAAATGTGTAAGGATACCAATAATTGAATTTCAATATATTCTTCAGTTGCACTATTTTTTTAAACTGATGAATTACCAAAATATAATGGCATAAATTACATGCTCAGTCTTTATACCATATCTGTAAAATTACTTGTAGAATTTGCCCTCAGCCTTTTGATTTGTTATTGTCATAATTCATGGACATGAACAGACTGTAAGTCTTTGTTTTAAAGATCTACAGAATTGCTTAGAGTCTTGATAACTCTAAGCATTTGCTTTCCAGAGATAGATAATGAAATTATCTGTAGGTGAACAATTTATGTTCACTAACCATAGGCAAGGAAAAGGGAATGAAATATCTTATAACACAGAACAAAACTGAAGCACAATATAATTAAATATATTTTTATTCCTGGTAATGTGTGCTTGATTATTTCTAAGAGTTTGTAAAGATTTTAGGAATGTTTTAATATTTACATGCTTTCATTTTGTCATTTTATTTATTTGATTTACAAGTAATAGTTGTATATATTTATGGGATGTAATAGGATAGTTAACCTATTTATATTATTGTAGGAAGTATCAAGCAAGTGAATTAACATACCAACACCACATCAAATTATCATTTTGTTGCTGAAAATATTAAAAATCTATTTTTTCACAATTTTGAAATATGTCATAAATACAATTTTTAACTGTATATTTTAAGTTCAATTACACACCATTTTAAGCCTAAATATTTTTTCATCTCTAATAAGTATACATTTATCTTGAAGGGTGGTTTTTAGTATGAGGGAATTTATTTCATTTGAGATAAAACTTCATACCATCTATTTTTCCATGCATCCATGTATCCATCTGTGTAGGTTAGCATTCAACAAATCCTAAGTAAATTTTAGTAATCAAAGAAGTAAATACAATGTTAAAAATAAATGGTATTTAGGAAGAAAAATTCCTAAAATTAAGATTATTTTCTTTGTTTTTAAAACATGAAACCTGGGAAGTTTTATTTGATAATATATAAATATTGTAATTACCACATGGTTCACATTTGATATTTTGTGTGGTTTAACAAATGTATGAACTCTAGGTATTTTCATGAGCTATTGACTAAGAATTACCCACTGTGTCCTGTAGCTCATTTTTCTTAGATGTTAGAAAACAAAGGTGGAGACATCATGAAAATTATAATAGATGGGTACTAGGGAATTATGCAAAATAATTTGTAAATTTAATATGAAACCAAAACATCTGTTCAAAACAATTTCCCATAGGTAATGTGGCAAAGAGTATGAGTTAAAGACTGAGAGAAGAAAAAGTTTCTTCTTCTACATGGGAATTCACAGAATATAATAAACATAATTTTTCTTCCTTTTCTAGAAATATTTAAAACAAAACTTCTGCCACAAAATCTACTTTTCTTGCCTATGTCATCAATCCTACCTTCTCTTTCAGCTCTTGCTTCAAAACCCTAATCTTGAGAGTTTATTTTGGCACTTTGCACTAATATAACAAAAATAGCAATAGCATAAATAAGAAACTCTACAAAGTATTTAGCAGGTTTTATCTTGTTTTCCTTTATTTGATTTTTTGGAAATGTAGGTTTCAAAATTTAAAAGCCAAAAATATGGAATGCAATTACAATTTTCCATTTTTTCATTCAACTTGATAAGCTTGACCAAGTATTATTGAACTTTTAATACAAAAAGGACAACAAGGGCTGGGATTGTGACTCAGAGGTAGAGCGCTTGTCTGGCATGCATGAGGCACTGGGTTCGATCCTCAGCACCACATAAAGTAAAATAAAGATATTGTGTCCACCTATAACTAAAAAATAAATAATTTAAAAGAAAAAAAAGGACAACAAAAGGAGACAAAGTCCTCCATAGAGGGAATGTATTTTTTAATGTTCAACTTTCTGAATGAGGAGAACAATAGTGATTATTGTGGGACCCTTTAATGGAATTCATGCCTTTGTAGTTATGTCAAGGGTTAAAGTGAGGGGGAAATCAATACTTTTCTATCTATTCCAGTATAGTAGTCCTAAGCAGTCAACTGTAATATTATATTTAAGGCTGATTTCCACTCCATGAATATAGGTAAGCATTCTCCTAGATCTGCTACCATTTATTAAGCAAAAACTCTATTCACTTAATTTTCATTTAGATATAGTTATTTCTGTCTTTAGGAGGAAAATGACCCATAGGTCAAGAGGTCAATTATCCACTGTAGAAATGCAGCTTTCATTGTTACAGATAGCTTTCATTTACACTGCTTTCCTCTTTGGCAATATGAACATAGAAAAGTTAAGATACATCAATTTGTAAGTAGCTATGAATAAATAAATGAAATTAGTTATTTATCAGTTTGCCCAAGTATTTAGTCAATTCCTAATAATGTTAGCACCTATGTAGGATTAGATGGAGATTATAGTTTAGAAATTAAATTTTTAACATGTATTTAAAAATGTTCAAATATATATATCTAGTACCAAGGAAAACAATCATATTGTTATGTCAAATATTATTTTATTTTTGTCTTTTAAATTTATATTGAACATTTATATCAAAGAGTTCATAGGACTATAACTTGAGATTTTTTAAATAAAGGCCATTTTTCTTTCTTAACATCAAATTAAAATAGAGGGTAGTGGAATAGGAATAACTCAGATAAGAATATCAAAGGTGGATGGAGAGAGTGTGTTCATTTCTAATTATGCATAAGCATGCTGTTGATTACAGCATTCTGTCCAAATCATTGCCTTTTCATATAACCCATAATTTTTAAATTAAATATGAACACAGAAGATTAAGGAATACCATTTCTACTTTAAAGCCAGTGGATAGCATATTAGCTTTGGAATAAAGGTAACAATATAATAAAAAAAATAGGTCCAGGTTTTTCTCTTTTTAGTCAGATGCTAATTTCAGCAGGTCTCAAACAAATCACCAACTTTCCTGTCCATTAGATATTTCCTATTAAAAAGGAAAGACTTTAATTTATGTCCAAAGTTTTGTGATACTATGTATGGAATATGAAAGCCACAGAGTGTTTGTTGACCTGAACTCTTTGTGAACTATACCCATTTTCCTTTCTATATGTCTGTAGTATTGAAAACCCAGTGTTACACAAAATAGCCCCCTGATAACATATAGATTAACTTTTGTTTCCTGAAGATGGCAAGTTTTCTCTTCCCATTGCCAAAAAAGTTAAATAATTGTTTGCTTAATGAGAACTTCAAAGTGATCATGCCTTAGAAGACTTAATCTGGTATACCAAAATGCTTTTTTAAAAAATTTATCTTTTCAGATATACATGACAGTACAGTGTATTTTGGCATAGTAAACATACATGGAGTATAACTTATTCTAATTGGATGCCATTTCTTGTGGTTGTACATGATATGGAGTTTCACTGGTGGTGCCAAATACTCTTTACCTATGAGAATATTAGATTATTACCCATCAACTTGTTTATTGCTTTTATTATTTTAAAGTTATTAACATTTTTATTAGAACAAAATAATGTAGAGAAACATTTTTCTAGAAAAAATCTTTTCAAAATTGAAATTAGTGATAAGTCAATAGATAAGTCTGTATAGTGATTAAAATACAAGGACTTTTGGTACAGGACCTAGTTGAAGCTCCTAGTTTACTCATCACTCTTAGTCTGATCTAGGAGATGTTAAACTCCCTAAACCTCAGTCTCTCTTTCACTAAAATGGATTTATTCATAATTTCTCATATCCTTGCAAGGTGATTAGATATTTCCTTGCACGTAACACACTTAGCACAGTGCCTGACATTTAGTAAGTGTCTTTACATACTTTTTTCTTTCTGTTAAAATTTCTTGTGGAAGACAGACTCTCATGCATTGAATCAACTCAAATGAAAGGCTTTCTGTATTTGTTCATTTGAAAGGAAAATATGCAAGTGTTGCATTCACTTCCTCAGTGCCTTTTAGACTTGGGTATTGCATGATTAGTTTGTGCAAAGGTTCAGTGAACTTTCTCATAATGATTTTTTATTGAACATATGGAATTCATTAAGTGTTAGCAAAAGTCACTATCCACTGAGCTGTATCCAGAGAGTGACAGTTATGTCTATCTCTTGCAAAATAAACACATGAATAAACGCACTAAGAAATATATTATCTGTCATTTTCATTTCTAAGGACATTTTAACAAACAATATTTGCATGTTAAATATACCCATTTTAGTCTTCATATGAAAAATTACTTTTTTCTCTAGTATGTGCTGTGATATATCTACAGGGAACTGTAGTAATATAATTAAAACTATTTCTTCACATTCTACATTTAAAGGAATGTTCCCTATCAATTTATTGTATAGCTACAGGTAACCTCTAAAATATTTAAAATTCTTAAAATTCACATATTTCAGTTAATATTATGATTATATGGTTTTTGATGAATATGATAACATTCTAAAAATAAAAAACACAATACTCTCTCTTCTCTCTTTATGTGCAAGTGTGTTATAATTTATATATAATTATGATTTTTATACATCCATAATATCTAAATAAATCAGTGCTGATAATATATACATAAATGCTCTCTTTATATATGTATATATAGATACATATTATATTCTCTCTATAGAAATGAACATATATTTGCATTGAGGATGTATTTATAAATACATATGTAAAAGTCATTGACCTAGTCAGACATTATGAATGAAGAGCAACTACATACTGTTACATGAAGAGGTATACATATATGTCTAAATACATTTCTTCATGTTACAACTTTATATAGATGTCTCTATAAATAGAACATGTAGTGTGTGTGTGTGTGTGTGTGTGTGTGTGTGTGTGTAATCAGCATTGACATTTTAGATATTTTGGATGTATAAAAATGTTTGTGAATAATTTTTGTTGAATTAAAAATATGTTCTACACTAATAAACTACAAGCAGAGACACTTTCATGCTAGAAAATAATTTAATCTTAATTAGAACTTTTTAAAACAAATAGTGTATAGTAACAAAGAGCATAGGTATTGTTATAGATGGACAACTTTCTAATCCCTGGTGCCAACACCCTCTATCATAGTGACCTTGCAGGGTACTTTGGTTCTCTAAGCCTCTATTTCCCAATTTTCAAAAAGGAATTATTAAGAAATGTATCACAACTTTATTATAAGAATCAATCAAGATAATAAATGTAAGTACCCAGCACATTGTTTGACATACAGCAAAGGACCAAAAATGCTAACTCCATTTTATTATTATTGATTTAATGTGGGAATTTTTTACAGATAGCTGACTACTTTTTCCCAGGTAGACCTGTTGATTCTCTCTTATCATAACCCTCATAGAAATTAGCATTTGGGCTCTGCATTGTTATGTGGACTGATGTGTTCTTCCTTACTTATGAAGTATTTTATTAAGATTTTTAACTCAGTCATGCCTAGTTCAAAGACAATGCAAAATTGAAAGTATTAGAAGATAGAGTCTAAAATAATAATGAAAAAGGTAAAACATGTAAATGGTGAGACAATGATGAATGTAGTGGATATTTATGAGGTCCATCATTTGACAAAAGAGATGACCCTCAAGGACAGAAAATCAATCAATATGTAGATGTTATGCTGCCCTTACAATAATATGCATGAAAGGAAGAAAACTGATGAAATTCCAAAAATACACTTGAATATACAAAATAAAACTCTTAAACATTTGAATACATAGCTAGAGTAAAAGCAACAGTATGACAATTAGTTTAATGTTAACTTGGGAAGGCAGGGTGTTTTTCAAGAATTTGGGAATGGTGTGTGGATGGCACTTAGGTATCAAACCACAGATGCCTCCTGGGCTCTGGGCCCAGTTGAATTGGTACCACCTGGCAGTAACTGGGGAGGTCCATGACTGCCAGGGCATCCCTTCCAATACTTGTGGAGATCACCAGGAAGGGGAGAAAGACCTGCATTGACAGATTTCAACGTGGGTGAAGCAGGTCTATTTTGAGAAAAAATGTTCAATAGAACATATGTCAGTAAGGAAGGGAAGATTATGCTTAGTTTTACAGCTCAAAAGGACTGTCTTACACTCTAATTTGAGGGAAATGAATCCAAGGAATGCAAGCTTAATCTCCTCATAGTTATTCTTTTGAACAGATGGACTTTACCCTTTTACACTTGAATATAGAAAACTAAAGCATATTAATACTAGGTTTTATCCATGAATTTAATTTAGGCTTTTTCTTCCTTTTTTTCTTTCAGTTTAGGCATCCAAGTCCCCATGTGTTTATGAAGCATGCTTGTCCTCCAGGGGGTTTGTTTGTACACATTATTATCTGCTGGGTGCAAAATTTTGTCTGCACCTAGGATTTGTATATCTTCACTCTTGGACATCTGCTCTAGTTTAAAACCACTTGGCCTCTCTCCCTGCCATGACTGGGCTGTTTTGCTCTGCTAACTCCCACATTTACTTCAGGGACAGGAAAAACATGGCCACTTCCTGGCTACAATCCAAATGCTGGAGAGATTTGGGGAAGTTGCCTTTGTTCTTCCTGCCCATGAATTAATACCACTGCAAGGCCCTGCTCCACATCCCATCAGCATCTATTTTCTTACTACCTCCTTGTTCTTTTTTTCTTATTTAATTTTCTTTCTTCTTTTATACTCCCTACCCCCTGCCTCCTATGCAGAGACTTGTTATCTGCACTTTAATGTAGAAAAACTCATTTGTAAGGTATTTTCCCAAGTTTTCTCTGACTTACATTTTAACTGAGGCTTTAAAAAGACTGCCAAAAGCTAAAAATATGATGAGATTATTTCCTTTTTCCAAAGAGCCAACACCCCTTTCAAGTGAAAGGTCCAGAGAAAAACATAGAGAAAGGGAACAAGGCAGAGAGAGAGAGAGAGAGAGAGAGAGAGAGAGAGAGAACACTCAAAGATAGGCATCATTAGTTCCCCTTTGAGTCTACAATCTAGAGAGGATTGTCAATATACATGCCACACCCCAGTAAGGTTATGAAGGACTTTGTCATTCCAACCACTTGGGATTCAATTCTCTAGATCAATTGTTATCAAAATAGAGAATAATATGGCCCAGATGTTTATACTTAAACAATTGGAGTTGGGAAATATCATACTTTTAATTTATATTTATTTATATTATTCTCTCAAAACTAGCATTTTTTTTGTTTGTTTGGTATCGGTGATTGAATGCAGGTTCTTGCATGTGCCAAGCACATACTCTACCACTGAGCTATACACTCAGGTGTATATTTATACTGTGTGTATTAAGTGTGTATTTTATACTAGTATATTCTTACATTAGTTAAATTTATATAACTAAACAGTGTCAATTTAACTTTATAATTACATGTTTTTGTATACATATGCACATGTAAGATGGTTTTACTGATGAATTATATGATGAATATTTTGAGACCCTCACTCAAGGTAATAGATAATCATTTATTTCTCCCACATATTTGTTTATGAATTGTGATGTGCTAAGTCATTTATTTGGATATTGGTAGCTCATATCTAGATTTATGCTATTACTTTTCTACTTATTAAAATATTCTACTCATAGACAGATATCCCTGGCATCTTGGACTTGAGCACCCAGTTTGGAAAGTTTCATGGATAGTGTGAATTTTAGAAAATGGAAAGTCTTGGAATCATGTGATTTTTTTAAAAACAAGCCTTGTCAATTATTATTTGAATGATTTGAAGTAAGTAATTGACTTTTCTATGTCTCTGTATACTCTCTTATAAAATATATACTTTTCTATTCCTCTTACAATGGCATGGTGAGGGTCTAATGAGATAAGACTGTGACATAACTTTGAAAACTCTAGTACACATTGTAAATATGGATTTCAAGATATTCTGTCCATTTGTACATATCAAATGTGCTTTTTGTTTAAGGTTTCCTACTCCAACATCTACAAAAGCAAAGAGGTCTTCCAAAAGCAATAGAAAGACAGAGGGAAACATAATATGAACTAGAATAACAGCATGATAACTCTCCTTGAATAACAGCATAATAACTCTCACTCCTTGAAGGCCTGTTATACACTTTGCAGGCACTGTATATGCAATTTCAAATTCCCTTATTCATTTTGCCTCAAATGAATATGTCTCTTTCATTTCCCCTGGGTTACTGTTATTCACCCTACAAGAAAGGCTCTATGGTTCTCATTTTCATGAGAAAACTGAGGCCCAGAGAGAAACACTAATATATCTAAAAATCACACACACACACAAATACACCATCCATGGCCCAGTATTCTTAACCTAGTTCCTCCAAACAGAACTTTTCTATATTGTCTGCTCTTCTGATTATGATCTGTGTAAATTAATCCATATGACACAATTACAGGAAGATTACAAAACCTCTGGGGGTAGAGTTTACCTGTTTTTGTCTAAACTTTTTACATAATTCTAGTCATCCTGTGAACCTTGAATGACTACGAGGTAGTTTGACTTGAAGCAAATGTTCCAAATCCTGAACACAGTAAATAAACAATGATTGAAATTGATTTTCCCATTGGCATGTTCTCCTGCAGGTACCAGACAAAATTGATGAAAGTGCTTAGTATATGATTCTAGATAGAAATTCAAGAATCCTCTAAGGGTATCTCTTTGTTTTCCAAATAGTTCAAATAGTTTGCGTGACTAAGAAAGTACCTTCTAACTGGCTTTCTTCCTGATGACTACCCCACAGGAGAAGTGCTCTTCATCCCAGAAGTGCTTCACTGTTAGTTTCTCTTGACATCCATGCTAGTGTTTCCTTAGTTCTCTGAATTTTAAGATGCTATTTTCCACCCCCAAGTACCTGTTTTTTTTTTTTTTGATAAGTGTTTGTTCCATTTTATAGGATCTTTGTCAATGCATTTATTTAGATAGTAAAAAGGATTAGAAAGGTACTGGGATGATACATATAAACCAGAACTCTCCCAGATAAATACAGATGTGTAATAACCCTAGTCCAACATCATGGCCTTAGAAAACCTACACAGTTAGGAGATCTGTCTTAATGCCCTGGTTGACTTTAATACCATTACTATATCAGGATTTATTTCTGTCTGAATTCCTCCCTAGATTTTCCCTAAAGGGCAATTATTATTTATAGCTTATTTCTCTTTATTTTGTTCATGTCTAGTCCAACTCTAGCATATATTCTAGATGATTAAAAGATGTTGGTTGAATGAAACAAATGATTGAACAAATGGCCACATGTCACTTTAATTTGGATATGTGGTTGCCAAACTAAAGCTGTAGCCTGGGAAATTCAGTTGTGAGATGCCAGTAGAATAAGAAAAAAATATGAGTTTCTTTATGAATTTATTGTAATTTAAAATAAATGCTAAGCAGTTTATTCCATATATGAACATAAGCCAATATCAGAGTTTTTAGAAATTTGAATATTCAGGACTAACATCATTGAAGCAAAGTAGATAAATAGCAGAATCTGTCATAGTTACTTCCTAATTTACTAGAAATTGACTGTGTAGATGGTGCTATTAAGGGTATTGTAGATAGTTATGAAAAGAGGCTTAGTGAGATTTTCTATGGAAAATCTAGAGGACCAATAAAGGAAGGCATTTCCAGAAATCAATATTCCTCAAAGCTTGGCACTATTTATACATTGTTACAATTTTCATGCCATTTGTTTGAATCAGTGGAAGGAGGTTCTCACTGAAAATTATTTTTGTTAGTGCATTAAATCTTTAATAATAAGAGCATCAAGATTCTAGCATTAGATATAATTATTTCTTAATTTATAACTCAACATTTGCACAAATAGAAGTCCTATCAGTCTGTTTTGCCCATGGAGATTTAGTAAAGCACAGTAGTTTTGACAAATATAATTTTAGATTAAGATTCATAAAATCTTTGATGTTAACGAATCCATGAATATGTTTTGAGGGAATGTACTATCTCCACGTTGCTGGCTCATGAAGACATACAATATTTTCACTCTTGACTTTCCTTCCCAGATAAACCTCTTAAAAAATCTCCATTTCCACATCATGTTCTGTATCATATTTTAGTTGAATTTTTGTCAGGAAGTTTAATGGAGTTCTCACCAAGGACACTGATGGTCCTTCCTGTTGCTAAATTTGTCAGGTCCTCCACTTACCTTATCTTACTTTACCTCATTATGGACCATGTCAACTCTATTCTGCTTAAGACATTCTATTCCTAACTTATATGTCCACATTCTCAACTCTTTTGTAAGTCCCTCATCAGCCCATCAGCTGTTGATGTTCTTCATAGTTTCCACGCCCCCCCCCCAGGATCTCTTTTCTTCTTCCTTGGCATTTTTTATCTAGGTGATCTCAGCATTGTATACAATTACCATTCCTGTGTTAATCACCCTTAAACTATAATTCCAGTCCAGACAATTTTCCTCAGTGTTCTATGAGAATGCAAAAATGTTTACTGGATTGTCCACAGATGCCTGAAGCTTAAAAATGCACACCTGAGCTTATCATCTCCCGTGTAAATTCTGCTTGTCCTTTCTGGTTCCCTCAGTTATTTAATATGACTACCACCTACATAGGTGAACAAAGCAGAATCCTGGACACTATCCATTATATCAAATTAATCACTAAGTTTTATCTATTATTTTTGTACTTTGTCTCTTATGTCTTATTTTTCTTTATCACTATATCTAAAACTGAAACTCAGATGGTCCTGAATCCTTGCTTAGATTTTAAAACATTATTTCTTTCCTGGATTCTGGAATTCCAGTCTTGCCTGCTTTCCAATATATTTCAGCAAAAAAGTTAGAGTAATTTTTTTTCCAAAAACAATTTAATATGTTCTTCTAGGGGTATAGTGACAACTTGAGACATAGGTTATTAGCCGTTTCTTTATGGAACCACAGATTACTGCCTCATCTGGTTATTCTTCCCACCACATGTCACCATAACCTTTGCCATTCCTCCCCCTCCCTTTCTCTCCTAGAAAGACTCTAATCCTCTTTTCCTTGTAACACTAAAAACTACCCAATTTAAAAAAGGGAGGATGTCCCTACAGGTTCCCAGGACCATAGTCTTTCATGTTTTCTTTATTTGGCCCTTAATTCATTTAAAGGGGCCTGGAACATCATCATCACTGCCCATATTTCCCATTCCTACTTCATTTGTGTTTCTCCTTCTTTAAGGTTTAATTAGATTTCTGCCAGGATATCTTTAATGGCCTTATCATCCCACTCCTGAAAACCAATTATCATTCTGTATATTTTTTATACTCTGTAGAAACCTGCATTTCCAGTATCATAACTCTTAACTCACTGTCATGCAGTTGCCTACTAGAATATAAGTTATGGGAGGGTAAGGATTGTGTCATTAGCACCATACATCAATGTCTAGGATCTAGTGCAGTATCCAACATATGCAAGGTGCTTGATATTTTCAAAATAAATAAAGAGCTTTAACAAACCAAAAAAAGGAGAAGTAACTGTTTCATTCATGTTTTGCATAATTAGATTTTGAATTATGCTTTACAGGACCTTACACTTCTCTTTTCCCAATACCAATCTTCCAGTCTCCTCTCCTCTCCCCTTTTTTAATCTAGTGCTCCTCAGAACTGTGGATCAGTTAAGTAAAAATTTTTTTTTTATCTTGTCTTTTTGATTCAGGTATTTAAAAATGCACTTAAAATGATAGCATTAGTTTTTATGTTTTTCAACTTCCCTAGGAATGAATGATTAGCCTGTAAAGAGGAGTGATATCTCATTAATTTGTGTACTGGATTCTAACACAGGGTCTGGTATATAGGAGCACATTAAATAAAAGTTGTTGAAAACTTATGCCCAAAATAAAGTAGTTTGATCTTAAAAAGCAAGAAATCACATTTTTATGTTACAGTTCCTTAAACATTGGTAATTTTTCGTCTTTAAAAAGTTTATTTATTTTCTTATATTTACATAACTTTTCATGAAAATTAATTTATGAACCATAGCATACATATCTTCCCTTGCCAGAATCTTTATATTTGGGGAATTGACACTGAATTTTCTTTAAAAAGCAAAATAAGTGTGAAATTCATCTTTGAATTTACTTCAAAATGGAATTTATTTCCATTTAAGACTTCTTTGAAACATTCTATTTTTGATACCATGAAGCAGTATTAGATATTAGTATGTTAAAGATGTTTCACAGTTTTACAGCCATAATTACTTTAATGGCTACTTTCAACATATAGATTTTTTCATAGGAAAAATAATCTCAAGCACATGAAAACTGAAGTCTTTATTTTTGGTTGCAAATTATAAGTTTTAGATAAAATAACAATTTTAATTTGTGAAAAATATACCATGGTAGATAATTTATGATGAGACTTGATGTTTAAAAATGTAAAATCCTACAATAAAACTTATTTTATATTTATAGGGCATGGAGTTCAATTACATTTAAAGTAATTCACTTAGAATATATGAGCAACTTAACAAATCCTATTTTTCCTTTTTAAAAGCTATATTTGTTGTTTGAATTTTTTCCTAAAATGATAATGAACTATCAATTTAGTTATTGAACTTAGAGTTCTTAAGAATAGAAATAGAAATAGAATCTTAAGTTTAGAGCCACAGATAGAGAAGCAATTTGATCCCCAAACAATGCATACAACAATATATATGCCAGAGAAACGCTCTTGATTGTGTCCACGTTATGACTTTGCATATGGCTTATGTTGTATCTTGCTTCATTCCCTCAAGAAAAAGAAAACTAATGTCCTCTGAGTCTCCCCACTATGTAAAATCTATGCACTGTTGTTTAAAGGACTGTCAATACCACTTTGGTCCAGCAATTGAAAGAACTGGGCATCTTCTGATGTTATACACCACATAGTCATATAAGGTCAGAATTGCTCCATAACTTTTTTTATGGAGGCCACACCTGTCATAGATCATTCCAAGAATAACAACATTAAACTTCTCTGTGTTGGTGGTCTAACTTGGGTTAACCCAGAGACAGCAACACTTATGTAGTTTATTGTTTATAACTAAGCACTTTCCATGAGCTTGTTTTCCCATTTCCATTATTCCTTATGAAATATAAGTACTTTACATTTACATATTTAAGAAATGATTTTGTAAATGCCAGTATGAATAAAAGATTCAGTGACCAAATAGCAATAAAATATTCTAAAATTGAAGGGTCTATTCCAAGCGAACATGTGTGAAATGGAGGCAGTATAGATCTGAAACCCACTTAGGAAGTATTGCTTAAAATAAGGAGTAAAATTATATCTGAACTCAATGTATTTTAATTTTACTTGTACAAAATCTTTCAACCTACCTTAGCCTAATTGGAATGCTAAATAGAGAAATTTAAAAAATATAATCCCCCAAGAGTGAATTTGGTGCAGAAGAGATAATGCATTGAGCACAGATAGTATTAGAGTTAAAAATAGAAATTTGCCAAACTCACAACAAAATGTTGAAATAAATCTGTTCTTCCTACTGGAATAAAATAATAAAATACATATGAACTTCATGTACTAGATGTATAAATATTTTTTTGTGAATGAATGCTAACTAAAAAATAAATTTTAAACTATGAAAAGAGAGGAAGACTGAAACATTATTTGAATGTGGGGGGAGATGAGTAAGATTCCTATACAAATGAATTTATAGTGTTAAACAGATTGTGTATGAAATATTAATGACATATTGTCCTGAACTCCCCTTCTGTCATTTCCATGTAGATGACTGAATTTCAAAGAGAAATATGCCAGGAATGATTATGTGAGTGAGTGTTACTATTTGTGATTGTTTAAAAAGCATTTCTTCTTTCCTCTCTTTTTATTCTTGTGTTGTTCCACTTCACAGTCAGAAAATATTATCTGCATGAGAGAGTATGAATACATGAGAACACTTAATTTGATTTTAAGGTATTAACCTAACAAAAATAATTGATTATTGAGGATAAAGTATCTCATGGGATATTATGATTTATTTTGTGGTTATAAGATTTTTTCTATGGAATCCAAATATGATTATTCTAGGAATGAAGATATAACTCATGCCTGGATGAGTCAATGTAATCCAAAGTAATAGTTCAAATATGAGCACATGACCAATTTGGAAGTAATAAGACTCAAGAAGATCTACTAACTTTCTGGGAAACTATTTTTCTCTTGCTTTGCATTACATAATATACAGGTGTGTGATACTTGGAACATGTGCAGCCACTTTAGTACCATAAGAAAAAGTAATTTGAAGGTTGGCACACAATTGAGGGAGATTTAAAAGAACTGAGAGATACAGCACAGAATCCTTGATTGAATTTAGTCTAGAGCTCCCTTCTGCAATTTTCAATGAGATGAGCCAGGAGATCCCCTTGATTTTTTGTTGCTGTTTTGTTAATTTGAGCCCAATTTTTTATTATGAATAACTTAGAGCATCCTTATTCTCACAACTGCTCTCTTTGTGGCAGGTCCTCTGTGATATAGAATAAAGCAGTACACACAAGAAGACCCAACCAATAAAAGTGCAGGCTCTGCAACTAAACTGCCCAGATTTTAATTCTAGCTGTGCTACTAACAAATGGATTTAAGTCATGCAACATTTTTATAATCATTCCTACCTTGCAGGCTTCTTGTGACAATTAAAACACAACAATGATAAAACAAGTACATTGTAATGCTTAGTTACTATTTCTATTAGGCTGCTCTGTGTCATTTCATTAAATCTTATAACCATGCTACAAGATATTTTTATCCTCAATTTATGGATAAGACCACTGAAGTTTGGGTTGGGTGACTTTCCCAAGGTCATTCAGGTAGAAAATAATGGTTCTGGGTTTGAAACCAAACTTCTTCAATTCCAAATTCCCTTCATCTCTTCTCACTCAAAATATGATATCACATAGGCAAGAATATGACTATTTGATCACTTCTGACTCCTGAGCATATACAACAGTCTCTGCTCCATATTAGGTTTTCAGTAAATATTTTTTAGAGTGAATAATTTTCCTGACAGTCTCCATAATCTGATGAAGATAGCAAGCATGAGAAATCTATTTAAAGGCTTCACAGTTTATTCTATAATAGAGTTATATTTAAGGAATGGAAAAGGAATGAATATGTTTGGGAGCAATGTTACAGATATTTTAATAAACGTTGCTCATATTTTCATTAGAATGGCAGATATAAATCATAGAAAATAATTAACCATTACCTTGTTGAGAGAAAGACAAGGTGGACATTTGCCTAAGCATTTCTCAAAGCTAATGTCAGGTGTTTGATTTTTCAGTATCCTATATCTTGACCTTTATTTTCTCTGTGGTTTTGAATTTTGTGTGCGTGTGTGTAATTATATCTATATCTATGTCTATGTCTATATCTATATATATCTATATCTATATCTGTCTATATCTATCTATCTATTTAGATAGATAGATAGATAGATAGATTCTTTACATCTCCATGAACTCCCCTAAGAGTTGCATTAGAGCAAATTTGAATGTGTAGTCTACTCATTTCTTCCTGGGACCAGTATATCTTAGATAGATAGATAGTATAATCTATCTATCTATTTATATATATATATATATATATATATATATATATATATATAGAGAGAGAGAGAGAGAGAGAGAGAGAGAGAGAGAGAGAGAGGGGGGGGAGGGGAGCGAGAGGGAGAAAGAGAGAAGAGAGAGAGAGAGAGAGAGACACCAAGATTGAGACTGACAGAGGATTGAACAGAGAGGACTCTACCACTGAGATAAGTTTTTAGTCTTTTATGAGATAGCATCAAGCTAAATTATTTAGGAACTTACTAAGTTTCTGAGGCTGGCCTCAAACTTGCCATCCTCCTGCCTCAGTCTCAAAATAACTATGATCATAGGCATATGCAACCATGCCAGCTGTTTTTGAATGTCAAACACCACTTTTGAGAAGTCTGTAAACATGAATTTCAACCTCTAGTGCTTTACAACTCCATCAACTCCCCTAAGAGTTGCATTAGAGCAAATTTGAATTTGTAATCTACTCATTTCTTCCTGGCATTTTATCTCTGGGACCAGTTTATGGTTGCTAACCATGTAGACATAGACAAAGGCATGAATTTTTCTACTGAATCTAATTCATGGTCACCAAACTAGCAGACAGTGAACAAAATGTCAATTTTATTATTTATAATAGGAGAAAGGTGACCTGAGAACATTTCACTACCATTCCACATGCGCTAACTTTTTCCTCATGACTAAGTTTACTTAGGAAAACAAATTAAAGAACAGAAGTTTGTTTGGCAGCACAGAATCAAAGGAAGACAAACAGATGGTTATAAGGAACATTTATCCAAGCTACATCTGAACCGAAAGAAATTAAATTCATTCAGCACAAGAATTGTTGTGTAGAATAAGAGAATTCATTTTGTGTGAGCACTTCTCAAGTGTCTTGAGTGAGTTCAGTTCAAATCAGTCAACATTGTTTTGCATGACTGCTGTATCTTGTGTTGGGTCCTATGAGGGCCTTTTTCTGGAACTTACTAAAATTTTCTAGATAAATTCCATATTTCTCTCTCTCTACTACATTTCTGATTTCTGTTTTTCTTTTATCCCACGTTGTCTTCTAGCAGAAATGGAGGCAAAAATGTCCATGTTACTGTCTATAGTATTGATTATTTGTTTTAGATTTCTTTTTTAAAAAGCTTTGACATTTACCTAAGTAAGTTGCATTTAAAAACAGTTTCTTGAATTGATTTTTTGAAAATATGCTCAGAGAACTTTGTATGAAACACATTACATTTAATCAGACATTAGGAGCTAATTATGAAAATATGTAGATTGGTACATTTTGAGTATAAAGGATGAAGGAAGTAAAATATTAAGTGAGGAGAAAAGAGTAAGCTGGACTGGGATAAAACCCATCTCTATCACTCTCCCACCTGCTTGATCTCTGGCATATGATTTACAATCCTTGAACCTCAGGTTTCTCTTCTGCAAAACTGCAGACTGTTCAGGAGAAATAAGGCAACTCCTGGGCCTTAATGTGTTCAAAAAAGAGCATTAATTATTAACATTACTATATTCTCTAAATGATTTATACCCTCATAGCTTTTTGGCAAGACATATTTACAAGTACTAACTAATAGCATGCTGAGGTTCTGAAAGGAAAATATGTTCCTGAGGATGGGGAAAAGAAAGCAAACAAGTGTTTTTTTTCTGATCCTATAGCATCACAATGCTGCATGGGGACATTAGCATGCATAGTGACTACCCTCACTTGCTTAGGAAGCAACTTTGGAGTATCATTTATAAGATACTTCTTCAGACACTTCCTTAGTGTTTGATATATTTTTGTTTCCTTCTTCCTTTCATTTCAATTCAGGGAGGTCAGCAACTGCTTCCTTGTTGTCAAACCCAACAAACATATTTTAGTCCTGATTATACTTGAGCATTCTGTAGCAGATGTTGTAGAGAAAATGCTTTTCTTTTTAGGAATGTAACTTCTGTGACACCAGTCTCCAGGTTGTCCTTATATTGTCTTGATCTTAGAAATTCCTCCTTTTATCCCATTTGCCAGAATCCCTCCCTTTGGACATTCCTCAAGTGCCAGCGTTCCTCCCCATTTGAATTGGACCATTCATACAGCAAAATATCCTGTTGGTCATCTCAACCTCATATATTCCATTATTAGTATAGAGCTATTATTCCAACACTACTTTTTATTCCAGTCTGGAATCCTCTTCCATCCAGATTTGTATGTCCAATTGCTTGTATTCAGACACTTCACTCACCTTTTAAACTCGTTGTATTAAAAAATTGAGATCAGCCTATAATCCCCATGGCTCAGGAGGCTGAGGCAGGAGGATCCCAAGTTCAAAGCCAGCTTCAGCAAAAACAAGAAGCTAAGCAACTCAATGAGTCCCTGTTTCTAAATAAAATATAAAATAGGGCTAAGGATGTGGCTCAGTGACTGAGTTCCCCTGAATTCAATCCCCAGTACACCCCCCACATACAAAAAAAGAAAATCTGAGCTCATAATTTTCCCCATTAACAAGCACATCACTCCTTTTGCTTTATTGTTTCAAACAGTGACACCTCTTCCCTCCAGCTAAGCACATTCATTTATCAAGTCCTGCCAAACATGTAATCAACTATCTTTTAAATCCATCCACTGTTTTTCATTTGTACAGACACTCCTTAACCTGGGTAGATGGCACCTACTATTGCACTGATGTAGCAGCCTCTCTACTATCTGTCCTCCCTGCCTTCACTCTTGCCCCTCAAGTTTATTCTCTATTCTATAGAGTGACTTTTATGACTGCAAATATGCCTTCATCACTTCCTTGCTTAAAGACCTGTCTGTGTTTGTCTTTATAGCCATAACTTTTAGCCCTGGGCTTAGCATATAGCAGGTGTTCATAAATCTGTGGTGAATGAATGAACAAATTGTATAAATATAGAATGGTTCAACATGCCCGTTCTTGTGTCAAGACAGATATTTGTAAGTCAGAGTTAAGATATTTTGGTCCTTTGGTAAGCATTTGATAGCTTTTGTATAGTCCTTCAAGAAATGATAGATGCGTCTATACTAAAAGAGACACAAATTGTGAGATAAGGGGCTGTCCCAGTCATCCAATGGATTGCCTGGGTCCAAGGGACTCCCAAGGATATTGTCTAGACTAACAGGCTAAAGGGCTCAGACTTGAAATATCTTTTACTCAGATTGTAGTTCATGGCTCCTATAGTGAAGCTATACACATGAGTGGCATCCTCCTTCATTTCATGCTGAGAATGAGAACTACAAGTCAAGGGTGTTAAGAAAAAAATCCAGGATTGGCATGGAGAGAAATAAAGACAACTCACAACAATTTCCAGTTCCCATATCTTAAAGAAGGAATTCCTTCTTTATACCAAACATTCTTCCTCTGCAAAAGATTCATTATACCTTCTAATAACCTCCCTTTACATTCAAATTTATTCTGTGACAGAAGCAACTAACTCTCCATCAACATTTGCCACCCCACTCTTTAGTATAGAGCTATTGCTAGGATCAAGTTGCCAAGGTAGCAACATTACCCAGCACCCTTTGCATTGAGTTACAGCAATGTGACTAGTTCTTACCAATAGAATATGAGTGGGAGTTTTGTTGCAGGCATGCCTTTTCCATCTTTTGTGTTCTCCCATCTGCTGACCTTATGGAAAAGATCCCAAAGCCTTAGGAGACAAAGATGCCTAATATGGAAGGACCTAACATCCCTGAAGCACTCTGTGGAAGAAAGCTGTTCACAGACAGGAATGCCCGTTTTGGAATATATTTTTTTTTCTTTCTTTAAGACAATAAAGTTGTAAAATCTATTTGTTATAGAGACTGACATTGACCTCCCTAATATGCATATATACATATATGTCCTACAAAGAGAGATATACACATTCTTTAATAGCAGAAGGGGGAGAAATTGGCATATTTAGAAGAAAACAGTCTAATTCTCTCTTCAATTTAAAAGAATGTGTAACAAATAATATTACAAGTTTTAGGAGGATATGAAAATCTTGGGCAATTGAATAACATTAATTTTCATATGTAGATATATATTTATCTTCAAGGTTATTTAGTATCATTGATATATAACAGTTTGTTTCTTTTAATTTTCAAGTTTAAGTGTCTAAGTTTGCCTTCTAGGCAGAAATTAAGTTCCATTCGTGGAATGAAATTAGATCAACATTTCACAAAGTTCATTTTTGTTCTTCGTAACCTTAAACGAAGTAAGCTAATAAAGCATTAAATTAGCATGTTGTAAAACTTCCTAAAGTTTTTAATATACTTTTAAGTGGCAGTACTGAGCTTATTATCTCTAGAGCTAAAGTCAAAATAAATGTCTTTTAGTTGCTGAAACTGAGATGAAGCATCAAATTTACCAAAATATTCTATATTTGAATTGTAAAGTACAGATTATTTAATCATTCCCTTCCAAGTCTATTTATCTAAGAAGTACATTTTTCTATAATCAGTAGCCCTGGAATCTTTTGTCCACAAATGTGCTTTATTTCAAATACTTTAACTGTGATATTTTTTCCTTAAGACTATCTTAAATATTTCTACAGAAATTATACACTTCATTCGCATTCATCCAAGTGAAAATGCAAAAATATTTAATGATAACTAGCATTTGTTTAGGGGGTCAGAGTTTACAAAGAGATTTTATATTCATTTTCTCACTTGAACTTCATATAAACTCTTTAGGCAGATACTTGTTATTATCTCTCTTACCTTGAGGCCTTAGGGGGGCTTCAGGTGTCTGTCTGACTTTTTCAAGGTCATGAAGGTACAAACTCAAACCAAATTTTTCCTATTCTGCCACACTCCTCATGTAAAAATCATATGACAGACAATTTAAGAGGAAAACTTAAGAAATAAATTCCTCTGGAGAATTAAGTTTAAATTGCTTCATTAACTGTAGTACATAAAGAAAGGGAAAGTGTTGCCAAACCCATGTAGTATTTTACTATTCCTTATAGTAATGTTCCACATACCTAATGTTGAGTGTATAATTTTCCATAAGATGCAATGTTCTAAATAAGCACAATCCAATAGAACCTTATGTGATGATAGAAATGTTCGATCTCTACTCTCCAATAAAATAACCTTTATCTATATGTGAGTGGTAAGCAATGGTAATGTGGCCAGTATAAACAATTTTAGTTTTATTTAATATTAATTAGTATTTAAATTTCAAGAGCCAGATGTGACTAATGGTTATTGTATGCTGCAGTTACAGAAAACTAGTATTTTTCTTTAAGCTTTGCAATATCTTTTTTAATGGTAGGACTTTTTTTATTACAAATATTTTATAATTGATTTTATTTGATATTTAGTTAAAAACAGTATTTTATGTTGTTAATAGCACTCTCAACTCAGAGTGTTCAGGGGTCTTTATGCATGATTTTTGAGGCTTTGTTATACTTTTAGCCACGTTAAATGCCTATATTCTATTTTACATTGCCTTTTTTCAGAGATCAGTAAGTATAGTGAAGAGAGGTACATTCATGTAGGGATTTGAAGCTCTCAACCAGGTTCAAACAAATAAATTCTATCTTACTTGTAATATTGGGATCCCCTATTGTGTTTATTGGAGAAAAAAACCTTTTTTCATCCAAAAAGATGTTTAAAAGAGCAACTGCATATGTTGAACATATGAACATGGGGCTTGCTGCACTTCCAAGAACTAATTTCTATTTATATTCTTTCAGGGATAGTAATGATGATGGTGATAGTGATGATGATAGTAATAATGATAATTAAGAGTTATCGTAATGCCTCTTTGTGTCACACATTCCTTGAAATACTATATCAGCATTAATTTCAGCAATGATCATAATAATCCAATAAGACAGGTTTTATTATTATTTAGCAAATGAGGCAACTAGGTTAAGTTACTTGCCCAAGGTTAGACAGCCAAAACAGGGCAAGAGCAGTGTCTCTCCATGAACCATATACTATGCTGCCTATTCTGGAGCTTAAATGCTTTTCATTTTCTATAAATATTAAAATTATGTATTTTTTGGTATATTCAAAGGGGGATCCTATTTTCCCATTGACAGGTTTATGTTGAGTTTACTGTGATCTAGTTCCCATTTTTTATAGAAGCACCATTCTCTTTCTTGAAGTTGTAAATAGAATGTTTTTTGTTTCTGTTTTGATCAGTGCGGTTTTAACTGAGAGGAATATGTATATATCAATATTGTGACTGGTGAAAGTCTTTTATTATTTATAGCTTTCTCTTGAGTATTTTTTATCAAGCCCTGTAAATGGGAAGAGTCATATAGTAGAACTAATTCTAATTTCTTTCCTTGGCATTCTTTAATGATATCCTAAGATGATAATATCTTCCAGGTTTTAGAAACCTGTAGTATTCCAGGCATTCAGTATTTAAGGCTTCTGGGAATCCTTAAAACTTGTAAGATTGTCATTGTATCAAAGCTAAAGAAACTGAAGATCATAGGTTAGAAATATCTCCCCTATTGCAAACCAAGTTCTTTTTGACTCTGAGCCCAAATACCATTTTTGCAATATATCTCAGTTTCCCTATTTGCATTCCTGATTTTTCATATGCCTCATTGTGTGGAATGATCAAAATTTCTTGTCTGGTTCTAAATTTCTTTTCTATTTAATCTATATAAATTACAAATAGAATGTGGCATGTGTGTGTGTGTGTATACATATAAATGCATCTGTTTTTGTCCTGATGTTACTTGATGAAAATAAATTACAAATTCAAGTTTGCAATTTATCTTTTAGTTCCCCTTTCATCTTAAAAGTTCTTTGACATTTATATGGCATACTGATTCTAGAAGAATTTAGAAAACAGAGAGAGATTAGATATTCATACCTTATTTCTCCAGATGACATTTGTATTAATTACTAAATTGGATAATCTTTCTACTTTGTGAACTATATTGTCAGATTGAGTTCCAGAGAGGAAAGATAATTCATAATATTGGCACTGTGTAGCTTCCCAAATTATTGAATTAATTAGAACAAAATCTTTAAATTTTATAGTTGCTATGTTCAAATTTTGTATACTCATCCTTGGAAGATGAATTAGGATTTTAATGACTATTAGTTCCTTTCTCAAAAATTGCTTAGTAAATCAATATATCAATTAATTGCACAAATTTACTTTTATGAAAATTCAAGACCTTGTCCTGAACTTTTAAAGTATATTACCAAGGACTACATGGTAAATATGTCTGTAAAATCACATGTCATTTGTTTGGGGATCATTGAGATAATGTATATCTACTACTTCCAAAGAAGATTTAATGTATTCATTATTTAATTATTTTTGTTTCATTGATCTGGTTTATATTAATAAAACTACATCTTTGTTTATTCTTAATGGTGAAAACCTGGATTTTATTATGTAATTAATACATTTACTTAAATGTTTTATTATGAAATAAGTAAAAAATATAAAAATTTATTGACAGGGTTTAAAGTAATTTTTCCAGTGGAAACACAATATAAGCCAAACACATAGCATTAAATTTGCTATTAGCTGTATTTTAAAAAGGAACAGAAAAGTTAATATTTTTATTTAATCCCATGTATCTAAAATATAACTTTTTAGACATATAATCAATATTAAAAACACTAATCACATATTTAACATCTTTCTTTACTAAGTTTCCAAAATCCAGTGTATTTTATACTTACAGCATATTTTTATTTCTGCTAGTCACATTTCAAAGGCTCAATAGCCACAGGTGACCAGTAGCTGCCTAATGGACAGGACTAACAAATACTATAAACCTGAAACCAGGTGTTCCAACATCCTGGGTTAAAAAATGTAGAGCACCATCAGTATCTTGAAATGTCCCAGACCTCCCCTTCCCAAGTCACTTCCCTTCTGTCAGCAGTCAAAACTAACTACTAACTTGAATTTCCAGTAATTAATTATGGTTTTACCCCGTTTGTAACTTTAAGCAATAGCTTGTTTAATTTTGCTTATAATCAAACTTCTTTTTTATTGATTTTATTATTTTTTTAAATACACAACATTGGAATGCATTACAATCCTTATTACACATATAGAACACAATTATCTCTGTATATAAAGTATGTTCACGCCAATTTATGCCTTTATTCATGTACTTTTTAGCATTACAATTCTTAATGCGCATATATTCCACAATTTTTCATATCTCTGTTTGTATATAAGATAAGTTGACACCCAATTCAAGTCTTCATACATGTACTTTGTGTAATGATGACCATCACATTCCACCATCCTTGCTAATGGGAGGATTAGATTAATCTTAGATAGGGAAGAGGGGTGGGAGGGAATAGAATCAAACTTCTTTTTAGTGAAATCACTCTGTTGTGTTTTTTGTTTGACATTTTTTCTTTCAACATTTTGTTTTACATATTTATTTTGATCAATGTGTTACCCTATTGTAAGTGTATAATAAAATTTATACATTTCAGATATCTATGGATATTTGGGTTGTTTTCCTTTGTAAACCATACTACGTGTACATTCCTATACATGTTTTCTGGTACATGGATGAAAATTTTAAGGGTATTTGTTTGCTAGAATCATCAGACCATGGAATATGACATAGAAATTGAGATGACTGATTTACTACAATTTGTAGTGTCATCTATATTTATGACATTGACTGAGTTCAAAAATACTTTATTGGAGCCAAAGTGAGCTAAGGGTTTATAGTTTTTTTAAATAAGCAAGGATTATGCTGCACTTACTGAATCAGTTCAGATGATTAAGTTTGGATATATAAAATAATCTATGACTACTTGTTAAATAGATATAATTAATAACTAGAATTACTTTTGTACAAAATCTAAAATAGCAATGTATGTACAATATCCAAAATATCAATGACTTAAAGATGAACATCTACTGGATAGCTTATGCAACAGAAACTTTTTCCCCAAAGTTCCTGAAGCTGGAAGTCCAACATTAAAGTTCTGGCAGGGTTGATTTCTGGTGGAGCCTCTCTGCTTCGCTTTATCTTCTTCCAGTACTCCCAAATGGCCTTTGTATGTGTACATCACTAGTGAATATAGTTCTCTTAGGAGGATTAGTCATAATGAGTTAAGGTCCCACCTGTATGATTCCATTTAATCTTAATTATACTCTTAAAGACAGTATCTCTAAAATTTTTACTTTGGGGCCTAGGGTTCAAATGTGAACTTGCAGGTGACATAATTTAGTACATAACAGTGCCCATATTCTGAGGATAACAGTTATTTAATTAGCATTGACTTATTGAGAACTTATTTTGGGGGTAATACACCAATGATATGAGAAGGATGGACCAATTTCTCTTAAGTGTGAAAATTGGTATGGCCCAGCATCATTTTCAAACACTACGTGAAGATAAGTAGCTTGAATCACTATGAGACAGGTTTAAAAGAAAAGAATTTGTAATTGCAACGCTTAATTAAAAGAAAATCAGACTTTGTTTTAATCAATTCAGATGATTAACTTTGGACATATAACAATATGTCTATGACTAGTTGTGTGACTATCCTTTGTTGTTATGCCAATAGGACTGGTTTTAATATATAGTAAAGCAGCAAACTGAATCCACTATTATCATGATCTTTTGGAAAATTTTGAAGCCTTATTCATTAGAATCACATAACCTTTCTCTAGCCACCTTTGAGGAGAGTCCATGAGAAAAATCAATATTTGTAAGAAAGCCACTATATTTCAGAATTCATACTAGGCATTTAACATTTATAATTTCCCTACATATAGCTTAAAAATTAAGCCAAATTAGCTATGTGTG
The DNA here is from genome assembly GCF_045843805.1 of Urocitellus parryii. Classification (NCBI taxonomy): domain Eukaryota; kingdom Metazoa; phylum Chordata; class Mammalia; order Rodentia; family Sciuridae; genus Urocitellus; species Urocitellus parryii. Next base: position 106,135,518 of record NC_135547.1, read on the forward strand.
TCGGATGAGTATTCTGATACTCAGCAAATTAAATTATGTACAAACAAAAAAGGTGAAAAATTCTATTTGAATGTAAAATTTTCAAAATGTAGAATGATTTACTACATATAATTTCATTGAGATAAGACAACTTATTGCACGTTACATAAAGATGTTATAGAACAAATTAGATAATCATTTTATAATCCCTTAGACATATGCAAGAATATTAATGCAATTATAATTATATTGGATCAAAATATTAATACTTTAAAATTGGAAGCCACTGAAATTTCAGGTATGTAATTTTGAATGTGATAGATCATAATGCTTAGAAGTTGAATCTTATAAGAATAGGCAATCCTCCTTAAGACAAAAATACTTACTGTCAGGGTTTTTTCATTCATTCAGAACTTGAGCAACTCTTATGATGTTATCAGAAGATATACGTAAAAAGTTAAATGCAACTCACCAAAGTCCCTAGAACAGCTGTGGTATTAAAATAAGCATGCAGTAAGTACTGAAAATATACTCAGGGTCATCCTAGATATGATTGAGACATTCAAAACAAGTCTAGTGTATTTGCTTCTCATATGGATTTTGTTTTCTTATTGGAGAGATAGGATTTTTGTCCATGAAATAGGACATAAAACACAGCTTTAGAGCTATATATGCCAAAATACTGAGACAGTGAGTGTTTAATTCTAAAGAATCCTAAAAAATGGGGAGATCATGATGAGAATCAACAGCCAAGGAATGCTTTCTATTAAAAGCAGGTCTGAATGGGCTTTGGGTTGTAAGTAGATTATAGATAAAATAATGTTCTATCAGAATCACTCTGGGTGCTTGAACATTCAAAATCACAGGCTCAGCTCAAATGTGCCTGCAGATGAAAGAAAATAAAATTACATGAGTTCCCATAAAGACTATAGATGATATACTTAGCAATCAGTGATCAGAGTGGCAGGTCCATTGGAAGCTCAAAAGAGGACAGTTAGAATGGAATTAGTACAAATTTCTGATGGGACAGACTGCTAGTGTGAAGCACTTGGATGTGTACCTATAGTCAAAAAGAAGTCATTGAATTATTTTGAAAAAGAGTGCAGTGGGAATAAAATAATTCTCTTAGGACAATTCTGTCTAACAGTATTAAGCATGAGAGTGAGGAATGAGTGGAAAGGATCTCTATCTAGGGCAAGACAGAAAGAAGCTATGCTGCAATTCTTATGGTCTGTAAATTCTGTGAGAATAGATTGTTAAGTCCATGGATGTATTCTTAGTGCTTAGCACATGAAATAGTTACTCAATAAATAGTTGTTGAATGAATGGATGGAGGGATTTCTGTACAAACTCAAATGTTGTGTACTATTAAAGGGGGGAGAAAACATGGTTATCCAAGTCATTTGATACTGATGATGAAAAACTTTTTAGATTTGCAAGACCATCCACTCAAAGAAATAGTCACTGTCCAATAATATTGAGAGATGTGCTTTCTACTTCTACTTTATCATACGATGAACTAGGTAAGATAAAGAAATCATCTGCAACAAAGAAAAGGAAAGTTTTCTGAAAGCTGCTACTCCAAGAAGTCAATCTTCCCTTTTTTCATCCCATCCTCTTGGAATATGATTCTGGCACCACTTCTGGGCCTTTTCCTAGTCCAATGTCATTGTTACTGCTCATGTTTACACCTTCATCATCATCTATGATACCTTTTCATGTTAATCCAAAATCATGAAGGAAAATTTCAGTACTGACCCAAATATTCTGTTTAACAAATTGGATTCATGTATTACACATAACATTTAAAACCCTTAACAAGTGACGGTGTTTATTGATGTAAAATACAATATAAAATATTTCTAATATTTTGAGCAGGGCTTCCAAATTCTTATTTGCCTTATATCTCCCTTAATTGTGCCCCTTTTAAAGGCAATTAAATATTTTAATCCATTTTTTATGCTTTCTAATTCTTAGTTTGGATATGAAGTGTCCCACTAAAAGTTCATGTGTTTGAAACATGGTATGCAATGCAGGAATGTTCAGAGTTGAAATGATTAGATTACAAGTGTCATAGTCTAATTGATTAATTACTCCATTTAATTGATTAATAATTGGAATGGATTATTTTGTGGTAATTGTAGGTAGATGTGGTATGGCTGGAGGAAGTAGGCTACTGAAGGCATGCCCTTGTACTATATCTTGTCCCAGGATCCTTCCCCCATCCCCAGCTTCCTGGTTACCATGAGCTAAGCAGCTTTCCTCCACCATGCCCTTCCACCATGGTGTTCTGCCTCACTGTGGGCCCAAAGCAATAGAATTGGCTGACCATGTACTGAACCTCTGAAACCATCAGCCCCAAATCAACTTCTCCTCTTTTAAGTTGTTCTTGTCAGATGTTAGGTCACAGTGATGGAAAATTACTAACAGAAAAATTATTTAAAATTTGGTAATTTCATTCCCCTTTTACTTATCAGTTGATAATTGACAAGTATTTGCTCAAATAATTGCCAATCAAAAGATATAAAGGTAAGACCAGATACATCCAAGAAGAAACTCTTTGGAGAAAGCAAGTGAATGGCATGGGAATTGAAATAAAGAAGATTCCAAAGAAAACACTAAATAGCCTATAAATGCCAAAATATTCCCGTTGCTCTATAATCTTCTTATAACAATACTTTTATTTAGTGACTTTCTTTATTGACATATTTGCCAAATTCAAAGATTATATTTATAGCTACTTATTCCAATTATTTACTTCACTGAAGCCATAGATCTTTATCTTGCATATATTTAAAGAAAACTATAAAATATGCTTATGTTTCTTCTGGGTATGGAGCTGAGGACTCTAGCCATTAGGACACTAGTGGTAGTAACAAGAAGGAATGAATTTACAACCCCAGCCTACTTCTCCCAGTCAGCTCTTTCCATGGTCAGGTGTTGTTATAAAGCATGTGTGTAAGTTCTTAATTGCACTAAGTACATGTTTCAAAGCCATACAGTATTAGACAGGAATTATGGTTCTGCCTCTTATTAACAAGATAATCTAATTCAAGATTTCTAACCTCACTATGTCTCTAGAATTATCATCTAAAATGAGGAAAACAATCCTTCTCATATCATAGGATTATTGTGACAATTAAATGACACTTTATAGTACTTCACAATGTGGCTAATGCATCATAGTCACTTCAACTGCCAGTAGCTTTCTTTCCTGAAAATGAGTGAAGGGACACGTTTTCATACCCATCAACCCTGAGATTTTGGAAGATGTCTCACAGCTTCTTATTCAATTTTTCTCTCATCTCCATCTTACATACTTTTTCTACTCCCTCTTCTAGGAAAGATCAAAAGCTACTCACAGTTAGGTGTATTTTAAAGGTCACTGATTAAGAGCAGCTTTTTTTTTTCAATCACTGAGTATATTGTGAGCTTCCTTCTTGTATCACCATTGCCTTAATCCCCATTGAATCCCAGCACCTAATAGGGCGCTTTGATTGTATACATTTTCAGAACAGCTTTGTAGAAACAATTTTCCTAAAAGGTTTTGCACTTTCTCATGTTCAAATGCAATGATGTATGTGATCCCTGGATTCAAAAGAAATTTTCTAGATGCCATTTCTGGTTACAGTTCCCAACCCCACCTGTCCACTCTATCCCAGCCTTAATTTTGGACCCTCTTAATCTGCATTATGTCCAGTTCTGCATTTGTCACTACCTAGTTCTACATGCTATATTTTTATTATGAATGAAATAGAACAGCTGTCAGGAGTCACTACTATGATCTGAGCCCCAGAATACTTCTAAAAAGTTAATAAATATTTGCAAATATTCAAATAGATACCATTTAGAATGATCTTTTACATCTGCTATTGTATTTTGTTACTTCTGTTGTCTGTAGCAACTTGCCTATATTAGAATTATAGAAAGAAAGTCAGAAATGGAAAAAAAAAAGAGAATAAGAACATAGGGGCTAGGGTTGTGGCTCAGCAGTAGAGTGCTCACCTATCACGTTTGTTTCATCTGGCAGCTACTTACTGAGAACCTGCCTCTTCCATACTCTGTAAAAATGCTGATAATAGAACTGTGAACAAAATAATGCTCACAGTAGTTATGGCCAGGACTAGTACACAGACAAATGAAATAACCACTGAAAATCAGACACATCCGCTCTACATTTGGAAGCAGCACAAAGAAATCCAAAGGTAACTAGGGAACACTCCCAATACAACAGAAATTGGGAATGAGTGGTTCAAAGAGCTTCTAGTGGAGTATGTTATCCAAGTGCACACTTTCTGCCAGACACTGCTTGAAATGCTGGAGAGAGATAGATGAGCTAGACATTGCCTCTATCCTCAGCCCTTGTGCCATCTGGGAAGTAGAGTTGCATGATGCCCACTTTTCATGCACAGGAATAAACACTATAATAGAAATATATATCAAGGAATAGGCAGCATAGCCCAGAGACAGGCACATGACTAGAGCCAAGACATTTGGAAAAGATTATTGCTATGATAGTACACCTTAATCTGAATCTTAAAATATATGAATAAGGTGATCCAGAAGCAGAAGGGAAATGAAGGTGCTTTCAGAACAAGGTCCAAGAACATTTAGATGAGTCAGAACAAAGTAGAATCCCCATATCCTTGAGTTATTGCTACCCATTAGGGTAAAACAAAGGTGCTTTCTTGTCTAAAATTTCATTGCTGCAGATTGCTTAACAGAAGGTCATTTAATGGATTTCTAAATTGAAGGAATTCATTAATTCACTCACAAAATATCTGCAATGGCTACAAGAACCACTGCCTCCTTATGTCCACATTACTAAAAGCACTAGCACCTGCTGTTCAGGCCAGCTGGAGGATTGGGTGTTGCTACCTAGGTAATAACCACCAACTAATGTCTTGCTGTGTGTAGTTCTGCCAGGTTTCACAAACAAAATCTTAATGTTCCATCAGCATCTAATGAGAATTACAGTCATTAGTTAAAAGAACCATTAGGTAAGGAGTAGGATGGACAATACACAATTTATCAATTTGGTGAATGTTGTCAGATGGTTGCTGGGTGCAGGGCAGTGTCCAAGTAAATAGTAAAAATATTTATATCATGTGCCTTATAGACTTCTTTTCCTAGTTCAAGGGCACTCTAATAAATTTCTATAACAGAGTTTTAGTGGTAAGGATGTCTTGATACCCAATAGTAAGTTAAAGGGAAATTTTTAAATTGCAAATAAGTAAATAATCTATTTGCATCTGGAATAGTGGTTCCCAAAGTCAGATAGGGGAAGCAGCAGCACTGGCATTGCCTGGAAGCTTGAACGATCTTACTCTTCAGAATTGGAAACCTTGGACAGGAATTCAACAGTTTGTGCTTGGACCAGCTCTCCAGGGGATTCTGCATGCTCAAGTTTGAAAACACCGAACTTGAACACTCATTCAAGGGCTAGCATGCTCTGCATCACCTGAGAGTCTGTTAGAACTACAAATTCTTGGTCCCACATCAAGCCTCTTAAACCAGAATCTTTGGGAGTGAGCCCAAGGAGACTGTGGTTTAACAAGATCTCCAAGTGATTCTTTATTCATGTCAGAATTGGAGAAGCATTGATTGAGCCATTTGTTCTCAGTCTTGATTGTATATTTCAGTTACCTGCAGAGACCTTTGAACTCTTCCAGGCCCAGTTCACACACCAGACCAGTTCAATCAGAATCAATGGAGGAAAGACTCTGACATCAGAATTTTGAAATGTTCCTTACTTGATCCCAGAGTATAGCAAAGGTTGGGAAATACTGTACAACAATTAGAAGGACTAAGGTGTATGAGAGTTTGTAAAGAGCTTAGGCAAATCACAAGAGTGTTAAGAACTACCACCTCTGCAAAAAGGAAACATGGTTCAAATAGTCTGGATCTGTGCTTTGAATTCATCTTCAGTATTATTATTTTAGTTATTTTGCATATGCATGGTGGTATTAATATTTTATTGCTAATAATGTTAATATTTGCCTTTCAGTTAAATGGGTCTAAACTTTTCTCTCTTTTCCAGAAGTTGCACAACTAGAACCAAAGTATGAGCATTTTAATACTCCCCATCTTGCCTTCTAATGCTTTATTGTGTAGTTGTGTTTCGCATGAGAAGTACATGTCATTGCCCCATGAATCAATTCAGGTGGCTCCTTCCTCTAAAATGAATCCATCACCCGTATTTCTTCTAGGAGGAACCACTCACCCCTTAAAGAAACTTTGATTATGCAATGGATACATCTGGGGAGCTTCAAAAATTACTGGTGCCTGAATTCCACCTCCAAAAATTCAGGTGCTCTGTGAGGAAGCCAGGGCATGAGGGTTTAATAAAAAGCTTCCCAAGGTGATTTTAATGGGCAGTGAAGATGGAAAACACAGTTTTGAGAGCAAGCTTAAATTTCCCCTCCTTTCAGCCTCTATAAATTGCCATCACCTCTGAATCCATGTAGTAAACAGTGGATAGTGTCCAATTTAGCAACCAGTGTATAATTTTTTCGAGTTGTTAATTGTTTCAATCTGTTCATTTGTAATCACAACCTAAATTCCTTGAGAACTGAGGCCTCGTCACATTTTTCTATCCCAGATAGTGACTAGCATATTGTTTACTAATAAGGTTTACAGTTGACTATTAAATATGATTTTATGCCTGGAATCATAATACTGTAGAAGTGGAAGAAGTCTATGCAATGTATTTCTAATGATAATAATGACAGCTTCTTATGGGACACTTACTATGTACAGATTTTGACTAGATTTTAATAATCACATCAGCCCTGGAATGTAGAAGGCGAGGATCCTTATTGCTTAGCAGGTGAGAAAACTGTGACACAGAGGTTAACTAACTTTAACCAGTTAGTGATATGTAGCACCTGAAGTAATGATAGTTCTCAGACTAAAATTAATTTACCATACTGTATTAAAAGGTTTGTATTTGCCTTATATACCTGATTTGAAGAAAGCCCAAGGGGTAAATTTCCAATGCTTAGATTTCTGGATATATCTTCTTTTCTTAAAAATGCTAAGAAAATATTAAAATCTAGTAGGTATGATACATATCAAAGTAATATGTAAACTAATCTGTATTAAGATGAAAGGCCTGTATGAAGTATGATTGAAAATATGATAACACCTAATTTTTTGAAGTTATATAATAGCAGAATATTCAGTGACAAACAGAAGAATAATATAATGTTTCTTAGCTAAATGCAAATGAAAGTTTACTATTTAACTGCTTTTATTATAAGAATTTAAATGTTCTCTAAAATATCAGAACTTTTCATTAGGAGGCACCTTTAAAAATAGCAAAGCTGATATTCACTATGATTTCCATATAGATTACATTGAACTTGTAAATTATATTATAAATTATATTATACAAACCAATAATTATTCAAGTTAGGCATTTGTCTTAATAAATTTGTCTTTATTTGTTTGAACAAATACCTATTGAGAAACAAATTTATTCATTTTCTTTTGATTAATATTCCTTGTCTATCTATTCAGAAACAAAATGTCCTCTGCTTATTTTATTTCCAGTTAAACATTCTTAAGACCATGTAAATATGGTAACTTAAAATCCTCTTACTTCTGTTTATCTTACCACTATTCTACTCTAGACATGATAAATGTCATATCTTTTCTGCATTTCATAGGCATCAGGACCCAGCATAACTGGGTGAGCTTGAAGCAACAATAACGAGAGTGATGTTTTCAGAAAACTCGGCATTCATACATTTAATGAATATTCATTGTCCAACAACTATGATTAAAATACTGGCTAGGCATTATGGAGCTACAAAATGCATTAAGTATGGTTCATGCCCTCCAAGAGCACAAATATGTTAGATAAGGTACATGCACAAAAACTGTAATGTACAATAAAAGCCCTAGAATGTTCAATTGATATGTAATTTAAGTTTAGAAAAAGATTAATTTTCTGCTGGAGGGCTATACCTTAAGGAATGATTTATCTGAATACACAGTTGAGGTACTATAGGATCAGACTGCTGTTGAGGAAGAATGAATGACATTCCGCATTCAGAGAAAGACTCATAGTTGTATATGAAGAGCAGTAGAAAAACTAGACAGTGGAAGTAGAGCCAACTTAGAATACTTGCCTGCTTGGACTACTTTATATGGTTGCAGTTTGCTCAGAATAGTCTCAGTTTGTGCTTGTTTTCCATGTGTAATTATTTATTGTGCTTCCTTTCACACCCCAGCATATCCTGGTTTGGAAGCTAGATTTAATGATTATTCTATTTCTGAAGGAACTGCCATGTATTCTATTACTATTAAAGGTTGGATTCATGGGCTGGGGTGCAGCTCAGTGGTAGAGCACTTCCCTAGAATGTTCAGGGTCCTAGGTTCCAACCCCAGAACAGGAAACCAAGACAAAAAAAAAAAAAAAAACAAAGAAAAAGTAGATTCAATTTTCATGTAACTCTGCCCACCCCATAACTGATGAGAAACAGCCCTTGGCATCAAAAGCAAACTGACCAATCAGAAGTCTGTTCTTTCGGAGAATGGAAAACCCAAGAATTTCAAAACAGATACAAAAACTAGGTAGTTTAATTGCATAACAGAGCTGTGGTCTTGAAATCTATGTACAAGTCAAATTATGAGGGAGTGGAAACTGAATAAACCAGCCGCTAGGTACTCACAGAACCAAATAAAACAGATATTTAGCAGGTAAATGAGGCATAATTGTGGAAGGGTACTGCAGTGAATTTTCATGACCTCCTACTGGTAAGATTTATAATGATCTATTGCATCCAGGACCACTTCCATGTCTAGAGTTATGACATCCAGTGTTAGGATAGCTGTGGTCGCTGAATTCCCCTGAGATTCTCTTACTGCTTCAAACAGAACTTTACAGTCATTCCTTCTATCTTTCTATTCATCCATACTAGATCAAGCAAGTTCTGTGTTCCTGGTTACTGGTAAAAGAAAAGGGAAAGTGGCCAAAGAAAGAGGGCCCAATTAGTGGGATATTGCAAAATTTTAGGGAAGAGGCAATGTTATTTCACAATACCACCACAGGAATGGGAATGGAAACAAAAGAAGATAATGGAAATGGAATATATGGGACTTAGAAAGTGATTAGATTTGAGGGGTCAGAAAAAATAGAAAGATAAAGATGATGCAGTATGTCTTTATTTATATATTATATAAATAATTAAATAATACATAACAAAGTATATCATAACAAACTAATAGAGGGAACTGCTCTCAACATAGTCTGAGAGAGGGTGCTCAGTAGAGGCAGTTAGTTACTTACTTATATATGAAAGACCTGAGAAGCCAAATAAGAAATGATCTTTAAAAATGCCCATAGCCTAGCAACAACAGAATGCTGCTCCCACTTCTGTGGCTGGGGGTTAATCCCTAGGCAATATCATCAGATTTCAGAATATGAGGCTACACTGAAGAAACTAGAATCAGGCGAAGGCTGTCTGGCAGGAGCTATAAGCACAGAAGGGGTGTGGTGTCCAGCAGGAATTTAGAAAGTTACAACACTATAGGAGCCTCAGCCACTGCCAGAAAATACTTAACCAGAACAGGGAGAGGCAGAAATTCTCCATTTCCCACCATTTAGTGCCCCACTAATGTCACACATGGCCAAATCTATCCAGAAGTTAATTGACAAATGAATGTAGGAAATGGAGTTTATAGGTGGACATGAAATAGATCTTAAGGGAAATAGATGATGACTGGTGCAATATCTGAGAAGTGTGAGAAAGGAGTTAAAAGCAGAAATACTATAGTTTTCCTCCAGATTTTTTCACACATAAAAGTGCAGAAGAAAAGTGTTTGCTAAAGGAGGCATTCTGACTGACCCTGTAGGCTGCTGCTCTATTAATAATATATTTAAACCAAACTGAGATGATTTCCAATGTTACTGCCATATAGTCACAACAAAAATATCTGGCAGGAATTACTATTGACTTGATCTGTCACAGGCATCAACTATTTGTATTCAAGCAATGATCTTCAATGTAAATGTCTGTGAAGCTGCTAGCAGCATTAGAAATAATAGGGTAGATTAGTGTGATGGATTCCTGCACTAACATTCAGAAAATTATGTCAAGCAATGAGTGCCTCTGTAAGAGTGGTTGTGCTCTATTCACTACATTTCTTGAGCTAATAGTACACTTAACTTCCTGTATTGCCAGCATGTACAAACCCAGATTGAATTTTTTTTTTTTTGGTTGTTCAGGGAGCTATCATTCATCAAGTAGCTCCTGTAGTAACAATGTACAGAGACTGTAACTGTGAATAAGATGGCCCTTGCACTTCAAAGAGCTCTTAGGGGGAGACATTAAGTAAACCAGGAATTATTATGCTACCATGGGATAATACTATCATGGTGATAAACGTACAGAGTGTTTGCTAAACACATGGAAGAAGTACCCATGTCTAACTAGGGGGAATCAGAGACTGTTTTCAAAGATAGCTTCTGAGTTAGAGTTGGTTAAAGGATTACACACTATGTATGTCTAAAAGGAAAGATTTTCAAGGCAAGATGGTGGTTTTATAGTGACCTAAAGAGCCTAGATTATTTGGGTGACTGCAAGCATTTCAGTATTATTCAGCAAAAGTTTTAGAGGTGATAGAAGGGACTAAAAGTAAATAGAAGCCAGATACTAAAGTTCTAGAACAGAGGTTAGGACTGAAGGTACAGCTCAATGTTAGAAAATTTACCTGGCCCACACAAAGCCCTTGGTTTAATCCCTACAACTACAAATAACAATAATAACAATAATAAACTGATTTGCCAATAAATGTCTAAGAAGAAACTCTTGCAGGAGCAAGAGAGTCTGATTTGCAGCATTTGACTGGTTTTGTGGCACAAATGCTCCAGTATAGCCTATTTAGAGCTACCCATGTGATATCATTGAATACAGAATTGAGAATTGATGAAAAGTAACACAGCATTATGTAGTTATTTCCATCGTGCAGATATAATAGACACAATATGCAAAAAGTATTCAATAGATACAGATTCAATATTTAAATGCTGGCTTTCACAAGCTCATTTTACTGAATAAAAATTTTTCATTCAATCATTCACTCATTAAAATTAACAAATATTTTTGAGTTCTTGCTATGTGCCAAACATGGTTTTATATGCTGGTATTATAGTATATAAAAAAAAACCAACTTTGTCTTCAAAGAGCTCTTAGGGGGAGATATTAAGTAAACAAATATTATGTCCATTTTACACCTGAGAAGTTGAAACATATGAAGATTAATTTGGTTAAGATTACATCATTAGTACATGGAGGCATCAAACAAAGAAATCAGCCTTCCTATTCTAAATCCAGAGATTCATTTCCATGATACTACACTACAGTTGATCTGGGTTTTATCAGAGCTTCTCTATTTTTATCACCATATGATTAGATAAGTAAAATAAATTTATGTGACCTTTCAAGTAAATTTGGGTCATTTTTCTTGGAAGCTTATCTGTGTGAACTTTAAAATGCCATAATTAATAATGATTATAATACCCTGGAACTCTGTAACAACTTCTTTCGAAGAACACCAAGGAACCTCTAAATGTATTAAACTAAATTCTTAAGTGAATTAATTATCATATGGGATTAAGATATATGTTTTAAATTGCAATATTTGTATTAACACTTTCAGGCCCGTGGACTCACGTTTTTCTTTCTCTAAGAAAAAAAATAATTTCTGTCAATTTTCTCTAGAAAATTTGCATTGAATATGTAGTCAATGAAATTATTTAAATTCAATCATGAAGGAATTTTTAATACATTTATTATCTGAATTTAAACATATTCATAGATTCCAATATGTACTGAAAATGTTTATTATGGCCAGGTGTAGTGGTTTATGCCTGTAATTCCAGAAACTTAGGAGGCTTAAGCAGAAGGATTACAAGTTTGAGACCAGCCTTAGCAATTTAGGGAGGCCCTGTGTAATATAGTGAGACCCAGTCTCAAAATAAAACTAACTAAATAAAATAGAATGCATATCACTTCTTTTATTTCATTTTTAGTGGTCCCTATCAATAATACAAATTCAGGGTTTCATTGTGGCATTTTTGCACATTTATAACATAATTTTATAAATTTAATTCCCCAATGCCATTCCCACTCTTTCCTCCCCCTGTTCCCCCCCTCTAGCCTTCTATGCACCCTTCTACTTTCATAGTGTCACTCTTCATTTTTTCCCCTCTAGCTTCCATAGCATATTGTCTTCTTTGGTTCATAAAAGAAAAGAAAATTACAATGATGATCTGTGCTACAAAAAAAAAAAATAAAATCCATGACTATACTGGAGAGTAATTGAAAGCCAGAGATTTGGAAAGTACCCTGTTTGCCACAGACTTCCAACAATAACAGCTGAAAAATTCACTGACTCCCTTTATTTTATAGTTATCCTTCAGAAATTTTGGCCTTCCTATGCCCTTCCAGCCATATGCAGTCCTGTACATATCTCTTATTTCTACTCATTATTTCCCATTTCTACTGTTTCTTTTTCTAGGAATTTTTCATCTCATGTTTGATTTTTGAGTTAGCAAACCTCCTATCTCACCATTTTCAGTCTCCCATACTTCACTATTTTACTTATCTTCCTAAGAAATATATGAGGTTCATCCTTATCAATTACCAGCAGGCTCAAGTTCACCTGCATATTCCAATGTTCACATTCTGAGTTCAGACAAACCTTCCAGCTTTCCCACTTTTTCTTCCTTTGGGGAACCTTCGGGTCCCACTATCCTCATGCTTCATACCAGAAGTTCCCCTGCATCTTTCTTCACATGAACTATGATGCCTTGCCTTTCTTTTAATCCTCCAGGTTCATCTCAAAAAGCATTGCTATTGTGTGAACACTTCTCTAATTTCTCCCACCTCTGTAGCACTTATTTTTCATGCATCACATTGGGTACCTAATTAAATCTTCGGCTTTAAAAAAAATTTTGTACTCTAGTTTCTTATTTATACTAAAACTTGCAAGTACATTCAGTTTAGCTATATAAATTGAATATCTTTTATCCAAAGTGGTTCAAACCAGAGGTGTTTCAGGTTTCAGATTTGGGAATATTTTCATATTTGCATATATCATGAAGAGATACCTTTGGGGTGGGACCCAAGTCTAAATGAGATCATTTTTGTTTCATGGACACCTGATACAAATAGCCTGAAGTTAATTTCATACAATAATTTTAATGTTCCAGTGGTTTGGTGTTACTCAAATAGTTTGCAATTTTGGAGAATTTTAGATGCTTGGTATTTGCTTAGGGATGTTCAACCTGTATAAATTAAGGTCCTTTAGATACAATGGCACAAAAAAGGGGAAGAACACACATATCATGTAAGTTTAGGCATGCTTTTTTAAACCTCCATGAACCTTGAATGCCTCATCGTTAAAAGAAAGAATACTAATGTCACAGAATTATTGTTGAAATTAAACAAAGATGCGTATGGAAATGACTCAACAGAGTTTGGCACCTAGTAGATACTCAGTAAATGCAAATCACTATTCCCTTTCTCTTCAAAGCTCCACTATTTTAAATTCATATTTCTCTTTTCCTTTCATTCATAAAAATGCATTGTATTCTAACTCCTGCCTCCTGGTCTAAACATTTCTAAATACCTCTGGTGGAAAGGGAAGGCCTCTGAGGAGAGAGTATCTCTGTTCTTTGACTTTTCAGAGGTGCAATCTTCTTTGTATACTCAGTGTGTATATTCACTGCCATACCCAAGTTCACTGCACACTTATGCTCTCAAGCAGGCAGCAGAAAATGGTCACAAGCAATCACAACAACATATCTCTAAATTTATACATGCATGAAATAAGTTGCGTTCGTCTTTGGTGAGTATTATTTTACATATATGCCAAAATATATCATCATTATATTAGGCCACAGATAAAAAGAAATCTTGAATAATCTTAATACTTTAGCCAATGTAAATGTCCATTTTTATTATCTGCACTGACTAAAGACTTTGCTGTTATCTGACTATTGAAAGATTTTATGAACTTCACAATGTTAAAACTTCAAAGATGAACTATTTGTGTCATCTGGAATTGTTGACTAGATAGGCATCAGAAAACTGTTGACTTGAAAAGATATTCCCTAAATTCCTGCTCCTCCAAACCTGGTACTAACATGTCTTTGTCCTGAAATCTTCATTACTAGTCAATCTTTGGACTTAAAACCCAACAGGTTCTGACATCCATTGTTAAAATTCACATGAAACAGGGAGGTAAATGGATACAAAACTCCAAAATATTATTTGATCAATTAAAAGTACAAATCTAACATTGTTTTGTATAATTACTTTCGGACTGAGTACAACTATTTTATGTCAACTAGATTCCATAACTGAAGCAACTTACCTCTTATTTCTCAAATTTTATTTTCTTATTTTTATATCCATAGTATTGAGTAGATATGTGAAGGGAAATCATTTGGACCAAAATTCATATTGGTGGTACCATTCAGACAGCTATAAGAAATAGCCATGGAAATAAAAATATTTCCAGAATAAGTACCAACAATGCAAAATGCTACAAAATTTATTGTAGATATAGGGCTGATAATGTTGGTACTCACCTGGAATCCTGGCTTCTCAGGAGGCTGAGGAGGGAGGATCATGAGTTCAGGGACAGCCTGGGCAACATAGAGAGAGACCCTGTCTCAAAAATGATAAATACATAAGTGAGGCCAGCCTGATGTAAATTCATTAGGATATTGAACAAAGAAATAATACTATTACACAGACATGGTTGAATGGTACTTATAAGACTTTCAACCAAATCTTTTAGAATTTGACTTATTTATCTTTGAGACTTACCCAGGAGTCATGAACTTTCATTGGAAATCTAACTACCTAAACCTCCCCCACTGTGTAAAGCCAATGGTTATTGAATGACACAGGTAATAAAAACCTTCAGGATGTTTTTAAGTCTGAAACACCCACCACTGAATTTAATTAGATTATAATGCCTGTTAAAATTATTTTGAGTCCATGCACATGTTTTATTCTATATCATTTAATAGGGGTGTTATACATTATCATATAAAATGGGTAATTTAGCCACAGAGTTTGACAATAATATTTTTGGAATTTTTTTCTTATTTTTTGTTCATTTATAAAAAATAGTTTGTTACTAATTTAGAAAAATGATGTTTGAGTCTATAAAGAAGTGAAAGATGCTGCTAATACTCCTCATTTCTAGTCTTTATACCCAGATCTTTCATCAGTCTTCTCAATCTCTGCATTTCTCCTCTAATGTCATTAACCACTGACATCAGACATCATTGTCTCATTGAATAAACAATTTACAATGTTTCTTCATATTTCTGGATAACAGGAACAGTGCCAACTCCTAGCCTGTTGTTTAACACTCAGTCCCCATTATCCTAATAACACATCTATCCCAAGAAAGAGTTTGTCAAGACCAGAGGAGGAATACATATAATTTTTATGGTACAGTATTTAAAATGAAACTGCCTCTGGCCTGTGTGGTCTCAGTGGGTGCAAGGCGAAATTCAGAATGCTAGCTCATCTCACACGGAGTTTAATAAAGGGTGTCCTATAAAAAGCTAATTTCTTGCTGGTAAACTGCTTTTTAAGTAATGCTTGCTGTTGCAAGAGACCCTTTCATATCACTGACTCTAGGAGCCATGTTTGAAAGGCTAGATGTGCTCTGTGAGACAAGGTAGGATCCAGGTGGAATTCTCCTTATGGGATGACAATGTATATAACTAATATTGTCCTTTGAGACTAGTTTGCATGCAGTTGCTGGTATGGCACTGTTCAGCAGCCTGCTGCAGATAAGAATGAGTGATGATGCCCTAGATTTTAATGGAACTTTTAGAGTGCATGCAGCAGTGGGGTGCAGTCTTCAGCAAAGAAAAACGAGCTGACTTGCAGGCATGAGAGGTCATCAAGAAAGATAAAGAAATAGGACATCCACTCTAGGCTAGGCAAGGCTTTTTAGAGGATATTATGGAAATGAGCAAGAACCAATTTAATTTTTATAATGCCACTCCATTTAACTTTAAAATACAAGGTCAAGGTACTGTGTTTTTCATAATGATTAAAGATTTGGAACACTCTTTCTGTTGAACCCTGCTGCATTTGTTTGGCAGAAAAGGAATGTGACAAGGAATAAAATTGGGATCAGAAAACAACAAAAACATATTTTATCAACTGCCCAACATGAGTTTAAAAGGAAAAGAAAGAAAAAGAAAGAACTCTGATAGGCACATTCATTCTTAACCCAACAGAAGAATTTATTTTCCTAAGGTCCTGTTCTTTCAAGTTAGTTTAATCTTAGGATGTTAACATTCCTTTTATCAATAAAACTTATGCATAATGTCAATGAACACCACATATCCATGGATAAAACAGCATATTCCTTCTTGCTGAAAGTTTGCTGTAACTGATCACTTGGCAAATTATTCACCCTTCAATTACTGGAAGAGATACTGCTGTTATCAAACTATCTTAATTTTCATCTTGTTGAGGTTTTGTCATAGTTTCATGCTGCTAATTTTCAACATGTAATATCTGGTGCATATGGTTAAACTTTTTTAGGAATCAAAACAAAATTGCTTTAAGTTTATGTATTTCTAGGTAGTGTTTCTGGGTGTAAAAATGGGTAACTGTGGTAGAGTGTGAATGATTTTGTACCTGAAGTCAGAAGATATATCCCCGCCAAAAACTGATTGTGTGATCTTAAATAACTACTTGACTTGCTGAATCCTATTTTTACTTAGCTTTTCCCATAAAGTGGAATCTCTACCTATGCCTCATGTTTATTGTCAAAATGAAATAAAATAATGGGTGGGAAAGAAATTTATAAACTGAAAAGTACTATGCAAGTTTCAATCATTGTTGCTATTTTTTTTCTTACAATTTTGACCTTATTTTTCTTAGATGGCTGAATCTAGAAAATTAGACACTCAGGCATCATTGTTTTGACTTTAAGGGAAGTATATTCATATTTTTGTATCAAATTTTGTGGAAGAGAGCTGGGGTTGTGGCTCAGAGGTACAGCACTCGCCTAGCATATGTGAGGCACTGGGTTCCATCCTCAGCACCACATAAAATAAAATAAAGATATAAAAGTAATTATGTGTGTGTGTCTGTATACTCTGTGTGTTTTAAAAGATTTCATGTGGGCAGAAGGAATTTTATCAACTATGTTAAAGGGGGGAAAGACTGAAGAAATGAAGATAATAGGCAAATACATAAGTATAGGAACATAAAACTTTAAACTCCAGGCAAATGTGAGGTCAACTGATTTCATTTTTTTTTCACAGATGTTTTAAGTAATTTAAAAATTCTTCAGGTAAACAAGATAGATAATACTAAATTGTGTGTTTCTTCAAGTTTAAGATTCACAATTTTTCATTGAGCAATTATAGATGACCTGGATTTACAATGGTCCAACTTATGACTTTTTGACATTACAACAGTCAGAAATTGATATGCTTTCAATAAAAACTACATGAGATTTTGAATTTGATCTATTCTTGGGCTAGTGATGCATATCACATTACTCTCTAGTGATGTTGTACTGTAGAAATGAACTGCATCTCACCGACAGCCACATGATCATGAGGGGAACCACTCATCTTCTGCAGTGTACTCTTATTAAGCTGCTGAAGTTTGGTATGTTCAGTGTATTAAATGCATTTTCAACTTAAGATGGGTTGAAATAAATATAGAGTCATAGCTTCATTGTATGTCAAAGAATCTTTGTACTTATTACCCACTTATTCCAAGAAAAGGGCTGGGGCAAATCTTGGGAAGAAACTAATAAAAATAAAACTTGATCTTTTGCTCTCAGAAACCTGTGTCTAGATTAGACAAAATCTCTGTAGCATATTTCCCTAAGGTGTTTGTGTTTGTTCTCTATGTTTATCACAAAGAACACAAAGGGAACAATTTTTGCACTAAAGGTATGTCTAGGACTTAGGTTCTCATAGAAGACAAACAGAACTAATAATACCTATTTTTTAATTTATTAATTTTTTATTTATATATGACAGTGGAATGCATTACAATTCTTATTACATATATGGAGCACAATTTTTCACATCTCTGGTTGTATACATATTATATTCACACCAATTCGTGTCTTCATACCTGTACTTTGGATAATAATGATCAGCACATTCCAACATCATTAATAACCCTATTCCCCCTCCCTTCCCCTCCAACACTTCTACCCTATCTAGAGTTCGTCTATTCCTCCCATGCTCCGGCTCCCTATCCCACTATGTATCAGCCTCCTTATAGCAAAGAAAACATTCAGCATTTGGTTTTTTGGGATTGGCTGACCTCACTTAGCATTATCTTCTCTAACTCCATCCATTTACCTGCAAATGCCATGTTTTATTCTCTTTTATTGCTGAGTAGTATTCCATTGTGTGTGTGTGTGTGTGTGTGTGTGTGTATATATATATATATATATATATATATATATATATATCACATTTTTTTATCCATTCATCTATTGAAGGGCATCTAGGTTGGTTCCACAGTTTAGCTATTGTGAATTGTGCTGCTATAAACATTGATGCGGCTGTATCACTGTAGTATGCTGTTCATACTTAGTTTTTTTTTTAAACTAAACTAACACTGCTTAAAAACTTCATTATATATGTCAGTAAAATAACTGAATCATTAGTGGTAGCTTTAGAGATAGTGACAACATTTGGCATTATGTGGTTTGACCATTTCACCTATTAGACAAAAACTCTGAACTCATTTATTAAATTCAGATGTCTGGTTGAGGGTACATAGTAGCAGAGGTAGACAAAGAACCTCTTGGCATTAGTTTCTGTTTATGTTTGACTTTGTCTGGAAATTTAAAACAGTGCCTGTTTGCTAAGTTAAATTGAAAACCTACTTTGCTCTGAGGGAGAAAAATAATACAATAGACTTAACTTCCAAAATATGGGTCATACAAATTACAGAAATAATTTCGGTAAGGATAAATTCTAACACTTTCTAAAGAACCAGAATGCCTTGATGAAGAGGAGAATTAAAAAACAATTTGGGGGGGGGGTCCCCTCTACATGGTAAAGTCCAAACAAGTACATTGGTTATAAGTCCAAATGAGCAAATTATAATACTAGTATCAATAATATAATCCATAGTAAAGCTCTCACTTATTAAATTTTATTACAGGCATAGTAATTAGGTACTTTATATTTACCTTCTCTTCCATCCTCATGTTTAATCACTTGTAACACAAATCACCTCTTTAATGATATGTCAATAAAAGGAATGAGCATGCTTGGGAAAACTAAATTTAGGTCTATTGTGTCCACCATGGGGACTGTTGCTATCTAGATGACTAGGACTTAGGTTCTCCTAGAAGAGAGTTAGAACTAATCATCCTTATAAAAAACAAACAAACAAATAAAAAACCTGAAGCCCCAGACCTCCTTGTGCTGCTTATGGACTGGAGTATTCCATAAAAAGACAAAGCTTTCATCATGAATTTAACAAACCAAAACAAACATCTCTTAAATTTTGAGACTGAGAAGCTTAACTAACTCAAGAGTTTTCACTGCTAGATATAAATATGACATATTACCTTCCATAACCTTGGTAAAGTAAAATCAGTATTTCTTCCAGTCCTAGAAGGAAGATGACCATGAAGGTCTCCTTTCTTTTGAGAATAAATTCAAGTGTTTCAATACACTTTTAATAGATTACTCAATATTCACCAAGAAAAAAGGAGATGAGATTGTTTTTGCAGATCCTTCTAAGGATAATTTATTCTGATGAATAGAGACATATCTTTAGTGCATAAATTGTTCCCTTTGCACTCTTTGTGATAAACATCACCATGGAGAACAAACACAAAGTAATGACATTGAATTAAAAGATACCAGAGAGGCAACAGTAACTGGCATTTATTAAAGTAAAAGGACAATACAAACAGATGTGCCTTGCATTCTGCTCAGAAGATTAACAGGCTCTGTCAGGCTTTGGCCATAGCAGTGGGCAGGAGATTGTTCAAATAGAAATTCCCAATCAAGGTCCTATTGCACCCAGAAAACAATGGCTTACAGAAATCTCCCCTGCCTCCAGTTTTTTTTTTCTTTCTTTCTTTTTCTTTCTTTTTTTTTTTTTTTTTGCACATTTCAAAGTGCTTGCCATACTTTAAAACAAGATTCTGTTTCCAGGGAATTGGATCAAGTACTCATGACCTCAATTCCTAATTAACTCTCAGAATTTCTCAGTAAGTGTCTTCACTTTTGTACAGTTATAAATGAGAATTGATCACTTATGTTTTTCCAGCCATTGTTTTAATTTCACATAGGATCAGTGAACTCAGGCAGAATAATATAGCCATGAATTTATACTTCATGAATAGGTATTCAATAAAGAGTGGATTCATCACTAGAATTTATTTTTACCTGTAATGATTTAAAAAATATCATCAAAGACAAGCTTATTAAAGTTGTCACTGTTCTTTTCAAACCTTTGTTGTGCCAGGAAGAACAGATGGTAAAATCAAAAGTGATTAGAGAGTCAGTGGGGTGGAGGTGAGAATGAGGAACCCACTCAGTGAGACCTGCTAGCATCTTCCCTGAGCAGTATATTAACCCATGACAGTTTGAAATCTATACCCCTAAATTGCTTTATATCCCAGACATACTTAATGCTTCCTATTCTAATTTTCAAATATTTCTGATGATTTTTTTAGCAGTATCCTCTGATCTGTTTTAATGAAATGATCAAATAGCATTTCATAGGTTCAACTGATTATTTATTCTTATATAGATTAAGTAGAACTCATCTAAGACATCAGAACAAATTTTTCTTATGTTATAGAAGGCAGTTAAAGTATTTAAAATGTTTACTTTATAACATATCCAGAATACTGTGCAACTCTTACTCTTATAGTTTAGCAGATGTGTATCCAATAGTCATGTTTATAGCTACTTCTAATTATGTATGGATTTTCTAGGATATATAATTGAAAATTACATTCTCATTCTTCTTTTGAAGACCCTTTAACCATGTCATCATTATGGGGTCATTTTATGCACAGAAATCTCCAACTCATAAATTTCAAAATCCTGATATTAGCTGAGAAACACATTCTCCATTTCCGGATTTTGAATATCCATTAGCCATATGATTGTGGAAAGAAAATGCTACTAATAGGAACATACCCTAGGCAGGAACCAGTTGAAATGGAAATTGGTTCTGAGTTAAATTATAAGGAGGTTTTCTTTTCAGGCAGTATATTGTTTCAGAACTACACCTTATCCATTAAAAACTCACTTCATTCACCACCATAAGTGCAACTGAATATGGAACACTCTCTGGAGTTCAAGAAGTAACATCATATCTGATTGCTTTAGAGATTTGCCACTGTAAATGCCTTCCTTTCTTATCAAAAGCGGTTTTAAAAAAACAGTTCAGTTAGTCCCTAGGCTTGTCATAGAAATGTAGGGTTAACAATATGATAACAGTTCTTAAAAGATATGTAAGAAATCACCAGTCATTTACTTGAAAATATTTTGGACACTTTCTTTTTGTATTTTTCTATGTTGAAGCTAATGGTTATAGAATTATTAAGATTAGCCAAACTCAAAAGGGTAAAACTGTGTTCAAATAGTATCATTTTGTTTTATTTTTATGCAATCCTTTATATTTAAATTTAATAAAAGCATTATATAGCATCACTGTAATTCTTTGTCAGAGTAAATATCTCAAAGAAAAGTTTGTAATTTCCATCTGTATGTTGCTTATAAATAAGGAAATACATTTAAAAGGTTATCCATTTATTTGATAGTACTATTAATTCCAAGGAATCTAATAATAAAATTAATAAACAAGTAATTTAAATGGAAAGAATAGAGTGATGTATTGTTACAAAGGGTAGCATTAAAAAAAAAAACAAATATTATGGGCTGGGATTGTGGCTCAGCAGTATAACGTTCACCTAGCACCCGTGAGGCCCTGGGTTAGATCCTCAGCACAACATAAAAATAAATAAATAAAGGTATTGTGTCATCTACAACTAAAAAATTTAAATAAACATTGAAATTTTTACTATTTTTTGATGCCTTTGCTTGTACTTATCTAAAAGACTTAATAGTTTTTATTTGTATTGCTAATCATCAGAGTCAACTCTCTGCTTTCAGGCAGGAAATATTTACCAATAATTTCCTTACAGTCAAAGTGAGGAGATAAATTGAGCATGTCTCAAATGTACAAATAGATGTCTTTGAAAGAAACTATTGTCCTTACATTTATCTTGTGTCAGCATGGTGTGGCTATGTGGAAAGACAAATCGTACTATTTGCTAAAAACTTTGTTTTCAAAATAAAAAGATTTCTCAGTTTATGCATTCTAGAATTTATAAGTACCTTTGTCTGTCTTTGAGTTTGCCAGTGAAATTTTTATGAAGTCAGAACTTTTTATCTATTTTAATGAAAATATAAGCCTTCTGTGGATTCTTTTATTAATTTTATTCTGAAGGAAATCTGACCAGGTTAAGGAAATCAGGTCAGGTTAAGACGTGATCCCAGTGGGAAAGCTCAACTACAGACTGTGATTTAAAAACAGGAAAAAGTTATTGAGGTTTGTTTTGGTTTTGTTTCTTTAAATCAGCCTTTCTGTTTTCAACTACTAGGCAATAACATCTTTATATCTCTTCATTCCATCAAAATGTTTAAAAGGTATGCAATTAATTGATGCTTTTCTTGAGATTATATTAAAATTAACTTAATCATTCAGGGTGTCTAGGATCATAGCACACAGTCAGATTTTGGTAATATTTAAGTCTTTTTAAAAATGCCCATGCATATTGACAAAGCTTATCATTTATTCTGTGAAATATAAAGCAATGTTTGTTCTGCTAAGGAAGCCCCACATTTTAATCAAATTTTGTCAATATTTATATAATGCTATAGCATCAGGAATTTTTTAAGTAACTGATATTTGGGGTGTTAAATGTTTGGATAATTGAAATTATAGAAGAATGATAACTCAGCTGATATACCAAAATTCTTCTTCTTGATTCTAATGTAAGAAAATGTAGTTTTTGTTACAGACTGTTAAGCAGTGGCAGACTATATAAGCCATGCATTCGTGAATTTTGTGCTGGTTTTATTCACAGCCTCTCACTGAGTGGAATGAGAGTTGACTTCAGAGTCATCTATGTTTCACTGTCCACTGCCTTCTCAGGGAAATAGTGTGAACATTAATTAGATGAATTCCATAAAGTGCTTTAAGCTCTTTGGAGAAAGATACTCTCTGCATAATTATTCTTAACTCCCATATGCTCTTATGATATAAACTATTCTGCCAGGAAATCCTTTTTTAGGGATTATCACTTAAAATGAAATTTTCGTTATTAAAAGCAGGAAGAATTTACATCCACTGACAGACTAAAATACGCTTTAGGCAACTGCTTTTAAATAGGCAGAAATCTTGAACTGTAAAGCCATCTATGCCTGAAAACACTAAGCAATAATGAAAATTTGTGGCAAGTTTGGAGTATTAATTATTGCATTAAGTGGCAATGAAAAAGACAAGCCATGTGCCCTTTAAAAATAGGCACACGAATCTTTATTCTAGAAATATGTAACTTTGGGCATAAAAATGTATAAAGAGTGAATTATTTTATGGCTGTGAAATTAAAATATATTTAATTTACTAAGTTGACAACAATGAGTCTTTAAAGAAGTGTTCTCTATCTTAGCTACACATTGGAATTACCCAGGAAACTCAAAAAAAAATATAGGGATGTTGGTGTGCCACCTGCAGAAATTCTGATTTAATTTGACTGGCATGAGGCCTAAAAATGTAGATTTTTTTAAGCTTCCCTTGTGTTTCCAATGTACACCCTGATCTGACTTAAGGCAAATTTGGCATGAAGTCCCTGGCAATTGCCTGACCCCAAACTCTGATATATAGTGAAGATCCTAAGACCCAAAAGGGAAACTGATCAGTCCAAAATTAAATATACAAATGATATAAGATCAATAAACAAAGCACTAGATAGTGTAGCTTGTTCATTCTTGCTAATGTGGACATTAGAATTTTCTTTAGAATTCATCTGATTTAGGCACCACTTTTCGGCAGTGTTTGACTGTGTTCCTCTAAATAGCTCATTTTTGTAGGCAACAAAAGATTAATTAATAACAACTGAACTAACACTGAGGAATGGAAAATCTACAGTGCACAAGTTATAAATGATGATTTTTCATGAAGTGTGTTGCCCTTCCCTTATCCCTTGATATAGATGACATCATCACATTGGTATATTGTTCGGTTCATTGTTCATCACATTAGGTTCATTGTTACTCAATGTTTGTCTTTGTCTGAGACAGTTTATTATTCATTACCATTACTCATTATCTACTTCAGCATTCATTCATTTGATTTTTCAGTCATTAATTTATTAATTTAAAAATTTTTGT
The DNA here is from genome assembly GCF_045843805.1 of Urocitellus parryii. Classification (NCBI taxonomy): domain Eukaryota; kingdom Metazoa; phylum Chordata; class Mammalia; order Rodentia; family Sciuridae; genus Urocitellus; species Urocitellus parryii. The sequence continues at coordinate 106,159,960 of NC_135547.1, forward strand.
TGGTGTGGAACTGCTGAATGTCTTTAACTCTATTGGATACTAAGGATACTATAGTGAACAAAATGCAGTCCTGACTTTTAGGGAATCAAGTCTCCCAGTTACTATCATAGCTGATAGAGAATTGAAGGCACACTTACATTTTCTGTTCATAACAACTCAAACTTCAGTGCTTAAAATATGAATTTTTAATCAACTACATAAGCTTCTTCAACTACATTTCCACTGAACTTGCTCTTTCTGTTCCTAATTGCAAATATACAAATCTGTGCAATTCAGGACTTAGAAAGGGTATGATGTTCCCCGTAATTTGCCTTTGGAATGGTATTTGGAGTTCATTATTATCCCTGGGAGTTTGGAATGATGAACACTAAATAAGCAATGTTTGGGGACTGAATTATTTCAGCAAAATTCTCCCAAATAATCTACATTTTCCCCTTGAAGATGTTTCCTGATATACATTACAAATACTCTAGTGGAAAAAATATTGGTGATCATCACTTTTACCTCTTAAAACTTTTATATTTCAAAGACTTATGTTGTGTGGATTACATTGGCACCAGTGCTCTTGATGAAGTTCTAATTCACTGTATTTTCCTCTTTTCCAAATTCTACTGATGCTTACATTGCATTCCATGGCAATTATAAATCATGCCCAATTCACTTTTATTAAGGAGCTCAGCAGTCATGATTGTAAATTTTTGGACATGATTTTAAGTTCTTGTTTTGTTTAAGTTAATATGTTTTCATATTTTTCAGCAAGAATAGTATAGGCAGAAATGAAAGAGTAATCAAATTTCATGTGGACAACTGTGGGTGTCATTAGTGGTATTGGGAGAATAGAAAATAGTGGCAAAGTAATAATAAGTAAATGAGGTCTTTAAATTCACCACAATGTTGTCCCTTCTATGAAAGACAGTTAATATCTAACTGCATAGTTGTACTGTATTGGTTTGGCCTTAACCTTTAGCTAATATGAAAATAAGAAATTGTGTTGTGGAGTCCAGAAAAAAAGAAAACTTATTTTTTCTTAATAGTCATCATGAGTACCCACAGAGAAACTTAATTTGTTCTCAGAGCTAGTTATTTGCAATGTTATTTTCCCCTTACTTATGTCTCCCTTCTTTTGATCCAACAAAGAAAAAATATAATTTCTGGATAACCAGTGCTATAATTTAATGCAATATTTTCAAAAATATGCCATATATGATTCAAAAATATAAAAATTTCAATTTTTGTTTGCATTTTAAAGAGTAGTAATTGTTCATCATAGAATTTGAAAGTAAGGTAAAGTGCACAGAAGACAAATGAAATCAGCCATAATCCTACAAAATTTCAACATTTTGTATATATATATATTTTTCTTATGTCTAATGCATTCATTATGCTAAGGTATCTTTTCAAATGCTAGAATATTCACTGATGGTTTTCCAAATTTCATAATCTTTTTTTTTTTAGCCTGAGAACTTATTTTAGTCCCTCTTGCCCTCTACAGTAAATTGATAAATAATGCAGCATGTTCTTTTTTTTATTTTTTATTGGTTGTTCACAACATTACAAAGCTCTTGACATATCATATTTCGTACATTAGATTGAAGTGGGTTATGAACTCCCATAAATTGATAAATAAATAGAAATTTAATAACCTACACATAAACACACACACACACACACACACACACACAACTTAGAACTTCAGGAATGCCATCTTCTTTACAGAGTCACAAGTGGGTTGAAAAGCACTTAAAGGAAGATATCAATGGTACCTTTTCATATTATCCACATGGCTTAAAATCCATTGTTATAACTGAGCAACTATTTGGTGCCTAAAGAAATGTCCATGACCTCTTTGAATTCTTTGAATTCTCTTGAGTTCATGCTGAGAACTGGATGACAATTTGCTGACTTGGTTAGAGCAGTTCCATTGAGGTTTTGTGGGCACAGATGTGATGAAGAGATAGGGGGAAATCATTTCCCTGTACATGTGTAATTAATCTGAAGAAATGAGGTCATACATAAAGCAAGTACCTGCTCAGTGGGAAGTAAAGTATTTAGGGGAAGAGACACCATTTGTGGGAATTTTGCCTAGATCCTTAGCTCATTGATAATTATTTTACTTTTTACGTTGCCTACTGAACGTTGTTTACATACAGTGACTAGAATTTTTATTTCAGCCCTGTCACTCCTATTTTTATCATGGCTACACAAAAACTCAGGCATTTTTTTCCTTCTAGCTTAAGTGCTGCAAAATCTCCCAGGCAATATCATGGCAACTAAGGGGTAAAACCAGAGACTTAAAGGTGCCAAATTTCCCATGCTTTTAACAGTTGTTGTTTGGGGTATGTGAAATGCCTCAGCTTTCTTCTTTGGTGTATGGAGTCTCACAGTAGGAAGAGCAGGTTTTTAGCTAAAATTATTATGCTCTTGAATTGGGTCTCTAGTGCATCCTAAAGAGCTTGCATTATTTACAGAGGCCAGGTGATCTTTTAAATCCTGTTGCTTCAATGCCCGTTATCACTTCTTGACAAACTCTTCAAAGCCTGTAGTCTGTTTTCCTCTGTTTGCTTCCATTTATTTTCCCGAACAACCAGCTGAGCAAAGATTTACATAACTTTTGTTTAAACAAGCCCTGTACAGTTCACTCTTTCAGCCAAAACGCTTTCAAGACAGTTACATTTTCCTATTTTAGTCCCAGATTTTGTTTATTTGCTATAATTTCTTTGTGCCTGCATTCCCTTCTTTGTTAAATCTCGTATAACTCACATGAAAAACCAGAAACCATGGCTACCCAAGTCATTAATAATGAGATTTTTAGCTACTGTTTTTGCTTGTAAATTCTTCATTTCACATAATATAGTCTCAAAAGACCACAGAGAATTCAGCCTTGCTTATCTCTGTGTTGCAGATGATGGTTTCTAGCCTTACCCAATCCCAGTGCAGCTTGCTTGCCATCCAGGAGTTGATTCTGTTTCCATCTGACATTAGTGTATTAAAGAGATTGGAGATTGACAAGCAACAATGTTCTTATTAGAAAAGTAATCAAGGTTTAGAGCCTGTCTGTTATGAAACACCTAGCATCTGAAAACACCAAGGGGTTAGCTACTACTGACCCAATCCCCTATTTAAGATTCTCTTCCATGATAAGGGAACTAAAGTGATTAGCATACTGATAAGATTTTACTAAAATAATCTATTTATTTCAGAATTATTCTTTCAACTCTTAATTAGAAGTTTTTTTTTTAGTTTTCCCAGGGTCTTCTTTTTACCTCTGCAACACACTTAATTACCTATATTCCCAAACCTGTACCTTATTAAATTTTTTATTGAACTTTTATGGGGTAATTTATTGGAAGGATGGCCTTGAGTGTCATTATGTTCAATGAATGCCCTATTTTGACAAAGAGATGGCTCCATTATATTGAAATCTTTTTAATCCACTGTGCTTCTGCTTAGATGTAAATGCAAATCTGTTCTTCACATTTGTGATTGAATTGAACTTGACAAGTACTTCTATATTGATTCTTTCTGAAAATAAAATATAATTAGATTTTCCCCAAACTTTCTACACTCTCCCAAGAGATTGGTTGGTTTTTGTATTGCAGACTTTGGGTGATCACGAAGGACAATGCCTTATCATAAGACTAATAAGATTTCTTTTTACATTAGTAAAGAATTTTAGTTTCTTTCTTGTTTTGTTTCCATGCATATGCATCTCCTCTTACCCTCTGCTCCACAAAACTATAGGATCTAGAAAAAGGAGGGGGAAAACACAATGATAACCTATAATATTTCTAATAATATCTATTTTAATGTTACAAATTTATTTTATAAGTAGACAACTCAGGTGAGGTAACAATGTGTCTCTTTTTCCAGATCTTGTTTTGAATTAGTTTTCTCAAATATCAATAACTGATGGAAAGCTACCAGAATCTTGAATATGAAAGAAATTATAAGGAAAACTAGGATACATAAAACAATAGAGTTTTCTAAAGGAAGGCATATAATTGTTGTGTTTGTTTCCTAAAAATTGTTCACAAGTAGTGATTTTAAAGATTATTATACATATCAAGATGTCCATTTATACTTTTTGGCTTCTATGAGAAAAGCACTCTGCTTAGCCTGTATGAGGATATAAAATTATATTAGGACATGTTCCCTATTCTCAAATATGCTATCTCTAAGAAATGAATATGGAATATGGTATACGGATAATCATTATACAAAGTGCATTGCAAATGCTGAGGCTAGGAAGATTTTTGGGGGAAGATTTTAATTAAATATAGCATGTGATATTTAAGTAAACCTTGGAGTTTGGAAGTTGGAAAAATGGCCTTTCATATAGGGTAAGGGTGAAAATAGAGCGAAGAGAAGGGAAAATACTGTGCATAGCCATCTACTTCCTATAGCCCTACAAAGGAAATGAAAATCCCCAGTATATAGTGGATACATGTATTTATTACAGCATTATTTATATGGAAACAAAAGAGATAAAATAAATGGAAACAAAGATTATATTTTATTAGGAAAATCATTGAATAAATTCTAGAACATCTAAGCATAGACTCTTATGAAGCCATTTAAAAAGTAAAAATTTGAGATATATGTTTTGACCAGGTGTCACTTTCACAGATAATATTGATTACAAAAATAACATGCATAAGCCAGCACAGTGGTGCATGCCTGTAATTCCAGGGAGGCTGAGGCAGGAGGATCATGAGTTCAAAGCCAGACTCGGCAACAGCGAAGTGATAAGCAACTCAGTGAGATCCTGTCTCAAAATAAAATACAAAATAGGGCTGGGGATGTGGCTCAGTGGTCAAGTGCCTCTGAGTTCAATCTCCAGTACCCCCCAAAAAATCACATGCATAAAACTGTACACAATAGGGCAAGAGTTGTGACTCACTAGTAGAGCACTTGCAGAGCATGTGTGAGTAACTGGGTTTGATGCTGGCACCACAAAAATAAAGAAAGAAAGAAAAGAAAAGAAAAGAAAAGAAAAGAAAAGAAAGAAAGAAAGAAAGAAAGAAAGAAAGAAGTATTATGTCCATCTACAACTGAAACCAAATATAATGCTAAGTGAAGTTAGCCAGTCCCAGAAAACCAAACGTCAAATGTTTTCTCTGAATTAAGGATGCTGATTCATAATGTGGTTGGGGGGGCATGGGAGAACTAAATGAATTTTAGATAAGGCAAAGGGGAAGGTTGGGAAGAGTGGGGACATGGGGGTAGGAAAGATGGTGGGATGAGATGGGCATCATTACCTTAAGTACATATATGTAGACACAAATGGTGTGACTCTATTTTGTGTACAACCAGAGGTATAAAAAATTGTGCTTTATATGTGTAGTATGAATTGTAATGCATTCTGCTGTCATATATAACAAATTAAAATAAAAGATAGATAAAAAGTATACACAATAAATTATCAATTATATCTTAAAATATAACCCTATATTTAATAAGTGCATTAGTTGTACTATGCTGCACATGATTATATAAACTGGAGGAAAATATCCAGTGGTGAAAACTGTGGAAACATGTAATTGTATTATTTTAATGGTAGAAGTTTGATGTGAATGGAATAGGAGACCCGGGAGGCAAGCAACAGAGAAAAGACAAAAGAGAAACTACCTATGCATATTCATGTACTATTTTAAATTACATTTGTGTATACATTTTAAAATCCTATAAATTAAAAGTAAAATTATAATGAATTTTAATTTGGAGTCAATAATGAAGAATAAAATCAGAAATGTAGCACTATTATTAAGGTCCTTTCATTTTTCTTTCAACATTTCCACGTAGTTTTAATTGCCTTTTTATGGAGGTAATGCCCTAATTTTATCATCTCACTTCACAGTTTTGATTTCTTGCTTCCTAATATGAATTGTTTTCAAAACCTTTTTCACCACTGGCTTCTTATCAAAATAATATGCCAGTTTATGCTCTAAAAATTTAGCTACAAAAAAACCCTAATTAATTCCAACATAAATCCTTAATCTTACCCTCCTTACATTTGGTTTTGACTCTTCTTATTGATGTTTAACCTTCAAATATCTATGGATCTGGTCCCCTCACTCCCCTGCCCCAAGAGTATCTTTTAACTCTCTTTACCTTGGCCACCATAATTTCTTGCTGTTCTCAATTTCCATCCTGTTACAATGTATTTTAAGTCACTTCATACTCTTTATCACCTTATGATACCATACATATTTTCTTAATTGTTAATTATCTACTTTATTCTATTCACTATGCATACACCACATGAGAACTATTTTCTGATCCTGCAACCTAGAAGAGTGCCTGGTACATACTGGGCACTGATTAAATGGTTGTCAAATGAACTCTCAAAATCAATGCTACTATAATTGCCAAATCCATTGGCTTCTCTGCCATTTGATCTTTTTCAATCACTATTATTTTTTATTTAAACTTGACAGCCCCTTTGCTTCATAATAAAAATTTTTAAAAAAACAAAATATTCCTAGTTTTTTATATTTATTTTTTAGTTATAGATGGACATAATATCTTTATTTTATTTGTATGTGGTGCTGGGGATCGAACCCAGTGCCTCACAAATGGTAGGCAAGCGCTCTACCTCTGAGCCACAGCCCCAACCCCAGCACCATCCAAAAAAAAAAAAATGATATATTTTGGGCTTAGGGTTGTGGCTCAGTGGTAGAGTGCTCACCTAGTTTTTTTTTTTTGTTTTTTTTTTTTTTTTTTTTTTTTTAATCCTTCCCCGTATATCTAAATCCTTAGTTCAGGATTTTTTTCTTATTTTCTCTCTAACTTTTGGTTTTATCCAAACTTGGCTTTGTTGATCCTATTTGTTTATCTCTATTTCAGCCTTTATTTCCTGTCCTACTACCATTCCTGCATATATATGCTCCTAGAGGACATTATAGTTGTGTATCTCTCTATTATTGCAATTTCCATTAGAACTTATCAAAATTATCTGCACCCTCCCCTTCAAGGTCAACCTCTCCTGTTTCTTTCACTATTTTTAGGCTCAAACCTCTTTTTAAAATTTTTCTATTGTGGGTCACACTTTTCTCAATTCCTCTTTTTATTTCACATTCTTTCTTAGAAATCATAGTGCATTACTTTTATGCCTCTTACTCAATCTCTTCACCTTTATATTCTCTTTTCCAATCCATTTGTAATACTGTGATCAGCCACAAAATCACTTTTATAATGTAATTTATCTGTTTAAAACATGCAGTAGATCCCCTTTATTTACAAGATCTTGTATAAAATTCTCATTCCTAGGACTCAAGACAAATTCTAATATGATCTCAATATTATGCTCTCATAAATCTATTTTCCCATTATCTAGTTCTCATACATACCATCAAGTATATATATCATCAACTCTCAAAATATATTTAGTTTTCAGGAAAACTCACAAATTACTCATTTATAGACTTTCATTTAACATCCTTGACAAGATCTCTCTGTTTCCTCTGAACAACAATATTGTGTTTGTATAATCCATTTGGAAATTAATCATGTACTGCCAAATGATATGTCTTTTTTTGTTTTTGTTCTTTTTAGATATACATGACAGTACAGTATATTTGACATATTATACATATATCGAGTTCAACTTCCCATTCTTATGATTGTACATGATATGACGTTATACTGATCTTGTATTCATATATGTACATTGGAAAGTTATGTAAATCTCATGTCTTCTATTACCTTGAACCTTTATTTAAAACTTCAATTTTTGATATGTTTACATCTTATTTCCTATCTCAGTATTAAGCTTCTGGAGAGTAATATTCTAATCCTATATTTATTTTAATTTCAGATTTAAAAGAGTGCCTTACACATGGTAGAAACTCAGTAAAACGTGCTGATCTGAGTTAATAATGCTTTTGTCTATTTAATCTGAGGAAATATTGGCAGTTTTAAAACTGCACCACATGAATTTGAATAATTGAGCCATTCGTTTTAGGTCTATTACATGACTTATTATAGCATTTTCTCGTAATCACAACTTATTAACTTTGTGTATGGGTATATTAATAATTATTATGAAATGCCAACAAGCTCAAAGGAAAATAAGAGGTATCACCATATTATAAGGAAAACCTAAACACTAATACTTTCCTTTACTGGTATGGTAACCACTATATTGTGCAATGAAAAACAGAAAAGGAGTACTTCCTTAGCACATACATACATGCTATTCTACCCGTGTAGAAAACAACAGACAAATTATAGGGGGAAATATGTTATTTCAAAATAGTGCCTTAAGGTTCACTCCAGGAGATATTTGAATGAACACTTTAACTGATGTTAAAAGCTCACACAAAAGACTGTGAAGTGTTTAATTGAAAAAAATGTAAGCCAACAAAGACTTTATGAAAGAAATTTCTTACAGTATATTTCATTTCTTTCCCTTACATTATGAAGATATTCAGCACCAAAAAAGTTTATTCAAAAACCATTTTATATATCATCTAATGAAAGCATGATGTCAAAATGATTTTCATTACTGATAACCTTTGGACAGCTTTTCCTATGAATAATTCCCTAAGATTAATGCAAGTTTCCCAAATAAATGAGTATGTAATCTTACAATTACCTCTCAAGCTTTCTTTTTTTCTAGCTCATATTTTAGATCCTCTTTCAGAGTAAAACAGATTTTTCACTGTTTACAATTTTATTTCTGAGTTGGAAAAGTTCTCTTCCCATGTATTTTCCTGTATTAGCATGTTTTTATCCTGTATTCATGTATTCAATTTTGGCTGCCACAACCAAAGAAATAAAAAACACATATATCTGTAGTAGAAACTTTAACAAATGACAATAAGTGCTTTGGGACTGTCAAATAGATACATGCAGTTTTCTTCATACATTAAATAGAGCAGAATCTCTAAACTAAAGAAATTTGAAGTCTATTCCAAATTTGTTTGAAGAACATTTGCATGAGACATTTAATATAGTATGAAGAAAAAACACATTGGGTTAGAAGTTGGAACTGATGGGCTATAAAAAAATCTCATCAACTTAACTTCAATAAATTACTCATTTCTGTGATGGTTAATTTTATGTATCAACTTGACTGGGCCACAGGGTACCCAGACATTTGATCAAATGTTATTCATGACATGTCTTTGAAACTATTTCTGGACAAGATTAACATTTGAATAAGCAGTGTAGGCATCTTTTCATTCTTTGTGTGCATGGGTTTCATGTAATCAATTAAAGACCTAAATAAAACAAAAAGGCTCATTTAAAAGAAGTCCTTTTGCCTTATGACTTAAAGTAATTCATCAATCTTTTCCTGTCTTTGTATTCAAATTGAAACCTTGGCTTCTTTTGGATCTCAAGCCTCTGTTCTTAAGTTGAAAATTATACCTTTGACTTCTCTTGTTCTCAACTTTGAATTTAGACTGGAACTAAAGTCATCCTCTATATCCATGGGTTCTGCATCAATGGATGAAAAAATTATGTATCAAAATGTTGCAAAGATGCATTAGTATTAAAGATGTACAAACTTTTTTCTTGCCATTATTCCCAAAACAACATAGTATAACAACTAGTTTATGGAATTTATATTGCATTAGTTATTATAAGTCATCTAGAGATGATGTAAGTATATAGTTGGGTGTGTATAGATAATATGTGAATATTATCATATATTACCAATATTACTATTTTGTGTGCTGATTTTGTTAGCTGAAGGGGCAGTCCTAGAACCAGTTTCCCATGAATACTACACCATGACTGTATGTTATTGACTATACTAGGTCTCCAGTAGAACAAATAAAAAATCTTGGGGATTCTCAGTTTCTATAATGAGCCAATTTCTTGTAATAAGTCTCTTTCTCTTCTCGTTTTCTGATTAATAAAATCAGATTACTCTTTAATGTTGTAGAATTTGTATAAAGAGTAGACCTAATATTTCATAGGGTTAATGTATAAGGATTTTAAAAATGAATTAAAATACTTATAGGTCTTTCAATACTGTAGGATTTGAAGACAGAATAGCTCTTAATATTATTTTTAAATAGAATTTTTCCTTGTGATTTTTTTTTAATTTGTGAAACCCTGTTGTTATTTTACTCTGGCAAATATTCTAAGCTAAAGGCATTATTATAATACTTCATACATGAAAACTTTAGATATATCTGGCAGACATGGGTGTCTTCAAATTAATTTTACTTTTTAGTTGACATTAACCACTGTTCTCTAATGTCCACTGTATATCAGAACAAATAATATTGACCATTATCTCCTACCTCCAACATGAGAACCTTTATCAAATTCTAATTTCTAACTAAAGTTAATGATGAGTTGAAATGAATGCATAAAACTCCCTGGTACTAGGAAAAAAAAAACATCTCAGACCACCTGGTCGTACTTAATATGGAAATATTGTTATTCAACTATAAAAGGAGAGAAAAATGTGAACAGAACATCAGAATACCTTATACAAATAAAAATATATTTATTAGCAGAAGACTTTCTCCTCTGATACATTTTTATAAATTTTGTTCATTTAGCACTTTTCTGAAACCATGTTATTGGTTTGATTTTATATGCAAATTAAATATATTTGCCTAACACATTAAAGATCAGTGCTGTTCAGTCACAATAAAGTTCCTTCAAAATTCGGCATAATTTCAAAAATCCCAAGTATTCTTTTGACTGATTTTTGTTTGTTGGGTTTATATAGTATAAAGAAAAAACACATTGGGCTAGAAGTCTTTGATTAAGTCAAAAGTCTTTGATTAAAAATCATTATCCAGACTATAAGAGTAATTCTCTTTAACAAGGAAGCCTCATTTAATGAGTTGAATGTTACCCAGGATGGATTTATATTCTTACTACAGCAGAACCTGGGCCAGTACAAGGAGATTCTGGCATCTAGCCTAGTTCTTGTTACTATTACTTTTCTTTATTAAGAACACAAACAGATTGCCTTTGTTCAGGGTTGAACTTCTCTTTTATATAATATAGCAAATATTTTGCCATTTCTGAGAAGAAAGAAACAGGCCCCAAATCATACCTGTGGTTATCAAAAATCCATTCACTGATAATAGAAGTATGGGAAAACATTCTGATCTAGTGCAAACATGTTTTAGAGGAAAACTTAGTCTGAAATGTATCTTAGAAAAATCAAAACTAAACATTGTTTCTTTGCAAAGGAGCTCCTACAAATACGGATGCATCAACATTTCTCATTCTTCTTGCTGGATCCAAAATCTTTAAAAATTGAAATAAAGTAAGTAACTTGGATACTGTAGTACTTTTAGATTAAATATGTAGTTGATGAAATACCCAGTAATTATATTGATTGTAGTTTAAGGCCAGCTTTACTATTCCCAGCAATACCTACCATTAAGTCACATTTCAAAGTAAGAACTGTTCCTGAAATCATATGTAAATATTTAGAAGACAATTCTTATCATCAATGCATGATAAAGCAGGGGAAAATAATAAATTAATATGTAAGAACCAGTCACTGACTTCTAAGATCTAATTTTATCCACACAACAAATGTAAGTGGTAGTTGCTAATATTAGGTTTAAAATTTTACAAATGAATAAACTGAAGGAGATAAAGTGACTTGCTTTGAGTCACCTAACTGACAAACTGACAAACTATGTCTCATAATTCTTTTTTTTTTTAAGGACTCTTTTTTTTTTTGAGAATTTTAACATTTTATTTTTATTTTTTCTTAGTTCTCGGGGGACACAACATCTTTGTTGGTATGTGGTGCTGCTGAGGATCAAACCCGGGCTGCACGCATGCTAGGCACGCTTGAGCCACATCCCCAGCCCTGTCTCATAATTCTTAATCCTCTGAATTTGTATTAAATCAAATTTGTATTAAATCAATCACCTGCAAGTCTGTGATAGAGCACAAATTTCTCTTAAATATAGAAAACTAGTAAGTTTTTATTTAGTTGTATTTTGATTTCATATACAGTACACTGTTTTCACAAACAAGGCAGTATATATCAGCTTTTAAAATAGTAGTTATTTAGATATGTGCTAGAAAAAAATAGTAGGTGAGAGTTGCTACTAAATTACTATAATCTTACTCTTTCAAAATAATTAAAGAATTGTATGCTTAAATACCACAGAGTAGATAGAACACAGATCCACAGAGCAGATAGAACACAGATGCAGTGCTTTAAAAAAAAAAAAAAAACAGGTATTGAACCAAGGGCCCTTTTACCACTGAGTCACATCCCAACCCTTTTTATATTTTATTTTGAAACAAGGTCTTGATAAATTTCATAGGTCCTCACTAAATTGTGGAGGCTGACTTTGAACCTGTAATCCTGTGGCCTCAGTTTCCCAAGCCCCTGGGATTATAGGTGTGTGCCACTGCACTAGGCAAGGCAGTGCTTTTGAGTATAACGACCCGAGTATTTGAATGTGGTTGTGATCTTGCCATTCTTTCTTGATTCCAAGAGAAGATGGTAAACAAATGGATTTCAGCGCAGGGGTCATCTTAATTTTACCCAATGTTCATTTAGGCATTTACCCTCAACATTCATGAATACAAATAATGGTCTTGTTCCACAAATCATGCTGATCTTTGTAAGTAATTTAATAGTAATTTGGGATTTCCTCAATTGTAAAAATTATTTTACATGTTTTATACTCATATACATAATAAATATAAATATATATATTGAAATAGATACATTGATGGAGATGACCTTCCTCTTCATGTACATGTATTTAGACGCACTCCATTTCAATAGCCATGAAGATTCAAACACTTTGTCTCACTATTTTTCTCCCTGTGAACATGCACAGAGTAGTACTATCATTTGTGTTTTGGACCCAGTTAAGCTTATTTTAAAATATTTGGGAAAGGACAAATGGTAGTTGCATTTAAAAGAAAATTTTTGCTTATGGTGCTGGAGTTGTAGCTAAGTGGTAGAGAGCTTTCCCAGCATGGGTGAGGTACTGGGTTCAATTCTCAGCACCACATAAAAATAAACAAATCAAATAAAAGTATTAAAAATATTTGCTTATAATTTTTAAACTTCACTGTAGAAATGTTTAGAAAATGGAGGTGAGTATTTTAAAAATTAAAACACTCAGTTTTTCACCCCATAAATTGCCTCTGTTAACTGATTTTATCTTGCTTTCTACCTTTTGATATTTCCTCAGTTTTTTCTGTTAATAAGTTAAAGTGATACATATAAAATTTGCCATCTTTTCTTGATATTTTCCCAATATTTATTTAATAATTATATTCATTATAAATTCTTACTTTTGTTTTTTAATGATATATAAAAACCTCAAATATGATTGTAAATAATTAACTGAATTATTCTCACTTATTAGGCATTTGAGTCAATTCCAATTTTGGTCATGACCATCCTTGTACATGAATCTGTATATTTATAATCATATCATGCTGCCATTCACTGTACTCAATAGGCTCCAGTCATTCTTCTTTTCTTTCAGCTTCCTTTTACTCAGACTTACCAAGCTCTTTCCTGACTAGGAGACTTCACACATTCTATCTTCTCCATCAGGAAGTTAATTCTATAATTCTATCATTCTTTTCACATATCCCATTTCAGCACATATCCCATTTTCATCTAAAATTAAAACATACTCTAACAGTATCTCAATTGTTGGCCATTTTTATCCATCATTCTCTCTTACAGTTCCTTATGCTTTTCTTTCATGATGCTTATCACAATTTATATTTATTCTGTGTATGTATATGTTTGTTTATCCTTTGTACCCAAATTCAAATGTCATAAGGTTAGGAGGTGTTTGTATGCCAGATGCAGTACAGTCAATCGATATTTATTGAACAAATTAATTAATCTGCTTATTCTTGTAAATAAATACTATAATTTTATTTATAAATAAAATATTTCTAAAAAAATTAAATATCTAGAGCTAAAGTGTTAATGTTGATTGTCAATTAAAATATAAATGTCAGGATTGGAGTTGTGGCTCAGTGGTAAAATGCTTGCATAGAATATGTGAGGCACTGGGTTCAATCCTCAGCACCACATAAAAATTAAATAAATAAAATAAAGGTACTGTGTCCATCTACAACTACAAAATATTTTTTAAATGTAAATGTCAGTGTTTAACTGAGCATGTAAGAGCTCTGTCAAGTTAATCTATGCTAAACAGTAGGCCACTTCTTCCTTCCTTTTTTCCTTCCTTCCTTCTTTCCTTCCCTCCTTTCTCTTTCCAATCCTGGAGATGGAAACTAGGGCTGCAAGCATGCTAGGCTAGTGCTCTACCACTGAGATATAGCTACAGTAACCATAGCTTTCTTAATATTGTTAAAACTGGCAAACAAAAAACACTGGTATGTAGAAAGAATGCTAAAACATCATGCAGAAATTTTGGTTTTGATTCTCAGTTGTAAAAATCAAAGATTCAAACAAATTACCTTCCGATGCTAAATTAAGAATGGTAGAATACTTTTTTTATGTTTATGGCTCTTTTCTGAATTCTTAACTTCTATTTTTATGAATTCTTTTCTTCTTGAAATAAATTATAATAACTTATTACTATGTTGATTCTTTCACACTGGTTCTAATTCATATGATTATCTTCAAAATAGAATGATTTTTAAATACTTGGAAAATAAAAGTATTCTGCATATATCATTGAGTTTATGCTATACAATGTGGTTTGCTGACCCATCATTATCACAGCATGGCCTATTATTTAAAGAACACACTGAGGCAAATCATTCTACATTACTGTTCCCCAGTGAAAGCATCACACAGTTGCAGCAATATTTCAAACAAGTCTCATTCAAACTTCTGTTTTTATAGAGAAAGAAGTATTGTGCTTATATTCATTTCTGAACATTGGACAATATTATTTACTGAAACATGATAGTTTAAAAATCTGTCCGTTTGTATAACACTTGGCTCATCTACATAACCTGGATTGCATAAATGTAAGAATCAGACTTCCTTTACCCACTCCTTCCCAGTGTATATCTTGCCAGCAGGTGCATCTGAAAGAAATTAGAGCCTTGTTTGTGGCTTTTTTTCCCCAGCATGTTAGTAGAGGATTTTTCAATAAAAATAAATTAGTTTTGAGCATATTTGTTTGGACAACAAAAAAAATAAAAGATCCATTTGATTGATAGTGGACAGAATTTTCATTAAGTTTAACAACAGAAACACCAAAATTGCATCATTCACATTCTTGTTTCAAAGGAAAACAGAAAATTAGATTCAATAAGCTCTACAAAAATGTTCACTATGCATACTTTAACCACTAAATACATTATCAAGAATCATGTCAGCATGACATTCTAATGTAACGGCTTTACAAAAACATGCAATCCAACCTACGGATGCTGTGGTCCTCTCTATATCATCTTGAAACTTTCTGGGTTTATAGTTCTCATTCTTTTGATCCACATTATTCTATATTGGTCTATTTGACACTGTCAGTATTTCTATATGGGAAATGTATTTGCTGATTTGTAATAAAAGAGTATACTGGGAAGATGAGTAGGTATATATAAATTCTTATGTTGTTACTAAATCTGGAATGCATCATAAATATCTCAAGTTGATCCTTATCCTCTTTTTTTCTTACAATTTTTTTCATGTTGGGAATATTATATTGCTTTAAATGTCAAATATGAAGCTAGCCTTATTTTTTTTAACTGATTAAAACATCCAAAGTGCTTATTTAAAGGAGCAAATTGAGTTTTAGGCTTTATTGATTTACACATTTTTTCAATCCACAAAGGATTTGAGACAGAGTATAACAAAATTTCAAGACTATAAAATGAAATATTAATAGAAAAATTGGATCAGGGGAGATAGAGAATAAAGCTTTATATTAATAACAAACAGAAAGGTAAATGCAAAAAAAAGGATGATATGGAGTGAGAGTTTTGAGGTAACACCTCCAAATTATGACAAATACTATTACTCTTCTATTCTGAATATCAAAAATTCAGCTACAAGCCAGGCACAGTGGTCCACACATGAAATCCCAGTGGCTTGGGAGGCTGAGGCAGGAAGATTGCAAATTCAAAGCCAGCTTCAGCAACTTAGCAAGTCCCTAAGCAACTTAAGAAGACCCTGTCTCAAAATAAAATTAAAATGCATTGGGGATATATCTCAGTGGTTAGGTGCACCTGAGTTCAATCCACAGTACCAAAAAAATTAATAAATAAAGCAAAATAAAATTAATGATACTTTTAGTCATTTCCCTAAAATAATATCATCTTGAAATTTTAAGTTCTCCTCTCTCCTCTCTGTTTTTATTTTTTATATTTGTACTAAGGATTAAACTCAGGGGCACTTTAACACTGAGCTACAGACTTCTTAAGTATTTTCTATTTATGTTGAAACAGGATCTCACCAATTTTATTAGGAATTCCCTAAGTTGCTGAGACTGACCTTGAACTTAAGATCCTCCTGTCTTGGCCTCCCAAATCACTGGTATTACAGGTATACACCACTACTCCCAGCTGTCTCTGTTTTGTTTGTTTGTTTGTTATTTTGTTTTTGTTTGTTTGTTTTTTGTATTTAACTTACCATGTCCACAGTGCATCAAGTAAACTAAAAACATGGAATTATAAAAAAAGATTTGCATTTTTATTTTTTACTTATTTGCAGGGCTAGTAATTGAACTCAGGGCCTTGTATATGTTGGCTGAGTGCTCTACCACTAAGTGACATCTCCAACCCAAAAATATGGCTGTTTTAACAACTTTTAAAACAAATTTTTATCTTTAGAAATTTTTATTGTACACATTAATTTGTTCAAACCTAACATACAGAAATATACCATTAAAGAGAACTATCAACTGATGATATTAGAAGATCTTAACAACTTACTTGAGAAATGAAATATTATTCATGTTTTTGGATATATTTTGCCTTCTACATATGGTTATATCCATAAAGGAACTTTAGTATTATCTACTTAAGTAATTGTGGTAGTAACTTACAAGTGCTACTACCATTGTTAATAAAAAGAGACAAACATATTTGAAAATATTGCAGTTAAATGATTAAAATATAGTACTGGAAAAGATTAATTTATCTATTTCCTTGCTCTTGAGTAAAATATCCACATAAAAAATATCTTGTTTGGGTTAGATTATATTAATTTACTTCCTAAATAAACATAGCATTTTCTTTCCGATTATAAAACTGTACTACTTAATTTGTGAAAATATATTCAAAATAAAATGAGTAAAAATGAATAATCATGTCATTTTATAAAACTGCCTTTAACATTTTTTCTGAATATTCATAGAGTCTAGCTCTAAAATACTTTTCTTTTGAAGATTTTCCCTCCAATGTGGATTTCTCAACTCCCCTATAATTCTTCTTATTCTGTTCTTTTCTAAAGCAAACATATTGTTGCCATGCCAAATATATAAAATGGTTCATGCAGTAGGTTATTGTGTGTGTCTATCAGAGGACTTCAAACTTGTTCCAATGGTGAGCAATTGGACATCATGTTGCTCTTTTGGAACACATTGAAGTACTTAAATAGTTACCTCATTTTAGGAACTAAGGAAATTTTTATTAGCTGAAAGAAATAAGTTATTTTTAAGTAAGTTGTTAAAAATGTGAAATCCAATTTTCATACTGCAAAACGGATTAAACCCAAAACATAGGAGCTCTGGTCCACCATATGAACAAGTTGTCATACAAATATAATTTAGCTGCCTCCACATTGTATTTGTTAATGAGTATTTGTTTGCTCTTTGTTCAGTCATCCAGAAATGCTCTTTAACAGGAATAGATGGAAAGCAACTTTGGTGACTTCTTCCTATTTTTAAAAAATTGGGATGACATTTGCCTATTTTCAGTGTTAACATAGTTCCTCAAAGACCAGTGACAGCAGGTTAGGACTGTGTTGTACAAGCTTTCTCATTTCCCTGGAATATAATTGGTCTGGGGCCAGAGATTTTAGCTCATTTAGAGCAGCAAGGTGTTCTTTTAAAATTCCTTCACCTATTTTGGGCTTCATTTCCCTCATACGGTTATGCCTTTTCCAGTCTGATGAACATTCTCCTTGACAGAGCAGACAAGCAGAAGGAGCCAAGCAGTTCTGCTTTCTGTGTCATCGTTATCCCTAACTTTTCTCCTTCTGCCCAATCAGTGAACCTTCATCTTTCTGATTCTTCTTTTTCTAAACAGAAGTAAAAAGGCCCTGAATATTAACTTTAACATTGTTACAAACCTTAATTCATTTCAGGCTTGACTTTTCTTCTTAGCTTATGTGGTTCTATATTATGCTTATGTGTCCCTCATTTCATCCCATGTTCAAACTCTTCTGGAATTTGACATCATTTGGGGATCCCTTATATAATGGCACATATCTCATCACATGTCACTCATTATTTTATGTTCATTAGTATAATTCACCTTCATACTCTCAAAGTTTGGTTCTTAAAAACCTCCCAGTCTTATTGAGCCACTTTCTTTTTTAGAATTTAAGATCATGGAATCATTGTATTTTCCCTTCCTTACATACATACATACATACAGTCCTGAGTGACAGATGGCACTTTACTTGTCTTACAGATTGTCCAATGTGATTATTGTGTATGGGGATAAAAGGGAGAATAATATACCATCCTTGTTGGTTCATTATGTCTGTACTCATGTAACCTGATTTAGATTGTGAAACCTTTTTAATTCTGGATGCATATAACTGCAGTATGGAGATCAACCTGGGTCTCAGTTCTATTCTTGCACATGAAGAGTCTATATGTACTTAAGAGAGAAAGAACTTAATTTTATTGGATGTACTTACTGTTGGTACAGCTAAGGTAATGTGTAAGTGAGCACTGTTAAGCAGATGAGAATAACATTAGTTTTGTTTAATTGAGGCAAAATGAAACAGATTTATTTGCAAGGGGTTGAAGCACTTATTCTTATGTAAAATTTGAACCTGTTTCATTTACTGCATGATTTCAATATGTCAATATATGTCTGTGTAATATTCAGATTTGGCCATCTGATATATTTTCTATGCTTTGTTACTGGATGTGGTTGTACTGATTATATGAGGAAATATAGGAGGATGTCCATAGAACTAGCAAACTCACAGATATTAAGCACTCAATCTGTCAATTTTGTCATGTGCTTTTACTCACAAAACTGACATCTCAATTACAAAATAAATCACTTAGGTCACCTGAGAAAGTTTCCTCATGCTTCCTTTCAGCCCATCTTCAGACATTATAAGCACCTACTGATACGATTTCTATCACCATAAATTATGTTTTTCTTGTTTTAAATTCATGTAAATGGAATCAAACAACATGTATTACTTTGATCAGTATACTATTTTTTGAGATTCTTCCATGTATGGCAAGCATCAATGGTTAATTCCTTTTTATTGCTGATTAACATTCACATATATGCATACATATATGTAATATATATATATATATATATAAAATATACATGTGGGCACACATTCATACATACATATATATGCCCACATTTTTCTGTTCTCCTTCAAATGGATATTCAGGGTTTTTTTTAGCTTGGTGCCATTATGAATAAAGCTACTATGAACATGTGCCCAAGGTTTTTTATGAGAACATTTTTTAATTTATTTTGAATAATACATGGATGTGAAAAGACTGTGTCAAATATTTCACATTATAAGATATTACCAAACATTTTTCTAAAGTGATTCTGACATTTTATAATGATAATAGTGATGGTAAAGAGCTCCCTTTTCAAACTTTAATCTTGTCAGTGATTTTAATTCTTTTCAATTTACAAAATATGAAATAGCATGTTGTGGTTTAAATTTGGAGGGATTTTGGCTCTTTTTATTTATACATAGCAGTAGAATCCATTTGATATAATTATGCAAGCATGGAATATATCTTATTCTAATTAGGACCCCATTCTTGTGGATGTACATGATGGTGGGTTTCACTGCAGTGTATTCATATGTGTGGAAAATTATGTCAAATTCATTCCACAGTCTTTCATATTCCTATCCCCCTCCCTTCTCTTCATTCTCCATTGTTTAATCTACTGAACTTCCATTCTTCCCCTCTCCTCTTACTATATGTTTGCTTCCACATATCAGCAAAAATTATTGCTCTGGTAACTAACAATATTAAGCATCCTTTTGTGTATCCATTGGCCATTCACATAGATTATATCTGTGCAAGGTTGTGCCTTTCTTTTCACTGGGTGAAAGTAATATGATTTTGAAGTCATTGGTATTAGGTCCCTAAACATTGGTAACTCCCTCTTGATTCTGGGACTCTATCTTAACTGAAACTGAAAGTTATATGATGCAAAAAAAAAAAAAAAAAAAAAAAAAACCTTAAGATACCCCATTACCATAACCCCAACCAAGGTCCCTAAACACAAAAAAACTATTGTTACCCAACCACCTGCACCCAGAGTCAATTCTAGCTTTCTACTTTTCCTCATCCAAGATATTTAAGTTTCCATTAAAATGACACTGGCTGCTGCATCTTACGGAATGGTGGCCTGGCAGGTATTCTGTGTCAATAAACCTTTGCTTGAACTCAGAGTTATGTCTCTCATGGATATTTGTGCCAGCTACTCTAACTGTTGGTATAACCAGGAGTTTGGGAATCATAAATATTTTGGTATTCAGTTTCCTTTATTTTTTGTTTTCTCTATATACACTATTGGAATGCATTGTCCCTGCTCAGGAAAAAGTACACTGGCTCTGTAAAAGCACTGTGTTATTGGTATCCTTGTTACTAATATGAAGTGCTGAACATTTTAATTTTCTTTGACCAGCTGCTAACAATAGTCTCTTCAGAACCATTGACACTAAATTTTTTATTAGAAGCCTACTAGGTATTTAAAAATACAGAAATATAATTTAATCGTGATTTATGTCACATCTGCTATGCTTTTAGAGATGCCTTCAGCATGCCCCCAAATCTTGCCATTTCACAATACACAATAAAAGATTCATTAATTCATGTAGTCATTTAGTCAAAAAACTGAGTCACATAGTATAAGACTCAGAGCTAAAAAAGACAGTGTTCCTGCACTAAAGACAAACAAAATAATGAAGTTTATTCTATAGATTCAGAAAATAACCATAAATGAGACATAGTCCAGGTGTGGTAGTATTTTATAGGACAAATAATTTTAGACAAGAATTGATTCATATGAAAAATAGTATTTAGGATGCATTTTCATTTATCAAATTACCAAATGTATTCTTTTCACTCTATCATGTAGCAAGCATTTTCTAGGCACTAGCTTGAGAAAAAGAACTTCTGCTATAATGAAGTTCCTACTCTAGATGATTAGAGTGAAAGTATTCCATAAGTAGAAATAAGAACGTGCATCATGGAGCAGAGAGAATGGGTAAAAGTCTGGGGAATGATCAAAGCATCCCCATTCAAATTCAGTTGACCAGTTGTACTGATATGTGAATCAAAAATTGGCAACTCTTTTTGACGAGCCTAGAAAGGTTACTTCCAGGTATTCTATGAGGTTCTTAATGATATCTAAGCTATTTGGACTGCAGTAGGTAGGCACTGTGTATTTAGTGTGAATTTTTATGCAGGAAATCCACCGGTATAACTATCCACCAGGAAGATTAATCTGAAAAATGTGTAGAATATTAAGTAGTTAGACAGTTTGAGGGAAAACAACTAGGAGAACTTATTTGTAATATAGATGAAGTGTAATAACACCCAGACTAAAGGGAAAGTGATGATGATGAAATCAACTGAGCAAGAAGTAGAACAAGTAGGTTCAGTAAGATAGAACTTAGATTGGGAGAAAGAAAATCATGTAAAACATAGATGATTTGATAATTTCCAGCCTGGTAGGTAGGATAATACAGATGCCATTCAAATAGTGAAGGAGACAAGAGAGAGCAGTTCCAGGGGCAATATTAATGTAAGCTTGAAAAAATATTTTCATTGAGGTTTTGTCAAATGAAAATGATGCTGAGTGGTAGTTTAAAAGGGAAGCATCATTAGGGATAAAAAAATTAGAAAACATTTACATGTGATAATAGCATCTTTTCCTTTACACAATTTAGATTGTTAAGGAAGTCAAACCTGCCATAATTAGTTTTTACCTCTTTTTATAGCTCTCCCTAAACTGTTAGTGACTCATTTGGATGAATGTGGAATTTTTCACAGATGACATGCTTAAGTCCTCTGTTTATTCTTAGATTCCTCATGTTTGTATATGATTCATAAAGGTAAAGATTATTGAAATTGTACAAATATGCTAATTACAGAGAAAGAATCAATTCTTGTCCCTGATGTTTTTAGTTTGAAGAGGGAATGTCCACTTAACAAGGATGGACAATTGTTTTTACGATAATCTCTTCTCATATATTTCCATTACCATACAAAAAGATAATGAGTTAGAAAATAAAAAAAAAACTAACCTCAAAAATTAAGGCACGAATAAAAACTGTAGCTTATGTTTAATTAATTCATGAGTTGGGATAGAAACATATAAGGCTTATTGATACCCACCACGTGCTTAGATGTGGAATGTTAGTGAATATCTTGGGGATTCTGTAATCTAAACTAAATGCTTAAAGTCAATTAATTGATGTTAGACACAGAGATCTGTTTTTATCCCTCTTTATCTTATTTCTGGGCCTTTCCATTCTCAACAGCTTGAGAAACTAAACCTTTCCTTAATAACTTGTTATTTGTGGTAAGTAATGAAACTTGGACAAAACTCAATTATTCTTTCATGTGTTTTTCTATTCTGGGGTGTTGTATAGATCCCTAAAATTTACTTTTGAGCATTTCCCAAATGAGAAACTAATCAAGGGGACTGTGATATCTTGCTTAGATTTCTGCTCAATTTATCAAAATACATTTCTCAAGCAATTATCAAACTAAAGTGTGCTCAACATTGTGCCTGATAATATAGGAAATGGGAAAAAAATCTGTCCTCAAGGCATTTATAATCATAATTACCACAACCTCTCTGTTTTTTACTTACTTTCTCCCCAAACACACACACACACATGCACACACACACACACACACACACACCAACAATCACACATGATCACACAATTAATTTTTCTATCCTGTTCTCAAAGTCTCCATAGTTGTATCATAACAGAACATTGTATATAGTTATTTGCTTGCTGTACTCTCTCCCATCAAATTCTGTGTTCATGAGATGATGCAGTTTATTTATCATTATAAAGGACCATATAGAGAGTAGTTACCTTAATTAAATCTCATTGGAGACACTACTCACCTGCACTGAACTATTTACCTATATTAAACAGTTATTTTTATATTGTACTATAGCAAAAGCAGATGGAATTCTATAAAAATAGATGTGAAGCTAGACCAAAGTAAGTAATAAAATGGTGGGGAATTCTATGAAAATAGGAGAGAGTGGGGTAGATGAAGGGGGGATTGAAGGGGAGGAAGAGGGACAAGAAAAGGGAGGAATGGTGGAATGAAATTTACTAAATTACCCTTTGTATATATACGAATATACCACAATGAATTCTACTTTTATGTATATCTGAAAACACTAATTTTTTAAAATACAGAATAGATGAAGTTTTAAGGCATGAGTTTATTTCCTCATCTATTATAGAACAGCACCAATATATTTGTAAATCATATTTGACTATTGATTTTTACCAGTGAATGAGTAGAAGTTGTGATAGCAAAGTACAAGCAGCTTTGTGAGAATAATATTTTTTTTTATATTCTTTCTCATTTGTGGGGGAATCATACTCCTTTCAACTTTCTACATTATGCCCATCATGATACTAATTTATCCATCTGTTGGCAAATCAAAATAAAATATAGTAGATATAAAAGGGATAGTATTGATAAAATTAATACCCTGATTTTCCTATTAAATGGTTATCATAAATATTCAGGGAATCCCAAAATATTTTTAGGTTATGACTTTTAATTCTCAATTTGCCTACAATCATTTGAATGAAAATGGAGAACCCCCCTAAATTCAGAGCCAAACCCACACCAGGAAGCTTAGATTTCGTCCTGCCATTAATAATCTGTTATATTTTTTGATCTGAGTATTTCCTCTAAGCTCTAGACCAGTGCGCACAACTGATATATTTTCTTCATTTCTTTACTCAATCCTTTCTATTTACTTCCAAAATGTCATTTGGTTCAATCTACTTTCCATTTCAACCCAGTCCTCCCCAATTCAAGCTAGCATCATACCTCATCTGAATTCCCATAATATTTTATACTTATTTCCCCTGCTTTCATTCCAGAGTTTCTCCAATCCATTCTTCCTTCTGCAGTCATTAAAAACCAGGATTTAGCACAAGCCATGGACAATAGGAAGTGCTCAATAAAAAGTACAACATAGAGTGAACATATTTGATAAGTGTGGCAACTATTCAGAACCCATTCAGAAACAATGAATTAGATATTTTAATTAATCATTTTCAGTCTATAATCAATCCCACATGCAAAATGCCTTGCTTTAAAAAAAAAACAATTTGGTCGCTGGTTTAATGCAAACATACATACTCTCTACTTACCAAGTGGCTTTTAAATATAAATATTTACTGATAATATTTATTGAAAACACCTCTAATAGGAAGAGAAATGAATAATTTTTTAAATGACCTATGTCACCTTTCAAATACTCTGTCATAAAAGTCAGTTTTAGTTATGTGCAATATGTTTCATTTTGAAATATCTCTCATATATTCAAAACCACACTAGGAATTATGTAGAAAGAATTATATGACTCAAACATGTGTTTTATAACTAAGATCATGTTATAAAAGAGCAAGCATGCTATGGACAAGAGCTTCCTTTTTATTAGAGAAAGTCCAATTTGTTTTTTTTAATCAAATTTAAGTAAATGGAGAGAAAAACAGCTCTTAAATATTCTGTTATTTTCCCTGAAGTTCTCATGAATGATTTAGAAACCAAGAAGGAATGAATAAATCTGTGAACCTAGAGAGGGCTAACATCGATTTTGAACAATGTTAAAACCTATTCACTTTGCAAAGTTGTGTACTTTATAAAAAAAGTTTTCTTAACACTATTCATTTGCCTTTAGAGAATGGTGGAATACATTTATGCCCCACCTAAAAGCATTCAAATTATTAAACAAGTGTCTACTTCAAGAATATGTCTAAGGGCAGATTTAGTATGAAGCCCCCAGTTTCATATTCCTATAGGCAGAAATGTAACATATATATTTTTTATTTTGATAACCCTCTACATTGAATCTCTGCTTGAAATTTAAGAATATATAATTTGTGAAGTTTTTTGTCACCCTCCCCCCCCAGGGCATCATTTCATTGGAAAGAAAGGGAAAAAAATGCTAGCAATACCTTTTTAAACTATGTGGTACTTGGAAAACTTCATAATGAATTCCTTTGGTGTCTACTATTATTGTTTGGTGTGCATTATTAGTGATAATAATGAACATATGTATCACAAATGTAAATAAGATAAACACATCCAAAGGAAATTTCTTTGTAATTTGATATTAGGTAAATGTCTCATTAAAATAAATCGCTACTGTACCTGATTTTCCTTTAGTTCATCAGCAGGATGTCTGCTTTGGAAAAGAAATGGTCTAATTCTAGTTTTAGAAGGAATTCTTATTATTCTTTTATAGCAAACATTATAAGGAACAGATGGAGAATTGTACCAATGAACATATCTACTATTGTACTTCATAGGAAAAAGAGAACATTAAATGAAATCTAAGAAGACCAACTCCTAATTCTAGTACCTGTGACAAATATGATTTCAGCATTTATTAATGGGATACAATAAATGTTTACTAAAATGAAAGCACAATAAGTCTCGGAAAGAAGAGGCTAAAGAGATGCTTTTTATTTCTGTTTGTTCACTTACAAAGACTGCTCCTCTTCAGTTTGATTTATTTTGTGAATTTCTAGTAAAGGATCTTCAGGTCCACAGCTAGAAGATGAATCTGTAATATGGTTCAAATTTGGAGACATAGTGTATATGGTGAAAAGTAGAAAACACTCCTTCATTACAACTTTATCTCCAGCTACAAAGTCTAATATATACATTAATGACACTAAGTAGAAGTATTTTATATACACCCTATATTGAGGAGGATCACTTAGCTCCTTTTTCAGCTCATATAGGACCTGCAGCAAGAAGGAATATTTAGAGTGACTACATCAGAGTTTGTCCCACAAAGAAGTCAGAAATCCATTCCCTCTTACTAGGAGTTAGAGCTAACTCAGCTTGCAAGTAGGAGGTGACAGAAGAGCAAGTTGCAACAGTAGAGGGGAGAAGAAGATGTGGAGGTATTTCACACATTCCCTCTGTGCTGGGATATTCCACCTGATCTTGGAGTTAATGAGTAGGCCCAATTCTTGTTCTCCTCTTTCTGATCCTTTCTGCCTTGATTCTGATTTGCTGCAATTCTCAACCTTTCCTAAGATTTATCATTTCCTCATAACAATGTACAATTATTGTATAATAATCAAAAAACGTTTTAAGGTTTGAGGAAATGGAAAGGTTAGCTACCCTGATTTGATAATTACACACTGTATACATATATCATACAATTATATTATACCCCATAAATATGTACAATTCAAATAATAAGTATAAAGAATTTTAATAGAATGTTTCACATCTAAACAAATGATTGCCATGTTTTTGAATCATATTTTACTTTTTTCTCATCTTCCTGTCTTATGTATATAAATATATGAAAATATATACATACATATATGTATATATTACTAATTTTTCTACTCTTGCCCCTCTTTTGTTCTTTCCAACTCATGAATTTCCAAAATTTAGCCATATTTTAATCTTTATGAATGCCCTCATCAGATGCTCAGTCAGTATCAGAAGGTCTTCCATCAGGGTAGAGTTACCCAATCCATGGATGAACTAAACTGTATCCTGTCCCTGTGCCTTATTGTATCCCATGGGTATTTGTGTTGCTTCCTAACAAAAGTTCATCATCTTATGAAATTTGAAAGTTGCTTTCTGATGCATATTAAGATCTCTGAAGACAGCCTGGTGACTGTCTGCCAGTTTCACAACTCTCCACAGGTTCATTTTATTACAGGTTTTTACTTGCTCAGTCTGTAAACTGAGGTAATGATTGATCTCTCAAAATAATTCCCTAGCAAAGTTACAGAAAAACTCTTGGACTGAATTCTTCATACATCTACTTGTTCATTGAAGATTCATTGTTCTTTACTTTATTTCCCTCTGTCTTTATCTTTTCTCCCAATCATATTTTGTCTCTCCTATTTTTCTCTTTTTCCCTTAGTTTGTACGTTTTTGCCAGTTCTTTATCTCCTACAATGCTCATTCAATTTGTCATTTTACGATTTCTCATAACTGTTTCTTAGCTCATTCCTTTTCCTTTTCTTCATCTGTCACATTTTATTTTCCATTTGCTGTGTTTCTATACAGTTTTAGAAATTTTTACATATAATACTTTTCAAAAATTTATGAAAAAAATTTTTGTATAAAAGATACGTTTCTTTTTTTTCCATATCCTTCCCTCTCTAAAAATGTAGCAGTTCCTTCCTTGCCTATATTTCCTCTTTCACCCAGTTTGACCAGACATGATGGACTTAGATATATAATAGTGTCACTTTCTGTAATTTAGAAGCACATCTTAATTTAAAAACCATGAAAGAAGTAAAGAATAATGCAGCCATTCTAAAAAAAATGTACTCCTCCTACTCCCCTGTCCTCTTCACATTTCTAGCCTACATTTCTTTTATAATCTGTTTTGTACACTTTCTTTCATTCCTTCCCCCACCCCCCTGAGATTCAGGGCTTAGGGTAGAACTCTGGGCTTTTATGTTTTGAAAAATCCCCTAGGGGAGTCTGATATGCATTCCTTATTAAGAATGAATGTTTTAATATTGGAATCAAAACACAATAAGCTTTCTAACTATGATGGATAATCCAATAGATTTAATTATGATTTTCTTTCTTTCTAAAACTAAGACTAGATGTTAATTGCCAGAGAAATAGATAAGGATACCTATGACAACAGTATATTAATATTATATCAAAGCTTAGAAGTTTCATTGGTAATGAATAATTCAGTGCTTACAATATTTAAAAGCTATAGAATAAAATTTAATTTTTGCTTTTCACTGTATGAACAAAGCTGATTGAGATTTGATGTTTACTTTTGTAAATCAAATGCTATCTATTTTCTGGCTCAGAGGCTAACTATAAAACACCATATGCAAATTTTTTACTTCCTGTTTTGTTCCATTATTTTGCTTCCTTATGTTTTATCACTGAAAATTCTCTCCCAGTAGACAATATACTATAAATGTTTCTCCTGGTTACAAAATCTCCCACAAATGCTGTAGAATATTTAGTGGGCTCTTCTTTCACAAAATTAAAAAAAAAATATATAAAGGCCTGATTTTGGATTCCATATAAATGAGATTTAGATCTAACAATTTTAAGTTATTGCTTCATTCTGAGCTATTCAATTCTCTCTGTTATCTGAGTAACAGAAATAATAAAACCCTTGTTGGCTGTATAATTGGGTCATGAAAGCCACCATAGCGATCAGCCATGATGTAAAAGGCTAAGATCAAAAATACAGTGCAAGGAGGCTAAGATAAAAATTCTGAAGCAGCTTTAGTTTATAGCCTTGTAACCAGCAATAATAATTCCTTGATTATTTAACAAAGACTCTTAGGCATTTTCTCTATCACCTTATTACTCGTAGTGGTGCTCCTGGAGCAGCAGTATCATCATCCCCTTGGAACTTGTTAGAAATACAGAATTTCAGCCACTCTACAGAACTATTAAATCATAATCTGCAGTTTAAAAAGATTTTCAAGATATTGTTGTACACAGTAAAGTTTGAGAGTCAACTGTCTAATTTGTGCCCCATGCATTTTTAAAAGTATGAGTTAATCATTGTAAATATTGGACAACATTGAGGTCACTCATATGAGCCCTCTTTCCCTTCTCTAACCTTCTCAATGACTTCTGTGTTTTAAGAAGTTTTCTCCATTTCAGCAGTCACTCATGCTTGCATGATCCAGTATACTCAAAGCCTCTTCAATTCTTTCTTAAGAGTTCATATTATCTCTAGCCTTTCCTTTTTGGTCCATTGTCAAATCTAGTATTAGTCCTAATTATCATCTACAAGACTCCTGTCCTAGCTATTTTGCATGTTTCCCTGCCTTGATATTAGTCTGTACTGTGCCTCAGAATTATACAGAAGCACAGCTCTAAACTTTATACTCCCATATTTAAAAACTGAGTTGTTATCTATTGAATTCAAATTAGCTATAAAGGCCTTAATAAAAAGCAAAGACCTCTCTGCTAGGCTGCAGTATATACCCACAGCTGAACCTTTCCTTAAACTCATGCTCTCATACACTGACATCAAATTCTACTGTATACTCCTGATTAGATCACAGAGATTGCACACCACAGGTCTTCACTTTAGCCATCCTCTTGCTGCCCCTGAACCTCCATGTGCCTAAGTCCTACCCATTCTTTAAATTCCATAATTTCCCAGAAGTCTTTCCTGTTCATCCTCCTACTGAGATTCTCTCTCTTCTGATCTACTGTTTATGGTATGCTTTCTCTATCCTACTGCACATAATTTAATAAATAATCATTCATCACTGTGTCTAATCTCTTCAAATAGATTATATACTGCCTAAAACCTAGAAAATTATGCTGATTTTTTTTTTAAATCTCTAGGAGGCCCAATGAGAGGTATTAATGTTACTGGTGGCCAACCAGGGAGCCTGTCTGGATCCTGGGCTGGCCAGATTTGATACTCTGCCTACCTGAGAAAGAGGTGACAGAGAAGAAAAGAAAATTAACTTTATGCAGTTTAATCAAACTGAGGAGAAGCAGTTAGATTGCTTCTCCACTGGTGGGTCCCACAGAAGCAGTTATAATTACAATTTATAGAAACAAATGTCAGGTGAAATACATATATAGATTTAGTTAGCTAAAGAACATGTCACTCTCTGCTTCCTTGCTGTCTGTCCTCAGCAAGAAGTAAAAGCAGTTATCAGGAAATGGATTTTAATTTCAAAGTGCTCAATTTCATTAATACAAATAATACCATGTGGATAATGAGATTTAACTTCCTTCCTTCTCTCTTTCCTTTCCTTTCTTCCTTTTTTCCTCCATTCTTTCCTCTCTTCTTACCTTCCCTAGTTCCTTTATTAACAGATTCATTTATACACTCAACAGATATTTACTGAAACTTCCCATGTACCAGGTACAGTATTGTACTAAGAAGTAAGACACAATTGTAAGACAAAATAACTGACCTCAAGGAATTCATGATATAATAGGAATATAAACACAGTTTTTTTATGACTGATACCCCTGTTACTAAGCAGTAACTCTCACATGCAACTCTGAAGTAGACAAAATGTAAAGACTAGGATATAACCAATTGACCAAAGTCAATTGGGAGCAAGGAAATATCACATATTTACTAGAATACATCTCATGATAATGGTCAAAACAGCTTGTTAAGGGTTCAATAACTATGCATACTTTTTATTTGTTGTAAGGTACTATGTCCTTGACATTCTATTTGTTGATTTGTGGAATCTTTTAATTGCTAGATATATGATACAAAAAGTTCCAATATTAAAATAATATTATATGAAAATGGTAAAAAAATGCCAAGAAGTTATGTGGAGTGAGAGTATAAGGGAGACTTGACTCTGTCCTACAAAATTATGTATTTATTTATTTATTCAGTAAGCATGTCCTGGGGGATATGAACTTCATACTGGACCAAGGAGTAGGGGAATATAAGAATATTCAATAATTTTCCTTATATCTGATAGAACATTCTTGATATTTTATTATTATTCCAATAATATAAGGATATGGACACAATTTAAATATGAAGGTATCTCAAGTTCTTAAGTACCATTTCATTTCTAAATTTTGGATTACTCATGTGTTATTTTAATTGCCTTATAAATTCTGTTTTTCAAAAAGGTAAATCAGGAGGGATTGTTGTTTTTATGTACTGGTAAGAAGGCATTTTCATTTATATGTGTACTTGGTTTTAATAGTCTCACTTTTAGTGAAACAATATTTCTGACACTTTACTCTTGAAATTTCATTCATGATAAAAAAGAAGAAGATATTTAAATTGACCCTGTCAATGACTCATAAAATTGTTCTGGTGGCTATAGACTATTTTAAAATTTATTATTTTACCTTAGAGGTTTTTTTATGGGCTATCCCCGAAAGAAATTAATTCTCAGCTTTATGTGACCTTATAATGCAAGATAACATAGATAAGTTATAAACAGTTAATTTGACACAATTATAAACAGAATTTGACACAAATTTCTTTTTAATATAGTAATTCTCTATATTTTAAAGTCTCTAGGGTTTTTTTTAATACTATGGCTAAACTATGTTTATTCTTTTTTACCTCTCATATCGACAATCACTTGGAAACCTATATACTTGGTTCATATTTAAATTTTATAACACTTCATAGACTATTAACCATGGAACATCCTTGTGGGGACAAGAAATCGAATTTGCTCTTGAAAAGTTCTCCAACTAATTGATTTGTAGGACATTATAACATTCTCTCACTGACAAGCTTACAAAAATAAAAACTGGAGCTGAACTGAGAGGGCACTTTTTTACTAACACATAAAAGGTGTCTTTCTGTCTTGTATTCTTTGGATGTGGGCATGTCAGTTTCATAGAGCAACTTTCACATGGAGCTTTTATATTTCTTTCTCTCCCAGTACAACTGCATGTGGTAACACATTGTTTAATCTTTTCTCAAATAAAAGGATGTGGGGCTTCATTTTTGTTTCGCCTTTTTGGGTATCTTACAGGAACTCCAGGATGGCATTGGGCAGAGGCAAACTGTTGTCAGAACCCTGAATGCAACTGGAGAAGAAATAATTCAACAGTCCTCCAAAACAGATGCCAGTATTCTGCAGGAAAAATTGGGAAGCCTGAATCTACGGTGGCAGGAGGTCTGCAAACAGCTGGCAGAAAGAAAAAAGAGGTAGGGTGATACATAAAATAGGAATGATAAAATTTAAACAGAGTGATTTAACCTGTCCTTTAAAAAAGATTTCATGAATTCTAGATAGGGCAGAGGTGGGGAGGGGAAGGGAGTGGGCAGGGGGTTAGCAAGGATGGTGGAATGTGATAGAGATCATTATCCAAAGTACATGTATGAAGACATGAAATGATGTCAACATACTTTATATACAATCATAGATATGAAAAATGTGCTGTGTATGTGTAATAAGAATTGTAATGCATTCCGCAGTCATTTATTAAAAAAATAATAATAAAAAGATTTCATGAAAGAAGATTATAAGCCCGGTGAAGGGCACTAGCATTAAAGAGTCTATCAAGTTAATCAACAGCATTAAAGAAATTTATTTCTTTTTTCTTAGATACTAAAATATAAACTTGTTGCTACTTATTGCTTCTTGGCTATTTTAAACTTTTAAATTTATTTTTAAAATTACATGTTTGCTTAAATGTGAATGTCTTCAGTATATTCCAAACTTAGCAGGCTGAATGTCATTTTTTTAATGATGTGAAAGGGCAATTATAAATGATGATTATGTAGGAAAGACAGCTCTTTGGTTAGATTTTTTATAACAAGTATAAATATGATTTTATGTTAAAAATATGATAGCAATATTTACTTTAGGTTTCACTACATTTGTTAGTACATTCTTGAAAAGGTGTTTAGGCCAAAAGTGTTGAAATCTAAATGAAAAACAAACCCCCCCCCAAATTGTTGTTGCTTTCAATCATCATTTAACTTTACCTTGGAATGTATTGAAGGGTTTGAAAGCCAAATGAATGCTACTGCAGTTGCATAGATATTTTATAAATGCAATTTTGTATTATGCTTCCAGTTGTTTATGCTAATGTTTCTTATTTCATAAAGGAGAAATTGGCCTTTATTTACCAAATGAGACTATTGTTATGAACAATGAAAACAGTTCTATTGCCAAGCCCTTGCATTCTCCCTATGATGTGCATAATAGGTGAATTTTAATATGCAAGACTGAGATACCTCATTGCTGAACATCTTTGGTTAAGATGTGTTAGAAAGAAGGTTGTGGAATTATATTCATTGCCTTTTCCCGCCTCTTCTTGCCATTTTTGCTTATGTTACATTATTTGAAAAGTAGATACTGTTCATATTCTTATATGAAACAAACATATAGTTGACCTACACACACACACACACACACACACACACACACACAAAGTTTGCCAAAGTTAAATACTAATAGCATCATCTAAATATAAATTTTATGTTATATCTGGGTATAGAAAATATTCTTTTTTTAAACTACATAAAATAAAGACCCAAAATTGGTAACTAAACTTCTTTCTTGGAAATTTATACATATTTTATCCTAGATTGAAATCCTTCTGTTAATTGCACAAGTATTCCATTATTTGAATAATTAATATGTTTATATGATGAACAGTTTTAAACCTGTATATAGCCATTTCTGAACTAGGCTCCATCAGGTGTAAATTAAGAAATGAAAATATTTAGAAAAATTGAATATAATTGTATAAAAATATGTATCTTTAATATATAAAGTTCATTAAATTGGAAGATTAATTTTCTTTACTATGTATAAAGTTGTTTCTCATTTTTAAATATTTATTACATAGTATTTGAATAGAGCATACTACTATTTCCTCTGATAACGCTCACCTGAATTTTTAAAATGTTGTTATATGTCATTGATTCTTTTTATTAGTGCATATTAATTATACAAAATGGTGAGCTTCAAGTTGGCATATGTGTATGTGCATAAAACAGTTTGATAAGTTTCAATCCTATGTCATTGGTTTCTAAATGCAAGTTTTAATTTATGAATAAAGATGAGACAATATGCCTATTTTACCAAATAGGCTCTAGAAATTTAGATCCTCCTAATTTTATAAGAAAAAGGTATATGCTGACTCTATTGTGAAAAATTATCCAAATTGTAGGTCAATTACACGAGGGATTTGGCTATAATAATTGGTTAGAAATTCTCTCCCATTTAAATATTTTGACCTACATTAAATATTGCACTTTTGTGCTTTAAAAAGTCAAGATCAGCTTCCTTGAGGTTTTTGTTTTTAAACTCAGCTTTTAAAGTTGTCTACTTTGTGCTACATTTTAAAAATAAATGTTAGCATATTTAAATTTCCACTGAGATCAGTTTTGTGGCCTCAGGATTTTTATATCATTTAAAGTTTTATGAAGAGTAAAAATGTAATAAAACATAAATGTCAATTCTCCCAATATACTCACAGCTATTTCCATGTGTCCAAAAGCAACCCAAGTATAAATAAATAAAATAATATTTCATAAAGATATGTTAAGCCTAACAATTGTGAAAGGGCTGTAATCATGAAACTATTGTTAATCAATGGCATGAATTCAGTGCTATTCAAGTAGATGATAGAAGAAAAGAGAAATTATTTACTGCACAGGTAAAATATTTGATACGATTTGACCTGCCAAAAGTGCTCTTCATTTGTAATGGTACTTATATACAGCTGCTAGAAATATTTAACATTTCTTAGTTCATAGGCATACATGAAAGAAAGTGGGTAACTTAAGCAAAAAGTCTACAAAAAATTATTTGGAGCCATTTTAGCTACACAACTTTAACCCTATCTCATTGAGAATGCAGCATATCAGTACTAGAAAGAAAATTTTCAGAAATATTTAAATACTATTGGACATTCATCAGTGTTATCCTATAATGGAAGCAAATGAAGTATAAAATATAGTCAATTAGCTGTGCAATTTAAGACAGAAAATTCACTTGCTTCAATTACATAGTAGAGTTACTGGATAAAATCTACATGTTTAGACATGATAGTAATGAGTTCAGTGATGTTTTGCCACCAAAGTAATCTTCATAACAAGGAGATACAAATGAAAACCTATCAGATATAAAGGGAAGTCTTAAGTTCAAAGAAAGCAAACCTGTGTACAAAAGTTCTTTAGCTTGGGTCCATGTATAAAATTAAAGGGGTGCCATGATTGTGAATACATAAAAAAAATTACCTCTTTGTTTTCACTAATCTCATTGAATCACAGAAATAGTAGCAAAACTTTTAAAATCCTGATATTTTCATATCATATTAGAGTTGTATATATCTCAAATATTGTTCATGCTTTTAAAATTTATATTATTACTGTAAAAATTTATGAGGAATAGTGTGATAATGAGATACATATAGAGAGTGTATAATGACTATATCACTGTAGTTAACTTTTCTAACTCCTTGAACCTTTTTCAGAAGTTTTTGTTAACACATAATAATCATACATATTTATAGGGTAGAGTGTGATATTTTCATACATTGTATAGAATATATAATAATCAAATCTTCTAGTTATTCATAAAATATATAATAGGATATTGTGAACTATAGTCATCCTATTATGACTAATACTTATAATCTCTAATTATAACTACTTAAAAATGCAGGAGTTATTTGATCTTCCCCAAGTTTCTATTGTTTAATGTATTCATGAAACAGTGCATTTATTACTATAACATAAATTTGTTTTAGATTTAAAAACATATAGATTTAACAACATTACTCCAAGGAGTCCTAGTGTTTGCCAAATTGTCAAATTACCTAATTCTGACATGATACTTACCAAAGGGGCCCAAGACATAAAAACAATAATTTTAAATATTTCCACCCAGCTTAGAGTCTTACTCTATCTTAGTATAATTTCGGTCAATTTTATATGTAGTTACATATTCAGACACTCCTTTTTTCCGGGAGGTTCTAGAAGATATACTGGGCAAGTGAATGTGGGAAGACAGACTTTGAGGTAGTGGATTGCTGAAAACATAATGCAGAGTACTTAGGATAATGTCAGTTGATAAAAGATTAAATGGGAGAGGGAAGCAAGGAGCTGGTTAATGGAATTCCTAAATTGAGGATTCTCTGTATTATAAATCTTAGCAATAAAAACATTATTGCAACAACTGATAGTTCCTTCTCATTTTAAACAAATGCAATATGGCTTCCTTCATTTCACAAATAAGGTAATTATTGTGGTAACATATATTGAGGAATAATGCTTTAAATTGAAATGTTATATTATTATTGAATTCATTTTCCCCACCTTTTTAGTAAAAAATTTCAAGTATATAGTGAAATTGAAAAATAGCTTAATGAATATCCATATACTTTCCTCTCCTCCTTCTAAATTCTTCGAGTGAACACTTATTGACATTTCACCATATATATTTGCAAGTTATAAACACCATTATACTTAACCCATTAAGTACTTCATCAGGAATCACCTTGGAAAATAGGTGTGCTATATATAGCATGTTTGTTTATGAAGATAATGCTATATTTTTACTTAATGTCCTGTCCATATTCAGATTTATCCAATAAGTCAAACCTGTATTTGTCTTTTTTTTTTATTTCTAACCACCATTTGACTCAGCTATCCCTCTCCTCGGTCTATACCCAAAGGACTTAAAAACAGCATACTACAGGGACACAGCCACATCAATGTTTATAGCAGCACAATTCACAATAGCTAAACTGTGAAGCCAACCTAGATGCCCCTCAGTAGATGAATGGATTAAAAAATGTGGCATATATACAAATATCACTCAGCAATAAAAGAGAATAAAATCATGGCATTTGCAGGTAAACGGATGGCATTGGAGAAAAATAATGCTAAGTGAAGTTAGCCAAGCCCCCCAAAACAAATGCTGAATGTTTTCTCTGATATAAGGTGACTGTCCTTTAATGGGGTAGGGGAGGAACATGGGAGGAATAGAGGTACTCTAGATAGGGCAGAGGGGTAGGAGGGGAAGGGAGGGGGGAAGGGGTTAGTAATGATGGTGGAATGTGATAGACATCACTATCCAAAGTACATGTATGAAGACATGAATTAGTGTGAACATACTTTATATACAAACAGAGATGTGAAAAATTGTGCTCTATATGTGTAATAAGAATTGTAATTCATTCCACTGTCATGTATTTCAAATCTAAAATCAATTAAAACAATAGCTCTCTCACATCTTATACCAAAATTAACATTTGAAAAATATTGGTTCCTTCAAAAAATACCCCTATTTGGCTTTATCTGACTTTCCCCCCTCATGTTATCATTTAGCTCATTCTCTATTTTCTGACTTTCTTATAAACTGGGAGTTGAGTCTAGACAAGACTTGAAAAAATGCAAGTCAAACATTTTTGTGAGACTACTTCATATGAGGGCTGGGGTTGTAGCTCCGTGGTGAAGAGGCACAGGGTTCTATCCTCAGAACCACATAAAAATAAATAAAATATAGGTATTGTGTCCATCTACAACTAAAAATATTTTTTAAGAAATAAAATATTTTTAAAAAAAGAATACTTCATATGAGATGCCATATACTTGATGTTACATCATCTACAGAGATGCATAATATGAAGTGGTCTCATTCTAAATGCTGCTAAATTTTATCACTCCATTAAGCGTATGAACATCAAATTTGCATTGTCAAATTGTATTTTTCTTTGAAATTAATATATCATCCAACAGCATTAGTATCCATTTCAAACCACTTTTTAACCTAGCTGTTACATTTGAGGCTTGCAAACTGATGGTTTTCCTAATTCTGACATGATCCTATATTTACCAGTTGACTTGGCTCTGTTTAAAAAAAAAAAAAAACCTTTGTTTTCTATTGGTGTCACTATGGACTCATAGATTCTTATTTATTCAGTGTTGTCATGAATTATTGTTATTATTCTTGGCCAGTGGGAGCCCTTAAAGCTTCCTGCTCAATTGTCCCAAGCTCACCTTGAATTTTCCCTGCCCCAGATTTGGAATTAACCATTTTTCCACAGATCTATGGTTTTGTTTAGGGGCAGTCATATGTAGAAACTGAGATATAAGAAGTATCCCCTCCTCAAAGGAATATTGGCACCTTTTTGGCAAGAAGTTCCAGGTGAAATAGTTTTATATTACTCTTTAAAAAATTTATTTATTTACTCTAATTTGTTATACATGACAGAATGCATTTCAATTCATAGTACACATATAGAGCACAATTTTTCATGTCTCTGGTTGTTCACAAAGTAGAGTCACACCATTTTGTCTTTATACATGTACTTAGGGTAATGATGTCCATTTCATAACACCATCTTTCCTAACCCCATGTTTTTATAATTCCTTTGCAAGGACATTTAAAAAATCTCTTTTGGAGTGTATAGAAGTTCAAAGTAAGGCTAGGCATACTTAAAAGCCCTTCTGATGTAAGACTTAATGTTTAATCAGTAAGTTATTACTCATTTAAACCTCTTCAGAATCTTTGTACCAAAGTTTACCTATATATGATCTATGTTAGTTTGCCAAGCAAATTAACAGTATAAATAAGATAATTCGAGGCACTCCTAAATGTACTTAAGGGAAGAAATAGTTGCTTAAAGACCTTAGCTCATTGTCTGCATGCAAATGGATGCTGTTAATTAAAATGAGCCTTATCTAATTCATTAATGTGGGCCTAGTAGGACCTCTTCTTGAAAATCTCCATTAGCAATTCATATGACTATGCACTGTTTGTAAGACAACTGTTTTCTCTTAAGTGTGCCTTAATTTTGGCTCCTCACTATTTCAGGCTCCTCTAGCCAAATAGCTTTCAATTTTCAGCTTCAACCAACAGCTTTTCGGATAACTTTAGTTCCTAAAAAATTAAACTACAAAATTTTAATATGATTCAGAATCTCCTCACAGTGTGTGCCATCTTTCAAATGTATCTGGCTTATGTATATAAATCAGAGCTAAAAGTCTGATCATAAATTCACACTCTACCTTCAGGATGTCTCCAGTTCCAAATCCAGTCCCCTTGCTTTATCTATACTTGAACTTCCCTAGTTTCTCATCATACTTTGTTTGACCTTGACTTTCTTTTTATTCACCCGTTTGGAAAATGAGTGCACACAATTTGAATCTAGCTTGAATGCATGTAATTTTTTGAGCAGGCACTATGTTGAAATAATTGGCAACATTTAAAAATTGAGGGCATTCATATTTTTTAAATGTGGATTTTGGTCTTCTTTTGTAAATTCAGATCAGGTTACTAGGTACTCATTTCTACATTCTCTCTAGGCACCATCAGCTGCAACTGAGTAGCAGATGTTTCAGACTCTTTCTACTCAAAGTGTGGTTTCTGGTCCAGTGCACACATATCAGCAGGGAATTGCTAAGAAATGCAGAATCTAATAAATCACAATCAGTAGCTTAACAAGATTTCTAGGTAATTCTTCGTACACTGAAGTTTGAGAAGCACTGCTTTGGATAAGCAAGCATCCTTTTCAGTTTATTCCTCTTTGTTCATTTATGTTATTTGCTTTCCTATAGACAGCTGACTTTATACTACCTCATACAAACTCTTGGATTCTGATTATAGGGGTGGAAGTGATGGTGCTGTTGATAACTCTAAATATTGCCAGGCACTTTATATTTTAGATCACATAATCCTTATAACAACTCTGTAAGTATTAGACTGCTTTCAGTTTTACAGAAGAATGATGGGTGCACAAACTGGTGAAGCTCCTTGTCCAGGATCATACAGCTAGAAAGTGTTTGAACTGAGATGCAGGCCCAAACAGTCTATAGAATCTGTTCTGACCTATCTTTCCAAACACATTTTCTGCCATTCCCACTATTTCAGCTCATATCTGAAGCATAAAATTATTTGTAGTTTCTGTCCTTCAGCTTTTGGAAAACAAAACAAAACAAAACAAACAAACAAACATTTATTTTAGTTTAATTATCATTCATCTTCTTTTTTTCCTGAAAATCCTAACTAACCTTCCAAATCCAAATTAAGTGCTCTATGAACGTGATATTCTTAAGAGAAGCAGTTTGTTCTCTTATTTGTGTTCCTTCTTGTATAGCACTCAAAAACATTTTACATGTCTATCATTTATCATACCTATTTATATACTTTCCCCACAACAGATTGAAATCTTTATGAGGATAATGTAGTACCTTATGCCTATGACCCACAGTACTTAGCAGAAAGCCTGATACATTTATAAATGGCCAATAAATGTTTTCTTAAATCAAATAATAATAACTTTATTCATATTCAAATTAAACCAAACATGTAAATCTTTACAGCTGACATTGTTACATAGGTTAAAAATAGATCTACAGGTCCAGGACCAAATTTTATGTTGTTATAATGTTATCACATTTCCATGGATACATTTTCAATTCTATACTTTGGACTCATTCCTTTCTAATCTTAAAAAATTGGAAGGAGTTTGATTAACAGTTAATATTTAGGTGTTCTCCAGAATTTAATATATTTAAGAGACAAGCAACTTCAATTTCCATTGCTACTTAGAGCAAAAAAGCAGCTCTGTGATTCAACATTTAGATGCAATCCTAATCACCAAAGAGCTATTTTTAGATTGATCAGAGAGAATCATACAGACATTATTATCCACAGGTGTCTATGAAAAAGCTGGTCTCTTCCCATCTGTTCTCTGATGACTCTTGAAAAGCTTTCAAGGACATTCATAATTCTTCATCAAAAGACTTTGAAAAATTAGCTTCATAGTTAATCCTTTTATATCATATTTTATTTTTTGCAACTTGGCAAGTTCTAGCAAAACTGACCAACTGGAGCCAAATATGCTGTTGCATTGGCTGGTACTGACAATATCACTTTCTATAGATACACAAGTGAATATACTTTATCCATGGCCTTCCATGAACTTTTATGTGACTGGGAAAGTAAAAGTTAGGGAAGAGTTGTTAAGAAAAATCTCTGAGAATGGTATTCCATGATAGGAGGATTCAAGTTAAGAATGAACAGGCATGCCAGAGAGAAAAAAATGGCATGAACAAAAATCATTCACTACTTTGATGGACTACACACAGTTAATATAAATAAGCTCTCTTAAACAACTTTCATTTAATGTGCTCATCCAATTATCTTCAGCTCCATTTTCTATGTAAAAACAGCCATTTCTATACCAAACATTATGACAGATACTAGTAATCTATAGACGTTAGTGAAAAACTTTCAAGTAGTCTTTCCTGGTACAAAGTATATTGTCTCCACCATTTGAAAGAATGTTTACTAAAAGTCAGTAGTGTTTGGTTCCCAAATTATTTATACTAACTATTCTTGTTTTCCTAATTTTGATATTTAATTAAATATTATATAGACAATAGAATAGGAATGCATAGAGAATGAAAATACTAATTTGTATCAAAACTAGGTCGAATTGTTTTGGAAAACTTGATGAGGTGGTTAACAAAGCAATACAAATGTTAAGGTCGATGTAGGTGAGGTAAATATTTAAGATTGGGGATGGGATAGAAATTGGAAAACATCTGGAAAGAGTTTGCCTTCAGACTCTTTCCAGTGTCTCTAAATATAACTCCACTTAAAAAAAAAAAAAACAACTAAAAGTCATTGATGATGAAATGTAGAAGTATTTTATGCAAGATAAGATATATCGAACAGTCAGTAGTTCCTTACTCCAGGAAAAGTGTTGGACTTCACACCAAATAGTAGGTGAATGAACGACCATTTATATGTTTTAAGAAAAAAATTAAAATGTTTGGATATGTGTAAATGCCTTTATATAATCTCTCTAATTTAACTTAAAAAATCTATATATTCATCCTACTTGGTTTTAATAATGGGAGTTCTTTTGTGTATCTAAAGAGTACAAAGAAGTATGCTGTGGTGATAAATGAAGTAGTAAAGATGGATTGGGTCATGGAACATTTTAAATCTCAAAAGCTTTTTTCCTATACTTAGATAAAATGATGTTAGAAAGATTTTAAATTGTTTATATCTGGACCCTCATAGGACCTTCTTTATGGTTGAGCTTAGTTGAAAAGAGAGTAAGACTGGTAATAGGGTAGCTCAAGTTAGAGTTTTGTAGTATTTCAGGTTTAGGACAATGAGTGAGCAGAATTGAATTTGGAATTACTTTATAGATTCAAGAAATACTTGGTAAATAAAAGTACAGTAATTTGGTAATTGGTTACCAGATTGAAAAATAAATACATTACAAATATTTCTTTCCAAATGTGTTTCACACTGTTTGCCATAGTTCTTCGCTATCATAGAGAGCAGATGAGGTTAATACAAGCAGAAATGGACTTTATAAGACAGATATAGACCTGATCTGATTTATAGACAAAGGGACAGAATGAGTAAAAAGAAAGAGTACAGTAAACATAAGAATCCTGAACACAGGAGTTGAGGAGAGTTTCAGAGGTTAAAAGATTCTGAAGCCACTAATGGCAAGAATTGAAATGAAATGCCATTTCTGAAATGTTCTGTAACTTGTCAGTAGTTGCCCTTTATTAGTCAAGAAATGTGAGTTAAGATTAAAATCTTTTGCAAAGATTTGTTAAATTTTTGGACTAGATTTCAATCAGTATAACTGTCTGGAATATGTGGGGCCCTGAATTTTACTAGGATTATATTGTGAGAACCAAATTCTAACTTTATGAACCAATATAATGATTTTTTAATGATCAGATTCTATCCATGACAATAAAAAAGCTTGTTCCTCCTACTGATTTATTTGGAGTTTCCTTGCCAATTAACCTTTACACTAGACAGTGGAAAATAAGAGTAATTGGAGTTGAAGTTGGCCAATTAAACAAACCTGCCAACTAAATGCTGGGTAATAATCACCTATGTTCCCACTTGTGTTTATTACCTTTGGAAGCATATAACATGGTACTTTTGTGTTTATATTTTTAATTTACCATTTTTTTCCTTGGGCAAATTACTCAAATCATCTGAGACTCATTTTACTCATTTAAAACCAAGGATAATAATACATATTTAGAAAGATTGCTATAAGGATTAGAGATAATAGAAATAAATTGGCCAGCTCTCTTCCTAGCACATGAGTATAGAGATAGCAAAGGAAATAACACCAAAAATCTCCCCCACCCAGACAACAATAAAATGGGACAAAATATTTTGTGACTATAGATGTCAATCAAAAGCATACACCAAATTGTAAACTTATTATTCAAAATTAACTTCAAGAACAGTGTGAGTCTGTGGTATATTTCCCTAGGGTTGCTCCCACTCCCCACCCCCAACTTAGTCAATATATTATTCCTATCAGGGTGGAGCAAGGCATAAAAACCAGAAGCTTCACTACAACAAGTGTTGACTTTATTTGAAGCAAAATATTTAAAATGTCATACTTTGAAGCCTTGTTATGAACAGTAAAGACCTAGTGACAAATGAACAGGCAGACTAGTACCTCAGCTTGGCTCAAGTGCAGTATTGTGAGGCATTTATAAAGTTTCTGGATAAGAATTCCTTTTATTTGCTTTATAAAGTCTTAAAAAGTGTCCACAAGTTTAATACATCCCCTAACACATATACAGATCTGTAGTCAAAAGTTGAAAGTCTTGCTGGCTTGAGGTATTTTAACATAACTGCTGATCAACTATTGTTTGATGACAACTAAGCTTTGCTTACCTCTAGGAAAATAGCCATAATGTTTGTTTTTGGTTTTATTTATTAACAGAAAAGGCATATCAGTATTCTCACAGGGTGACAAAATAGATTCCACAGATTTCATTTAGGCAAGTTATTGAAACTTCAATAATAATAATCCTACAGGTGAGGAGAGGAATAAGACTCTGGAACTGCTTCAGCATATAATTTAAATATAATATTTTTAAGAAAAATATATGATATATCTAAACAGGAAGGTAACTGTGTCCCATTATCAGAGAAAATAAAATAGGCAGTAGAAATACTCTGAGTTGGTCCAAATGTTAGACTTGAGTTCTCTTTTTATAACTATGTTCAAATAATTAAAGCAAATCATATTTAAAGAATTAAAGCAAAGTATGATGGTCATGACAAAAAATAGGTAATATCAGGAAACAGGAAACATAAAAATGGCCAATAGATATAAGAAAAGTTACCATCAGCACAAATCACAGAGAAATACAAATCAAAACCAAAAAGATATCACCTCTCACCTGTTAGAATAGCCATTATTTTTTTAAGTTAAGTATTGATGATGTGAGGAAATTAGAACACTCCTACATATTGATGAGAATATAAGCTGATACAGCTGCTATGGAACACAATATGGAAGTTCCTCACATGTGAGAATATATCCAAGGAAATAAAATCAATGTATTG
Source organism: Urocitellus parryii (assembly GCF_045843805.1). Classification (NCBI taxonomy): domain Eukaryota; kingdom Metazoa; phylum Chordata; class Mammalia; order Rodentia; family Sciuridae; genus Urocitellus; species Urocitellus parryii. The sequence continues at coordinate 106,204,130 of NC_135547.1, forward strand.
AAGAAATATCTGTACTCTCATGTTCTTAAAACATTATTCACAATATCCAGGATATGTAACCAACCTAAAAGTCCATTGAAAGATTAATGGATGAAGAAAATTTGGCTTATATGTACAATGGAATACTATTTAGCCTTACAAAGTAAGGGAATCTTGCCATAATTGATAATATGTATAAATTTAAAGGGCATTATTCTAAATAATTCAATCATGAAAGGGCAAATACTGCATATATTTTATACTAGGTATCTGAAATAATCAAACTCATAAAAGTAGAGAATCTAGACGGGTTGTTGTCAGGAGATGGGAGAGGGGGAAATTGGAAATTATTATCTAGTGGGTATAAAGTTACAGTAATGTAAGTTGATTAAGTTCTAGAGATCTTCTGTACTAGTGCCTGTATTTTACACTTTAAAGTTTATAGGGTAGAGTTTAAATGTTTTATTTCTTCTTCCCAATTTCTTGTATGGGGAAGAAGAAATAAAACAGAGGAGCACAAAAAATCTTTTGATGTTGATGGATATTTTATTTCCTTCATTATAGTGATAGGTTTATGAAGATATGCCTCTAACCCAACTCATCACATTGTATATATTATTTATATTCAGTTTTTATTTGTTAATTTTAATACATGAGACTGTTAAAACAAATTTTAAAATTTTTAAAAACTGGTATATGTATGTCCATCATTATCCATTATAATTGAAGTATGGCTGTGCTTACTTTTTGAGATGATCATCTTATTTTTCCTCAGATTATTTACATGACACAAATGTTCATGTGCAAGTTATTCTCTAGTGACACTTTATTTTATTCATGTTTCCATTTTACTTTGCCTTATTAGATATGTAGTGAAGAAATGATGTAGTATTGTCTTGAGAATGGAAACACACCCTTCTCCTTACATCCAGTAGGAGGGTGATGTTGGTTAGCTCTTAGTGGCAAGTTAAAAATGCCCATCAGGGCTGGGGCTGTAGCTCAGTGGCAGAGCACTTGCCTAGCATGGGTGAGGCACTGAGTTTGATCCTTAGAACCACATAAAATGAAACAAATAAAATAAAGACCATCTACAACTACAAAAATAATTTTAAAAAACTCCCATCAACCTTCATAAATCTACCTGTGCATTTCTCTCCTTAACGTTGTCAATCTTTTGCCTTCCTTATTGACCCAAATACCAGGGAACATTTCAGCTAACAGTGTCATGCCTCTCATATATGACTGTATCTCTTTTTAAAAGAATTCTTGGAGATGTCATTTGGATTCTATTTTTATATGTGTGCTTAGCTAAGTGAAGTAGTCTACTTTATGGGTGAAAACTAATCTTCGGCAATCTATGAGGAACACTTCTGAAGTCCTCTGTACCCTGTGTTTAATGAATCTAGTAATTGATGTGGATAGTAAAATAGTAAAGTTCATGTAGGTTCAAATTTTAATGACCATGGATAATTCAGAAGATATTATATAAACACAACCCACTTAAGTCAGTACTGTTAGTATATATCCCTAATGACTAATAAATATGTTGTTAGAAGCATAAACATCATAATACCATAGCTCTACTTATAAGATGCCAATGGCTCTCTGATACTACAGAGGGAATGTATTAATTTGGCAGGCATGTAGAACTCTTTAGAACTTGATGCAACCATGCCTTTTCTATCACTGTCTTTTGCAAACCCTTTCTACAGTCTTCTTCTTCTACAGTGTAGGATGTTTACACTATCCTACCTTTGTCTACACAGTTTATTTTTCTAAAATGTTTTACTCCTTCATCAAATGAGTATATTTCCTAGGGTGAACATATTGCCTATGCTTCTTTTCAGATCATTGGATCCTTAGTAGATTATTTCCTGTTGCAAATAAGATGAAATTCTTCGCCTATCCTCCTGGCCCTTGTCCATCCTTCTGCTTTATCTCCTGATACTCTTCACGTTGCCTGGCACTTGTTAGCTATACTGGAAATTTTTAATTACTCTGAATCTTGATGTATTTTTTTTTGCCTTTAGTGAAGCTAATTTCTCTGTGTTGAAGTCTCCCCCCACCCCACACCTATGCTTCATATAGCCAACGTGTATGTTTTTCAAGGCTGTTTCAATATCACTTACTTATAAGGACTCACTGTGGAAACAATGACAACCTTTTCAATCTAAAGAAGATCTATTGCTTCTGCTGCTTCTTAGGAACAGATTACATTTCAAATGACCATTAGCAAGTACATTTGTTTTTAGACTGTATGTCTCTATTTTGAAGATCAATAGATGTTCAGTTAAGACTTCTGAAAAAATAAAAATGGTCAGGGTCTTTGATCATCATCATTATTTATTTTTTAATATTTTCCCAGCACTTTAAATAAATTTTCCTGGCTTTTGCACTCATCATATATAATGTAAAATATGGTATCCAGACTAGAATCATTATGTCTCACCAATGATACCATTTCTTCATGGAAAGTAGAATTTGATTTATGCTTGCTTTTAGATACAGCATACCTATGAAAGTTCCTAAGTTAAAAGTTCATAAATAAAGGAGTATTCTCTTACTCTGTGTTAGTCAGCTTTTTCATTGTGTTGTCCAAAAGATCTGACAAAAAAATTAGAAGAGGAAATGTTTATTAGTATTAAAATTTCAGAGGTCTCAATCCACAGATGGCGATTTCATTGCTCTGGTCTTCCAAGGTAATAGAGAACATCATGGCAGAAGTGTGTGGAGGAGTAAAACTGCTCAGGACATGCGATCAGGAAGCAGAGAGTGCTCCACTCACCAAGACAAAATAAATATAAACCCCCAAAGGCATGCCTCCAGTGACCTACCTCTTTCTAGTAATATCCTACCAGCCTATGTTACCACCAAGTTAATCCTTATCAGTGGATTAAGCCATCGATTAGATTGCCCTTCTAATAATCTAGTCATTTCTCCTCTGAACCTTCTTGCATTTTCTCACACATTATTGTTTGAAGAACACCTCATATCTAAACCATAACATATAACAATATTCATTTTTCTTCATATACTTAGTATTTGTGTTAATGTAATTCTCCATTTTATTATTAATGTTTATACAGCCCATGAAACCTACCTAATAGAATGTTTTCATTTTCATTTCATATTGAATTATTCACTTATTTGAGGTATTATTTATGTTGGTGTTCTTTTCTTGTGTGCCAGGTATTGAACACAGGGGCACTCAACCACTGAGCCATATCCCCATGTTTTTTTATTTTATTTTGAGACAGGATCTTGCTAGGTTGCTGAGGCTTGTTTTGAACTTGCAATCCTCCTGCCTCTGCCTCCAGAGCCACAGGGATTACAGGCATGCACCACCACGCCCAGCTATGTTGTTGTTTTTGATATGTATGATAAACTGTCTTTACGTATGCCTAGTGAAAGGGTGGTGTTTTATTAAAAAAAAAAGTCTACCATCTTACTTTGTGTGATTGTCAAAATTCTGGATATTCAATTCTTCTACAGCCATAGTTGTCAAACTTTTTGATCTTGGCACCCCTTTGTACACTTAACAATTATTCAAGACTCAAAAGAGGGTTTGTTTCTGTAGATTATCATACTTGAAATTAAAACAGAAATGCTTGAAATATTTGTTATTAATTTTAAAAGTGTATGTTGATATAAAAATGAATTTTATTTATTTAAAATAATTTTACTTTGCACACCAAAAGATATAGTGAAAATAATAACACTGTTTTCCATTTTGCACATCTCTCTTAATGTTTATCTTATGAGAATATAGCTGGTTTTATATATACTTCTGTTCAGGAGACTTCAGGGTACCTTGATTGTGTGGTTCTAACAACTTTAGCATGTGCTTTTCTACATTAGAAAGAGAAAGAACAAAGAATATCTCTGGGTGGATGGAAGTGGAATTTTGAGCAAGGTCTGGAATCCATGAGCTTCATTTTGCTCACACACTGTTGGCTAGAACTCAGTCATATAGCCACACCTAATGACGAAGGAAACTGGAAAATGAAATGGCAGCATCCACAACAAATTAATTTTAAAAACTATGGATAAATGACAGATCAAGATCAACAGAGGAAATGGGAGCAGAGGGAAGGGGAAAGGGAAGGAGAGGTGCTGGGGTCCTAAATAAAATAAAATATATTCCATGCTTGTATAATTATATCAAGATGAATTCTACTGTCATGTATATCTAAATAAACAATAAATAAGACTTTAAAAAAATTAAAGAAGCCAAGTTTCTCTATGAGAAACTAGCCAATTCCTGCCCTGAAGAAATTTACTCAGATTTTCTATTCTCAGTGAAGCCTTCCCTTGGTCACCCTTGATAAAATTGCAATCATCCCCCAACTCTTTTGATATTCTCTACCCTGTCCCTTTCATGCTTCCTCTTATTTTTGTAGTACAAATAAGTATTTCACAAACTATATATTGCATTTCTTTCTCTTGTGTAATGGCTCCCTTCCCCACCAATAGAACACAACTTCCACAAGACATGGATTGTTGCCCGTATTCACTGCATATCACTGGACACAAATAGATCTTTGATAAATGTTTCTTACATCGTAAGTATACATCTGCCTCACCTAGAAGTAGTCTCATCTGGTGGCACATTTACTTACAGATTGACATTAAGATTCTAATTGTATTACTCCAGGAAAAAAAAAAAAGGTTAAGATAGTTTGTCAGAAGAGAGAAATACAAGTGTCAGATGGCATATCAGAAAGTTTGATTGCAAATAGTACCCTGTGTACTCTTAGTTGCCTTATAAATGCTTTTATGTGTATAAACATGTGAGTGTAGGCAAACATCTGAGCTAGGAATAAAGTTTGGAAGCCATGTTCTCCTTTTTTTTTTTTTTACCTCCTTTTACTTCCTCTACTACTTTGAATGCTGGGAGTGAAGCAGTATGCTAAAACTTGGGTTCTGAGAACACATATTATCCTCATGAGCACACTATAAAAGGGATTTATTGTCCTAATTTTAAGACAAGGAAACTGAAGCCTATAGAGGTTAAGTGAGTTAACACACTCAGCTGATAACTGACAACATTTAGGTTTGGATTTTTCCCTTCAGGTACCCTCACTGCTAAGCTTCAGGCTTTGTCTCATCATTTGCCACATCTGCCTCCAAGGTGCTAATCATTTCCTTAATTGTAAGGCATAAATAAATGCATTGCAAAGTCCTGACATGTTATCCTCCTTAAGAGCACTTTATTTTTACAAGGCAAAATTTTAGGCAAAATGAATGAATGTCTGATTTTGTTACTCAAGCACTAACTAGAAGACACTAATTAGGTATGGAAAGCAAATTTATTTAACCAGAGTTGATGCCTGAGTTTTCAGTTTGACAATGTCCCATAGAGTGTGAACTGAAGAAGTTATGTGTGTCTGAAATCGAGTGTTTTGTAATTATAAGAGTCACGTCATATTTGAATACCTCTAAAATTTCTCAAATTGCAAGACTCTTGTTTAATTTGTTCAAAATGAATTACTGTCTGGAAAAGGAATATTGACTCTACAATCTCAACTGACCCTTTTTTGGGTGTCTTTGTAGAGGTCAACAGAGTAGGGAAAAAACTGTAAGAAAACAAATTTAATGTGCAGATTAAGTTTGGTTATATGGCATCACAATTTCAAGAATTGGATGTCATTCATATCAGACTTTGGAAAGAATACTGTTAAAAGCAACCCAGTAAATGGTTATATTGTAGAGCTTATGAACATGTGGCACAGAAAAAGAAAAAAAACATATTTATATAACATAGAACTGTCTTACCTTAAGTAATTGTGAGTGCATGACTTGAAATAAAATGCCTAGCAGAACATTACACATAGATTCAGCAGTACTATACTTCAGGCCACATGGGTATAAGTGTCAATGATACCTTCTAGAAAACCTAATTGTACATTCAGCAGGATGAAAGTCCTGATGTTGAAGATACATGTGAAGGATTTGACCACAATTGTTGTATGAAATACAGATGAGGAAATGTGATGTAATTAATATATTAATTTGTATTATATAAAGTAGGACATGCATGCTTGATAAAATTAACTAAGCATTATACATAAACATGTGATTATTATATCTACATTATCTAAAGTTTCTATGTTAAAGTTGATCAAAAAACTTGGAGAGGAACTTCTCATTTGGAAAATGTGATGGTCACTTTATATGTATTATATGGTTTTAAATTGAATGAGGTTTAATTTTTAATAGAGAGCCTTAGGAAGGCAATACAAAAGATATATTAAGTATTAAAAGATATTCAAATATAAAAATTTCTAGCATTTTACCTGAAACACTTGTCAGATACCTCCTCCCACTGAAATCAGACCATGAGATTTGGAGGTCTTTTCTCTTACCATAAGAGCAACTCCACAGAAAATGTTCATTAAGACTTAATGTTAAATTCATTGAATTTAGCCACACATCGGTAACTCTTCCTTTCTGATTATGCAAATCTCTCGCCATCATAATATGTGCTTTCTTCCGAGCCAATATTTCAAACAGAAGGCGTTCTTTTTATTTAAAAAATAGCTAAATGTATTGGAATGTCTCTAAAAGTAAAATATTTAGCACTTAATTGCAGATAGGTAATGTTAAATATCTCATTCATTATTATTACTACCACATGCCTGAATAAATCCTACCATAAGCATTAAGCAAGTAGGTAAACAAAGAAATAACACTTCATGTGATGAATGCCAATATAAAGCACATTTAAACTGTTCTGTCAAGAGACAAGACTGGAAATGCTAACTGTGTTCCTTTGCTTTTCTGCAATCATCTGAATACATAAATTCAAATTGCAGCTTTTAAAACTTCAAATCGAGGCTTTTGAAATTTCAGAAAACACATGCACTTGGAAAAGCAGATTATAACAAGGTCCCAGTGGGATTTTGGCACCATCTTTTTTATATTTCAAAGTATGAAAAACAAATCTAGACGAAAAATGACTACCAAATGTTTTCATATTTTAAAAGATGCTCTACTTTTTTGAAAATTAAATAATCAGAAAAAAGTTTTCTGCATTATGTAAAAAGAAGGATTGTAGCAAAGAGCTTACCCAAAGCTTTTACTCTTTAAATGATGATTTATTCTGTGTGTTCTTAAGAGTCATCTAAATTAGTATACAGTTTACATCCATAAAATCTTCTGCAAGTTGCTGCCTTTCAAACTGATGCTGAAGGTTAATTATAAAATGTACTTAATTATTTAGGATTCATAGATGAATCCCAAATATTCTCAGTGTCAAATACAGTGTAATCATATAAAATTTATCAGAATTATATTGGCAAAATAGTAATTTTCACATATTAATTTATTGATTTAATGTAATCCAAGCAAAATCCTCAATTTATTTCATAATTTGTTCAACTAATATTCACATTACTTAAGTTAGACTGACTAAGGTGAGAGAAGGTGTTAACCTTCCAGAAATTAAACATATTTTAAATCTCCAATTATTGAAGTAGTGAATTACTATCATAAAATTCTACAGTAAATCAACATTCGGAACCTTAGAAACATAAACATTTTAAAAATAATGAACACAACACAAATACATAGAGAATAGATTGTGCAGAGTAAAAAATACCAATTTCTGAAAACCCCTTCAAGGTCAGAAACTTAGCTCCATATAAATTTAAGATGGATACAACAGTCACTAATATGGTATTATGTAAAAATATGGATGTGTTACGTTGTGATTCTGCAACTTGTATTTGGGGTAAAAATGGGAGTTCATAACCCACTTGAATCAAATGTATGAAAGATGATATGTCATGAGCTTTGTAATGTTTTGAACAACGAATAAAAAAATCATGTAGATTTTTTTAAAATGGAAGTATAAGAATTCAGAATAAAGATGAGTATCTTGACAACTATAAAATAGAAACAATGCTAAACATGATATCACAATGAGAGAACTTTGATTTTTAATTTAGAAACAAATGTAAAAACACTAAAAGGCAAAAGGGAACCTAGAAAAATATTCCCAATAAATGTATTTTATACATGATGTGATGAAAGCTCTTAAAAATAAGAAAACATTGAGAAAAACTGAAAAACAGACATAGCACACATGAGAATGGAAACATACACACACATACAGCCAACATTTCTATTAATAAAAATGTAAAATATCGACGACAAACTTTTTTTTTCTAACAAGTATATAGAGTGCAATGCTTAATAGTGGTGAAAGTGTGGTGAGGCTAGTATTTTCTAACTATTGGTTGGAGTTTATGAGTGCTTTTACCAGCATTGCAAATAAATTTAGCAATGTATACCTAAATCCTTAGGATTTTTATTTCTATCTTTTCCCTTATTCTAAGGAATATAGTAGATATATGAGCATGAGCCAAAATTCAGAAACAAATGTGTTTGTTGTAAGGTTATTTATAATGATGAAAAATTGGACACAAACTAAATGACTAAAAGCAAAAGAAGGGTGAAATATGATGTACTCATATATAGCTTATTACTCAGATCAATTTCTCAGAGAAATTAATGACCTAAGGAAATACAGTAAAATTAAATGAAGAAAATATATACAGAATGTTTTTAGGGTTTGATCCCAATTAAATATATAAATCTCAATTATAATGAATAAGTCTGTCTCCTCTGTTTTTCCTGGCTGAATGCTATTAAGATGAAAAATATACAAATAAATAATAAGATATATTATTCAAAGTGGGGAGGTATTTAGTTATGGAATTTTATTCTACTACACAAGATGATCTGGAGTCAAATACTAACGGAGACAAAGACTTGCAAAAAGAGTAGAAAAAAGAGAAAATGATGAAGTAGTACCTTAAAATCTAGACCCAAAGTGTTGAAGTCATCTTAGGATATTTAAGGACCAACCATCACATGAAGAATGTTTATAGTAAAATTTTTCCTCTCCCAGAAATGCTTCTAAGATCAGAATCTGAGAGGGAAATAATGATATCCCACATTCTAAAACAAGCTGCCAGCAACTGAAACCAGCCACTTCCCCATAAAGTTCACAGAGATGTAATACTGGCAGTAGATCTAGTATCGACAATGTCCAAAATCCTCTATATCCCATTCCCTGAAAGGAAAAGTGATAAAAGAGAGTCTGACTCTAAATGCAAGTGCTTTTAGGAATACTTCAACCAATTTTCCCTTATACTTTTTATTTATACACGAGGGAGCATGTGACAAAAATATAGATGAATTTAATAGAACAAGTTTCTTAGTAAAATAAAAACTTTGATTGATTATAGTTCAAACAGCAGCCACTCTGTCCCCACTCTCCATACCATTGGTACTCAAGATAATGGTACTGAGCAGCCTGTGACTGAAAGTGTCTTGAATTTGGTGAAATACTGTACGTGTACATTAGGGGGTAAACTAGATCATCTTTCACAATCAGTATTGCAAAGAATTGGAAAGATTCTCCTAGAACAGTAACACATACACAATGGCAGCATTCACTCATTCACTGAACATGACTATTCTGTGTCAGGCATTATTTCAGAAGCAAAGATTATAGTAATAAATAAAATTCACAAGAAGGGGCTGGAGTTGTGGCTCAGTGGTAGAGCACTTTCCTCACAAGTGTGAGGCACTGGGTTCGATCCTAACACCACATAAAAACAGATAATGGCATTGAGTCCATACACAACTAAAAAATAAAAATAAAAAACCCAACACACAAGAAGCTTAATTTCACATGTGGGGACAGTACACCAAAAAATAACAACAACATAGAGCATGCTAATTTTAGGAACTAAAGAGAAGGGTAAAAACAGGGAGAAAGAATTGAAATACTAAGGGGAATTAAAATTTTAAGTAGAGTCATCAGGGAAGACTTGCAGGAGGTGAGGGAGTCAGCCATGTTTGATATTTGAAGCAAGGGCTTTCTTGTCAGAAAGAAGAGCATTTACAATGGCTTAGAAGCAGGGACCCACCTAGTAGTATATTTCAAGAGCACAGCAAGGAGGCCAATGACTCTCAAGAAGGATAAAAGTGAAAGTAAATGAAACTGTAGTTGAGAGGTAAGAAGAGGAGTCATGAGCAGATCTTATAGATCAGTGCTGTTCAATAGAAAAACTAGACGAGTACATACATAACTTAAGTTTTCCTATTTGCCACATTTTAAGAAGGCAGCAGATGAAATTAACTCACATTTATTTAAAGGAATACATTAAAAATATTGTCACTTCAATCTGTATATGATATATAAAGTGTTAATGAGATATTTTTACATTCTTTTAAAATTTTTAAATAGAATTTATTTTAGATCTATTTTTGGTTTATAGCAAAATGGAAACTATTCCTTCCCCTTTTGTAATAACTTTGAAATCTGGTGTATATTTTACACTTGTAGCTCATCTCAATCTATAATAGCCACATTTCAAGTTCTTACTAGCCACATATGATAGTATATACTACATTGTAAAGCATACATCTGGACACTTGTAGAACTCTATAATAGAATGTGTTCAGGCTTTTGCTTTTAGTGAATTAGGAAGCAATAGAAAAGTTTTGAGTGTAGATTTGACATAATCTGACTTGAGTTTTCACAGGAAACCTCTGGCTCCTATGATGACAATAGACAGAGGGGAGAATGCCACTTTTCCTCATCCCAAACAAGCTTTGAACAAGCTATCCTCAAACGGAAAACTGAATCTAGACAAGCAGAAGTCCAATAACCAGATTCTGGTTTGGAGAAAGTATATAAGCTGTAGTTCTCTGAAGGCCTTGTCTTTGCACAGGCTGTGTCTTATTTCTACAACATGGGACTCTCCATGCTCCACAACTTAAATCATTATCTTCTCTGGGGTGTCTCCCAAGCCTTGGGCAAGAAATAACTTATCCTTCTATAATACTCAAATATGATCCTTGGATTATGTGCTTTTTCTTTTCATGGACTGTGAGATCCTCAAGACAAAAATGTATGACATATCCATCATTGATCCTAATACCCAGTAGATTACCTGAAAGAGACTAAGCTCTCAATAAGCATTTGTTAACCTCAAGCAAAATATCAATTTAAAAAAATCAATTATTATTTAAGTGTTCAAAAAATGGAAACAATGTAAATGTTTATCAACAGTGATATGTTTATACTATGGAATATTATATATCTAGAAGAATGAACAAACTGAAACTACACACAACACAGATTATTAAAGACATAATTTTGAATCAAAAAAGTAAGACCCAAAAGATCATCCACCATCTGATTTCATTTACTTAGCGTTCATTACAGGCATAACAACCATAGCTGACAGATTACTTTTTACACTTGTAGTTAGTGATGGCAAAGGGGCAAGAAGATATTTCTGGGTTCAGATAACATTCTGTTTTTTCTTATATGATATGTTCAAGTTTTAAATTTTCATTTATATACACACACACACACACACACACACACACACACTTTCCTATGTGTATAATATACTACAATCTAAAGTTTACATGGAAGAGATACATAGCTTTCCACATAACAAAAATCATGAATTATTTTAAGTGCAAACCATTGTGTTCAGCTGTAAGTCCTCCTATCCAATATGTAAAAATAAATTTATGGCTAATTAAATGGCATAGAGTAAATGCATGCATTTTTATAATTAAAAATTTCCACTAGTAGAACATATATTAAGTATTGTCTTTCCTCAAAAAAAGTTGATGAGTCATAAATTGGAAAACATTTTAACATGTAATCATTTTGTGTTTTTATTTTAAATTTATGATTTATCTTTTTTCCTTTAATTTTCCTTAAATTATCCTTTAATTGAGCATTTTAAAACATACAAATTAATGTTATATACTTACTTTAGGGCAGCCAGTGATTCCAAAAACAGAGAGATTTTGACCCCACAAAGGAGATGTTAGTCAATGCCTCAAGATATTTTTGGTTGTCCTGACTATTAGGGAAGGCATTGCTAATGGCATCTAGTGTACAGGCCAAGAATGCTACTAAATATTCCACAGTGAGTAGGACAGCCCCTCACAAGAAAGAATTATACAACCTTGTCAGTAGTGCTTAGGTTGAGAAACCTTGTTCAATTGTAATAACATAAAGTTGTTGGAACTTTTAAAACATGATTTTTTGTCTTGACTGATTTAATCTCTTTTACAGATTTTTTAAATGTTTAAATTGCTTTGTTCAAAGTGAATGAATCTTCTCAACATAAATTATGCATTGCTAACATCTTTTAAAATGCTTGTTTTTAAAAGTGTTTGCCATGTTTTTTTTCCAGTTTGCCTTATAAAAAGAAAAATTTTAGAAATACATCATTCATAACAATTTCATTTATTCTTTCTCCAGGCTAGAAGAACAAAAGAATATCTTGTCAGAATTTCAAAGAGATTTAAATGAATTTGTTTTATGGTTGGGAGAAGGAGATAGCATTACTAGTATTCCACTTGAACTTGGAAATGAGCAGCAGCTAAAAGAAAAGCTTGAACACGTCAAGGTAATATTATTTTCTAAACTCTCTCAAGGTCTACTTGTATATAGAGTATATAAATCTATTTTTAGATATATTTAATCATCAATTTCCTGCCCATTATGTTATTTATAGTTTTTCTTACTAAAGTATTTTTCTTATAACTTTATTTTGTCTTAAACCAATGGCTTCCATCCAGTGTACATATGTATGTAGGTATGTGTGTGCACACACACATATGTTTGTATAGGTGCATATATTGCCTATACATTGTGTTTATACATGCATAATGCATGTCAGTTGGTTTTATAACCCATTTGTAGTTCATTTTAGTCATATATATATATTTTTTATTAGTTACTGATGGACCTTTATTTATATATATGTGGTGCTGAGAATCAAACCCTGGGCCTCACACATGCTAGGCAAGTGCTCTACCACTGAGCCACAACCCCAGCCCTCATTTTAGTCTTACTTGATGATTCCACAGCTTTAAGTAATTTCAAAAACTAATTTCAAAACTGAAAAACAGAGTGTGAAATCATTAAATCTAAGTGTAACTGAGAATCTCTTTTTAAATCTGTCTTAGGCTATATATGTAAAGATTTGAATAGAGTGTTTGTGAAAATGAAACTAATTTCTTAGGGAATATCTTAATTGCCAAATCAATAATGTTTTTTTCAGCCTCTAATTAAAGGTGTCAGATTCATTTGAAGCATTATTTTCTTTTGACATGTTTTGTCTGAGGTGTGGGTCATAGTGTTGCTTTACATTCCATACTGATTGAACAATCATCTAGCTTCTTCAAGTGATTTTTCATGCATTGCTACTGTTGTCCACTTCTCAGTGATTAACCTCACCTGTTTGACTACAGTGCTCTGATTGTACAGTTGGATTATTTTTCATAGTTTTGGTTTTGGGTAAGCTACTCTTTGAATCTGTTTTAATGGTTTAAGGAAAGGTGAAAGGGGAAGTGAAATTAATATTTAATCATCCCTGTTTCATGCCAAATATTAGATGAATTTACAAACTGCTAATTTATTTGATCTTTATATCAAACATTTGAAATGGCTGCTATTATCATCCTCTTATAAGGTTGCATAATTAAAAGAAAATGGAATGACTTACATAGCAATGATTCAGTTAGTTTACATGTGCAAATTAGAGTCCAACAACAACCATTTATTTCTATGAAACAGGAAATTTACACCCTAGCAGGGGATGGAATGATAAAATAAAAATATTGCTTAATTAAATAAACAAATATTGAGCACTTACTATATATCACACATTATATAAGAAATCTGAGATTCAAAAAATAAAAAGTCTGCAAACCATTCAATGATGGTTATAACCTGAGAAAACAAACTCAGTCCGTTCTTAGAAATTCATCTTTCCTAAATGTATTGAGTGTCATGTAGCAATATAATTGATGACTCATTTTATAAACATGTTTAGCAGCATTCACTTATTAACAAATATGCATTGATTTTCTATTCTCCTTACACAATCTAGATAAGCATTGTCCAATAAAACTTCAATGATGTTGGAAATATTCTCCATAATCCATCTCCATAGCCACTAGCTCTATGTACCTCTTGAAAGGTGGCTAGTTTGGTGAAGAGCTGAGGAGTATGTTTTATTTTATTGAATTTTTAATGAAGTTTAAATAACATCACATGGCAAGTCGCTACTGTGTTGAACACTGCAGCTCTAGCCATCATAAATAAACAAAATATATATTAACATCATGATGGTTTTGTAGATCTTAGGAAAGGGCATAAACAATGTGATGCTGAATGAAAAAATAAAAAGAAATTTGGGGATGTGAAAGAGTCAAAAATAAGGTTCCAGAATGAAATATCCCGAGTTTGAATAACTGCTGTGTTGTTTCCTAGTTTTACATCCTCAAAGCTGGCATTTAACATCTCTGTCTGTGATTCATTCTAAATAAATTGAAGATAATAGGAACTATTTCATAGAATTATTATAATATGAAGATAAACTGAGAAAATATATGTGAAATGCTTAGCATAGTATCTGGCACTGTGTATATTGAGAGGGTAATTTCTTGTTTACTTAGTGACTTCTTATAACTTGGTACCTGGGATGATGGTGAATTTATTCAGATTGTTCTATTTATGATGGAAATGTGTTTTCAGAATATCTCTATTTGTATTGTTTTAGAGCTCATCATAGCATGTAACATATTTCTCTGGGAAAAAAACTCTAAGGGCTAGAATAATCTAGTGATTTGTAGGAAGTTTTATCCATTTGGGAGTATGTATTTCAGTCTATCAACTCTGTGCTTTGTAGAAAATTGTTGGTATTTGAGGTACCATGGGCCTTTGGTAAAGTTGCTTCATTTTGATAGACTGATCAATAGAGGTGAAGACAAGGTAGCTGGAATTGTGCTGTAATTCATTTTAAACATTGTTGCATTTGTCTGTTTCAGTTACTGGTGGAAGAGTTGCCTCTGCGCCAGGGAATTCTAAAACAATTAAATGAAACCGGAGGAACAGCACTTGTAAGTGCTCCCATAAGCCCAGAAGAGCAAGATAAACTTGAAAATAAGCTCAAACAGACAAACCTCCAGTGGATAAAGGTTAGACATTAACCATCTTCTTTGTCACATGTGTTAAATGCTTCAAGTGTTTGTATTTGTTTTGTTTCCTGGATGCTTTATTGGTGGGGAAAGAAGCTGGTATGTGGATTATAGTTGTGTTCTGCTTTGTTTTATAACCAGACCATTTGATTTGAGTGTATGTTTTGATGTAGATAGAAAAAATGGTGATAGTAGATGGTTTTACATTAGTAAGCAAGCACCAAAATATACCCTACTATTTCTTTGCATAAATTATTCTAAAGAATAATACTACAAATATAATGAAGTAATCAATTCAGTGTTCAAGTGTCTATTCACAGTATTTAAGCAAGATGGAGGTGGTCTAGTTCAATAAGTATCATAAAATAGATAAAATTACTCATTTTTTATCTATAGTATAGACTTAATTGATAAGTGATCTATACTAACCTTCTCAGAAAGGTAGTTCTGTCTTTCTTTCTCTCCTTATTCACTTATGAGTCTTTGTCTTGTCATCTAGTATATTTTTAAATTCTAATATTAAAGATGTTTATCAAAATGAACATAATCTTTAAAAACAAATGGTACATATGAATTTATAATAAAAACCTTCATTCATTGATTCAGTCCCATTTATTTATTGTGGAGGTGGTCTTAGGGATTGAACATAAGGGCACTTTACAGCTGAGTTATATGTTCAGTTCTTTTTATTTTATTTTACTTTTTATTTTGAGACACAGTCTTGCTAAATTGCTGAGGGTCTTGCCAAGTTGCTGAGACTAGCCTTGAATTTGTAATCCTCCTCCCTTAGCCTCCTGGGTCTGGGGGATTACAGGTATGTAACACCATGCCTGGCTCAGTTCCATTTACTGAAAGACAGTAATTTCCTCTACTGTGTCACTAAGGCACCCTTGTCTAAAATCATGTGAACGTATGTGTATGAATGAGCTTTTGAATTCTTTATTCTCTCCTATTTGATAATGTTGTTCCTCCAATAAATACCACAGTGGCTTAATTACAACCATTTTTGTTGTTTTTAACCAGACTCACTGCAATATAAGTGACATACAGTTAAATTCTCCCATGAAAGATATACAATTCAATGATTTTGATATATTACTTTATCATTTTGAATTGTGATAAAACATACATTACCAAGATTTGTTATTTTTAAGTATTTTCAAGTGTACAATTAAGTGCCATCGTTTGCAATCATTATTACCATTTATTTCCAAAGTTTCCCATCACTGCCAAAAAAGACTCTGTAACCATTAAGCAATTGTGTCCCATTAGCCTCTCATAACTTCTACATATCCTATATTCCTCTATGAATTTGCCTATTGTAGATATTTAATTTAAGTGGAACCATACAATATATGTTTCTTTGTGCAAGGCTTAGTACACTAAGCATAATGTTTTCAAGGTTCATCCATGTTGTAGCATGTAGAAAAAAACTATTCCTTTTTATGACTAAATAATATTGAACTATATGTCCATAATATTCATTTTTATTTTAAAATTTGGGTATTTCCAGGCATGGTAGTACATGCCTGTAATCCCAGCATCTCAGGAGGCTGATGCAAGAGGATTGCAAGTTCAAAGCCATACTTAGCAAGGCCCTGTCTCAAAATAAAAAAATAAATAAATAAAAGGGTTGAGGATATAGCTTAGTGGTAAAGTTTCCTTGGGTTCATTCTCCAGTGCCAAGGAAAAAAAATACAATCTGGTAGTGTAAACTTTATTCTTCCTATACAAGATTGCCTTAGCTACTTTTATTCTTTAAATAAATTTTAAAGCTATCTTGTCAATTTTTATATAAAGCCTTCCAGGATATTGATGGAATTGTGTTGAATTTGCAGATCAATTAACATCTTTACAATACCAAGTCATCAAATCTGTGAACATAGTATGTCTCTTCATTTATTTTGATCTTCTTTAGTGAATTTTTAGTAATATTTTACATTTTTATGTATAGAGATAGTGCACATGAAGTATTACACTTAGTCCAAGATATTTGGTGATATCCTGTTATAAATGAGATTCATTTTAAATTTTGTTTTCTCCTTCTTAATAGTTTACGAAGATACATTTGATTTTATATATTGAACACACACCCAGTGACCTTTTTAAATTTACTTGATAAGTAAATTTATTTAACAAGTTTTTCAAATGTTATAAATTTTTAAATTCCTACAATCATGTCATCAAATAGAGACAGTTTCTCCATTTTTTATTCTTATGATTTTAAGGGTGTTTGGTATTTTTTTTTTATTTATTTAGCCTTTTGCACAGACTAGGAACTCCAAAATAGTAAGAAAACAGTGATAATGCAAAATCTTGTCTCATTCCCTGTCACACGTGGAAGGCTTCCAATATTTATCATTAAATATGGTATTTTTGTAGGACTTTTGTCTTCTTAATCAAGATAAGGAATTATGATTTATTTCCACATTACTAACTTTTTATTATAAATAGACAGTGAACTTAAAGTGCTTTCTTTGCATTAATTAAAATGATCTTGTGTTTTTTGTTGTTTGTGAATATGGTGAATTATGACCATTGATTTTTTAAAAAAAATGTTTTAGTTGCAGATGGACAAAATACTTTTAATTTTATTTATTTATTTTATGTGGTGCTGAGGATTGAACCCAGGGCTTACACGTGCTAGGCAAGCACTCTACCACTGAGCTACAACCCCAGCCCGTAACCATTGATTTTTGAATGTGAAACTAGTTTGAGATTTCAGAACTCAACCTTTTTTGATAATGATATATTATACTTTTTATAGATAGCTGGATTCAATATTTTGTTAAGAATTCTATATCTTTGTTCACGACAGGAATTGATCTATATTGTTTTTTTTTTCCTAAAATCTGTCTCAAGTGTTGGTAATAATGTTTGACTGGCTTTCTAACAAGTTGGGACGTTTGGGACATACTCCATTTTTTTATGGAAGAAATTGTTGAAATTTGTATTAATTTTTCTAAAATATTTCAAAAATGCAATTGTGAAGCTATTTGGGCATAGAATGTTTTGTGGGAAAGTTCTTAATAATGGATACAGTTTCTCACATAAATATGAAACTGATTTGGTAGTGTTTTTGTTTGTTGTTTGTTTGTTTTTTGTTTTTTGGTATGCAGGAATTGAACCCACAGGTGCTTAACCACTGCTTAATCACATCCCCAGCCCTTTTTATTTTTTGAGACAGGGTCTCACTAAGTTTCTTAGGATCGTACTAAGTTGTTGAGACTGTCCTCAAACCTGTGCTCCTCGTGCCTCAGCCTCCTGAGTTGCTGGGATTACAGGTGTGTGCTACCACACCCAGCTATACACTTTTTATTTCTTTGAATGTCAGCTTTTGTAACTTGGATATTTTCTCATCATTTTCTCTTTTCAGCATATAGATGTTCTTCAGACATCTATTAATTCTTTATATATTTATATATATAACAATGAAAAAAACTTATCGAGAGCTCTGCATGCCTGACAAGTCTTGTTGACTGAGATATTTTATTCTATGTTCTAAGGCAGATAGCTGACTAAGTGACTTAAGAATAACTTCAAAATTTTGTAATGCAAAGAACTTTGTTTCAAGGTGCTCAGATCTGCTGGGGTTTTCTCCAGCTACCAAATTTAATTTAGTTACAAAAGAATAAGGAACTTTGTTTGTTAGTTTTGATTTATATTTGTTTTCGTTTACTAGAAAATGCTAAGAGAAGACCATTCTTTGTGTGGTAATTTTGAGCTAAGAACAAATACCCTTCTACAAACTTTCAGTTCCCCAAATTTAACCCACTTCTTAGCTCCACCCTTAATGACATAATTCATCTAAACCTTCTACAATTTCTATCACAGTAAGCTCTCCTTAAACCTAATGCATCTTCTCCCTTACTTCATATGTCCCCATATATGCATTCCTCCCAGATATGCTTTTGACCCTCAAGGATGTTTCAAGACCTCTCATCTATTTTTTTAAATATGTTTTTACTTATAGATGGGCACAAAACCTTTATTTTATTTATTTATTTTTATTTGGTGCTGAGGATTGAACCCAGTGCCTCATACTTGCAAGGCAAGTACTCTGCCACTGAGTCACAATCCCAGCCCTCTCATCTACTCTTGATCATGGTTGTACTACCTTTTCAGCACATTGAACACATATTAACTTTGTTCCACCCAAAATTAAAAGCAAATTGTAATCTTTTAAACTGGGAACAAACCCATTCTGAGAAGATATTGCAGAACTGTAATTTTCATGTAACATAAAATGGCTTCTTTCAAACATGGCACAATTACCTCTAAAGAATCATTTGTTAGTCATTAGCACCCAACTAAATTGAGAGTTATGAAGGAGGTATACTGAGAAAAAATTCTCTTTTTTGAAAAAAAAATAATTAAAGACTTCATTTTGAATTTTGTCAGGTTATTTATTATATTTTTAAATGGAGGATGCTGAAGTTCTTATAATAGATCATTTATATGACTAATAAAATAGAACTGAAATAAGTACCAATTTTATGACATTAAATCAAAATGTGTGCTCAGGACTCTATAATTCTAGCAAGTATATATTTGAAAAAATCCTCTTTATTTTCATATATCAATATTTTGTTTCAGTTATGTGAATAATCAGAGTAAAACATATTCAGATAAGTTGTCTTCTACTGAAAAATGAAAAGCTTCTTCTTTTAACTGTGTCACAATAGCCATGTACAAAGACATAGCCACTTGCATATGAGAGGAAAATTATATCCTAGTGATTAAATTTTGTAGCTGCCTAACAGTACAAATAAAACCATTCCTCATAAGAAGAGAACAAGAACTGGGCATGGTGGCACACCCCTGTAATCCCAACAGCTCAGGAGGCTAAGGCAGGAGAAGAACAAGTTCAAAGCCAGCCTCAGCAAAAGTGAGGTGCTCAGCAACTCAGTGAGACCCTGTCTCTAAATAAAATACAAAAAGGCTGGGGATGTGGCTCAGTGGTCAAATGCCCCTGAGTTCAATCTCTGGTACTCCTCCCCCCAAAAAGAAGAAAACAAGGAGAAAGAATTCCCCCAAAATGTTTCACAATAACTTGATAATATCACAAAAATGAACCACAAAATTTTAATTGTAGGCATCTACCTAAAATTACAATTGCAGCTTTGTGGGTAATGAATCAAAAAAATTAAAAAGTCAATCTTTTGAGATAGAAAATTAGAAGTAAGACTATGACACCTTTTGTGGGGACTTATAGTACTATTATATTCATAACATCTGTCCTATACCAAAATTATAATTTTAATGCTATGCCTTTTCCAATAAATGCCATAGAATTTGAAATCTTATTCATTAGTCATACTACAATTATTTTTCTTTTCTCAATTCCTATGCTTCCCTACCCCTGTTAGTTTACATTTAGGGAAAAAAGCAAATAATCAGTGCCTGTTTTAGGTCAGTACACAAGTGTTGTTTTTTTTTTTTTAAGTAATTAAGGATGGCTAATGACTCACTGAGAAACAGTCCTGATCCTCATTACATCTCAAGTTTTCAGTCATTATAAAGGAAAAGAATTAATGGGAACTCACCCCCTGTGTTGCCCATCTCCCTCCTCCATTCAAAGGCTAGCATGAGTGGCATACTTAGAGCTGGTTGGTCATGTTTGCTGGGACACAAATACATCAAGTCCTTAGCACATGATATCTCCAAAAATGCCCTAGTATCATAATCACCTGGTAGATGCCTTTCTACCCAGCTAACTGTAATTTCTTGCATTACATAGCTATCATGGACTTTTGCAACTTTATATTTCATTACAGAAGAGAGAAAATAGTGATGGGAAGCAATACAGATGCTTCTTGACTTACATGGGGTTATGTCCTGACAAACCCATTATAAGTTGAAAATGAATCTAATATATCTAACCTACTGCACATCCTACCTTAGAATAATTATTTTATCATCTCTTAATATTTCTCTGGGCCAGGAATTAAGAAAAGACAGTTGGAATGATTCTGACTCAGGATCTCTGTCTTTCCCATTCCCTCATTTTTTGTTTGGGGGATGGTGATGGAACCCAGGGCCTCATGCATGCCAGGCAAGCACTCTACCATTGAGCTATATCCTCAACCCCTAGAACCATCCCTTCTGCACAACATTTGTGATTGTGTAATATCGGAATTTGTGTATGAGTTGTTTTAGAATTAGTTATATGCCTATTGTTTTTTTTAATTTTAAGTAACCTTATATGTAGTACATGTTATATCCCTACTATTCAAAATATAATTTCACTTTTATTGAATTAATTCAAATTTGGGGGTCATTATTTGCTATTTATTTTTTTATTTTTTTTAAAGAGAGAGTGAGGAGAGAGAGAGAGAGAGAGAGAGAGAGAGAATTTTTTTTTAATATTTATTTTTTAGTTTTCAGCGGACACAACATCTTTGTTGGTATGTGGTGCTGAGGATCGAACCCGGGCCGCACGCATGCCAGGAGAGCGCGCTACCGCTTGAGCTACATCCCCAGCCCCTATTTGCTATTTATTTATAGTTGAATTAATATTTTAATTTTTACTGCATTTACAGTATAAAATATTGCATATTAAAATATTTTACTGACACAATTAAGAAATTTTGCAGGAAATTAAATTTCAGTTAACTTTATATAAAATCTGATTGACTTTACCAGAAAAAAAAATATATTTACAAATATAATTTACATGGCCAAGCTTTAAAATTGGAATATATTTTGTAATATTGATAATAGTACTAGAATTGTTTTAAACTAAATTACAAGATAAAAATTATCAAATTAGAAATTTAGTTAAAACTCTGAAGACAGACCATTTTCCACAATATACAAATGGCCATATCAAAATTTCTAGAAATCTGGTTCATTTCATATTAACATCTAATCATGTTACTTCTCAAAATCCATCTGAGGAGTAAATATTTTAGAAGTTGCCTTTTCATTTGTATCAGGTTAATAAGAGTTTGGTCTTTTCCACATGTTTGCCATGTAATGCCAGTAAGCATTAGTCATTATCATAAATGTATAGAGCAAAAAGAAGAAAATCAAATAAAGCTTAAGCTTGGCTTTTCTACTCCTTGCTCAAAAATGGACATTGCTCCCATCAATTAATTTCCTATTACAATATAGTGATTAATAAATTGTTCTAGTAGTGATCATTCAGTTTTGCCCTTAATATTATCATTTTTTTTTACTAAGGAAGAAAATCTTCATTGGAATTGTTACAATGTTGACTGATATTTAGGGGACCCTAAAAAATACATAATAGACATAATAATAATGAATTTGGTTGTCTAGTTAGGAGTACTAGCAGAGACCAGTTGGTTCCATTGGAGCTTTGATGGGCTCATTCTACTCCCCCATAAAGTATATCTGTAGCATAATCCAGACAGCACATATTTTATAAATATATGAGCTGAAATATTAATGAAAATTATGTCCACCTATTTAGTGGGCATATAGTCTGATAGTTTTGGGAAGTCTGTCATCTTGGACATTTCGTTTATGTAGTTAATAATTACATTATAACATTTATTTATTCATTAAATTATTCATTCAACTTTCTAATGAGTGACTATGTATCACATGCTGTTCAAAGCATATCATAATCAATTCTCACCCTTATGTTATTTAAAGGACAAGCATAATTTTATAGGGCTTGGCATTATAAATATTCATATCTCTAATTCATAGTTACTAAGTAGGTTGATGCTGAGGGTTGGGGGAAGGGAGTAGTAATTTAAAGTTTATAACATAAGCATCCTTGACTTTGCCTCCTGTAATTTCACACTGGGATGAGGTTTATTACCAGGTTGTGTGTCATGAGTACATCTCAATTTGCTCTCACAGTCCTGTTTTTTCTGTTATCCCATCATAATTTTTAATAGCTCCTTTGTCTCTCATGAGTACCCACTTTAGAAAATAAAATATATGAATAGGGTCACCAAGTTAAGAGAATAAACATTAGGAGGCTCTTATAGGTAGGTCCATCCCAGTACTCAATAACTGTAATTATAATTACTGCTAATGTTCTCACTAGCTCATCACCATCATTGTCAGCATCTCTCCTCTTGACAATTAAGTGAAGTTGAGAAGATTGGCTTTTCCATGAAACCTAATTGTCCTTACTACCAAATTAATCACTCTTTAAAGACAGTAATATTATAAGGATTTACACATTTTTATTTTCCAAACTATAGAGACTTTAGGCAATGCTGAGAATGTGGATAAGACACTTTATAAACAAATTAAACAGGGTTGTTGAGAGGGCAGTTTACTGTGGTGGTTAATGATGAAGTCTGTGGATTATGGATTCCACCCATTACTCTCTGTGTGATCTTACACCTAAATAGTCCACACTTTAGTTATAACATCCACAGAATTCAGATATTAATAGAACACACCTTCTCAGGTCGTGATGAAAATCCAGTGAGACAGTGTGTGTGAAATGTGTTACACAGTACCTGTCATGTTGTAATTGCTCAAAAAATAGGGGTAATGTTAAAATAGTAAAATGAGAAGACAAAGCACAAGATTCTTTCTGAGACACCTTAATTAAACAGTAGTAAATATGGATGTTGAGAAGAAAGCTTAACTATGTGCCACCATTATAAAGATAAGAGCTGAAAGTAAGGAAATTTAGAGGAACCAAAACAACAAATTAGCCCTAATAGAAGATACAGAGGGTTTTAGCCAATGCTATCTCATTTCACTGGTCAAATTATTCTTATTTTCTGTGATCAATTAACAGTTCAGATAAAAATTTCTGGAAATAATTAAATTTTCTCCTTGCTTGCCTAAGAAACCCAAGTAGTTCAATACTGTTTTCCAACACTTACATTTTTACTTAAATGTGAGCATAATTTAAATGACTTTCAACCTTGAATTTCTTTGAAGTCAATCTACTGCCCTGAGTCTCATTTATAAATCTGGGCAGGAGGCAATTGAAACTCCTTTATAGCTTCACCTTCCTCTTCTCCCACCTCAAATCCTGATGTTGATTTCCCCCATTTTAGCAAAGTGATGAGAAACCATTTGTAGAAAGTTACATTGGTGCCAGATAATGTTCTATCAGCAAGTATCTAAGACAAGACAATTTGTTCAAGACAATGCTATTTTTAAAAATTAAGCAAAACAAAAACCCGGAATGAATTGTAAAACACTGATACTTGTGCCACAACTTGTTTTCATATTATAATTTTCCTTTTGCCACTATATGCATGCTGACATTGTGCATCCTGCATGAAAATTGATCCCTTAAGTATTCTGTAGCCAAGACTTTATTAAAAAGCTAAGCTAATTTCCAATAAAAAAACAGATTTGACTATTCTTAGCAAACTGTCTTGCTCACAATGAATTGAAATGAAGAAGAGTATAATTATAATGAAAAGAAAAAGGAGGAGAGATTTTTCATTATTCTTGACCTTCAGTGTAACATTTTTAAAGTTCTCTATTAGCACAAAGGTGTTTGCCCTATGGTAGTGAATTTTAGAAAGGAAAAGAAATTATATAATAAAAAGATATTTTGATAATACAAAGTGAGTTTTCTTCCCTTTTGTCTCTGCAGCAACTTTGCTGACTAGATTAAATAGCATCTACTCTAAGATTAGAAGGAGTTTCCTTTCTTTCTAATAATTCAATAATACTGAAATGGCATTAAATGAATGCTTCCATATGCCAATTTCTTTAAATTGAGGTTGAATAAGGAAAGAAGATTAAAGCCCATATTTAAGAACATGGATTGTAAATTCTAACCCAGTTTCATTTATTATATCCCATGCAAAGCAAATATGTGATGTGAAAATAAAATAACAGGGCTATTTGTATAAAAGGTCAGAATTATACTAAAAATGAACTTTTCTGCCAATTCTTTATACTCATACATCAAGATATGTGAGTTTATTTATGGACCTAAAAGAATTTAATACTAAATCCAGGGTACTATATCCATGTCAGCTGACCCCTAGTGCTTTAAGCTGTAGAAAAGGGACACTGGATGCTGGGTTGGTTGATGTATTCTCTTCCTGTCATAGACCACCTGCCAGGGCTTATAACAGATCTGTAATAGGTTTTTTTTTTTTTTTACCTTTTATTGTGTAGAAAATGGATTGATAGATTAGGACTGGGGCCAATGAACCATGGAACCCCTGGTTTGCAGGAAAGAGTTTATCACCCTTTGATGTTATTTCTGTCTCATGTCAGCAGAGAAAGATGAGCTAGATTATCAGAGAGTAAGCTGAATGCCAAAATCAGCATTCCCCTCATTTATCCACCTTATAGTTCAGGGCAAGGCCACTGTACAGGTTATGGAAGGTCTGATAAAGGCCTGATGGAGAAATTTTGTTTGGTTGCCTTTTAATTTGCTCATGGATATTAGAACTAATTGCAAGACATTGAAGAGAACATTTCATTATGTGTTGCTAGAGAAAATCAATCTGCTTTTATGTAAAAGTTAAAGCATTTGTGAAGCAGTCTGGCTGGGCACAATTCAGGAGCCACTTGTCAAAAGAAACTAACTTTATTTTTAGAACTACAAACGCCAAGCAAAACAGAAAAAACCCTCAGAGCCCAACTGCCACCACCGGCTTCCACAAGCCTCTCCCCACACACCAACCACCACCTCCCCCAATCCTCCCGCTCTTGAGGCCGATTGGCTGGGTCGCATGGGCGGAGCCAAAGAAGTCCCCCAATGAGCAGTTCCGTAGTCTGAAGGGCAGGGAAACAGCCCAATGAACATCACCGCAGAGGAGCCAATCAGCTAGATGTTGCTGGGGCCGCTGTGAGCCAATCATCAGCTGGCAGTCTGAAGGGCAGGGAAACAGCCCAATGAACAGCACCGCAGAGGAGCCAATCAGCTAGATGTTGCTGGGGCCACTGTGAGCCAATCATCAGCCGGTAGCTGGAAGTTTGCTGGCAGCTGGAAGTTTGCTGGGCCCCTTTGGCTGTGGCTCTCAACATATTTGAGCTGAATTTTGCAGTTTAATTTGTGAACATATTTAGTGATCACTAGGATAAGTATAGTCTATCTTTGGCATGATTGATCAAGTGTGGAG
Source organism: Urocitellus parryii (assembly GCF_045843805.1). NCBI lineage: Eukaryota > Metazoa > Chordata > Mammalia > Rodentia > Sciuridae > Urocitellus > Urocitellus parryii. Next base: position 106,230,181 of record NC_135547.1, read on the forward strand.
GAAAAGAGATGGACCAGAAAATGGGCCAAAAACCAAAGTCACTACAAGGGTGTTTTGAGGAACTTCATTTTTCCTGATAGTTGCAATCTGCAGCAACCTGCAATTGATAAATTCATTTTAAATATAGTCAAAAAATAAATTTTTATAAATGTGACACACTGTTTATGATGTGGGTGACATAGATAGTTTTTGTCACCTGCACTGGGCCTTGGTATATATTTCAAATAGTAAGGATATGAATATGAAGGGTTGTTGTCAAAAGTTTTTGTAAATGTTGATCACCCATTCCATTTAATGAACCTTGCAGACAGTGTATTCCAAGATATATATATATATATATATATATATATATATATATATATATATATATATATTCCATCCAAAATGATACATAACACATTTTGACAGAAAACATGAGCACATTCAACTTATTTACACCTTGAAACAAAGACCTTTGTGGGCCTCATGGAGCAGGTATGCCTTTCCCATATACAGTGTTCTCTCAAATCTGTACCATTTCCTTCCATTCCTGTATTAGAAATTGAAGAGGCTGAGCACTACATTTTATATATATATATATATATATATATATATATATATATATATATATATATATATTGGATCATTGCAAAGATCTTTAAAGCTACTTTATGACAAAATCTATCAGGGTAGCAAAAGTGTATGTTTCTTTATAAATTCAATTTTTATTACCTGACCCCAATATACTAAGTATACTAAGGAGGAGAACTGAGTTATGAACAATTGTTTTTATGAATCTTTTTTTTCTTCTTAGAATTTCATTGTTATGCATAGTAGTTGGGTTTATCCTGACAAACTCATACATGCATGGAAATTGATTTTAATTCATTATCTCCCTCTTTTTCCCTCTCCCTTTCCCCTCCTGTCTTCCTTCCCCTCTTATATTCTCCTTCTTCTACTTGACTTCCTTTCCCTTGTTTTTAAATTTATATTTGATTTTTAAAATATTATCCTATCCTTTTCTTCCTCTTTCCTTTATTTTACTCTAGCTTCCACATGACAGAAAACATTCAACCTTTGAGTTTCTGAGTTTTGCTTATATCACTTACCATGCATGATATTGTTCATTTCCATCCATTTATCAGAAAATGCCATAATTTCATTCATTTTTATGGCTGAATCGAATTCCATTGCACACACACCACAATTTCTTAATCCATTCATCTATTGACAGGCATCTAGGTTGATTCCATAATTTAGCTATATTGAATTATGCTGCTATAAATACTGAGGTGGCTCTATCATTATAGTATGCTGATTTTAAATCTTCTGAGGAAATACCAAGGAGTGAGATAGCTGGGTCATATAATGGTTCCTTCCCTAGTTTTTTGAGGAATCTCCATACTGCTTGCCAAAGGGGTTGTACTAGTCTCCAGTCCCACCAACAATGTACAAATTTACCTTTTTCCCTACAACCTCACCAGAATTCATTGTTCTTCATATTTTTGTTCATTTCCATCCTGAGTGGAGAGAGATGAAGTCTTAGTGCAGTTTTGATTTATATTTCCCTGATTGAAGAGAAGTTCATCATTTTTTCATATATTTGTTAGACAATTCTGTTTTATCTTTTTGAGAAGTTTCTGTTTAGATCTTTTGGCAATTAATTTATTGTTTATTTTATTAGTGTTACATTTTTTGTATTGTGTATTCTGGATATTAATCCCATGTAAGAGGAGTAGCTGGCCAAGATTTTCTTCCAATTCTGTAAGTTCTCTTAATTCTCTTGTTTCTTTGGCTGTTCAGAAGCTTTTTTAGTTTGATGGCATCCTGCCTATTGTTTGTTGGTTTCATTTCTTACACTTAGGGGATCTTCTTAGGGAAGGTGGTGCACACCACCTATATGATGGATTGTTGATCCTGTGTTTTCTACTAGAAGTTGTAAATTTTCTGGTCTAATTCCTAAGTCTTTGATCCATTTCAATTTGAGTTTTGTGTAGGGTGAGGAAAAGGGGACTGATTTCATTTTTCTATATATAGTCATCTAGTTTTCCCAGAACCATTTGTTTAAAAGCCTGTATTTTCTTCAAGATATATTCTGACACCTTCGTCAAATATCAGACAGCTAATAGTAGGTGGATTTGTCTCTGTGTTTTCTATTCTATTCCAATTGTCATCATGTGTATTTTGATGCCAATACCGCAATGTTTTTGTAATTACAGCTCTGTAGTATAATTTTAGATCAGATATTGTGATATCTGTAGCTTCTCTTTACTTGCTTGGTATCACTTTTCCTATTTTGGGTCTCTTATTCTTCCAAATGAATTTAAGACATTTTATGAGGAATGTCATTGGTATTTCAAAGGGGATTGTGCTGAATCTGTATATTACTTTTGGTATTATTGCCATTTTGATAATATTGATTCTGCTTATCCAAGCATAACTTCTAAGGTCTTCTTTAATTCCTTTATTGGGTATTCTATAATTTTCATAGTAGAACTCTTTAACCTCCTTGGTTGGGTTAATTCCCACATATTTAAAATTTTGAGGCTATTGTGCATAGGATGGTTTACTTGATTTCTTCCTCAGATGAATCATGATTATAGTGTGGGATAGCTATTGATTTATAGGTGTTGATATTGTATCCTGCTACTTTACTATACTTATTTATAAGATCTACAAGTATTCTTTTGGAGTTTTGTGGGGCTTCCAGATGTAAGATTATATTGTCAATAAATAGAGATCCTATTTGTATCCCTTTGGTTGCCTTTTCTTATTCAATTGCTCTGGCTAATGTTTTGAAGACTAAATTGAATATGAGTGGTATAAGTGGATAGCCTTGTCTTATTCCTGAATTTAGAGGAAACACTTTTAGTTTTTCTCCATTCAGTATGATGTTGGTTTTGGGCTTGTCATTAAATGTGCTTTCTGACATTGAGGTAAGTTCTGTAGAGCCCTAGCTTCTCCAGAATTTTTAACATTAATAGGGATTGGATTTTATCAAAGATCTTTTCTGTACCAATTGAAATTATCATGTGATTTTTGTCTTTAATTCTGTTTAAGTGATGAATTTCATGTATTAATTTGTACATATTGAACCAACCTTGCATTCCTGGAATGAAACCCACTCAATCATGCTTTTTTACCTTTTTGATGTGTTATTGAATGCAGCTTGCTAATATTTTAATAAGGATTTTTGCATTTATGTTCATTAGGGATATTGGTCTATAGTTTTAATTCCTTGATGTATCTTTGTTTGGTTTTGCTACAGGGTTGTAGTAGCTTCATAAAATATATTTGGGATTGTTTCCTCTCTTTCAATTTCATGGAACAATTTGACAAAGGCTGGTATTAGTTCTTCTGTAAAGGTCTGGTAGAAATCAGCTGAGAATCCTTCAGGTCCTAGACTTTTGTTTTTTGGAAGGCTTTTAATTGTTGTTTCAATTTCATTACTTACTATGGGTCTATTTAGGTTTCTTATATCTTCCTGGTTCAATTATGACAGAGCATATATATCTAGAAATTTGTCAATGTCTTCCAGATTTCCCAGTTTATTGGACTATAAATTTCCAAGATAGGTTCTGATAATTCTCTGAATTTCAGAATGATCTGTGGTTATATCTCACTTTTCTTCTCTTTGTGACTTACATCTTGTTTTTCTTTTGATTAGTTTGGCTAAGTATTTATCAAATTTATTTATCGTTTTTTATTGGTTGTTCAAAACATTACAAAGATTGCAGAATCACATGGGTTACACATCCACATTTTTACATAATGCCATATTAGTGACTGTTGTATTCTGCTACCTTTCCTATCCTCTACTATCCCCTCCCCTCCCATCTTCTCTCTCTACCCCATCCACTGTAATTCATTTCTCTCCTTTTTTCCCATTCCCCTCACAACCTCTTATATGTAATTTTGTATAACAATGAGGGTCTCCTTCCATTTCCATGCAATTTCCCTTTTCTCTCCCTTTCCCTCCCACCTCGTGTCTCTGTTTAATGTTAATCATTTCCTCCTGCTCTTCCTCCCTGCTCTGTTCTTAGTTGCTCTCATTATATCAAAGAAGACATTTGGCATTTGTTTTTTAGGGATTGGCTAGCTTCACTTAGCATAATCTGCATTAATGCCATCCATTTCCCTGCAAATTCCATGATTTTGTCATTTTTTAGTGCTGTGTAGTACTCCATTGTGTATAAATGCCACATTTTTTTTTATCCATTCATCTATTGAAGGGCATCTGGGTTGGTTCCACAGTCTAGCTATTGTGAATTGCGCTGCTATGAACATCGATGTGGCAGTATCCCTGTAGTATACTCTTTTAAGGTCTTCAGGGAATAGTCCTAGAAGGGCAATAGCTGGGTCAAATGGTGGTTCCATTCCCAGCTTTCCCAGGAATCTCCATACTGCTTTCCATATTGGCCGCACCAATTTGCAGTCCCACCAGCAATGTACAAGTGTACCCTTTTCCCCACATCCTCGCCAACACGTTATTGTTTGACTTCATAATGGCGGCCAATCTTACTGGAGTGAGATGGTATCTTAGGGTGGTTTTGATTTGCATTTCTCTGACTGCTAGAGATGGTGAGCATTTTTTCATGTACTTGTTGATTGATTGTATGTCCTCCTCTGAGAAGTGTCTGTTCAGGTCTTTAGCCCATTTGTTGATTGGGTTATTTGTTATCTTATTGTTTAATTTTTTGAGTTCTTTGTATACTCTGGATATTAGGGCTCTATCTGAAGTGTGAGGAGTAAAAATTTGTTCCCAGGATGTAGGTCCCCTGTTTACCTCTCTTATTGTTTCTCTTGCTGAGAAAAATCTTTTTAGTTTAAGTAAGTCCCATTTGTTGATTCTTGTTATTAACTCTTGTGCTATGGGTGTCCTATTAAGGAATTTGGAGCCCAACCCCACAATATGTAGATCAGAGCCAGCCTTTTCTTCTATCAAACACAGAGTCTCTGATTTGATATCAAGGTCCTTGATCCATTTTGAGTTAACTTTTGTGCATGGCGAGAGAAGGGGATTCAGTTTCATTTTGTTGCATATGGATTTCCAGTTTTCCCAGCACCATTTGTTGAAGATGCTATCCTTCCTCCATTGCATGCTTTTAGCCCCTTTATCGAATATAAGATAGTTGTAATTTTGTGGATTGGTCTCTGTGTCCTCTATTCTGTACCATTGGTCCACCCGCCTGTTTTGATACCAGTACCATGCTGTTTTTGTTACTATTGCTCTGTAGTATAGTTTGAGATCTGGAATCGCTATACCACCTGATTCACACTTCCTGCTTAGTATTGTTTTTGCTATTCTGGGTCTTTTATTTTTCCATATGAATTTTATGATTGCTTTATCTATTTCTACAAGAAATGCCGTTGGGATTTTGATTGGCATTGCATTAAACCTATAGAGAACTTTTGGTAATATTGCCATTTTGATGATGTTAGTTCTGCCTATCCATGAACAGGATATATTTTTCCATCTTCTAAGATCTTCTTCTATTTCTCTCTTTAGGGTTCTGTAGTTTTCATTGTATAAATCTTTCACCTCTTTTGTTAGGTTGATTCCCAAGTATTTTTTTTTTTTTGAGGATATTGTGAATGGGGTGGTTTTCCTCATTTCCATTTCAGAAGATTTGTCGCTGATATACAGGAATGCCTTTGATTTATGGGTGTTGATTTTATATCCTGCCAATTTGCTGAATTCATTTATTAGCTCTAGTAGTTTCTTTGTAGACCCTTTTTTGTCTTCTAGGTATAGGATCATATCATCCGCAAATAGTGATAATTTAAGTTCTTCTTTTCCTATCTTAATGCCTTTAATTTCTTTTGTCTGTCTAATTGCTCTGGCCAGTATTTTGAGAAATTTTTTTTTTATCTTTTCAAAGAACCAACTCTTTTTTGCATTGGTTTGTGTATTATTTTCTTTTTATCAATTTCATTGATTTCAGCTCTGATGGTAATTATTTCCTGCCTTTTACTGTTTTTTTTTTTTTAATTAGATTGTTCTTCTTCTAAGACCTTAAGGTACAGCATAAGCTTACCTATTTGAGATCTCTCTATTTTTAAATGTAGGCACTCAGTGCTATAAATATTCCTCTTTTAACTGCTTTTATAAGGTACCAGAGATTTTGCTATGTTGTATATTTGCTCATGTTTATTTCTAAGAATTTCTTGCTTTCAATTCTCATTTCTTCTTTTATCCATTCTTCATTTAATAGATAATATTCTTCAATCTCCATCTGTTTATATGGTTTCTATTATTTTTCTTACTGTTGATTTCTAGCTTCATTCCATTATGATCTGAGAGAATAAATGAAATTATATTGAAATTTTTGTATTGCCTAAATTTGTTTTGTAGTCTAGAATATGGTCTATTTTGGAAAAAGTTTCATGTGCAGCTGAAAAGAAGGTAAATTCAGCTGTTTTGAGGTGGAATATTCTATAGATGTTTGTCAGGTCCATCGTATTCGTAGTGTTATTTAGGTTGGAGATAGCTTTATTAATTTTATGTTTTGATGACATGTTTATTATCAGTGATGAAGTTATATTGAAATCAGTATTATTGTGTTAGGGCCTATGTGGGATTTAATGTCATGCAGTATTTTTCCACGTAATTGGGTATATTAACATTTGGGGCATAAATGCTTAATATTTTTTATATCTTCTTCTTGTATTGCTCCTTTTAGTAGGATATAGTAGTATTCTTTTTCACTTCTGATTAATGTTTCCTTGAAATTTGCTTTATCAGATATTAGAATAGCTACTGCTTGTTATATTTTTTTACCATCCTTTCACATTTAGACAGTTGACATCTTTGCCTGTGCATCTCTCATAAACAGCATATTGTGGGATCTTGATTTTTAATCCATTTGGCTAATCTGGGTCTTTTTATTGAGAACTTGAGACCATTAACATTCAGCATTAGTATGGATGTTTTTGTGGTTTCATGCCATTTTGTTTTTTTACTGTTTTAGCCTATCTTTATTCTCATTTATCAGATTATTCTTCTAAACTTTCTCTGTTTGGGAGCTTTGAGAATTATTACTTAGTTCTTCTGTGTGTAGTATTCTTTGTTGTGCTTGCTTGGTGCTCATGAATTCTTTTAGTTTATTCTTGTGGTGAAAAGTGTTTATTTCCCTCTCAAATTTGAAACTGAGCTTTGCTGGGTATAGTAACCTTGGCTGGCAGTTGTTTTCTTTTGGGACTCAGAATTTCTCATTCTAGGCCCTCCTTGATTTTAGGGTCTGAGGTGAGAAATCAGAAGTGAGTCTTATTGATTTGCCTCTAAGTGTGACTTCATGTATCTCTCTTGTGGCTTTTAATATTCTTTCCTTATTTTTTTAAGTTAGGAATTTTAATTATGATGTGTCTTGGCAAGCTTATTATTTGACTAGGTCTATCTGGGTTCCTGTAAGCCTCTTGTATGTGGATATCTATCTTATTTCTATTGTGTGAAAAAAAAAATTTTGCAACTATCTCATTGAAAATGTTGTTTATCTAGGCATGTGTTCACTCCTGTAATTCCAGTGGCTCAGGAGGCTGGGTCAGGAGGATAATGAGTTAAAAGCCAGCCTCAGCAACTTAGCAAGACCCCAACCAATTCAATGAGACCCTGTCTCTAAATAATATGTGTGTGTGTGTGTGTGTGTGTGTGTGTGTGTGTATCTCCCTGAGGATGTTGTTCAGTGGTTAAGCACTTCTAGGTTTAATTTCTAGTACCAAAAAAAGTTCTTTATGCCTTTAGTTTATGTCTCCATGTTCTCTTCCAATTATTCTCAGGCTTAGTGTTTTAAAGTTGTCCCAGAGTTCTTGTATATTCTGTTCATGTTCTATAGTATTGTTCCCTTCATTACCTTCTGTGTACTCAAGATCATATAGCCTGTTCTCAGTGCCTGAAGTTCTGTCTTCAAAGGATGAGGTTCTATGTTCTATGCAATCTAATACATTAGTGATGCCTTCAAGTGTGTTTTTATTTTGATTGATTGTATCTTTCATTTACAGGAGTTCTGCTTGGTTTCTTTTCACTATTTCTATATTTTAAAGTGGTCTTTCATCTCCTGTAATTGCTGTATGAATTTCTTCCTTACATCTTCTTTTAATTTATTGAATATTTTAATAATATTTTTATAGTTTTCTCTGGGGTTTTGTCTACCTCAATATCAATGGGATCTTTGTTGGGGGATTATGGGTTTTGGGGCAGATTTGTTTGCCTGTTTCCTCATGTTTTCAGAAGTCTTGGATTTATACATCAATTGGAAAAGATTCTGCTACCTCTTTTTTTTGTACATGTCCTTTCATGTGTAATTATCTTATTTCTTCTGTGACTTCTTTCTGTCGTCAGTGTGTATGTAGATGCCAAGGGGTAGGAATTGAGCTCACTCTCTGATTGTTCCTCTTTGGGTCCTTGTTATTGGTATGGAGCTTTTGTCTCCTCACTTCTTTGAGTTGGTGTAATGTCAGGGAATTTTAGTTCAACAGCAGAGTCTCTAACCTGTGAACATTTAGTGTTTCCATAGGTTCCCAACATCTCACTGAATCGGATGAAATAAACAATTATTTGTAAACAACAAACAATACACAGTGTTAAATATCCAGATTCTACTAAGATATCTTCAACATTGGAATTGCCACCAATAAAGAGGAGTAGTGGGTCCAGCAATTGTCACCACTGAAAACAATAACCTTGAACTAGATCTGGCTTTAAAGCAAACAGCATGTGTAAACTTTGTTATCCACAGCAGTAATGCTTATATTAGCATTAATGGTGGGGGCAGGAGTTATACAAACCAATTAGTTGTGAAAGATGGTAAAAATACAGTTAATTAAGGGAAAAAGAAGTGTGTTAGGAAGTTAGAAAAGACTAAACAATTTCTCTGTGAACACAGAGAATGCAGAAAAGATATAGCAGGTGATGTTTATTCAGAAAGAGGGCAAAAATAGAAGGAGCAGGATATTAGAAGAGAGTTGGGAGAGAGGGAGAGTGAATGACAGAATCTGGCTGTTAGCAGGAGAAGGTAAGAGAGAAAGAGAAACAAGTGAAATAAGCAAATGAAAATAATACAGAACCAAAGCAAAATATACAATCACAAAAAAGGAAAAAGAAAAAAGAAGAAACCTCTAAAGACAATGCCAGAATCTCAGTTAAGAATGAAGGATACTTCTCCACTAAGGTGTTCAAAATAGTTGACCAGATCAGGTGGTCACTGTCTATGTTTACCAGTCTTTCTTTTCAGTTTTTCACAAGTTATTCACTGATAGATGGAGCAAGGGGTTGGGTTTATTAATCCCTTAATGTTTTTGTGTTGTTCTCTGAGCTGCCAGTTGCAGCAGCCTAAAATTGAAGTTGTTTGATATAAGACCCAGATTTCTTTCTCACCAGTATGGGGTGAAATGGTTTAGGATGTAGTATTATCAGCTGGTGTTTTGTCCATTCAGACCAGGATACACCTTCTGCAGTATTCTGTGAGGGAAGTTCCAACAGGTTGGGTTTAGGTCTAATCTGGCCTCAGGGGCTATTTGGGGCGGGATCTTCTTTAGAGAAACTACATTGACCCACCCTAGGGCTAGACAGCAGCTGCAGGTCTCATCTGCAGGTCTGGTTCTCAGGAGCCTTCGAAGAAATTGTGGGAAAGTGATCCTTCCCTCACTACTTCCCAAGAGCACAGCCTTCCCAGACTTAGTCCATGAGTGTATTCACTAATAATATTCAGCCACCAGCCACAAGGGTGAACCAAGTTAGGCTCCCCTTCACCCTTCCAATTCAAATCCCCCCAGGTACAGCGTATACCACACCTGTTTCACTCATGTTCCATCAGGATCAGCCTAGGTCCCTCAATAGGCAAATGCTAGAATATTGTGGCTGTGTGTGTGTGTGTATGTGTTTTCTGATCTCCCATTTCCCCACAGTGGCCACTAAGGCCTGCTCACCCCAAGGTGGCTCCCACTTCAGCTCTCTGTGGCCAGTTTAAATACAGAGCATGCTTTTCAAGAACCAGCACACTGTGCAGCCTCTGTATCAGCTGAGATTAGGCAGCCATTTGTATCTCAGGTTTTTCTATACCAATACTATATTCCCCTTCCTCTTTCTGGTGAATCCATACCAGCAGTGGAGCATCCAGGTTGGTTCTGATGTATTCTTTCTTCTTTTGTTATTGTACCCACATTTCTGAGCCCTTAAACTACTTTGAGTGCCCAATATTAAATTTTAGTAAAGTCCTTCTTTTACCCACCCCACTGAGAAGCTGTACACCCTGCATCTTTGGTTCCAAGTCATGGTGCAACTTAGAATGCAGCTTTCCTCTACTCCTGTTTTTATGAATTTTATATCCAAAAGGAAAGATAAACATTAAAATAAATCATGCAATTACAAATACAGCTGTTTTATTGTCTTTTTAGATTTGTTACATTATAGGCTGAGGAACTATAATGAAGAGATGCAACATTTCAATGGTCCAAACATATAGATCTTTGTACCTTTTGTACATAAAGTTCAGCTTGGGTACATAGTCTCAACTTAAAAGTTATCCCAGGAACCTGGGCCAGAAATATGGCTCTGTTATTTAAAAATCTCCACATTAATCACATAAAGGTCCATGCACTTTCTTTCTCACCAATTCTGTACACGCACTACCTCATCAACAGGGACCAAAGTCTCATTTACTTATCTCATTTACTGCAACCAGCTCAAAGTTTATTGCATCTGGATGATGTGTTATATTTCCCCAGATCCACATATAACTCTCCATGGTCTAGTGAACAATAGTAAAAGTTGTGTTATCTATTCCTACCCCATAACCAATTCTTTCTTCCTTTCTTCCTTCCTTCCTTCCTTCCTTCCTTCCTTCCTTCCTTTCTTTCTTTTTGTAGCAGGGATTTAACTCAGGGGTACTCGACCACTGAGCAACATCCCCAGCCCTATTTTGTATTTTATTTAGAGACAGAGTCTCACTGAGTTGCTTAGTGCCTCTCCGTTGCTGAGTATGGCTTTGAACTTGCGATTCTCCTGTCTCAGCCTCCAGAGCCAATAGGATTACAGGCTTGCACCACCTCGCCCAACCCACAACCAATTCTTAATGGTGGAACAAGAATGGGTGAAAAGACACCAATAAGCACTGGACTACCTCTGCAACACCTAGATTATGAATCTGATATTTTCCCACTTCCTCCCCCATACCCACCACTCCAGCCTCAGATTTCAAATGAAATCTATGAAGAGTGATTTAATAAAGTTTCTTTAAGGGAAGCACTGTACCAACTGAGCTATATCCCCTAAAGTTTCTTTGAAAGAAATGATAAGAAAAAAAGTTGTTTTGGGATAATTTAATATCTAAGTAATAATTGCTTATTATAAATTTTGCTAAGTGATACAAGAAAAAGACAATATAAGAACATAAAACAGGGGACCTGACATAATCTAGAAGAGAAGGAAATGTCTGTTTCAGATAATAATTAGAGAAGCACCTACTAGATAAAGTGATTTGATTTGAAAAGAAAACTCACCTGGGTTCCCTGATTCTGGCTACTGCTATCAAAAAAATACCCAAATTTCTCAAAGTTAAGGGCAGCTTTTCCACAGAAGCACAAGAAGCACATTGTTTATCCTTTAATTTTGTCTCTTGCTTGGATATGACTTATTCTTCAGCAGGACCCAGAGGTATTATACTTATCCTGAGGGAGACAGGCCACTATCCTCCCCTAACAATTTACATAATTGTTTTCCTACAATTTGGTACTAATTAAAATGTGAAAGGGGTAGTGAAGATATCCTTAAGTGAATTAAGGTCATTCTTTGTTTCTGAGAGCAAAGATAACACTACCAGAAAGGATTTGTGTATATTCGCATCAAAGCAAATAAGAGGAAGAGAGACAGTGAAAGGTGAGAGGCCCCAATAGCATACAACAGAGTCTGGAATAAACAACACATAATACATATTTCACAGAGAAAAAAAAATTGAAGTTCTGAAAGATTTTCAGAATTTGATTTTTATTTCTGTGTAGTTCCACATATAATTGGTCTGCCTGCTTCAAATTTTGGTTTTATTCCGTTTGTTACACATACTACATTAACAAACCACCCCAAATATTAAAGGCTTAAAACAACAAACTTATTTTGCATGATTCTGACAGTTGACTATCGTATCTGCCTGCTTCACCTGGTATCAGCAAAGGTACTGGGAAAGCTGGAATGTCCAAAATGGCCTCACTCATATGACTGGCAGTTGGTCCTGGCTGCCAACTGAGAACACAGCTGGGGCTATTGGCCATGAGCTTTAGTTTGTTTTCATTTGGTCTTCTCCACATGGTTCCTTTGGCTTCCTCACAGTTTGGTGGTTGGGTTCCATGAAGAAGTGTTCCAGAAGAACAAACACCAATGTTCAAGCACTTACCAAGCTTCTCCTTGCATCATGCTTCTTGATGTTCCATTGGCTAAAGCAAGGCATATGGCCAAGCTCAGTCAAGATGAAAAGGGACTATACAAATTCTGGGAGGCATGCTTAACTACAAATAGCAGCCTTCCACACATTTCTTACTAGCTGTGCTGTCTCTTTCTATTTCTTGATTTCCTCCTTTGAAATTAGGAAAAACTTAAACTATAAAACTGGACTGAGTGTGTAACACATGAAAGAAGCTCAGATCTGTGCTCAGCACACAGTAAAACACCAACATGTATTAGTTTGATAATATTCTTTAATATTATTCGTGTATAGTTCCTAATAAAATCAAATAGATTTTTAGATAGTATCAAAACTAAAAAGCAGTAATAATACTTTTGTAAGGTTCTACTTTAATCTGCCTTTCCCTCAAGCCCTTCAGGTGAATCTGCCTTTCCCTCAAGCCCTTCAGGTGTGTCATTTCTATGATCATCACCTGCATCGTTATTTTGCATTGCCTGATGGATTTTAACAAGATTCTCCACTAATCAAAAAAACCCCAGTAAAACAAGCCCATATTTTTGAAGGCTACTGAGGATTCAGCAATTGCAAGAGTAATATAGTAAATTTCTCTTCTAATCCAGGCTTTCCAATCTCTCTGTAATTCACCTCTGGTGCTACATCTCCCACTAGTTATTTCCGCTCAGGCTGCCATCCAAATGAGACCACCCAATATTCTTCCTATTTATTCTCTGCTTTCCCTTGCCTTTCCTTCCTTCCCTGGTCATGTAGTATATCTACCCACTCTCTTCTCTCACAGAAGAAATCCAAATATGATTTCTCCTTTATATTCCCATGAATCCTGCCTGTCACCTCCAAACAAGAACCATTTTCTCCTCCTGTTACACTCAAAGTCCACCAATATTTCTCTTACAAAATTCATTATTTTCTACTTCATGTACATTAGGTCCTTCATTTGTACAATTTATTTTTTTACACATTTTACCAAGACTGCACTTGAGTTTACAAGAGGAAAATTTAGTTAGTCTTTCCTAATAGTGTTCCTCACTTTCTAGAAGAATTAAAGATACCTATGTGGGTTAAGTAATGATTTCTAACTGTGTATCAGGCACTATTCTAAGTACTTTATATTGTTAGAGAGAAAATAATCTAAGACTACCAAATAACAGTTTAAAACAAGACTGAATTTCTTGCTTACCTTTGTAAGGGAGAATCTGGCACATACTAAAGAATCAATAAATATTCACTATTTTATTAATTGTTATTGTAATGGTTGTAGTGGTAGTTTTGATGGTATAGATAGAAAATTAAAGTTCTCCAACAATCCACATTCATATCCTCAGAAAAAAAGGGTGAAATTCCATTCTAATTTATGTGCATTTGAGAGGACACCCCTGGCACCAAACTCCCAGGCAAATGCCACCATCTGTGTGATTTCCTTCCACTTGCCAATGTAGGCACAGCAGGTACTATTAGGTTAACCTTTTCTTTCACCAGCATTCTCTCAAACTAGTAAACACTTTGGCTGTTGGAAAGCTCTAATCCAAAACTGCAAATTTTTTATCTTTCTCATATGGAACACAATAACTGAAATGTTAATACATCATATTATTTCACATTACGGGATTACAAAATATGGCTTATAGACATTACAAAGAGAAAGATAAAATGTTATTTTGTTAACACTGACCAATAGGTGCCGCAGTCTGGCTGGGCACAATTCAGGAGCCACTTGTCAAAAGAAACAAACTTTATTTTTAAAACTACAAACGCCAAACAAAACAGCTCCTCAGGAAAAACCCTCAGAGCCCAACTGCCACCACCGGCTTCCACAAGCCTCTCCACACACCAACCACCACCTCCCACAATCCTCCTGCTCTTGAGGCCGATTGGCTAGGTCGCATGGGCAGAGCCAAAGAAGTCCCCCAATGAGCAGTTCCGTAGTCTGAAGGGCAGGGAAACAGCCCAATGAACATGACCGCAGAGGAGCCAATCAGCTAGATGTTGCTGGGGCCACTGTGAGCCAATCATCAGCTGGCAGCTTGAAGGGCAGGGAAACAGCCCAATGAACATCACCGCAGAGGAGCCAATCAGCTAGATGTTGCTGGGGCCACTGTGAGCCAATCATCAGCCGGCAGCTGGAAGTTTGCTGGCAGCTGGAAGTTTGCTGGGGCCCCTTTGGCTGTGGCTCTCAACATCTCCCCCTTCTCTGTTTAAACAACAAGCATGTGGCTTAGGGACCGTGCCTGCCTTAGGTTGTCCAATACTACATATGGTCCTTACCCGTCTTCGGATGAGCTGACCTCAGGGCGTCAGCCTCCTGTCTTAGGTTGGTACCATTGTAATTGGATCTTACCCGTCATTGACTACCGGTCCAGTATACAGCCACACCTGTGGAGAGGTACCAGCGGGGGGGGGGGGGGTGCGGTTCTTTGCCTCACCTCTGTTGGCCCCCAAATAGCTGAACGATCATGACAAGCAGAAGAGAGGAAGATATACCAAGCCAATTGACAGCTCTTGTTGGAAAAATTGTACCACCGATGACATCATCAGCAAAAATACTCCAACACTACCACAAGTCGCTGCACCAACAGATAGTTCACAATGCATACAAGTGAGTTAAGCAGTTCAGTGATGGCTATTGCAGAGACTGTAGATTAGTTTTATCTTTGTCTTCACCGGCACAGGGATGAAGATAGGAATTCTGGCAATAATGGCTAAAGAAAAAATTATATAACATTCTAGAAGGTACTAAAAGAAAACAATTTTCTTACCAATTTACATTGTCTTCACTGGCACTGGGATGAAGATAGAAATTCTGGCAATAATAGCTAAAGAAAACATTGTGTAACATTCCAGAAGGCACTAAAAGAAAACAATTTTCTTAACAATTTACATTATCTTCACCGGCACTGGGATGAAGATAGGAATTCTGGCAATAATGGCTAAAGAAAACATTGTGTAACATTCCAGAAGGCACTAAAAGAAAACAATTTTCTTAACAATTTACATTATCTTCACCGGCACTGGGATGAAGATAGGAATTTTGGCAATAATGGTTAATATTAATAATTGTGTAACATTCTAGAAGGCACTAAAAGAAAACAATTTTCTTAACAATTTACATTATTTTGAAAAGAATTATTAAATATAATGAAAAGAATAGGTGAAAGTAAACAAACAGATCTGTTAACCTTCTTAACAGTTATTTACTCAATTTAAATTAAACCATTTAAATCACGTGAATAAAAAAAAAAATTTTGGATCCATTTTTTTTTTATGAGCGCTCAATCATATATGATATATGGACATATGTACATTCAAACATATAACACAAAACACAAGTGTGCACACATAATATAATACATACAACACATAACATAATAGTAAAGGCCTTATAACTTTTTACAGGTGAAATCTCCATTGCAATGTTTAAAAACTCTATAGTAAAAAAAAAAATATATATATATAGAACTGATCAGCAAAACATTAACCTAGGTCTATATGAGCTCAAAAAACAAAATAGAATAAAATAGATATTGAAAAAAGCATCCTGGTTCTGTTGCAGATGTAAGGATAGCCAAATTGGAGTTTTGGATATCAGCTGTTATGGATTTGAGCCAAATCATCTTCTTTTTGGTCTGTAGAAATTGCTTTAGTTAATCTCTCTGGAATCCAAATCGGCTGCTGTTCTCCCTGTGGAAACACAAAAACAGGCCCCCGACTCCAGACAATCACTGGGTCAGGACTTTAGTTAATCTCTCCGGAATCCAAATCGGCTGCTGTTCTTCCTGTGGAAACACACAAACAGACCCCCGACTCCAGACAATTACTGGGTCAGGACCTTTCCATTGTCCTGTTAGAATATCTTTCCAAAGTACCTTGGGCTTATGTACATTTTTTGGACACATATGCCTTTCTGCAGCACTAAGTCCTGATGAATCTAAATTTAAAAAGTTTAGAGTAAAAAGGGTTATTTTAAGTTTATCTTTGGGGAATATATACCCCTTCCCAATTCCGTCTAGCCATAATAGTGGGTGCAGTTTGATTGATATTATTTGTTAATGTCAAACCTAATTGATCTAAGACATCTCGTCCCCATAAATTTACAGGAAGATGATCCAATACATATGGCTGTATAGTTCCTTCACATCCTTCAGGATCCTTCCAATCTAATACCATTGCACTTTTATCGGGATTATTCGCCACTCCTAGGCCTCGAAGCGTTTGAGTGGCTTGTTGTAATGGCCAATGTTTTGGCCATTCTTGACGAGAGATAATGCTAAGGTCTGCACCTGTATCCAGTAGCCCATTAAATTCATGTCCTTGAATATTTAGTTTTAGCATGGGGCGAGAATCTAAATTTAAAGAAAGCATAGCCCAATCTACACCTGTGGAGCCTAATCCCTTGGAACCTCTTTCTACAACATGACTGGAAAATTTATCATGTAGGCTTGGTATTATTAGTAATTGTGCTATTCTATCTCCTGGTGAAATTACTGATATACCCTTTGGAGAACTGGCTATAATTTTTATTTCACCTTCATAATCGGGATCAATTACCCCAGGACTTATCAAAAGTCCTTTTAGAGTAGAAGAGCTGCGTCCCAATAATAAGCCTACTGTTCCTTTGGGAAGAGGTCCTTTCACCCCTGTGGGAATGATTTGAACTCCCATCTCTGGAGTTAGTACTGATTTGATGGAGGCGCAGATGTCCAACCCTGCGCTCCCTCTAGTCTGTCTGATGAGGGATCTGATGCCCTGGGCACTACCCTGATGGGGTTGCTGGGGTTGCTGGGTTCCTCCAGAGCTCCGTATATTTGTGGTTTGGGGCCCCGGAGCATTGGGGCCCCCTGTCCGTTTTTTGGCAACGGAGCCCGATGCCTTTGTCCACGATATTGTGGATAAAAACCTTGTCCTTGTTCGTTTTTTGATAATGGAGTACCCTCTATGGTGGTTTGAGAACGGCATTCATTAGCCCAATGTCTCCCTCTACGGCATCGTGGACAAATACCCGGTATTCTATTCCTTTGATACCTAGTATTGTTAAACCCTCCTCCTATGGGGCAATTCCTTTTAAAATGTCCTGCTTGTTGACAATTGTAGCATGTTCTTAGCCCGGCATCTAAAGCCTGTTTTACTGCAGCTGCCACAATTTGCCCTTGTTCATTAATGTCTCTGGCATCTAAAGCCTGTTTTACTGCAGCTGCAACAATTTGCCCTTGTTCATTAATGTCTCTGGCATCTAAAGCCTGTTTTACTGCAGCTGCCATGACTTGCTCTTGTTCATTAATGTCTCTACACAATTTAATATATTTGTTTAAATCTTCCTGTTTCCATGGTCTAATGATATCTCTGCACCAACGATTCGCTTGGTCATAAGCCAGTTGTTTTATTAATGGCATTGCTTGTTCTGTATTCCCAAAAACTCTGGTAGCTGTTTGAATAAGCCTATCTACAAATTCAGCATAAGGTTCATTAGCTCCTTGTATTATCTTAGATAATTGACCTTGTAAACCTCCATGTCCTTGTAAAGTCTTCCATGCCTTAAGTGCATCTATAGCAATTTGTGCGTATACACCAGGATCATATGCAAGTTGTTGCTGCCGATCCTCATAAGGTCCCTTTCCTAACAACATATCTAGATTTCTCTGAGGATAACCAGCTGCTGCATTTCCTATAGCTGTCTCCTTGCAAAATTCCTCATTAGCAACCTTCCATAACAGGTATTGTCCTCCAGTTAGCACAGCTTTACACATATTAGCCCAATCTGCTGGCGTCATGTTTAAGTTGGTAATGGATTCGATCAAGCTTACAGTGAAGGGTGCTTGAGGACCATAGGTTGTTACAGCCTCTTTTAGCTCCTTCACTGTTTTGTAAAATAAACCCTGGTGAATTCGCTGCCCTCCTACCTCAAATACAGGGCATACTTGAGATCCTGTCTCAGGATCCCAACTATCAACTGCGGGGGTTGGGAGTCTCTTAGCATATGGAGGTGGTACTGTTGATTGGACCCTTATGCCCTCTGGTGATAGAATGCTGTTAGTAGCAGTCTCCTGTAGAGGTGGTGCTGTTGGTTGGAGACTTTCGCTCTCTGATAGAAAGGTGTTATTAGCAGTCTCCTGTTGTAACTTTTCCCCTGATGGCTTTTTCTGCTCTAAACTTCCTTCCTCTGTCTCACTAGCTTGAAAGACCTTCTCTTGTACTTGAATCTTTTCCTCATTCTGACTAACTTGAGAGACCTCTTTTACTTGAATCAATATGTCTTCTCCTTCCTCTACCTTTGTCTGATCTGAAGGCTTTGGACTAAGCAAACCAGATACGTTCGCCCACAATGTCAATGTGCCAACTGGCAGAGTCCCTGGGTTGTACTTTTCTATTCTTTTTAAATCTTCACCATGATGGTTCCATTGTGATATATCTAACAACTCCTCCTTAAAAAGCCATGGGCTATATTTTTGTATTGTATCAACGTATGCCCTGACTGCTCTTGATTTTACTGGGATGCCTCCTTCGTCTAACAATTTACTTAACACTCTTTCGGTTTGTTTTTTACTAATTGCTGATCCCGTATTTCTACTATAATACAACCCAACAAGATGACGCCAAACAAAACCGAGACAGAATCCAATAAAAATGGAACAACAAAATTTCATTATAGCCTTTCTATCCTCCTGACATGTGCATCCGTCCTTTCTCCCTATCTGTTCCTCAGACGCAAATAGTTTTTCCTCAGATGTGAGCGGTTTTTCTTCCGTCTCACTCATCTCCAGGGACTGAAATGTCCATCCGACCTTTCTCCCTATCTGTTCCTCAAATGCAAATAGTTTTTCCTCAGATGTGAGCGGTTTTTCTTCCGTCTCACTCATCTCCAGGGATAGGCAACTTAAAACAAAAATGAAGCAAAACAAAAGAGTAAATTTAGAATGGCTACCCATCCTCTCGCCCTGCCCTCAGGGGCGAGCAGTTTACTTACCCTCAGTCGCTCCCCGTACGGGCCACCAAATGCCGCAGTCTGGCTGGGCACAATTCAGGAGCCACTTGTCAAAAGAAACAAACTTTATTTTTAAAACTACAAACGCCAAACAAAACAGCTCCTCAGGAAAAACCCTCAGAGCCCAACTGCCACCACCGGCTTCCACAAGCCTCTCCACACACCAACCACCACCTCCCACAATCCTCCTGCTCTTGAGGCCGATTGGCTAGGTCGCATGGGCAGAGCCAAAGAAGTCCCCCAATGAGCAGTTCCGTAGTCTGAAGGGCAGGGAAACAGCCCAATGAACATGACCGCAGAGGAGCCAATCAGCTAGATGTTGCTGGGGCCACTGTGAGCCAATCATCAGCTGGCAGCTTGAAGGGCAGGGAAACAGCCCAATGAACATCACCGCAGAGGAGCCAATCAGCTAGATGTTGCTGGGGCCACTGTGAGCCAATCATCAGCCGGCAGCTGGAAGTTTGCTGGCAGCTGGAAGTTTGCTGGGGCCCCTTTGGCTGTGGCTCTCAACAAGAGAGATAAAATGTTATTTTGTTAACACTGACCAATAGGTTTATAATATAAGCATAAGATGGGATAAAATTAATTATTTTAAACAGCATGGATTTTCACCTTCTGTGATACTTTATTGGACCTTAGTACTAACATAACCATATTTAACTGATTCAGTGGATGTATTAGTTCTTTAATGCTGCAAGTGAAAGAAAACATGTCTCAACATGATTTAAACAATAAATATCATCAAGATTCTGGTTTCTTTATTTCTTTTTGGTTTTCTGGGGAGTGTGGGGGTGATCTGCCTTTCTGTGTTAACTACCAGCTTCACCTGATAGAAAATTGCCTAAAACAGTTCCACAACCTACATCTGAGGCTTACTTTTGAAGATTATCTCTTTGGGGACTATTTCTCAAAACATCCATGAAAGATCTTTCTGAAACTCTTTGGCCTGAATTAAGTCATATGCTCATTCCAGAGCCAAATCAGACCCCACTCTTTGCAGTTAAGTACGAACAAACTCTACAGCTAAAACATATGAAGGACATTAGGTGAAAAGTTCCCCAAAGGAAAATAAGGGTGATGGATAAACAACAGACAGATGATTGATTGATAGATAGATAGATAGATAGATTATAGATACATTAGATATATAGAAGAATGGATAGCCAACTAGTATCTATAAAATTGCTCAAACCTGATTATTTGTTCAATTAATGCAGCTGAACACTGGTTGTTACATAATGACAATGCTTTCAAAATGTAAGCACATTGTTGAGATCACATGAACAAAATGTATATTAAGTGCTATAGCAAAGATGATGGGTGCTTTACCCATATCCCTTCAGCATTTAATTTATGTATATGGTTATTGATTTCTAGCTTCTCTTTGCCTGAGGCTTTCTGTGCTTGTTCTTTGGCAGGACAAAATTACCTTTAAAGCATCAGTTTGTACATAAATACCAGAGCCCTCCTTCCTTTCGTGTCTGATAATTCCAAAGTTTATATCCCACATATTCTCCCAGAACTCCCAGGTAGTATTAAGATGCAGTTATCCACAATGGTGACTTGCTTGATGACATACTTTTTATTGTCTTTCTTTCATATTTTTCTTTTTCATTCCTTGTTGTTGTGTCCTTGGATAATATATATACCAAAACTACTTCATTTAAAATAATTGTTTTTGGTTCTGCTGCTGGGGAAACTCAAATTAGGACAGTTGCCTTCTATATATAAGACCTTATAAGGTGACCATGGATAACAATTGAATAACTGTTCCCTATTATTGCTTTTCAACTTTTTGTTGTATTAGGATGAAAGAATGTTGACTCCTTCCTCCCTGATTTTTTCTGTTTCTGTATCATTTAGACTCTAATTTCCCAAATAAAGCATGGCCAAAACCAGGGAAAGAAATGAAATTCAGGGTAAATGCCCTATTTTGGAAGGTCTACGTTTAAGATATAGACCTGAAACTGAGCTTATAAACAAAGGTAGATGTGAAAATAAAGGAAAATGAGAGATTGGAAAATCGAAATTGGTTTTCCTGAGGCAATATAGTTGCTTAGTCAAGGAATTGCAATCAGTGTGTGCGTGGAGGCTAAAGAACTGACATTATGAAAGGAGGTCTCTGTAAAATTCACTTTAAAGTTCTACTAAATGTGAATGGGAATGTATTTATTCAATATTATCATTATATCCAAATAATGATAAGATATATATTGTCCTTAAAGACAATTTGAAATTCAATATATCATGTATTCCTGTTCTCTTATCAAGGGCTGTTATTCCTGGCAGTATAAGAGAATCCTACCTTTCATATTCAAATCTATCAGATAACCTCTCAATATCTGTCTTAGATTGAAGCATACAGTTTCACAACTCAATACAAAAATGGAATCAGGAAGAAAATAACTTCTTCAGAAAATTCACCAAGTGCCATTTATAAAACCTGGTTTAAGACTTGGTCATTTTATAGAATGGAGTTTAGGCTCTTGAAAAATTAATTTACTTTCAAAAACTTGAGATCTTATGAATGATTTTAAATTTTATTTTATAGTTTTTCATGAATTTCAAAACATGAAACTTATCCTTTAAATGGAAATAATATAGGAGTATTATTTATCACTTCTAAATTGTGCATTCCTGAACAGTTTTCAGAAGTCAATTTCAACATGTTTTCAACATCTCCATGCTATATGATAGTTCACTATAACTCAATTTCCATATTGTAATTTATTTCTTACCCATTCTGCCATCTCTTCCTCTCAAAACCTGTTAATCCCTTTTTTTCTTTTATTATCTTCTCTCTTGTCCTCTTTCTTTCCCTCTCACCTTAATTTCCTTTTTTTAACCTGAATTTCCCTCTTCATCTTTTCTACCAATTATGTTCTTACTTGAAGTAAACATGATAGACAATTCTCTACTTCTATTCTCTCACATGGTTTATCTTTATCATGGGTTTTAGTATACAATTCAAAATAAATCATGCATCGCATTTGACATGCATAATTTAGATGATTGATGAGAAATACGCCTACCCCCCAAAAAATCAATGTTAAGATGTTTAATGATTCTGAAGCATCATTTTTAATGTTTTTATGACTTAATTACAGTTATACATAATAGTGGGGTTCATTTTGACATATTCAAATATGCATGGAATATAATTTGCTCCATTGCAACCCCTAGTATTTACGCTTTCCTTCCCCTCTCCCTTCTCCTGTTTCTTATCCTCTACTGATCTATTTTTTATTTGTGATTTTTAAATATACAAGACAGTATAGTATATTTTGACATATTATACACTCATGGAGTATAACTTATTCTAAATAGGATCCCATTCTTGTGGTTGTACATGTTCTTCTTTATATTTATTTATTTTTTATTTATTATTTAAAGATATACATAAAGGTGGAATTCACAGTGGTATATTCACATATGTACATAGCATAATTGGGTCAATTTCATTCTGCAGTTCCAACTTTTCCTCATAGCTCCTCCTCTACCTTTCTTTACTTCATGGATCTCCTATTTTCATGGGATTTCCTTCCCTTTATTTCCTTATTTCTTTCTAACTTCTGCACATGAGAGAAAACATCCAACCTTTGACTTTCTGAGTCTGGCTTATTTCACTTAGCATGATGTTTTCCAGTCCCAAAGAACTGAACCAATGAAGTTGCTTAGTCAAGAAACTGCAATCTGTGTGTATGTGGAGACTAAACAATTGGCATTATACAAGAAGGCCTCTACATAATTCAATGGAAAGTTTTAGTAAATTTGAAGGAGATTGTGTTTACTCAATATTATCATAATGTCAAAGTAATGACAGGATGTACATTGTCCTAAGACAATATGAAATTCACATATCCCTGATCAGATATCAAGAGCTGTGTTATTTACATAACATGAATGCCAAAATCTGTTAAGCCTGCTTAGAAGCATCATTTTACCTAAAAGTAGACAACATATTTTGGCATTCACGTTATGTAAGGCTGTGGATACTTTTTAAAAGAGCTATTTGAAATAGCAAGTCATTTGCTTCAAATGCAAGATGCTAAAATAAAACTAGAAGACTAACAATATTATTTATCTTTATTATTGTTCTTTTTAAAAATTTCAAGTGAATGTCAGAAATGTTTTTTGATAAACCTTAATGCTTTTATTATTTTATCTGACTACATATTGGATCTCTTCTTTCCCATTCCCATTTTCCAGTAACTCTCTAAAATATGAACATTTCCTACATTGATAATATTCCTGTCCTGAAAACCCTACAACTTCACCATCATTTTATTTATATATGTATTATCATATTTGTTTCTTAAAAAGCAATATGATATTAGTTATCTATTGGTACATAAGAAATTACCACAAATGTAGTAGCTTAAAACTAAATATATTTTTCTTAAATTTCAAGAAATGTGTGGTCAAGGGTCTGGGTTTGGTTTATCTGGATTCTATGCTTTAGACTCTAACAAGGTTTGCAGTCTAGATGTTAGCCCGAGTAAGGGTTTCATTTGAAAGCTTGACTGGGGAAGGTGTTGCTTCTAAGCTCACATGGTTATTGTCAGGGTCATTTCTGTATGAGTTGTTAGACTGAAATCCTCAATTTCTTGTTGGCTGAAGGCCATCCTTAGTTCCATGCCATATGTGTCTTTCCAACATTGCACTTTGCCTCAACAAAGCCAGGGAAAGAAGAGAGGGAGAGAGAGACAGAAGATGCTATCAAGAAAGAAGTCACAATTTTATATAGCCTAATTATAGAAGTGATACCCCATCATCTTCAATGTATTATATTTGTTAGAAGAAAATCACATGTCTTGTCCACTCTCAAGGTGGGGAGATTGTACAAGTACTAGAAAGCACAAATACTAGAAGGCAGGAAGAGGGAGAGGGAGATGGAGAGGGAGAGGGAGAGGGAGAGGGAGAGGGAGAGGGAGAGGGAGAGGGAGAGGGAGAAGGATCACTAGGTGCCATATTAGAATCTTCCCACCACAGATTCTTTCCTTCCAACAGTTGGCATTTGAAAATGCAGCTAATTCTCTAGAAGTCTCCAAGAAGATATTTTTATTGGTATAAACACCATTTTTAATATTAGAAAAAAATTTCATAGTCTTTTGTGTGTGATAGCATATTTTTTCAAGAAATTGAATTTCTAATTCCATATTTTAAAAAGTATGTGTAATCAGGGGGAAAAAACTAGTTATCATAGGCCTTAAATCAGGTATGAGTTGCACTAGATTTTGACAGATATTCTCTATGAGATGGTATGAGGCTGAAACCAGTAAGATTTCAAAATATGGATGATTCAAATTTATATAGTTTTCATGCACATTTTCTCGTGTTGATTTAAATTTTCAGACTGTAATACATGGTGTTTTTTAAATAAAATAAATGTCCATGAAATTCTAGTTATTATTCAAAAACATTATTGTTAATACTAGTGAAAGTTAAGAATATCCTTAAATAAGGTTTGTGCCCTCTTTAAGAATTTCATATTATGGTAATGTTATTCCTTATTTTCTAGTAACTAAAATTCTTACTGAATTCATGAAGAGTTCTGTTACTGGTAATGAAGTTTTATTACAAATAGAAATGTCAAAATATAACAAATATAGAGCTATAATTTTTTCATCTATAATGTAATTTTAAATAGACATTTTCTTACATAAGTAGACATTTATATTCACATTTGACTTCACAGAAGGATTTTCATATATATTTTTAAAATAATGAGGTTACCGTTTTGGAGTAGGAGTGTCATTAGGCAGTATTTATTGTGACAATGATTCTTATCTTTCATCTTTTTCAAATGATGACTTCAATATGTTTAACATAGCTGATTTCATAGTATTACAAATCTTCTCAAGAGGGAAAAATCATAAGAGACTAATAAGAATAATATTTTTTGAAGTTTAATATATTTTTATTTTAACCAAAGCTTAAACAAAATATCCAATTTTTCCTTTTAGATCAGTGCTATAGAACATGATGGCCACAGCGTATCATACAAACACTTGAAATGTGGCTAGTCCAAGTTGAGATGTGCTGTGAATGTTCAATACTTACCAGATAACAAAATCTTAATAGGAAAAAATTAAGATATAATGTCTTATTATTTTTGTCACTTTGAGTGCAAGTTAAAATAACAGTTGGGTTATATAAGGTTTAAGAAAGTACATTATGCCTGGTGAGGTGGTGCATGCCTGTAATCCCAGCAGCTCAGCAGGCTGAGGCAGGAGGATCTCAAGTTCAAAGCCAGCCTCAGCAAAAGCGAGGCCCTAAACAACTCAGTGAGAACCTGTCTCTAAATAAAATACAAAAAAGGGTTTGAGATGTGGCTCAGTGGTTAAGCACCCCTGGGTTCAATCCTTGGTACAAAAAAAAAAGTATATTCATTAAATTAATTTTACCAGTTTCATTTCACTTTTTTGATGTTAGAAATTTTTAAATTAAATGTTTGGTTCACATTACATTTCTATTGAATAGCATTTTACTAGATAAACAATGGTACAAACAGTATTGAGAGAAGTAATGGCCTGGGCAGTTGTCTTTGTGGAGAGGAAGTTAGATTAACTTTACAATATATATTAACCCATAAGTTACATAGAATTGAGTTATTCCATTTTCTTGGGAGTAGGTTTTGATGTGAAACCTCTGTCTGATTTAACCAACCAACCGACTAGCAAAGAATATTGAAAGGAAAATAGTCACTTTTTGTGTCTACTTCACACACTTAATATTGAAAAGAAAAACAACACAGATGCAAAATAGAAGTATAAGGGCTGACATTCCTGATAGAATACTTTATACCTAGAAGATAGGTAAGAAATTATTATTGAATGATTGCCATTTAACTATCAGTTACATTTTCCAGTAACGTATCTACTGGTAACAAAACATAAGTATTAACTCATTTTCATTCCTAATCAATGAATTAATACTGCCCTTATATTGCTATGCCTGTCCTAAACTCACTGGTTTAATCAGCAGTGTCCTCAATTGTATCATCCTCTTGCATTTTTCTAAATATCAGTTTATAAACCGTTATATATTGTATGAAATGTTTCCCATACCTAAGCCTTATGAAGTTATAGGAAGTGGGTCTTGTCTCTTTGGTTCATAAAAATCCATATTGAGCAAGGTTTACTGACCTTGTTTAAGATCAGTATATTGCTAAATGACAGTGCTCACTTTCTTACTAAACCTTGAAAATCAAAAGAGATTTAAAGAATTAACCTTGGAGAGCAGCAGTTAATATTTTATTATGTTGCCAGTTTTAATAATCACCAATTTGATACTAAGGCTGCTAGTCATTTATAATGAAGAGAAGTTACTTTGAAGTTGGTTGATTTATTATTGATTGACAGAAATATTATTTTTCCTAATGAATTAACTCATTATAGAAATTAAACATTGGTTTTATTAATTTAGAAAATAATTAGACACATTATGTGCATGATAGTGGCCTAAATGGATACTATTTTTTATTTTTGTTTGTTCTAATTAGTTATACATGACAGTAAAATGCACTTTGACACATCATACATAAATGGAGTATAAGTTCTCATTCTTCTGCATGTACATGATGTATAATCATACCAATTGTGTTGTCCCATATGCACAAAGGGTAATAATGTCTGGTTCATTCTGTTCTCCTTCCTGTGGGACGCCATTCTCACACGTGATCGGGTGCCTCCCGTTGAGGGTCTGAGGCACTTTGGCAAATGTCGAAGTTTTTCCCGTCCCTCTCCTGATGAGAGAGCCCATCCGTGTGGGGGTGTGCCTGACCACTGACCCCGGGGACCCAATCGCTGACCCTGACCTTGGAGTGCAGCCCCCCCTCAACCTTCATTGGATGGAATTCTCCCCTGAATCTCTGGTTCCCTAATAAAAGGCTACTCCCCGGCGTGCTCGCTCTCTCTCTCCTGCTAGTCCTGAGTAATCCTTGCTACCCTGCTGGGCGGCTAGAGGAGCGAACCAGAGAGGGGAGCCGTCTCGGACCTAGCAATAGAATTAAGGTAATTGAGTCTTGTGTTTTTATTTCGATCTCGTCTAACTAACTTTATGCCTAGAACCTCATTAATGAAACCACTGCGCAGGCCGCGTGGTAGATTTGGCGCCCAACGTGGGGCATTCTAGATTAGTTAGATTGAGTGGGAGCGCGCTATAAAGATAAGGAAAAAAGATATAAGGATAAGGAAAAAGGAAATAAAGAAATAAAGGAAAAAGATAAAGATAAAGGAAGAAGTGACATTGGGTCACAAAAGTACCTGGAGTTATTGAAGGAAAGAGACATTAAATTAATTAAAATGGGAAATTCAACTTCTTCTGATAAGGAAATGTACCTGACTATTTTAGACAGTATAATTAATCAGAAAGGGAAACAGATAAAGAAAACTCAGTTATTACAATTTTTAAAGATTGTAGGTGAATATTGTCCTTGGTTTTGTGAACAGGAATCTCCAAATTTACTTACTTGGGAGAAATTAGGAAGGAAGTTACAGAGAGTTTGTATTTCTAATGAATTACCTGGAGGCATTGAAAATATACAGAAAACATGGACAGCTCTAGAAGTTTGTCTTTTTAAATATATGGGCCAGAGTTCGTGGCCCCCTGAGGACCTTTTAAAAGGCATTCAACGAGCTGTTAGGTCTATTCAAATGGAGAATCAGCCTGAGGCTAAGTTAATTCCCTTTCCCTTAAGCCCTTTAAAAACAAAGGCACTAAAAGCCAAGCCAAAGGTTAGAAATGTGAACTTAAACTCGCAGCGCCATGCGGAGGATTCAGATGGCGCGGATCAGCCTGCTTTCTCGCCGCCATCATTCCCTCCTAGCGGGAGCCGAGCAACAATACGGGGAATTCCGGGGAAGGTCGCACAGTGTGACGTCACTGGCGCCGACCAGAACAGTCAGCGATTGGGTCCCCGGGGTCAGTGGTCAGGCACACCCCCACACGGATGGGCTCTCTCATCAGGAGAGGGCCGGGAAAAACTTCGACTTTTGCCAAAGTGCCTCAGACCCTCAACGGGAGGCACCCGATCACGTGTGAGAATGGCGTCCCACACCTTCCTACACCCATATCTGCTTTCTTCCCTTCACTCCCCTCTGCCTAATTCAAAGTAACTATTTTCTTGCCTAGCTCCCCACCCCTTATTGTGAATTAGCATCCACATTTCAGAGTAAACATTTGTCCTTTGGAATTTTGGGACTGGCTGATTTCACTTAGCACAAAGTCCATCCATTTACCAGTAAATGTCATAATTTCATTCTTTTTTTAGGGTGAGTAATATTCCATTGTGTATATATAGCACATTTTCTTTATCTATTCATCTGTTGAAGAACAACTAGGTATATTCCATAGTTTAGCTATTGTCAGTTGAACTGCTATAAACCTTGATATGGCTACATTACTGTACTCTGCTGATTATAAGTCCTTTGGGTATAAACCAAGAAGTGTGATAAGGGTCAAATGATGTTTCCATTCTGAGTCTTCTAAGGAATCTCCATATTGTTTTCCATGTTTATTGGCTGTACCAATTTACAGTCCCACCAGCAATATATAAGTGTGCCATTTCCCCCACATCCTTGCCAACACTTATTATTGCTTCTATTCTTTTTTATTGATTTGTTTAAAATATAAATGACAATGTAATGCATTACAATTCTTATTATACATATACAGCACAATTTTTCATATCTCTGTTTGTGTATAAAGTGTGTTGACACCAATTTGTGTCTTCATACATGTACTTTGGATAATGATGTCTATCACATTCCACCGTCCTTGCTAATCCCCTGCCCCCTCCCTTTCCCTCCCACACCTCTGTCCTATCTAGGATTCATCTATTCCTCCCATGGTCCCCCTCCCTACCCCATTATGAGTCAGCCTCCAAATATCAGAGAAAACATTCTGCATTTGTTTTTTGGGATTGGCTAACGTCACTTAGCATTATCTTCTCCAACGCCATCCATTTACCTACAAATGTCATGATTTTATTCTATTTTATTGCTAAGTAAAATTCCATTGTGAATATATGCCACATTTTTTTTATCCATTCATCCACTGAAGGGCATATAGTTTTGCTCCACAGTTTAGCTATTGTGAATTGTGCTGCTATAAACATTGATGTGGCTGTGTCCCTGTAGTATGCTGTTTTTAAGTCTTTGGGGTATAAAATGAGGAGGGGGATAACTGGGTCAAACAGCTGCCATTCTGACTGGAGTGAAATGAAATCTTAGAGTAGTTTTGATTTGCATTTCTCTAATTTCTGGAGATGTTGAACATTTCATATATTTGTTGACTGATCATATTTCTTCTGAAAATTGCATGTTCAGTTCTTTGGCCTGTTTATTGATTGGGTTATTTGGTATTTTGGTGTTGAGTTTCTTGAGTTCTTTATATATCCTGTAGATTAATACTCTATCTGAGGTGATTGTGGTAAAGATTTTCTTCCATTCTGTAGGCTCTCAACATTATTTATTGTTTCCTTTGCTGAGAAGCAGCTTTTTAGTTTGAATCCATCCAATTTATTGATTCTTGATTTTACTTCTTATGCTTTAGGAATCTTGTTAAGAAAGTCTGATCCTAAGCTGATGTGAAGATTTGAGCGCACTTTTCCTTCTATTGGGTGCAGGGTCCCTGTTCTAGTGACTAAGACTTGATCCACTTTGAATTGAGTTTCATGCATAGTGAGAGATAGGGGTCTAATTTCATTTTATTACATGTGGATTTCAATTTTCCTGGCACTAAATGGATACTTTAAAAGAGGAAAAATTGCTATGGTAATAAGTCTATTGTATTCTTGAAAATTACTGAGCAAAGTTGAAGTGTACTCACCATGAAAATATGTGAGCTAATACGTATGTTAATTACTTTGAATTAGCCATTCCATGATGTATTCATATTTCAAAACATGGTGTCATACAATATTAAGATATGTTCTGAGAGATGCATCATCAATTTCATCATTTTGGAAACATCATAATGTATGCTTACATAAACTAAGATGTCACTAGGTGATATAATTTTATGGGACACATATACCACAATCATATATGTGGTCCATTGTTAAAATGTTATATATACAGTGCATGACTGCATATAACTTATGTCAATTAAAACAATATATAAATTAGAAAAAAACACTAGGGTCATGAAAGCTGAAGTTTCATTTATGTAAACATTGTTACTATAAAAAGTCTATCTAAAATAATTTTTATATTAATAAGTGATGATTATTGTAGACTAGAAAATAATGAAGGATTATACATTAAAATGTTTGTGAAAAGTAGAGATTACAGTGAAACAGAAAAGGAGTAACCCTATAGTCCACATTAATCACCTTAGAGTTAACTAGAAAAAATATCATGTGGAAAGTTGAGATCACAACAGAAAACAAGTTTACAGAAGGTTCCCAAGGACAGGTAATTATTTTCTCAAAGATACTACAACAGAGGAAAAAATTGCCTTGTATCACAGTGATAAAGGAAGCCCTCATGTAGACATTGTTCCATTCTGAAGTAGGATTTGAAACACTCGAGAGAAGAGGGACAATGATTACAGGTAGAGAAATTGTAAACAAAATATTATGGCAAGATTGCTTCTGAGTATAGAAGGGTCATTGTTTTCAAAATTGAAAAGGTATGTTTGGACAGGAGTTTGAAAATCATTAACTGCCAAGCAAAGGAACCACAATCTTTATCTTCTGAGGTGGTTTTCAATGATTTATTGTGCAGAACTCTGTCCAATTAAAGACAATAGACTCAACTGCTTCTAGTATGGGCCCACCTAAAGAGAGTTAAGTGACCTGATATATTTATTTGCCCCAATGAGTGTTTTTTGAGGGAAGGCCTTAGCTCCCTTGAGTAGTTAGTAGGTCTTCCTTCTAACTATTTTTCCCAGCACCACTAGATGGATACTTTAAAAAAGTTTTCTATAGTAATCTGAGCAAACTTGAACTAATACATATGTTAATTACCTTGAATTAGCCATTCCATGATATACTCATATTTCAAAACATGGTATTATAGAATGTTAAGATATGTTCTGAGAGATGCATCACTCTGAGAGAATGTACCAGAATCTCTAGAGAAGAATTAGTAGTTTGTCCTTTCCCTGTATGCACATAGAAGAAAAACTGATAATTTATCTAAATAGGAAGGGTTTCTTTGATTGATTGATTGATTAGTTCGTTCGTTCATTCATTCATTCATTCATTGTGCCGAAAATCAAACCCAGTGCCTCGAACATGCTAGGCAAGCACTCTACCACTGAGCTACAACCCCATCCTGAGGGATTCCTTCTTTAAAACTGAGTTTTACTTTCGAAAGTTCAATCTGATGGCAACGCAGGAGTTGAAGTATTTCAGATAGAGACTGGAGATCTACAAGCCAGTTTGAGATTTTTTTCCAACCGCCCAGGTGATAATGGCCTGAACTAGCTTCCTGCCAAGGGACTGTGAAAGGGAAGGCTAGATGTAAGTGTCATTATAATGCAAGATAAAAGAAGACTCTGGAGTGAATATGAAGCAAGATGAAGAGGAGCTATGAAGTATAGGTACTGTGAGAATTATAGGCTCTGTTCTACAAAAGAGAAAATGGGTTTAGAGAGGTTACCCCACACCACTGAGATCAGATAGCTTGCAGGTTGTAAAGCAGATCATTAAATCAAGGCCTTTCAACCCTTAACTTATTTGCTTTACTATGCCACACTTGACTTCAGTTTTAGACTTAGTAAATTTGGTGTGAAAGCAGATTGAGAATAGGGACAAAATGTTAACACAGAAGCAGTCTAATTTTCTTACAGCTAATGAACATCATAATCCATGTGGACTGCAGCAAGGATGTTTCTACCACTGGGATCTAGGCATCTATTTCCAAATCATAAATACAAAAATGAGTTTTAGGTATCAGGAATCCACTACAGAATTGCTGTATGAGATTCTCTGGTCTGGGGCTTATATATACGTATTAAAATAGAAATCCCTACCCAATTGATTCTGCTATGTGCTCTGGTTAAGAACACTATGGTTAAAAAAGGAAGTCATTGCTCAATAGAAAGTTTATTGTAATATTTAAAAGTAATTAATTTTGTAGACCTTTAAATCTTATAACTCTCTAAGACAAGAAATTCAGAATTAAAAGTCAGTTATATTAATCTACTGATATTTATCCTTTATTTCTATATTATTACTTTCTTCAATTTCCATCATATATTTGTTCATCAGTTGGTTTTGATGAACTTCTCTTTACTTTCAAATAGAATTTAAAAATATTGTTCTACCAGAGATTCAGTTCATTGTTTTTAAATATTTCATTGAATCTTAGAGATGAGATTTCTCCCTCAAAAAATCAATACAAGCCTGCTGATTTTATTTATTCTAATATGAAAGCACATAAAATGAATATGGCCAACAAAGGTTAAAAAGTAAGTCTGTTTTGCAAAAGACTAGATTGCCAATTGAAGCAGAAAATTATATTCAGTGCATTGGATTTATGCATTGTTTTAGTCTTCTCCAACCAATTTGGAAGTGCATTCTTATAAAATTGAGATTATTACAAATCCTGTGCTAAGCAGCTAAAATAATGTGCCTATGCCAAGGTCATATCTTAAAAGTTGGGTGGAACACCTTGCAATCAAATCTAAGTTTATGAATGAACTCTATGTATTTTTCTGACTTATTCCAATAACTGAATTTTTATTTTTTACCTAATATTGTCTTAATTTTTACTTTACCTTTGACAGTGTTTCATACATATTCATTGCTTGAAAGAAATTAAGCAGACATTATTCTAAAGTCAATATTGAGTCTGCTAATGAAAATGGTTAAGTTAATTAACTTAATGGCAACCCTCACTGAACTTATTCAAAGCTATTTCCCCTCGTGATGTGTTTTCCTGAAGAAATGATGCATAGAAATTAAACTCCTGTTATTCTCTATTGTTCTATATCAGCCTCTAAATTGTTACTTTACATGTTACAACCTGTTGCATGATGAATAATTATGACAATTTAATGGCAGCAGGTAAAAGATAAAAGCCTAAGGGTTATTTAAACTGTCTTTTCTTAAGAAAAGGAATTTTAAAATATTGTTCCACCAAAGATTCAATTCATTGTTCATAAATATTAGATAAAAACAAAGCCAAATTAGTATTTTAGTGCACAAGTTTAGTTTTAAATCAGATACAAAAGTCATATTTTATTTTTGTCTTTTGTTGTTTTGCATCCATTAAAAATTAAAAAAAATGTTCAAAACAAGAGAAAAAACCCACCCATTTTAGCATTGCGTATACTGAAAGGTTATTTTAGGATACTTTATAAAATTTTCCTCCATGCTCTATAAGCAGATGTAGATCCAGGTTTTGTGGAGCTTGAAGAATATTCTACTGTAGCAATCTTCTTTAAGTCCAAAAATATAATAGTAAAAATACAATATTAGGTATGAGCATGGAAAATATTTTATTAAAGAAATAAAAGGTATGACAAATTTTAATTTTGAATAACTGACAAATACTACATACATAATGAAATTAAGAAAACAAGTGCAGTTTTTAATAGTTAACTATCTCTATAATACGATAATATACATAGTACTATGAAATACTTTCCCCCCGTCTGTCTGCATTCTTTTAACATCTCTTCAAATGAGAGAATCAGAAGATAGTTTCATATTTCCTTTGGCATTGTCTATTAATATTGATAGTTTAGAATTTTTCCACATTCACAACTCATTGTTGATGATGGCATGTAAATTATTAGCATTATTCCCAAATTCAAGGAAAACCTATAAAGGTTTATTCACATATGAATGGTAAAATTTGCCATCAAATTATCTTGCCCAGTAACTAAGAAAAAAATTCAGGCTAGTCATACTGAATATCCAGACTTTATTAAGGAAAATGGTAGAATGCAAAAAAAAATGAGGATTATTTAATCTTTACTTTTGAAACAAATGGACAAGGGTAAGGTCTTAGTTCAAGAATAGAAGAGAAATTGGAAGTATGGAGGTCAGTCCTCAGTAATAGTTGTAAAACAACAAGTTTAGTGAAATAGGAAGGAAGAAACCCAAGCAAAAGTATGCCAAGTTTTAGAGAATCACTGAAGCAGAGTAAGCTGAAAGATGTTAACAATTAGCAAAGTAAATCTCCATCAAAGCCATCCCTGTCAGATGTGCCAGCCATCAAGCATTGGCCACAGATGAAATCTTTGGAAAGCAGAATGGGATCTTCTTGGGTTATTAATGGGATTTTACTTCTTAATGGTTTCAGGTTCCCCTTGCACTCTAACACTATAGTATACTTCATTTAAATTCCATTTAAAAGTGTTTATAAAATAACTTCAAACCCCATATGCTGCACAAAACTGTTAAACCTCACCCAATTGCCATCATGTTATTTCACATTCCAATCATAACTAGGATTTCAAGAATTAACAAATGAAAATATAGAACACCTAGATTTCTTAAACATAAGTATATCCCAAATAGTGCTCAAAAATATCACTGGAAAATATTCATTGCTTTGTGAAATTTAAACTTAACTGGGCATTTTGTATTTTATCTGGCAACTCTACTCATAAGTCTTTACTCTTCCCCCCACACTGTCAAGCTCAGGCAAATACTTCACTTTTTCATGAACTGTCTGGAATGGCTTTTGCTCATTTAATCATTAATTTACACACAACTCAAATAAGGTTTTCTTCATGAAATCTTCCTTCCCTTCTACCACCTGTTTCTCCTTTCTACCTCCAGGCTAATAGTCCCTTCAGATTCCATACCTTCACAGTTCTTTGTGTCTGTCTTTATTAGAGTATTCATCACTTAGTAATTCAAATATATATATATATATATATATATATATATATATATATATATATATTTATATATTTATTTTTTATTTTTTATTGGTTGTTCACAACATTACAAAGCTCTTGACATATCATATTTCATACATTAGATTCAAGTGGGTTATGAACTCCCAATTTTTACCCCAAATACTGATTGCAGAATCACATCGGTTACACGTCCACATTTTTACATAATGCCATATTAGTAACTGTTGTATTCTGCTACCTTTCCTATCCTCTACTATCCCCCCTCCCCTCCCCTCCCATCTTCTCTCTCTACCCCATCTACTGTAATTCATTTCTCTCCTTGTTTATTTCCCCATTCCCCTCACAGCCTCTTATATGTAATTATGTATAGCAATGAGGGTCTCCCTTCATTTCCATGCAATTCCCTTTTCTCTCCCTTTCCCTCCCATCTCATGTCTCTATTTAATGTTAATCTTTTCTTCCAGCTCTTCCTCCCTGCTCTGATCATAGTTGCTCTCATTATATCAAAGAAGACATTTGGTATTTGTTTTTTAGGGATTGGCTAGCTTCACTAAGCATAATCTGCTCTAGTGCCATCCATTTCCCTGAAAATTCCATGATTTTATCATTTTTTAGTGCTGCGTAATACTCCATGGTATATAAATGCCAATTTTTTTTTTTTTATCCATTCATCTATTGAAGGGCATCTGGGTTGGTTCCACAGTCTAGCTATTGTGAATTGTGCTGCTATGAACATCGATATGGCAGTATCCCTGGGTAAAATGGTGGTTCCATTCCCAGCTTTCCCAGGAATCTCCATACTGCTTTCCAAATTGGCCGCACCAATTTGCAGTCCCACCAGCAATGTACAAGAGTACCATTTTTCCCCACATCCTCACCAGCACTTGTTGTTCTTTGACTTCATAATGGCTGCCAATCTTACTGGAGTGAGATGGTATCTTAGGGTGGTTTTGATTTGCATTTCTCTGACTGCTAGAGATGGTGAGCATTTTTTCATGTACTTGTTGATTGATTGTATGTCCTCCTCTGAGAAGTGTCTGTTCAGGTCCTTGGCCCATTTGTTGATTGGGTTATTTGTTTTCTTATTGTTTAATTTTTTGAGTTCTTTGTACATTTTGGATATTAGGGCTCTATCTGAAGTATGAGGAGTAAAGATTTGTTCCCATGATGTAGGCTCCCTATTTACCTCTCTTATTGTTTCTCTTGCTGAGAAAAAACTTTTTAGTTTAAGTAAGTCCCATTTGTTGATTCTTGTTATTCACTCTTGTGCTATGGGTGTCCTATTAAGGAATTTGGAGCCCAACCCCACAATATGTAGATCAGAGCCAACTTTTTCTTCTATCAAACACAGAGTCTCTGATTTGATATCAAGGTCCTTGATCCATTTTGAGTTAACTTTTGTGCATGGCGAGAGGAGGGGATTCAATTTCATTTTGTTGAATATGGATTTCCAGTTTTCCCAACACCATTTGTTGAAGATGCTATCCTTCCTCCATTGCATGCTTTTAGCCCCTTTATCAAATATAAGATAATTGTCACTTTGTGTATTAGTCTCTGTGTCCTCTATTTTATACTATTGGTCTACCCCCCTGTTTTGGTACCAGTACCATGCTGTTTTTGTTACTATTGCTCTGTAGTACAATTTGAAATCTGGTATCGCTATACCGCCTGATTCACACTTCCTGCTTAGAATTGCTTTTGGTATTCTGGGTCTTTTATTTTTCCATATGAATTTCATGATTGCTTTATCTATTTCTACAAGAAATGCCGTTGGGATTTTGATTGGCATTGCATTAAACCTATAGAGAACTTTTGGTAATATTGCCATTTTGATGATGTTAGTTCTGCCTATCCATGAACAGGGTATATTTTTCCATCTTCTAAGATCATCTTCTACTTCTCTCTTTAGGGTTCTGTAGTTTTCATTGTATAAATCTTTCACCTCTTTTGTTAGGTTGATTCCCAAGTATTTTATTTTTTTGAGGATATTGTGAATGGGGTGTTTTTCCTCATTTCCGTTTCAGAAGTTTTGTCGCCGATATACAGAAATGCCTTTGATTTATACGTGTTGATTTTATATCCTGCTACTTTGCTGAATTCATTTATTAGCTCTAGTAGTTACCTTGTAGACCCTTTTGGGTCTGCTAGGTATAGAATCATGTTATCCGAAAATAGTGATAATTTAAGTTCTTCTTTTCCTATTTTTATGCCTTTAATTTCTTTCATCTGTCTAATTGCTCTGGCCCATGTTTCGAGAACTATATTGAATAGAAGTGGTGATAGAGGGCATCCCTGTCTTGTTCCAGATTTTAGAGGGAATGCCTTCAGTTTTTCTCCATTTAGGATGATGCTAGCCTGAGGTTTAGCATATATAGCTTTTACAAAGTTGAGGTAAGTTCCTGTTATCCCTAGTTTTTCTAGAGTTTTGAACATAAAAGGGTGCTGTACTTTGTCGAATGCTTTTTCTGCATCTATTGAGATGATCATATGGTTCTTATCTTTAAGTCTATTGATGTGGTGAATAACATTTATTGATTTCCGTATATTGAACCATCCTTGCATCCCAGGGATGAATCCTACTTGATCATGGTGCACAATATTTTTGATGTGCCTTTGTATCCGATTCGCCAGTATTTTATTGAGGATTTTTGCATCTAGCTTCATCAGAGATATTGGTCTGTAGTTTTCTTTCTTTGAGGTGTCTTTGTCTGGTTTCGGAATCAGGGTGATGTTGGCCTCATAGAATGAATTTGGAAGAGCTCCCTCTTTTTCTATTTCCTGAAATAACTTGAAAAGTATTGGTATTAATTCTTCTTTAAAGTTTTTGTAGAACTCTGCTGTATACCCATCCGGTCCTGGGCTTTTCTTGGTTGGTAGTCTTTTGATTGCTTCTTCTATTTCATCCATTGATATTGGTCTGTTCAAATTGTGTGTATCCTCCTGACTCAGTCTGGGCAAATCATATGACTTCAGAAATTTATCAATGTCTTCACTATCTTCTATTTTATTGGAATATAGGTTTTCAAGATAATTTCTAATTGTCTTCTGTATTTCTGTAGCATCTGTTGTGATATTGCCTTTTTCATCCCGTATGTTAGTAATTTGAGTTCTTTCTCTTCTTCTCTTTGTTAGCATGGCTAAGGGTCTGTCAATCTTATTTATTTTTTCGAAGGACCAACTTTGAGTTTTGTTAATTTTTTCAATAGTTTCTTTTGTTTCAATTTCATTGATTTCCGCTCTGATTTTAATTATTTCTTGCCTTCTGCTACATTTGCTGTTGTTTTGCTCTTCCTTTTCTAGGGCTTTGAGATGAAGTGTGAGCTCATTTATTTGTTGGTTTTTCCTTTTTTTGAGGAATGACTTCCAGGCAATGAATTTCCCTCTAAAAACTGCTTTCATTGTGTCCCATAGATTCTGATATGTTGTATCTGTATTTTCATTTATCTCTAAGAATTTTTTTATTTCCTCCTTTATGTCTTCTGTAACCCATTGATCATTCAGTATCATATTGTTCATTTTCCATGTGATGTAGGATTTTTCCTTTCTTCTTTTATCATTGATTTCCAGTTTCATTCCATTATGATCAGATAAAATGCATGGTATTATCTCCACCCCTTTATATTTACTGAGGGTTGTCCTATGGCATAATATATGGTCTATCTTTGAGAAGGATCCATGTGCTGCTGAGAAAAAAGTATATCCACTTGATGATGGTTGATATATTCTATATATGTCAGTTAAGTCTAGGTTATTGATTGTGATGTTGAGTTCTATAGTTTCTTTATTCAACTGTTGTTTGGAGGATCTGTCCAATGGTGAGAGAGGTGTGTTGAAGTCACCCATAATTATTGTGTTGTGGTCTATTTGATTCTTGAACTTGAGTAGAATTTGTTTTATGAACGTCGCAGCACCATTATTTGGTGCATAAATATTGATAATTGTTATGTCTTGTTGGTGAATGGTTCCTTTTAACAGTATATAATATCCTTCCTTATCCGTTTTGATTAACATAGTCTTGAAGTCGATTTTATTCGATATGAGGATGGCCACCCCTGCTTGCTTACAAGGACCGTGTGCGTGGTATATTTTTTCCCAACCTTTCACCTTGAGCCTGTGTATGTCTTTTCCAATCAGATATGTCTCCTGGAGGCAGCATATTTTTGGATTTGTTTTTTTAATCCATGTTACCAGCCTATTTCGCTTTATTGGAGAGTTTAAGCCATTAACGTTTACAGTTACTATTGATATATGGTTTGTACTTCCTGCCATGTTTGATTATTTATCTTTTTTTCTAATGTAGTTTGTTTCTCCATGATTAGCTTTCTCCCCGTCCTCTGTATTTACCGAGGCACTTCCCACTGATGGTTTTGGTTATTGTTTTTCATTTCTTCCTCGTGTAGTGTTTTGCTCAAGACACTTTGCAATGCTGGTTTTCTGGCTGCAAATTCTTTTAGCTTTTGTTTATCCTGAAAGATTTTTATTTCGTTGTAGTACCTGAAACTTAATTTTGCTGGATATAGAATTCTTGGTTGGCATCCATTGTCTTTCAGTGTTTGAAATACCTTGTTCCAGGATCTTCTTGCTTTCAGCGTCTGTGATAAAAAATCTGTTGTTAATCTTATTGGTTTACCCCTGAATGTAATCTGCCTCCTTTCTCTTGTAGCTTTTAATATTTTATCTTTGTTTTGTATATTGGATATCTTCATAACAATGTGTCTTGGCGTTGGTCTACTGTGATTTTGTGTGCTCGGAGTCCTGTATGCATTTACAATTTGTATATTCGTTTCCTTTTTTATTTCTGGAAAGTTTTCTGTAATTATTTCATTCAGCAGGTTACTCATTCCGTTGGTTTGAATCTCTGTGCCTTCCTCTATCCCGATGACTCTTAAATTTGTTTTTTTTTATGTTATCCCATATCTCTTGGATGTTTTTCTCGTGATTTTTAACCAGCCTTTCTGAGTTGGCTAGACTCTTTTCCAGATGATATATTTTGTCTTCATTATCTGACATTCTGGCTTCTACTTGCTCCACTCTGTTAGTGATACTCTCATTTGAGTTTTTAATTTGGTTTATCTTTTCTTTCATTTCTAGAATTATTGTTTGATTTTTTTATAATCTCTATCTCCTGATAAAGATGCTTAACTTCTTCTTTTATCTGTTTATGTAATTCATTTTCAATGTATTCTTTCACTGTTTGAATTTGCTGTCTCATATCCTCTTTAAGGTTCCATTCCATCTGTCTAAGGTATTCCTTGAGTTCCTTATATGACCATTTTTCTGATGGCTCTAGGTCCTCCTGAATATTTAGGCTGTCCTGCATTGTTTGTACTCCTTTTCTTCCTTGCTTTTTCATGCTGCTCATGTTACTTCTTGTTCTGTTTGACTGCTGAGTTACTGTTTACTCCTATAAATTTATTTGATGCTTGGGAGAAAAGGTATTAGAAGGGAAGGGAAGAAGTCATTAAAGAGAATGAGAGTAAGCAGATAGAATTCGAGGAAGGGGGAATAAGAGAATTGAAAAGAGATGAAAAGACAAATAATAATAAAAAATGAAAATTAAAATTCAAAAAATAAAATAAAATAATAAAAAATTTAAAAAATTTAAAAAAAATTAAAAAAAATATTTACAAAACAACAACAAAAAAATGAAAATAAAAAAACCAAATTAAAAAAAATAATAAATGCAGTCTT
Organism: Urocitellus parryii; assembly: GCF_045843805.1. Classification (NCBI taxonomy): domain Eukaryota; kingdom Metazoa; phylum Chordata; class Mammalia; order Rodentia; family Sciuridae; genus Urocitellus; species Urocitellus parryii. The sequence goes on from NC_135547.1 coordinate 106,271,062, forward strand.
AGAGTTTGTTTAACTTCTCTTCCAGTAGGTGGAGCTGTGCCCACTGGGCCAAGCTTCTCCTCTCAATAGGCGGGAACCAATCATTGTGCAGCAGCTTTTCCTCCCAGACTGGGTGAGTCTGGAATCCTGAGTGCCTAGGGCCTTCTCTTGTGTCTAGACACTTCCCCTCTTTTCCTCAAGCCAGGGCCTGCTCACTGGTGATGCTCACCACAATACTGGCTACATGCCAGGTCTGTTGATCCTGGGAGCTCTGTTTTCATGAACGCCTGGGCACACTCTCCCTGTTTGCCTCCCTTGGACCCTAAGTTTGTAGAGCTTGGGGCTGAGAAACCCCAGCGAATTTGCTTGCTCTCCGGTAGCCACGCCCCCGGTAGCTGGTACAAGGGACCTCAGTTGTCAGCACTGGTGGGAGCGGTAGCCGGGAGTTCCGCGCCGCAAGTCCTGTGCCACTCCTGATTCCCTCGTTCTGGCTATCGTGCTTATGGGAGAGCTGGGAGGGGGGAGGGGCCCTTAAGGTTTCCCTGCTGTGTGGAGAGGGAAGGCTAGGGGATTGCACACCTGTTGCCGCTGGTTTCAATGAAGTTATCTCCTCAGCCGCGTTTTGGTAACGTCAGTTCTCCACCATAGTGGTATCCCATGCAAATGGTGACCGTTCGTTCCCTTTGCCGGGTGACCAATGCAACTGGTGGGTCCTGACTGTCTCTCCCAAGCCCTGTTTCAATCCTGTGGCCACTACCTATGAAGGCTCGGTTGGCATTTACTTCCGTAGGATCAGAAGGGCTGACTAGTTGTTTCCGCTGGATTGTTAGTGCTGAGTCATAGCAGTTTGGCTGCGAGAAGCAGGCGAACGAGAGCTTGAATGCAGCTGATCCCGGCTCGGTGTGTGTTCTGAGAGGCCTGGACTGTTCACCCCAGATCCACGTCAGCTCTGCATTGCCTAGTGATCCTGAGCAAACAGCATTTAGACAGTTTACGACTCCCTATGCCCATGAAGCTGAAGAGGTCAGAGATTTGATCTCTCCGCACCCGCCGCCATATTGGATCCTCTGTCTATATATTTATTTTTTCTTTCAGAATAAATATTCACTACAGGAAGGTATGATTACCAAGCACCATGTCTGGCTCATTCACAGCCCTAAATAATTTTTATTTCAACAAATAACCAACTAGCCAATTCAACAATTTTTAATGATTGAAATCAATTTCAGTGCTCTTATTTAAATTCATGATTCTTGATGTGAAATTCGTAGATTAAATGCAGTCTGGAATTCTGAGTAATTTATATAAAATTGATGAATAGGAGCATAACTTAAAATTTATAGTTCTAATTCCACCTTTGGCTCTTACAAGGTTTAGGAAAAGACAGTATCTGATGTTTAAAGAGTGTTATCACAATGAAAAAAATTATAATGTTGGTCCAACAGAGTTGCTCTTATGGACAGCTGTGTGTGGATTTCACACAGTCCCTGAGGAATTAACTTGGAATGCAAAAGTTAGGAGCAACATCTACATTTGACTTTACGTGGCATTTTTCTTTCCCTTTAGTTCACAAGTGTTGGCCAGATGTCCCAAAATGTCTCTGCTCTTCCCTCAGGACTTGAGATATTTTGCATTTGCCTAATCTGGTCCTGAAAGTGGTAGAGCCCCAGGCCTGAGAATGGCTGTGTCTCACCTTTCTCTTGGAAGTCAGAGTCTAAAATGTTGCCACATCATCAGAAACATAGCTGCAAACTTATCCAGAGCCAAGAGATAGCTCTGGACATCTTGGGCTGGACAAAATTGTTAGCCATTTGGTGTCAGCCGTTGTGCTAGGTCCATTACACAGGTTATCTGGCAGAAATCCTAGTTTTGGAGGGACATTTAAATCCTGTAAATAAATGGCTGAAATACCAGTAGTTTATTGTGTCAAGGCTGTATCCAAAATTGCTTTGTTAGGATTTATTATGTTGCTCATTTTCTTGCTGTGAAGGAAATTAAGCTTGCATCTGTTTAGGGTGACTAGGTATCCTGTTGTCATAGGATTTTCCACATCTTAGTCCTATGTAATAGGATCTGGATAAATCCTTAGAGAACATTCATCTTTTGTGTTCATAGATGATCAAATGTCAGGGAAACAAAGTCTTGATCACCTCACCCTTAAGCTCACTGATACCCTCAGGGCTCTATATTTTCCTTTGTTCTCCATCAGAGATAAAATTTATTCATATAAAGTTCAAGCTAGATGGGACCTCAGGAGCTCTAATCCAATCTCTGTATTTTTCAGTTGAGAATATTCCAGAGATACTTGGTAAAGGCCCCTGCATTATGCAAACAGTGACATGGGTGGTTTTAGAACTCCAGTTGGGCTGGGGATGTGGCTCAAGTGGTAGCGCGCTCCCCTGGCATGCGTGCAGCCCGGGTTCGATCCTCAGCAACACATACCAACAAAGATGTTGTGTCCGCCAAGAACTAAAAAATAAATATTAAAAATTCTCTCTCTCTCTCTCTCCTCTCTCACTCTCTCTTAAAAAAAAAAAAAGAACTCCAGTGGTCACCTGACTCCCAGTCCTCTGTTACTCTTCCCTCCAATGCAATATTTTTTTATTAAATGATTTATTTATTCTAATTTGTCATATATGATGGAAGAATGCAATTCATTTCACATTACACATTTAGAGCACATTTTTTCAAGTCTATGGTTGTACACAAAGTATTTTCACACCATTCGTGTCTTCACTCATGTACTTAGGGTAATGATGTCTAACTCACTCCACCATCTTTCCTAGACACATGGCCCCTCCTTTCCCCTACCTCCCCTTTGCCCTATCTAAAGTTCCTCCATTCCTCATATGCACTCCTCCTCCATTGCCATTATGAGTCAGCATCCTTATATCAAAGAAAATATTCGGCCTTTGGTTTTGGGGGATTAGCTTACTTCACTTAGCCTTATATTCTCCAACTCCATCAATTTACCTGCAAATGCCATGATTTTATCCTCTGTTAATACTGAGTAATATTCCACTGTGTATATATGCCAAAGTTTCCCTATCCATTCATCTACTGAAGGGCATCTAGATTGGTTCTACAATTTAGCTATTGTGAATTGTGTTGCTATAAACATTGATATGGGTGTGTCCCTCTAGTATGCTGTGTTTAAGTCCTTTGGGTATAAACCAAGGAGTGGGATAGCTGGGTCAAATGGTGGTTCCATTCCAAATTTTCCAAGGAATCTCCATAATGTTTTCCAGATTGGCTGCACCAATTTACAGTCCCACCAGCAATGTATGAGTGTGCCTTTTCCCCCACATCCTCACCAACACTTATTGCTGTTTGTATTCTTGATAGCTGCCATGGTTTACATTTCTCTAATTGCTAGATATGTTGAACATTTTTTTCATATATTTGTTGAATGATTATATATCATATTCTTAGAGTATCTGTTCAGTTCCTTGGCCCATTTATTGATTGGGTTATTTGATTTTTTTTTTTGGTGTTAAGTTTTTTGAGTGATTTCTATATCCTGGAGATTAGTGTTCTATCTGATGTGTTTGTGGTAAATATTTGCTCCCATTCTATAGGCTCTCTTTTCACTTCACTGATCGTTTCTTTTGCTGTGAAGAAGTTTTTTAGCTTGAATCCATCCCATTTATTGATTCTTGGTTTTGATTCTTGTGCTACAGGAGTCTTATTAAGGAAGTGGGGCCTAATCTGACATGATGGAGATTTGGGCCTACTTGTTCTTCCATTAGGCACAAGGTCTCTTGTTTAATTCCTAGGTCCTTGATTCACTTTGAGGTGAGTTTTGTGCATGGTGAGAGATAGAGATTTAATTTCATTTTGTTACATGTGAATTTCAAGTTTTCCCAGCACCATTTGTTGAAGAGGCTATCTTTTCTCCAATATATGTTTTTGGTGCCTTTGTATAATATGAGATAACTATAATTATGTGGGTTTGTCTCTGTGTCCTCTATTCTGTACCATTGGTCTACAGGTCTATTTTCATGCCAATACCATGCTGTTTTTGTTACTATTGCTCTGTAGTATAGTTTAAGGTCTGGAATAGTAATGCCACCAGTTTTACTCTTCTTGCTAAGGATTGCTTTGGCTCTTCTGGGTCTCTTGTTTTTCCAGATGAATTTCACGATTGCTTTTTTCTATTTCTATGAGGAATGTCATTGGGATTTTGATCAGAATTGCATTTAATCTGTATAGTGCTCTTGGTAAAATGGTCATTTTGACAATATTAATTCTACCTGTCCAAGAACAAGGTAGATCTTTCCATCTTCTAAGGTCTTCTTTAATGTCTTTCTTTAGCATTCTGGAGTTTTCATTGTAAAGGTCTTTCACCTCTTTTGTTAGGTTGATTCCCAAGTATTTTTTTTTTAGGCTATTATAAATGGGGTGGTTTTCTTAGTTTCTCTTTCTGAGGACTTGTCACTGATGTACAGAAATGTCTTTGATTTATGGGTGTTGATTTTATATCCTGCTACTTGACTGAATTCATTTATTAGTTCTAGGAGATTTCTGGTGCAATTTTTTGGGGTCTTCTAGGTATAGAATCATATCATCAGTAAATAATGATAATTTGAGTTCTTTTCCTCCAGTGCAATATTCATGTAATACCCCAACTCTCATTTTCCTTACCTAGCCATATTCTACTCTCTGTTTTCCCCTTGATTACAATCCAGGTGAAACCACCACCAGAGTTCCTCACCTGCAACATTGGAATGGATCACCATTTTTCTTTTCCTTTTCTCTTATAGTAAAGTATCATTATCCATGTGCATTCATTCCTTTTTTAAGTACCTGCCGCTTTAGATTAGAAGTTAATGAATAATAGTGTTGCATGGTATGCAGCCTGGGAGCCAAAATATTGGACAAGCAAGGATCTTCAAATGAAACTAGTGTTCTAATTTCCTGTACAATGTGTTTGGAGGACAGGTCTCAGAGTCCTTAGCATGACAATTCAGTTAAACATGGAGGCCAGAGATTAAGAATATTGAATCAACACACATAAGGCTTCTTCTGAGTGTAGGAAGCATATTGGAGATGGTTTGTCCAAGATAAGCTAATATTTTGTTCTCTTTCATAATGCTTGCTTAAAATATTTCTTTAGCATTTATTTTAGTGGGTTTAAAATATTTTATATCAATTTACAAACTATTTACCTTTTACTTTTTGTTAAAATCATGAAATCAGAAGATATAATAAAAATCACATGAATATATATATATATGGATTATCTTTCATTTAATAGTTTTCTGCTGTTCCAAATTGCATAGCATTATTCTATATTAGTGCAGTCTAGAAGAAAAATAATAGACCCACACATGGGATTTTAATCCTAATGTCTACTTTAAAATGCTAAAAAGCAAACAGGTTAAATTAATTGTAATGATATATTTTATTTAACCAATTGTATCTAAAATTGAATTATGCCAACATTGTAATCAATACAAAAATATCAAGATATTTTATGGTTCTTTTCTTCTAAACCTTTCAAATGCAGTATGTATTTTATACTTACAGCCTATTTCTATTTTAAATAGCCATACTTCAAGTGTTTAATAGTGACTTTTGGCTAGTATTAAGCGGACTGAACAGCAAAGTTCTGTGCTTATTGATACCAGCAATAACTTAAAGGATATGGCAAAAGATTTTTTAAAATTTATCTTTATGACTTTTATGTTGGAGTATCATTTCCATTTTATAATTTTTGTTTGATTTTCTTTCTTTTTTTTGTACTAGGCGTTGAACCCAGGGGTCCTCAACCACTGAGCAACATCCCCATCCCCAGTGCTTTTTAATATTTTATTTAGAGACAGGGTCTTGCTAAGTTGCTTAGGGTCTCACTAAGTTGCAGATCCTGGCTTTGAACTTGGGATTCTCCTGCCTCAGTCTCCTGAGCCATTGGAATTACAGGTGTGCACCACTGCATATGGCTTTGATTTGATTTTCTTTTGCTCTTTTTTTTTTTCTAAGCTACACAACTTTGTGGAAAACAAAACAATATGAAAGTGAATAATTAAACATAGACAATTTATTCTTACTAAGCATTTATCATTAGCAATATTCAAGTTCCAAATGTCAGCTGACTGCATCTGCAAGCTTCAGCTACCTGATGCCAGGTGGATGGCCTAGCCAAACCAGACATTTGCACATTCATTTGGCCCATATTATCCATGAGTTCTGCATCCCTGGATTGAACTAACTGCTTTTCAAAATTTTTCCAAAAACATGCATCTGTAACTGAACATGTATAAACATTTTTCTTGTTTTTATTCCTTAAACAATATAGTACAACAACTCTTTACATAGCATTTACATTACTTTAGGTATTGTAAGTAATACAAGGATGATTTAAAGGATACAGAAGGACACATATAGTTCACATGCAAATACTGTATCATTTTATATAAGAGACTTGAGCATCTGTAGCCCTGGGACTGGGTAGGCTGTGATGAAATGGCAGGCCAGAAAGACTGTGGATTTTCAAGTTTCCTTTTAAGGATGTTGTTTCATCCATTTTCCAAGTTTCATCAGCAAACTCATTTAAATTTTCTCATTGAAACCCTGGTACCACCCTCATTTATTCACTTATTAAAACAGCTCTGGGGGGCTGGGGATGTGGCTCAAGTGGTAGGGCGCTCGCCTGGCATGCGTGCGGCCCGGGTTCGATCCTCAGCACCACATACCAACAAAGATGTTGTGTCCGCCGAGAACTAAAAAATAAATATTAAAATTTCTCTCTCTCTCTCCCCTCTCTCACTCTTTAAAAACAAACAAACAAACAAACAAAAAAAAAAACAGCTCTGGGAGACAGGCAGGGGAAAAACTTAGATGGACTAGAGGTGGAGCCACTCCTTGGTAATGTACAACAAAGATCAGTTTTACCCTATAAAGGTCCAGAGACCATATATTTTAGGCTTTGCTGGCCATAAAGTCTCTGCCACAACTACTCAATGCTGCTCTTAATATTGCTAAAGCAGCCTTAAAACATAAACACTATGCAAGCAAATGGGCATGGCCATGTCCCAATAATACTTTATTTATGGGCATAAATTTGAATTTTACACAATATTCATGTGTCACCTGTCTTGATTTTTAAATTATTTAAAACATAAAAATTGTTCTTCTAAAACTGTATAAAAACAGGTGAAAGCTGTATTTAACCCTTGAGTCAAGAGTTTGCTGCCCTTTGCCCAAGACTCTTGTTGAAATGGGCTAAATGCAACAATTCAGGCAGGAAATAAAATTGTTTTGGCCCCTGACCTATGACGTGACCTTTCATTTTTCCCAGAGAAATCAAATATTTATTTTCTTCATTATTTCCTTATAGGTTCTCTTTTTCCCTGTGCTCTTCTAGATGACTGAAAGAGACCCTCCCCATACAGGTTTTATTCCCTTTTCTTGTATTGTCTGCACACCTGTCAAAATATCAGCCTAACATACCAATGCTACCTACTCTGGTTGTATTCAAAACCAATAAACACTCTTCCTAAGCATCACCATCTCCAGGAGTAGTTGTTCTAAATCATGTTGTTATTTTACTTATCAATAACATTAAAACTCCCAAGGACATTGATTTTCTTCTTTGTTAGGCATGTTTCATTTATAGGATAATGCAACATGCATAATACTTCACAGTATTAATAACAATAACACATAAATTTGTAATAATATGGAATAGTACACAGAGAAAATATGAATGTGAGTTATGTGAATTGTGACATTTAATAAATTTTTTTAAATTTTGTTTTAGTTGTAGTTGGACACAATACCTTTATTTTTATGTGTTGCTGAGGATTGAACCCAGCACCCTGCACATGCTAGGCAAGCACTCTACTGCTGAGCTACAACCCCAGCCCCCAAAATGCTTTTTAATCTTGATATTTTTAAACATTACAATAAAATGATTCCATTTTGATGAAGGCAAAGAAATAGGACTCCTTTTCAACATGATAATTTTCTTTTTTTTAGGGAATGAGTTTTGGAAAACAAGTTTTGTAGCCAGAATATATTAACATTAAAAGCCTCAATCCACATTTAACAAAATTGGTATATGTAATTGAACAGTCATGAATTTATTATCTAAAATACCTTTTAAAAATCAAGACAATTAACAAGACTTTTGGTTGCATCATTAGTGAAGCAAGTAGTATAGGTTTTAGCACTGACTTTGTTGTTGTTGCTGTTGTTGTTACTGGGGATTGAACCAAAGGGTGCTACACCAATGATCTACATCCCTAGTTATTTTTACATATATTTTTTGAGACAGTGTCTCACTAAGTTGCTTAGGACCTTGTTAAATTGTTGGGGCTGGCCTCAAACTTGAGATCCTCTTGCCTTAGCCTCCTGAATTTCTGGAATTACAGGCATGTATCACTGCACCTGCCCTAAGATGACTTTTTGCAACGATGACTTGTTCTCCATCTGTGCTGTCCAACATAGTTTGGCTTTTAAACATTAGAATTGTGAGTACAACTAAGGAACTTATTTTAAAATTGTATTTAATTTTTAAATTGGATTTAGACTTAAAAATTTTTTTAGCATTAAAACCATAGTCATCACTGTATTCAAAATGGTACCATGGCCATTATTATTATTAATATCATGCTTACTGATAATAAGAGACAGTTATAGTCTCAAGCATTTTCCTTGATCTTAATTATTTCAGGAATGGGCATAGTGAGAAAACTCTGTTCTTTGTAAACTCTTTTGTTCTGATTTATTTCTTCTTTTTTTCTAAAATGTCACCTTATTAGTGTGTTGGAATTTTCCAATCCCTCTAATAGATTTTAAAATATTTTAAGTTGATATTCTAAAACTAAGCATATGTGATCATGTAGTATATTTTCCCTTTTTGTTTGCCCTGAAGTATAATGATTTATATAAAAGTAAAAATAAGGAGATTATTTTAAAAAATCTATTTTTTAAAAAAGCTAATTTTAGCAGATACCTCAAAGACTAAGCTAATATATATCAAGGTATTATAACTTTTTATGATTTCTACTTCGGAGATAACATTACACGGATCATGGCTTTGTTTTCTTTAAATTTTGGTCAAATGAAACAAACAGAACAAACAAAATTTAAAACAGTGTTTCTTAAGAATGTGTTATCTGTATCAGCCAGACTTTTGCTAAGGTCCCTTCAGGCAAATAAGATGTAAGATTTCTGATGGGAATGTGTAAGAGTAAAGTACCTCTTGTTTTAGAGTGAATATGGCTGGGGAGGAAGGAGAAAGAAAAATATGGTGTTAATTTGTAAGAAGATATTCTGTGGAATGTGTACATGCCATATAAAATTGCATTTAACTTCTTTGTTTTATTGTTCTCAAGGTTTAAACAGTAAGTGATCAAAATCACATTATGTAGTAAAAAGAGGATATTTGTTTAATGGCATGTGGGTAGGTGGGTAGTTAGGTAAGTGTAAATCCCTATAAATCCCATGTTAGAGGAAAAATGAGAGCTATTGAAATTTGGACAAATAAATTTCACCAATTAATTTCATTTGTATAATGCCTCTGGGACCATTACAGGGCTTGTTAGCCAACTTTCGGGTAGATTTGAATCAAGGTAAAGAGTAAAAACAAAACAAAAATAATTTTTTCCATGTACTGAATATTCTTAAAGATTTTAAAACCATAAAGGGTAGTTGTTTATACTTCAAACTAAGAAATTAATGAACAAGAATACTGCTCATGAACACCAAGGTTTATTGAAAAGCCAATATGGGTTTAGTATGGTAATAAGGGCAGTATACTCCAAGGACTACAAACCTATTTATTGTACATCAAATTTTACTGACTTTGAAATTTTCCTACCACTATTCACTTACTTCATTGTGTATTATGCATTTTAAATCTTTAGGAATAATAACAAAATCAAGGTGTGGCAATGGAGTGATTTTACAATAAAACTAATATACATTGTGATTTGAAACTGCAGACTTCACTATTGATATTAGTATAATATTCACTATTATATTCACTTAAAATTGGAAGCAATATATATATATATATATATATATATATATATATATATATATAAAGATTGTAAGTAAATTCATACTTTAAAAATTAAATCCACTTACTTGTAAAGTAAAATCCTAATAGATATGCCATTGGAGTGTGACAGTCCTAAAATTTACTTGCAATTATTTACTGTAAAATTATATATGAATTTATAATTTTTAAATGTCTGGTGACATAGAACTATATTATATTTTTTCAGTTTTATATTCATTATATTTTATTAAATTTTTGGAGGGAAAGAAAATAAATGACCTTCCAGTTAGGGAGATTTTACCATGAGAATAGCTGTAAAAAAGCAAACAACAACAACAACAAAAACCAGAACATTGTACTTGAGAATACATCTTTCCTAAGCCTGTTCTCCAGTTGTTTTAATTTATTGAAGTTGTAAAGTATTTGAGACAAAATGAGGTCTCCAAATACTTCATACAACAAGCATTTTGCTTAAAAGATGATAATGGTCTACAATAATTATTTAATTAATATTACTAAATTTAGAACTTTTCACTTTTGATTGGTGGCAAGATGATATTTGTTTAATGGCATTCAGAGTGCACTGTTACTCAGCTTTTATCAAAGTAAAGGCTGTTGTCATTGGAGGTTTATACTTAGCCATGCAATGATAAACTTCAACTAAAGAAGCAATCAATTTGTAGACAGTATATAGATTGATGGTTGAAACAAAAATAGTTAGTAGGTAAATATTCATTCATTTAATTACATGGACAATGCTGGAATTTAGCACATATTCCTTAGTCCTATAGACTGACCCATATAATACACTTTTATATATCTGTGTTCCTCAAAACTCTAGTCCAGCTTCCAGGCAATGACTAGTCTGACTGTTCTAGTGAACTTGGATGTTCACAAATAAGCTAAAATCACAACCGAGTTATAAATTACATATGTGAGAACATAAGAACTTTTAAAAGACTTATGCTTTATCAAATCAAAATTAATTTTATTGAAATATAGAAATAGTATGTATTAGTTGGGTACTGTATAATGTTTGATTCACACATATTTTGTGTAATGTTTAGATTAGGTTAAACATACTTCCGAAATAATTATCATTTTATGGTATAAACATACAAAGTTCTTTCTTCTGGCTTTTTGAGAGGTACAGTATATCATTGTTTTCTATACTAACATTACTATGCAATAGCACACCAGAATTTCTTACTCCTAACTATAACTTAGTTCTCATTGATCAACCTCTCCCTATATTCCCCACTCTGTCTAGCCTCTGGTAATTACTATTTTACTCTTATAAGATCAACTTCTGTTATATACACGTATTTCACATATAAGTGAGATCATGAGGTATTTGTCTTTGGGTGACTGGCTTATTTCTTTTAACATAATATTCTCTACTCTCATCCATGTTGTCACAAATGACCAGGATTTCACTCTTTTTTATAGATGAATAGTATTCCATTGTGCACATATACCACATTTTCTTTATCAATTCAGTTCATAGATACTTAGGTTATTTCCATTTCCTGACTATTGTGGATTGTGCTGGAATAAATATGGGAGTACATATGTCTCTTCAACATACTGATTTAATTTCCTTTGGATATATACCAGTAATAGGATTGCTGAATCATATAGTGGTTCTTTTAAAAAAATTTGGGAACTTCCCTACTATTTTCCATAATGATCATACTATTTTATAGTCTCAAAAACAGTATAGTAGAATTTTCTTTTCTCCACACCCTCACTAACACTTTTTTCTTTTTGGCGTGTGTGTGCAGGTAATAGCCATTCTGACAGGCATGAGATGATATCTCATTGTGGTTTTCATTTGTTTTAGTAATGTTGAGTATATTTTCATGTATCTATTGGCTAATTATAAACTTTTGTTAAAGAAATGTCTAACTATCTTGCCCATTTTTATTAGGTTATTTGTATTTTTGCTATTCAGTTTTTTGAGTTCCTTATATATTCTGTTTCTCAGCCAACATGTATAGTTTGAAGATTATTTTCTCCCATTTTTAGGTTGTATCTTCACTTTGTCAATTGTTTTCTCTTTTATATGTATATATCTGTTGGTCATTTGTATGTCCTTTAAGGTTATTTGCTACGTGTACATGTTGATATGTAAAAGCTGTGTAGAAAATGGAAGGTGTAATTTATGGTATATAACTTATTTTAAAATAATAAATATGTCATGAATATTTTTGATGTAATAGAATATTTCTCATGATATGTATTTAAATGAATACAATTATTCCATTATGTGAATATAATTATTCTACTTATAGGACTTTTATATCAGTTCTTCACTAATATAAGTGATAGAATTGAACATTCTGATCATATGTCTCTATCTTTGATATTCCTTTAGGAAAATTCACAGAAGTGGAATTTTAAAGGTGAAGGGAATGAATACATTTAAATTCCTAAAATACTTTCATGCAATCTTTTAAAGTTAAGTGTAAAAGATGCACAGAAAAGTATTTGAATCTTAAGAGTAAAAGTTGATTTTGTAAATTTTGCATAGCCATGCTACTATCACTCAGATCAAGAATTAGAATATGGTGTTTGAGGTTGTGGCTCAGTGTTTGCCTAGCATGTGTGAGGCACTGGGTTTGATTCTCAGCCCCACATATAAATTAAATAAAGGTCCATCAACAAATTAAAAAATATTTTTAAAAAAGAATTAGAATATAATCCCCTTTAATATGTATTATTTTATGATTTATATATCAGCAAAAATTTAAAAATTAAAGGAATTAGAACATGACCTCAGAAACCCCTCTAAGTGCCCCTTTTCAGTTATAAACTCCTTTCTAGCTACCACCCTGTCCCAAAGGTAATTCCTCTTCCGACTTCTAACATCTAGATTTGTCTGTCTTTGAAATTAATGTCAATAAGCTTATCTAGTATATGCCCTTTTGCTGAACTTTCAGAGTTCAACGTTATTTTGTGAGATTATTCTATGCTGTAGCATGTACCATAGTCTGTTTACTTTTCTCTGTACAGTATTCTATTGTATGAATATGCCACAGTATTTGTTTCCTTAGCTGCATTTTGAATATACTTGGGAGTTGAATGACTGCATTATAAATGTGTGTTTGGTTCAAGAATTACCACAAAACAGTTTTCCAGTGTGATTATGCAATTCTCCTTCACCAGTAGTGTGTGAGAACAATTCTCACACACAATTCTCACACACTACTGGTGAAGGAGAATTGCATAATCACACTGGAAAACTGTTTTGTGGTAATTCTTGAACCAAACACACATTTATAATGCAGTCATTCAACTCCCAAGTATATTCAAAATGCAGCCTAGGAGAGATTTTATGCGAATTCCCGCTGTCTGGGGGGTGAGCTGAATGACACCGACCTGTTTTGATGTCGCACTCTGAAGGAGAGTGGCGGTGTATTGATGTATTAAGAACTATGTAATGTTATGAACGACCAATAAAAAAAAAAAATAAAAAAATAAAAAAAAATAAAAAATAGAACAATTCTCACACACTACTGGTGAAGGAGAATTGCATAATCACACTGGAAAACTGTTTTGTGGTAATTCTTGAACCAAACACACATTTATAATGCAGTCATTCAACTCCCAAGTATATTCAAAATGCAGCCTAGGAGAGATTTTATGCGAATTCCCGCTGTCTGGGGGGTGAGCTGAATGACACCGACCTGTTTTGATGTCGCACTCTGAAGGAGAGTGGCGGTGTATTGATGTATTAAGAACTATGTAATGTTATGAACGACCAATAAAAAAAAAAAAATAAAATAAAAAAAAATAAAAAATAATAATTGTAAAAAAAAAAAAAAAAAAAAAAAGAATTCCAGTTGTTCTATATCAAGAGTATGTATTTTTTAGTTGTTTTCTTTTACTATTCTTTTTATTCTTACTATTCTTTTACTATTCCTAGTGGATGTTAATTGGGTATCACATTGTGTTTTAATTTACAGTCCCCTGATGATTAGTGCCATTTTTATATCCTCTTATATGAAATCTTATTGCAAACCCTTGGCCCATTTAAAAAGTAGACGAATTTAAAAATTCATCTAACTGTAAGAAAAGAAAGCATTTTTTTTCTTACTGTTAGACGAATTATTTAGATACAAAGTCTTTGTCAAATATATGCATTGTGAATATCTTCTTCCAACTTAATTCCTTGCTTTTTGCTCTTAATAATGTTTCATTATGAATGAAATTCAATTTACTTATCTTATTCTTTGTGGCTACTGCTTTGCATAACTTATTTAAGAAATAATGACCCTGAAAATATTATGATAAGAAAATATTGTTTTTCCTTTCATATTAAGGTCCAAAACATTCTGTGGCCAGGTGCAGTGGTGCACACCTGTAATCCTGGCAGGTTGGGAAGCTGAGACAGGAGCATCACAAGTTTAAAGCCAGTCTCAGAAACTTAGCAAGGCCCTAAGCAACTTAGTGAGACCCTGTCTCTAAATAAAATATAAAAATTTCTGGAGATGTGGCTCAAAGGTTAAGTACCCCTGGGTTCAGTCCCTAGTACAATCAATCAATCAATCAATCAATCAATAAAAGAAATGGTCTACAAGTGATTTTTGTGCACATATGTTATAAAGTAAAAGTCAAGATTAATATTTTTCAAATGAATATCTAATTAACCTACTACAATTTATTGAAAAGATCATCCTCTCATCACTTAACAAAAGTGACATCATTATAAACTAAATGATTATAGGATTTTTGTTCTAACATAAATACAACATACACAATTGTAATAAACATTGATATCTGGTTAAAAACATTCTTAAACTTTGTTATTCTTTAAGATTTTCTTGGATATTCTTGGCCCTTTACACTTTTGTATAAACGTTAGAATTGGCATGTCAGTTTCTGGTAAAAACTATCTGCTACAATTTTTATTGGGATTGCACTGAATTTTAGTTTATTTGAAGAGAACTGATATCTTTACAATATTGGATCTTTAAGTCCAAGTTCTCCAGTAGTTTCCTCCAACTTTTTTCATTCTTTGAAAGATCTTTTTATATAGTAGACTATTGTCTTTTGTCTGATAGATGTTACAGATATTACCAGTTGTCATGAGTTTTAATTTTTTAATTGGCTTTTTCTTTCTAGATGAGCAATACAAATGTCATGTTCACTCATTTTTTCATATGCCTTTCTTTCTTAAAATGTTTATTTATTTAGTTAGTTTTAAGTGGACACAATATCTTAATTTTCTTTTTGTGTGGTGCTGAGATTCAAACTCAGTGCCTCACACATGCTAGGCGAGCATGCTGCAACTTGAGCCACATCCCCAGCCCTCATATGCATTTCTAAAGGGCTTCTTCACCCCAATATTTTATTCTAGTTCTGTTGTTACCCTTTTATAGTTAACACTTTAACCTTCCTACAATATTTTTGTATAAGATACAAAGTATAATATTTAATTCCTGTTTATTTCTAAAATGGACACTTCTCTTTATCTTAACATTAACATGTCTACACATTTGAAGTTAAAATTCAGAAATGAAAGAACAAGGAAGCTAATCTTGTGTGAAATTAGGTCAAGATTTGGTTAGATACTAAATTAACACATAAGGGAACTGAGTGTGTTTAATTGTTTTCTTTCACCATAGGGAAGATGTTGTATGAAGAGCATGGTTCTATACTTGAAAAGATTATTAGGAAAAAATGTGCATTTAATGAATCAAGTGTTTATGTCTATATTTTGTTGAGGATGAAAAGTAGTAAACATAAGTTTAAATTATTCTAAAATACATAGCAACTGACACAAAAATTACTTATTCCATATCAAAAACAACTCACATCTTTTAGTTTTGTCCATGGTCAGTATAAAACAACTCATCAATATGTAAAGACTGGTTTCAAAGAGGGGAGAAAACATGAAAAATATGTGTTCGAAGGTCTTTATTCACCCACTGCCACCATTAACTAAGTGATCTTGTCATAGGGAAATAACCAGTATATTTTTGATTGATAACTTTAGATAATGTTATATTCTATGAATAACAATTCATTATTAAAATATAAAAAGTATGATATATCACCCATATTTTGTCATAAGAAGAAAAACTATACTTTCCTGATTATGTTAACTTATTTCTTTGCAAAAGTGATACTTGTATGTTGTTCAATTTTTTTAAGTATAGCAAGAAATCTCCTACCATAGTCACCATCTGTTCCTCACCAAGCATTGATTGTACTTCCTGAAATATATGTACAAAAAAAATTCCTAGAAGTCAGTGTCCCGGGTCAATGGTAATGTTTTTCATTCATTTGATACACATTTCCAAACTGTTGTCCACAATGGGTGCCCCAATATACACATCCCACCATTCATGTAGAAGAATGAGTATTTTCCCATAGCCTTGGCAGCATAACATGTTTTCAGAGTTGGATGTTTGCCATTGCAATAGATGGAGCTTTAATTTTCATTTCTCTGATTATGACCAATGCTAAGCTTATTTTAAATCCATTTATATTTTTTCATGAACTGTCCTTATCTTTTGTCCAATTTTCTTTTTGGTTGCTGACCTTTACCTTTTTAAGCTGCAGAAGCTCTTTTATGTTTTAGGAAAACTAGGGCCTTATTTGAGATATAACGCACTATTGTTTTTTGTAGTTTGTTATTTGTCCTTTAACTTTACCTATGGCTTTCTTGGTCATAGAGAAGCTTCTGATTTTTATATAGTCTACTTTACTAATATTTTGTCTGTTAATTAAAACTATCAACTATATTTTTATAGTTATATTTAATATTTTGACAAATCAATATATTTACTGTTTCTTACATTAAAAAAATAATCCTGAATTTGGAAATTTCCTTAAATTAAATGTATTTATTGTAGGTTCATCATGTGTGGGAATGTAGCTTATCCAGAAATAAAAGCTCAGCAAGGGAGCTCCATGTAAATAACAAATTAAACAATGTGAAATAAATGTTGTGATGCTTGGAAGCATAAGATCTATGGGGATATACCTAATACTACATCATAATTAAACTGAAAACAGTCTCATTATATGCTAACATTTCATTATTCTGATATTTCATTATTCCGATATTAAATTTTATTCATTGTCCTGTTTTATGTCAGCAATCATTCTACCTCTATAATCACAGAGAAAGGGCTGAAAGGATGAGAAAGAAACCAACAATGTTAGTTAAATATCCTACAAATATCTGAACTTACATATAAAGCCTAAGTGAAATGTGAACGATTTTATAATCAGATAAAAATGAAGTTAATAGCTCAGTTTTAGAGATTTTAGGAAAATATGATGGCTATTATCTCTAGTACTTTCCAAATCTAGAGGCTCTTAGATGATGTTAGTTGAAACTGTAAAATGCTTTTTACATCTACTTGTGAGTAGAAAATGATCCCATAAAAATAAAATGGTTTAGTTACCCCCTTTCAAATGCCAGAAAAATAAGTTGAGGGCATTATTAGATTACATATTACAGACATAGCATTACAATTGTCATATATCCCCTCTCTCTTTAACACACATACATATACACACAATTTAGCACCATAGATGTAGTTACAGGTTTGAACTCATGAAATATAACTAGGTCTATTTATCTATTACTAATCTATTTGGCTTTATAGCAGGACACAAGTCATGCAAATCAGACACATCATTGTGATTCATTATTTGTGGACAAACATTCTATGCTCCCTGAGAAGTTTACTTTGTTTGCCCCCTCACACACAGAGAGGCTGCCAGGGATGAGAGTCAAGTGTATGCAGGGCACCTTCAATAGGAATCATTACTTCTATTTCCCATCAATTTTCTACACCGTTTTAGTCACATAGATTCAAGACCTGTGTCCCAATTCATGGTTCCCTAAGTCCAGATATAGTTCCATACAACAAAGGAGTGACAAACATTTTCCATTTATCCTAACGTCAGTGTTTCCAAGGGAACAATACTGTGGGAGCCTAAGGTCAGTCCCAGACTGGCCTGCTTCAGCCTAACCTAACCCTTGTTCATGTATCTATATGCCTTTTACACAAAATATGAAATATATTCATGTTAGATTTCAGTGTACATGGTATTTATATATAATAACATTTTGTGCAAAATTCCTGCACCTATAAATTAATTGCTTGGTTATTTTGTCCCTAAATCTTTTTTTTTTACCCCACATTTCAGGGATCCCATTAGAGAGTATAATGTTCACTAGTGAATTTTTTTAAATAAATGATTTTTCCAATGTATGTGGGATTGTGTGGTATATTAGCATATTAATCTAGTAAATTAGACACCAATATATTATTATACTTATCCAGTTTATTTTAAAATGTTCTCTGCTATTCATATCATAATATTATATAATAGATTTATATCAATATATATATTACAACATAATATTTTTCTATTATTAGAATGTTATTAATGCCATAAAGAATTGCCATTACCAGTTTGCATTCTTTATTCTTGGATAATGGTTTTAACTCTTGATATTCCAAAAAAAAAAGCACTTTACTCTTGCTAATCCTGGTTCTTTATTTGCACTTGAGTTTGGGCAACAATTGCTAACACTTAATGACTTTGTTGTGTTTCACTATTAGGCAGAGTATTGGAATAAGCAATTTTCATAGATTACTTTATTCAGTCCTAAGATTAATACTAAGCAGATACTATTATTGTTCCTAATATACAAAACAGGCATTGAGAATTAGAGAATATTTGGCTAAAATATTAGGCAAGAGCTAGAATAAGGATTTAAATCCAAGCAGCCTAATCCTAGTCCCCACAATATTTAAAGCTATAGCATACTGCTCCTAAACTAATTAACACTTCTCAACCCAATGTCATTATCTATGACTAAATAGTACCTTTATCAGCATGTCACTGGTTAGATTAAAGAAGACAATAAATGTGAAACATTCAAGCATAATGCTTGTAATAGACACAACCCTCAATAAAAGTAGCCTATAATCATTCTGTTAAATTCTTCTCAATCCAAATATTATTTTTTACTTTTTATCCCAAGCATCTGCTTCTAGTTTACTTGATTATACTGTGGTTCACAAAAATTCTTACCTTACCAATTTTCCTTGTACATAAAGGATTTCCTTAATCCTTTTACTTTTTCTTAAGTGAAAAGAAAATTATTAACAAATATAATTGCAGAAATGATTACTATACAAACAAAAATTTTGGTTTGGTTTGCTTTCAAATTTTTCATGTTCTTAAAATCAAATCACTCATTTGAGATTTAAGAAACCTATGTTATAAATCTAGTACTAATGGCGAATAACTTGGCATATTCATTTTTTGGTGGGAGTAACAGGAATTGAACTCAGGGGCAGTTGACCACTGAGCTATATATTACAGGTCTATTTTGTGTTTTATTTATAGACAGGATCTCAATGAGTTTTTTACCACCTCACCACTGCTGAGGCTCACTTTGAACTCATAATCCTCCTGCCTTAGCCTTCCAAGCCACTGGGATTACAGGCATGCACCACCATGCCTGGCCTGGCTTATTCATTTTTAAAACTGCAAAGGAATTGTGCTTGGCATATAATACACAGATCACTATTATGTTTTGTAAGTGAGTTGATATGTGAAGAATGTACTTCTTTATTTTCATCTTTTGGAGTTAGGTATGCATTTGTGTAGTTATGTTATTTGAATTTACAGAAAAGCATTTATAGAATTGTGTAGTATTAATGAATGATTTCTAATACTCTAATTAAATCCTTTCATAACAACTATAAGTTAATATAATAAATGCAATTACTCAATATTATGATGATAAAATTCCCTCTTGTATTTCTATAACATTTCAGGCTGAATTATGTTTGAAAACATTTTTTTGCCATTTTTGTTTATAACATGAGGACCAATTACCTTTCTAAACATTTTTTTTTCTTTTTAGGTTTCTAGAGCTTTACCTGAAAAACAAGGAGAACTTGAGGCTCATATAAAAGATCTTGGGCAGCTTGAACAACAGTTGGATCATCTGCTTCTATGGCTGTCTCCTATTAGGAATCAGTTGGAAATTTATAACCAAACAACTCAAACAAGACCATTGGACATTAAGGTAGGGATGTATTATTTACATATTATTTTATAAATGAATTGCAATATCTTTGAATTAATTTTCTCATTCATTATCATTATTGTCATTGTTGAAGAAAAGACATGGTACTTGATAAAGCATAGTAAAGAGGACATCATGATGTATACAGGAACCACTGAAATAGGATTTTGTAGTAGGGGAATGAGATTGGACTCAACTCTAAATATAGAGAAGTGATGGATAGCCCAGAGGTAGGAAAAAGATCAGTGGATAAAATTGACAACAAAATAACTTTGGGTATTAGGGGATATTCTGGCTAAACCAACCTAATGGGATACTTGCTAAAGTCAGGCCAGGTGACCAATGAGCACCTTGGTGATGGTGGAACATAAGAAACCCCATCACATATAGAGAGTAATAAGATATTAAGGGTATCCAATATATAGAATGAGAGGTTCCTGGTAAACTGAATAAGCAGAGTTCTTTGTTAAAACTGGATTTTAGAAGAAAGTGAACAGATAGGCCTGGGAGAAGTTTCAGAAGGCTTATCAAAGTTTGGTCAAGCAAAGAGTCATTGTCACTACCATCATTGTTGCTATAATTTTGTTTCTTCCAACATGCAGTAGAAATGTCTTCATTAAATTCATGTCACCAGAATGCCTGCATCATATCCATTACCATGATCCCTTTTCACCCCTGCTTCAATTTCCCTTAATACATATCTGTAGATTTCTTTATCTAAAATTGATTTGTATCTAAAATTCTTATCCTAAATGTTTGGGAAAGATATCCTTGAATGAGAGAGATAGAAAGAGAGAGATAGAGAGGTTTTATCCAGCTAAAATGAGTTATATTTGCAAAGTATACTTCATTCTTTTTGCCTTACTTCTTCCTTATGCTTCTATTTACCATTCTAATAACTACGCACCCTCCGTGACCTAGCACCAAGAGCAGATGGCAAATTGTAAATTACAGACAAAAATCATTTTGCTAGTGAAAATCTCAGCCTGATCAATATGTCGCATACTCCTGGATTCAGTCTGGTAGTCAAACTCATGAATAACAGTAGCTAACAAATTAGTTTTTTTTAAAAATGTACAGGACAAATAACAACATAGACTGCACATTAATGGTATAGAGGATATCTTACACCAAGGCTTGGCTTTTGATGCCTTGGTCACCCTGATCTTCAGTCATGCATGGTCACAAGGGGCAAGCCTAGATGAATACAAAGCACATAATCGGTTCAAAGAAGCCATCAGTTCTAGGATCTCTTTAGTTTTTTAACTTAGCTAGTACTTAATATCCTTACAGATATTTAATTATGTCCCATTCACCTGTGCAACTACATCATCAATATAGATATTTCATTACCCATTAGGAAATCTCAGCCAGAGAGGCAGGAGGATTACAAGTTCAAAGCCAGCCTCAACAACTTAGTGAGGCCCTAAGCAACTTAGCAAGACACTGTCTCAAAATAAAATTTAAAAAAAGAAAGAAAAAAAGGGCTGGCTCAGTGGTTAAGCACCCCTTGGTTAAGGCTCCAGTAGTCCCCCAAAAAATCCAAAAAAGGTAAAGTAGTTACCTGGTCCAATGTATACAATAACCTCAGTCAAATTCCCAGTTATTCTATATCCAGTAAAAGTCCTTGATTTAATATTGCTGCCCTTTCCTTCCTACCGGAAATAGCACTTTGTAACTCACTGGTAAATGCCTGTTCCTCTGCTTTTAAATATAAGCTTTGGTTAAAATTGCTATTTTTGCTGGATGTAGCAGGCACATGCCTGTAATCCCAGCAGCTCAGGAAGCTGAGGCAGGAATATCAAGAGTTCAAACCAGCCTCAGCAAAAGCAACTTGCTAAGAACTCAATAAGACCGTGTCTCTAAATAAAATAAAAAATAGGGCTATGGATGTGACACAGTGGTTGAGTGCCCCTGAGTTCAATCCCTGGGACCCCAAAATAAAATATGCTACTTTTTTATAAAAATGAAATATACACTCAGTGCTAGGTATCTTCCTTCATAGAATATATTTAAGAGGGACTATAACAAAATACCCTGACACACGTAAAGACTGTTGACTCATGTAAAGTGACTTTAGTCTTTGTGTGTTTCCCCTAGAATGGTTCTCAAATATTGAAAGCCCACATTGGGTCTTCATTTGTCCATGGTCCATAAGGTTTCCACCAAATGGGTCCTGGAAATTTGAAGTGAAGACCATTCTTAAGTGTGTTAATGAATTTTCTTTATCAAAGCTTAAGTCACTGCTCTTGCTGCTGTGTGTACTTTCAGAGTGTCATGATATTTGCCTCCTACAGCTTGGTCCAAATCACAGAGGAATGAGGCAGCTGCTTCTGCCCTTGTAGAAAACTCCTTGGCTTCAGTCCTGTGCGCATATTCTGAGTTTTCTTCTCTGGAGTGATGATTTCAAAACTATTCCTTCAGCCTTTATTTCTGCTTGTGGCTCTATCTAAGCAAAAAAAAAAAAAAACAAAAAAAAACAAAACATAAAATAATATATTGATAACTTCGGAGTTTCTCCCAATAATTCTAAAACCCCTCACTTATAATCAGGAAATGGTGGTCCTACATGCATAATTTAATAACTTACCTAGTATTCATCCCTCTTTTTCCAGCTTCTGACTCTACTCCCTGTCTAAGAAATGATTTATTAAGACTACACAAAGTTATTCTGCTTTAAGATATGGGATTTAAGTCTTTACAGCCACTGCTTAAGGAGATTAAACTTTTTTTCAATTGAAGAACCATGGGAAAATGAGTTTGTCTCTTCTAAACTTTAAACCACCAAAACACCAAAAATAAAGTTTTTAGACAGTTTTAAAGGCATTACCATATTTTAACACAGATAAAGGAACTGCCTTTAAAATATATCCTAGGAATGAGTTAATATAAAGAAAGCAGATGCACAAGCAGTGAGGGCCATGGTTTCATTTTCTAAATTTACAGAAACTTTCTTTGTTTGGCTATGGCAGCCACAGCTACCTCAGAAGCAAAGGGCTAGAGGCCCTGCCATTCAGGTCATTTGTTTTCTCGAGTCAAACTCTGAGCACCTGTTAGAAAAAATATGTAATACCCACTGTGAGCCTCAGTTTTGCCTGCTTGCTACTTCATGCTTATTGATGAAATGCAGCTAGCTGTGTAATGAAACCCAAATAAAAAAGCCTTAAGGGTTCTGTTCTAATACATTGTTTATGCTGGAGTGAAAATTGACTGCACATTGCTTGGTTTGTGCAATTTACTCCTGAAATATTCCTATTCAGGAAATCCTGCAAATAGCAATATTCATCTTGAAAATCACCTCACAGAACCCTTAGCAAGCTGAGAGACATAATCAATGAGATCGTGATGTAGAGGGTGAAAATTAGGCATAATCACAGCCCTTTCCCATCAGTCAGCCCACTAGAAGGCATGCCTTTGAATTTTGATTTTCAAATGTACTCTCAATTTAGACATAAAATATGTTGATTTCAGATTTCACAAATGATAATTGAATGCTAAGATCCAGGGACCAGTTTAGAATTTCTATAAAGGATCTTATGTTTTTAATCTTTAATGAAGGCTTTCAATAATGAGTTAGAGGTATACTATTTATCTGACATAAATCTGCCTAACTACTGCTTTCCAAACTTTTTATTAAAGGATGAGGTGGGTGTGCATAATTTTGTGTTAGATTCACTGACTGAAATACTTTCATGTTCATGACAGAGAAGTTTTGGGGGTATTTTTCTTCCCTCAAAAACGACTTTCCTTCTGTGGACTATAAATAAACACAATATGCTACTCTGCTGGCTCTTTCTTACCATGTAAGAAACATAATTGCCCATAATGTCAAATCCACCGACAAAGGACAAAATTATAATGAATGACCATTAAAGTAACTGAATACCAGAAGCCTTTGCTGCATATGTCCACATTGCTGTGAGTGTTGTCAAAGAAAATTTGCTCTGGACCACACCTTACCTAGCAAGAAAGACTGTTCAAACCTTTTGCAGTTAGAGGAGAGACATTGAGTTCAATGGAGGACTTTTAAGTACTGAATGAATTTAGTGGAAAAGTACAGAAGGATGTTAGTGGAAAGGCTGGTCAATGTAATTGCCAATGGTGCTTATTAAAATTAGATTCTTACCCACCTACAGAGAGTGTCTGGTTGGGGCATTAACTTCCTTGATTATGGCATTTCAAAAGGATGATTCCTGAGTCCTTTAGAAAAATACTCCTAGAGTATAAAGCAAGCAAAGAAGTAGAGAAAGAGTGTATAATAGAAGGGTTTCTAAAGTAAATTCTCTAGGAAAAGGGCAGGAAGACTTAAGGTCAGAAAGAACCTATCTTAAGTTTAGTCATGCTGAGGAAAATGATAAAGCTCTTTGTCAGTTTCCCCTTTTGTTCTACAGAAGCCAAATTGCCCACCGAACAACTTAGGAAAACTGGCTAATGTAATCATTTCAGCAGCTTTCTGTTGTTGAAGGACTAGTTGATCCAATTCTGATACACAATAGCAGAAAACATTTACTTGATGGTATGAATAATCAGCTATTTCCTAAGGGGGACTTTATGAAAGTAAGAAGGAAATATGAATACACTACCAGTGACACTCCACATCATGTATAATCACAAGAATGGGATATCCTACTTAGAATAAGTTATACTCCATGTATGTATAATGTGTCAAAATATACTCTACTGTCATATATATCTAAAAAGAACAGGAAAAAAGATTTTTTGATGCTAGGCTAGAAATGTCCTTAGATGGTGGACTGAAGATGACATAGGCAATCTTATGGATCTCTTGGTTTTCAGTTTAAATGCTTTCAGCAGTGGTGTAGGCAGTAGAAAGTCTTCATTGGGATTATGTCTCATGAAGTAAAGCATGGAAGATCTGGGAGTTTGATGAACTTCCTGAGTAGTCTACATATTAGTAGCTGCAGGCACAAAAGTTGTCTATAGATAATTAATTTGCTACAGTGATGATTCCTGTGCAGTTTACATCAAGTCAATCAACTTTAGCTTCCAGGGCTTCTTTAGACACTTATTCTATGCATGTTATTCTTAAATATGATGTTCTGGTCAAAATATTTGTTTTATTATAAATTTTCTCAATTATGTCCTGTTAAAAGGAGGACAAATGTTTACTGAACCTATGCAAATAATTATATTGCCATTAAAATAAGAATACTCAGATTCTCTGAATTTTAAAAGAATTAGATAGGGATAAAAATATAAATTGTTCATTCTCTTTACAAAAATATAATCTACTTATTTGGCCATCTTAGTCTGTTTTCTGTTGCTATAACAGAATACCTGAGACTGCATAATTTATAAAGAACAGATATTTATTTGCTTTATGGTTCTGGAGGTTGGAATGTCCAGGAAAATAGTACCAGCATCTGTCAAGGACATTCTTACTATGTAATAACTTGATGGATTGCATCAGATGGTGAGGGGGTCACTATTATAACAAGCCTACTCTCAAGATAACTAATTCCCTCACACAATAATGACATTAATCTGTTTCTAAGGGCAGAGCCCTTATTACTTAATTACCTCTTAAATGTCCTGTCTTTCCACACTGTTGCATTGGGGATTAAATTTTCAACACAGGAACTCTGGGAGTACATTTAAACCATAGCTCTGATAATGCTTTTCATGCAATTCAATATATCAAGTAAACTTATTTTTCAAGTCAGTTTATTAAGATTGCTTTTAGAATTTGACTTTGGGAAAGTAAAATATCACAAGTTGTAAAAAAATAATGTTAAAAGGTTTGACTACTTGGCTAAGATCATAGGTCACAGTGAAATTATGCACAAATACCTATTTAAACAAAATAAAAATGAAAGATTACAAAAATAAATACAGGAGGTAACATTACTGTAAAAGACTTTAGCTCTTGCAAAAGTGAAAAAAAAAAACCTGTATTCTTCAATAACCAAGGTATGTAACGAGGTCAACATAAAACAATGTAAGTTATTATGGTAAGACACAAACTCTTTGTTTCTTTGGCATAGAATGCAAAAGATAAAGAAATATAAACATTTTATAATCTCTTATTAAAAACAGACCAAGAGAGGAGATAGCTATGCTAATTAACTTGACTACAATAATAATTTTTATATGTGTACCAAAACATGATGTTGTTCACCTTAAATACATACAATTTCTGTTAAAATAGAACAGGCCAATAATCCAAGAAAATTTATCATTATAACAAGAAACTTAGCTCATTTTTCATCATTATACTGTCGATGCTAAAGCTGATTTTAAGAAAGCTTGTAATTAATTCCATAGCAAGTATTGATTATGTGACACAAGATTCCTATACCACAAATCTTCTACTACTGCTTATATTCATTCAGATTTCTCTCATTCTGAAATAAACTGTCATTTTACTTTAGAACAAAATCACCCTCTTTTTCCTTAATAAAATCAAAACCTATAAACTATGCATATTATGTATACAAAGTTGTTTTCCTTTGCCCTTTTTGTTTCTAGGACTTTAATTTACACACATTAATTATATTTTTAACCATTAATGACTCATATTCTCCTGAGAAAACTAACAAGTGAATAATGATGAACTGTCTCTCATATATCAGCATTTTGTAACAGACTAGCAAAGTTTATAAATACAAGTTGATGTCACCTGCTCAATAAATAACTTAACAATATTTGTCAAGAATACCTTGGAAACTTTTTTTACCTTGGTATGTAATTGCATGGAGGTTGTGAGCTAAGATTTGGATGAGTGAATGAGGAAATGTGTAGCAGCCACCTAGGTGTTGCAAAAGCCCACCTGAATGGATAAAAATATCCTTTTCATTTCCATTTGGCATTTCCAGGCTCTGTAGTTACTATTGGTGTTCCAGTTCCTCCAGAGCCCCATATGAGGGCAAAGATTAGAAATCTTGAGAGACCATAGGTAGTTAGTAGACTGGTAGAGAAAGGTCTGGCAAGGATGGGCAGAGGAATATAGAGGATGCAACGGCTCGAGGATGCAACGGCTCGAAGGGGGACACATGGGAAAATTCAAAGGAGTTCACAGGAGTAAAATCAATGGTGGTAAAAAGAAGCAGGAAGAGTAGAGAACATGAAAAGGGTAAGATCTTAGATGGGCCACTTTAAGTAGATCTTATGTTTTCTAAAGAGGCCATTCAATATCAAATTATCTATAGTAAAATTATGCCAACAATGAAGAAAGCAGAGTTAGTACTTTAGTGATATAGCGTATAATTGGCAAGACTCTTTAGAGGAGTAGAATCAAAAGACTGAAAATTTTACACTGGGAAGTAAGACAGCAAAAACAGCAACAAAGAAAGGAAATCCAAGAAAGACCTGTACAAACAAGATCTCTACAGAAAAGAAGTCTATAAATAATAAAGAATTGAAGTTCAACCAAATGGGATCTCAATGAAAAATTTTCATCTTCTAAACCAATGGTATCTTTCAAAAAAATCTGGTACAAGAGTATACTCAGAATTTTCAGAATAAAAATCTGTCTTTGTCATGGAATCATGGAAGCAAGGAAGTATTGATCAAGAGTACTGGATGTCAGGTGTGGTGGCACATGCCTATAAATCCAGCAACTTGAGAGGTTGAGGCAACTTAGTGACCCCATCTCAAAGAGAAAAAAAGAAAAAGAAAAAGGACTGGGGACTTAGCTTAGTGATAAAGTACCCTTGAATTCAATCACAAAGGAGCACTGGATAAGGACTTGAAATTCACTGACAGATCTCCCAATGAGTCAGAAGTGTGGACAGTATTCACAAAACTGACTTTTTAAGAGGTTAATGTCATTGAATTAACTTTGGAATGAAAGAATTCACAAGTAGTTTCTCCTTTTTAAATAGATGTATAGTATTTCTAGTTAAACTGAGTAGATTATTTGATTTTATTTAGTTTTTACTTTTTTATTTGTTCTTTTTTGATGTACATAATAGTAAAGTGCATTTTTGACATATATACATACATAGAGTATAACTTATTTTAATTAGGATCCCATTCTTGTGGTTGTAGATGATGTCGAGTTTCACTATGGTGTATTCATACATGAACATAGGAGAGTTATACACTATTGAATATTACTCAGCCATAAAAAAGAATAACTTTATGACTTTTTTTCTGGTAAATGGATTGATCTGGAGATTATCATGCTAAGTGAAATAAACTGATCCCAAAACCCAAATGTCAAATGTTCTCTCTGATATGTGGATACTAACACACAACAAAGGTGGAAGGAAAATAGAAGTTCAGTGGATTAGACAAAGGGGAATGAGAGCATGGAATGGGGGGATAGGTATAGGAAAGAGTAGAATTCATCAGACATAACTTTCCTAGTTTTTACTTTTTAAGGAGTGATGTTAATAAGATGAGGAGCAGAAAGAAAACATTATCTTTCCATATCTAATCTTCTTTCATAGAAAAAAATGTCCAGTGTTTTCTACTGGGTATTAAAATATGTCAGTGGTATTTATCCTGAAAAGTAATGGGTTAAAGTTACTGGCAAATTATTCTCATTTAGGAAGCACCTCCACAAAGATTTATTGAACATTAAATTTTTCAACCTGAGTTAAATTGAGAGCAAGAGCATAATTCTGACCCTTAAAAAACCTTGAAGATTGTAGAAGTTTGTGGATAATTCCATATTTCAGTGGATTTAGATATCTGCTGTTCTATATAAATGGTGAATACCAAAGTATTTTACTTGCCAATCTTTCTCTTACTTTCCATCTGCCCCCAAAATCATTACTGAGTTGAGGTAGTATAATAATAAGGAAAGAAATAAAGAAACTGAATCCCAACTCTGACACTTAGTTGACTTATGATATTATTTTTAACTCACTTTCCCATTTTAACCTGACTTTCTTATTCATTAAAATAAAAAATTAATCAATTTTCTTGGAATTCCTTTGAATCAAAACAAAAGTAAGATGGAAACACATTTTCTAAAACATAGAAAAAATGATGAATGGACCTTCCCATCATAGGAGACTTTGGGCAACAGTCCCTAAGGAGAAAAATTATTAAGCTCACAAAATACCCTCACTTTCAAAAGGTAGCAACAGTTGCTAACAGAAAACCACTCCAGGAAACTTATGGTAATGACATTTTTCATGACTCACCAACCCAAATTGCCCATATAGGGAAAAGATGATGAACTTGAAAAGAGCTTCTTGAATTGAGAATTTCTAGAATATATCTTTCAAATAGGATAGTGCTTAGTTGACCAAGAGAAAACTACTAAAATTTCTACTGTTCCCTTCATCATGGGGGAGGGGAAGGAAAGCCAAGGAAGAGGACTCTAAAAGTATCTCTATTACAGTGGTATTCAGATCATTCTGTTTATAAAATTCTAAAAATAGTTTAGAAAACTGAATATCCCCTTACACATTTTAAAGGTGATATTTATTTACCACCCTCTAATATAGTGAATATTGACATTTAAAAAGTGTTACTCTTTTTAATGTATCCAGTGGAATTCAAATATCATACCAATATAATATCTTTCATCGTCCACTTAAATATGTACTAATAAACCTATCTTTAATAAAAATAAGTTTTATGCCTTTCTATCTTTAAATTACATTTCCATTCTTTTTCACCAAAGAATGGTATCCTAATTCAATATACATTTATGTTATAAACTCTTATCAACAACTCTGTCATCCTTCTATATGACAAATATGTATCTATGTAGACTTAAATTCAATTTTCCAAAACAATATCCTGTGACTTAAGGTTGTACATGTTTAAAAAAAATCTTTTAGACTGAGTTATATCTACAATTACTATACTTAGTATATTTGTTAAACCTAAATATATATTTAGCTTTTGACAATCAATCATTAAACATGTTCAGTGTATTTTCATTGAAAATGAATATATAAATGAGATAGACAGGTGAGTGTTTGATGATCCCTTGACTAAAAGTGAATTTTTGTCACCAGTATTTTGAGTTGTTGTTTTACTTAGTATAAATGAATCTTGGATTCAATGACCAAGGAATAGTTCAGAGAGGTGTACTTTTATTTTGTAAAGTAGAAGAAGGACTACCATTAACAAAAAAGAGGAAAAGAAAATTGCAATGATTTGTTTACCACAGGGATAAACCCAGTTAAATCCCTTGTAAAGGCTTAGAATCTGAAAACTGACTCCATTAACACCATCTCTGCCCACATATCCCTGGGAAAGTCTGTGTGTACCTCTAGAGGCTTACTCCAGTCTGAAGATTGGCATCCTAGGAAAGATGGGCAGGGAGTCTATAGGAAGGAAAGGAACAATTTAGCTTTTGGTGAGAAACTTGTTAAGCTGCTAAAGGATCATCAAGTTTATCTCAGCACAGTTCATGCCTTTAACATTACGCAGTTATTCACTATAGCAATAGTTGCATTACATTATTGATTCACACTGAATTTCCTAATGTCTAACACCCTAGTTCTTCTTCACATTTGCTCCTTCAAGATAACATTTACCCCCATCCTGCCCTGTGCCCTCTGTTTTTATGAATTAGATGTTGGGCTGTCAATTCCTTCCCAAGACTTTTTCACGTTTATTCACTGAGATCTGCTATATCCCATTTTATTATCCAGTCCTAACCAAGACAGACAACACATAGGAAACCCACCACCACTAGTACATCAGGAACTAGCCTTGCTGCCCTAAGCCTGGTTTATAGTTCACTTTTAGTGAGTCCAATTAGTCTTTCAGAGAACATAATGTCATATTCACTGCCTCCCCTACCCTAATTATGATCATTTGCCTCCTACTGCTATACCCCTCGATCTATAGACCCAGAAAGAAAACATATTCTTGACCCCCAAAAAACTTGACTGAAGCTTAATAAGTTTGTCAAACCATCAATCCGATTGATATTAGGGAGGAAGAGGCAGAAATTTGGGGGTCCTGAATCTATTATACCATTTACTGCGTATTGTAATGTTTCCTTTCAACTTCAGATTTGTTATGTCCACCTGCTATAACTTCATCTGGGTTGTGCAAAAATCTGAAAATAGACTGAATCTTAAGACAAAGCACTCTCACACATGAAAGAGAGCTTACCTTTACTTTGACATCAATTTGCATTGGCTGCAATTGTTTAATTAGTTATTAAACGCTGCTTATTTCAACCTAGTTCATGTTGTTTTATTTTGTCAATAAGTGTACATTGGGAGATTTTATCAAAGTGTATTGTAGAAATGTACATTAAATTTATTTGCATATATTCTGATCTGCTACTCTAGATAAAATAATACAATTTCTATGCAGCTAGCAAACTACTTACTGATTAACTACAATACCCTACTATGTTAAGGTGACTCTCACTTTCAATTTTCTTAGTATTGAATTGGTGTATAAATATGCTCAGTGTACTAAATGCACTCAGTGCGGACACACTTGCAGCACATCTAGTGAGTTCACTTAAAGGGTGCCATAATAGCCAAAAAAAAAAAAAAAATTCCCAACCTAGCCAGCTACTAGATCATGGCTATTAAAGTATAGTTCCTGGACCAACGGCATCAGCATCACCTAGAACGTTGTTAGAAATAGAAAGCATTGTGCCTTTCCATAGACCTCCTGAATGAAAACAGATGAAAGCAAAGCCCAGGAATCTATGTGCTAACAAGCCCTCCATAAATTTTTACTTGCAGAAATTTGAGACATTTGAGTTTAGCAACAGTGTCCCAAAGGATATGACATCTGCAGGATTTAAAAGATGAGCA